>NC_089238.1:38644878-39926766 GCF_963924675.1 Phocoena phocoena | reverse complement strand
CCAGATCTCTTATGTGTTCTTCTGTATCACCCAGTCTGCTGTTAATTCCTTCTAGTGTATTTTTCATTTCAGTTATTTTATTCTTCAGCTCTGACTGGTTCTTTTTTTTATATATATACTTATTTATTTATTTGTTTTTTTGGCTGTGTTGGGTCTTAGTTGCGGCATGCGGGATCTTCACTGAGGCATGAGGGATCTTTTGTTGTGGTGCGCCTGTCTCTGTTGCAGCGCTCAGGCTTCTCTCTAGTTGTGGTGCACGGGTTTTCTCTCTCCAGTTGTGGTGCGTGGGCTCCAGGGCACGTGGGCTCTGTAGTCTGCAGCACGCTGGCTCTCTCATTGAGGTGTGCGAGCTCAGTAGTTGTGGTGCACGGGCTTAGTTGCCCCGTGGCATGTGGGATCTTAGTTACCCGACCAGGGATCAAACCCGTGTCCCCTGCATTGGAAGGCGGATTCTTTCCCACTGGACCACCAGGGAAGTCCCTGACTGGTTCTTTTTTATATTTTCTAGTTTCTTGTTAAAATTCTGTGTTCATCTGTTCTTTTCCCTGATTCAGTTAGCATTCTTGTTACAAATGCTTTTGAACTCTTTAACTGGTAAATTATCCCTGTATCATTAGTTGTTTTTTTCAGTTTAAAAATTTATTTGGAGTACAGTTGATTTACAGTGTTGTTGTTAGTTTCAGGGTGTACAGCAAAGTGAATCAGTTATACATATACGTACGTACACTTTTTTTCTTTTTAGATTCTTTTCCCATATAGGCCATTATGGAGTATTGAGTAGTTTCCTGTGCTACACAGCAGGCTTTTTTTTTCTTATTCTTTCATTTGAAACAAATTCCTCTGTCTCTCATTTTGCTTAACTTTCTCTCTATGAAATTAGGTGAAACAGTTACCTATTCTGGTCTTGAAGGGGTGTCCTTGTGTGGGAGCCTCCCTATGCAGACTACGTGTGCCCAGTGGCTTTGGTGGGAAAGCGGGATTTGAAATGAGCATGGGTCACGTCTTTCCCCAGGGTGTGCTGGGCAGCTGTCACACACAGCTGGAGATGGGGCTGGGAGGTCGGAGGTGGAGCAGGAGATGAAGGAGCTAGAGCCAGAGCCTGGTGTGAGCACTGCTTCTCTGCTCAGTGGCTGACACCGCCCTATACAGGGTCGGGGAGGGGTCCCAAGGTACTAGAGCAGAAGCCCTGAAGTTCAGTTCCCTCTAAGTGCACACTCTCCTCCATCCCAGTATTGACACCTTCACCCCAGAGGGGAGGAGTGCTGAAGCAAGAGAGGCTGGAGCAGGCGCTCGTCGTGGACTGGGGCACACGCAGGGGGCAGGTTGTGGGAAACTGGCTAGAGCTCTGGGCAATTTCAATCTGCTTCCTCTGTCTTGCTCTCGGAAGTAAGGAAGCAGATGTATGCTCTTCACGAGCCGAGTCTAGGTTTCTTACACCCTTCCTGTTAGTCTCAGTAGTTTTCAAACCAGCTAAGGAGGACTCCTTGGTGTCAGAGTCCCGGGGGTGGGGTGTTCCATATGTGGTTTGAACTGCTCACTCCCCAGGGAGGATCTCTGAGCCTGTGTAATCCCCCTCCTCTTCTGTGTCCCCTCCCAGGGTGTATAGGTCCCAACCTGTTCGCTTCTCTTCCCTTCTACCCAACTCTGTATGGATCTATCTTTACAGCTTTGGTTGTGTAAGAGTCTTTTGCCAGTGTCCAACTTGTTTTCAGTGAGAATTGCTCCACCAGTAGATGTATTCCTAGGGGGAGGTGAGCTCAGCGTCCTCCTCCTCTGCCATCTTCATCTCCTTCCAGGCACTTGTGCTTTAGTTATGTTTTCAAGTACTAAGAAATCAGGTTCTTTTTATGTTGACCTTGAAAATCTTATTTTTTGCTTGGTCTGGATTTCCTGACATTTTGACACCAGGAGAGCAACACGACCTCCAGAGGTTTCTAACTGTTTTGTGCCAATGCTTCTTGCTTTCTATTTCCTGTCTGTTAAGAGACCCTGGAGAGTGATATGTCTGTTTTCCCCTGTTCTTGAAATGTATAGAAATGTAACATGAAAACGTCAATGTGAACAAAATGCAGCCTTTTCTTTTCCAGTCTCTCGTTTTCCTTTGGCCCCTTTGCCTGGTCGGTGTTGACAGCTGGTATCACCCACGCTTCTGTTCCCCCAAACCCTCCATGCCCCGCGAACACCTCCAGAGGCCCCGCTCCAGCCTCGCCCTCTGCGCCAAAACCTTCGGCTACTCTTGTTGAATGAACAAAATAACGTTTACGTCAACTTTAAGCTTTTAAAATTCATTTAAGGAGAAATTTCTTTTCCAAGCAAAGGTAGAGTCGTTGAAATGGAAAAGAAGACCATTCTAGAGAAAAGACAAGTTAGACAGTGGAAACATGTTTTGCGGTAAGATACACGGCCACTTCCAACCCCAGGCGCCTCGGCCTCACTTCTTGCCGCCCTTGGCAGGTGACCCCTTGGCAGGTGACCCCTTGGCAGGTGACGGTGGTTGCGGCGGTACCGCTGCCCTCCCCTCGCCTGCTTCCCCTGGTTTTTCTCCTTCCTTTGGCTTTTTGCCCTCTTTATCCTTTCCCAAAGGAATCGGCACATGCATTTTGACCTTCTTGCCTTTGAAGTGTTTCTTTTGAAGACAAGCATCTATTAAAGCAAAAAGTGCAGCCACACCGATAAGGATCTGGGAAACAAAAGAATCCTCGTTACTCGTGCTTTTCCTTCCAAAGCGGTCACAGTTCCTTCCCGGCTTGTGGCTTGTGATTGTCCGTAGGTGCTGTTTAACCCCTCCCCTTGACCCCTCAAACTGCCAGACCCCAGAGAGACTTTGGGTTTGCCCCTCCCTGGCCTCAGCTCCCCGATTCTGATCCCCATCCCTGTAGCCAGTCACCTCACCACATTTTCTTTCCCTCTTTGGACCCCGCCTGGGTGGGGCCCTTCACTCTGGGGCCGGCAGGCAAGCTTCTGGGGGGAAGCTCTTAGCTGGGTGGGCTCCTGGACATCATCTTCCTTTCAATGGCTTCTCCCCCGGAAACGTTGACCCAATTTACCTTTAAACTTTGCTTGGATACTAAGATTTTGTGAAAAGAGACCCTTTTCCTTAGGGGGAAATAACCATTCTCCAAATGAGGTGATTTCTGAACAAGTAAATAGCCCAACATGAAAGACTCACCACACCATAAATGTAGCGCATTGGCATGGTTTGCTGAATTTTCACGGCAAAGATGGCGGCCCCCACGAGGAAAGTACTGGAGAACAGGTCATTGAGAAGGTCCTGAAAGCATGGGAGAGATGAGTCGGCCTTAGAGATGAGGCCCCGTCAACACCAGACCTGGCCTAGCTTCCTCCAAAGGAAATGGTTTTCAAACTTCTGCCTGATTTAAAAAATATATATAGGAAGATGAATATTTACTGGGCTAGGTGGACATATCTGTGGCCTACCAGCTGGACTCTTTGAGTTGAGACACAAAATCCAGGATGCTTAACTGCCTTTACGGGCTGCCTCGGCTACCATCCCGTCTGTGAAATCACACATTTGGTGGCTATGTTTTCCCCCCACTTAAATAAATGCATGACTCTCCAACTAATTGATGTCCTGCTTGGGTACCACCTCACAACATCTTTCTACTCTGAAGGCCAGCTCCTCTTTCCGAATCCAGGGTGGGCTGTGTTGCTGGCAGGAGGTTCTGTTGGACTCTGGTCCTTCACTGGGAGCCTGGCAGCTGCCTCTTCGCCCCCTACTCATCCCTTCCCCCACCTTACTTCTTAGACACCGACCCCCCCTCCCCCCCACCCCGCCTTTGCAAGGCCATGTCACTTCCTCCATCATCCACTCTCCTTCCCGTCCCTTGCGGCCACAGTCCTGCCCTAGCTCCATATTCGTTTCCTTTACCCTATACTGACAAGGTCCAGATGTTCCCAGACTGGGCAAAAGGGCTGCCTCCCATGCTGCCTTCCCCTCAAATACCACCCACTGTCACTCCCTGGCACAGCCAAACTTAACTCAAAGTTGGCCAAACCATGGCCACAGCAAGCCGGCTTCCTCCCCCATCACTCCTGGGGTGATGCTGGCCCAGAGCTTGCGCATCCTCTTAATCCCATGGGCAGCAGCTGACTCTGCAGTGCTGGGTGACACCCATCTTTCCCCTTGATTTCTCTGATGCCATTTTCTGGGGGTTGTACTTCCCTGGCCACTTTGTCTCAGGCCTTTTCTTTTCCTCCTCATTTTGGATTTTAACACACTTCATACAGAAAATAATAGAACATCCCATCCCCAATCCCACCTCCACCAGCCGTGACCCACTGAGATTAAACAGATGTTAATGTCTTGCAATATTTGCCTCAGGGCTCTCAAAACAAAAACAAACCATAAACAAAAAAACTTTGTGGAATGAGCTACAGTCTTACCATTCCATCCCTTTCCCTGCCTTCTGCATGTGTTCCAAGTCTATGGGTAGTCTTCCCAAGTACACAGTAGTATTTTCCTCCATATTATATATTCATAAACAATATATACTATTTTGTGTTTCAAAAATTTAAATAAAAAGATATATCTTATAGCACGTGCTTTTTAAACTTTTTAAACTTAAAAAAACCTTTTTTTGAGATTTACCCATTTTGAGAAATATATGAGATTGAGATTAATGAGATTGAATTCTTTGATTTTAGCTGATGTATGAATAAACCAAACTGGAGACATTAGGGTGTTTCTCCCTTTTAGGAAATTATTATTGCCAACTGTGCCTGCAGTGAACACTCTTGTCTGTGCCTCCCATGCACATCTTTTCCTTGTTGAGGTATTGCCAAGTTTCTCTCTAAAGGGCTTGTGCCAGTGTCCACTCATGCCCGCAAAGGTATAGGGACTCCTGTTTCCCATGTCCTTGCCAAAGCCCAGGATTACCATGCTCATTTATTTCTGCCCATCTGGTGAATCGAAATGGTACCTCATTGTTGTTTTAATTTTCTGATCGCTGGTTACTAATGAAGCATTTTTAAAAACGTTTTAGGCAGTTGGGTTTCCTGTCTATTCATATCCCTTACCCCATTTTTCTATTGGCTTGTTTTAAAAATTTTGTTTATGATGTCTTCTGTTGTAAAGTTTTAATTTTAATGGTATGCATAGTTTCTCTTTCTCTCTCTTTCTCATGGTCCCAAGAACATTTATTAAATACTCCATTCAGCTGTGTTATGCCACCTCTGTCATATGCCAAGTTGCCATATGTATGTAGGTCTATTTCTGGGTTCTCTTTTTTATTCCTGTATTAGTCTGCTCAGGCTGCCATAACAAAATGCCACAGACTGCGTGGCTTAAACAAGACATTTATTTTCCCACAGTTCTGGAAGCCAGAAGTCCATGATCAAGGCGCCAGCAAATTCAGTTTCTGGCGAGGACTCTCTTCCTGGTTTGCCTGGGTGCCTTCTCACCATTTTCTCATATGGCCTTTCCATGGAGAGGAGGTAGGGGGAGGGATAGGGGAGAGGAAGGGGGAGGGAGGTCTCTGTTGTCTTTTTTTATAGGGACGTTAATCCTATCAGACCCTTAGGATCTCATTTAATCTTAATTACCACTCTGGAGGCCCCATAGGCAAGTATAGCCACACTGGGGATTAGGATTTCAGCATATGAATTTTGGGGGTACACAAACATTCAGTCCATTAGTCTTTGTCAACCCCTGAGCTAGTACCAAAGCTTTATAGTAATTCCAATATGTCGTTGGGTGAGTCCATCCTTATAATTCTTTTCATTCTTCCATAAGAATTTTATTTATTTATTTTAAAAATACATTTATTTATTTATTTTTAGCTGTGTTCGGTCTTCGTTTCTGTGCGAGGGCTTTCTCTAGTTGCGGTGAGCGGGGTCCATTCTTCATCGAGGTGCGCGGGCCTCTCACTATGGCGGCCTCTCTTGTTGCGGAGCACAGGCTCCAGACGCGCAGGCTCAGTTGTGGCTCACGGGTCCAGTTGCTCCGCGGCATGTGGGGTCTTCCCAGACCAGGGCTCGAACCCGTGTCCCCTGCATTGGCAGGCAGATTCTCAGCCACTGCGCCACCAGGGAAGCCCCATAAGAATTTTAGAATCACCTTGCAAAGTTCCACAAACAACCTCTGTTATAAAATTTCATTTAATGTGGAGATTGCTTGGGAATGAAATTGACATCTTTATGATAGTAGCTCTTCACATCTGTGAATGTGGTATATTTCTTCTCTTACTTAGATTTTTCTTCTATGTCCATTAACAAAATGTCATAATCTCTATGTAAAGTTTTACAATCTTTGAACGGGTATATTCTCAGACACCTGTAGTTTCTGTTGCTGTTTTAAATGGTTTCTTTGAAAAGCCATATTTTCTCATTATTTGTTGCTGGTATTCAGGAACACTATTTTTGTTTTTTGTAACCTTGTGGAACTCAATCAGTTCTAGTAATTTGACTGTAGATTCTTAGATTCTCTGTGTAGAGAATCATATTATCAGGGAGTAATGCTAGTTTTTTTCTCCTTCCCAATCCATATACCCTTTGTTTTTCTTGTCACATTGTACTAAGATCTTTAGCACAATGTCAAATAGAAGTGGGGATAATAGGCATCTCTAAGGAAACGCTTCTAACATTTCACCATGAAATGCAATGTTCATTTTAGGTTTGGGTGGTTTTCTGTTATTAAGTTAAGGAGGTTCCCTTTTTTCCTAGTTTGCCAAGAGTCTTCCAAAAATTAGTATTGAATATTACTAAATAGTTTTCCTACAGCTTATGAGATGATTAAATGGTTTTCTCCTTTAAATAAAAGATGGTGAATTATGTTAACAGAATTTTGAGACAAAACCACCTTTACATTCCTTGCAGATGCCCTGCTTGATCCTGATGCATTGCTTGCTTATATATTGCTTGATTTAGTTTGCTAGTATTTTATTGAGAATTTTTATGGCTGTATTCAAATAATATAGGCCTATAGTTTACTTTCCTTACTATGTCTGGTTTTAAGATCAAAGCTTTACCAGATGGTACAACATATTATAACCCCCCCCCCCCCCGCTTTTTTTAAGAGAAAAAGGGACAGACAAGTGGAACTGAATATGAATCTAGAAATGAACTGCATATGGGATTTTATTCTTTTATTTTTTTTTGGCCACACGACGTGGCATGGGGGATTTTGGTTCTCCAACCAGGGATCAAACCAGTGCCCCCTGCAGTGGAAGCGTGGATTCTTAACCACTGGACTGCCAAGGAAGTCCCACGTATGGGATATTAGCATTTAACAAAAATGCCATTTCAAATCAGTGGGGGAAGTTGTACTATTCAGTAAATGAATAAACTGAGTGATAGGGTGGAACAGCTGGAGAGCCATCAGGATACAAAGCTGGAGCCATGGTTCACACCATATACCAAAATGACTCCAAATAAAAGATTTAAATGTAAAAAATGAAACAAGTGCCAGATGAAAACATGGATGGATTATTTTATACCCTGTTTTTCTATTTCTTTTTGAGTCAATTTTTGTACATCATATGTTTTTCTGGGATATTATCATATTATAATTTATTGGCATAAAAGTTCATATTTTCCCTGTGATCTTTAAAACCTCTTCTTTATACTAATATTTTTCTTTGTTCTCTTTTTTTCTTATGGTTTATCTACTTTATTAGTCTTTTCAAAGAATTAGATTTTGGTTTTATTAGTCATCACTATGAATCTTTGTTTCCTATTTTATTAATTTTAACTCTTTGACATTGCTTTCTTAATTCCTTTTTTTTGTTGTTGTTTTGGTACCTCTTTTTAAAAAAATTTTATTTATTTTTTTATACAGCAGGTTCTTATTAGTTATCCATTTTAGACTTATTAGTGTATACATGTCAATCCCAATCTCCCAATTCATCCCACCACCATCACCACCCCAAGGCCCCTCCTCGCCCCACTTTCCCCCCTTGGTGTCCATACATTTGTTCTCTACATCTGTGTCTCAATTTCTGCCCTGCAAATTGGTTCATCTGTATCATTTTTCTAGGTTCCATGTATATGCGTTAATATACGATATTTGTTTTACTCTTTCTGACTCACTTCACTCTGTATGACAGTCTCTAGGTCCATCCACGTCTCTACAAATGACCCAATTTCGCTGTAATAAATTGGCTGAGTAATATTCCATTGTATATATGTACCACATCTTCTTTATCCATTCTTCTGTCAATGGACATTTAGGTTGCTTCCATGTCCTGGCTGTTGTAAATAGTGCTGCAGTGAACTTTGGGGTGCATGTGTCTTTTTGAATTATTGTTTTCTCTGGGTATATGCCCAGTAGTGGGATTGCTGGGTCATATGGTAATTCTATTTTTAGTTTTTTAAGGAACCTCCATACTGTTCTCCATAGTGGCTGTATCAATTTACACTCCCACCAACAGTGCAAGAGGGTTCCCTTTTCTCCACAGCCTCTCCAGCATTTGTTGTTTGTAGATTTTCTGAGGATGCCCATTCTAACTGGTGTGAGGTGATACTTCATTGTAGTTTTGATTTGCATTTCTCTAATAATGAGTGATGTTGAGCAGCTTTACATGTGCTTCTTGGCCATCTGTATGTCTTCTTTGGAGAAATGTCTATTTAGGTCTTCTGCCCATTTTTGGATTGGGTTGTTTGTTTTTTTAATATTGAGTTACATGAGCTGTTTATATATTTTGGAGATTAATCCTTTGTCAGTTGCTTCATTTGCAAATATTTTCTCCCATTCTGAGGGTTGTCTTTTCATCATGTTTGTAGTTTCCTTTGCTTTGCAAAAGATTTTAAGTTTCATTAGGTCCCATTTGTTTACTTTCGTTTTTATTTCCATTACTCTAGGAGGTGGATCAAAAAAGATCTTGCTGTGATTTATGTCAAAGAGTGTTCTTCCTATGTTTTCCTCTAAGAGTTTTATATTGTCCGGTCTTACATTTAGGTCTCTAATCCATTTTGAGTTTATTTTTGTGTATGGTGTTAGGGAGTGTTCTAATTTCATTCTTTTACATGTAGCTGTCCTGTTTCCCCAGCACCACTTATTGAAGAGACTGTCTTTTCTCCATTTTCAGGACTGGCATGTTGTCCTCTTTACAACTCTATCTCCGCTCTGATAACCTCATCTTTACTTGACCATTTGCAAAGAGCTTATTTCCAAATAAGGTCATATTCACAGATACTGGGAGTTAGGACATCAACATATTTGGGGGGTACATAATTCAACTCATAACAGATAGCAAATTTAAAAGATAGACTTCTTGGTGGACAGTTTGTTTTCCTTTAAGGACTTTAAGCACATCATTCCACTCCTTCAGGCCTCCATGGTGTCTGATGAGAAATTGGCTGTTAATCTTATCAAGTGTCCCTTGTACAAGATAAGTTGCTTCTCTCTTACAACTTTCAAGACTTTCTCCTTGTCTTTGGACAGTTATTATAATGTGTCTCAGTGTGGATCACTTTGAGTTTATTCTACTTGGTGTTTTTTGGATGTGTAGACTCCTGTCTTTTACCAAATTTGGAAAGTTTTTTGGCCATTATTTCTTTGAATATTCTTTCTGTTCCTTTCTCTCTCTCTTCTTTTGGGACTCTGCCTATGTTAGTATGCTTGATGGTGTCCCATGGGTGTCTTAGGCTCTTTTCATTTTTTTCCTTCATTCTTTTTTTCTTCCTGTTCCTCAGACTGAATAATCTCAATTGACCTGTCTTCAGGTTCACTGATTCATTCTTCTGCCTGCTCAAATCTGCTGTTAAACAACTCTAGTGAATTTTTCACTTCAGTTATATTACTTTTCAGCTCCAGAATTTCTATTTGGTTTCTTTTTAAACTTCTCTTTACTGACATTCTGTATTTGTTCATGAATTGTTCTCCTGGTTTCCTTTAGTTCTTTGAGCATTTTAGAGACAGTTGATTTAAAGTCTTTGTCCAGTAAGTCTAATATCTGGGCTTCCTCAAGGACAGTCTCTATTAATAACTTTTTCCTGTGAATGGGCCATACTTCTTTCTTTGTGTGCCTTATAATTCTTTGAAAACTGTACATTTTGAATATTATAATATAGTTACTCTGGAAATCATATTGCCTCTCCTCCCCAGAGTTTGTTGTTGTTGCTTGTTGTGAGTTAAAGTCACTTGTATGTTTAATAATTTTTCCTAAACTATGTTTTGAAAGACTATTCTTTCTCTTGTGTGGCCCCTGAAGTCTTTGTTTTTCACTAGCTTAATGGTCAGGTAGTGATTTGATGGAGATTTCCTTAAATATTTGGAAACAAGTCTTTGCAGATTGCCTTTGTGTTGGGGCACTCCTTCAACACGTCTCCAGGATGTTTAGAGCTCTTAGTTTTTACTTGCTGCTTGTGCAGGGCCTAAAGGTCAGCCAAAGGTGAGAGCTTAGGGTTTTTTTCTGGGCATGTGTCCAGCTTTGGGCACGTGCAGTCCTTCTAGATTCCCTGGTATAGGTGGGAGCTTTTCAAAGCTCTTATTCTCCCAAGCATCTGCTTCCCAAACTTCTGGTCTGCCTACTGCTTGGGAAACCTTGCCCCGGGTGGCTATGGTTAGTATATACGCCTTTCAATGCTTTAACAAATGCTATCTAGGAGACTGCTTCAGCCCTGAGAAAACTCTGAGGCAGGTGAAACAAAGGCAAGTTCCTGGCTAATCCCTCAGGGAGCCACCAGACAGGTCAAGCACACAACTCTAATTCTTTGGGAACAAGGTTTTTTTGTGTTTTTTTGCGGTACGCGGGCCTCTCACTGCTGTGGCCTCTCCTGTTGTGGAGCACAGGCTCCGGACGCACAGGCTCAGCGGCCACGGTTCACGGGCCTAGCCGCTCCGCGGCATGCGGGATCTTCCCGGACCGGGGAATGAACCCGTGTCCCCTGCATCGGCAGGCGGACTCTCAACCACTGCGCCACCAGGGAAGCCCAGGAACAAGGTTTTTATTGTTCCGTCTGTCACCAGCAAGGAATGTGGCCAGGAATGTGGGCTGTCTTCATGGCCACTGACCAGCTGGGGATTAAGGGATGGCAGGCAGGTTAAGTAAAATGCTACAACATTCTCTTACCAAAATTCAACAGCCTCTTTCTTCATTGAGCATTCTCCTGTTTTATTTTGTTTTGAATTAGATTCCAGAGTTCTGAAAAAGTCGATTCTGACAGTTTTTGAGAACCTAATCATTGCTTTAGTGGAAGGACAGAGATTTGGAGTTCCCTACTCTGCCATTTTTAGTGATGTCACTCTTATTAAATCTGGCAGGTTCTCAGTCACTATCACTTTGAATATTTCTTCTCTATTATCTTGTGTGTCTTCTTCTGGAACTCCTATTAGGCTTATGATGAACTTTCTCATTCCATATTCTGTGTTTCAACTTCTCTCTTTCATATTTTCCCTCTTTATCTGTCAGTACTATAATCTGGGTAATTTCCCCACATCCTTCAGCTCATTACTTCCCCAGCTTTTGTCTGATATGCTTTTTAACCCATTTATTGACATTTTTATTTCAATAACTATATGTTCAATTCTAGACATTGTATCTTGTACTTAAAAAAAAAATCTGTCTGTTCCATCCTAATAATGTCTTATTCTTTTCTTAGGGCTTTTATTTATGTCTTTATAATTTAAGTGTATCTTAAATTATTTTCAGACAGTTCTTTTATTATCTCATATTTTCAGGGTTCTAATCCTCCCATTTCTTATTTTTGCTGGTTCTTGATTCTTAGTCATGGGGATTTAAAAATCAGGTGTTTTGTAGTTTTGAACTGTGAGTTGAGTTTTGTACACCACCCCACCCACCCATATCTGTCCTGTGAGAATCTCTTTATGCTTTGATTATGATTTTGCATTTGTTTTTCAGGAGTCCCATGGATTTCTTCAGAATACCATCAAATTGGGATCGATTTTTATGCCAGTTCCCAGGCACTACATTTTCTAAGCTGCATGAAGGTTTCTAGGCTGAAGGTAGGAAAAACTGAAACCAAATCTGTACAAAGTGTAGGCTCAAGGTTTGTATTTCTCAAGGTGGTCTTCTTTTGCTTTTCCCCACTCAAAACTCGGGCAGAGATGAACATGCTTTCTTGTTCCTCTGTGTGGGTGAAAGGTATCTTCTCTGTCTTTTCCCTTAGGGTGCAGTCTTTGCAGGGTACTGGCCTTATGCAGGATTCTCAGTTCTAAATTCCCACTTTGCTTGGGACCAAGGCCTCAACTCCTAACTGGAGAGTATATGAGAATCCATATTCTAGGTTCCTGGGATAGTATCTCGTGGGTCATTTCCACCCACACTGAAGCAGCTGATTTGTCACTGCTCCTGTTTTCCATTTCTAGCACCTCTGTGTTTCCTCTTCTTTTTTTTGCCAGCTCAGCCATTCAGTTAAAGCAATAGTGTTTACATTTCCCCTAGTAGTTTTAGGTAAGAACAGCAGGAGGATTTTCAGGGTTCAATGATTTTTCATCTTGCTGGAACTAAAAGTATCTTCTCAAGCACCTTGGCTGGGAATGTGTCCTCTGCCTGTCCCTTCACTTTGTCCTCTGCTTATCCATCTCCCAGGAGTCTTATATGGCCCTCTTTTCCTTTCTCCTGATACTGGGAGTCCTCATCTATCCCACTGAGACCTATGGATCCCTGGACCCTAATAACTTTTAATAAGTAGGCAGGACAGAGTGTAGTTAGGGACTCAAGACTCTACTGATAAAGCTGGGTTTGAATCCTTTTTCTGCCACTTACTGCCTGATTTACCTGGGGGTAAGTTACTTAGCCATTCTGAACCCATTTCATGTATAAAGTGAGTGAAACAGTGAGCACAGGCTCTGGAGGCATGCTGTGAATGTGCAATGAACAAGGGACCTTGGGTTAGTTGGGAGTTAGGTAGGTAAGCTTTGTGATTACAGAGGTAATGGGCAGGGATTCAAGTCCATGAGTCTTCAGGCACAGCATCAAGGGCTTTACTTTTACTCCTAAGGAACAATCTCACACAAGATTATTACTGTCTTCATGTTACAGATGAGGAAACAGAGTCTGGAAGTGGGTGGTAACTTACCCAGCTCAGTCCCATTCCAGTGGATGACTGCTTCGGGCTGAACATCCTTCTGGGCTTAACATCCCTTGCAGGGATAGTCACTGGAGATCTGAGGCTGCTTTAGATGTGACTTTTTTTTTTTTTAAGTCTCATTTTATATTACTGATTTTTTTCTTTGAATTCTGGGGATGGGGTACCGTCAGAGTGGTCTTTCCGGTCAAGTGTGAGCTGGCACAGGGGTTGGAAGGAACCGCTGGTTGCTACACCTCCCCTGCTCCCAAGGAGAGCAAAGCCTCAGGAAGGCAAAGACTCCTTCCTTTGACCACCAGGTAGGAAAGAGGCCCTCCACCCCCAAGCTGGGCTTTCTGGAAGCCTTTTCTACCTAACTTCAGCTGCCCCTGCTCTGGCCCCACTGGAAGGTCTGAGCCCATGCCCGGAGCACAAATAAGGGAGATGAGGCGTATCTCTCTGTTCAGTCACTTTCCAGGTGCCAGGATACACGCGTGAATGCACACCAGGCTCAGGCACTCCCCACCGCCCCTCACTTACAGAAATGGGCCACAGGATGAAGCGCGCGTATCTCTGGATGGCGAAGGTGTAGATAATGATGAAGAAGATGAGGATGGACAACTCCATGGTGATGATGAGTGTCAGGTTGGGGTGCACAATGGTCCCCTTGAACATCATCAGTGAACCTATTAGGCAGCCCTGATGGGAGACATGCCCTTTGAGCCACGGCAGACGGCTCGGGCCAGAGGAGGCCTCGGGGAGCCCGCTCCTCCCTCTGCCCGTCTTTGGGCACTCCCTGCACCCCCCAGCCCCACCCAGGGATACGGGCCCACTTACCAAGATAATGAGCTTGACCTCAGCGTACCCCATAAGCCAGAACTCTCTATTGCTGTCCTTGAATTCCCACTTGTAAGGGCGATGCCCCTTCCTCGTTCCCACTTCATCGCCCGGAGGAGGGGCCGCCCCCGGCGCGGCTGCGGCTGCGGTGGCCGGGCCCGGGGCCGGGGCCGGGGCCGGGGCCGGGGCCGGGGCCGGGGCCGGGGCCGGGGCTGGGGCTGGTGCGGCCTTGCGTTTGCCCTTTTTGCCTTTGTCAGCCATGTTGCCGTGGAGTTCTCAGCTTCTCACGGCCTGCCCAATTTTTGCTGTTCCCTGCCAGGCCTGGCCTTTGAGCGAGCCGAATGCCCACCGACCTGCTTAGAGGCCGCGCTCAGCCAACGGCCGGGAAGGACGAGCGAAGGCCAGCGCTTAGCGCGCTCTCGACGCGCACCTAGTCTCCGCACGCGACTCCTCTCCGTCCAGACGCGCCCCCGCGCCCGGCAGCAAGCGCCTCGAGTGTCCGCGGACGCCCAGACCCTGCGCGGGAGCCCCCGCCCCCACGCCGGCTCCGGTGGTGGTCCCAACTCCACGCGGAGCGCTCCCCACGCGGAGCACTCCCCACGCGAGGCCTCTGGGGGCTGCCGGGGGCTGTAGCCGCTGCTCCCGCCTTCGGGTCGGGTTGGCTGAAACTGTGGCCTCCTGGGGCGGTCGCGCCCAGAGCCCCGCGGGCGCATTGGCACTCGCCTGAAAATGTAACGCGACTTTTACACAAGGCAGCACGAGCAAGCAGAAGTGTTCCGGGTTTAGCAGCCCTGATTTTACCATCACATGTGGGCTGAAATGGGTGACAGCGTGCGAGCTCAGCGGCGGGAGGGAGAAGACGATGGTGCTTGTGAAGGTGCCCGCGACGGTGCCCGGGAGGGTGCTTCCGAGGGTGGCTCCGACAGGCCGCGTTGCTTCATGGTTGCCCTTGTAAGTGCCCTTGGGCTTCCCCTTGGGGGTACCCTTGAGGGTGAGATGGGTTCCTGGGCGGGGGAGGCACTGGTTTTGGTTTCGATTCCCAGAGCTTTTTTCATGGTATTCCTCATCGTCTTGGTGACCACAGTCGCATCGATGAGACACGCGATTGCCGGTGTGAGACACAGGGACCGTCAGACACAAGACCATATGCGGGAAGGAAAGACGGGGTTATTCTGCAGCTTCTTAGCAGCCTGTCCTCCCTATCCGGGCGGCGGGCGTGCGGCCTCCTGTCCCCCTTTGACCCTCCACTACCTTCCTGGTGTCTGCCCAGTTGGCTGCTGCAGCCCATTCTGGCATTCCCAGAGAAAGGGTTTTTGGAAATGGTCTTTTCTGCCAGTGACGGCCTTGCCTAAGGTCTGAGGCACCAGGATGAGAGTAGGGCACTGATCCTAGGAGGCTCCGGGTGGCTGTGGGGTCCTGAGAAGGCCCCTCAGTGGAAAGGACTCTTGGGCTATGTTTGAAAAGGCAGGAAGGAGTTTCCAAGGGGACCAACTGGGAGGAGAACTCCAGGTACTGGACAGGGGTCTCCAAGGAATCTGGTGTGGCTGAGACGTATGGAGCCGGTGAGGGTGGGGGCAGAGTTGAGGCTGGGGAGGTGCAGGATCTGGGACTTCATCAAGAGGGGAGGGGAGGTTCCAGATTCAGAAAGCCCACTTGTCGCAAGGTGAATGGAAAGCGAACCAGGCTGGCGGCAGGGAGACCAGTGGAGGGTGGTAGCAGCCCCTGCCATCCAGGTAAGGATTGATGGAGACCAGGGCGTGGGAGCTCCTGGCAGGTAGGAGAAGGCTTGGTGGCTGAGTTAGCAGATGGGGGTCAGCAGGCTACAACACCCTAGATTCCAAGTGCTCCCCAGCTCCTGTCTGCCTTGTATGTTTCTCTTTACGGTCACTTAATCCCTGGCTGCCTTCATGAACTTTTCCTAGATAGGTCTTGCTCTAGCTAATCTGTGAGCTCCCTAAGGGGGAAGGGACTCTATCTCCAACACTGAGCTCAGGCGCAGTCCAATGGGATCGACAAATATTTACTGATCATAGAATGAATTCAAAGAACTTAAACTTTTTTTTTTCTGGATTAATTTCTGTTCCCATAGCTTAACTTCTTGAATCAAAGTCTCACCACCCCATTCCACACCCCGTATCTTCCAAGCATTTAATCTGCCATTTCTTGTGGTCTTCATATGATGAGGATTTGTCCCAGCCTTGTGAGCCAGGGTAAGGTATTTAACCTCAGTTCCCGTATCTGTAAAAATGAGAGTTATAAAGATTAAAACAGAACGTGCCTAGCCTGGTGTGGGAACTTCTTTTCCTTCCTCAACCAGGCTGAGTTGCTCACTTTTGACAATGCACTTTTTCTTTTCTACAATCATTTTTTTCTTGTGATTTAAAGTATAATTTTCTAGTCCGGAAAAGTCAAAATCCTATTTATAGATAAGAACATCTTAAAAAAAAAAAAAGAACATCTTGTTGCAACATTTAAAAAAATAGTGTGTATGATTTTCAAAAGAGGTTCTGTAGATTTGTTTTTGTACCTATTTGGAGAATGAGCTTAGAGTTTGTGCAACTTCAAATCTTTTGAAGAAGTCAGCACAAGAAAGAGAAAGGGTGGTGGTGGGGATGGTGTTCTATAAATGAAATAATGATAGTCTGCCAGTTTCCCTTTTCCAAAGAGTCTTGAAATACTGATCTTAAATGGAGTCATGAAGGCCTCTACTTACCCCTTCAACGCAGAATAAATGACTTCTTTCCTTTTCTTCCATCGCCAAGATGGCAACTACGAAAAGGAACACAGCAGTAATGAAACTGTTGATAAGATCCTGCAATACAGAATTGAAAATTGTCAACTTCACATGAAAATGTAATTTTATAAAATATTTAAATTGGTCAGTTACCCATCTAAGGATGGATGCCTTTTAAAAACTTTCCCTTTGAGGAACCCTCCTACACTGTTGGTGGGAATGTAAATTGATACAGCCACTATGGAGAACAGTATGGAGGTTCCTTAAAAAACTAAAAATAGAAATACCATATGACCCAGCAATCCCACTAATGGGCATATACCCTGAGAAAACCATAATTCAAAAAGAGACATGTACCACAATGTTCATTGCAGCACTATTTACAATAGCCAGGACATGGAAGCAACCTAAATGCCCATCAACAGACGAATGGATAAAGAAGCTGTGGTACATATGTACAATGGTATATTACTCAGCCATAAAAAGGAACGAAATTAGGTCATTTGTAGAGATGTGGATGGGCCTAGAGACTGTCATACAGAGTGAAGTAAGTCAGAAAGAGAAAAACAAATACCATATGCTAACACATATATATAGAATCTAAAAAAAAAAAAAAGGTTCTGATGAACCTGGTTGCAGGGCAGGAATAAAGAGGTAGACACAGAGAATGGACTTGAGGACTTGGGGTGGGAGGGGGGCGAAGTGAGAGTGGCATCGACGTATATACACTACCAAATGTAAAATAGATAGCTAGTGGGAAGCAGCCGCATAGCACAGGGAGATCGGCTCGGTGCTTTGCAATGACGTAGAGGGGTGGGATAGGGAGGGTGGGAGGGAGGCTCAATAGGGAGGGGATATGGGGACGTGGGTATGCATATGGCTGATTCACTTTGTTATGCAACAGAAACTAACACAGTATTGTGAAGCAATTATACTCCAGTAAAGATCTATTTAAAAAACAAAAAAAAAAATCCAAAATAAACTTTCCATTTGATTAATATTAAGAGGAACTCTCAGCAGCATAACTCTTATATCTTCCAGAGACATGAGTTTATGTGATTATAAGGTTCTGGATAGAATCGTCAGCAGAAATGGGTTTAACTTAATTAAAGAACACTCTTAAAAAAAAAAAAAGCTGACAACTTTTCCATCAGACTTTTTAAAAGTCATAGGAAAATGGGCAAGAAAAAACCCTAGAGGTCTAGGGGCCTCACCCATATTGACCCTCCATAAATGTGATCTTATTGAAGTTTTGTATTTTCAATTAATGTAAATTCTGCCATCTATTCCATAATACATTTGTTTTAATATAAAAACAAAAATTTAGATGAACACTTTACTGATTTAATTCTACTTCCAAATCTGCAAATCAGCAGAACCGATACTTTGGAAGTTGGATCATATTTATTCTTTAGGGTCCCACGTCCCAAGAAGCAGGAACCCATCTGAGGAGCTAGCCTGATGTTCTGGAGTGAAAGTGACTTTCTCTCTTTCCTAAAACATGGCCAGAATTGAGTCTGCCCTGACATCTATAGGCTATCTGTGTTCTTTTTGGACATTGATACTGGGTTCTTCAAATGCTGGCCCAATCTGTTTCTTCATGTGCTAAATAAAGGATGAGGATGAGTGGGAGGGGGCACACTCCTGAGGATAAGCAGAGCCTGGGCTTTGGTAGCACAGTGATAATGAAAGAGAAGGTACTCACTGAGTCAGTGGCACCAGTGTTGGAGGATGAGTAAAACCCCGGGGTCCTTTAACCTCCATACGGCCCAGGTAACCAATCTGAACATTTTAAGTTTTTATGTCTTGGTGGCATGACTTGGTAGTGTCAGCTTGTCCGGTGCACTTGCTCAAACACAGCAAAGAGCCCTGCTGTCTGATCATAATGGGTCTAAGTGGAACTCCTCAGCATGCCGAGCTCATTTAACCCTCACAAACACCCTCCAAAGTCAGTATGGCTAGGATCCCCATTTTAAGAAGATGTAACAGAGGCTTAGAGAAGTTCATTAAATTGACTATGATTGAGTATCTGCCAAGGAGTGGAGTCAGAACTCAACTCACTATTGCCTCCCATCAGGGACACCCAAATAAGGTGGAAATGATCTATCCCCCAAGGTTGGAAGTGCAGCAACCATCTTTGGCATTTTCTGTGGAATGGGTAATGGAGGGTCAAAATGGTATGGGACAAATAAGGACAAATAATTGGCCTGCCAATTCCTAGATGTATGACCTGGGGCGTGTTTTATCATCCCTCTGTGCCAACAGGCTAGGATCTTAGTTCCCTGACCAGTGAATGAATCTGTGCCCCCTGCAGTGGAAGTGTGGAGTCTTAACCACTGGACCACCACGGAGTTCCCCCAACAGGCTAATTTTTTAAACATCTTTATTGGAGTATAATTGCTTTACAATGGTGTGTTAGTTTCTGCTTTACAACAAAATGAATCAGTTATATATATACATATGTTCCCATATCTCTTCCCTCTTGCGTCTCCCTCCCTCCCATCCTCCCTATCCCACCCCTCCAGGCGGTCACAAAGCGCCGAGCTGATCTCCCTGTGCTATGCGGCTGCTTCCCACTAGCTATCTACCTTACATTTGGTACTGTATATATGTCCATGCCTCTCTCTCACTTTGTCACAGCTTACCCTTCCCCCTCCCCATATCCTCAAGTCCATTCTCTAGTAGGTCTGTGTCTTTATTCCTGTCTTACCCCTAGGTTCTTCATGACATTTTTTTTCTTAAATTCCATATATATGTGTTAGCATACAGTATTTGTCTCTCTCTTTTTGACTTACTTCACTCTGTATGACAGACTCTAGGTCTATCCACCTCATTACAAATAGCTCAATTTCGTTTCTTTTTATGGCTGAGTAATATTCCATTGTATATATGTGCCACATCTTCTTTATCCATTCATCTGATGATGGGCACTTAGGTTGTTTCCATCTCCGGGCTATTGTAAATAGCGCTGCAATGAACATTTTGGTACATGACTCTTTTTGAATTATGGTTTTCTCAGGGTATATTCCCAGTAGTGGGATTGCTGGGTCATATGGTAATTCTATTTGTAGTTTTTTAAGGAACTTGCATACTGTTCTCCATAGTGGCTGTATCAATTTACATTCCCACCAACAGTGCAAGAGGGTTCCCTTTTCTCCACACCCTCTCCAGCATTTATTGTTTCTAGATTTTTTGATGATGGCCATTCTGACTGGTGTGAGATGATATCTCATTGTAGTTTTGATTTGCGTTTCTCTAATGATTAATGATGTTGAGCATGCTTTCATGTGATTGTTGACAATCTGTATATCTTCTTTGGAGAAATGTCTATTTAGATCTTCTGCCCATTTTTGGATTGGGTTGTTTGTTTTTTTGTTATTAAGCTGCATGAGCTGCTTATAAATTTTGGAGATTAATCCTTTGTCAGTTGCTTCATTTGCAAATATTTTCTCCCATTCTGAGGGTTGTCTTTTGGTCTTGTTTATGGTTTCCTTTGCTGTGCAAAAGCTTTGAAGTTTCATTAGGTCCCATTTGTTTATTTTTGTTTTTATTTCCATTTCTCTAGGAGGTGGGTCAAAAAGGATCGTGCTGTGATTTATGTCACAGAGTGTCCTGCCTATGTTTTCCCCTAAGAGTTTGATAGTTTCTGGCCTTACATTTAGGTCTTTAATCCATTTTGAGCTTATTTTTGTGTATGGTGTTAGGGAGTGAGGCTAATTTTTAATATGGGGATAATGATTGGGATTCATTGCGTTCATCTGAGGATTAAATGGCACAATGAATCTGAAAGCATCACATGAGGTGTAGTGGGAATGCATCAAAGTGTAGTTTCCTGATATCTGCCTTCAAGATAGTAAACTTTTCTGTGAACTTCAGGTGTTCTTCCTGTTGAGACTGTTGAGCAAGGAGCCCTGTTGTGGAATGGGACTTGCCTCTTGGAGAGGCACTAATGTCTGTTATTTGGGCGCCTGGTGAGTAACAGTGGAGGGGGCACGTGGTGCAGGGCTGGTGAGGGTTGGAAGTCAGCTCCAGTTGGGTTCTGTAGGCTGAGTGAGAGGTCTGCCCACACTGGGGCAGGTACAATGGTTTTCAGCTTTGCAGGAAGCATAGGATCTGAGGATTGTGTAAACCAAGATATCAAAAGATGTGAACAAGGACCCAAGCGGAGTGTAAACTTATAAAATTAAAAATTAACTAACTGCAGTCTAGATCATTGAGAATTTGGACGAATGCACACGAATAATGATGACAGTAACAAAACAAATGCAGACTCGGCCTCCCTAGCCAATTGTTGACTCCCTGTCAGAATTCCATCTCCTCGCTGGACCATTGGACATTATAGTTTACTGTGGTCCTTACCTGCAAGGAAGTGCTCTTCTGAACTGTCCCTTGGAAGTAATGCTTTCTTCGTACCTACCATTTCTATTGTAGCTCACATATCTTGAGCACTTACTATCTGTCACATACAGTGCCAAGGTGTTCATATGTGATCTCATTTGATTCTCACAACAAACTCTCATTATCCCCAATTTACAGATGGGTAAGCAACTTGCCTAGGGTTGCTCAGCCAGTAAGTGGCTATGACCCTCCTCAGTCTGACTTGAGAGCCCAAGGGTCTTCTCCTGACTAACACCCCCTCCCTTTTGCCTTAGACACAGACCCTCTGGTTGGCCTCATCTTTGACAAAGAGAAAGATACGTTCTCCCAGATGGGGTAAAACTACAGCTGAGTCTTGCCATGTGCGAAAGCACTTCTGGTTTCCCCATAAATGTCATCCTTACTCATCACCTTTTTTTTCTCCCTTTGACTAAATACCTTATTGACTCAAGTAGCTGCCTCTGACACAGTGAGAGATGGGTTTGTGACTTGACTATTATTTTTCTGTAAAGCCCCCAAACCATTCCCTGAGATAAACAAAATTGTATAGAATTAAAATTGGGAAAGAAAAAGATGCTTTGATGGTGAATCCTTTTTTTTTTTAAATCACTGAATATTAGGAAGAAGTCAAACATTTACACTTTGTTTCACAAAATGTGGTATCTGTAAGAAGGATGTATATACAATAAACATTATGCGGTATTTGTGCCTTGGAGTTCTCCAAACACATGGCAGAACCTGATCAGTCATCACCAGAATCTGAAGGGGACATTCTGAAGCTGATACCTTTTACTTATAAATGTAAAGATATTGCTGGTAGTTTTGGAATCATCCCTTCAATAGAGTTCTAGTTAAATATGTTTATTATGTTCTTTTTTCTAGATTGCTTTCTATTGGAAAAGACATCAGCTTGACCAGAACTCAGTTTCTCGGACTGTATGGGGAAATGCCTTCTTTACAGTGTAGAAGTGTTGAAAATATGGGCTATTCAGAAGACAATAATTATACTTCATACTTTTCTTGGGTACACAGATTGGTGACATAAGACTAGGGTGGGTAAAGTTGATAATGAAATCTAGCAATAAAGACAGTAACCCCACCACAGGTGGGGTGAGGAAAGCTGGCCACACCCTGGAGGACAGAAACAAGAAAAAGGCAGGGGCTTTGTATCACGCTCTGGGCTCCCATAGCTATCCAAAGAAAAGAGGATGCTCTCCCCCAAGGACAGAGGTAGCAAAAGGGGGCCTGGCTTTACCAGAGTCGCCCAGAGGCCTGCAGCTCTCCACAAGCTGGCCTGAGCTGCCTGTGACTGTGGGAACAGCTCCTCTCGTAGCACCTGCTTCATGCTTAGGAGACCCTGGCTCCTGCCTCTCCCTGAGACTCTTCCTGGATGCTCCCCCTGGACCCTCCAGCAAAGCACGGGGCCTTGAGGCTCTCTCCAGGTTTATGGCCGTGGACCTTTAGAGGGCTCCGGTCCTCCTGACCACAGCTGCTGTCGCGACCCCTAAAGGCTTGTACCCTGCCCTCCACTCCAGGAAAATCAATTCACCGTTCGTCGCACATTTTAAGGAAACCATGAGAAAATGGGAGAGGATTCAGAGAAGGTAAGATTTTGAGAATATGAGGAAGACAAAGATGTAGGGAGGGTGAAGATAAACCAGCACAAGGTTATAGGGCATAAAGTCTGGAAAAAGTCTGGGCTTTAGAGTCAGACAGACCTGGGCTCAAATCTGAGTTTCCATGTGCCTAGATACAACCACGGGCAACACAGTCTCTTTAATCCAGTTTTCTCATCTGTTAAAGGGGAATGGGGGACGACCACAACCTCACTGGGTTGTTGTGAGGATTAAATGAGGTAATCTATATGAAGAAGTATCTGGTGCGTGGCATGTGCTCAAAAACAGTTATTTTACCTTCCGCTCTTGAAAACTTCCATGGACAGAGATTTTAGTTTCCGCTCAGAAACCTCTCCATGGTTGTAGCTCTCCGGAACTGAGAGGGTCTTCCACGTGTCCAATTAAAGCTGCTCAGAGATTGCTTCCTGTGCTTTCTGCTGCTCAGCACTCTGTGGGACAGAGAGAGCTCTGCAGCCTTTCCAGAAAATCCCTCAGGCGCTTGGAGAAAGTATTTTGAGTTTTAGTTCAATAGCAACCAATCCTACCTTACAGTTTAAAAAAGGTTCCATGAAAATGTATGATGTGGAAGAGGCATGGGCTCGGAGTTAGGATGGTTCACGGTGCAAAAGATAAAAGGGTAAAAGCCACCCAACTGCCTCAGGGGGTCCGACCCACACTTTGTAGCGAATATATTTACTTTGTGGCAAGCCTTTTGTGATCTTTGCTTTAAACACATTTAAATGTTACAGGACCCCTATAGACAGCTCTTATCATCACACTTTTCCTTCTCTGAATTTCCCGGATGGGGAAACTGAGGCTAAAGTTCTCACAGCTAGTAAGGTGGCAGGGCCAGGAACTGGGCCCATGTCTGTATCTGGACAAAACTATGCTTCCTCTCCAGTCTGTGAGGATACAGAGCCTCAGAGTCTGGAATGAAAAGGATTTTTCTGAGACCTGAGGAATTAGCTTTGGGAATTTTTCAGTTGGTAAAGAGTATGAAATTCTGGAAAAAGCTATTGAAGAAGGCCATGCAGTGTCTTTTCCTGAATACTCCACCATACGGCACCCCTTTGGAAAAGCTGGACCCTTGACACATTAAAAGTTTGACTCTTGCACTCTTTCAGGGCACACGTGACAGTTTTCTGCCACTTAGCCATGTTGTAGAAACATGCTTTTTCGGAGGGACGTTTGTAATCTGTTAGAGAGGGTGCTGTTTGACAAGTAGAAGAAGCACGTGCCGTTTTACAAGCAATACACTACTGAATACACTGAGTAAAATTTTCTTTAGGACCAGCTGCAAAGTACCGCGTGTTTAGGGCCGTAATGAGATGGAAGCAGGTGTGTGTGTTGGTTGTCCTATAGTTGGAGGGGTTCAAGGAATCCTTCTGAGCTTTAGGCTAGTTTCCTCTCTGGGATTAGGGTGACACTCTGTCATAGCTCAGCTATGTCCTTGTCCAGAGAGATCTCTCTGTTGTGCTCCCTTGAAGAGAGCCTTTACTGTGGGGCTGAGGGCAAAGCTTATATGAAAATTATGAAAATGAACACTTACAAGTAAGGACCAATGTAAATAAGTCATCGAGTGGTGAAGCGTTAGCATATATATTAGAATGAAAAAAAGAACGATGCAGGTTTCCAGGACTGTGATTGCTATATAGGACTCCTGGGCTTCAGCAATGATGAAACAAACTAGTGCCCCTATGAGAAGGCCCTGCAGTAAAAGAAACAGGATTTGTTTTAATGCAAATGAGCTATTAAAAAACAAAATAAAATAATAAATGATCAGACTGTAAATCTGATTATATTGCAATTGCCTGTATTGTTTTGCACATATATATTATTTTAAAAATTCCTTACATGTTTAAGAAATGAAATAACACAGACAAAAATTGCACACAGTACAGAAGCTTCCTTCTCCTCCCTCATCCCAACCCTAGTCTATCTCCTTAAAAGTAATCACTGTTAACAGTGTATATTTCATACCAGAAAGAATTGTGTATATACAGGTCAAGTAAAGTAAATATATATTGATTTTGATAGAAAGAGTGAGGTAGAGTCCCAGCTTTCTTTCTTTCTGAACAGCTGTTGATTATCCCAACATCATCTGTTGGGAAACACCACTGATCTGAAATCCAACCTTTATCATATACTAAATTTTCGTGTGTATTCGGGATGCTTTTGAAACTCTTTTCTTCTATTGAGTTGCTGATTTCTTTTCTAGTGCTTCTGAAATTATAAGCAACTCATTTTATGTTGTATTATTGTCTGACTTAGTCCCCCTTTCGGACTCATTCTCAGGTTGTTTATGTTTCTCATTTTTGTCTTGGTCAAGTTCCCGAAGCTAAGCCTGTTGGTATTTTAATTGGGATTTCCTTTAACTTATAATATGGAAAGATTACAAAATTTAGTCTTAACTCTTTAAGAACAAAGTATATCTTTCCAGTTATTTTAGTGGTTTTTAAAATATCTCTCAGTAGAGTTCTAAAGTTTTCTTCATATAGGTCTTTCAAATTTATTTCATTTAATCTTAGGTATTTTGTCATCTTGATTGCTATTGCAAAGAGAAATATTTTCTTCTATTTTCAGTTCTTGTTTGCTCATTTCTACTAATGAGTTAGTAGAATTTATCTTGTTCTAAATTGTTTCCCAGTTGATTTTATTTTTTAGATCTTTGATCATATCAGCTGTAAGAAATGATACATTTTGCCTCTTCTTTTCAAATATTCATACTTATTCCTTTTTCCTGTCTGATTGTGGTGACTAGTGGGCATCCTCTTTGTTCCTCATTTTAATGGGAATACTTCTGAGGTTTAATTATATATGATGCTGACTTTTGGGTTTATTTTTATAATGTCAGTGAAATATCTGTGTATTCCTATTTAACTGGTCTCTCTCTTCTTCCCTTGTTCACTTTTTTTTCACTCAGAGATGAATGTTGAATTTTGTCAAATGTGTTCTGTACCCTATTTGATAGTGTCCTAATTTTTTCTTTTACTTATGGTGGATTAGTTTAATAGAGTCCTAATATTGAATCATCCTTATGTTTCTTCTTCATGGTGTGTTTTGAAGAAGCACTGATGAGCATTTTCTGTTAATATATTAATACTGCTGCTTTGATACAAGTGAGATTTCTATTTAGTTTTCTTTTTCTGAACTTGGTCAGGTTTTGATATCAGTGTTACACTGACTTTGTAAAAATAGCTCAGAAATGTTTCTTCTTTCTCTATTCTTTGAAAAAGTTTGAATAGTATCAGAATTGCATCCCATGAAGGTTTGAAAAGAGTTAACCTGTGAAAAAGTCTGGGCCTGACACATTTCTGAAAGATACTCATTCCCCACCCCCCCACCCCCCCACCCCCCGGTGCTTATATCGGTCTATTTAGGTTTTTCTCTGTTCTGGGATCAGTTTTGGTAATTTATAGTTTCCCAGAAAATCAACTCTTTGATCCAATTATTCACATTTATTTGTTTTGCAAAGTGCTCTTGTGAATCCTTTCAGTTTCTTCGGGGTTTGCATTATTTTCCCTTTCTGGTTTCTAACTATAAATATACGTCCTCATTTACCCCATTTTTTCCTGTTATATTGGCCAGTGGTTTATCAACTTTATTGGTCAAGTCTATTATTCTTGTTTGCTAATGTACACATTTCTGTTATTATCTCCATTGCTTCCCTAGTTCCCTTTGTGAGGGGAAACCTGAGGAATATAAAAGTGAGGGGTGGAGGGAAGCGTGCCAAATTTAGTAGCAAGGGTAGAGTGTGTGGGAGGAGCAAAGGGAGAGGAGGAAAAAAGGGGAGGCGAAACGAGGTGGACCGGCAAAGGGAATTAGGGAAGTTTCCCCCAGGCGGCGCCCCTGGGAATCACTCACTCCCTGAGGCCGAAGCCGGCCTGCATCCGCCCTTGCATCCGCCCAGCGGGCCATCAGCTCTCTCTGCTCACCAGCCTAATAATCTTCAAGATTCCAGTGGGCGAGAAGAGAAAACGCTTGAGGCTGTCCCTGAATTTGGGCGGGACTTTGGCGCGGCCCTCAGCACGCTTTCGTATGGCCTTCTTCTCCCGCTGGCTGGGGATCGCGGGTTGTGCAGTGGGCTTGAGTGTGGGTGCAGTGCGCCCTCGGGATGCTGAGGGCGCCGCGCTTGTGTCCCGCACCGAGCTTGTGGATGGCGCCGAGCGCTCGGGATGCGCCGCACGGGCGACGTTTACTGAGCGGGAGGGAGGCCCCCCGGATTTCGAGTCCCCCGAACGTGCGTTGTCGTCTTCAGGATTCATGGTGGACCCCCGGGCCTGGTGGTGCCTGACGGGCCCCTCGGCTCTGAGCCTGCACGGCGGCGGCCGGCTCTCCCCGGGGAACCAGCGTCGCGCCCCAACGGCTGCCGGCCGCCTCTCCCTCGCGCGCACTCAGCTCTGGCTGCCGGCAGACAAACCAAGCCCTTCAGCCGCCCTCGTAGCCACTGGGATGCGACACCGCTGCCCAGCCTGGGAACTCAAGGTCCCCTCAACGCCACCACCTCCGTGCTGCCAGCCAGCTGGGATGCGACGCCGCTGCCTAGCCTGGGCACTCAAGGTCCCCTCAATGCCACCACCTCCGTGCTGCCAGCCAGCCGGGGAGCAGGCTCTGAAGACCATTTCGGGCGCTCCCGGCGCTTTCTCTTCTGCCTCCCGGGCCCAGGAACAGGAAAACCAGATCCCATAAGATTGAGGCGCTCGAGCGCTCCCTTGAAAGTTACAGCGCTGGGCCCACAGCTCCTAAATCTCTTCTTCCAGCTCCCATATAGAGATTAAAATGAGAACTGCAGAAAATATGTGTTAGAATAAAGAGATATGTTTAATAATTAGCATCAACTAAAAAGGAATATAAATTTACAAAACTTATAGTTTGTCATGAACAGCACTTTTCTGATAAGGACCACTTGGATTAAACAGCAGCTTCCGGTAAATAAGGGCCCCGTCGGCAATAGAGAGCACTGAGGCCACGAGTCCAAACACCTGAAACAAAGACACAGTGTCACTGCTGTGGCCATGGTCACACAGGTTTTAAGTGGTCTGCCCACCGGCTTCCTCTCCTGCGAGGGCACCAGGATTGCTCCCTACGCTGTCACCTAATACTAAAATGGGAAGAGACTTCAGAGATCATTTAATTCTCATTCCCAAGTTTTCCCAGTACCTTCCTAGAGAAAGGGAAAGGTAATTTAAGTGAGCAGAAACAATACTGAGGTGGTGTGGACTCTGAAACTCTGAAATACTTGTCTGGATCTCTTGACATGCTCCTGGATATACTGTTTAAAGCCCTGCCGATGATACTTAGTTACTAATCAACATTTCTATACCCAGTGATCAACTGTTTGACTTTCCTATTGCAAACTGTACTGGAGAAAAGGTCAGGTTAACACCAGCTCAAGCTTTAACCATGGTGATAGTAGCTGTGATAAGAGATTTGGAGAAATGGAGTGATAAGATGACCCAAAGTGAACTCTCAAAGGCCGGGCTACATCCACCTAAGGGGTGGGATTCTAAATAGGCCTCAGGAAGACAAAACTGAAGTAAAGGGAATAAACTAGAACATGGTCTTTAGGTACTCTGATGGCTATTTGAGAACTGGTGCCGGGGCTGGAGAAAGGGGATGTCAGTGTTATTTCACCAGCTCCATCCAACTGCCAAGAAATCTGGCTTTCTGGCTTCAGACACTGTTCCTTTTCCATCCTGAATCTCAATCGCAGCTTCCTAGGTTCTGACCACGCTACGTACCTCCTACCGGTGCATTCATGACTCTGGTACACAGCATGTTGCTGGTTCCTCCACCTGGAACCATCCCCGTTTCCTCCCCTTTAGTTCTGGCAAACCACAATTCCACTGCTGGAGAGAGGTAGCTGCTTCCTCTTCTCTGTGCCCCACAGTACTCTGTTAACAGCTCAGACACAGCTGCTTGCACTTTTGTCTCCTGTATTAGGCTCTAAGCAACTTGAGGATAGGGCTCACATTCTAGTCCAGAGCTGTCTAAACGAAATATAATGTGAGTCACCAATGTAAGCCACATAATTAACTTAAAATTTTCTAATTGCCACATTAAAAAGTAAAGAAAAAAACAAGTGAAATTAATTTTAATAATATATTTTATTTAGCCTGATACATCCAAAAGAATGTAATTTTAACATGTCATCAATATAATAAAATTATAAATTCTACACTCTTTTGGGGGTAGCAAGTCTTTGAAATCCAGTGTGTATTTTACACTTACAGCTCATCTCAGTTCAGACCAGCCACATTTCCAGTGCCCAATAGCCACCTGTGGCTTGTGGCTCTATACTTTGTCAGCACCTACCGAAGTGCACTTAAGGAATGAATCAATGAGTGAATGAGTATATAAGTGAGTGAAAGTAAACCCTATGCCTCATCCCTCTTTCTCCATAATTGTCATTAAAGACAACTAGGAGAGATTGCTATTACAGCACTATGTCATTTCTAGAGTAATTCCCATCCCTCATGAAGTTGCTTTGGGCCTAATGAAGGAGTTGAAAAGCCATGGATTCTGACATATGTGGCCAGTTCTCCTAAGTGGCCCATACTATGAAAAGACAAGGAAGTAGGAGGGAGATTTATTTAAGAAGAACTTAATAATTCACTTCTCTAGATCAGAACCTAGAAAAGCCAAATGATTTTGAACCCCCTGTAAGAAATCTAAAAAGAATATCAGATGGAACTGTAACTAAATTACTTGACTCTTCGTTTGTTTGGGCTTGCCTTCCAAATTAAACTGATACGCTTCTCTTCAAGCAGTGTTCAAAATAATCCTTTAGTTACAGGGCTTCCTACCACCATCCCCTTACGATGACACATCTTCTATTAAATTCCATCTGAAGCAGGATCTGGACAAGAAATAACTGAGCTCAGAACAGTCTGTCTCACATTAGCAAGTGGGATGTATCCTTTTCTTGAAAAGGGAGAGCTCTGAAATTCATCCATGGTTTGTTTTATTCTTGACATCAGGTTTCTGAGAGTTTAGTACTGTAACTGATTCTAGTAGCTTTTCTCAGTCTGGTCTAGCCCTACCTATCTATGAGAAATATGGAGGAATCTCTTTATTTGGTTAACTTCAATTTTAGCGTGAAATCATCTTCCTTGACATTAAGCAGGGCATGTGTTCACACACAAAAGTATTAAGCCATTAGGTACTGTGTACTGGCATAGAAGCCTCAAGGATGAATACAGTCTAGCTTTCTGTTCTTGTATTTATTCTTCAAGTACATTTGAATTCTAATCGAACCTGAAGGAAGAAACCAGAAAGACCTCCACTTACCCCTCCAAGGACTATATATGTTGTGGTTTCTGGGATCAGTGCCAACACAGATATAACTATCATGAATACTGCTGTAACCACTGAGTTGATAATATCCTGAAAACACAGAATAGAAAGGTCAGCTTTACACGAAGATCACCAACAAAATGAATCAGCTCTGTAAAGATTTCGAAAGTTCCATTTTATTAAACAAATTTATTTAGTTTAAATAGTTTTATTTAGTTTTAGGAAGTCAAACTGCTGCAGTAAAATATCACATATATTGTATTTGGCCTATAATGATGCCTAATGGGTCTCTTATCTTATGACACACCAATCATTTAACTCCTTAACAGGCTTATGTCTTTTTTATTTAAATGTAGTTGGAGGGAGAACTCATCTGGTTAGGAGTGGATGACGTATTATGCGGAACGTTTAAAGTAGAATGGTACACTGGGAAGTCAGGATGCTGAATTTTAATAATATAAGAGAAAGTGTGGAGTGTTCTACACCATAAAATAAACAACTTTATAATGTTACTCCAAATGCAATTAATAAATCTTAGAGCTGGAGAAAGTGGTAATTTTCGGGAAAATGCTCCTACATATCTGTATGCAACAGCTGGCCAATTATGCCATTAGTTTTTGCTGATGTAGCTCATTCATTTAATAATTTCCTGAAATGAAGCATTTTCATTCTGAACTGTGGCTTTAAGAGATGCAGCTTACATTTTGAATGGATGTAAACTGTGGGAAAGTTAAATTGTCTTTATTCTGGAAAGGTTTATGTATATTTGCAGATAACGGTAGCAAGAAGGAATTGTTAACACAGAAATATCAAACTTCAAAACTCTGGTAACTTAGAAAAGCGGTTACTACAAAGAAAATAGGAAGAGGTTCAACAGGGACAGGGTAAGGTTAGATACATTTAGGCAGAAAAAAAGTCCTCATTTGCAGGAGATAGTGAGTTCTAGGTTAATGCTGCTCTGTGCTGGGTATTTTGCTCTGCTTCAAGGCAATAGACCACTCCTCCGCTTCAGACAGGCAGCCCTGCCTCCTGTTAGTAATTTGGCTAAGTGTATATGAATGGCTTCAGATAAAAATGGTGTTCTAGGGAGTGCAGAGAATCACAGCGGGGGACAAAAAGGATGCACCTGCCCCAGAACATCAGTGATCCTTAATGGTGGTTTAAAGCATTGCTTTTTTTTTTAAAACCAAACATCAGTATGCCATGGAGTAGAATATAAATTTAATTATAAAAATGGAGATTTCACAGACATTTTGAGCCTGTACTTCCATATCACCACAAAGCCCTGGGTTGGCTCACTTTGTGTGTTTTCTGTCACTGGAGCCCTTGAGGGGAACAGTCAGAGGAAGCCTGCTCTACAAACTCTGTTAGTTACTGCAACTTTGGGACAATGACACATATCACACATCTGTGTGCAGACGACCAAGCTCTTTCCTAATCAGTGAAGACAGTGGCCATCAGATAGAAGTATTTGCAGGTTACCTTTTCCCCACCTACAGATTAATTGGAATCCTCAGCCATCTTTGTGTCCTTCACTTTTGTTATAGTGAAAGAGCCACAGACAACTTCTCCAGCTGTGCTCTGGCCCCATTCCCGTCAACCACTCTGCTGGGACCTCACTGTTTATTACCCTCCTTTGTCCCTGGCCAGGTTTCCTCAACTCAGTGGTGGCCCCTCTAGTTACAGCTGTGTACTTCCCTGCTCAGTCTAACAATCCCACTGCTTTGCTGTCACCTGTCCATTCAAGGCAAACCACTCTGGGAAAGGCCACTGGGGGCCTCTATTAATACAGTCAGTAAATATAGATTTTTTTTTTTTTTCTGGGCTTTCTTCCTTTACCTGTGACATTATTCACCATTTCTTTCTTCTTGAAATGCTCTCTTCTCTTGGCTTTTGGGACATGGGTCTCCCTTGGGCCCTCTCCTGTCCTTCTCAGGCTACTCCTCCTTTTCACTCCAGATGTTGGTATTTCCCAGTCTTGCCTTATCTTCCTGTACTCTCCCTCCGAGCCATTCTCCTAGAGCTCATTTACCATCGCGAGGTGATGACTCCCAAAGCTGCAGCTCTGACTTCTCTCCCCTAAGCTTCAGACCTGAACGTTTCCATCTGAATACCCCATAAGCAACCAAAACCTTCTATTTCTCAAACTGAACTCATTACATACCACTCTCCTTGGCCCTTCCTTAAAGCTGTCCTTCCTCCTATACTTCCTGTCTCATTACCCTCTTAAGACAGTTCTTTAAATGGCAGCTATCCTTGATTTTCCTGTTACCCAGTCCTATCAGTTTTCATCAACACTTTTTCTCACCAGCTACCGTTTTAACCTTAATTTAGGCCTTTCTCATTTCCATGTCTGGATTAGGATAAGAGACTTTTAAGCGGTCTCTGAGACCTACCTCTAGTTTTGCTCCTCTTCAAGCCATTATCAACACTGCCACCAGCGATCTCCTCAGATATGAGCTAATCATGTCACTCTCATACTTAAAAACCTCCCAAAGCTTCCAGCAGCCTTTGGATTAAAACTCAGGGCATTCAAAGCCTTGCATGCTCTGACCTCCTACTGCCTTTCAAACCTCCACTCTTGCCCCTCTTTTCTTCACAGCCACTCAGAACTCCTGCAGGTCCTCGAGGGTCCAGCTCTTTCTCCCCCTAGACCCTCACACACACTGCTCCCTGTACTGGGAAAGCTCTCTCAGCCCCATATCAGTTGGCTAACTACTTTTCATCCTCCAGCCCTCAACGCAGGCGTAGTTTTCCTCAGGCAAGCCTGTTACGACTTGGTCCCCTTCCCTTCCACACCATCCGGGTATACACCTCTCACAGCACCTGTTATACCGGATTGCTCACCTATCTTACCTTCTGGCTACATTGAAAGTTTCTCAGGTGCAAGATTTGTGTCTTGTTTTATCCAAGAAGCTAGTATAGAATCTGGGATTAGCAGATGTTGAATAAATGATTTCATGAGATCAAGAGCAGACAGGAATCTGGGTTTCATGATGGAGTAATAACTTAGTTGACCAATATCGCACCATTTCTAAGAGTACAGCATCAGCCAAGTGTGAGCCTCAGAGATTTGGAGACATGCTATACATAGGCCACGCTCCTTCTCAGTGTGTTGTTAACTTTAGGACTCCAAGTTTATTACTGGGATGTGTAAGAAGCTCCAGAGAATTACTACAGTTTGAGGAAAAATAAATGCTAAAATGTGTTAGTTTCATTAACTTTGGAAAAGCAGAGTGTGAAGAGCAACTATGTGACTTTTTGGGTACAAGATTAACATGATGTGGACCATGTTCATCATCTCCTTGAAGAAATCCTTAGGACAATTTAGCTTAGTCCTTTCTGCCACTAAATGGTATTACATACCCTGAGGGCCAACTGAGGAAGGCTTTGTAATCTCTTGTCCCAGACCTTATACTTCAGTCAGGTCCAGCTCCAAAGTGTAGATCAAGGAGGATTTTGGAGAGGCACCATGAAGATCCTATCTATTTCCCAGCTTTCCACTCTGGGGACTTTCTCAGCTTGTCTGAAATGCTCCTCATTGGTCTTCAAAAGTGGTTCCAGGAGGCACCACTTTAAGGGATGCTTATGGTTTGAGAATAGCTCTAAAGTCCTCTCTTCTTAATACGGGTTATCAGCTTGGATATCAGCACTCTGGAATCCAAGAGGATGAGACAAGTGCTTTTACCAGTCCAGCCAAAGGGTGGAAGGGCAGCAGGGGTCTCAGAAAGGAGACCTATGGACATAGGATTCTGGGGATAAGACTTGAAAGAGGAGCAGTGAAGTCACTCAGTCCTTCCTAGAACCAGCTTATGGGCCAGGCTGAAGGGCCAAGTATCCCTTAGTTAGTATCTTCAACTTGCCTATTTTGAAAGTTTCCAGACCATCTGGGCATTCCACTGGGCAGTTATTCCTAATGCTGTGAGTATGGCAGGTAAAGTCCATATGCTACTAAATAAGGTTCTACAAGATGAGTTAAAAATTATGTGGCATTAATGATTACAGACATTTTGAAGTAAGAAAATGTTGTGTTTTATTTAGCCTCTAAATTATTTTGATTTTCCATTTAGTGATCAGGGATGTGTAAGATGTAGGTACTTGTGTATCTGTCTCCATTTCTATTCCCCAATTTTGAGGTCATATCAACATGCATTTAAAAAGGAGGTAAAGATTAAGAATGCCGTATAATTTCATTAACCATGATCTTGAATTTAAATTTCTTTTGAAGATCTACACCTACGTGAATTCTCCTTAGAAAGAGAGGTCTGAAAGGTCAGCCACATCTACTGATAGATAGAGCTCAGAGGAGAATTTATGCTCCGTGGCTGCCCTGGTTCCCTGAGAATCTCCCCAGAGCACATTAGCAGTGGGTAGAGTTCCTCCTTCCTAAGCCTGTCAGAGATTCCTTAAAGGCTTAAGAAAACTAAAGAACAGAGTTTATTAAAATGTCTTTCTATGGCAGGAAAAAGTAGTTAACTTTAACAGTGAAACTGAACACTTACAAGCAAAGGCCAAAATATACAGTCAATTAATTGATCAAGTCTGAGTATATATAAAACTATGAAAAAGAAAGCAACAGTGACTTCAAATCCAGTGACAACAATGTATGGCTCTGGGGCTTGTGCGATGATAAAAAGGGTCATAGATGTCACAGTTAGCGCCTATAGGAAAAAAAAACATGATTTATTCAGTGATTATTGAATACAAGTTTAAGCTGTAAAAATGATCATTTCTAAAATAACGAAATAAATGGGTTTCTTCCATATATACGCACACATCTAAAAGAGGAAGACTAAAATGTATGGATGTTGACGTCTCTTTGTGTTTTAGAGAACTAGGTATCCCTCTCTGTTTTAAGTCTATTACTCCGCTTGTATACCTAATACCATCACTTCCCACATCTGTTCCCTTGATCTTTTTCCACTAAATATCTCCTTTTCCCTCTCGTACCTTCAATCTCTCCTCCTCCACTAGTTCCTTTCCTCATCATCCTCTAAACATATCTAAGGTTATCTTCTCTTAAAACACACATACCTTCCTTTCACCCTACTCCCCACAGAAATTCCCATTTTCTACTTCTCCCTGTAATGCTTCTCAAAAAAGTCTGTATACTGGCTGATATAATTCCTTATCATCCACTCATCACTCCTTAACTCTTAACAATTTGGAATCTGCTGTCAAATTTAAACTTAGAATGTTGCCATGAAAAATACTGGGGAGGAAAGTTGAAAACAAATTGTCAGAGAAAAACAATTCTCTAAAGAATCCTGTGAGGAAGAAAAGAAAAAAAAAAAACCCAACAATTCTGATGCTTCACTTTTTAACACACTTCCTCTTATCAATCAGAATTAACAAAAACTTAAGTGGAAAAAAAACCCTTGAAGATTATTAATCTAATCCAATTTCCTCATTTCCAAAGGAAGATATAGAAAACAGAAATGAAAAGTGACTTAAAGGAAAAAATAAGCTGGGGGTCTGTCAATGTCATGATGTTCTTAGGAGATACAGCTCTATCCAAAGTCTCTGTGTTCTTGGAAAATGGTTTTGTCAAGAGTCTTCCCTGGCTAGACTTTTATGATCAGTCTGTCAGCATCCACATTCTCTTTTTAACCTTAGATCTATATAGGCTACTTATTCATAATTCTTTCAATTACTTTATTAGTATAAAAGTAGCTTACCTTTAAACTTCTAAATTGGTCAGTTTGCTTACACAGTAAATGTAACTAGTTACTAAATAACTCATTCTTTATAATTAATATAATTACGATCAGCAACATGTCATCTCAAATCACTTCATTTACTTTACTGAACCAGGGTCTTGAGTTCATGGGTTATGAAATCAAGGGTCACTTTTTCAGTCCCCATCTTCTGTAACCTTGGAATTTGGCACTGGTGATCAATCCATTTTCTTAACAGTTCCCATGATTTCAGTCACACTGGGTTCTCCCCTAATCCATACTAACAGCTCATATCTTTCCTAACTCCTGGCCTTTGTTTTCAGTTAGCTTTTAAATATTCCACTAATACCTCAAACATTTCTTCACCACTCTATGTAGACTGCTTTTGCCAAGATCATCAATGATTGCAAAATTACTAAATTTAACAAACATTTTTCAATCCTTATCCTACTAGACCCCCATGACTTATTTGCCATTGGCTTTTTCCTACTTTTCTACTCCTTGGCTCCCATGTCACCTTTTCTAGTTCTTATACCTCTGAAACTATTCTCTCGGTGGGTTTCCTTTTGCCCATCTCTTTAAAATGATGGCATTCCTTTAGATTCTGTCCACAGCCCACTCAACAGATCTGGGTCTCTGTCCCAGGTCTATCCTCAACATCTCACACATAAATAGCCATTTAGAATCTTTAATTCACCGTGTGCAAAACTGTCACCTTGCTCCTTCCTCCTGTATTCACTATCTTAATTGGTGATATGACCATCTATCTTTTCACCTGCCCCTGGAAACCTAAGATCACTGCTCCAACTTACTCCTTACAACTGACCAATCATCGGGTCCTGCTGACTTAATGCTTAAGCATTTTGGGAATCCACTTTGTCCCTAAAACTACTGCCCTTCAGTATCTTTTCCTTGAATTACCATGACAAAGATATTACAGTAAAATTTCTAAAATAAAAATGTGTGCAATTCTTCACCTATTTAAAACCCTTCAATGGTTTTTAGAATAGAGCCTACCTTCACCATGGTATTCAAAGTCTTCCATGACTCAGCTCCTGTCTACTTCTCTAACAAAGAGTTGTTCACAATTTATCCACAGGATAATTCCAATGCTCAATTCTCAGTCCTCATCTTACTTGAACCATCATCAGTATTTGGCACAGTTGATCATTCCATCGAGAAAGTTTTCATTTGGCTTCTAGGACACCATACTTTTAGTTTCTCCTACCTCCCTAATTGTGCTTTCTCATTCTTCTTCGCTGATTCCTCCTCCTCTCTCGACTCTCTCTCTCTTTTTTTTTTAATTAATTAATTTATATTTTTGGCTGCGCACGGGCTTTCTCTAGTTATAGTGAGCGGGGGCTACGCTTCGTTTCGGTGTCCGGGCTTCTCATTGCGGTGGCTTCTCTTGTTGTGGAGCACGGGCTCTAGGCACGTGGGCTTCAGTAGTTGTGGCATGTGGGCTCAGTAGTTGTGGCTCACGTGCTCTAGAGCGCAGGCTCAGTAGTTGTGGCGCACGGGCTTAGTTGCTCCGTGGCATGTGGGATCTTCCCGGACCAGGGCTCGAACCCGTGTCCCCTGCATTGGCAGGTGGATTCTTAACCACTGCGCCACCAGGGAAGTCCCTCCCCAATCTCTTAATGTTGAAGTGTTCTGGGGCTCCATCCATGGTCCTCTTCTCCACTCTATATACACTCATCTCTTGATGATCTCATCAGTCTTGTGACTTTAAGTACTTCTATTTCTGCAGTGCCAATCTCTCTCCTAAAATCCAGTCTTGTATATTCCAAATGCCTGTTCAGTATTGCCACTTGAATGTCTAATAGACATCTCTAAAGTGAAATCCAAAATTGAACTTCTGATCCTCTGCCTACATTTACTTCACCCACAGGCTTTCAGTGGATGGCAACTCCATTCTTCCAGCTACTTAGGCCAAAAACTTTGGAGTGATGTTGGACTCCTCCCTCTCTCACACCATATCTGGTTCATCAGCAAATCTTGTTGAGGTTACTTTCAAAATATATCCGAAATGTGATCATTTCTTATAGCCTACTCCACTAACAGCCTGGTCTGAGCCGCTATCATCTCTTGCCCAGATTATTGCAATAGCCCCAACTTATCTCCTTTTTTTCTACCCTTGCCTCTGCAGGAATCCTCCTGTCCCCACCAGCCCCCACCTCCCGATCTATTGTCAACATATCAGCTGGTGTAGTTTTTAAAAATGTTAGTCAGATCATATACAACTTTACTCAAAACCTTCTTCATCTCCCACTGTGTCCCTATGTCAGTCCACTCCCGCTATACTGGTTTCCTTGCTTTTTCTTGAACCCTTCAGGTACATTCCTGCCATAGGGCCATTGTACTGGATTTTCCTTTGCCTAAAACACTCTTCCTTCAGATATTCATAGCTTAACTCCCTCATCTCACTCAACGCTTTGCTCAGAAGTCACCTCAACAAGGCCTAACTTGACCATTCTATTCCTGCAATCTTCCTCTCCAACCCTACCTTCCCTTACACTCTCTTACCTGGCTTTAGTTTTCTTTGTTCCACAGCACTTACCCCCTTCTAGAATATTACACCATTTATTTATTTATTTATTGTGTTTATTGTTTGTCTTCCCTGCCCTCCCACCCCAATATGTAAACTCCATGTGGACAGGGATCTTTGCTTTGTCCCCTGATATCTCCCAAGAGCCTGGAACAGTGCCTGGCACATGGCAGGCTTTCAATAAATATCTGTTGGCTGAAAAAAATAAGGCAAAACTCAACTTCTTATGGTTTGCTCATAAATCATGCTGGGTTTTTTTTTTTTTTTTTTGGCCTCCACGCCTTTGCTCAGGTGGCTGTCCCTTAAACCCTACCCAGTGTCCCCCTAGGACGTTTCCTGACACCTCCTTAGTTAGATGCCTCACTCTGTGCTCTGACTTCATCCTGTCACACATCACAGCTATCTGCTTGTGTGCCTCTCTCTGACTAAACTGAAGGACTCCATAGTCAGGGACTTTTGTCTTGGGTGTCTTTGTTGTCTCAAGTCCTAACTCAGGGCTGGGAATACATTAAATATTCAGAGTTTTGTTGAGGGAATTAATATATCAAAAATGAAACCTTTCTGGAGACTGTAAAACCAGAAGTAGAGGAATGATAAATGTGTTTCGTTCACACTATAGAATACTTTGAAGCATATACAAATGATAATAAAGATTTATAATTATATTTAAAAAAATGGAACCTTTCTCACAAAATCCCATTTCTCCTCCAGTGTTCCAAAGCTTTCAGTACCTGGCATAAAACCCCAGACCCTCAGGTCACTTCTTTCCTGATTATTTACTTCCAACCCAAGCTAATCTCTCTGTTTTCTGAACTCCAGAGTAGTTTTCTAAACTTCTTTCATGCATTCTGACTCGCATTACGTCATAGTTATTTCTCAGAATCACAGACTTTGGTGTGAGAAGGACCTTGCATGCAGTTTGTTCTGCCCACTCACCTGAAGCTGAAATCGCCATCACAACATGCGAAGTGCTCACCTGCGCCTGCTACCTTTTCTGTCTGGGAATGTACTGCCTTCCCAAGTGGCCACTTAATTTTGGCAACTTTCCCAATAAAAAAAATTCTTCTTCATAATAAGCAGGAATGTTTCCCTGTAACCTCTAACTTTCCACCTCCTCTCCTTATATGTCGCCTCTTTAAATTTTAAGAATTACTTTTTTCCTTCCCCTTTTCTCTTCTTGAATTCCTTCAACATATTCTCTTATGATAATTTCCACTTCTCTAACTAGCCAGGTCTCCTTCCTCCAAATGACGATTCATTCTCTCCCAACCTCTGCGAGAACTGGCTGCAATGCTCCTGGCATGTCTGACACCCCAGGAACCAGGAGTTCCACCGTCCTTGCTCTGGACTATATCAGCCTTGAGCTCACTCACATCAAAACTACTGAGTTCTAGCAAGTAAACACAGCATCCACTGAAACCCCTCGGTGCTTTTGTTTTTAATCTTGTTGGCATCTGAGTGGTACAACTGCAGCTGCCTCCCCTGGTAACCTGGGTACCTGGTTTGTGGGTCCAAGTGTGGGCCATTCATGTAGGTGTGCGGATTTTGCTTTATGAGTGAGTCCGTAAAGCCCCTGATGGGGGAGGACAGCGCCCTATTTCTCTCCTCCTACCCTCAGGGTGCAGAGCGAAATGCCTTGCCTCTAGGAAGGCCTTGTCAGAGGTTCAACAAGGTTGAAAGAGAGGATAGGGCATCGGCTTCATGCTTTGCAGCCCTACCTCCCTGCAGGGGAGCGCGCTGGGACACCGTCCCTCACCCCGAGGCCCCGCCCTCACCAGCCGCAGCATCTTCACGTGGCCATTCACGCTGAAGCAGAAGAGGCGGTGCCTCGGTTTCAGCTTCACCGTCAGCATCTCGCCTAAAGACCCAGCAGCAGCACTTCTCCGTCAGTTCCCCTCCTCAGCGGACCGCTCTGCCAGGCCTCGCGCCACAGCTGCAACGGCCACTGTGGCCTCGAGCCGCTCTTTAAGGCGTCCCGCCTTCGCGGCGCGCATGCGCAGGTCACCTCCGCCCGCACTTGGGTACATGCGGCAGCCACCCTGACCCTGTCCGCCGCCACCTACTGGTGGCCCCCGCTATGCGGAAAGCCTGGGTTCGCGCGCAGCGTTTCCTCAGACCTAGAGGGGAGCCAAGCAGGCCAGCTTCTCCCCACCCCCTAGTTGTCCAGTGGGAACGTTGGTTGTGCCTTTGTTAAAAGATAAATTGAGGCATATTAAAAATTTTAAGATTTTATTTGAACAAAAATGGATTCAAATCGGGTGGCATCTGAAGTTGAATCCGGCCTCTGTACCCTGCCACCGAATTAATCTCGGAGACAGAGTTTTGGGTGAAGTAGAAAAGTTTTATTGCTTTGCCAGGCAAAGGGGGCCACAGCTCGCTAATGCCCTCAAAACTGTGTGTCCCAACTTGGAGAGGTTAGTCAGAAGGTTTACAGTAATTGTTCAAAGAGGGCGTGATCAGCTCCTGGACATTCTTCTGATTGGTTGGTGGTAAGTGGGAGTCAGCATCATCAACCTTCTGGTTCCAAGGTGTCTGGGGTCTGCGTGCTTGTGGGCAGCATACCGTCCTTAACCGTTGACTTCTCCCATCTGATGGGGGTTTCAGTATCTGCAAAACAGCTCAAAGATACTGTCGTGTATATCGCTTGATGGGGAGCCAGGACCTTGCCCCAAGTCTGCACTATTGTTTCTCTCTCCCTCTCTTTTTTTTTTTATTGTCTCTCTCTCTCTCTTTTTCTTTTATTGTTTCTCTTGACTGTTTGTTTCTCCTTTGTCTTGCATCCCCTCCCTTCCCTAATTAGCAGCTGCTTGAATATGCCAGATGGAATTTAGGGAAGGTCATAGAGGCTGAATGAAGCCTATTTCCTGTAATCAAAGAGATGGGGCACATAGAAAGACTTTTGTGCCCAGGAGCCCCACAGGATCCTGCTAAGTATCACACCCAATCTAACATAGAAAGGAACTCTGAAGAGCTGTACAAAATGAAAGATTTTTATAGGCAGAAGGGAGCGAGAACAAAGAAGTTGGTTATTGCAAGGTTACTTTTTTTAGGGCATGGCAGGGGTCTATCAGGCAGGTCACCTAACTAGTGCTGATCAGACGAAGCCTGATTGACTGGAGAGCCAAAACTATAATTAAGCCTTGGTTTGGTGAGTGGGGCTTAGCATAAGCGACTCCATTTGGGGCCTGTTCTCGTTTTTTTTTAAAATAACTTCCTGAGGGATCTAATATATTTACAGTCCAGACCCTGGAAATGTCAAAGTTCAGAGGAAAGAGTGCTGGCTGTGAAGCAAGATAGATGAGCTTGAATTCCAGCTCCACCCCTTAATGAATGCTTCTGATCACTTTTTACGAGTTACCTAAGTTTCCAAGGATCAGCTAAGCCCGGAGAATGGGATTGACAATATCCACCTATACGGTTGTTGGGAAGAATAAATGACACCTTGCGTGCCAGGTGCCTGGATACAACAGATGCTCAATTAACTAATCTCCAATAGTTAATTAACCAATCAGTCGCTGGTGTTATTGGCCACCCATGCCCCGAGTCTTGCCAAATCATGGGTTCATTCTAACAGCGTCTCGTTGGCGGGAAGATTTCCAGGCTGCTAAGGGCGAACCTCTCACCTTCTCGGAGAGAGGGTGAAATGAGACGGGGTCTCTTTAAGAGCCGGCAGGGCGGGGCGGGCGCGGGGCTGGAGGCGGTGCGCGGAGGCGGGCCCAGTCGCTGGGCCGCCCTTTCGCCGACGTGCGCCGGAAGGAAGGTCAGGCCCGGTGGATTCGCCCGCGGGGCAATGCTGCTGCGGACGCTGCGGAGCTGGGCGTCCTGGCCGCTGCGCCGCGACAGGCCCGGGAGCCCCGCCTCCAGCCCGGGGTTGACAAGGGCGCAGCGTTGGGCCTGGCCTCGGGGTAACGCGTCTCTCAGTTCCCTTTGCTGGCGTCCCGGAGGCGGCCCTCAGCCCCACTCCGCGCCCTCAGCTCGCGGAACCTGCCTGAACCCGAAACCCCTTCTCCGAGGCGCCGGGATTTCCTCGGTCGGCCTGGGGGGAGGGGCGGGGCGGTCGCTGGCTGGTGTCCCAGACGCCAGCCGGCATGGAGCGGGTGGGGCCTTGGGGCTCCGGGCCGAACTCTTGTTCGGAGCTGGGGAGCCCTCTAAAGAGCGGAAAGAACCCCCCTCCCCCAAGGTTCCTGGGCCCATTCTTTGGGCCTTGGGGGAGATGCCGGCGAGCGGTGGATGGGTTAGGCTCGGTGCGCTGTTTCTCCCGCTGGGAGTGGAGACCCTCCCCTTCAGAAGTGAGAGCCCCTGTTGTGGCCAAGTTCTGGCGTTCTTTGGCCTCGGGGTGTTCAGTGGCACCTGAGAACCCCTGTGGGGTGGGTGGGCCGCGATGTCAGCCCCGGGCCTGCAGGAGAAGCCTGAGTCCTGTGCTGAAACCCACCCCTGGGTTTCAGTGGCCCACCCACCAACCACTCTTTCCCCGGAGCTACGAGTGGAGGTAACTCTACGTTTTAACTAGCTGGACACCCATCAGTGAGGATCATAAATATAAAATGTGTGGAAAATGGAAAGCAGAATATACTAAGTGACCAAAACTGAGCACAGTTGGGGCCCTGACGTGCCAACAGGACCCCGGCGGCAGTTTCAGTGTCACACAGGTAGATAGCAGTGGTAGGCCTGCCTCCGTCCACCTAGGGAGGGTCCCAGGTGTCACTGGAAAACATTTTTAGGCCAGGGAGCAAGCATAAAAATTACTGTTTTTGTCGTGGTTTAGAAAATTAGGACAAAGAAGAGTAAGCTATTTAAAAAATTTTTTTAAATTTATTTATTTATTTATTTTTGGCTGTGTTGGGTCTTCGTTTCTGTGCAAGGGCTTTCCCTGGTTGTGGCAAGTGGGGGCCACTCTTCATCACGGTGCGCGGGCCTCTCACTGTCGCAGCCTCTCGTTGCGGAGCACAAGCTCCAGACGCGCGGGCTCAGTAGTTGTGGCTCACGGGCTTAGTTGCTCCGCGGCATGTGGGATCCTCCCAGACCAGGGCCCGAACCTGTGTTCCCTGCATTGGCAGGCATATTCTCAACTACTGCGCCACCAGGGAAGCCCAAGAGTGAGCTATCTAAAACTAAGTTAAAAAATTCATTTCCTTTCTTTTCTAGATAAAGGTAGAGAAAATGAAAAAGAGAAAAAATCAGTGGTAAGTCTCCCTCTTATGTGCACTCTTTCCAGTGTAGGATTATATATGTGTAATAAACACACACGCATAATACACACATGTTTTGAGGAGGGGAGTGAAGTTTTTTTAAGCTATGTGCACATAGTTAAAAAAACGAATACAAGAGGATCTCCAGGGATGAGGAAGTCTGTCTCCACTCCTGGGCCCCAGACTCCCTCCCCAGAGACCACCTCTGTTACTAGTTTCTGGTATGTCTTACCTGAGAATCTACACAGGTGGGAGAATACATGTATTCATAGCCTTTAGGTGGATTTGGACTATTAGCTTTTTTTTTTTTTTTAAACATCTTTATTGGGGTATAATTGCTTTACAGTGGTGTGTTAGTCTCTGCTTTATAACAAAGTGAATCAGCTATACATATACATATGTTCCCATATGTCTTCCCTCTTGCGTCTCCCTCCCTCCCACTCTCCCCCTCCCACCCCTCCAGGCTGTCACAAAGCCCCGAGCTAATATCCCTGTGCCTTGCGGCTGCTTCCCCCAGCTATCTACCTTACTACGTTTGTTAGTGTGTATATGTCCATGACTCTCTCTCACCCTGTCAAAACTCACCCTTCCCCCTCCCCATATCCTCAAGTCCGTTCTCCAGTAGGTCTGCGTCTTTATTCCTGTCTTACCCCTAGGTTCTTCATGACATTTTTTTCCCTTAAATTCCATATATATGTGTTACCATACGGTATTTGTCTTTTTCTTTCTGACTTACTTCACTCTGTATGACAGACTCTAGGTCTATCCATCTCATTACAAATAGCTCAATTTCATTTCTTTTTAAGGCTGAGTAATATTCCATCGTGTATATGTGCCACATCTTCTTTATCCATTCATCCGATGATGGACGCTTAGGTTGTTTCCATCTCTGGACTATTAGCTTGATTACAAAGAGATTTGAAAAGTGGAAGTTTAGTTTGACTGGGTTAGTGGGTGGCAGCCTGGCTGTGAGGGCAGGTCTGCTGACCGCTGCCCCCAGAATGCCAGTGCTGAGACTGGTGGGTGGGGGAGGGATAACAGAGAATTCATGGGGGTCCACAGACAAGGGTTCCACCAGTGCAGTGACTTGGAGGTGCCAGCTCTGGAGTGGGACTGTGGCTGGTGTGAGGTTGAAGGTCAAAGGAGGGTCAAACTGGACATGCCCATGGGGTGTTTAAGACTTTAGCAGGCTGCGGTGGGGAGCAGTATTTCGGTCACCGTTGATCCAGAGGCTCAGTTCCTTAAGGGAGCTGGAAGTTGGTAGATATGGCTGGAAAGGGATTTGCTTGGAGAGTGTGGGCAGGAGTACCTTGGCTGGGATATGCAGAAGGCGGAAGGTGTGGGGAGGCCCCCTGGGGTATTTGGGGTGATGGAGAGGGCCTGGGAAGGAGTGAAGTCACACGGAGAGGACTGGTGATGAAAATGCTTGAGATTTATGGAAGTTTGTTGAAACTAGAGGTGGGGTGGGGTATGGCATAGGCATCATAGCAGGGGGAAGGGGTTGGTAAGTTGAGCTGGATGGGAATTGAGGCAGTATTGTACTATTAATTATTGAGCCAGCATTCTTGTGAGCCAGGCCTGTCCTAGGTGCTTTCTGGGTGTGGTCTGTTATCCCCCAGACACACAGTAGGTGGTCCATGGGAAGTGATGTGGAGCCTGCGTTCAGGCCCAGGGCTGCTCTTAGTCATTCAAATCCTCTGAGTTCCTGTGTGGACCTGGGGACCTGGGAATCCAACAGCCCCTGTTGTTAGTGAGCCTGTGGTTGGATGGGGGGGATGGCAGTGAATAGGACAATGGTGGATCTGGAACAACAGGGAGTAGGGGCAGGGCTTCTAGAGGATGATGACTGAGGGGAGACTTGAGGCCTCCTGGGAGAAGGAGGAGAGGGCGAAGCAGGAGTGTTGGAGCAGAGGGAACTGCAGGGGTAAGTCACAGAGGGATGAGAGACTGAGGCTTGTGGCCAGTCCCAGAGAGGTGGCTGGGGAGGGCCTGGGGGTCGGGAAACAGGACCGGAGACAGATCCCAGCTCCCGGAGCCACTGAAAGACTTCACCAGCTGTGATCTGGTTTGCGTCTCAAGAAGAGGTGGTGGACCATGGATAGGGAATGAGGGACCTGGCTGGGCTGGACTGGAGGGGGAGAGGCCAGCAGGGAGGCTGCTCCCACAAGGAGGGTTAGAGACCTTAACTAGGGGCCAAGGAGACAGGTGCCAGGTTCTGCAGGTGAGTAGGAAGTGGGGCCCAGAGGTATTGCTGAGTTGCTGGGTGAGGAGAGAAGATATCCAGGGCCTTGAGGGTGTCTGGGTGGATGGTGCAGCCTTTCCTGAGGACAGAAACGGGAAGAGAAGCCATATGTGGGTGTTGGGGGGTGATAAATTGAGGTGCCCATGGGACATCCCATGGGATTGGACAGGACAGGGAATATCTGGGCTGAGCTGCAGCTGCGAAGTGAGTCACCACCACAGAATTACAAAATAAATTCCAAAGTCGGGTTAAAAAGAAATGACTAATGTTTTCAGGTGAACAAAGTCTGAACAGACATTTCCTGAGTGAATTTATTAATGGCTAATAAACATAAGAAAGCGCTCAACCTCCCTAACAGAGAAAGAATGCTTTGGGAGATGGAGTGATGAAAGCTGTGGATCAGACCTCAGACCTGGTTCCAGTCCCAGCTCTGCTCTTTAGTGGAGGTGGATAAGTCCTTCACCTCTTAGAGCCTCAGTTTCCCCATCTGTGCAAATATTCATAGCTGTGATTGTTGTGAGGATCAATGTGACAATGTTTGCAAAGTACAGAACCCACAGGGGCTAATTTTATAGACATTATTATTATTAACAGTGAAATTAATGAAGATTTAGGATGGGATATGCCCAGCATTGGCACAGTATGTTAATAGGCTCACTCTCATCCTTCTAAAAGGGGTGTGAATTGGGTCAGCATTTTAGAGGGTAATTTGGCATCATGCATCAACAGCTGTAAAAACTCACTTATCCTTTGATGCACTGATTATATTTCTAGAAGTCTATTGAAGGGGATAATCAGAGCCAATGACAAGGATTTATGTACAGGAATGTTCACCACAGCACAGCTTATCATATCAAAAAAATGGGTGTCACAACACAGTTTTATAATAAAAGTAACTGGACAGAATGTAACATCCAACAGTAGGGATTTCAATAACACGTTCCTTGCAATGAACAGGAAAGAAACAGTCTCTGCAGAATGATGTCTAGGTTGAGCTCTTTTTAGATATCTAGGAAAAGTTGTTTCCTTTAAAGGACAACAATAAAAATAAAATCCACTGGTGCCCTGACGGGGTCTCCCTTTTGCACATTCACTGTGTTTTCTGGTGCTGAAGGAGTAAGCTGACAGGGAGCCCGGATTGGAGGGCCAGGCCTCTGTTGGAACTGCAATTGTCCGTCCAGCTCTCCTAGGTAGCCGTTAGGATTAAGGCAGGAGGAAATCTTTGCAGCCAACTGAGAGAGTCCAGTTGCTGGCGAGAGTTTGTAGAGGTGGGGCAAGGTGAGACAGACCACCGTGCCCCTGTGTTTTATGCAGGGTGTGACTGAGGCTCCACTGGGGTCATGAGAAGGGAGTTGCCAGGCCTAGGTGCGAATTCTAGCTTTTTCCCCCGCCAACCCTGGCACCTGGGGCAAGTCACTTAAGTGGCCCACGTTTCTCTGTGGGTGCTTCCAACCTGGGTGTAAAGGTCACTGTGCAGCAGGACAGGTCCCCTCTGGCTGTGTGTACCCCAGGGGACATGTAATATGTGTTGTCAAGGGCAAGTTTGTCTTCTCACATATGTGGAACTGCTGATTTCCTCTCATGGTCTGATGGAACCAAAGCCATTTGGCCCGTGTCACCAGCAGTCCTGGCTGAGCAGCGTTTTGTCAGAATTGCTGGACAGCAGGTTCAAGGGTCCCAACCCAGAGTCTGATTGAGAGGGTCTGGGTGCTCCGCTGGTGCTTCTGGAGCAGGGTGTCTGTGGACCACTTGTTGAGAAACCCTGCCATGGGTCCGTGGTACTCAGCTTCCTCCATGTTGAAATCACCTGGAGAGCTTTCCAAGGTACTGAGGCCTGAGTCCCACCCTGAGATCATGCCAGAATTGGCCTGGGTTGTGGCTTCCTTTTGTGGATTCTTAAAAGTTCTCAGGTGCACATACGTGCACATACGTAAGACTGAGATTCTAGCACATACGTAAGACTGAGAACCACAGCTTCAGTTGCTTTCTTTCCCTGCAGTGGGGTACTTGTAGGAGGCTCCTTGTCTTTCTTATGGGTAGACTCCTCCCACCAGTGCCAAGACAACTCCTTCCCCCCAGTACACTTAGTGTGAGCAGAGTGAACGTTCAAGCTCTACTCCTTGCCTTATGCCCTTCTACAGCCTCATTTTTCTCTTCTGTGAAAATGTTAGAACCCGCTTCTCAGGTTCTGGCAAGGTTAAGTGCAGGATTGGTGTATGTTGCCCATCTTAGTCCTTTTCTCCTGTCCTCATACCTTCCAGTCCACGGCCAAGCATGTTTTTCTGCACAGAGCAATGCATTAGGTTCTAGGTAACGTACACACGCTTCCCATCCTTAAACCCATTAGGTTCTGGTGAAGGAGGCAGGACATTTAGGCCTAAAATCTAATAGTCTGAGGAGTTGAGCTAGGGAAGGGCAGAGCTAGCGCGGCCAAGGGCAGGCTGTGTGGGATCTAGGGGTTGACCTAAGGGAGTGTCTGTCCCGGAGGGCAGTGGCCTGGTGGCCAGCAGCGGTGGGCCTGGAGCCTGCCCCTGAGGGGAGGGATCAGGTGGTTGCTCTTACTAACAGGACCCTGGGGGTTTCCTCCAGAGGGATTTTCGTGTACACACTGGAGTCTTGGGCTGAGCCAATTATGCTGTTCGCCTGAGCCCTTCCCTAGACATTCTTCCTGGTATTCCCCCAGGCACTCGATTTCTGATCCTAACATGTGTTTGTCTTTTGCTAGATATGTGTCGAGGGCAATATTGCAAGCGGGAAGACGACGTGCCTGGAGTTCTTCTCCAACACAACGGACATCGAGGTACAGCTTCCATGCCAGGTTTGAAGGAACCTGCAAAAGCTTGGTGCATTTATAAAGGGTACAAACCGGACCTATAGAAATGTTGCTGGGGGAACGCGTCCTGTGTGAGAGGAGGGAGAGGCCCCTTGGAAGCTTGTGCCTGGTTTTCCCCCAGATTTTGCTCCACACACCCTTCTCCTTGGCTGATTCTGCTTTGTGACCTCTCACTGTAATAGATCTTAGCTATGAGTATGACTGTATGCTGTATCCTGTGAGTCCTCCTAGTGACTCCTCAGACCCGGGGAGGCGGGCGTCTGGAGGACTCCCGACACACCTGTCCTGAGCTGTGTAACTCTCGCTGACGCTTTAGAAGCACGTGTATTCTCACTGAACACCTTGGAGCCAGTGTACAACAACAATACCGTCAGCAACGAGTGAACAGCTACTGAGGGTAATACTCTATGCCAGGCACTGTGTTGAGGCGTCGTTACATTATCTAATTGATTTCATTCTTACAGGAGTAGTCGCTATGACACAGGTCCTGTTACTACTTCAGTTGCAGAGGAGGAAACTGAGGCTCAGTGAGGTGACATGGCTTGGCCAGGGTCGCATGGCTAGTGCATGTGATGCCATGTCCCAGCCCAGGCTGTCTGCTCCAGGGGCCATGCCCTTGTTTGGCTCTATAGTATGCAGAGCTTTTTTGGCTTTAGGAAAACCACCCAGCCTTCAGATCTCAGCTCTGCTGTCTGACCTCCCCAGCTAGGTTACCCTCCATGGTGTAGGTTCTTCTGGCTCCTGTATCCTTTTTGTTTTGTTTTGTTTGTTGTTTGTTTTTTTATGTGGTACGCGGGCCTCTCACTGTTGTGGCCTCTCGGGTTGCGGTGCACAGGCTCCGGACGCGCAGGCTCAGCGGCCATGGCTCACAGGCCTAGCCGCTCCGCAGCATGTGGGATCTTCCCGGACCAGGGCACAAACCCGTGTCCCCTGCATCGGCAGGTGGACTCTCAACCACTGCGCCACCAGGGAAGCCCTGTATCCTTATTTTGTACTACTTCTCGGGGTTTGAAAATATGTGTTGCTTTCTGTGATGACCTGATTAATGTCTGCTTCCCCAGTAAGTTTAAAGTTGAAAGCATGAAAGCAGGGCTGGGGTGGTTTTTCTCTTGCTGAATCCTTGGCACCTGGCACAGTGGGTGCTCAGTATTTGTTGAGTGACAGTGCCACAGATGGGGCACAGGTCAAGGCTGCCTGTGTCCCAGCCTCTGGTGGGCCTGAGTGGTACAGCATATGCTACTCAGGGGACAGGACCAGAGTGCTGAAGACCCAGAAGAAGGAGCGGGAGGTTGGGAGGAACAGGGAATGATTCACAGAGGAAGGGATATTTGAACTGGATTCTGAAGGATGTATAGGAGTTTTCCATGTAATGAAAGTTGAGTTAAAATGAGGTGAGGTGGGCATACTGGGCAGAATAACAGCATGAGCAAAGGCACAGAGGGGTAAAAGGTGGGGGGAGGTTACTCTTCAAGGGTCCCATGCATTGCTTTCCTTTGGTCTCTTGTGACCTGTGGCACCTACTCACATGGACTTGAAGGTCCACAGAGGGATCCGGATATTCTCAAAATCTTGGCCCCAAGAGCACCATTTACTCATTTATTTATTTTGGCTATGCAGGGTCTTAGTTGCGTCAGGCGGACTTCTTAGTTGCGGCATGCATGCGGGATCTAGTTCCCCCACCAGGGATCGATCCCGGACCCACTGCATTGTGAGCACAGAGTCTTACCCACTGGACCACCAGGGAAGTCCCAAGGGCACCATTTAAATCCTTTCCGGCACATGCCTGCACAGCTTAGGGAGGCTACTAAAGAAACAGGACTCTTTGCCGTCAGTGTGCCCAACACAGAGATCAGAGGGAGGAAAGGGAGGCAGAGCACGCTGCCAAGGTCGCTGGAGAGCCCCCAGGCCGGAAGCTGGGTGCAAGCTGCAGCCTGAAGTGCAAGAAGCAGCCTCCCTCTTGGCTTCTCTCACCTCCCTGCCTTCCTGATGTGGTGGGCAGTAAGGGGCAGGGTGGAGCTCCTGTGGCAGCAGGAGAAGTGGTGTGTGCCTATGCTCGTATACAGGGGTGGGCGGAGTGGTTCTCAAGTCATTTCTCGAAGCTGCGCCTGGAGCCACGTCTGCATGGAGTCGTGGCCTCGCAGGGAGGGTTGCTCCACTATTTTGGCCCACCCTGGGCGCCCAAATCTTGACTCTCTGCCCGATCCCACCCCTAACACGAGCCTTCGCAGAGCTCAGAACTGAGGAGCAGCAGCTCTCTGATGTTTTCTTTCCTGACAGGTGTTAACGGAGCCCGTGCCCAAGTGGAGAAATGTCCGAGGCCATAATCCTCTGGTGAGTGTGTTGTTCTGTGCGTGAACCGCCAGCTGCCCCTTAAGCGTGCAGGAGCAGTGCTGCTGGTGCCTGAGCCCGCATCCTGTCCGGACGTGTCCTTGCTCTTCGCTGGGTGGTGGGGGAGAGGGAAGGGACAGAGGGAAGATGGCGGCATGTCGATGGTGTGAGGTCAAGGTTCTTTGAGGCCTGGCTGGGCATGTAAGGAGCCCAGGGACCTCCTGTCAGCTATCCCAAACTATCCCAAGTGGTCGGCCCCAGCTACCGGGGGGTCCTTCTCCTGCTGCTCATTCTTACCGCACCCTCTCCTAGAAGAAACCCAGGTCTCCTCAGGCCTAGCCCCCCAGGACCTGTCCCTAAGTAACTAGCTTCCTTGGTAAACCTCTGATTGGGGTTTGCACTTGCCAATGCCCAGGGGCTGCCTCAGGCTCACCCTGAAGCTGCCCGTCTGCTTTCCCAAGGGTGGACCTAGCAAGTAGGGGCTGTAATGTGCCTGGGCCCCTCCCACCTCCTTCCTGTTCAGAAGGCTCAACTCTGGCTGCTTGAAAGAGGTGGGTGGAGTCTGGGTCCTGTAAGAGTGAGCTCAAGAAAGGGATGCTGGTTCTGGGCTCCTGTCCCGTGATGGAGGAACGATTAGTTTCGTTTTTCAGGTAAGGAACCCATGGCTGAAATAGGTTGCCCAAGGTCACACAGCTGGTAAATGACAGATCTAGGTTTGAACCTTGGACTAGGGGGAGCCTGTGCTGTCCCGTCATTTCTAGCAACACAATTGGCATCTCCTTGTGTGGTTCTTTAGACTCTGAGTTCCGCTAAGGGCAGGGACTGTGTCTAATTTGGCTCACCGTTGTTTGCTAGAACATAGCACAGTGCTGAGCACTTAGTAGGTGCTTGTTCACTGATTGATTCAGCCAGTATTCATTGCATGCCTGCCATGTGCCAGACACTATTCTAGACGCTGGGGCAGTGAGCACCTCGAAGCTTCTGCTCTGCTGGCCCTAATATCCCAGTGTGCGGAGGCAGAAGGCAATTAAAAAGTGTGTGATACGGCGGGTGGTGACAGGAGCCAAGAAGGCATCTAAAGCAGGTAAAAGGATATTATTTAAATAAGGCAAAACCTCTCAGAGCTTTTGAGTAAAGAATCCCAGAGACGGGAAAAGAGTTTCACCTCTCAGCAAGGGGGAGAAGATGGAATGCCAGTCGTGGGCATACAAGGAAGCTCAGAAACATTCCTGTCTTCTAGGAAACCGGGAGGAACCAGGGCTGGATCGTTATGTAAGACAACTAGAGTTGCAGACGTTAGGGGTTAGAGGTGACATTCACAGGACCCAGTCCCAGTCTCAGAAGTCTGAGTATCCGTGGCACAAAGAGCATTGCCAATGACAGTTTTATAATAAAAAAAACCAATAGAATTAGATATTTTTACACAAGTTTCCACTCTAGACAGAGGAGCAAGATTGATAGTTTTGTGAAAAGTCTCAGGTCATCACTTTATCTGAATCGGTTTTCTGATGCAGAAGGGTCTTTTTCTCTGCAGCTGTCAGGCAAGAGGGAGTGTTTCTCCTAACTTTTCTGAGATTCTTTCACCCGCAGTGAGGAGTTAGCAGTTTTCAGTGCAGAGCACCGGAGTTTCATTAGTTAGCACCAAGAGAAAAAGAAGCAAAAATGTGGAAAAGAGCAGAATAGGATTTTTTTTTTTTTTTTTTTTTTTTGCGGTACGCGGGCCTCTCACTGTTGTGGCCTCTCCCGTTGCGGAGCACAGGCTCCGGACGCGCACGCTCAGTGGCCACAGCTCACGGGCCCAGCTGCTCCGTGGCATGTGGGATCTTCCCGGACCGGGGCACGAACCCGTGTCCCCTGCATTGGCAGGCGGACTCTCAGCCACCAGGGAAGCTCCAGAATAGGATTATTAGCAAGTGGAACATGGAGCAGGAAGTATTTTGTATCTACACGCAGTAGAGAGTGATTGAGGGGGTGGATTCTGTTTTAGAGAGGATGGTTGGGAAGGCATCTCTGACAAAGTGACATTTGAGCAGAAACCTAAACAAAGCTTGGGAGGGAGCAGTGCAGGTATCTGGGGGAGAGTGTTCAGACAGAAGGCACAGCAGATGCAAAGGCCCTGAGTTGAAATCACACTTGGGTGTTTGGGTAACAGTAAGGAAGCTCACGTGGTTGGAAGCTCACAGAGCCAAAGGAAGAATGGTTGGAGACAAGAGAAGATGGAAGTGATTGTCTAGGGCCCTGTGGGCCTTGGTAAGGGCTTTGGATTTCATTGTGAATGCAGTGGGAAGCAAGGGAGAGTCCTGAACAGGGCAGTGATGATAACTGGCTCCTGTAGTATAACAGGCTCACTGGTTGCCGGATAGAGAGCAGGCTGTAGGGGCTCAGTGAACATGATTGAATGCCTGAATGAATGCTCCCTGGGACTTTATATAGGTTTCTATTATAGCTGTTCCCAGGCTGTCCTGTAACTGCTCCAGTGTCTGTCTCTGTCCACTCTGTGACCGGCCTGGGAGTCCTACAGATAGAGCACTGCATTCTCCCCTCTTTAGGGTCTGATGTACCGGGACGCCTGTCGATGGGGCCTCACGCTGCAGACGTATGTGCAGCTAACCATGCTGGACCAGCACACCCGTCCTCAGGTACATTTCAGATGCTTGGTTTCAACCTTCTTTTTTTTTTTTTGTTTTTTTTTGTGGTACGCGGGCCTCTCACTGTTGTGGCCTCTTCCGTTGCGGAGCACAGGCTCCGGACGCGCAGGCTCAGCGGCCACGGCTCACGGGCCCAGCCGCTCCGCGGCATGTGGGATCTTCCCGGACCGGGACACGAACCCATGTTCCCTGCATCGGCAGGCGGACCCCCAACCACTGCGCCACCAGGGAAGCCCATGGTTTCAACCTTCTTAAACACAGTTTTCTTCAAAGGAGTGGCATGTGGTTGCCAGGAAGGGAAACCCCATAAGGAAGCCCCACTGGGCCTTCAGAGCTGCTCAGCCTTCTCTGCCTCTGGGCGAAGGTCTCTGTTCCTACAGCTCTCTGAGGACCAGGCTCCAGTGCCCCCACCCACCAACCTCAGCTAGCCAAGAACTTGCTATGATGCCACGTAAGCCCAAGTCTTCATGACCCGATCGCTCCTGGGCTCAACTCCCTTTAACTCAGCTCTTCTCAAAGTGCGGTCCCTGTACTAGGAGCGGTGGCAGCACCTGGAAACTTGTTAGAAATGCACGTTTTCTGGCCCCATCCTGGACCTGCTGAATCAGAAATTCTGAGGTGAGGCCCAGCAGTCTGGGTTTTATCAAGCTCTCCAGGTGATTTTAACACATCCCTTATTTGTTTGAAAATTTGTTTGCATGAGAGCTGCTGATCTAACCTTCACAAGGCTTGTTCACATTCTCAGTTCAGGTTCTTGAGAGAAAGGATCTGATTGGCTCAGCTTGGGTCAGGTGTCCAGCCCTGGTCCAGTCAGGTATTGGGGCAGGTCACAAGCACAGCCACTTAGGCCCCTTCCATCAGCAGGGTGTGAATAGGGGCAGAGTCTCTTAGAAGAAAGGCTGACTGAGAGATCTGATTGGCACCCGTGGTTCAGAATGGCAAGTACCACCTAAGAGACTGGCTTTGGAGGCTCTCCTTGAAGGAGACAGGAGATCCATCAGCTAGTTTCTCTGACACAGCCATTCAGTGGTTTGATGCAAGGCTGGGCACTTGCAACCATAGCTATCATTCTTCTACAAATCTGTGTCTTTTAATAATAGAAAAAGATATGAGCAGAACCATATGAACTTCTGTCTCCCCAAAAATCTGTCTAAAAGATACATGTCAGAGTATGGTCTGAGGTTGGCATGTACCCTACTTCTCCTGAGTGGGCACTTGATTGCAAATGTAAATTGTATCTAGTATATCTGAATATAACGGGCTGTATGTGTGTTCCTCTGTTGAAGGAAATCTATCAGGAAGGAGGCAGAGAAAGAGAGATGGACAGACTAGGAAAGAGGAGGAGGAGGAGAGAGGGATAAATGGGGAACTAGCAAAAGATGGACAGCAGAGAGTCATAAGTAAGGAGAGGACTGAAAAATAGAAAAGAAGGCAGATGGACAGATAGACAAATAGGAGAGTCAGGAAATTCCTGGGTTATGGCTTTAAATCAGCCTCTGATTTGCTGGTCCAGGTCCCATCGGGTGCTGTGGGCCAGGCTGAGTGAGAGCAGTGTTTGCCCACTTGGTGTCAAGAGTAAGAGCACCTCCGGCTTCCCAATGGGACACTGGACAAAGGGAAAGGCCTTCTGCGGAGGGTGTGTGCATGCTGGCAGAGAGGGGCCACGTCAGTGTCGTCCTCCCTCTTGCTGGGCACAGTCCTTTCCAGTTTTGAAGGGCTGCAGTGATCCCCAGCCAGCCCTGTGAGGAGGCGGTGAAGTTGGCAGGCATGCTGGTGGGGTTCCATAAAGCCACAGCCCAGCTCTCTCGGAGCTGTGCCTCTGCTTAAGCAAATGCATCCTATTTAGGTCCCTGATAATCACCGCACTTTGTGCTTGCCACCACTTTCCCAGGGGGCACTTGGCAGTTTTTCTAGCACTTCCCCAAACTCACAGTCCATTGGAGCCTCACCCCTCCTGTGAAGGAGGCTGCTGCTGACAGGCCCTCCGCCCGGCCTTGCTGCACTGACCACTGAGCTTCAGGGTATGGTATGGGGAGGGTCCAGGGCCCAGGGAGCCTAACGTGGGACACACGGTTCTCTGGTGTCCACCTCCCTCTCCTGAGGCTTCTCAATTCTTGTATTCAGCATAGACCATAGGCAGGGGGAGCAACAGGCATTCTTCAAGGCTTCCTGACCCCTTCCTGTTTGCCTGAGTTAGTGAATCACTTTTTGTTTTCTTGTAGACATTGCCTGTACGATTGATGGAACGGTCGATTCACAGCGCAAGATACGTTTTTGTAGAAAACTTGTATAGAAGGTACCGTAGTTTGCACAATCGATAATTTATTAAACCATTAAATTTTTAGAAATGAAATTGAAACTTATTTATCTAATTGACACATACTGAGTACCTACTGTGTTGCCACAGTAACACTGTGTAACAACCAACCATAAAGCCTCAGTGACAGACAGCTCTCCGTGCTGATGGCTCGGCTGTCCAGGGCGGTCGGCCCGGCGGCTCTGCTGACCTTGGCTGGCTCAGTGATATGTCCAGGGGTTGGCTGGTCTAGGGTGGCCCGGTGAGGGTGACTGGGGTGACTCATCTCTCATCTGCTTGCTGATCCTCCTCCTGGGACCGGCAAGCTGGCCTGGGCATTCACATCTCATGGCTATGGCAGATCAACAGCACCGTAGTTCTTTTTCAGGTCTCTGCTTCACGTTCGCTAACATCCATTGGCCAAAGCAGGTCACACTGGCCCACCCCAGTCTGAGAGGGGGCAGGGCCCTGTGGGTTACATGGCAAAGTGGGAGGAGACAGGGAGGGGTGAAGATTCAGAGCGACTAGAGCAATCAGTCCAGCAGTGTGCATGATATTTGTTGTGGTTTCACTCACAGCTGTCTTCTGCCCTCATGGGAGCAGACTCTGTCACACAGACCTAGCTGGGGGGGCTTCTGGTGGCCCTCAGTGCTGTGGCCTCAGAGGTGTCGGGTCTTCCACTCCTGCGCTCAGTTGACTGCTGATGTTTGGGAGTCTTGGGGAATGGGCTGCAGCTTCTTCTCCGCGTCTCCCTTCTTGGTAGCTTGGAGCTTCACTCCCTCACAGAGCTGGTCCTGATATCTGCCTTCCACTCTCTACACCCTGGCTCCCTGTTCCCTCCCATCTGCAGCTGTGGTCCCAGCCTCCCTGTCTAGGTGGGTTGAGCCTCTCATTCTTTTTTTTTCTTTTCTTTTCTGTATTTATTTTTGGCTGTGTTGGGTCTTCGCTGCTGTGCGTGGACTTTCTCTAGTTGTGGCGAGCGGGGGCTACTCTTAGTTGCGGTGCGTGGGCTTCTCATTGTGGTGGCTTCTCTTTGTTGTGGAGCACCGGCTCTAGGGCGCACGGGCTTTAGTAGTTGTGGCTCGCGGGCTGTAGAACTCAGGCTCAGTAGTTGTGGCGCACGGGCTTAGTTGCTCTGTGGCCCGTGGGATCTTCCCAGACCAGGGCTCAAACCCACGTCCCCTGCCTTGGCAGGTGGATTCTTAACCACTGCACCACCGGGGAAGCCCCTCTTTTTATTCTTAATTACTTCTTTCTGTTGGTTTTCTTCGTGGTATTCAAGACAACTTCTAATTAGGTTGAACCACATCAAATTATTAACACTTGACCAATTTTGACCTACAAAAATGGCAGTTTTGGGCTTCCCAAAGGGGGGGCCCAGGGGGGCCAGGCCATCCGCCACTTTGGTTTCAGGGAGATGAGAGAAGGCAGTGCTCCTCAAACCCTTTCCCTGAAGTCTCCAAAGGCAGAGAAACGCTCACCCAGGCGGCCGCTTCCCTGCAGGTTTTCCCAGCCTGCGTACCCGAAGCAGCCGGCTAACTAACTGGAAGTTTCTTTGAAGACTTCTCTTCGAAGTCTTTGCATTCTATCCCATAACGTATCCCTGTGATTGTAACAACTGGTGTGCTCAGCATGTGTCTGGGAGTCCCCCTCACTCAGCCACACTCCCCAGAGAGCCCGAGTTTGGGCGGCAGAGATCCAAGGGCAGGGACACCAAGAGGCACCTTCCCAGTGCAGGCCATTCACTTGTGGGACTGGTCCAGCTTACCTGAGAGTAGGCACGGCTCATGTGGTTGAGGGGCAGGGCAGGGACCCGTGGGCAGGAGCTACAGTTATTGTCCTTCCGTTTGAACCCTCCAGGCAGCACTGAGATGGGCACTGTTGACCACGTTTGGCAGATCAGGAACCACATGGGGTTCGAAGGCCTTGCTCCTTCCTGGTTGGGCAGGAAACTGACCGGGGGGGCTGACCTGCACTCTGCTATGTGGGGCAGCAGTGAAGGAGGAAGTGGTGAGACATCTAGATTTCTCTCTGTAAGGCCAGAGGCTTCAGGCCCAGGGGAGTCCCCAGTGTGCTGGCTCCGGGGGACCAGGCCTCTGCCCCTTTCCACCGAGGCCCTACACTCAGCTTCTCCCACAGACTCCGTGCATCTTATTAATGCACCCATGCTGCTTCCAGGGTGGGGCCCGAGAGCCTGCATTTGTAGCAGAAAAGCACCCTGGATAGCTATCATCCTGCTGGTTGGCGTCACACTTGGAGGGGCAGCCTCCGAAGAAGGCCGCAGCCAGGTGACCCGCAAGGGGCCGTCTGTGCCAATCATGGTCCTTTCCCCTGGGAGTTTTGCCCCGTGGCTTCCTTGGGGCCTCACCTGGGCCTTAGGGGTCGTTGAAAGCAAGACCTGCAGGCTGTCTTTGTGGGGGTCAGTGGGGCAGGTGGCCAGCCAGAGTGAAAGTTCTTCATGGAGCAGGATTTCCTCAGCTTCCTGCACCACCTGCAGTTTCTTCATTTCACATTTGTGGCTTCAGATTTTGGTTGTTGGGGGTTTTGTTGTATTACCTTTGTTTTCAGGGTCTCTGGGTGTATTCCTAGGTCAGGAGTGAGGCAGTTGTAGGCCAAAGGTTTTCTTTTTGGAGGCACAGTAAACAGCATTTCTAGCCAGAGCTAAAGAAGTGACAGGTGGGAGGAAGGGTAGGATGTGGGCTTTCTTCTTGGTCACTTTCATTAGAAACCCAGCTTCTCTCCATGCAGTGGGCCTTCCACAGTGAAGTGCTGCAAAAGTAGATGTTTCCATGCCCCCCAAATACAGATTACCATCATTTTGAGCCTACACCAAATGACGCCTAGAACTGGGTTTGGCTGGATCCTTTGCTCATAGCCAGAATAGGATGTTTTGGTTCTCACCTGTGGAAGTTCAGCTGGGTGCTGGGAACCACAAGACGGCTTGTGTGGGGTGTCAGCTCTTGCCTGGGAGCTTGTGTGGGGGCAGCCCTTACACAAGGCAGGGGGTGCATGGTTGCTGCCCCTTCAGCCTTGGGGTTGGTCCTTCTCTCTTTCACAGCAGCCTTTGCAGCCTTGGCTTGGAATCTGGAGGGACTGGGATGGAAGGAAGTGTGGTAGGCGTGGCTTTGCTGTCTGCAGTTGCAGGCTCGGGTGCCCAGAAAAGCCCACGTTCTGCAATTCTGCATCCCCCAAAGCCAGATTTCTGGAAGGGCTTTCTTGCCTTTTGGGCCTTGGACAAGTGAGGAGCTCCTCCAGGGAGAGACCCACCTCTTCCGCCCGCATCCTCACCCCAGCGAGTTTGGGGTGGGCAGAACATACATGTAGTTACGCCACCAGGGGTTAATTGCCAACAAGGAAGATTCTGGTTCCACAGTCTCCTCAAAGACTTAAAGAACCTGAAGGACTTCCGAGGTGTGGGCACTGTGCTGGAATGAACAGCTGAAGGTGGCGAGAAAGACTCCGGCAGCTAAAGCGGCCACGCAGGCCACTGTGTGGCCCGACCCTGTGGGCTAATTGAACACAAAGGTTTCACAGGATTGCCTGGTTGGTGTTTTCTAGGAACAGAAGGAAGGGAATTGCATGGGGCCCAGCTGGGGAAGTGACACACTGACTCACCTGGGGCTGCGGGTTGCGGACATCCATTAAGGCCCTGCGTTTGGAACAACAGGCGGATCCTCCTGCTGCCCTGATGGGCCGTGGGACTTGGACTCCTCCTCACTCTAGGCCAGACTGGGGACTCACTGCCTGTGTCATGGGCCTGCGAGCGGTGGCTTTCCTCAGGCTGAGGACGGGCCCAGGGGCAGCCCCCTCAGCTGACAGACGGGGCAGGTGGGGTTGGGGCACGTGGTGCAGCCAGGAGCGTATGGGTTTGGGGGCCGCCGAGAGCCAGGCTTCAGTCCCTGGCTCAGAGCCGGGCTGAGCTTCTCTGGGCCTCAGTTTTCCTCATCTATAACTTGGGGCTAAAATTGACCTCACAAGGTCTTGTGAGAAACAAAAGAATGTCATGTGTACAAGGAGGCTGGCATTTGAGTGTGTGATTTCAGTTTTAACCCCTGCTCTCTGGGCCCCAGGGGGAAGGCGGCAGCAAACCGTGCCAAACAAAACAGTCAGCAGGATTCGTGTGGACTCATGACCTCAGTTTGCCCCTCTAGGATAAGGGGAAGGCACCATGAAACCCCCTCAGTCCACCGTTGGTGGGTCTGCAGAGAGGTGCTGCCCTCTGTGTGTTCTGTGGGAATAAAAGCAGTGCCTTGGTGGTGGTGCTGGGCGCCCCATTCTCGAGGCAGACAAAGGAGGAGCCGGGCAGATTCCTAGGAGGAAAACTGCAGATACGGATAAAACAGCGCCCGCTGCCTGACATGCCTCAGAATCATGGAAGGCAGCTTCCGTTTCCTCACTCCGCTCAGCCGGTGGCCAGTTGTCCTGGACCCCCCAGCACATGGCTCCTGGCAGTCTTAGAAGGGTTTTCTGGAGGTTTGCCTGCTGACCCTGCCCTCAGGGAGGCTGCCCCGGAGCCGTCTAGAGGACCTCTAAGGAGAGCATCGGGAAGGGAGGACCTGCTTCCTCCCAGGTTTGCCTGGGCCGGGTGAGAATGGGAGGTTCCTCTGAGCTACCCAGGAGGTGTCCTGAGACCACCTGGGGCCGATTTCCAGCAGAGCGGCGGCTCTCAGGCCCCAGCACTTTTTGTGGTGTCGGTTGGTTTGGTTTTAGTTAACACTGTGCCACCTGTGCCCTGAATTGTGACTCAGTTTGGTGGCCACAGCTAAGGGTACCCTCCCAGCTCTGGGGTTTGACAGAACCTCCCTTGAGCCTTACAGACACCGGTGAAGTCCTCAGGGGCAGTCTCACACCAACTGTCCAGCGTTCATGACGTGGGAGGCTATTGGGCAACTTGCCCTCCATGTGTGCTGCTCACTGGCCCACACCCTTGAGTTGCCAGTCTGTGCTGTGTGCCCAGGCTGCGTGTTTGGTGGAGCGAGTGGGGCTGATCAGCAGCTTCTTTTTGGCAAATCCTCATTCCCTCAGGGTCAGCTTTGTTCCAGAGAAGGGAAACATGTCGAGAAGAGTGGTTTGGTGTCTGAATATCAAATACGCTGAGCTGCAGCCCAGCTCAAAGCAGCCTCAACACTGAGGTTGTCACGGGCTGCCTTAACAGCAGGCTTTGGGGTTGGTTTCATTCGGTAGCCCTAGTGCTGTTTCTCTCTGTTTTCCTACTGTCTTGTTTGTGTCCTCAATATGATTCCCTCTTGGTGACACAATGCCTGTGGCAGAACTGGGCTTCTCATTGCTGGCCAGAGGGTGGATGTCTTGCCAGTGGCTCTCCTCTAAGCATGAGGAAGCATGGTCTCCATAAACTCCAGCAAACCTCCCTCATGTCTCACTGGTCAGGTTGGGCCCTTTGGCCTGGGCTGATCAACTCAGCCTGGCCAGCGGAGAGGACGTCCCTCAGTCCAGTTGGTTTGCTCTGAAGCTTGGGCTGCGGTCAGGTTTCCCTGAACACTCAGGCCTGTGGGATGGACCCTGAATAGACCATGGGCTACTTTTAAGGAGGTAGGAGGAAAGAATTGGGGGATGGGCAACCATATGAGCTGTGATCGCAAAGTTGCTACCTTTAGTATCTGAATTTTGGTCCCTTCTGCAATGTCCTGGGACTTCCTCCCTCTCCCCTCCCCTACAAAGCCTCCCCGACTTATTCGTGGGGGCAGGTGCTGGTCCTCACACGTTAGTCTGCTCTGGTGTCCCTGCTGAAGTCTGATGCCTGAGACCCCTCAAGGCGCCGACAACTGCCCGTCTGCCCCTGCTGTTCTCCCGGGCACCCTGCATTTTCCTGCTGTTCTGCCAGGCACAGCTCTTCTGCGCTGAGGGCGTCTGGTGGTCTCAGGGACTAGGGGAGGATGTCCCCTTCCAGTCTGTGCCCCGCCCCATCGTTTGGGCCCCCAGGCAGGGCTGCTTGAGCTTGTCATCTTCAGAGCGCCTTCCTCCACGCCCGTCCTGCCCCTCACCCAGGTGGGAGTCAGTTCACCACCCGTGGCGGGGGCAGCTGCAAACCACCCGCTCCACTGGCCTCTTTTCCCCGCCTCCCCTTCTTTAGTCAGCAGTCAGAAGACCCCCAGCTGCACACAGCTCAGGCACCTCCACTCGCCCGTAGCCCGCCTTGCCAAACCCAGTTCTGAGTGGATCCAAGATGATATTCAAGACGGGTGGAGGATGTTGAAAGGAATTCCTCTCCTGGGCCTTTGAGGGTCACCCCACAGCTGCCTGGTTTGTTTCCTCCAGCTGCTGCCCCTCCTCCCACTCTTCCCTGCTCATTTCCTCCAGGGCAGAGGACAGACGCCAGGTCTCTCTCACTTGTGGGCTTCTTCTTTCTTTCTTTTTCAGTTATTACTTAAAATATGTAGTAATTTCCCCCCACCCCCGCCCCGAATTGAGAACTAGTACGTTGTTAAATTTTGGAAAATACAGAAAGAGATAAAGAAAAAAATGTCTCCCATAGTCCTACAGTTCAGAGGAAAGCACTGTTAACCTTTTGGTGGTTTTCTTTCCAGTCTCCTTTCTAAATGTGTGGATGAATACTCTTGAAAGTATGGTTGGGTCGTGCTATATGCACAGTTTTATATCCTCCTGTTTTCATTGAATAATGAGAATTTGGTTGTGAGCATTTTCCATGTCATTAAATATTATTTTATAGCATCGTCTTTCAGTTGCTGTGTGGTTTTCTGTTAGATAGATGTACCATGATTTAGTTTTTCATTATTTTTTAAATAGTGCTACGGAGGGCATCCACGATTGTTTTCACAAAATAAATTTCTAGAGGTGAAACGGGTTTGCTGTTCCTCCTCCCAGCCTGAGCGCTGTCCGTGTTCTCAGGGGACAGGCTTCATAGCCCCTTCCTTGGCTTGGAGTTCAAATCCCAAATGAATTCTCCCCTCGGGCAGTGCCAAGATACTTGCTGCATTATACCATCGACCGTCCCTGGGCAGCGGGAGGTCAGGAGGTTTTGGGTCCTTGTCATCACTACCCGCCCAGTATCATGTGATTACACTATGTCATGGTTCCCTTGGCAGTGCCCTTTCAATAAAAGCAGTGCCCAGATGTTTTGGGGGAACGGCACAGCCCAGGAACTTTCTCATGGGATAATAAAACCCTTATAACTCTCGTTACAGTGGGAAGATGCCTGAAGTGGACTATGTGGTCTTGTCGGAATGGTTTGACTGGATTGTGAGGAACATCGATGTGTCCATTGACTTGATAGGTGAGACAGTCAGTCCCTCCCTGGCCTCCCTCCCCTGGGCCCAGTGAGGAGGTGGTTGGCTGGGCTTCAAGCAGCAGGGGCGGTGGGCGGGGCCCTCACCATAAGCAATTCTTCCCCTACCTTGACTCAGCCTTCTCCCAGAGGGCAGATAGAATCTGGGGCTTTTGGTCCCTCCTGGAGAAGCACCCTGGCCAGTTCCTCAAACTGCTTTCCCCTCGGTCCCTTGTGATATGATGGGTTTTTTCTAGTTTGTAAAGGAGGGAGGAGGGACAGAACCTGGACCGTTACTGAGACAGGCCGGGTGCCAGGCCCCGTGCTAAGCTCTGGCAATGTACAGAACCTATTCAGCTTCACAGTGACCCTGTGGGGCTGGTGATGTGGAAAGAGAATGAAAGTCAGGATGAGGATCAAGATGCCTGTTTGGCCACACAGCTGGTCTGCCTCTCCTGCTCAGGGCTGCTGGTAGATGTTTCTCTCCACCCCTTGCCCACACGCCTTCCTTCCCCCTACCCCTCACTTTCACTTCCAAGCCATGAACAGAGTAATTAAAGCCACATATATGCTTTTTTAAAATCTCAGTTTATCTCCAGACCACTCCTGAGACCTGTTACCAGAGGCTAAAGATGAGATGCAGGGAAGAGGAGAAGGTCATTCCACTGGTAAGAGCCCCTTTAACCCGGGGAAAGGTGCAACTTCATCCCATCCTGGCCCCACCCTCTGTGAGATCATTGTGCTGTTGTTTCAGGGAGAGAAACAGGAACTGAGCACGTTGGAGGGTGAACTCTGACTTCCTCTGAGCTGGAGACCCTGTGCGGTGTCCAGGTCTGCTTCACTTCCTGTGGCCCCAGACTCAGTGGTGGGCACCCCTGGGGCTCAGAGGCGTCCCTTCTCCTGTTCCCACCCAGGTGTCCCCAGGACTTGTTTGGTCCACCTCCTGAAAATTGCTTGCCTTTGTGCCGTCCCCTGGATCCTCGCTAGGACGTGCCCACTTGCTCGCTGTTGCATTGCCAGTGCTTGGCACAGTGCCTGGCTGGGAGGTGAAACTCACTAGTGTCTGCCCAGTGCCTCACCCTTCTGTGTTCTGGCTCAGGGCCACATCAGCTCTAGTCAGGGCTGTCTAACAGGCTTGGACTGCTCTCCTTGCCCTGGTCTCTCACTATCCGCATCCCCCTCAGAAATCCATCCTCCACACTGCTGCTTGGGTGATGTTCCCAGTACAGAACACCACGCATGCAATTCCCTAACCCCACCCTCTTCAGTGCCTCACCACTGTCTAGGATAAAGTCCCCACTTGTAGCATGCCATCCGAGATCCTGCGTGATTGGCTTCATCCCCTTCCACTCCCTGCCTTTCATGCTCTGGCCATAAAGAACTAGTTGTGGCTACACATGCTCTCTCTCTCTCTCTCTTCCCCCCTCTCCCCCTCCCCTCCCCTCCCCCTCCCCCCTCCCCTTTCCCCTCTCCCCCTCCCCCCTCCCCTTTCCCCTCTCCCCCTCCCCTTTCCCCCTCCCCTCTCCCCCTCCCCCCTCCCCTCTCCCCCCTCCCCTCTCCCCCCTCCCCCTCCCCTCCCCCTCCCCTCTCCCCTCTCCCCTCTCCCCTCTCCCCTCTCCCCTCTCCCCTCTCCCCTCTCCCCTCTCCCCTCTCCCCTCTCCCCTCTCCCCTCTCCCCTCTCCCCTCTCCCCTCTCCCCTCTCCCCTCTCCCCCCTCTCCTTTCCCCTCTCCCCCTCCCCTCTCCCCTCTCCCCTCTCCCCTCTCCCCTCTCCCGACTCCTGCTCCCCCCACCCCTCACCAGGGAGTTACACAAATGTACCTTTGCCATAGTGGTTTCTTTTGCCTCAGGTGTCACCTCCTCCAAGAAGCTTTCTCTGACCTTCCCTCTATTGTGGTCCCCCAGTCTCTGTGCTTATTATGATCACAGCCATTAGGACAGATATTCTGAAACTATTTCTTTATGTGTTTGCTCCCCATCCCTCAGAAAACTACCATGAACTTTTTAAGATTAGATCTTATTCCCTCTGCGTCCCTAGAATGTGTCCCAGGCCTTGGCATCTAGGGGTTGCTCAGTTAATATTGATCGGAATGCCCCATGTGAATGCCACTGGAAGTACACAGACAGAGGCTGGGCAAGCATTTACTGGGATATCATGGGGGTCTGAGCCCAGGATGGGCTGGACTGGGGTCCTAGAAGGCCAGTCCAGCTCCTGAGGCCCACCCCGCCTTGTTTGCCCCAGGCACCAGCAAGGTGGATTCCAGCCATGAAGGCCCAGGCCTCGTTCTGGGCAGCTGCTTTGAAATCTGGAGACAGGAGTGATTAGAGGAAGGGTGAAATGGGGCGGGGCTGGACCAAGCTGGGATGGGGCACGGCAGCTCTGTGCAGTGACCCAGACGTTTGGAAGAAGTGACAAATCTGGAGTCTGTCCAAGTCATTGTGGAGGACATTGTCTTAATGGTTTTGACAAGACCTCTAGGACAAGTCTGTTGTTGCCAAGGGAGAACTTGGTGGTGGATAAAGAGGCAGCAGTGTGGTTTACCCGAGAGCCTCAGGGCTGGGAGTAAATTGCTGCTTGAGGAGGTGTTTGCCTGTGGCCGAGAGCACCGGGGCCTGCTTGTGGAGAGTGCCGTCCAGTCCTACCAGTCCTACCGGTTGCGCAGGCATGGATGCCCTAGGGGCGGGTCTGGGCCTCTTTTCCCTTGTGTTTCACCTTGTCCTCCTTCTGAAGTTTGCCCTTAAGCTTTCAAGGATCAATAGGTTACAAGTTGTCTGTTGGGGTGAGAGCAGCCAAGTGGGGCTCCTGGGCCAGTGAGGGTCACAGTCCTCTTGGTGGGAAGGACGGAGGGAGGGTTCAGAGGCTTCCCAGGCCCCTGTGAAGAAACAGAGGCCTTGCTGATGGAGAAGTGGCAGGAAACGAGAGCAGCCAGGTGGGAGGATATGTCCAAAGCGCCAGAGGAGCAGAGTGCGCTGGAGGGATGGGCAGGTGGCCAGAGGGATGCTTCTGACTGTTGCGACAGCTGGGCTGGCTGACAGAGTGCTTGGCCACGTTTATCATTGTCCACCTGAGCCAGGTTGGCTGTTGCGGGTCCTTAGTCCAAGCCACTGCCCTGTGGTCATTGACATTCACCTAACCTGCCCCTGAGACCCCTGGAGGGGAGAGGTCTGCTCCCTATGTGCTCCCGACAGCCCTTGCACTTTTACCCCCTCCGGCAGGAATACCTGGATGCTATTCACCACCTGTACGAGGAGTGGCTCATCAAAGGGAGCCTTTTCCCCGTGGCGGCCCCTGTTCTGGTAAGCACCCCCTGACAGGGCAGGAGACTTTTCTAGAAGGAGGAGCGACTCGGGGGATGTCGGCCACTCTGCAGCTGGAGAATTTGAAAGAAGGAAGCGGGGAGGGTGGAAGGGACTCTGTCTCACAGTCCCCGTTCTGGACTGAGCCTTAGTGAGCTGGACAGACCTGAGAGAAGGTGACCTGTCCCAGTGTCATTACGCCGGTGGTACAGTAGCATCTCAGTTATCCAGCATTGTCAGCAAAGGAGAGTTCCAGATGGCTGGAGCCCCTGGACCTGGGTTTTGGCCTTAACCGCTTGGGGTGGTGGTCTTTCTGACATGCCCGTCCCTTCTCCAGCGGGTGGCAGGCCCAAAGCCTCATTGCACCTTTTCTTGGTGACCCAGGGCATCTGAAGGAGCGTCAGTTGCTGTTCTGGTCTGTCACACAATGATGCCCCCTTAGGAGGTGCTGAGGTGTGTAGGACTGTTTGCCCCAGACTACTAATGCCTTTGAATTCCCGTGTTTGCTTTTTACCCTCCTTTCTCCTGCTGGCACTCACCATTTCTAACTGTGTTGATGCTTCTGCCCCATCAGTGTTTCCCCACTTCCTTGTCCCCTCATTTTCTGATTTGCTGCTGCCAACTTTCTTTAGGCAGACCGTTGGGTCCCTCGGACTGTTAGGAACGTGTGTACAGTGTGGGATCTGAGGGAGGGCCTTGCACAAACTTGTGTGCATGGCCTTGGAGACATCTGTCTGAGCTGCTCAAACACTGTACTCATGGCTCTTCCAGGCAGTGGGGTTGCTGGAAAGTGAGATATTACTGTACTGGATTTTTAAAGAAAATTTATTTTTTTCCCCTCATTATAGAAAAATGGTTGATATCAAACGATGATAAAAAAATCATTCATGAGCTTGCCGCAGGGACAACTGTCGTGGATTCTTAAGTGAAAATATAGTTGAGAATGTGGATTGACCTAGAAACGGGAGCTGTTTGGCCCTAACCTTCCCTTTTCTCCGCCTGTGACCTTGGGCTTCCCTGCCTCTCCCTGCCTCATCCTGCCTGCCCCTGTCTCTCTCTCTTCATCAGTGAAGGGAGGATGATGTTGAGGTCAGGGGCAGCCCTGTGACCTGTGTGTTTAATTTCCAGGTGATTGAGGCTGACCACGACATGGAGAAAATGTTAGAACTCTTTGAACAAAACCGGCACCGAATACTAATTCCAGAGGATCGGAAGCTTGGTCCATAGGACGGGGAAGATCATGCCAGAGAAATGCCCGCTGCTGCCAAGTTTGCTCTCACGAGCAGTTTGGAACAATCCACTCTCGGGAGGGCTTTCTATCTGGGCACATTTGTCTTCCTAATGGTCTTCTCTCCTTTGCCAGTGTCTTTATCCTGGGATTCTGGCCCTCGTGGGTAAATGACATGATGGGACCAATGGGTTTGTCGTGGCCCTTTGGTGTCGCAGCCTTGCATTCCCCTGGTGCCTCTCCCGGTGGTTTCCCACCTCTGGACCCCTCTAAATTAGGGAAGAGCCACCTGACTGACCCTGGGCTCATGATCTCTAGCCCTTCAGACCATCCTCCAGGGTGAGGTAGTGGTCTTACATCCCAGGGGAGGAAGTTGAAGCTCAGACTGGCTAAGGGACTCCCCGGGGTCACACAGCCAGTGACAGTGGAGTCAGCACCATTCAGACTTCTGGTGACTCCCAAACGATCAATCTCTTGCCCCAGGCTGCCTCATCCCAAGAGCCCTGCCTTCCCTGCTGGAGAGCCCCGCACGTGTGTGGGAGTTTGTGTGTGTGTGTTTGTGGGTAGCGGGGGCAGCAGTGCATGCAGCCAGCATCATCATTTTCTCCTTATTTGAGCAGCTCCTGAGGACAGTTAGCATTTCTAGACTTTCACAAAATTGTGTGGTATTTGGCTCGAGCCCAGCGTTCAGTGGTTCACTAGCGTGAGGCTGATGTGGAACTTACCGCCTCATCATCGGGACTTTCCTGTCCTTAGGAGAATCGTGGTTTGGCTCCTGAATGGTGCTCGGTCTCCTTGGTGACGAAGGTCCTGCTCGAGCTGCTGCCGATTCCCCAGCAGGGCAATGGCCTATGGCGCCAAGCTGGTGTGCCCAGTGCTGTTCTGGGCAAGGGGCTGCCAGCCTGGCTTTTGAGGCTCCCTTCCTCCATAGTGGCCTTGTGTGAGGAGCTTCACCCTTGGAATTCCTGGGCGTTTGTGGCCCAGGGGAGAGACACAGTGGCCTTATGTCTTTTTGAAATGTTTTTCCATCCAAAGGGACACCATGGGCCCTAGGGCATGAACCATCTTTATTAGTTCAGAGAATATCTTAGCTCCGCTCAGCTGTAACAATGCACTGAAGGCACGGCTGTCTCCTGAGTCAAGTAGGAAGCAAAAGAAAGGAAGAACATTCTCTTCGGGGACAGTCTGGGCAGGAAAGTTGGGGCTGGCAAGCACAGGCTCTTGGAGCACTGGAGCTCCTGAATTTTGGAGGTGGGTGGAGAGAGCTTCCAGAAGGCTGTTGCAGACACGGGGAAGGATTGATTATGAACTTGGGGAAACAGGCCTTGGCCTCTCCCGAGTGGTGGTTGGTGTACCTGAAGGTTGGAAGGCCTCATCCCATCCTCTGTGTGAGTGTGGCACCTGTGCATGCAATTCTCTGACACTACATAGGTGACAGGTGCCCCGGGTGGCCTGGGCCCAGAGGCAGCGCTAGGAGGGCAGCACTCTGGCTTCCGGCCCTTTCTGGCTGGACTGACTCCTGGGCCGTGTGCACAGGGTGAGGGCGGCAGTCCGGTGGGGATGTGTCTCTCAGCTCAGATGTTGGTGATGGACCAGAAACCTGGGGGAGGCAGCGCCTCTGCTTCCAGGCATCTGGACATGCCAGGACCATCTTTGGGCCTTTGCAAACAAACAGTCCAATTTCCCCTCAATTTGAGCATCTGTTTTGGGGGAAATGTGATTTAAAAAAAAAAAAAAATCTTGCTCTGTGATAGCCAATAAATCCTTCACTTAAAACCTGGTGATAATTTTGGAGTGCTTCCTATGCCAGTGATTTTAGGCCCCTGCAGCATCCTTGTACCAGCAAGGTAATGTTTTAATTTTTAAACACTGTGTTCCTAACAGGGGATGTCCGGGTCCATAAGAGCTCTCTGTCCTCCCACTCCGGCATCTTGGAGAGGATGCTGTATGTACTCACAGTGGCTGGGGCTTGTCACAAAAATCTCCTGGCCCAGAGATGTCACAGGAAATGGCTAGAGCCCAGCCCACCAAGGGTTGCTCTCCCCCATGTGGCAGGCAGGGCTGGTGGTGGCAGGGGTCACAGAGCAGTTGTGAACACTGCTGAGAACCAGGGCAGGGAAAGGGCAGATGGCACGTGGTAGGCACGGGGCCCAGTTCCTCAAGCAGAGGGAGGCACTCCCCAGGGACTCCCAGGAATGGCCATAAGGAGCGTGGCATGGCTTGGCAGGCCCTTGCTAAACGTGGGCCCTGGGAAGTGCTGTCACCCTGCTTGTTTTTCCCTTTCTTTTTCTCTTCCTGCCTCTTTTCTTCCTTTCCACCTGAGCCCCTCACCTAGATGAGAAGTGCCCCCCTGCCTGAGGAATGCATCAGTCAGAGACCCTTCCTGGGACTCCCGCAGGCTCCCACCATCTGACCTGCGGAAGGAAGGATTGAGGTATTTATTGCTCTGGGAGCAGGTAGGAGATGTTTCCAAAACCTGTCTACCCCTGGGTGCTATGGAATCTGCATCACCCTCATTTTCCTAGAGCCTGGGGCCAGATGGGGGAGCGCACTTCAGATGCTCACACATCTGCGGAATGAGTAACCTCACCCGCTTGGCCTCTTCACCCTGAAGTTACAGTTATTAAAATAATTGACAAGCTCTTGGAGATGTCAGCCCTCCACCGTTGAGAATCTAATAACAATAGTATTGTGCCCAGTGTCTCTGGGCTTTGACAGTGGATTACTTATTTACCAGAGGCCCCAGGGTCACTGGCACACGCTTTCTTTTCCTAATAACCCCAACCTTGTGGCTCCTCTAAGGCTGGGGTGAGCTCTGTGTTCCTCTAGTTTCTGTAAGATGGTGAACTTGGCAAAAGCTGTCATTAAACAGAAGCTAGGAGAAAGCCAAGCTTGTGGAATCAGAATGGGTATTGGCATTTACTGCTCTCTTCTTGAATTTCTGCATTTTTTGGCTTTTTCTTCTCCAAGACTGGGGTCCGTGGAACACAGGTGTCCTGGGAGATAGGAATAGGTGCTCTGAGAAAAGAGGGTTCCGTAGTCCAGAAAATTTGGGAAACACCACCTGGGTACTCTCTCTGAGATGCACAAGGTACATTAGCCTAGATAAAGTCAAGAAGTCCTGCAATAAAAATACCTTCTAAACCTTGTTTTAGCCAGGGACTCTCAAACTCACTTGACAGTAGGGCCTCCCATTTGGGGAGTATACATCAACAATCTCCAGATGTGCTAATGTTCCTTGGAACACACATTGGGAAGCACTGTTTTAGGGGGCCTGCAGCTGCTGATGACTCCTGGTTCTGTGTCCTTTGGGATGCTCTAGCTCATGGTTCTCTAACTTCAGAGCATCTGAGTCCTCTGCTGGGCGTGTTAAAACACAGACTGCAGGGCCTACCCCCAGAGTTTCTAATTCAGTAGATCTGGGATGGGTCTGAGAATTTGTTTTCTAATGACTTTCTAGGTGATGATGAGTCTGCTGGTCCAGGAACCACCGTTTGGGGACCACTTCTCTTAGCTTGATGTTTTCTAGAAGTGGACATCCAGGAGTTCCAAGAAAACTTGGCATGTTTTTGAGTGTTGTCACCCCTCGTGAGTGTTGGCTGTCTTACCTGTTGAATGGGAGCATTGCTCACTTCCTAGGGCGGTGAGGATAACCAGCCTGGCGTGTGGAAGGGGCCCAGAGCAGGACCAGTTGCTAAGTTTTAAATAAATACTACCTTTGGGGATCCAGATGTTGAAACATACTATAAAACTTCTATAATTGAAACAGTATGATACTGGTGCATGAATAGACAAGTAGACCAGTGGAACAGAATAGAGAGCCTGGAAATAGATCCAAGTACATGATAAAGGTGACATCTCAATGATGATTGGGGATAAAGGTGGAGTTTTAAATAAATGGTGCTGAGATGACTGAGTAGCCATTTGGAAAAAGATAAAAATAGATCCATATCTCACATCATACCCAAAAATAAATTCCAAGTGGTTAGGGATCTAAATGTAAAGAATGAAACCATGCAAGTACTAGAAGAATGAATTCTTCTTCTTTAAAACCTTGATGTAGGGAAAACTTTGTAACTTTAATTCAAAATCTAGGAACAATAAAAGATTGATAAATCTGACTAAAAAATGTGTATGACAAAACTCATTTGGAAACAAAGTCAAAAGGCAGTGGACAAAGTGGGAGAAAATATTCACAGTGTATATCACAAAGGGCTAATATTTGTGAAGAATTCTTAAAAATGGACAAAGAACCAAAACTCCAATAGAAGAATGAGAAAAATATCCAAACAAAATTTACAAAAAAGATAATAAAAATGGCCCTTAAAGATATGAAAAATACTCAAATTCACTCAATTAGAGAAATGCAGATGCTATGATCTAAATGTTTGTGTCTCCCCCAAATTCATATGTTGAAAACCTAATGTCTAAGGTGATGGCATGAGGAGGTGGGACCTTTGCAGGGGGGTGATTAGGTCATGAGGGTGGACCCCTCATGAATGGGATTAGTGCTCTGATAAAAGAGACCTCACAGAGCTCCCAAGCCCCTTCTACCATGTGAGGACACAGGGGGTAGTTGGCAGTCTGCAATCTGGAAGAGGGCCTTCACCAGAACCCAGCCATGCTGGCACCAGGATCTTGGACTTCCAGCCTCCAGAACCATGAGATATAAATTTCTTTTGTTTGTAAGCCACCCAGTCTGTGGTATTTTGTTAACAGCAGTCCAAACAGACTAAGACAGCAAATAAAAGAACACTGAGATACTTACCAGACTGGCAAACACACAAACATATATATCGAAACATCCTGTTGTTGAGGCTGTGGGGAAACAGTCACTCTTACACGTTACTGTTGGGCATGCAAATTTGTTTACCCCTTCTGGAGGGAAATAGGATACCACCTGACACACTACACACATACTTACATCGCAATCCAGCAACCCCACTTCTAGGACATGAAGGTGTATATATGTACAAGGTTATTTATGGCAGCATTGTTTGTAATTGCAAAATAATTGAAAACAACCTAAATACCCATATACAAGAGAGTGGTTAAATAAACGATGGTACATCCACACAATGGAATAGTATACAGCTGTGAAGAAGAACGAGGAGGCTCTCTCTGTGAATGGATGTGATATGATTTCCAGGACACACTGTTAAGGGAAGAAAGCAGTGTCCAAATGAGTATCTATAGTATGCTATAGGAAGTACAGGAAGGGCAACCCAGAAACTAAATAGATTGGTGGGAAAAGGCTGGAGAGAAGGGAAAAATGGGATCAGGGTTGCTGGGATGAGAGGGGAATACACTCCTGTGAATATATCATTTTGTATAACTCTAACCATAGTAATGTCTCACTTACCCCCCAAATAAATAAATAGTTAAGGTGGAGTAGGATGTAGGGGGAACGGAAGATGGAATACAAACAGATGAATCACAAGTAACAACCACACTGAAGGTGCTGGGAAGAAAAGAACTCACTGAAGTAACCTTGGAAAACAGTGTCTTGATTGGATACGAGAAGAGTAAAGGTAAAAATTATTTTACATAAATGCTGAAAGATAGTTATTAGAAGTGTTTCTTGCAGGGATATGTTTAGCAATTCTGAAACTATACCAGAATCGACCAATATACTAGAATTGAACAAATAAGTAAATAGTCTGTAGATTATGAGAGCTGGGTTTCTCACTGTTAGAGAATTTGAGTTTGGTGTTCTCTTATGGCTAGAGTGGGGTTAGACATTTTTGGCAAGATGCCACCATAAAAAAAAAAAGATGTTGTGTCTTCCCTCAGTGCATCTTATCAAAGGATGTATGATGTCCATGCATCTTATTACTGGTGATATTTACCTGCTCATCCCTGGAATAAACTACTAGGATCTCCGGTTCCTTGTATTGGAGAGTGAGTGGTGTTTAGAGACCAAGATCTAAGTGCCAGGTGTAGTCATTGTTACCGGGTGTCTGCTTCTAAGCCCACTCTTGGGACAGAGTTAGGAAACATATGTATGTGTACTAACCCACTCATACACACACATAGCTATATTTCTGTATCTAACTATAATTTAAAAACCATGAGTTCATATTGATACCTCTGATTCTAATCCAACACCACAGAGTGAAAGTCATGATGGAACATAGGTTTTAACAGGATCCTCTGGCAGCTGGATGGAGCTGACTGCAGGAGGATGAGGGCAGAGGGTGGGAGACCAGGAAGGGGGCTGGCGTCCTCCCAGGATCTGAGTGACAGGCCTTGGGAGCTCAGTCGAGGGGCTCAGGCCTCTGTGGAAGGAGGAGGGACGTGGTCAGATTTGGTCCATGTTGTGACAGCTATAGTTGGATGAAGGATGTGAGAGAAAGAGAAATCAAAAATGATTCCTACCTTGGGCTCAGCTTTCCAGTAGATGGGGAGCACTGCGGGGCAGGAACACGGGGAGAACAAAAGTTCTGTTGTGGTTTGGGACTGAGCTTGCTTATTATGTTAATGATCAGAAAATAACGAATACAAAATGGTCAGGGGCTGCAGGTCAGACCCAGGACGAGGTGCCCTGGTTGCCATGATTCCCAGGTCCGTACCCCCTCCCACCTCATCCCTTCTCCCGAGGCTCCTGACCCTCTCTGTCTCCAGCCCAGCCTGTTCCTGACGTTCTCCTTCCCCAGAATGGAGGCTTATGGCTAGGGTCTGCTCCGACCATCCCCGCCCCCCGGCCCCGCTTCACTGGCTCCAGACACCAACAGCTTACCGGCCTGAGTGTCGACTGCTGTGTGCTGTGCTGAGTAATCGGCATGGGTGGGTGGGAGGAAGGATGGATGGACGGATGGATGACTGGCCAGTGCCTCTCTCTTCCCAGTGCAGAGTGCTTCCCGATTTGTCTTGAAAAGCCTGTGTAGGGCCTGGCAAATAGTCTGATTGGGAGGGAGGCGGGGCCAATGCCCCTTAAATCCTTCTCACCTGTGGTCCCCCTTGATGTAGGGACTGAAAATGGTGGGGTCATATGCTCAGCTCTGGGGACAGCAAAGCAGGCGCCAATGTTTATTAAGCACCTGCTGTATGCCCAGAAGGGGCCTTTACCACCACCCTCAGAGGCAGGGGCCATCCTCCCCACTTCACAGATGCAAAGCCGAGGGACAGGCCCTGGGCAGGTGCCACCTGCCACCCCATAGAGAGGGTCTTGGCTTTCTCTTGGGGCCCTTATGAGGATTGCCTGTGTGTGTGTGTGTACGTTCCTGGACACACCCACTTGTGTGCAGGTGTGCATGCATGTGTGCATATGTGGGGGCAGGAGAGGCTGGTGGGGGGGCGCCCCCACTCCAGTCAGTCCAGATGATGGAGCCCCCAACCCTGGATGCAGAGCAGGCCTCTGAGCTGACCCTGGGCTCCCAACTGTGGCCTTGCTCTCTGTCAACCTGAAGTTGGCTGAGAGAAGAGGGAGGCTGACACAGGACCCTAAACAGATTAAGGGTGTATTACACGTCTGGTTGTCTACACATCTCTTTTTTAATCTGCTCTGTGACAGGTGCCTTAAGGATGCTGAGGGAAACTACTATTCAGAGATGCAGGGTGACTCTCCCAAGGTCACACACTGAGCTGGTATGTGAAGGGGACAGGAAGCCCCCCTGAGGTCAGCACTACGCACACCTCACCTCATTAACTCTTCTTAGCCTCCTGTGAGGTAGATCTGACACCACACCCACTTTGAGACGAGGAAACATGGCTCAGAGAGGTGCAGTGAGTGGCCCAAAGTCACACAGTCTATAGGTGGCAGTGCTGGGACCTGAGACCAGCTGGGATTAGCAGGTTTGTCCCTGTGGCTGACAAGCTGTGGGTTTGGCTGCTGTCCCCACTGTGGTCCCAGATCCACCGTCTCTCCAAGTGTCACCTTCCTGGCAGAAGAGCAATCGGCTTAGTCAGGTGTCTGCCCCTGTGCCGTCCAGGGGTGACAATCTCAGCTGTTGCTCGTGTAGTATCCTCGTGTGGCAGCTGGCACCTCCATCCCCTCCGGGGGGACATAGTGAGCACTGGGGGGCTCTTGTACATGAGAGGGGGCCTGAGGAGACCTCCAGAACTGAGTGATTGTACCGTCTGGGCTGCCACCCTCACCGGCTGGCTCTGGCCTCATGAGAGGCTCTGATTGTCCGTTCTCCTCAACCCCTGGGCCAGGGGAGCCCCCGGGGTGGCCTGCTGGAGTTGGGGGTCTGAGGAGATGGGCGAGGTACTCACAGAGCTCATCCATCTCAGAGGAAGCATTTGGAGGTGCAGCTTCTGTACCAGGGGCGGCCACCTCCAGCTGTGCTTCTGGCTTTGGGTCCAAGGAATTCTCTGACAACTGGGGGCCTGGCACCAGGCAGAGCTGGCCGGGAATGGTGACCCCTTTTCTCTCAGGAGCTGCGCTGGGGACCAGGGGCTGCTCGCTGCTGCTACCTGCGGGGGCAGTTGCCTCCCCTGGAGGTGGGCTGGGCCCCAGGCCTGGGCTCTGGAGTTGCTTTCCCTTCAGGCTGCTCAGGGGATGGTCCCTGGGGAACAAGGGTGTCTGGTGCAGCACAAGGTCGCTGTAGCAGGTCAGGAACTCCTCACTGTCCGAGCGTGTGCTGGCGTGGCGCTGGGGCCCCAAGGAGACCAGGGGGCCAGTGAGGGGGCTGCCGGGGGCTATTGAGATCTCAGGCAGGCTAAAGACCACAGGCAGAGAGCGCTGACCATCAGGGCTTTCGGCCAGGGCCCTCTCAGTCCTCGCCCCTGCTGGGGGGCCTCGGCTTGACTGGGCCTCCTGCAGGCCCTTGTGGGTCTTCAGCAGCCCTCTCTCTGAGCTCGGCCTGCAGTGGGGCCCGTCCGCTTTCTCTCTGCCCGCCCCGAGGAGCTGCCTGCCTGAGGTTCCGAGAACGGCCTCACACATGACTCTCGTCAGGAAGATCTCAAACACCATCTGCTTGGTGTCCTCCTCGCTGCTGGCCTGGACCAGTGAAAACTCGGCCTCGGAGGTGGCCATGTAGCCCAGCCTGCCCAGAATGGTCTGCAGTGTGTGTTCAGAAAGCACAGGCTGCACCCAGTAGACAAAGTTCCCTGTGTATGTCTGGAACAAACAGGGTTGTTTGTTAGAGGGGGACACGTCTCAGCAGAGTGGCAGAGAGGGGCCAGGCAGGACCAAGGGCTGATGTCCAGGGCACAGAGGCTCCTGAGAAGCAGGTGGGCCAGGGCATGGGGCCAAATGGAAACCTGGCCCGCAGTCATGTCACCCCTGTCCCATTTTATAGAAGGGCACACTGAGGCCAGAGGCAGGACTTTTGTCTCAAGTCACACAGCAGGAGAATGACTGAGCCAGCTGGTATCCTGGCTTCCAGCCCAATAATCCTGGCCTGGAGCTGGAAGAGATTAAACCTTTCCAGTGGCTTTCCACAGCCAAAATCTTTCCCTTGTTTCTTGTGAGCTCCTTGGTGCTGTGTCTTTAGAGAAGCAGTACAGCCTAGTGGTTAGGAGATGCACTGCCTGAGTTCGAGTCCTGTCTGGGTTGCTTATTATCTGGTGACCGCAGGTAAGTTGCATTAACCTCTTTTAGCCCTCAGTTTCTACATCTGTAAAATGGGACCAAAGTCAGTGGGCATGACAGACGACACACTGTTCCCCCTCTCAGAGGCACAGCCCTTGTCCCTCCCCGAGACCCAGAGGCACAGCCCTGGTCCCTCCCTGAGACCCCCTCTCTCCGGGATATGGCGGTGCCTACCTTCAGGGACCTGATTTCCTTCCTCCAGGGAAACAGGAGTAGGTTGACGGAGATCAGCTCTAGGAACTCCAGTGCCCGCACCAGTTTGTGGCAGATGTGCTGGGCAGAGCTGGGAGCCCCCTGGGAGTGAGTGGTCCCCAGATCAGGGGCCACATCCTCAGGCAGATAGAGCTGAGGAGGGACCCCTGTGACCAGCAGCTGCTGGGCCCTGCAGGTGAGAGCTGCTTGCCTGCAGACCCCGAGCCGGCCCTCCCCTGCCCTGTCCAGGTAGTAGCTGATGAGGTCATCTAGGAGGGTCTCAAGAGCATCCTCTTCTGGGCCTGGGGGTCGGGGCCGGCTCATGGCGGCTCCGAGAGACTGGATGTGGACAAGAGTCCGGTGGGCCTCCCAGGCCAGGCCCAGGCTGGCCTGCCTCTGTCCCGCCCCACAGCTCAATCAGGAAGCCGAGGAGGAAGTTGTGTTAGCAAAAGAGAAAGCTGTGCACGGTGTGGCCTGCCACAGCTTGTCACTCTGGGGCTCTGTTCATCTCCTCCCAGTGGAGCAGAGCCGAGGTCAGTCTGGGTTCTCGCCTTGACCCAAGAGCAAGTGGGAAAGCACAGCAGCGCCTGCATCCTTCCACACCCCCTCTGCAGCGGTCGCAGCCCGTGCTGCCCGGCACCCTCAGCCCACCCTGATGTCACCTGCGAAGGCTCCTGACGCCTCCTGCTTGAGAGCCGCCTTTGGCTGGTGTGCGGGCTGCAAGTGCCAGGGAATTAACACCCAGGGGCAACCCTCAGCCAACCAAGGAGCGTCAGTGGATAGAAACCCCAGCTTCCTGTCCTTGGTGGGACAGCTCTGAGGTGTGTTCTACTCTGTCTTTTAGAGGGTCCCCAGTGGATCGCCCCGGTTGCCCACAGCAATAACCTGCTCATTGATGCATCTGTGTTGACTCTTCTCCCTCCCCATCTTAATACCTGACTCCTTCACTGTGCTTCCTGGGATCACCTCCCACATAAACTATTTATACCCAGATCTTGAGTCAGGGACAGCTTTTGGAGGAATTGAGATGGGTACAATCACCTATGCACTCTCCCATCAAGCCTTCCCTCCCTCCACTGCTCCCTCCCTCTCTCCCTCTCTCCCATTCTCCCTTCCTTCCATTCACCCACAACTTAATTCAGTGATGATTCACTCATTCATTCAGCCACTCAGTGACTCACTCGTTCCATGTGGGTCAGCATTTCTCAAAGTGTGCTCCAGCGAGGAGCATTTGTTTGGGGCTTTAATCAGTCTTACGTGAGTGAAGATTTCCTATGGCCAAATGCATTGGGAACCACTGGATTAAGTAAGGTCTCTAGGCTTCTTGGCTTTAGGACCTCTCATGTGGGAGCTCACTGGGGGTGTGAGTTTCTAGGAGGGGGCAACCTGTGCTCTGTTTCCCAACTTCCTGGACCTGGGTCCTTTCAATGTTCTCATATGGTGCTTGCGGCAGTGTCGTCCTTGAGCAGGTGGCCTGGCCCGTTGCACACCAGCCCGGGGACTTCAGAGGCAAATGAGACAAAGCACCTGCTCTTGGTGGCTCACAGTCTGGAGAGCCCAGTTGGGGTGTGTGTGTGTGTGTGTGCAGGAGCTGGCTGTGACCTTGTAGTAACACAGCCCAGGAAGACTTGGTTCTTGACCATCCTTTGCTTTCTGTGAGACTCTGCTGGCCTCCTGCCCCTCCAATCATCAGGAAGGGCATCTGCCTGGTGCTTGGCCTTGGAGCACGGCCTCAGACCTGGGCGCACCACACCTGGGGGTCTGTTTGCTTCCTGCCCCTGACTCCCCTGCCCCCTGCAATCTTTTCTGAGCTCTGTGGCCAGGGCGGTTCCTACCCCTCTGGATGGGAACTTACTTCCTCATGGGAGTGCTACTTGGAAATGGGTCTCCCAGTGAGTAGCAACTCTCCCTCTGGAGGCTGGTCTAGGTTAGTCATTTTTTTAGGCCCAGTGGTGGGGATGCTGCTCTTTCACACACGTTAGTTCATCTGATCCTGAACCTCAGCAAGTTTAGGTAACTAGTCCAGGTCACATCTGACCACCCTTCTGGGTAGGAGACATAGGTCAGGGCTGTGCAGGCCAAGGTGGATGGGAGCATGCTGGTGGTCGTTTGTCATCCTGACAGCCTGGGGCCAAAGAGAGCCAGAGAGGCCCTTGTCCATCACTAGGCCAAATCCCCTTTCCTCCCATTTTATGAATGAGGAGACTGAGGCAGGGAGGGTAAGAGCTGGGATTAAAACCCAAGTATCTTAGTTTCTTATTGCTGCTGTAACAAATTACTGCAAATTTAATGGCTTAAAACAACACAAATTTATTATCTTATAATTCTACAGGTGAGAAGCCCAAAATCAGTCTCATTGGGCTGGTTCCTTTTGGAGGTTCTAGGGGAGAGTCCGTTTCCTCGCTTTTTCCAGTTTCTGGAGGCTACCTGCATTCCCTGGCTGTGGCCCCTTCCTCCATCTTCAAAGTCAGCAGTATAGCATCTTGAAATCTCTCACTTCTCTCTTCATTCTGCTTCAGTTTATCACATCTTCTCTATGACCCTGTGGCTTCCCTCTCATAAGGACCCTTGTGATTACACTGGGCCCACCTGGACAATCCAGGATAATTGCCTCATCTCAAGGTCCTTAATCACACCTGCAACGTCCCTTTGCCATGGAAGGTAACATATTCACTGGTTCTGGGGAACAGGACCTGGACATCTTTGGGGGGCCATTATTCAGCTTACTACACCAAGTCTATCTGATACCCAAGGCCATGCTTTTTCCATAATACCAAAGATTTGTAAGATCACCGAATAGAAGTGGCAGGTTTGGGGATGGGTCCCAGGCCACTGAATTATCTTGAAGGGCTGGTCACCAGACAATGGAATCGGGTCCAGGGGAGGTTTAAAACAAAAGGGTTTTAATTTTCTTAGTCTCTGTCTCTCTCCTTGGCCTCATTTGCTCTCTGAGGAGGGGCCTGGAGATGTTAAACCAAAGTTTAACAAACTGGTACACACAATTTAACCCCCCCTCCCATGTGATTCTCCTATTGCTTTTGGTTACCTATGATTTAACCACTTCACTTATTCTGGATATCTTAATCCTCGGCTCTTGGGAACCCCGTCATGTCTGTGAACTGCCTTCCACCCCAGTGTCTCCAGGGTGGTCCAAGATCATGGGGGGAGAGCGCTGGCAGGTTGCCTGGATCCATTCCCCTCCCTGCCCTCTCGCAGGTGGGTCAGCCCTGCTTCTCCAATGCCAGCTTCCTCCCCACATTGGACCACTGCTTCTCTTGAACTGTCGGATTTAGTGTTAATCGCATTATTCACACTTTCTGGGCCCTCAGGGGAGTGAGTGCCTTAGTGAGAACCTGCTTTCTCTGCCTGCTAGGGTGACTTGCTTTGGGGACAACGCAGGGGCAGAGGGAGGAGAGGGGATGCTGGAGATTTGTGGCGGGTACTTTGAGTTAGGATAGGCTGATGGGGGATGGGGTCCTGAGGCCCAGAGAAGGAAAGGGCCTGGCTCAAGGTCACAGGAGTCAGGCTGGTGGGGATGCGTAGTTGTGGTCTCTCTGAGGCTGTGATCACAGGGCCTGAGGCCCTGCAGACCTGGGATTCCTTGGAGAGATGCTGAGCAGGCACAGCTGGGCTGCAACCCTGGGGGCAAAGGCATGCCCCGCCCCCTCCCTGCTCAGAAGCACCAGGCCTGCCCCAGGCAATTGGTCCTACTTGAGAGAGTTCACCTGGGCTTGGGGAGGGGCGCCGTGAGGTCGAGCATAGCAGAGCCGGGACAGAGGATTTGCTCTCTCAGATGGTAACGCTGCCTGTGCTTCCATTGCTCATGCCCCCAACCTAGTCAGTCTCTGGGGGACACCGATGATGACGCCTGCGCGTGAGTATGGGTGCCCTTGGGGTGTGCATGAGGGACCCCTGAGTGTGTGAGCTCTGAGTGTGAGGGGCACAGTGTGTGCGCAGTGAAGCCATCTGAGCCAATGCACACAGACCTCAGGTGGCGTGAGCTGCGTGATGCTGCATACGGGCGCGCCCGAGGGTCTCTCTAGGAAGTCGGTATGAGAGACCCCTGTGTGTATACGTGGGTGGGCTTGGCTGGTGCAAGCCAGTGGGTGTTCTGACGGGAGGCTCTGGACGGCCGTGCTTGGTATCAGCCCTCGTTCCTCCCTCCCTCGGGTGATTCTGCTGCTCACGTGTGGCAGGTGCTGTGGGTGCCCTGTCTGGAGGCCGTGCTTACTCGTCCGGTGGCACCTTGTGCTGACCGCGGCGGTGGCCTCATTAGCAAGCAGCTGCATCTTCCCTGTCTGAAGACTTTCTTTGGCCAGAGGTGCCTGCTCAGCGCACATGGGGGCAGGGATTAACATTCACTGAAGAGCAGCCTCAGACAATGACCCTTGAGAGTCTGAGAGCTGTGTGTGCTTGCCAAGGGGGTGGAGCTCAGTTGCCCACAGTGGTGACCAGCATGATGACACCCTGCATGGGCTTCCTTCCTTTCCTGGTTTCACTGCCCACTCTGTGGTGGTACTCCCGGGGTCACCTTCCTCATCAGCCCCTTGCGTCCACATCCTGTCCCAGGGCCTGGTCCTGCCCTTCCTCCCGTTCCCACCGTCCTGGGAATTTGACTTCGCTTCCCATCTCCTTGGGGCCCAGGGTGCTCTCCTTGGCCTGACCCCTCAGGCCCCTGGCAGAGGGAGGCAGCCAGTCTCCTTGTAGGAGTGTGCACAAGGACCTTGGATGTGGCACCATATGTGGATGCAAGGCACGTTGTGGATGGAGGAGGTGGAAAACACCGAGCTCGATAGTGCCTTGGGCCAGGGGGATCCTGAGTGTATTTGCTGTTGGAACTGGGTGTCAGCGTGGCGTGGTTCTGATTGGGGTCACCACAGGCACCACGTGGCCTGGGCACCGTCACCATGAAGGCTGCTACATTCATTCCCAGGAGCAGGGGTCTCAGAGCACAGAGGTGGCACCTGAGCCGTACACAGTGGTGTCTGGAAGGACAGGGGGGTGATTATTTTGCACACAGCAAGGGGCATTTAGGTGTCTGGCTGTGGCCAGAGAGATGTGGAGGTAGGAGTGATTCCTGAAAATGGGGTACTTGAATGATTTAAACCTCATGGAACATCCCAAGGGTGGAGGACAAGCCCAGAACCAAAACAAGTTCTGTCTTCAATAATGAGTGTCCGCAGGCAGTGGGTTAGAAAGTGGAAGAAGGGAGTTTCAGGGGCTGACTCATTTGCTTTGAACAGTGATGGGAGACAGCCAGCAGGTGGCAGTGTGGGCTTGCAGTGGGGCTGGTGGGACAGGGCTGTACCTTACTTCAGGATCGCACCCCACCTTTAGGGCACTTGGGGGTTTAGGACTATGCTAGTGGACTCTGCCTGAATTCGAGTGGGAGGGAATAGTGACAGAAGAAGGGAACCGGCCTCTGTCCCCAAGGGATCAACGACCAAAGCCAAGGTCTTATGGAAAGCAGAGGCAGGAAGAGAATTTCTGCAGAGGGGGAGAAAACAACTCATTTCAAAGCCATCAGCGTGTGGAGAGTCAACTGCTGTCAAAGTGCAGTCCCTGGTGTTCCTGGAGTCTTGAAGTTTATGGCCTGTCTTGGTGGCAGTTACACTGGCCAAGTCTTGGAGAAATGATGCCATGTTTTAGAGAGGTTAAAAAAAAATTAACTCCTGTAAGTCACTAGCTTCGCAAATATCCCTGTCACTAGGAGAATGAAAAGGCTTCAATGGCTGCTGATTTTGAGATAAGTAACACATTTTCCGTTTGCTGCTATTTACCGTTTCCCTTCCTTACAAGTTTCAGATGGTGCCAGCCCCACTAGGGGCTCCTTGATCGTATTACTTCTTGCAACGTTTGTTACTGATATATTTATTTTGAACACAGAAAAGATACATTGTTGCTTATTTAGCGCTTAATCCAGGAACAAGAAAAGCTGTTCAGCTCCATCCCTCAAACACTGATGAGCATGTAGGGATTTTTATCTTTTCCGCGCCCACCCCCCTCCGGAGCCCCCAGCACTCTCTAGGGTTGCAGAAGCAGGATGCGTTTCTTAAAAGAGTCTCATCCCTGGAGTGCATTTAAAGGCTATACAGTACAATAGACAGATATTTTTTGCCTAGAAAACAGTATACCACAAAGGTGGACAGAACTGCTTGTAAACAAGGTCCCTCCCTGGGGCGGAGTCAGGGGCTCCAGGATGCTACAGAACCTCTGGGTGGATTCCTTTCAGTTCTGCACCAGAAGAAGTTCTATTTCTACAGAAAATAAAATTCACGATTGCCTTCCTTGCTGCCCCTTTTCAGAAAGGGATTACTAAATTGTCTTAGCCCTTTGTTGGAGGAATTGAAACGTGGGGGAGAGGATGGTTGGAGGTGCTCTTGTTTAAGGAGGGGGTGAGGAGGGAGGCAGGGTGGATTTGAGAACTCTCTACCGCTGGTGATGCTGGCAGGGACGCTCTTCACAGATGCTGGGCTGCCGCCCTCTGGCAGGCTGGGTCTTCAGGAATTAGCTCTGTTACTTGCATGGTCTCTGATGGAAATTGCTGGGATTCAGGGGCCAAGATCTGAGTCTCTACCACCAGGCCCACATATCCCCTTCCGTGGTACCCCCGGCAGCAAGGCCAAAATGTAGCCACTGGTGCTTTTGCAGTGGCATAGTGGGGCCCACATCCCCTTCATTTCGCCTCCTCAAACACCATGGAGGGCAGGACCAGAATGCGTTGGCTCACAATTCCCCACTATGCGCCACCGCCCAGGAGCACAGCACTGCTTCTGGGGTCTGACTCCAGCCCACTCAAGCTTAGGCCGTAATGGACGGCTGGGCATGTACTTAGCGAGGGGCTGCTCCTCTCCTCAGAACTGTACCCGGCAGCCCTTCATCTTCTTTGAAGACCCTCAGTCCTGGGCAGTGGTTGGACTGACGTGGGCACAGCTGTGACCCACTACCACCACTGCATGCCCACCAAGGGCCCTGCCCATCACCCGTGGCTTGGGGTGGGGGCTTCGGAGATGATTCCGCTAGCACCACCAGACTGAGGGCACTGGGCGAGGGATGGGCAAGGCGGGCTGCGAGGGTCTCCAGGTTGTGCCTGAGCCCCCAGACCCGGGTCCCTTACCCTATAAGTGGCAGGGTGTTGATGTTGTGGCTCTTCTGCCCTGGGGTTGGGAGATGGGGACATTGCGGAGCTGAGCCTCACTGAGGCCTGTCCTGCCAGCCGGGAGGGCCAGCTGCTCTGGGGTGGGGTCGGGGCAGGCAGCTACCTGGGACGGTTGAGCAGGTTTTGGAGGCAGAATCAGCGTTTGGGCACAGCCTGCCTGGTGCGGGCAGGGCAGACAGGCCGGTGGAGAGGGCGGGATGAGCCCTGGTCCCTTCTCCACCTCTCTTCTCCCTGCATTGGCTACAGAGGCATCACTGACAGGCTGGGGAGGAGACTGGGAGGTCGGGAGAGCTTCCTTTATAATGAAACCTTCGCAGATGGGATTGTGTGTGTGTGTGTGAGGGGGGGCCTATGTGTGTGCATGTCTGCACACGTGTGGGGCGTCTGGATGTGTGTGTGCACATGGGTGCATCAGTGTGTGCGTGTGTCCAAGTTGTGTGTACATGTGGGAGTGCCATGTGTGCACATCTGTGTGCGCTTCTGTGTGTGCGTGCGTGTGCGCGCCCCTGCGTGCCTGAAAGGTGTGGCCCAGCTCTGAGGGGCTGGCAGGACCGGCCGCTGGGTCCCTCACATAATCCTCTCTGGGCCTGAGGCTGGGGCCCGGGTTGGGGTGGGCGAGTCCTGGGAGCTCCTCGGCCCTGGTTCTGGTCCCGGCAGTGGCAGCAGGCCCGATGGAGGGGGACTGGCCCCACACACGGCCTCATAAGGCGGCAGGGTGTCCACGGAAATGGTGTGGAAGCCACTCTGGCCCTGCGGTCTCTGTGCCTGCTGGTGTTGGCCAGGGCTGCGGCCACTGCCCGCATCCAGGGCGCGGTCCAGCGCAGGGCAGGAGTCGGTCAGCGAGTAGGGGGGTGGGGCGTCTGTGGGGACGTACAGCTGAGTGGCCCCCGGCCCCACACACTCCTCGTAACTGCAAGAGAAGAGGCTCCCTCAGGGCCCTGTGCAAGCCGGCCTCAGTGGTGGGTGGCGGGGTCGCCCCCGAGGGCCGGGGGCCTAGCCGCAGCGACAAGCTGCCCCGGCATGGACCAGGTCAGGCCTTTGTCACACTGAATCCGATGAAACCCCTCTCCTCCCTGGGGAGGGGCACCCCAGAACCACCGAGACCTGGATTCTGGCCCTGACTCAGCCCCAGTGTTCCGTGTGAACGTGAGTGAGTGAGCCACCGAATTCTGGGTCTCAGATCGCTCAGAACTGTAGCCGCTGCTGCTGGAGCACCTGCAGGCTGGCCACCGAGCGTGGGTGGTGCTGGTGGGAGCAGCTTCAGGCTGCTAGACACCTCTGGGTCTCAACTCACCCCAAAGTGGCCCTTCCAGGGTTAGGAAGGTGTCCCTGGGGCCCATGGTTGCAGGGTGAAAAAGCACCCACCTGTAGGCAAAGTTCATACCTCCCAGTGCCCCTGGGGGCAGAGGGTAAAGTGTGATGGAGAGGATGGGGCTGTTTGTGGGGCCCACGTGGTCTCCTGGTGGGGAAGTGATAGAGGCCCAGACCCCTCTTTTCATGTACAAACTGGTGGCGCTGTGCCTGAGGGTGGCTGGCAGGACAGGATAGGACTCAAAGGCTCCCCAGGGAAGAGTCCCCCCCATGGGACAGGGCCACCTGCTGGCCACGAGTGCAGTCTGGACACAAGGATGCCTATTCCAGTGGATGTGATTTGGGCTTCGGGGGCACAAGCTAAGGGGCTGGGGCCTGGACCTTCCACCTCACCTCTTCACCCAGCCTGAAGGAGCTGAACGTCTCTTCCTTTTTCCTTCTCAAGTGTCTCTCGGGGACATCTGCTGAGTCATGCCCCACCTTACAGGGACCAGCTTGGTCAGGAGGGTGAGGAGATGTTTTCTGCCTTTATGCCATCTGGGGTGTTGCTGTTTCCCATGGGGGCTGGAGATTCTTGCCCAGAGCCCTGCCCTCTCAGGCCTCCTTACCCTGGTGGAGAATCTGGGTACAGCTCTCGGAGCACTGTGGCATCCACGTCCCCATCAGAGCTGAGGTCCAAGGGTGGAGGCCAGTCCTCGGCAGGGCTGCAGGTGTAGCGTGTCCTGTGGCTCGAGCGGCTATACGTGTGCCTGTCGGACACTGCAGGGAACGGACATTCAGCCTGGGCCTCAGGCTGGTGCCAGGGAGGGTCCTCACATGTCTGCCTGAGGCCACTGAGATTCTGTTCTCTCCAACTCACCATCCTGCCCCTTACCAACCAGGGCTGCTTTCATTCCGTCAGCAACAGCCCCAGAATGTGAGCACCAGTGCCCTGCTGGGCGTGGGGGTCACAGGGAGCAGAGCTGGCCCTGCCCTGGTGGGGCTCCCAGGGTAGTGAGCAGCCTGTCCTGTGGACAGCCTGGTAGTGGGCAACATGTCACAAGCTTTGATAGATGTTGTACTGGGGCTGTGGGAGCAGAGACGGGCCTGACCCAGCTTGGAGGTCAGGGAAGGCTTCCTGGGGGGAAGGGCTCCCAGAGCTGAATCTTGTCTAGAAATCAGCCAGGGGAAGAGGGGCAGGCCTGGCAGAGGGAACAGAACAGCTTGAGCCAAGAGGGGGAGTTGTGAAAGAAGACTGTAGTGTGAACAGGAAGCTTTGAGCTGTGGAGAAGGGCTGGGGCACAAAAAATGGGGAGGAAGTGTCAGGGAATGAGGACAACAGCGGTCTCTGAGGTCAGGCCTCCGTCCCTTTAGGTATCCCAGGGAGAAAAGGGGTTTCTCTGATGACTACATATACTATACTCTCTTCTGGGTTTTTTTGTTTGTTCTTGTTTTTGTTTTTCTCACATAGTACATCAAAGGCTCTGAAATGTCCCACAGCTGAGAAACACATTCAACTGTGCTTGTGCAGCATTTGGCCACGGAATCTTATTTTCTGAGACCTAGTAACACTGCTTAGGAAATGCCGATGGAGTACAATCTTCTCATTCTACAGCTGGGGTTCAGAGAGGCTCAGTGCCTTGCTGGAGGCCACACAGCAAATTATTGGTTGGGCCGAGGGTGGCTGGATGTCCCAGCTCCTCTGCCTCCCAGTTTCTGACAGGTCTGGTAGAGGGGTGGGCCGAGGTGGGGGGCGGACAGTGGGAACTGCAAAGATAACTGGTTGAGACATGAGGTCTCCTCACCTCCAACGGGCTCCCAGGTGGCTCAGAGGGCAGGGCGTAACATCAGGGGCGGGGCTTGTCTGTCTGGGGTGGGGCTCATGATCTTTCTTTGAGGTCAGCAGCACTGTTGCAGTTGCCCTTTCCATTCTACAGCCAGAGGCTCAGGCTCGCATTGCTGGTAGAATGTGGAGCTGGAATTCATGCATAGTCTGTAGACCCCAAAGATTGCTTTCTACTCCCCAAATCTCTTTTTCTCACGTCGATAAAACAATGAATGGAAACAATCTGGATATGAAACTCTATCTGCTGGTGCAGTCCCAGGGTTATCTATGGACCTCGAGAAAGCTCTCGGAAGAAAATATTCCAAACGTAGTAACAGCGGCTCTGTCTGCAGGACAGGATCAGAACCCTTATTTTCTTCTTTATATTTTCTGTATTTTAAAGGTTTTCCACAGTGAACACATATTACTTTTCTACTAGGAAAAAGGAACCCAATAACATATGCTGTAAGAAGGAGCTGAAATGAGATTTGTTTCCTTTTAGGGCACCAGCTGAAGGATGAGAATTTTGGGAAGAAATTGGGGAAGAAACTCAGGAGAGAGTAAAACACGAAATAAGTGCGTGAGGACAGAAGTGGAACCGAGGCCACTGGGCTCTGGTGCCGGGATCCCGTCCCTGCCAGCGTTGCTGTGGGGAGGGCCCCACTCGCAGTGCCAGTGGCAGGGGGCGCTATGGCTGTCCAGACCTCGGGAAGTTAAGGCTATTTCCTGGTGGGCAGGTCTGAGAGCTGACCAGGCCGAACCACTCTGCTGTTCACCTCTCTCCCTGGGTTGCTTTTCTTGGGCCCCGCAGAGGCTGAGCGTCTCAGGGAGACTGAGGCTTCCCTGAGGCACTCACCTAGCCCAGACCCCAATCCTGAGATGACCCAGGTCAATCCCAGACATCCAGCTGGGTGGAGGTCCTGAGGAACAGCTGGAAAGAACCCCCTCCCCCCACACACACCCTATTTGAACTCCCCAAATTCCTTTCTTATCTCCTTTCCTTTCCTGTCTTCAACATCAGCACAGACCCAAATGGTCCAGGGAGGCCCAAATCTCCCTCTTCCCTTAATTTACCCAAGTTAAGATATACTTCGGTTCATTATTCAGTCCAAATCTGAGGTTAACGACTTTGACAGGCCCGGGAGAGGGGGGAGGAGGAATCTGCATCCATGAGCACCTCTGTGCTCTAGCCTCACGATCTCATTCACCCTCAACAATTTGTGAGAGGAGGAAAGCGGCTACTCCCTCCTCTCAGATGACAGATCGGATATAACGTCACTTGCTCTAAAGCCCAGGCAAGTGAAAGGGGGGGGGCCAGATCTGTCTCCTAAAGCTCAAGGCATTTCCATCTTATGGAAGAATTTCCCTCCCTCCCTCCCTCCCTCCCTCCCTCCCTCCCTCTCTCCCTCCCTTCCCCCCTCTCTCCCTCCCTCCCTCCCTCTCTCTCTCCCTCCCCTCCCTCTCTCTCTCCCTCCCCTCCCTCTCTCTCTCCCTCCCTTCCCCCCTCTCTCCCTCCCTCCCTCCCTCTCTCCCTCCCTTCCCCCCTCTCTCCCTCCTTCCCTCCCTCCCTCCCTCCCTCTCTCTCTCCCTCCCCTCCCTCTCTCTCTCCCTCCCTTCCCCCCCTCTCCCTCCCTCCCTCCCTCCCTCCCTCCCTCCCTCCTCCCTCCCTCCCTCCCTCCCTCCCTTCCTTCCTTCCTCAGTCTTTCTGTCTGTCTCACTCACTCACTCCTTCATTCATTCTCAAACATTCATTGGCTCCTCTCTCTGCACCTGACCAGCCTACAGAAGGGCCCTGTGGGCAGACAGAGGAGGACCAACTTTGTCCTGAGGGCAGTGGGGAGCCACTGAGTAGTGTTCAGTAGAGTCACAATTCAGTCATGTTGGCTGTCTTGTGGAGAATGCCTTGGAGGTGCCAGGCCGGTGGCTGGCAGGTGTGGAGGTTGCAGCATTAGTGAAGTGGCCCTGGAGTAGGTATTCTCGGGGTGGTAGGGAGAGATCATGAAAATAGTTAACATGTACTGAGCACTTACTCATAAGCCAGGTACTGTGCTAATTTAGTCCTGACAATAACGTTTTGGGGTGGGTCCCCGTGTACCCATTGTACAGATGACTCACAGAGGTTAAGCAACTTTCCTGAGGTTGTGCAGTAAGAAGCGGAAGATGAAGGCTGTTTTGGACCCCCTGGGTCTGAGGTGCCTCTGAGACTTTAGGGGGCGGTGTCTCGGGGACGTCTGGGTGAGGGTGGCGGGTGGTGCCTGGAGCTGTCAGGTGGATGAGATGGACGTGGGTACAGATGGGGTGGGTACAGAGAGAGGACCCAGGGCCCAGGGTTGGGCTCTGAGGGACCTTAATATTCCTCTCCTCAGAGAATAGGAATCCACCAGGAAGTCTGAGAAGGAGCGGCCAGAGCGGTGGGAGGGAGCCCGGGAGGGGCTGAGTCACTAGAGCCGGGGGAGGGCATCTGAAGGACAGAGGGTCCCCAGGGCCAGTAGGGTGGTGTTTGTTGGTGCTCTGCTGCTTTCAGGTCCCCTCTTCCCTGGCTTCTTTCCAAGGCTCCTTGCAGCCCCTGTGCACCCCCGAAGGCTAGAAGGTGGTGTAGGGGCATCAGCACCTCCAGGCTCCCTGCTGAGGCCCCAAGGAGGTGCCAAAGCCAGAGCTGAGAATAGAAGTGGGCAGAGAGGCGGGAGCCCCACAGAGGGGTCTCCACGGTAACAGGGCTGCCTCGGAGCGGGGGCTGGGTAAGCAAAGGCTTGACCCCAGACTTGGCCTGGCTGTGGCCTGCTGTCACCCCACCTGCTCTGATGTCAGGGACAGGACCTTGCTCATGTGGCACAGGCCCTGTGGCTCCACCACAGGCTCAGGATGGACTAGCCTGCCCCTAGGTCCATCTCTCTCCTCAAGGCCAAGGTTGACCTCTCAACCTTAATGTAGGGAACCCCTGTGGGCACCTCTCCTAGGCTCTAAGTACGAGGCGCAGGCTCGGGGGCACTCGGGCCATTCGGCAAGTCCCTCCAGCTTCCCAGTCTTTAAAATGGGCTAACACAGCTCTTGCTGTGAGGATGAAATGAAGTGGTTCCTTCCCTTGCCTGCGGAGTACTTCTTCTGGGCCAGGTCCTGTCCTGGGCTGTGAGCTCAACTCTCGGAGAGCTACACGCAGCTCCTGCTTTCACCGGTACAGCACAGCCGTCCTGTGTCGGGGTACTGCTGGGAGTGTGGGTACGATGCTAAGGAAGTACAGGGAATGGGGGTCAACCCGGCCTGGGGGGTGGTGGAGGAGGGGCCAGAGAAACTTGCAAAAGGAGGTGGTATTTGAGCCAGGCCTGGAAGGACAAGTAGGCTTTTGTCAGGTGGGGAAGTATGGGGAATGGCATTCTGGGCACGGGGAAGAGCATATGCAAAGGTGCAGAGGCAGAAAGCAGCATGGAAGAGGTGCCTGGGGAGGGGCGGGAGTGGAGAGCACGGGTCCAGTTATGGGAGGTGGGCGTGCTGGCCGTCCTGCGGTGGCGGGAGGTCGAGGGTGGTACCTGGGCTCCTGGTGGGGGGTGGGCCTGCTCTGAGCAGGAGCCCGGTACTCTCCGGGGGTCAGGCTGGTGATACAAGGGTAGGAACAGGCAGGCCTGGTCTCACAGTGGCCAGGGCTGGGGAGGGAGCACCACACCCTCCCTTTGACCTTCAGCCTCACCCCTGGCCGACAACTGGGCTTCTTATGCCCCTGAGACATGGTGAGTGCCTCTGAGCTCTTCCTGGTTACTTATGACCTCGAGGATGCCTCCTCTGACCACCCTGCGCCACCCATGGCAGAGCTGCCACCTCCCTGATGCCTCCTGGGCTACAGGGGTCCCAGGGCCCGGGGTGGGCGGCAGCTCACCGTAGCCGTGCTCGTACTCTCGGCGGCGGCGGCGGCGGCGGCGATGGTGGTGGTGGTGGTGACGGCGATGGCGGTGGCGGTGCCGCTGGAGCCGGGCTTGCCTGTCCCTGCGGATGCTGCCCACGACGATGGTGATGCAGGAGAGGATGACGACTACGCCTATGACTGCGCTTGCCACCAGCACAGGAGACACGAGCAGATGGCTGTGCTCCGAGCTCTCTGAGAACGTTGGGTAGAAGTAGCTGGTGCGGTTGTATCGAGCTACTGTGGACAGAGAGAGGGAGGATGCTGAGCCGGGGCACGGACCCTGCCCCACACCTTCCTCCTCCCTCCCTGCTGCCCTGTGAGTTATTCATCCCTAAATGAGGATATTCAGGCGCTGCTCCCCTCCTCCCCGCAGGAGCCTCTGCTAGTGAGGGCTGACCTCCTCTCGCCTCTCCTCTGAAGCCTCTGGCCTAGGAGCTCAACCAACTCACAGAAAGGAAAAAGGAAGCTCAGAGAGGGCAGTGGACTTGCTCAAGGTCACACAGCAAATTAGCGGCAGAGCTGAGGCTTGAACCCACTGAACCTGACTCAGTGCTAGACAAGGACTCTATTCCACCAAGACCTGAGGTTGGAAGGTCAGCATGACTTTACCAAAGACTTGGGAAGGGATGGGGGATACACAGGCCTCAGAGTATGAGGACCAGATGTGCTGGCCTCCAACACTGGCCTCCTGCCTCAGGGGCGAAACCTACCGAGGGGACTCCAGGGAAATCAGGCAGGCCTGGGGTTAAGAGCAGTAACTGACCCAGACATGACAGTGGGTTGGATCAGATCAGGGAAGGCTTCCCAGAGGAGGTGAAGCTAGGAGGTATTCCAGGCAGGGGGAGAACAAGGGTAAAGGTGCAGAGAGGTGGGAAGGGGCTTCTAGGAAGGGGTATGGTATGGTGGGTCCCTGAGAACCCTACTAAAGGAAGCTTCTGGGGCCCATGATGGCTTTGTCCTCCCATAAGATAAGATGATAGAGCCCTGGGGGCTGGGGTCCCAGGGAAGGGTAGGAATCAGCCAGGACCATCCATGGGCACTTGCTGCCTCGCTCAGGGAGAGCCAGCACCACGTTAGGGAGCGTCCGTGACTGCCCCTTAATTCCCTCCCACTCAGCTGGGCAGGGATGTGGTTTTCCCCTTTTATAGATGTGTGGACTGATGCTCGGCTCCAGCCCATGGTCACTCAGTCACTCTGTGGTTGGGCCAAGTGAGAGCTCAGGCCCAAGCTTCAGAGTCCCGAGCTCACTCTCCATTGTCCCCTGCCCCAGGCATGAGCCCTTCCTGAGGGTGCAGGTCCCATCTCTGGACAGCCATAGGGAGCCAGCTTCAGATACTCAGTGAGCCACAGGGTCAGGGGCAAGCTTTCCTGGGCCCTGTTCTGAAAGCGGTCCCCCTGTCTCCTCCCAGAGCCTGTGTCCCAGTCCCTGTTCTGCATTTGTCACATATGATTATGCACGGTTTCCAGGGCTTGTGTTTGATCGCTTTCTGTGTCCTCAAGCTCAGCACTGGGCCTGGGCTCACCAAAGGTGCCCAAGCCACGTACTGAGTGAGTGGCTGCAGCCTTGAGACCAGATGGGGAAGTGGCAGGGAGGCCCTGAGCTGCCTCCGGGGAATGAGGTCTCTGTCTTGAGTGGTAATCAAGTGGAGTGTGGATGGTTACCTCCCTGGGTAGTTGTAGGAGGGCTTTGTTCCCAGGTGAGGGCATGGACTTATGCAAATCAGAAGGTAGAAACTCAACCGTGGCCTCCTGTACCTTCCCATCCCTTCCCAGCACCATCTCCAAAAGCCTCTCCCACACTCAGCCCATGTCAGGGACAGGTAGGTGAAGCATGAACTTGGGGCCTTTGCCTGAGCTATGAACGTGCCCTGCCAGCAGTTCCGGCCCATGCTGGTGGCTCTTGCAGCCTACCGACCTTCATTAGGAGGGGCTGGCCTCGAGGCCCTACTGCCTGGACCAGAATGTCATCCTAGCCTGAGAGCCAAGCCTTTGCTCGCTGAAGTTCATTGGAAGCTGCTCCCCTGCAGGTGCCTTCACTGGGGAGAGGGAGCTTCCCTTGGGCTTTGGCTGAGTATGCGTGCTTCCTGACCCTCTAATATGAAAATGCCAGGGTAAGCAGATTTCTGGGATTCTTTGAGGGCCAAACACAGACCACTGTTTTGAGAGCCCCCACTATGTGTAGGTTCTGTGCTGAGAGCTCACTTCATCCCTGAAGCTATGTTCTCCCCATTTTATAGGTGAGAATACGGAGGCTCAAAGGTATTAAGTAACCCACCACAATCATATATAGCCAGTATATGGCTAGCTGATCATCATTCCCTTCCTGTTGGCCCAGGAGGCAGCCGCAGCATCCTTTTCAACATAGTACTTCACACAGAGGGTACCCTGGTCAGGGGACAGGCTTTTGGCCACCACTCATCTAGTCCGCCGTGCTTTCACTCCTGAGCCAATGACCAGGCTTTGGCTTGGACTAGAGCTGAGCCAGTGGTCATTCCGCTACCGTATTCTCTCTGATAAAGTACAAGCCAGCTGGCCATCCAACCAACGTCACCCTCTTCCTCTCACCTTTGAAGCCAATGGCAGGGCTTGGGAATGTCAGAGACAGCAGCCCTCCTTGGGGACGGTAGGAGTGTATGGGGTCCACACTGCTCTCAACTGTCCTGTTCGGTCTGTTCCAGCTGCTGCGATGGTTTGGGATGTACTGGTCACCCCACGGTCCAAGGCAGATGTGCTACCAGAAAGCTGGCCATGGCAAGGCTGGAGGTGCCCAGAATGAGAACCTAGGGTTGGATTTGTGTGTGCATGCCTGCCCTGCTCAGCACGCAGAAATTGCTGCGGGGGTGCCAGTCCCATGGGGTCACCCTGAAGACGCCTCTCCCTCTCCCTGCTTCAGCAGCAAATGAGAACCTCGCTCTCGTAGCAGTGCCAGGCTCATCACCAGCCAGGTGTGGAGATGGCAACACCCATGCCTGCAGATGGAGCCAGTTGGTGCAGGCGTCCGCCTGCATGGCCAGGGGGAAGTTGATCTTCCAGTCCCTGCGACCGGCGGAGGTAGGTGCTGCTTTAAATTATGAGGGAAACTTCCAATTTCCAAATTCAGGGTCCACTTTATCAACAAGATAAAAATGACCGCAGAGAAACAACACGATGCTAGCCCCCTTTCCCACTGCTCTGCCTTGCTCTCCCCCTGCACCAGCTGTGGAAAGGACGGAGGGTAAGGCAAGCTTTGCCCCTATCCTAGACTTTCTTCCCAAGCAGCTTCTACAAAGGTGCTGATGATCAAGAGGAAATTGTACCTCAAGATACTAGGTCATCCCTGAGATGCGGCCCTCCCTCCGCATACAGCATGAGTAGCTATCATCTCCTGGACACCTACTGTGTGTCATTCACCGTGCTGGGTCCTTTTCATGCACTGTGTTATTTAATTCTTATGATGGTCCATGATGGGATCTCCAATTAACAGGTGGAGAAACTGGGCTTCAGACAGGTTATCTGTCCAATGTCACTCAGCCCACAGAGGGACCCGGGTCAGTGGGAGCCAAAGCCCCATGCTGTTAGCCAAGATGCTACTCTGTGGCTACCAGGCACTGTGCACTGGCGCTCATGTTTCTGGGATCTTGCTAAAGTAAAATTTTTCTCTCCCTAAAACGGTGCTTTGCTTTTTCTGGGCCACCTTAACATGTAGTCAAAGTAGGCCATGACCTACGTCTTACTCAGGGTGAAGGTATATCATCAGCTGAAAAAACATTGCTGAGTTCTGAAGGGCTGGCAGGGCCCCGCCATGAAGGTCAAATCAATAGACTGTCTTTTATCTCAAGGGTAGAGAGGAGACATGAAGGGGCGCGGTCACAGTGTTTTAAGAGCGCCCTCTGGCTGCAGAACTGGACGCTGGGTGGGGGGACACCAGGGAGTAGGCTGCTGTGAGGGTCCACGTGAGCGTGGAGCGTGGAGGGTGGAGCAGGGAGCGTGGAGGGTGGAGCGTGGAGCGAGGAGGGCGGAGGGTGGAGCGTGGAGCGTGGAGGGTGGAGCGAGGAGCGTGGAGGGTGGAGCAGGGAGCGTGGAGGGTGGAGCGAGGAGCGTGGAGCGTGGAGCGAGGAGGGCGGAGGGTGGAGCGTGGAGCGTGGAGGGTGGAGCGTGGAGGGTGGAGCAGGGAGCGTGGAGTGTGTGGTGAGGAGCGTGGAGGGTGGAGCGTGGAGGGTGGAGTGAGGAGCGTGGAGGTTGGAGTGTGGAGGGTGGAGTGAGGAGCGTGGAGGTTGGAGTGTGGAGGGTGGAGCAGGGAGTGTGGAGGGTGGAGCGTGGAGGGTGGAGCAGGGGGCGTGGAGGGTGGAGCGAGGAGGGTGGAGCGTGGAGGGTGGAGCGAGGAGCGTGGAGGGTGGAGCAGGGAGCGTGGAGGGTGGAGCGAGGAGCGTGGAGGGTGGAGCAGGGAGCGTGGAGTGTGTGGTGAGGAGCGGGGAGGGTGGGGCGAGGAGCGTGGAGGGTGGAGTGAGGAGCGTGGAGGGTGGAGCGTGGAGGGTGGAGCAGGGAGCGTGGAGTGTGGGGTGAGGAGCGTGGAGGGTGGAGCGAGGAGCGTGGAGGGTGGAGCGAGGAGCGTGGAGGGTGGAGCAGGGAGCGTGGAGGGTGGAGCAAGGAGGGTGGAGTGAGGAGCGTGGAGGTTGGAGCGTGGAGGGTGGAGCGAGGAGCGTGGAGGGTGGAGTGAGGAGCGTGGAGGTTGGAGCGTGGAGGGTGGAGCAGGGGGCGTGGAGGGTGGGGTGAGGAGCGTGGAGGGTGGAGCAGGGGCCGTGGAGGGTGGGGTGAGGAGCGTGGAGGGTGGAGCAGGGGGCGTGGAGGGTGGAGCGAGGAGCGTGGAGGGTGGAGCAGGGAGCGTGGAGGGTGGAGTGAGGAGCGTGGAGGGTGGAGTGAGGAGCGTGGAGGGTGGAGTGAGGAGCGTGGAGGGTGGAGCAGGGAGCGTGGAGGGTGGGGCGAGGGGCGTGGAGGGTGGAGCGTGGAGGGTGGAGCGAGGAGGGTGGAGCGAGGAGCGTGGAGGGTGGAGTGAGGAGCGTGGAGGGTGGAGCGTGGAGGGTGGAGCGAGGAGCGTGGAGGGTGGAGCGAGGAGCGTGGAGGGTGGAGTGAGGAGCGTGGAGGTTGGAGCGTGGAGGGTGGAGCGAGGAGCGTGGAGCGTGGAGGGTGGAGCGTGGAGGGTGGAGCGTGGAGGGTGGAGCGAGGAGCGTGGAGGGTGGAGCGAGGAGCGTGGAGGGTGGAGCGAGGAGCGTGGAGGGTGGAGCGTGGAGCGTGGAGGTTGGAGCGAGGAGCGTGGAGGGTGGAGTGAGGAGCGTGGAGGTTGGAGCGTGGAGGGTGGAGCGAGGAGCGTGGAGGGTGGAGCGTGGAGGGTGGAGCGAGGAGCGTGGAGGGTGGAGCGTGGAGGGTGGAGGGTGGAGCGTGGAGGGTGGAGTGAGGAGCGTGGAGGTTGGAGCGTGGAGGGTGGAGCGAGGAGCGTGGAGGGTGGAGTGAGGAGCGTGGAGGTTGGAGCGTGGAGGGTGGAGCGTGGAGGTTGGAGCGTGGAGGGTGGAGCGAAGAGCGTGGAGGGTGGAGCGAGGAGCGTAGAGCGTGGAGGGTGGAGCGTGGAGGGTGGAGCAGGGAGCGTGGAGGGTGGAGCGTGGAGCGTGGGGGAAGCCCGCAAGCCCGCACTTGGAGCGTGGAGCCGGGCTCAGCTGAAAGCGTTTGATGGCAGCTGCTCCTGAGGAGAGTTCTTCCACCTTGCCAAGCTGACGTCCTTTGAGCAGGCCTCAGCTGGTGCTCTCCCCACTCTGTGGATGGGGTCCCAAGGTCCCCTTCGGGGCTGGGATGGTGCCTGTATCCATGGGCCTCCACTGTGCCAGGCAGAAGCCAGCTCTCGCGCCTCCAGACCTCTGCTCCAGGCTGGGACTGGGAACCACAGGTGGGTCAGAGGCCCTGCATGACCGCGGCCTGGGTGTGGGGCCGGGTCTGGCGCTTGCCCCCTCTTTGTGCGGAACCATCGTCACCCGCGTTTATAGGACACTGAATCTTGGTGAGCTGAAGTTTGACCACCTGGTTTTGTGGCAGAGCTGGGATTTAAACCCAGGTGTGTCTGATAATCCATGTACTAGGGTCCAGAGCAGGGGAAGAGAGTTGGGTGCGGTGGAGGTGGAGGCAGGAGAACGGGCCTCCATTCCTGGTTCTACCACTCACTCGCTGTAGAGTGGGTTTGTCCTCTGCCCACTCGGGACCTGGTCGCTATCCGCCTGAAAGATGCTTAAAGACGCTTATTCTTGAGCCGTTCTAACTGCAGGGTGGGTGAAGGGGTCTGAAATGGTGGGGAGGAGGTGGGAGCCAGGTGAACACAATGGGCGAGGCAATGAGATTCAGGCTTGCGTCGGGGGATGGGGTCAGGGCTGGCTGCAGGCTGGGAAACAGTGGGGAACGTGCAGGGCAGGGAAGCTGAAGCAGACCATCACTACTGACTCCTTGCTGACTGTAGTGTGTGGGCAGCTGTGCAGTCACTCTGTCTCGGTTCAGGCAAGTGCTCTTTGCAGGCTGAAGCCACCAGGGAGCACTGACAAAGAAAGGGCATCGACAGTGGAGGTGCTGAGCCAGCATCTTTAGGCCTTCAGACCTGCCCACACCTTCGGAGACGCTGGCTAGAGGGAGAAGCGGGGGGGGGGGGGGGGGGGGGTGGGGGCAAGGACTGAGATCTGACTGATGGTTCCTGTCACCAAAAATTCTAAAAACATTTGTCATAGGTCTACTTGCCTGGCAAGTCTGGCCTCAGTAGTTCACCTCTTTCTCCACTGCTGAAGCCACTAGGGTGAGGCCTTGAGGTCCTTGGAGGGAATCTGGGGAACAGGATTCAGGCACCGTCTTCCCTCTGCTCACCAATGGCTGGTCTCAGCCTCCCAGCAGGGATTGGCGCAGGGGACGTGGCAGGGCAGGCCACTTGCTTGGGCACTTCTGAGTCCCCTCCCCTTCTGTTTTGGGCAGCCTCTCAGCCCACTTGGTGATATCACCTAGTTACCAGGAGACTGTGATGGAGAGAGTCAGAGTACCGGGAACAGGTCAGGGACATATCCACACAGAGGGGCTGGGTCTTGAAGGATGAACCAGAACAAGATCAGGGGAGGGAGGAAGGGGCCTGGGCAGAAGTACAGAGGGTAAGGTCCCAACAGAGCTCAGGAAAGGAGGAGGTGCTCCTGGGGTGAGGCTGTGGGATGTCCCCTGAACACTGGGATATGGGGATGAGGAAGAGGCTGCTTGGTGTTCAGTATTCTTCTTACAATGGGATGTAGCTCTATAAGAGGTCAGCTAATGGTATGTCAAGGCCCTGACACGTTTTACTTGGCCATTTGTGGCATTACAGGTGGGGCAGGTTATAGTGAAAAGGAGGATTGGAATGTGAAGTCATCCACCTATTAATTAGTCCTCCATAAAGTCACTCACTCTCCTAATGTGTTTATCTACCTAGGCATGTATTCAGGATCCACTTGATCAGCCATGCATCCATCCATATATTCAATAATCTATCCATCCATGTATTCAATCATCCATCCATCTACCCACCTATCCATCCACTCACCAATACTCACTAAGTGCTTATTCTATGCCTGGACACATGCTAGGCACTAGGAACATGTATATGAATCCACTAAAATGAACCTCTCAAACCGTGGAAAGCAAGAGTTCCCACACAGGTGCCCCAGTGCTGCGAGGGAAAGTCTTGGTACAGCATGGAGTTCTCTGCTCTCACGGCATGCAGAGTAGCTCTGCTTCCCTCAGTTTTACACATCAGAGTTAATCGGAGAGTGCTCCATTGCGAAGTGGAAGATTTTCAGCCACTGCATTAAAATATAACTGGAAAAATATAAGTGACCACCCACAGGCCTTTCATAATTCTATAAATATAAGATGAAAGTGATTTATTCCACTATTGAGATAGATTCTGCCACTTAAATAAACTCACCAAAATTAACTCACATGTACGTTTACGTAGCCAAACTCCCTAAGTTTACCATCTTGTCATCATTCACTAAGGTTTTATCTCTGGTTTAATGAACAATTTATTTGTTGGCTGGAAAACCCATTGAAACAGTGTCACAAACCGCTTTTCCCTATTTCTGCAGAGGAAGTGGTAAACTGGCTGACATTATGGAACCAAGCCATGGCAGAATTAGACTTTCTGCTTGAACCCACACCAAACTCTTCCTTTCCTTGCTAGAATCATCAATGGCCCTGTACTCATTTTCTCTCCTCTTTTGTCCCCACCTAGAGTTGGCTCTTAGGCTATTTTCTGGAGAGAACGCAAGCTTTTATAACACCAGCAGTCACTGTGCCTGGGAGCAGGGGCTGGCTTGGCCCGCCCATCAGCTAGGGGATTAGCTATCACATCCCAGTTTTGCATTATGAGACCCAAAATCGTGGCTTTGAAAAATGACCACTTACTACAATGTGGACTTGCCAAGAAGTTCATGAATAATTGATATGTACAGTGTTAAATTCGTGAAAGCAGCAAATTATCCTCAGCTATCCCACCACAAGCTGGACCAGCCTAAAGGTATGTTCTTGGGCCACGGTGGCCAAGTCCCCATCCCAAGTACTATCTTCCTTGGGTTTTGTTTTGGCCATTTGCTTTTGTGGGTTCTGATTCTGGAACATGTTAGAGGTGATGGGATTTTGTCCCCTGCTCCACAGTGGTTCCCTCAACTCCTAGAATACAAGGGCATGTGGGAAACCAGCACCAGGGCAGCAGTGTATTAAAAACAATATGTCGGGCTTCCCTGGTGGCGCAGTGGTTGAGAGTCCGCCTGCGGATGGAGGGGACACGGGTTCGTGCCCCGGTCCGGGAGGATTCCACATGCCGCGGAGCGGCTGGGCCCATGAGCCACGGCCGCTGAGCCTGCGTGTCTGGAGCCTGTGCTCCGCAACGGGAGAGGCCACAACAGCGAGAGGCCCGCGTACCACAAAAAAAAAAAAAAAAAAAAATATATATATATATATATATGTATATATATCTCATAAGTAGAAAGTACTTATTCCAGGAATGCCAGAATGGTTTAAGACCAGGAGATCAATTAACATGTCACTTTAGTAGGTAGGATGAGAAAAACTAGTAGACCAGGCAAAGATAGATACTTCTTGTCCATGATATATTCTGATGATCTCAAATGACTGACACCATCACACTGAGCCGTGGAGCTTTGGAATTGTTTCTCAGCGTGTGGTTCAGGGAATGTGGGTTTCTAAAAACATTATGCAGTGTTTGGGGACAAGCCCTGGACCCCTACGCCCACCTCCAAGATTGCTTTGCAGCCCTGAGCTGGGGCAAACCGGCCCCAGTCCTAAGGCCTTTTATTCACCAACATTCAGTATCCTGAGACGGTGCATGGTCCTCGTGTCCTCTGGGAGAAGGATGACACCTCAGCCACCTTCCTCAGGGCAGGAGGAAGCCCAGAGCTCCTCCACCAGAGCTGACCTTCATCTGGTCCTACGATCTGGCTAAGTAAGACAGACAGTCGTGGGTTCACATCTTGGCCCTGCCTCTTGCAGGTGGTGCCCTCGGGGCAGTTTACCCCTCTAAGCTTCTATCACTTCATTTGTACAATGGGAGCAGCAATTTCTTTGAACTAATCAAAGCACACTGCCTGGCAGGATGCTTGGCACACAGTAGGTGCTCAATATATGACAATTAAGCCTTAAAATATTTAAAAACACTCCTAGACATAGTGTTAAATGTGAAAGGTAAAACAGTAAAGCTCCAAATGGAAAACACTGTAGAACATCTTTATGACCTTGGGTTGTTTAAACAGGATACAAAGGTACTAACCATGAGAAAAATGGGTAAGTTGGACTATATTAAAATAAAGATCTTTGGTGGGAGATTGGGCTTCTAGGTGGGCAGGGGTCACAGGGACGGAGATGTGAACAGGGTCAAGGCCATGGCTGGAGCAAGGGGAAAGTTTTGAAAGACTTTCTAAATAATTTGTAATCTGCCTCAGGACACCGGTAAATGTTTCTCAGGGAGGAATCTGTACAGGTGCCTGGAACCAGATAATAGATCCCGAGACACAGAAGTGTCCTTCTTCCACATCCTTATGGGATCCTCCATTTTTGCACAATTAGCTGTTTTACTCCAGTAGGTTTGTTCTTTGCGGGAGACCCAAGACAGTAGCCATACCATCAATTATAGCAATTCAATGTCAAACAGTATCAAGTGAGTATAATACGTCTTGTGATGATATAGGAAAACTGATTTGGTAACCTAGGCCTCATGTTCAGTGAGGGGACCTAAGACAGCCTTTCTTCAAATAATTGATAAGTAAAAAGACCCACAGTATTCCTTTTCAGTTCGAAAAATGCAAGTCTTAGCAGCAGCTGACAGGAAATGTGTGATATTTACCCGGGCTGTCTTTTGATGATGACTCATATTACCAGTGCCTTTGCTACTTCTGATTACCTATGTTTCAGTACTAGTGTCACTTTAGTGCTTGAATCCTATAAAGATTTTTGCAGTGGAAGTATAGTTCTTGGTTACCTACTACACTTAGAAACAGGTCCTCATTCTGTTTTTATAATATGTTTTTTGCATTCTACTCTAAATCAAAGCCAGTGTTGAACAAAGGGATGATGCTGTGCGCGTTTCTCTCTTGTGTGTGTTTCATCAGCTCGCCTTCCCCGTGGCTCTTGTAATAAGGCAGTGGTGTATAGCTGGGCCTTTCATTCTTGTGCATTTAAAAATAAGTGTCACTGCAGGAGAAATGCTGGCTGTGCTAGGATTGAGCAGAAATTGATTTTGAAATGATAGTAAACGGTTGTTAAACCAGACACTGAACTTCACCCGCTCTGGTGGTTACATTACTTAGTTCAGTGTTTTTAATGCTCAATGTAATTCCTATTGTAAAAGAATTTAAGGAACAACCCACAGGTTTCTGAATATACAAACTCAGAAATAACGTACTGTCTGGGAATCTGAGAGTCATGTTGTTTTAGATAACTGGATTTTACACTTGGTAGATACGCCAGTGCACTAATGTCACACAGGTGTAATTGATCATCCTGTTCGCTCGCAAGGATAAGGAGAGCCACTGTGTCACAGTGCTGTGATTCTTACTGTTTAGACAGTGTTGGTGACATGCTGTGCATGTGTAGTAGCCACGCGTACTATAACAGCACTTAAGCTATTGGGATCACTGTCAGTATTTTAGTGTTAGAGGTACTTTTTTATCTTGAAAAAAATGAGAGATTTTTAAAAAAGTTTAAATTTTTCACGAGCAGTCCTTTAAGTTTCATTTAACCTAAAACCTGAAATTTCAGTAATAGACAAAAACCCTTTAACAAGGCTGCCATCCAACTTAAAAGGTGCCCACCTTGGCTTTCACATTTGTAGAAATGTATTCTCTGAAGTGCGGCAATAGAATCCTTTGCTCCTAAGGAGTACAAGAGGGTGTCCCCTAACTGTGTGCTCCATATCGGTTTATTTTCTGTAAATTTTGAAGTTAAATATGCATAAAGCAAATTATATACAAGAATAGATAGTCTATATATAAAAGTTTAAGAACATCTGTGAATCCAAAGACATGATTATAAGAGTCAAAAAGCAGTCCACAAAGAGGGAGAAGATTTTTGCAATAATATATTCAACACAGGACTGGTAGTCAGAATATATAAAGAACTCCTAGAAATCAGTAATAAAAAGACCCAATGAAAAAGTGGCCAAAAGGCTTAAACAATCACTTCACAAAAGAGGACATCCAAGGTGTTAAATACACTGTACTTAATCACCAGAGAAATTCAAATGAAACCACAAGGTAATATCTCTACTGTCTAGCAGAATGGCTAAAGTGAAAAAATCCAGACAACGCCAAGCATTGGTGAGGATGTCGGGCAACTAGAGCTATCATATATTGATGTTAGGAGTGTGGATTGGTACAGCCACTCTGGAAAACTGTTTAGCTCTATTAAAGCGAAACACATGCATGTCCTATAACCCAGAAATTCCACTCCTGGGCGGAATGAATTCTCCAACAGAAATGCATCAGTATGTTCACCAAAAGTCATGTACTAGAACAGTGCTGTCCAGTATGGTAGCCACTAGCTGCATGTAGCTACTTAAATTAATGAAAATTAAATTAAAATTCAGTTTCTCAAAATTGAAGGTGATTTAAAGAAATAGAAAGATATCCCATGCTCCTAGATTGGAAGAATTAATGTTATTAAAATGTCATACTATCCAAAGAAATCTATAGATTTAATGCAGTCCCTATCAGAATACCCAGGACATTTTTCACAGAGCTAGAACAAATAATCCTAAAACTTATGTGGAGCCATAAAAGACCCCAAATTGCCACAGCAGTCCTGAGAAAAAAGAACAAAACTGGCAGATACACACACTACTATATCTAAGATAGATAACCAACAAGGACCTACTGTATAGCACAGGGAACTCTACTCAGTATTCTGTGATAACCTATATGAGAAAAGAATCTAAAAAAGAATGAATATATGTATATATATATATAATTGAATCACTTTGCTGTACACCTGAAACTAACACAACATTGTAAATCAACTATACTCCAATAAAATTAAATACAAACAAACAAAAAACCACCAAAAAACAAAGCTGGAGGTATAACCCTGCCAAATTCCAGACTATACTACAAAGTTACAGTAATAAAAAACAGCATGGTATTGGCACAAAAACAGACACATAGATCAATGGAACAGAAAAGAGAACCTAGAAATAAACCCATACACCTGTGGTTAATCAATCTGACAAAAGGGGCAAGAATACACAATGGAGAAGAGACAGCGTCTTTAACAAGTGGTGCTGGGAAAACTGGACAGCCACATATAAAACAGTGAGATTAGAACATTCCCTCACACTATATACTACAAAAATAAACTTTAAAAGGGTTTAAAGACCTACACGTAAGACATGAAACCATAAAACTCTAGGAGAGAACATAGGCAGGACACTCTTTGACATAATTTGGAGCAATATTTCCTTGGATCAGTTTCCTAAGGCAAAAGACATAAAAACAAACAAATGGGACCTAATTAAACTTAAAAGCTTTTGCACAGCAAAAGAAACCATCAACAAATGAAAAGACACCCTACAGGATGGGAGAAAATATTGGAAAATGATGATACCAACAAGGGATTAATGTCCAAAATACACTAACAGCTCATACTGCTCAATATTAAAAAAAATCCAGTCAAAAAATGGGCAGAAGACTTGAATAGACGTTTTTTCCAAAGAAGACATAGAGATGGCTAACAGGCACAAGAAAAGATGCTCAACATCACTAATTATTACAGAAACGCAAATCAAAACCACAATGAGGTATCACCTCACTCCTGTCAGAATGGCTGTCATCAAAAGGACCACAAATAACAAATGTTGGAGAGGATGTGGAGAAAAGGGAGCCCATGTACACTGTTGCTGGCAATGTAAGTTGGTGCAGTCACTATGGAAAACGGTATGATGTTCCTTAAAAAACTGCAAATAGAACTACCGTATAATCCAGCAGTTCCACTCCTGAGTATGTATCTGGAAAAAATGAAAACACTAATTCAAAAAGATTTATGCACCCAGTGTTCGTAGCAGCACTATAATAGCCAAGACATGGAAGCAACCCAAGGTGCCCATCAACAGACAATTGGATTAAGAAGATGTGGTATATATACAATGGAATATTACTCTGCCATAAAAAGAATGAAATACTGCCATTTGTAACAATATGGATGGACCTAGAGAACATTACGCTTAGTGAAATAAGTAAGACAGAGAAAGACAAATACTATATCATATCACTTATATGTAGAATCTAAAAAATAAATGAATGTATATGCAAAATAGACTCACAGATATAGAAAACAAACGTGGTTATCAAAGGAGAGAAGGAAGGGGAGAGGGACAAATTAGGGATATGGGATTAACAGATACAAACTACTATACATAAAATAGATGAGCAACAAGGATATACTGTATGATACAGGGAATTATACTTATTATCTGGTAATAACCTATAATGCAAAAATACTGAATCGCTATGCTGTACACCTGAAACTAATACAATATTGTAAATCAAGTATACTTAAAAAAATTCAGTTCCTCATTTGCACTAGCTACATTTCAAGGGCTCAATAGCTGCACATGGGTTGTGGCTATCATATTGGGCAGTGAAGATACAGAACATTTTCATTATTGCAGAAAGCTCTGTTGGACAGCACTCTACTAGAATGTTCACTATTCATTCATAGCCCCAAACTGAAGACTACTCAGATGTCCATTAAAGTAGAATGGATAAGTTATTTGTGGTATATTGACACAATGAAATACTATACGGTGATGAGAATAAGTGATCTACAATTATATACAATACTGTGGTTGAATCTCACCATGGAATGTTGATCAAAAGAAGCCAGAAACAAAAGAGAACATCCTGTATGATTCCAAACATATAAAGGTCAAAAACAGGCAAAACTAATATATGGTGACAGAAGTCAGGACAGTAGTTGACCTGGGCATGGGGTAGTGACTGGAAGAGCACATGGTAGATGTTCTGGGATGCAGCTTATGACGTGTTTCTTGACCTGAGTGTGCTTAGTTTGTGAAGATTCATTGAGTTGTACACTAACGATTTGTGCCCCTTCCTGTGTGTGTGTTTTATACAGTGGTGCGCTGGCAAACCAGCTTTCCAGGAAAAAAAAAAGAAAGAAAAATCCCTGATTTGTAGTGTTGGTTGCCAATTTCCATGGTGTAAATACTCCCATCATGATGGATTTCAGGCTGGCTACCAGTGATTAAACGGGCCATGAATCTCCTGAATATTTAAGTATTCACTCTTGTGAGCTGGTATCTCTACTAAACAAACAAAAAACCAACCCCAGAGAATCCCCAGAAAAGGAATTCCTCAGTTCAGTTCTCACTCCTAACTTTCACAGGTCCTCCTGGAGTCTTGGGGACCAGAGGGGAAGGACTGAGTAGGCAGGAGGGAAAGGGTTTGCTAGTCTGACTGTCCACTGCCCCCATGTTAGACTGAGGGGGGATTATGTTCTAACAACCCTTGTCCTTTTAAAGACTGGCTTGGTAAGCCAGTCTTTGTATTACCATGCCCTCAGTATGATTGGCTTAGGGGTGGACATGTGACTAAATTCTGGCCAATAAGACATGGGGGGTGGTGTGCTGGGGGACTTCTGGGAAAAGTTGCATCACTGCCTGGGTTGATGGGGCCATCTTTTTTTTTTTTTAATATTTATTTATTTGGCTGTGCTGGGTCTTAGTTGCGGCAGACAGGATCTTTGTTGCTGCATGCGGGATCTTCAGTTGTGGTATGTGAACTCTTAGTTGCTGCATGTGGGATCTAGTTCCCTGACCAGGGATTGAACCCAGATTCCCTGCATTGGGAGCGCGGAGTTTTAGCCACTGGACCACCAGGGAAGTCCCTGACGGGGATCATCTTGCAATGCAGAAAATGGTGCAAGAAGATGGAAAGAACCTGGGTCCTTAATGATGTCCATCCTTGACCACTGAAATTGAGAACCCTAAAGCTGTTCCATCTCAGGACTTCCCTCCCTATGCGGAAATAATAAATGTCTTTATTGTTAAAAAAAAAAGACGTGGCTTTTGTCACAGTTTCGCTTTCAAAAGAGGGCTGCTCTTTTTCTGCATCTTCACTGAGAAGAGGGGAGCAGGCTCCATGTGGAAGGAGCACTTTATGTGGAGTCAGGCTGGGAGCATCAGAGTTTCAGCCACAAACACGCTGGGTGACCTGGTCCAGTCCCCAATCTGCATCTCAGTTTCTCCACCTCTGGTGTGAGGCAGTTGGGGTAGAGTCCCAGGGTAAGTCCTAAAGGGTCAGCAAAGGACCTCTTACATCCAGTCTACAAGGTAGGGAGAACACATTTTCTTGCATTGTCCCGTTGTGTGCCTGTGATGGGATCTGGTGAACGGCTGGCATCTGGCTGGCCCCTGATTAGAGCCTGTCAGATGAAGGTGGCCAAGCATGCCATGCTGTGTTTCAACACCAGCCTGGGGCTGGCTGGGAAGGGAGAGGGAACACGTGATCTCCCCTTGGAACGGTCTTGGGAGGACCCTGCAGGGAAGACCGAGTGAGTTCTGCAGCTCTTGTTGTGGGATGCAAGAGCCAGAGGTGAAAGATAGAACAAACTCTTACTGAGTGTCTATGTGCTCACCAAACTCTCAGTCACCCTGGAAACTGGGTCTCATAATCCCATTTCATAGCTGAATAAACGGAGGCTTGGATGATATAAATACATTTGCTCCAATGGTTTTTTGAACCTGCGTCTTTCAGCTCTTGCTGTTTTTACTGTATTAGACTACATCCCCAGCTTTAGCCACATTCCTAGGGGAGACAAACATCATGCAGTGGCTGAAGGCCCTGGCGGATGGGCAGGGGAAAGCTCTGGAGTGACTCTCTCTCAAGCAAGGCCAGGAGGTCACCTATGGACACGTAGGCTAGGTGGGGTCAGGTGGGAAGAGGGAGCAGCCCTTAGAAGCTGATGGTTTGGGGGCTAATGGAGGATACGGTTCTTAAATGCAGAGAGAAGCAAATAGAAGGAACTCTAGGAGGTGAAAATGTATCAAGCTCTCAGAGGGACTAGTGTGGCCAGTGCCCTGGGCTTGGGCCTGGAAGCCCTGCTTTTGAAACCTGTCTCCTCCGTCGGTAGCCCCTGGGTCCATGGGGCATGTGACTTCTCTCTTGGGGCCTCTCTCTCCTGTCTGGGAAGTGTGCAGGCCTGCACACTTCTGTGGTGACATCACAGAGGAAGACCAGCCTTTCCTAATCACCCTGGGCACAGTTCCAGGTGCAGGAGGGGTAGCCAATCTAGGGTAGCCCTTGGCAGAGAAATGGCAGTGTCCTTACACATCGCTGTTTGCAGGTCAGTCCTCTCCAGTGTACTTGACTTTGGGGTGCTGTGGGTGACAGCTCTGGGGGTCGTGCTTTCCTTGGCAAGATTTCTAGATACAGAAACCAACCCAAGACTCAGTCTCTAGATCCTTCCCTTTTCCACGCTCCCAGGGTTGTGGCAGAATGGGCCGGAGGGGGACAAGAGGGGGGCAGAGAGGCCAGTTAGGAGGCTAGGACAGTGGTACAGGTGATGACGATGGTCCTGGGGCTTAGAGGTGGAGGTGGCAAGATGGGGTCAGATTTGAAAGTGAAACTGTTAGGATTTTCAGATTAATTGGTTTGGGGGTAGATGAGAAGGAGAGCAGTAAAAACTGAGAAAGTTTGGGGCTTGAGCACATGGAAGGACTGAGCTGCCATTTCCTGAGATGGGGAAGATGACGGGCAGCTTGGGTGGGGTCTTTGAGTCAAGATGTAAGGTTTTGACATGTTCTATCTGAGATAAGCTGTAGACACCCGAGTGGACATCCGAGTGGAGATATGGGGTGGACAGTTGGATATCTGAGTCTGGAGTTCAGGGAGAGTCTGGAGCTGGAGATGTAAATTTGGGGACCGTCAGTGTATGGAAGCTGCTCAGTACCATGAGGTGGATGAGGTCACCCAGGGAGCCCACTGCCAGGGGACGGGGAAGTGCAGAAACTCTGCCAGCAAAGAGTGCTCTGCAAAAGCTGGGGCTACTGCTACTGTTATTAGTACTACATGAAGCACTCAAGCTGAGGTTGACGCCCGCTTGCCAAGGACTCTAATATAAAACGATCGTGCCTTTAAAACAGATTAGCTGTCAGATGCTGAGCTCAACCAGAGAACTCTGAGGAGGGGCAGCCAGGATGTTTATGGGGTTGCAGAATGGACTCTCCATTCAAGGGGTGGGGGTGAAGGAGCGGACTTGACGCTACCCTTTTTGTCCAGCTGCAGATTATCCAAAATTGAGCCCTGGAAAGACTCAGCTGGGGTGTATCCCTGACCCCCACCATTTTCCAGCTGTGTCACCTAGACTAGCTTCTTCACGTCCTTGAGCTTCAGTTTCCTCAGGCCTGAAATGGCCACACTGACCCCTCCTGTGCAGAGTCGCTTCTAGGAAGCAAGAAGGCCACATAAAGAAATGATCGTAAGGCCTTGTAAGCCCTTTACCTGTGGTACCTCATTGATCCTCAGAGCAGCCCTCTTGAGGTGGACAGTCCTTTCAACTTCCAGTTTACAGATGAGGAAACTGAGGCTCAGAGAGACATGGCCAGCCGAAGTCACTCCTTCTATTCCCTTGCCCATTCTAAAATCAGACCTCAGCAAGGAATGGACAAAGGTTTCATCTCACAGGCTAATGATTATTGGGTAGTGCCTGCATGTGTTCAGAGGGAGTCTGAGGTTGCATTCGGGCTCAGTGGGAAAGAGCACTGCAGTTGATTAGCAATGTCTGCTCTGGGCAGAGAAGTGGTAAATTGCAGTGTGCGCCCCATCATTTGCCCTCCTAGCTTTCAAGTCCTTCCTTCTGTTGACAGCGAAGTCTCTGCAGAGGTAACAGTTACAACGAGCAGAGCAGAAAACAGGAGTGTCCGGTCCAAACCCCGGATTCATCTCCAAAGTCCCCATCTCTCCTCATTTCCCGCATTCTGTTACCAAAGACTTGGGTCATATTAAGCTGTGTAGAGAGAGGGTGGTCAAAAGACAAGACTTGCAAGTTTCTTGAGCATCTTCTCAGTGCCTGGCACCAAGCTAGATGCTCCTTGTGGTACACCACATCTGGGCATCAAACCAAAAGGCTATTATGACTATTTCCATTTTACAGATGAGCAAATTGAGGTTTCTAGACATTAAGTAGCTTGCTCCAGATCACACAGCTGTTAGTGTCAGTGCCATGTTGCACTCGAACTCAGGCACTGTCTATCACATCACACCAACGCTGAGGGAGAGTCAAGCCCATCCAGAGACTTTTGCAGGCTGCGATTCCTTCCAGCCCTGTGGGCAGCCTGTGAGCTTAGCAGAGACAAGCCCCACCTGATTTCTCTGTGGCTCTCTTTCCTGCTTGGCTACAGGCTCAGTCTCCCCTGCGGCCCCGAAGCCCCTCCTCCCCCAGATCCGTCTGTTGAGGCCACCTCCACCTCACAGGGAGCTCTGTGGAGCTGCCATGTGCTGGTGGCGAAGAAGAGGTTGTGAAGCATCTGTTCTTGGAGCCTGGGTCCTGGGGGGATCCTGGGCTGCCCTGCCCAGCTGGGGCCAGATGGAGGAGGCTCCCACGCCTCCAGCCTCTCTGAGGCGCCAGGCTGGTCCTCCTCACTCAGTGCTTACGGCTGGAAATGGCTCACAGGCCTGCACTTGCAGGGAGACGACCAGACTTCCCTCCTGCAGCCTTGTGGCCAGAACCCTCAGGGCTTCCCCTCCCCTGTTCTTGCCGCCTCTCCCTGCTTTAGTCTTTTCATCAGCTTGACTGGGCGGAGGGGCATGGAGTTCTGCTGGGGCTGTCTCTGCGAGGCGCCGAGATGAGCTGAGATGCTCGGAAGGTAAGATGGGGCCGGGGATGTGGTAGGGCCTGGGAGGAGTGGGCCCAGCCTGGTCTGCTTCATGGCTGCCCAGCTCCTGAGAGGCCAGTGGATGGTCCCACTTCACCCAGTGTCTGAATCTGTGGGTACTGGGCAGACGCCTGCCCATCGCCCTACTCCTCCCTGCCCTGGATCCACGTTCCCTGCTGACTCTCCCTGACCTCGTGAACTCTCACTCCTAGGAGATGGGTCTTGCTTGGGAAACTCTAGGGCTTGTTTTTCCTTCTGGGGACTTTCCCTTTTGCCCTTCTCGATCGGCAGGGTGTAGGGGCGTGGAAACCGAAACGGGAACAAGCTGTGATTCCTGTCCTAAGTGTTCCAGGTTTTAATGGTCTTTGGCATCTTTGCATGCACTGAGCAAGATGATTTTGTGAGCTAAGAAGGTTCAAGGATTCCCTGGTCGGTGTCTAAATTCACAGAGCGGGAAAGGAGGTGCTAAAAGAAGAGGGTGTGTGTCCACGGCAGGGCCCTCTTTGGACTTCCGGCTGCATCCCTCGTTGCTCCGGGTCGGGTGTATGTGGATGTCTGGGGCCCTTGTGGTTCTGCATCCCTTCCAGAGCCTGCGTGAAGGCCTCTGGTCTGCGAGCCCAGGAGGCCGCCCATAAGACATCTGCTTCGCCTCGATTTGCTCACTTGTCTGGTTTGTTCCGTAAACATCTAGGGAGGCAGCAATTTCCAGGTTGGCTCTGAGGAGGGGCCCGGATGGGGGGGAGTCAGAAGGGAGATCTGTTGACCCAGTTTGGAAACCCCGGGGTCTCCTTGGGCAGTTGGCAATGATGGGTGTGTTGGAGGGGAATTGACGGTCACTCCCAGGTTTCTGGCCTGAAGAACTGAGTGGTGGTGATGGTAGTATCCTAAACCAAGACGGCAAAATCAAGCAAGCCAGCGTGGAGGGGAAGACAAGGAGCTCAGTCTGGGACAGGCTGTGTTTGAGCAGTGGAGACGGGGGCTGCCCAGGGGAGCCAGGCAGCAGAAGGCAGAAGGAATCAGAAGCTCAGGCAGAACTGGGCTGGGAGAGAGCCGGGAAGCTGCCGGCCTGGGTGCTGCAGTTGAGAGCAGAGTGAGGATGAAATGGTCTGAAGTGTTTGGGGTGAGAAGGCCAGCAGGATTGGAGTCTTGGGGGACCCAGCATCCCAGGGCAGGTGCGGGAAGAATCCACCCACCTCCAGCACCAAAGGAGACCAGGAATGGATGGTCAGAGCCCAGGGAGCCAGAGGGGCTGGAGGAGGACCTGAGGGCTCAGAGTCAGGAACTCCTCGGTGGAGGAGTTACCTAGAAGACTGATGTGACCAACAGCATCAGATGCAGCTGAGAACTCTGGGATGGACTTAGTGACACAGATGCCGATGTGGTGTTGGTGTGGGGTTGGAGGAGCCAGACTGAAGCAGACTAAGGGTGCTGAAAGGGGTGCTGTGAGCACTTCTTAAACAAGTGCAGAGAAAAGGTAAAGAGTCTGAGGAGAAGAATCCGGCAGAGAAGGGGAGAGATGATGGAGGAAGGGGTGGGCCTGGACAACCCCATGGGACCCAACCTGCCGTTGCCTGGGACACCCTTCTCCAATTGAAATCTGAATAGACCCCAACCTGTAGATGTTAGCAGAGCTGCTCTGGCTGAAGCAGTGGGTGGTGGGGCTCCTGGGTTCTGCCTGCCTGGGCTCCCCTCACCCTCCACGGAGCCTCACAGTTGCCCTGAGCTCCTGGAACCCACTGGCCTCAGTCCCCTTCATTTTAGAGATGAGGACGGGCTGGCCAAAGCCACAGAGAGAATCTGGTGGCAGAGTCAGGAGCTTCAGCTTCTCCCCCTCCAGCACCTCATCCAGTGTCTGACTGTGCATTTATTTATTCAACAAACGTTGAGTGCCTACTGCATGCTAGGCGCTGGGCCTGTCGCTGTGGGGCGGGGCGGTGAGGGGAGAGGGGAATTCAGAGACATGCAGGAACTGCTTCTGACCAGCCCAGAATACCCCTGACCATACCCTGGAGTCCCCAGGAGCTGGATGCACAAAGCCCTGTCCTGGGGTGTCAGCCCCTATTAGTGCAGATGGGCGGGGCTCCGAAGGGCCTGGCTTGAGCCCAGAAGGTTCTGGAAAGCCCTCTGCACTCAGCAGCCCCAGCCTTCTCCACTGCCGGCTGCTCCCAGGAGTGAGGGCACAGCCACCCTGACGCTCTGTGGGGCAGGTGTCCCTGGGCTCCGACCTGCTCCCCCTGTGGCAGCCTTCCCACCTGGCCTTGCGCTGGGGCTTTGCCACCTGATTATGCCACAACAGCAGCCGTGGTGACAACAGTAACAGTAACTCATTGAGCTTGTCCTACCTGTCAGAAAGCTTATCACTCTTGACCTATGCCCTCCTCGGTACCCACGCAGCCAGCAGCCAGGCTGGGCTCCCCCGCCCCCTGAACACCACTGCACAGTGAACCCATTGCCACCTTGCCCCCCCCCCGCCCCCCCTGGCCCACCTGGGGATGATCGCTCCCAGATGGGCGGGCCAGCTCTCCCCACCCCGGCTACAGCAGCCCTTTGATGTTCAAACAATTGACAGTTGGGATTTCGACTATATGCAAGAGAGGCCCCCAACCCCACGATTCGGGACACATAACCAATGGCACAAATTTGAACAGACACTGGTGAGCGGGCCGAAGGGAGATGACAAGTAGAGGGAGGCTAAGGTGGGGGCCCTGAACTCACAGACTCACAGTCCCGCCTCACCACGCAGAAGGGATGAGGAGGTTCCGCACGTCCTCCCAAACTGCAGCCAATGATGGTGGCTTGAGGGGTTCAGGGGACATCACGGGAGGAAGCAGGTGGCTGCCCGGGGGAGGGGTGAAGGCGACTCCGGGGTGAGGGTGGCAGCATGCGTCGGTGAGGGTGGGGCTGATGACGACAAGGGCAGTGAGCCCTAGGGGCTGCGACCTGGAGCCCCGGGGTACACCTGGTTGTGTCCGTCGTCTAGATGCGTGGGCATCAGGGAGCCATGAGAAGAATGTTATGGGCAAAATCATCTATGGCTTCATTAGATGGAAATGAATTAGTAAATGAGGGGCTGCATGGTGGGGCTACTCCAGGAAGGGTTTTCTAGGACACTGAACTCCAAGGAGTGTGTTCTGTGGAGCACCCATGCCGTGAGACATTCCTTGTGGTCAACTAGATTTGGGAAGATCACTGGGCTTTCTCTTTCCTATGGAGCAGCACCATATTAAAGGCTCTGAAAAGTCCAGCAAAATCTACTTGACTTGTCTCACTCACCGTTTCCCACACTCACTTGACCGTGGAATTAAAAAAATAGTAACCCCATTAATATCCCTTGGAGGAACCCTGAACCACACTTTGGGAAGTGCTCATACAGAGGGATTCGCAAAGTGAGATGTCTCTTGCAGATGTCAGGAGTCTTCTGTGTTGCCCTCCCCCCATCCGTCATATCACATCACACCCTGATCAGACCCCTGGAGCTCTCTGGCCAAACATCCTAGAGACATTTTCTGCAGTCCTGACTCTGCCCTCACCTGGCCCTGGTTCATGGGAAGATGTGGGGAGGAGACTTACAGGGGCAGGGGCGTTTGAAGGACATGTAATCCTTGGAGCAGAACAGCGGAGCCAGCCTGCCCACGTGCACAGCTCTGACTTCTCGCAGGGAAGGACCCTCCGCTCACCTGCAGAGACACAAACAGGCAGGTGATGGGGGCGTCCATACAGCACCTACTGACCCTGCAGGGCGCTCGTGTACCCTGGGCTGTCAACCTCTGGGGAGAGGATGGTGACTTTGAGAGCATGGGCCTAGTCTGAGTGAGGGCCTGGAGGGCTCTGGGCTGCAGCACATATGGGGGTTCTGGGCAGGGGTGGCACAAATGTGTGCTAGGTTCTCAGTAGTCAGTGGAAGGGGGGAATCTCTCTCCTGGGTGGACCCTTGAGAATCTTGTAACTGTCAGGGCTGGAAAGACCCTTAAAGATCAGTTCAATGTCCTCATTTCACAGAAGGGGAAACTGAGAACTGGAGAGGGTGAGGGACTAGTTTAAGGTCCCACAGCTGGCTTTGGAAGGGAATTCATAGATGCCTAGCTCAAACCTTATCATCATCATCATCACCACAACAGTTTTAAGAGGAAGATGCTCTGCTCTTTTCATTCTCATTTTATAAATAAGGCAGTTGAGGCTCAGAGAGGTTATGAAGCTTTCCAGGGTCACACAGCTTCTAATTACAGGCTGGGACTAGAACCCAGGTCTGTTTGACTCCAAAGCCCACACTGTCAGCCAGCACACTCCCTTAAAAGGCACCTAATATATTAAATTACCAATTCAGAAATAAGGACCTAGAGAATGAAACTGTCTCTTCCCCAATTCCCCCTGTACCCCCAAGTGAACACCCAGGTGTCAGGATGTCTATGCAGCAAAGGACTGCCAGGTCACTCTAACACCCATTTGCAACGGAGGAGACATTTTCAGAAAGTAATCCGTCTTCCCATGCTGCTGGAGATCTGAACTGATTCAGTCTCTCCTGGTATGTCCCCAGGTGACAGGAGGCTATGGGAATATTAGGGAGTTACAGTTCTTATTTCTAGGGAGTGCGGTCACTTCACTTGCAGAAACCAAACTGCACCTTTGGATGGATGTGGAGCCGAGCAGGTACTTGCAGGGGAAGCTGTCAGTCACAAGCCAATGGGAGAAGAGCCTGGCCCCTCTAGGTCCCAGGGGACATTCGGCTTCCCTGATCCTGGGGATGATATCATTGTGGACAGAACTTTTCTGTAAGAGGCGGGTCCAGAGGTCCCACCCTTTTCTCTTCCAGGGATCCCTTTTATCATATTTTTTTTTTCTCCAAATGGGTCCCCTGTTTTGACGGGGCCAATTGGCCAAACTACACTAATAACTGATTATTCTATTTAACAAACAAATCAAACACCTATCTTTGGAGAGCCTGAGCTCAGAAGTCCGATTCCTGAGTGCTAGTATCAACTCTGCCACTTCCTGGCAGTGTGACTTTGGACAAAGCACTTCACCTCTCTGAGGTGCAGTGTTTTCCTGGGGAAAGCAGGGTAAGGACACTTGACCTGCCGTGAGGACGGGGGTTATGTACGGAAAGCCCATGGCAGGAGGTGTGTGGGTGCAAAACGTTCATTCTGCTGCCTGAGGGGCCGTGACTGCTGCTGACCTGGGAATCCCTCTTCAGGTGGCTTCTTCCAGCTCAGCCTGTCCTGGTGTGAACCCCAGGCTGGCCTGACACCCACTCCCAGTCCCCATAGAAACCCAGTTGAGAGTTCCGATGGGGGAAGTGAAGGTAGGATGTGATCTCCCCAGGCCTGGTAGAACCAGCGTGGCAGGCTGCTTGGGGAACTGTGATTTCACACCAGAAAACTCACAGAGCATCTCAGGGCCTGGGATCTGTGCTTTCTAAAAATACATGTGTGTACGTGTGTCTGTGTCTGTGTTCATTTCTGCGGGTGTGCTGGTGTGCACTGTGGCCGCGTGTGAGTCTGGAGGAGGATGTAAGTCAGGTCATCTCTTGTGCTTCCTCCAGAGAGGTCTTTCTTAAAGGCAAAATGGATTATGTCACTTGATGAAAAGTCTTCCACAGCCTCCCGTGCCCTCAGGAAAATGTCCTGGCTTCCACGCCAACCTCCACAGTTCCAGGGCTGTTTCCCTCTCTAGTGACTTGGCATAGTGTTAGTGCTTAGTAAATGCACGCTGAATGTACACTTACTGTAAGGCTATCCTGGTGGCACCTGATGCCATGGAGGGTGCTGACCAGCTCCAACACTTCAAACAGTTGTCCCCAAGGTCCTGCTTCTCCTAGAGGCCCCCTGTACCCCCTCTTTCCTCCCACTGGGCCTTGTGACACTGAGATGAAGGCTGGGGTTTTGTAGGGTGTGGGGAGGTGAGAGATGACCTCCCAGGGCAGGGGGCACCAAAAACCCTTGCGTTACGTATCGTTTTCCATGGTCAGTTTGGGTGTTTGGTGGACAGCGTGTTAGGTTCCCAGGTGGCCAGGAGGCTGGCAGGGGGCCGGCAGGTTTGGCCATGGGTCAGGTAGACATTTCCGTATGTGGAGATGTTCTGGGCATGCCGGCTTTCAGGGTGGCTCATGTTCACCAAACACCTGCGTGTGCCAGTTAAGATCACTGAAATTACTGCAACAGGTGCCCCGAAGTGGGTAACAGTTTCATTTTGCAAATGAGAAAACTCATAGGCTCCGTGACATGATAACCCACCGGAAGTCACCCAGAGAGAAGAGGTGGAGGAGGAGCAATGCAGGGACGGAATCTGTCACCGCCCCCCCCCCCACAGTGCCCCTTGGTTACTGCAGGGCCACCCCACAGAGATCTGACACCAGGTCACGTCTCCCCCCCCACGCCCGCCTCACTCAGCACCCAGCATCTGAGGCGAGGCGTGTCCCTGCCTGTGACTCATCTCCGACTGGATTGTCTGGCTGGAAACTGGAGGGCGGGCCGGCGGGCTGCGGTATTCCAGGTTCTGAAGTGGCTGAATGGTGGGCGGCGAGTCCACGTCACTCCCACTTTGCTTCACGTCCCTGCTCCCGGAATACCTCCTTTCTGTAGCCACTGCGACACTCTGATCTCGATCAGTGAGCCTGTGGTTAGTGGACTGGCGCCGTAGCCCTGGCGGAGGCGGCCAGGTAACAGCGGGGACAGGACGGTCAGCGCATGCGCGGCAGAGGCACCCAGACTGGAGGGTTGAGCTTCACCGGGGTCCACGGCAGACGGGGCAGGGCCGCGCAGGGGCTGGCCTCCGGGATGGGCCACGGTCTATGCAGCGCCTGCTCAGCCCATTGGATCTCAAAACAAATCCCCATTTTACAGTTGACACAGAAAGGAGTCTCAGAAATGAGGGAGGCGGGTCTTTAGTCTGGGACCCAGCTGATGGTTTCCCTAATGGAGAAAAACATTCCTTGGCAAGTGCGGGTAGATGTCATTACAGGCATACCTCGGAGATATTGCGGTTTGGTGGGAGGCTCCGGACCACCGCAATACACCGAGTCACACGATTTTTTTGGTGTCCCAGTGCATATCAAAGTTAGGTTCACCCTATACTGTAGTCTGTTAGGTTTGCAGTAGACATTTTTTCAAAAAAACAATGTACATACCTTAATTTAAAAATACTTTATTGGGACTTCCCTGCCGGCCCAGGTAAGACTCCCTGTTCCCAATGCAGGGGGCTCGAGTTTGAACCCTGGTCTGGGAACTAAGATCCCGCATGCCACGTGGCGTGGCCAAAAAAAAAAAAAGAAAAAAAACCTTTATTGCTAAAAAAACGCTAACCATCATCTGAGCCTTCAGTGAGTGGTAATCTTTTTGTGACAGTAACATCAAAAATCACTGGTCACCAAAAAAAAAAAAAAAAAAAAGGGCTTCCCTGGTGGTGCAGTGGTTGAGAGTCCGCCTGCCAATGCTAGGGGAAGCAGGTTCATGCCCCGGTCAGGGAAGGTCCCACATACCGCAGAGCAGCTGGGCCCGTGAGCCATGGCCGCTAAGCCTGCGCGTCCGGAGCCTGTGCTCCACAACGGGAGAGGCCACAACAGTGAGAGGCCCGCGTACAGCAAAAAAAAAAAAAAAATCACTGGTCACAGATCACCACAGCAAATACAACAGCAATGAAAAAGTTTGAAATGTGAGAATCACCAAAATGTGACATAAGGGACATGAAGTGGGCAAATACAGTTGGAAAAGTGGCATGGATAAGACTTGCTTGACGCAAGGTTGCTCCAAAACTTCAGTTGGTAAAAACAAGCAATATCTATGAAGAGCAATAAAACGAGGTATGCCTGTAAACGTTTGTCATGTGATTAAATGAAGAAGCAAATGAAAAAGAGTGAGAGGACGGTGGCAGAGAGGCTGGCAGAGGACACGGAGGTTTGCAAACAAGTAACTTGGTCCTGATGTTAGAAAAGGGATCCAAGTGTGTGACAGCCTCTGCAGCAAGGAGGCCTTCTGTCCCCATGCAACATCTGGCCACATGTGTGCTACACTGGGTTGGTCAGGAAATGCATGGAGGTTACTGGGTCTTCAGGTTGCCTCGATTTACCTGGAGTAGTCCTCTACTGGATCAGCTGCCTTCCCCGCTGCCACCAAGGCCCAACTTCTAAGACTTGACATACTGACTAACTACATAAACCGGTTCATCTGCAAATCAGCAAATAGGTCCTGACCAAGGGTGTAGAGAAGCCTGATTCAGGGCCCGGAAAACACCAAAGAGGGCATAGAAAAGTATTATTACAGTGGTGAAACATGGGATGCGACCCCAGTGTCCAATAAGAGAGGAGAGGCTGAGAAAATTTTGGCATACGCTTATAATGGAATATTGTATCGCCATGGAATCATGTTTTTAAAGAAATTTTAATAACATAAAAGACTTTCGGTATACTGTTAAGAGGGGGGAAAAACCCCACCAGGTAAGCAGGTTCTAGAACTCTGCCTACAGTATGATCCTTATTTTGTAAGGGAAAAAAAAAAAAACAAAACTAGAAAAAGATGAAAAGGAAATAGACTAAAATATCCAGTCACGCACTCTCTGGGCAGTGGTGGGATTGAGGAGGCTTTTTATGTTCTTTTATTTTTTAAGAATGATTTTCCAAATTTTCTTCAATGAACATGTATTACTTTTATCTGAAAAATCATTAAAATGAAGATTTAAAAACACCTTTTATGCTAACAAAATAAAGAATAATTAAATGAATAAATCAGTGATAGTTAACTCATTGGAAGTTTTAAAAGCTAATTTAATTGCCTTTGAACATGCCATGTTTTTCTTGCCAAAATTTAAAAAAGTTAACTTGTCTTTGAACTTACTCATAAGGAGCTTTATTAACATGTTAGGAAAATAATCTCCACTGGTTTTAACCTTCATCACATTTTCCCTGGCGCTTGAGCAGGTCCTATTTGCCAGATTTTTGAGAGAACAGTTTCTGCCATGAACCTTAAGGTTTATCTTCAGGCAAACTAGACACTTGGCAATAATAATAACAATAATAGACCTTATGTTTGTAAAACACTTTATAATTTGCGAAGCATACGAAGTGCTGGTTATTCTAGTCTGGGGATATGAGAGTGAGCAAAATGGTTAAAAGTCCCTGCCTTTGGGGAGTTTACATTATATTGATGATGGCAGACAATAAACAAATGAGTAAGATATATAAATGTTGGGGGTGATAAGTGCTATGGAGAAAAATGGAGAGAAGAGAGATAGGGAATAAATGCGGGGGGAGCTGCTCTTTTAAATCAGTCTGATACTGTTTGAATAGAAAAAAAATGAAGACGTCTCTAAAAATTCTATAGCCCGTGGGCAATTAACACATAAAGATACAATGATTGAAGATCTCCATTGAGGAAGCGTTCCATTAACTAATTACATATCATCTAAGATGCAATGTGCTAATTATCAATTTTACAAACTCATAAATTATGATGAGTCATAGTGATGTTTTAAGTTTTCTATACTTGGCAAAGTTAGTCCTTAACCTTTCTAAGCCTCAGTATTCTCATCTATAAAATAGGGGCAATTATAGTACTTAGATCAGAGGGCTGTCCTCAGACTCCAGAGAGAAAATACTTATGCTTGGGAATGCAGACATAGCAAGGCCATTGCGAGGGGTCCATTTGTCACTGCCACGTGTTTCCTGTATATTGTTTCTCCAGTCCTCACAACTATACTGGGAGATGTAGACTATTTGTTCCCCTTTTCAAGAGGAAATTGAGGCTCTGAAAGGTAAATCTCCTGCCCAGAATCACAAGCCATAAACCCAGGCAGTCCAGCTCCGAGAAGCTGTGCTCTCAGCCACAACTGTACTTTGTGCCATCCCTTTAGGAGGCTGAGAGCTGGCTGCCACCTTCTCGTCCCTTACGCTGTGCTGTGAGCACTTCCAGGGCGAAGGCTTCAGGTAATAGGCGTCTGAGTGTGTCTAACTGATTATTCCCCAAGACTGAAGGAGGTGCCCGTATCCCCATCACGTTGCTGCCTGGCTGTACTCCACTCTGTGAACCAGGTGACACAAACCTCCTAAATTAGTTTCTGATTAACTCCTTTGGGAAGAAGAGGTGAGGATTATGGAAGATGCTGGGATGTGACACCCTGGTGGGTGAATGGGGGAGGGGTGGGAGTAGGCTACAGAGGAAGACGACGACAGAGGGGGTTTTTGTGTAGAAACAGCCCCCAGGAGGCAGCCCATTCTGCCTGTCTCACTAGGTCCCCACCAGGCAGCATGTGGACAGACCCCCCCATCCCCCCGTTCTCACAGCTGGGGCACAGGTGAGCAGGACTAACACGGGTGTCCACAAGCTGGACACTTGTTTTCTTCCCGACAACGCTCCTGGTTACCTACACCCTCCATGCCACCCCAAGGATTCCAGCATCCTCTCCCAGGCCTCGGGCCTCATTGCTTCTGCTCTGGGTCTGAAGCCTCAGCTGTACAGACTGGGCAGATCTCTTCCTGGGGCCCTTCCAGCTCTGAACTTCTAACCTCTCAGTCAGCCACAGGCTTCATTTCCTCTCCAAGGGTTATCGTGTCTGTTGCCTCGTGGCTCAGTCGCCTGGATGAACACACCACGGTCAGCGCAGGTTCAGGGTTGGGACCCCTCCGACTTCCCGCTGTCTCCTTGCCCTGGTGGCTGCTCCCCCTGCGGCTCTTCACTGCCTGTCTGAACTGTCACCACTGGAACACCCAAGCCACCTGACTGTCTACTGTCTGATTGCTCCGCAGGGAAAGCAGTCCTCCCCAGGCCCTGGTCCCCGGAGTGGAGGGAGGTGTGAATTCCCTCGCACAGAGTGTGAGCAGTGGACATCCGTCAAGGGCAGAGGAAAGAGCTGATCAGATACGGTCATTCCCAACCTGGATGGAGGCGAACACCGCTGGGAAGCAGAGCGCCCAGGGAGGAGGGAACAGCTGAGAAAGGGCAGGCCCTAAAGAGAGGGATTTGCACTGCAGTTAGATGTCAACAAGCCCTTGGGGGATTCAAAGGCCTCCTTGGAGGGGGGCTTGGGGGGGGTTGGGAGGGGGTTGTGTCGCCGCCACCTCAGGGCAACTCGCTCTGCCTCAGCATCCGCTGGTGCTGCACGCTTCACAGAATGACACCTGTAGTCAACCTGAACTGAGTGCCAAGCACCATGCTAGGCCCCCTACAAGCACCACCTCACCTCCCAACCCACCTTCCCCATGTTTCAGATGGGGAAACTGAGGCTCAGAGAGGTTAAGTATCTTGCCTAACATCACGCGGCTAGGAAGTCTTCCAAGCCCACCCTCTGGTTCCAAAGCCCTTAAACACTCTGCTCACCACAGAATCCTACCTACTTGTCAGCAGAGGCAACTGAGGCACAGGGAGTGAAGCCACTTGTTCCAGTAGAGCAGTCAGGATGTTTGAGGAGAGTCAGGAGGGGCTTGCCCAAGGCAGGTGCCCGTGGACTGTGTGAATTAAGACCAAGGACCAAGCTCCTGGAGCCCCCGCCGCTCACACCTGTCACTGGTGCCTTCCCCTTCCCAGCCCGGGCCTGGCCATCTCCGCTGGCACGGCGCGTGGGATCAGGAGGGCAGCCCTGGGTCCTCCGCGCGCCAGCCTCAGGACTGTCGGGCCGATGGGGAGAGGGGGAGGGTCGTGCGAGTCTGCCGTGGGTCTGGTGGGCACTACCCAACTTCCGAGAGCGATTAGGGAGAGGCGGCTGTACCGCTTGGCGCTGCGCAGCCAGCCAGAGCAGCCGCCTCGGACTCAGCCTCGAGTCCCGCTTACCGCGCCAGGGAAAGTCGGCCCCGGAGCTGGAGAAGGTGCGGCGGGGACACCACCTCTCCCACCGATGGTGCTGAGACAGGCCAGCGTGGTAGGCATCGAAGCGGGGGCATGGCCCTGGTGGCCCGCCCGTCGGAGGGTCAAACTTCCCGGCTCGAGGGTCGGGGGTGGGTTCTAGCTTCAAACTCCACAAAGCCCAGAGCCCCTTTCCTCTCCTACCCCGACCAAAAGTGCGTCCTAGTTTACCCTTCTTGGGTGGGTTGTTCAGGGGTCCGCGAAACCGAGGGCGCGGGGTCGTGAAGACTGTCTTATGCTCCCTCCGTGGGGTGGATGTTTGTTTGGGACTCAAGTCGGGCAAGAACCGGGAGACCTCTCCGTCCCTGCGGCCCGATGGCATGGTCAGGGGCAGCCACGGCCCGCGCGAGTCCCGGTGGCCCGCCCGGGGGCGCGGGGGTCGGGGCCGGGGTCCGCGGGAGAGCGGGGATCCTGTTCGGAGCGCGCCGCGGATCCGCCGCGGACCGCGCTGAGCGACCCCGGGTGTGTGCTTGCGCCGGGGCCGCAGCAGAGCGCGGGGGAGGGGGCCGGGACCCCCTCCCCGCCCCTCCCCAGCGCCGCCCCCGGCCCCACGCCCCTTACTCGGCTTGGCTGCCTCGCTCCGCTCCGTGCGCCGCACTGCCGGCTCCAGCTTCGGCTCCAGCTCAGGTTCCCGCTCTGGCTCCGCTCCCGCTCCGGTTCCCGCTTGGATGCCGCTGCGCTCGGGCTTGGGCTCCGGCGTCGCGGGGGGCGCGCCGCTCCGCCTCGGCCTGCTCGGCGCGCAGGGGCGTGGCGGGGCGGGGCCCTGCCGAGCCCACTGGGGCCCCAGATCCCCGGCCGAGGCGGCGGCGGTGGCGGCGGCTTCCCGGCTTCCCGGCTTCCCGCTTCCCGGCCCTGCCTCAGCCCCGCCCGGCCGCCCGCCGGCCCAGCACCGCCGCCCACGCCACGGCCGCCCGCTCCCGCCGCCCTGCGCCGCGGCTCCGGGGCCTCAGCAGCGCTGGGCCGCCGCCCGGGTCATTCCTGAGCTGGGGGGACGCGGCGGAGGGGGAGGGCCGAGCCGCGCCCCTCTGCGCACTGCCAGCCAGACACCCACACAGCGGCAGGCGGGGCGGCGCGGCGAGGAGGCCGAGAGATGCAGGGAGGCCGGCGTGCCAGCCAGACGTGTGAGGACAGACGGACAGGCGTGTGTAGAGAGTGACATACAGATAGGCGGGAGCAGAGGCGCAGACTCAGACATGTGCAGAGAAGGGCAGACAAACGATACGTGCAGGGCAGGACAGCCAGACAGGTTGTTCAGAGGCAAGCCGGGGCATCCGGGCAGGGGACCCCTGTCACGGCCACTGGGAGGGGCAGACGAGCCTGGCAGAGCCTCCTGCTCCCAGTTGCCGCGCGGTGAGTTCTAGGGTGTTCGGGGATGTCAGCTAGGCCCGGCTGAAGCCTTCCTCTCCTGAGGGACCAGCTTGTCTATTTCCTTTACTCCTGGCCTGATCCTATGCCCTGTGTATCCCCCTATCCCCAAGCCTTGGGCATAGAGCTTGACCCTGGCAGATGCATGCCTGCCTCAAGGGGTGCCTGGCTCACGGAGGGGCTCCTGGCTTACGGACCTGCCCTGTCCCCACTCTCCTTTGGGGCCTTGGACAAGCCCAGCCCCATCCGCCAGACCTCCCTTTCTTTATTACACGAGAGCTCCGGTTTATTGCGCTCTTGCTAGTCCTGGTGCTTTCCACTTATTTGTGGAATCATTTATTTAATCTCCCCTACTTAACTGGGAGTCCCAGGAGGGAGACCCTTGGGGGCCTGCACAGAGCATGCACTCTGAATGAACTGATGAAATACTTTGTTGGTAATTCTCCTACCCCCATTTTGTGGGTGGCAGCTAATAAGTGGTTGTCAGAAATAAAGCACGAGGGTAAGGAGCTGCACATACTGATCATAAAACTTGGGGAAGGGGAGGAGCCATAGGGATGGCGTGGAAGAGAAGCCAGGCAGACAGTGGCACTGCAGGGAGGATGGGAGCAGAGCAGGCTCTGGTGGAGAAAACAAACCTCACTCCAGCCCACCTCTGACAGTCATCATGTCTTGGGCTTCCCTGGGTGGAGGCAGAGAGACCTGCATGGTCTAGAGCCTTGGTGGGTAAGGGGTAAGGACACTTCCTAGCCCGCCTTTGGCAACTGTTCATTCTGGGCTCTGCCTCCTGCACTGCCTACCCCATCCCCCAGACTGAGGGGGGTGGAGGGACCCAGGCTGAGGGATTCCAGCTCCATCTGGGGCCATCGGGAGGCATGTGTGCTTTGTGGGGCATGGGGCCAGCATAAAGGGAAACATTTCTGAGTCCTAAGACATGGAACCTGAGGGGCCCTTTGTCCAACCCCATGCATTTATTTTATGGATGAAAAAATAAAGGACTGGAGAAAGCAGGGGCAGCCCAGGGCTAGACAGCTAGGATTGGAGGCTCTAGGACTCCCAGGCCAGGGCTGTGCCCCCCTGTGCAACCCTCCTAAAAGTGACCTTGACTTTCCTAAGCAGACACCTGCTGGTCTGTGCAGGATGGATATACTGGTTGTTGAGTGGTTTTACCTGTAGTCTGTCCCCTTTGGCAAGACTGTGTGTATGTGTATTTTGTGGTGCGGCCTTGTGGAAGGCTCTAGCTGATAAAGAGCTCATCCCCCTCTACCCTCTGTTTGAGCATCGCTGGGCTGGCAAATCTGGCTTGTTCTTCACACCGGAGCCTGGAATGGGAACTGGTTTCCACTGGGCATGGTGGTGTTGGGGTCTAGGTTTGGGGAGTTGGCTTATATTTATTTGCCTGTCTATACATCCATAAACAGGACACTGGAGAAACATAAAAAGGTGAAAAAAGAACAGAAAAGCTGGTCACTGTTAATGTTGTGGTTTCTTTTTCTTTCTTTTCAATCTCACATCTGTATGAGTGTCCCTAATGGAGTGAGCTTGCTAACTCTCTCCTCTTCTGTGTCACACTTCTCATGGCTTGCATGAGATGGCTATACTGTGTTTTATTTAATCAATTCTCTACTGCTGGGCATTCAGTTTTGAGTTTTTCACACTTCTAGACAGCACCACAATGAACATCCTCATGGGTAAGTTTGTGCACGCCTGTGATTATTCTTGATTTCGGTGGGTATGTCCATATAGTTTTGAAGCTTTCTTCTGTATGGGGTCAGACTTGCAGGAGGGACATTTCCTGGGCACCAGGGAAGCACAGTGATATTTAGTGTCTGCTACACCAAAGGGCGGGGTAGGGAGGCTGGAGGGAGGAGCCTGGGAGAGGTTATGCAGTGCCATCTGAGGACAGTGAGGTGCCAGGCTGTGGGGACCTGCCCTAGAGTGTGCTCTGTAATACCCCTGTCACTCATAGGTATGGTCAACTTATCAAGTCTATTGTTGGGGGGAATCTTCTGATACTAAGGGTGGAGGAGGGAAGGAGGAAGGGCCATCAGCATGGTCTGGCCTCTGGGTGGGATATCTGTCTGAAAAACCCAGCACAGGGAATTCCCTGGCGGTCCAGTGATTAGGACTCTGCGCTTTCACTACCAAGGGTGCAGGTTCAGTCCCTGGTTGGGGAACTAAGATCCCGCAAGCCGCGCGGCAATCAGACAATCCCATCACACCCTTCAGGAAGGTTACCTTGTACTAGTATATCCCTTATACAGAATTATGTCAAAAACATCTTCCCAGCCTTGAATTATGTTACAGAGGGCCTGGCTCTCCAGATTGCCATGGCTTTGGGGGTGGGGAGTACACCATGCTCTAAAAAGAGAACGAGGTGAGGGAGGAAAATCTAACCCACCAGCTTTAAAAAGAGTTTTCCTCTTTCCCTCTGAGTTTTGCTAATGGTCCCCTTGAACATGTTAAGGGGGATGAAGGAAGAGAAGAGGGCTTGGTTCTTGCTTGGTGGCAGGTGGGGTCAGGGACCAGAGCCCTCCCAAGGCCAACAAGCTCTGAGGTGGTGCTGAAGTAGAGAGAGGAAGCTGGGGGCAGGGAAGCACCTGTAAAACCTGAGGCAGCCCCTTCTGGACTTGCTGTCTGCTGAGAGCATGGAGGGTTTTGTGCTCTCATCCCACTTTACGGATGAGGAGACTGAGACCCACCGAATTTAAGTGACTTTCCAGAGATTCACACCTGGTTAAGCCACTCTAGGTAAGATGATGAAACACTTTTAAAACAGGCAGAAAAGGTTACCAGGTGTCCTTCGAATTGACTATTCGGTGTTACCCAGCACATGGTTGTCTGTTTCTACAGGAGTTTGTAGCTTTCATGGTCTCTAAGCTGTTTTATTATTTTGGAAGTTGTAGAAGACTGTGATGGGAAATTGTTCTTGTCCATTAAGATGCAAATACACTTCATCAGGTGAAGTCAATTGAGATCTTGTAGCGAGGGGGCTAAAAGCTATACTTGTGGCTGTGCTTCGGATTCTCCTTTAAATTGTGTATAACGTCTTATTTTTCCCTAAATAATTAATCCGTTAAATGAAATCTTTGACATGTGTTGTTTATTTTATATTTGTATAACATTCATGATTTTATCCTTTAAAAAATGTATCTTTTAACAGTAGTAAGCTGGGGACTGCATCCACATGGGTCTGTTTTACGTAAGACCTTAGCCTTTCATCGGAGGCATCAGGCCCAAGGCCCTCAGAAGAGACGGAAATGAGTGCGGGCTGGGTCAGTCCTAGAGGGCTTTCTGGAAGATGGAGAGGGTGGGGTTTGAGGGGTGGGGAAGGATTTAGAGAGGGACACCTGAAGACAGAAGGCTTTCCAGGATGGAGGGCGGGGCCTGGGGTGGAGAAGGAGTATGGAGGCTGGTGAAGAGGCCTGTCTGGATGAAGGGTGGGCTCTGGGGTGCCAGGTGCCAGACGGAGGATGGAGGTGGGATTCCAGGTAGAGGAGACTGTACCTGATGCTGTAGGCAGCGGGGAGCCACCATAGGCTCTTGAGGGACTTAAAGAAATGGACCTGTTAAGAAGGCTGGTCTCTGGGTTCCTAAACTCTTCTGGGCACTGAATAGGCCCCGAATACCCTTTCTCCCGGGTGGAGGGCTGGGGCAGGCTGCCCCTCGCTGTCTCCTGTTAGGAGGGAAGCCACCCTTCCAGGGCCCTGAGAGAAGGCCCCAGGTAATGAGTGTGAAAGTCAGCCCCTCCTCTCTTATCCACCGAGGCCCATCTTGGGGAGCCTATTTCTGGGCCTGCTTGAAGATTTGTACTCAGGGTAGAGCTCATTTCAGGGTCAGCTGGCTGCGGGGTGAGCAGGGTCTGCACGCACACCTTTCTGCTGCTGTTCCCAGCCAGTCATGACACGTCCTCCCAGTGACCATACCCTCTGTCAGCCACTCTACGTGCATTATTCAATTCCGTCCTTACGGTATCCTGTGGAGGGGGACGATATTTTCTCCATTTTTTTTTTTAAATTGTGCAGGAAGGAGGTTTATGGAGGCCGAGTAACTTGTTCAAGTTCACATGGCTAATTAGGGGCAGAACCCAGATTTGCACCTAAGCCTGCTTGACCCCAAAACAAAGCCAAAATAGTCATGGTCTCTCCTTTGTGGGGCTTACTGCTTAGAGGAGGTGACAGACATTAACCACGGAGTGACAGAGATAAATGTCAAGTTGCCATGATGAGACATGCCGCAAGTTTGGGAAGCATGTGAGTGAATGTTTCGGGAGGTCTGACCTCGTCAGGGTGTGGGACGAGGCGGGAGAAGTGGGCAGGGGACAGGACTGCTTTCGATCTTGAGAGCAGTGGAAGGCATAAGAATGTTTTAAACAATATTGGAGGAGTGGTGGTGGCATAATCAGACCTACGTTTGTTTTTTGGGTTTTTTTGGCTGCGTGACATGTGGGATCTTAGTTTGCCCACCGGAGATCGAACCTGCGCCCCCTGCATTGGAAGCATGGAATCCTAATCACTGGACCACTAGTGAAGTCCCCAGACCTGCGTCTTGGAAGATTGCTTTATCGGTAGTGGGGAGTTATTTGGGGCAAGACAGAATGGAGGCAGGGAGGCTGAGAGGTGGTGAGCACACTAGCCCGGGAGGGAAGTGATGGTGGCCCTGGAGCTGGAGAGAGATGAACCGGTTAGAGGTAGATGTTGAAGGTAAAATCAGTAAGACGTGGTGATGTCTTGGGTATGGGCGTGGCGGGAGTGGATGGAATCAGGGATGATGCCTAGATTTCTGGTTGGTGCAGCGGGATGGACAGTGTTGCCGTTCACTGAGGAGCAGAACACTGGGAAGGAATCAAGTCTGGGGAAGAAGATTATGAGTGTGGTTTTATACATGTTGAATTTCGGGAGTCGCTGGCAGGCAGCAGAACTGCGAGAGGAGTCCAGGCTGCAAAGACAACCTAAGGACTGAACCGTAGGCTTAGACATGCAGGCATCGGAATTGACTGATCCATCCATTTATCCATCTATCTGTCCACTCATCTATCCTCCCATGAATTCACATATGCTTTCTCCCATCCTCCTGTCATCTCTCTATTTATCCACTCATTCACCCATCTGTCCTCCCACTAAGTCACCTATCCCAACTCCTGTCTTCCAGTCCGCCATCCATCCATCCATCCATCCATTCATCCATCCATCCCCTTGAACATGTCTCGGTAGTGTTAAAGGGGGATGAAGAAAGACGTTCATGCTTGGTGGGGTGTGGGGACAGTGGCAGGGCCCTCCTAAGACCAGCGAGCTCAGAGGTGGTGCTGAAGTAGAGGGAAGAAGCTCAGCAGGTGGGGAAGCATCTGTAAAACCTGAAGCGGCACCTTCCGGAGCTGCTGTCTGCTGAGAGCTTGAAGGGTTTTGTGCTCTCATCCCACTTTGCAGATGAGGAGATTGAGGCCTTCTGAATTTAAGTGGCCTTTCAGAGATGCACACCTGGTTAAGCCATGCCAGGGAAGATGATGAGACACTTTAAAACAGGCAGAAAAGATTATCAGGTGCCCTTCTAATTATCTATTAGGTGTTACTTGGCACATGGATGTCTGTTTCTATAGGAGTTTGTAGCTTACATGGTCTCTAAGCTGTTTTATTATTTTGGAAGTTGTGGAAAACATTGTGATGGAAACTGTTCTTGTCCATTGAGATGCAAATGCATTTTATCAGATGAGGTCGATTGATATCTTGTTGGAGGTGAATGGGCTAAAAGCTGTACTTGTGGCTACATTTTGGCTTCTACTTCGGATTGTGTATAACATTCTATTGGCTCCCTCATTAGTTAATGAGTTAAATAAAATCATTGACATCCATCCATCCATTCGTCCATTCGTCCATTCGTCCATCCGTCCCTCCGTCCCTCCGTCCCTCCGTCTAACCTTGTTTTCATCTATCTACCTCCATATCCTGCCACACATCCACTTATTCTTCCTCCTATCCATTTACCATCCATTTATCCATACAAACTCCCATTTATTCGCCCATCTACTTATCTATTTACCCCATTTGCATGCATCCATTCACACATCCCAAACATACTTACTGATGCCTACTACAGGCCCAGCACTCTGCTGGGTACTGGTGAAAAAGATGATGTAGAAAACCAGGTCTCTGCTCTTAAGGAGCCCACAGTCTGTCAGGAAAGGCAGATGTGTAAACCAATGGTCACAGAACAATTAATTTTCTTTGCCAAACGTACACAGAGAAAGGACACTTAACCCAATCTGAGGAGGTTAGAAAAACCTGCTTTGAGGTTGTGCTCCTTGAATTGAGCTTCAAGTTTAATTAAAATTTCGCCAGATGGACAGGACTGGGTGATGTTCCAGGAGAGAGAATAGCTTGTGTGTACGATGGCTGTGTAGCTGTCGAGAGACCAAGGTGATTCCAGGGACCCAGGTAATTTGGAATATTGGGAGTTGAGTGTGAATGAGTGGTGTGTTATGAGAGAAGATTGGAATGAAGGTCTGGAGTGTTTTCCACAGCAGCAATTGATTCTCTAACTCTCCAGACATCAAGTGGGTGTCCAGCAACTCGATTCAATCCTGCAGCTCCCCAGTCAGCACAGATGCCACAGCTTAAGGGCGCAGCACCACAAGACTGCCCCCCACTTTAGGCATCAGTTGCAGAACTACCCTTTGATTATAAGTAGAAAGTTCCCATGATCCCCTCCTTGGGTTCAACAGTGTGCTAGAATGGCTTGCAGAACTCAGGGAAACACTTTACTTACGTTTACCAGTTTCTTACAAAAAATGCAACCCAGGAACAGCCAGAGGGGAGAGATGTACAGGGCAAAGTGTGAGGGTGTGGAGTGGTGTGTGAAGCCTCTGTGACCTCTCTGGGGGCACCACCCTCCCTGCACCTCGATGTGTTTGCCCACCAGGAAGCTCATCAAGTCTCATTGTTCAGGAGTTTTTATACAGCTTCATCTCCAGCCCCCATCGGCTCCATCCCCTTTCCGTAGGTCAGTGGGTAGGGCTGAAAGTTCCAACCCTGTAATCACTTGGTATTTCTGGTGACCCTTGCCATCCTGAGGCTGTGTGTGGGCCCCACCGTAAGCCACCCCATTGGCATAAACTGAGGTGTGATCAAAGGGCTTGGTGTGATTAACAAAAGACACTCCTGTCACTTAGGAAATTTCAAGAGTCTTAGAAGCTCTATACAAAAACCAAATATTGTGACAAAAGATGCCCCTATCACTCTTCACACTTAGGAAATTATGTGGGTTTTAGTTGCTCTGTGTGAGGAACCCAGGACAAAGACAAAACATATTTCTAATTGTATTACAGCAGGTCATAGAGGCCTTGAATGACAGACTAATGCCTTGAATAACAGGCTGAGGGCCTTGGGGGCCACGTAAGAGCTTTAAGGAGGGAGTGACATGGTCAGGTATGTGTTTTAAAAAGGTCTCTCTGGCTATCTTGTGGAAGATGGGGTTGGCTATCTTGTGGAAGATGGGGTTGGCTGTGTGTGTGCAGAGGGGATCAAGTGGTCCAGTCTCTGTAGAATGAGGACTTTGCCAATGATGTGCTCTTGATCTAGGCCCTGGGGTTGGCCTAACCCCCAGGTTTAGCCTGGGCCCAAACCCAGTTCTCATTCCACTTACACTGCCAAGGCTGAAGTTAAGGCAGCCCGGCTGAGGGTTGTGGTACGAGGAAGATTTAGGGCTTCTCCATTTTCCAGGGTGGCATGCAGTAACCCCTCACCAAAGTCTTCAGTCTTGCTGTGGTCCATCTCCAGCTTTAGGACTGCTGTGGACTTTTGTGAACTGCTCACTGGTTTGTCTGTCAAACTGGGAAGGATCTCAGTTCCATGCCCCACTCTTCTGCGTCTACAGTTTGCATCCACAAAACCCATTAACTTCCCATCAGTCACCCCGTGATGTTTCCCCTGGCCCCGTGAAATATCCATCCCACCAGGCTTGCTAGTGACACCTGACAGTGTTTATCCCAGGTGGAGCTGCTACAGGGAGTTAGACATGCCTCCAGCCCTCAGAAAGCTTGCAAAAGGGGTGAAAGTTTGATCTGGGGCCCCATTGATCTGGACTGAGAAACCCCAGCATGTGGAATAGGAAACAACTCAGGCTGCAGAGTTAGGGGGACTTGGGTTCGTGTGTTTGCTCTACCACTCACTGAATTGTGCCCTTAGGGAAGTCACTTCACTTCCTCTGAGCTTCAATTCCTTCATATGTAGAAGGGGAAAAATAATATTTACCTACCTTAGTTTCGATTTTTTTTCGGTAGCAACTAATGCAACTAATGGGTGCCAACTTGGACCATTTTAAGGAAAATTTACTAGAACCTAAGTCTGGGCTTTTTGAGGCCCTGGAGTGGGGAACAGAGAAGTAGATGGGAACCCAGGCAGGACTTTGCCTCTTGTCTCTGCATCTCTCTGTTCAGTCTCCTAATTTTCTCACCCTGCAGACCCTCTCTCTCCATTACTCCAAAAAACTCCACCCTGCAGCTTAGGAGTGAGTTCACAGTAGCTCATTTTAACCAAAAGCAGACCTGACTGACTGTCTTTCAGACGTAAGTCCAGATTCCCAAGAGAAAATCGGCTGAGTTGCATTCCGGTGTTCACGTTTGATCCAATCAACTGTGACGAGGTTGGGTGGGGGAGGGCATATAGCACAGATGTGGCATCTATTGGACGTATGCATAAGCAGGGGGTAGTTTTTGTTTATTGAGGTATAGTTGATTTACAGGTGTACAACATAGTGATTCAAATTTTTCATAGGTTATACTCCATTTACAGTTATAAAAATTGGCTGTATTACCTGTGCTGTACAATATATCCTTGTATCTTATTTATTGTATACATAGTAGTTTGTACCTATTAATCCCCTACCCCTGTCTTGCCCCTCCCCGCTTCCCTCTCCTGACTAGTAACCACTAGTTTGTTCTCAATTATCTGTGAGTCTGTGTGTTGTTATATTTTTTCATTTGTTTTTTTTAATTTTTAAGATTCCACAAATAAATGATAATACACAGTATTTTTCTTTCTCTGTCTGACTTATTTTACTAAACACAATATCCTCCAGGTCCATCCATGCTGTTGCAAATGGCAGAATTTCATTTCTTTTCCCCATTGTATACTTTTGCCTCCTTTATCATAGATTAATTGACCATAAGTGCGTGGGTTTATTTCTGCTCTCTCTATTCTGCTCCATTAATCTATGTGTCTGTTTCTTGTGTTGTACCATACTGTTTTGATTACTGTAGTATAGTCTGAAGCCAGGGAGTGTGATACTTCCAGCTCTCTTCTTCTTTCTCAAGATTGTTTTGGCTATTTGGGGTCTTTTGTGGTTCTATATATAAAATTTATTTATATATAAATTTTAGGATTATTTGTTCTAGTTCTGTGAAAAAGGCCATTGGTATTTTGATAGAGATTGCATTGAATCTGTAAATTGCCTTGGGTAATATGGTCATTTTAACAATATTAATTCTTCCAGTCCATGAATATGGTATATCTTTCCATCTGTTTGTGTAGTTTTCAGTTTCTTTCCTCAGTGTCTTATAGTTTCTGAGTACATGTCTTTTACCTTTTTAGTTATATTTATTCCTAGGTATTTTTTTTTTTATGTGCTCCTATGTTAGATGCATACATATTTACAATTGTTATATCTTCTTCTTGGAGTGATCCCTGGATCATTATGTAATGTCCTTCTTTGTCTCTTGTTACAGTCTCTGTTTTAAAGTATATTTTGTCTGATATAAATATTGCTACCCTGGCTTTCTTTTGATTTACATTTGCACGGAATACCTCTTTTCATTCTCTCACTTTGTCTGTGTGTATCTTGAGATCTGAAGTGAGCCTCTTATAAGCAACATATATATGGGTCTTGTTTTTGTATCCATTCACCCAATCTGTGTCTTTTGATTAGAGCATTTAGCCCATTCACATTTAAAGTAATTATTGATGAGTATGTTCTTATTGCCATTTTGTTCACTGTTTTGGGCTTGTTTTTATAGTTCTTTTTTGTTCCTTTTTTCTTCTTTTGTTCTCTTTCCTTGTGATTTGATGCCTACCTTTAGTGTTATGTTTGGATTCCTTTCTCTTTTTTGTGTATGTATCTATTATAGACTTTTGGTTTGTGGTTACCGTGAGGTCAGGCTGTCTATCTGTCTGTCTATCTATGATTATTTTAAGTGGCTGATCTCTTAATTTCAAACACATTTTAACAACCCTGAAGTTTTACTCCCCTCCCCTCATGATTACTGTTTTTGACATGATATTTTACATCTTTTTGTCTTGTGTATCCTTCAACTGATTATTGTGGATATAGGTGATTTTACTACTTTTGTCTTTTAACCTTCCTACTAGCTGTGTGCATATGGTTGATTTACTACCTTTACTGTATATTTGCCTTTACCACTGAGCTTTTTCCTTTTATAATTTCCATGTTTTTGGCTGTGGCCTTTTCTTTTTTGCTTAGAGAAGTCCCTTTAACATTTCTTGTAAAGCTGGTTTGGTGGTGCTGAACTCTTTTAGCTTTTGCTTGTAGGTAAAACTTTTGATCTCTCCATCATATCTGAATGAAAGCTGTGCTGGGTAGAGTATTCTTGGTTGTAGGTTTCCCCCTTTTCATCACTTTAAATATATCATGCCACTCCCTTCTGGCCTTCAAAGTTTCTGCTGAAAGGTCAGCTGATAGCCTCATGGGAGGCCCCTTGTATGTAACTTGTTGCTTTTCCCTTGCTGATTTTAATATTCTCTCTTTTAAAATTTTTTTTTGCCATTTTAATTACAATGTGTCTTGTAGTGGTCTTCTTTGGGTTGGCCCTGTTTGGGATGCTGTGCTTCCTGGACTTGGACGTCTGTTTCCTTTCCTACATTAGGGAAGTTTCCAGCTATTATGTCTTCAAATATGTTCCCTGCACCTTTCTCTCTCTCTTCTCTTTCGGGACCCCGTAATGAGAGTGTTAGCATGCTTTATGTTGTCCCAGAGGTCTCTTAAACTGTCCTCATTTATTTTTATTCTTTTTCCTGTTCAGCGTCAGTGATTTCCACTATTCTGTCTTCCAGCTAACGGATCTATTCTTCTGTATCATTTAATCTGCTGTTGATTCCTACTAGTGTATTTTTCCTTTTAGCTATTCTTCATTTCTATTTGGTCCTTCTTTGTATTTTCTGATTCTTTGTTAAAAACGACTAGCTTCTCACTCTGTTCATCCATTCTTCTCCTGAGTTCTCTGATCATCTTTATGATCATTACTTTGAACTCTTTATTGGGTAGGTTGCCTATTTCCACTCCACTTGGTTCTTCTTTTGAGGTTTTATTTTGTTCCTTCATTTGGAACATGTTCCTCCGTCACCTCATTTGCTGTTTTTATTTCTGTGTATCTCGTAGTTGGTTACATTTCCTGACCTTGGAGAAGTGGCCTTCTGTACCAGACATCCTGTGCATCCCAGCAGCACCCTGCCCTCCGGTCACCAGAGCTCTAGGCTCTAGGTGTGCCCCTATTTGGATAGTGTGGGTCCTTCTGTTGTGGCAGGCTGACAACTGTGGGTGGTCTGGTAGGCACGGCTGGTCCCCAGTCTGGTTGGTTGCCAAGCCCTGTCATAAGCAGGGGGTAATTTTCAGAGAAAGTGGGGACCTGTGAGGTGGGCAACACCCCCAAGGTGGTCTCCTATGTTATCTCAGTTTTGTTGAGAAGACTGAATAGGGTAATGAATATAAACATTTGGCACAGTTTCCGGTATATACTTTGGGCTCTATAAATGGTATCTGCTATTATTCATTCATTGACTTATTTAATAAGCACTTTTTTTAAAAAAAAATTTCAAGCATGGACATGTGTTACTTTTTTAAAAATAATTAATTAATTTTTGGCTGCCTTGTGTCTCTGTTGCTACTCACGGGCTTTCTCTAGTTGCGGTGAGTGGGGGCCACTCTTCGTCACTGTGTGTGGGCTTCTCATTGCAGTGGCTTCTCTTATTGCAGAGCACGGGCTCTGGGTGCGTGGGCTTCAGTAGTTGTGGCTCACGGGCTCTATCTAGAGCGCAGGCTCAGCAGTTGTGGCGCACGGACTTAGTCGCTCAGAGGCATGTGGGATCTTCCCAGACCAGGGCTCAAACCCGTGTCCCCTGCATTGACAGGCGGATTCCTAACCACTGCGCCACCAGGGAAGCCCCTAATAAGCACTTTTATTGTATGGTTTGTATTAGATCCTACACTAGGTGCTGAGGGCAAAGCTGTAAGTTGTTGCTGGGGTTTTTGTCAGGATTGAAAGAAACAGTGCATACAAAGTGTTTAGTACAGTTCCTGGCACACAGTAAAGTTTCAGTAAATGTTGTCTGTAAATGTGGAATGTCTAATTGCAAAAGAGTGAAAAAAATTCTTTTTTTTTCTATATGTTTTTTGGTCCCTTGGCCATAGGACTAAGACATGTTTCATTACAAAACTGGATTTTAGTGATCAAAATAATGTCAGCTGCCAGACTGACAGTTTTCAGATGCTGTGTTTAAGTCAAATTTAGGAAAAGTTTAGGAAAATGACATTGGCATCTTCCAAACTCAAGCACTTAAAGAAATCATTAAGAGTTAACTCAGTTAAAAATACCCATCTGCAACCTGTGGTTGTCTTTATCTTCCTGACCAAGGATGGATGGACCTGCCCATCTGCAGGAGACTAATTGTGGTATAGCCACACGACAGAATTCAGCAACGATGATGAACATACTACGGCCACAAGCAATGTATGGGCAACTCACAAACACAGGGGTTGAGCAAAGGAAGCCAGACACTGAATGATTCAATTTATGTAAATTTCCAAAACAGGAAAAGCACATCTATGGTATTAGAAGTCTGGGCAGTGTTTGCGCTTGGCAAGGTGTTGGCTGGGAGGGGGCTTTAGGCATGCTGGTAACGTTGTTTTCTTGATCTGAGTGCTGGGTACACAGGTGTATTTTGTAAAATCTTACTGAACAGCACACTTAACGTGCATTTTAATGTATATATGATCTAGTTTGATAAAAAAGTTTTAAAAACAGAAGAAAGAGTGCCTCATCTTTATGCACCTGCCCAGCCGAGGCAGGTGAGGCAGGCTCCCCACTTGGTGATTGAGAAGGAATTAGATTTCTAGGCAGAGGGGGCAAAGGGAAAGTAACTCATATATTTATTCAGTCCATGGGAGAACTTGGTTTCGAGGCTCAGTAACAAACATAGTTTCACTTCTTCCGAACAATAATTTTTTTCTTTTTACTTATTTAAAAATATCTCTTGAATATTCTGTAGAGGGTGCTTCCCTCTACAGTGGCTGCTACTGAAGGTCAGTTTCGGACTCCACCTCTTACAAGTGCAGGAATTGTATCTTTCATTGTCATCCTGAGTTTTTTCTTTTATTTCCTATCTTTATTTTTCCTTTGTCCCAGTTCACTCACTTATTTTAAAAAAGTTGAGATGTGTGTATGTTTCCTTTGCCCCTAGTTACTCACTTGTTAGAGAAAACATGATAGTATGTGTGTGTCTTTAAGTGGCTTTGATTCTTTTTGGATGAACATGGTGTACGAATAAACAAAACAGTGCAGAAAACATTTATAGCAGCCTTACGTGTGTTGGGTATTTCCACCATTTATTTCAGAGGATGTTACAGGGGAAGGGTGTGGTTTGGAGGGGCTGGCCTGGTACACAGTAGGTGCCCAATGCACTTGTGGGGCATTGGCCAGTGAGGGATGGGGATGGAACACAGAGGACCGCACGAGGGCTCTGCTTTCTCCAAGTACCAGAAAGCAGAGAGAAATTCACTCTGGTCTGGGTCAGGAGCTTTGGGCTTGGAGCCAGAAAATCTGGGTTCAATTCTCCTCTTTTTCACCTGCTGTGAGTCCTGGGGCGAATCCCTTGTCCTTTAAGAACCTTGGTCCAGCAGAAGGGTCTCCATCAGGTACCACCTGGGGCCTGGGTCTTCTGTCCAGCATCTTCAGACTGTGGCCCCCTCCCCTGGAGCATCTGTTGAGTATGAAGGGGACTCTTTTTTTAAATTGAAGTATAGTTGATTTACCAAGTTGTGTTAATTACTGATATATATATATATATATTCAGTTATACATATGTATGATTCAGTTATACACATATATGTGATTCAGTTATACACATATATATAGTGATTCAGTTATATATCTATATGTAAAGTGGCTCAGTTATACATATATATCTTCTATTTTTAATATTCTTTTCCATTATGGTTTATTATAAGATATTGAAGATAGTTCTCGGTGCCGTACAGCAGGACCTTGTTGTTTATCTATTCTATATATAAAAGCTTATATCTGCTAACCTCAACCCTCCCCCAACTCCACTCCCCCTTGGCAACCACCAGTCTCTTTTCTGTGCCTGTGATTCTGTTTCTGTTTCATAGATAGGTTAATTTGTGTCATATTTTAGATTTCACATATAAGTGATATCATATGGTACTTGTCTTTCTCTTACTTCACTTAGTATGATAATCTCCAGTTGAATCCATATTGCTGCAAATGGCATTATTTCATTCCTTTTTATGGCTGAGTAGTATTCCATTGTATATATGTACCACATCTTCTTTATCCATTCATCTGTCGACAAACTTTTAGGTTGTTTCCATTTCTTTAAAAAAAATTTTTTTTTTTTTGGCTGTGTTGGGTTTTCATTGCTGCATGCGGCCTTTCTCTAGTTGCATTGAGCAGGGGCTACTCTTCATTGTGGTGCGTGGGCTTCTCATTGTCCTGGCTTCTCTTGTTTCAGAGCATGGCCTCTAGGTGCACTGGCTTCAGTAGTTGTGGCACACGGGCTTAGTTGCTCTGCGGCATCTTCCCGGACCAGGGATCGAACCTGTGTCCCCTGCATTGGCAGGCGCTTTCTTAACCACGGCGCCACCAGGGAAGTCCCTCCATGTCTTGATTATTGTGAATAGTGCTGCTGTGAACACAGTGGTGCATGTATCTTTTTGAATTAGAGTTTTGTCCAGGTATATTGCCCAGGAGTGGGATTGCTGGATCATATGGTAATTCTTTTTTTTTCCCCAAGATTTATTTATTATTTATTTATTTATTTAATTTATTTTTGGCTGCGTCAGGTCTTAGTTGTAGCACGCGGGATCTTTGTTGAGGCATGCGGGATCTTTCGTTTTGGCGTGAGGGCTCTTCGTTGTGGCACGTGGGCTTCTCTCTAGTTGTGGCACGTGGGCTCCAGGGCGTGTGGGCTCTGTAGTTTGCAGCACGTGAGCTCTCTCGTTGAGGCACATGAGCTCAGTAGTTGTGGCGTGCAGGCTTAGTTGCCTGGCGGCATGTGGGATCTCAGTTCCCTGACCAGGGATCGAATCCGTGTCCCCTGCATTGTAAGGCAGATTCTTTACCACTGGACCACCAGGGAAGTCCCTGGTAATTCTTATTTTTAGTTTTTTAAGGAACCTCCGTACTGTTTTCCACAGTGGCTGCACCAACGTACATTCCCGTCAACAGTGTGGGAGGGTTCTGAAGGGGACTCTTAACCCTGCCTCTCCTTTCTGTCCTGGTCCTCTCCACCAGAGCTCCTGGGGACTCTTGGTAACTCGGGGACATCCTCATGCCGCCTGCTCACATCCACAAATTTCAAAAGAACAGGAAATCCCAGAACCCAACAAGATGGCTGTGGGGAGTTTCACTGCCCCCTGCATCTGCTCCCCTTAAAGTAGGCTTAGCAGCTCAGGAACCTAGGAGAGCTGGAAACTGGACTGGCAGAGACAGATGGGCCCCTTTTTTGCCATCCCTTAGGAGGCAGTCTGTCTGCTGTTTGTTTTGAGCTGACCGGGGTGGACTTGAAATGCTGCTGGGAGAACCTGTCCCTGAGAAGTATGTTAATCATGTCACCCGAATGCAGTACAGAACAGTTTACACCCCCAGCCTGGAGTAGCTGAGCCTTTGCACTTGGGAAGAGGCAGCGCAGCGGTCCTGCAGAGTCTTGTGAATTTGACCCTGTGGGGAATAAGCTGTTTCTCAGCATCTCTGTTTGGACTGTCACCTTGTTCATTTTCACTGGCATACAACGTGCTACAAGCATCCCGCTCCCCCTAAAGCACGGCACAGGCTGCCCTCAATGTAACCTTTTCTCAGCTCAGTCTGGAAGAAAGGACACCCTTCCACTGCAGCCTTGGCACTGCCTTAAATCAAGCCACACCCTTGCTTAAGCCCTTTAATAGTTACCCATTACCACACGGTCAGGTCCACACTGGAAAGGACAGTCAGGGTCCTTTCTGATCTGGTCCCTGCCCACCTCTCTAGGTTCTATTCCAGTCACTCTCCCCCTCACCCCTTGGGCTCCAGCCATCTCTAACATCCAAATGCCCCCTTCTTTAGCCGCTTCTCTGACCTTGTTTTCCCTTAGGTTGAATTAATATCTCCTTCATCTGGGGCCCCATGATACACTTCACATTTCAAAATGATAGAAATTGCATAAGATTTTTTTGTGTGTTTGTGCATACATGCCCCCCTATTTGAGAGCCTTTGGAGGGGAAGAACAGAATCTTATTCATCACTGTGGCCCCAGCTCAGGGTCTGGCACAGGGCTCCATAAACATTTGTTGCACCAGTGGAGTTAGATCATAAAGGCACCAGAGACTGTGCTGAAACAGGGGGCTGCCTCTGAAGGGCCCCATCTGCCCTTGTGGTGTTCTAGTTCTTTCTCCCTCCCTGCCCCTTCTCAGTGTGTTACTTCTAGCTGTCCTCCTCCTTCCATTTGATACTTAGAAGCTTCACAGAAGAACTGTAGGTTTCTCGAGAGAACAGTATCCATGGTTGCTAAATAAATAAGCTACATTCACCGACAATTCAGCAAAACCACGTTTGGTGAGAATGACTGACTGCATTCTTACCAGGACACTGCTGGCTGCATAGCAGTCCTTGAGAAGACAAAACACTCTTTTTATTTTAAAAGAATTTTAGAAGAATTGCAAAAGTGGAGCTCACATATATCCTTCACCCAGCTTCCCCTAATGATAGCGACTTATATAACCGTAGTACAGTGATCAAAACCAGGAAATTAACAATTGGTACAATATTGTTATTGTATCCTATGTGAAGTTCACTAGTTTTTACCTAATGTTCCTTTTCTGTTTCAAGATCTGCTTTAGGATCCCACCTTGCTTATGGTTGTGTCTCCTCAGATTCTTCCAGTCTGTAACAGTTCCTGATTCTTTCCTTGCTTTCGTGAACTTGACATCTCTGATGAGTATTGCTCAGTTACATAGAAGTTTTTTATTTGCTTCTGGTTCCTGGTTGGTTTCCAGGTGATTGAGGTTCCTGGAGGTGTGTCTTTAGGGTTAGTTCTAGATAAGTGCTTCTTCTTCCTTTCCCTTCTCCTTCTGCTTGATTCCCTTGGGATTCTCTGGAGCAGGAGTCAGAGGAGGGCGGCATTCTGTGGAGGTGATCAGCGTCATAGCCAGCGCTCCCGATCACGTCTGCAGTCAGTTATACAATTAGCCGAGCACAGTGACCTTGCGATGGTCCAGATTCCTTCTTGCTTCTCCTCCTTTTCTGCATATCTTACTTGGCTCCTCCCCTCTCCCAGTTGTCCCTTGTTGGTCATCGATTAGAGGACGCTTCAGGACTGGCACCCCAGTGCACACACTTTCCTGGAGTTACACTCTCTGGGACATCTCTGCCAGGTCTGCTGGGGGAACTGGGTGGTGTATTTGGGGAGTGGGACCGTGTGCTGGGCCTTACGGCCCCCCTGCACTCACCAGTGATGGGGTCACGTGGCCCTTGAGGTTAGGGACAGGAGCAGAGGTCTGGGAGGGGAGTCAGCTGTGGTAACAAAGTGTCAGTCAGCTCAGCCCCATTACATTCAGTCACTCATCCTCTGATGGGAAGCCTGGGCTTTCTGAGGGGTGGTGTAAGAACGTGCTAGAACCCAGTCCCTTAATTCATTCACTCAGCTCTTCATTCACCCATTTATTTGACCAGAGTAAGGCCTGGTTGGTTATTATTATTGTATTTGTTGTTGCTGTCATTATTATTAATTCCTGGGAATGAGACTTCCCTGGCGATCCAGTGCTTAAGACTCTGCACTTCCACTACAGGGGGCGCGGGTTCGATCCCTGGTCGGGGAACTAAGATCCCGTATGCTGCATGGCGCGGCCAAAAAGAAAAAAAAAGTCCTAGGTATGAGGACATAGGGACGAATGTGACTCAGGCCCAGCCCTCAGAGTGCTCAGAGAGAGAGAGAGAGAGAGAGAGAGAGGGCGCGAGCGAGTGAGCTTGGAAGATCTCAGCACCATGTGACAAGGGCTCTGTTGAAGGGATGTGTTAAGTTTGTGGGAGCAAGGGAGAGGGAGTGACTTAATTGTGACAGGGATGTGCAGGGGATGGGGCAGCTGATGCTGAAGGATTTGGAACAGTTAGGCCGGCAAACTGGGAAGGGGCTGATGTTCCAGGTAGGGGAACAGCCTGTGCGAAGGCCTGGAGTGCGGAAAGTCTGTGGCTAGCTGAAGGGATAGAAAACTCTCCACACCTTTACTCCTTCATTTATTCATCCACTCATTTGTTCTGGGCCAGGCTCTGCTGGGAACAGGGCCACCAAGGTGAGGCAGTCCTGGCCCTGCCTAAGGGTCTCACGGCCGGGGGGAGTCATACAATTATTATGAGAGCAGAAATATACGTAGATGCCTTAGGGAGGATAGAGAGACGGGCAGGCAAGCTTTCTTTGAGGAGGATATCTCTGAGGTTTGATTTGAGGAATAGCTGGGCAAGTGAAGAAGCAGAGATGGTCATTTTTTACAGAGAGAGAGTAGCATGTGCAGAGGCCCAGGGGTCATCTGTTTATTCATTCACTTATTATGTTTGTTCATTCTACAGATATGTATTGAGTGCCAGCCCTGTGTCTGTACTATGCATAGAGGTTACAAAGTGAACAATTAGGAAGCTTACATGGAGAGTTTCAGTCACCTTAGGCTAAATTATGCTTTGGTGACAACCAGAAAATCTCAGTGTCTTACAACAGTGAAGGTTTATTTTTCACTCAAGTTCTGTGTTCATCGCTGGTGGCAGGGAGAAGAGAGGTAGCGGAACCATGAGCTGACTCTTATTAAAGTTTCGGCTCCAAAGTGGCAAGTGTCTCTTGCATTCGTATTTTATTCGAGAAAGTGCATCACCTGGCCAAGTTTGACATCAGTGGGTTAGGGAATGTGTAATCCTCCCACAGAGAAGGGCAGTGCATATTTTGACCAGTAAGACAACCTACCAAACGTCTGAGGAAAGGTAGCTTAATATGACTGGAGGCTGGAGACAGGAAGAGCAATTGGGAAATTTTGGAAATACCATAGTAGAGAGAATGAAGAGGGCCCCAACTAAGGTTGGAACAGTAAGAGGAGAGGAGGAGAGGGCTTCAAGAAATGGCAGGAGTAGAATGAAGGGAATTTGACACATTGTTCAACAGATAACTTAGAGAGAAAGAAGGAACGAGTAAGTGTGTGTACCTGGACCTTGCACACCAGTGAAGTAACCAATAAATCGATCACTTTTAAAGTGAGACCTTGATCAAATATCTCTCCTTTAAAAAAATTGTTAATAATTAAAAAAAATTTTTGGCTTCCCTGGTGGCGCAGTGGTTGGGAGTCCGCCTGCCGATGCAGGGGACACGGGTTTGTGACCCGGTCTGGGAAGATCCCACGTACCGCGGAGCGGCTGGGCCCGTGAGCCATGGCTGCTGAGCCTGCGTGTCCGGAGCTTGTGCTCCGCAACGGGAGAGGCCACAACAGTGAGAGGCCCGCGTACCGCAAAAAAAAAAAAAAAAAAAAAAAAAAAAATTAATATTTACATACAGTAACATTCACTTTTTTGGAGTATAGTTCTATGATTTTGACAAATGCACATTGTGTAGCCCCTACCACAATTAAGATACTGAAAAGTCTCTCTCATGCAGCTTCTCTTTGTTAATCAAACCATCCCTCCTCCCCAACTCCTGGAAACCCTGATCTGTTTTCTGTTGCTGTAGTTTTGCCTTTTTCACAATGTTGTATAAATGGAATCATACAGTATGTAGTCTTTTAAATCTATTCTCTTCCACTTAGTGTAATGCATTTGAGATTCACTCAAGTTGTTGCATGTATCAGTGTTTCTATTACTCAATAGTATTTAATTGTATGGCTGTACCGTGTGCATGTTTAAAAAAAAAAAAGCCCCTGGTCACATTCTGTTATTCTCTACACTCTGCAAAATGTTGGTTGCTTTATGTGATGCCCCAGGCAGGGTTTTTTCTGTTTCTTGCCGAGCACCCTATGCCTGTAGGTCTCCCTCTGCTCAGTCAGGAAAAGCCTTCTCTGGTTCCCTGGGCTCAAAGGTAGAGTTTCGTTTTCTTCCTTTGATGTAAAGACTCACTTCCTGCTCAGAGTCCCATATGAAAACAAAACCCCTTTGCGCAGCTTCCTGTGTAACATCATCAAACATCCCACCAGCAACCGTTACTCAGGAGCATCAGAGGTTAACGGCACTTCCTACACCTTATGCTACAAAAGCACATTGCAAAGTTCTGTGAAGTCCCTGAGAGTTGGTGGACACTCAGCTTTCCGAGACATCCCCAGACGGTCTCTGGATGGACTATGGGATATTGGTCTCAGCTTTTTCTCTTATATGTTTGAGTAATGTAGTATAAGAGTAATGTAGGATATTTCTCTTTTTAAAATTAATTAATTAATTAATTTTGGCTGCATTGGGTCTTCGTTGCTGAGCGTGGGCTTTTCTCTAGTCGTGGTGAGTGGGAGCTACTCTTCGTTGCGGTGCATGGGCCTCTCATTGCAGTGGCTTCTCTTGTTGCAGAGCACAGGCTCTAGGCGTGTGGGCTTCAGTAGTTGTGGCACGTGGCCTCAGTAGTTGTGGCTCGTGGGCTCTAGAGCACAGGTTCAGTAGTTGTGATGTACGGGCGGGCTTAGTTGTTCCATGGCATGTGGAATCTTCCCTGACCAGGGCTCGAACTCGTGTCTGCTGCATTGGCAGGTGGATTCTTAACTACTGCGCCACCAGGGAAGTCCCTAGGATACTTCTGTGCATTGCAGAATCCTATGGGGTCACTTGGCTGGAAAACCAGGTTTTCCTCATCCCATGGACTATAATAGCTCTGATCCAGAAAGTTGCTGGAAATCTGGGGTTAAAAAACTCCAAAGGCTAAGAGATGAAGATCCCACAGGACCAAGTTCAATGGAATGATTTTAAAAAAAAATCAACAACTTGTTTTGCTGGGTTCAAAAGCAATTAGTTAATTTAAAAAAAGTATCTGTTGCATTAATAGATAGTAAACCAAAAATAAAAGACAAAAACTTTAAATGATATATGGGGACAAACTTTGCTTATCAAATTTACTGTTTTTCAATGAGAAGGAAGTGTTTACAAGTTAACATTAAAATAACATTCTTTTCTGATTATAAACATAATGCATGCTGATTATAGAAAATTTGGGAAACACAGAATTAAAAAGTAAAAATTTTTCATAATTCCCAAGCCTGGAGATGGATATCTGCTAGAAAAAGTTGAGATCTGACTGTAAATAGTGCATTGAGTTCAGCTTTTTTGTTTGACCTTGAGTTCAACTCAAGATCACCATGTCACGACTTAATGGCTGCCAGTATTGTTTTATGGATCCTGCCATATTTTACCTTACAGTCTTTTATTATTGGGCATTTCTGTTGTTTCCTATTTTCTGATTTGTATATACCTGAAATTAACACTTGTGGCAGATACATGCTGTACTTCTCTCTTAGGCTATGTCCTTAGAAGGGGAATTGCTGGGTGGTCTGGAGTTTTGGTTGTGAAGATCAGAGATTCAACCTATCATTTCGAGGACAGTAGAATTTATGGTAAGGATTCTTGACCTGGGCGATGCCTGGAACCAGGGTGCTCAAGGATGGCTGCTCTTTCTGGCCCAGAGTTGATGCTCCAGGATTGGCTTGGTGAAAGCAGGGTATAGCAGAGCAGGAGGGCTGAGTGTGGACACTGAGGCAGGGGGCCCTGGTGCAGGAAAGGATAATGGGGTGCACATGCCCAGGGATCCCACAGCCAGGGCCAGCTGCTCCCTCTAGTTGAGATTCTGTTGTCATCAGTGCTGCTGGAGGCCACAGGTACCTATGGGGAACTAGGTACCTGCCTTTCTTTTCCCCATCAGAGACTGACAGGAGGGGGAGGTGCAGAGTGAGTTGTGGGGCCAGACCCCATGGTTGCCTCTCTGATCTGGGTTCTGCCAAGGTCCAGGCCCCTTGGAACCTGAGGTCTGTGTCAGGATACCGTGGTGTTCCATCCCCGGGATGCTATCGAGTCCTGAGCACGTGTTGAGGCCGCGCACCCCCTAGTGGTCATTTTCTCCATGACTGGCACAATGGGTGTGGATGATGTCTCTTGGTCCACCCTCCAAGCCCCCAGGTCTGAGGAAGTCTCCCGCAGAGCCACATTTTCCTGGGAGCCAGGAGGCGGGTGCTACTCCCAACTCTCTCTTTAACTCGCCGTGTGACTCTGGCCACTTTTTATCGCACAGAGCCTCAAGGTCAGCCAGAGAAGAGAGCTTGGGGCCTTCCCAGAAAGGCAGAGTTCCAGAAAGATCCCTTTCTGGGTCTCACTTTAGTCATCTGTGAAATGAGGAAGGTCATGCTGGCTTCATAGGTTTGAACTGGGGAAGGGCTCAGAGCCTTTGCGGCTCCTGCCCACTTTGGCCAGGTGGGGGGGCCCATGGAGCGAGCAGGTGTGTGCAGTGTGGTAAGCAGATTCCAGGGAGCACTGGGTTTGTGCCCTTTCCTGGTGTCCACTAAAGGTTCCAAACTGAGAGGTGAGCCCTTAGCTGTCATGAGGATCACTCTTCCCACCTCAGGGTAAATAGGAGTCAGAGAAGGTGTGGCCAGGGTGGCAAAGTGCTCAGAGCTGGGCCCCTCTGGGAGGGTTGGAGGGAGAGGGACTGCCTGATTTGGGACTGCCCGAGAGGCTTCTTGGAGGAGGAAGTAGTGAAGAGATCCCATGGGCTCCAGGGATTGGAAAACTGTTGAGTTCAGGGGGCAGGCACTTCAGACAAGTAGGAAAATAGAACACAAAAACCATCCTGAGGGGGTGACATCAGCAGAAATGGCAGAATAAGGAAATCCTCTCTTCCATAAAAGCAATGAGAACACTGGAAAAAAATGATCAAAATCGACTTTTTCAGAACTCCGGAAATTAAGCAAAGGCTTGAAACAATCCAAGGAGTATTCATTAAAAACAATCAGCTAAATCTTGGTAAGAATAGTGAACTTTGTAGTGTTTTAACTTTCCATAGTCCCATTCCCCTCTCTCCAGTCCTGTAGTAGCCTTGAAACCCAGTAGCTCCACAATTAACAGTGAAAATCAGCAGCCTGGAAGCCACTGGAAGGAGCAGAACAGAATTGCACCTCCTCCAAAGCTCAATTTCCCAGGTAACTGTCCTCATCTGACCCATCTGGTGGTTCCCTAGATGACCTCCCTTGAAAGGTTGTGTTTATTTGACCTGGCTTGAAGCTTGCTTAATGCAAGCAAGCCTTTTTTCCTGGGGGCATTTGTTGAAAATAATCAGTAGCAGTCATGTAACATCACAGTTGCCTGAGGCAATGATAACAACTGGGGCAAACAAGGAGCTAAGGAAAGTCTTAAAGTTAGGGCATGAGCTGTCCACAGAGGGCTTTGAAAAACTTTGGCATATTCCTGGGAATCTAAAAGGCCACTCACATGTGCAGGGATGTGCGCATTCTCAGAGAAGACCTGGGAAGGCCCTAAGCTCTCACCTCTGACTGACCTGGAGGCTCTGTGCAACAAAAAGTTAAGGCTAAGGCAGATTTGTAGACTGCCTGCCTGAGTATCAGAGGAGTTCCCCAAAATACAGAACACCTTGGCAAATGCTGAGAGACTTATTCATTCCATTTAAGGGCCTCTGTCCAATTGCTAACTGACCACTACCAAACAGAGACTTCAGTGACCACACACAACAAAGAGTACAAACTTTACAGCATTAGTTCAGGAAAGTCACTAAACAAACTGCAGAAGCAACAAAACCCAGCAACAACAGACTCTGGGGGTCAGGGATCTGGTTTCTGCAGTTGCCATATTGTATTATTTAAATATCCAATTTTCTATAGAAATTATGAGACATGCCAAGAAATAAGAAAGAATGGCCCATTCATAAGAAAACAAGCATTCAATAGAAATTATCCCTAAAGAAACCCAAAGGTTGGACTTACTAGACAAATACTTTAAGCCAGTTATTTAAAATCTTTTCAAAGAACTAAAGGAAACCATGTCTAAAGAATGAAAGAGAAGTATGAGAGTGGTGTGTCAACAAATAGAGAATATCAATAAAGAGGTATAAAAAAGAACCAAATAGAGATTCTGGAGTTGAAAGTACAGTAAGTGAAAGGAAAATACACTAGAAGACCTCAAGAGCAAATGTGAGTTAGCTGAAGAAAGGGTCAGCAAACTTGAAGATAGGTTAATTGAGATCATCTAGTCTGAGGAGCAGAAAAAAGAAAATTAATAGAGCCTTAGATACCCATTGGACATTAGCAAGCATCCTAATACATGCATAATGAGAGTCCCAGAGGAAAGGAGAGAGAGAAAGAGACAGAATATTTGAAGAAATAATGGTCCCAAACTTCCCAAATTTGATAAAAATATTAATCTACACATCTAAAAAGTTCAATGAACTCCTAAGATCAACTCTAGACACATCATAATGAGACTGTTGAAAATCACAGACAGAGGGAATGTTGAAAGCAGCAAGAGAGAAACAGCTTATCACATAAAACGTTTCCTCAATAAGATTAACACTCAGTTTCTCATCAGAAGCCAGGGAGGCCAGAAGGCAGTGGGATGACATGTAAAGGGCTGAAAGAAAAAGCCTATCAACCAGTAATTCCATACCTAGCAAAACTATCCTGCAAAAAATAAAGGTGAAATCAAGACTTCCCAGATAAAATAGATTCCTCACTAGCAGACCTTCCCTACAAAATATACTAAAGGGATCATTCAGGCTGAAATGAAAGAAAATAGACAGTAACTTGAATCCACATGAAGAAATAAAGATCAGCGATAAAGGTAACTGTATAGGTAAATATAAAAGACAGTATAGGGCTCCCCTGGTGGTGCAGTCGTTAAGAATCTGCCTGCCAATGCAGGGGACGTGGGTTTGAGCCCTGGTCCAGGAAGATCCCACATGCCGTGGAGCGACTAAGCCCGTGCACCACAACTACTGAGCCCGTGCTCTAGAGCCCGCGAGCCACAACTACTGAAGCTCGCGCGCCTAGAGCCCGTGCTCCGCAACAAGAGAAGCCGCCGCAGTGAGAAGCCCGCGCACTGCAATGAAGAAGAGCCCCTACTCGCCGCAACTAGAGAAAGCACACACGCAGCAACGAAGACCCAATGCAGCCAAAAATAAACAAATAAAATAAATACATTTATATAAAAAAAGGCAGTATATATATAGTTTGTAACTCTTCTTTCCCTCCTATATGATTTAAAAGACAACTGCATAAAGCAATAATTATAAATCTATGTTGATGGGCATACGATGTATAAAAATGTAATATGTACAACAGCGATAGCACAAAGGAGCGGGGAGGGAGTGGATCTATTAGGGGCAAAGTTTTGTACACTACTTAAATTAAGTTGGTACAAATTCTAACTGGATTGTTATAAGTTAAGATTTTAAGTATAATCCTTAGGAGAACCACTAAGAATAAAACATAAAATATAGTCAAAGAAACGTCAAGAGAATTAAAACGGTACACTATAAAATATCTATTTAACATAAACACGGCAATAATGGGGTAATAGAGGAACAAAAAAGACATAAGCGAAAGAATACAAATAGGAAAATGACAGGCATAAACCCTACCTTGTTGGTAATTACATTAAATGTAAAAGGATTAAACATTGCAGTCAAAGAGAGATTGGTAGAATGGATAAACTGCCCTGATCCAACTATATTTTGTTCACAGAAGACACACTTTATATTAAAAGACACAAATAGGTTGAAAAGAAAAGGACAGAAAAAGATATACCATGTAAACAGTAACCAAAAGAGAGCTGGAGTGACTATACTAATATCAGACAAAATAGACTTTAAGATAAAAGTTGTGACTAGATGTGAAGAGGTGCATTTGATAATGCTCAAAGGGTCAATCCATCAAGAAGATATAACAATTATAAGATTATATGCCCGTAACAACAGAGACTTAAAATATATAAAGCAAAATCTGACAAGAGTTGAAGGGAGAAATATACAATTCAACAGTAATAGCTGGAGATTTTAGCATTAGACTTTCAATAATTGATAGACTAACTAGACAGAAGATCAGTGTGGAAATAAAAGTCTTGAACAACACTAACATACCACTATAGAACACTCCATCACAACGGGAGAATACATATTCCTCTCTAGTGCACATGGAACATTCTTCAGGATAAAACATATGTTAGGGTATAAAACTAGTTATCAGTAAAGTTACAAGAATTTAAATCATAAAACTTATGTTCTCTGACCACAGTGGAATGAAATTAGAAATCAATAATGGAAGGAAATTGGGAAAATTCACAGATGTTTGGAAATTAAACAATACATTTCAAATAACCAACGGATCAAAAAAATCCCAATGAAATTAGAGCAAAATTGGAATTAAGACAAATTGCCCCCTGAGAGCTCCAGGAAAGTGTTCATCCAGAGCACAGTTTGCAAAATCTCATCACTGGGAGTCACACTGCCCCGGAAATGCTGCAGGAAACGAAGGAGCGGGGGCCTTGCTGCAGTGAGCTTCATCTCCCACCTACCCAATTCAAGTCCTAAGTCTGGCAAAGAGGCTTCCTGTTCTCATTTTCGATTGTGAGGTTTTCCAGGCAGGACCCCAGTGTTGGGGTCCACACACCCCACTAAATGCCAGCTGCTCAATCACTGTTGTCAACCAGCTAATTAGATTGATTTCCTCTCTCACTGCTGATGTATATTACTCATCTGGTTTATTTCTCAGTTGGAAAATGTGTGGCAGCTCCAGCTTCCAGAGGCCCTGCCTGCTGTGTAGAGTTGGGGTGGGATTGGGGGCCACGTACAGAGGCTGAGGGAAGGCATGGGGCTCTGAGAGGAGACCTGGATGGACTAGGTGTCCCTCTGCTGCAATCACTTTCCTGCAGTGTGTTTCTGAAATCCTGACTGCACGTGTCGCCTTGCACCCTGGGTTCCTCTGATGATGGTGGTGGTGTATGTGCTTGTGTTTCACATGAGCTCGCTCAGCTCTAGAAAGAGAAGTATTTCAAGATTTTTCTTTATTTAGTTATAAAAAAATACAGTATGTCCCATGCACCAGTGTAGCCAATATATATATAGTCATTATCACTAGAGCAATTACTACAATGGTAGGAAATAGAAGGTTACAGGAATTTGTTTATCCAACTAAAAAACCTGAATTAAAATTGCTAACCTAAATAGCAACCTGCTTATTATGCAAAACCCCTTATTCTATATGTTTGTGAGAGCTAGAAATGTATAAGTATCATTAGTAAAAAAAAAAAATACGAAAAACTCGTTATTGGTTAAAAATAAAAAGTCAGTGTTATCTACAGTCCCCTGGATTGAGGGGCCTTGCCCAGAGCAGGAACCTTGGTCCATGACAAATGGTGAGTCAGAGAGTTTGCCTCCTTCCCCGCACCCCTGTTGAGTGATGCCACTTCCCCAAGGTGTGTTTGCAGTGGAAAGTCCCGTACGTGGCTGAAAGTGGAAGAGGAGCAGGTGACCACTGGGCCTGAGCAGGGGCCTTGCCTTCTGTAGGGATGGGGCCCTGCTGGGGTTCCCTGAGATGTGGCAACAACGAGGTGTAAAGGCAAATGACACAGCTGTGTTGCGCAGTCATGTTTGGGTTTGGACTTTGGCCAGAGTTGATGTGGGTCACACCTTAAGTGCCTCTAAGTCAAGAGATCAAGAGTAGATGGAGAGAAAGAAAAAAGAAAGAGCATGAATGAGTGACTGGGCGAGGCAGGGAGAGATCTTCTGCTCCGGGAACATCTGCCCCGCTTCCCAGGCAAAACTGGAGGGGTGTCGTGAGTGTCAAATTGGGGTCACAGCGACTCCTGGCCCTCTCTGGAGGGAGTGGGTGTGGAGATGGCCCTCACCCTATGATCTGTGGTCTCGTTTGGTCTCCACTGTCCCTCCAGGATGAATTCACAGTTGCTTTAAAGTTCAACGAGCCATTTCCCTGACCTTGGATGAATTTTTAGTACCCAGTACAGCATAGTTACAGGCATGGCAGGCCAGCGAGGTCACCTCAAGACCCAAGGTCGGGAGATGTCAAGAGGCCCTTCCTCCCTTTTGACAGGCCTGGGGAGAGGCTGCAGAATGCTGGGGGTCTTGGGAGGGTGTGAGGAAGCTAAAGCAGGGCAGGCCTGGGGGGCGGGCCCAGTCTCCTGGGGGACTGGGCTAGAGAGTCTCGCCCCACAGTCATGCCATCCAGCCCCTTGCCTCCAGGTGACAGGCACCAGGACCCCCCCCCCCCAGCCTCCCCCCACTAGGGGTTCAGGGACCTCAGGGGAAGACCTCCCCCTGGCAGTTGAGCATAATCTGCTTTGAGAAGACTGAGAAAGTCTTTGAGTTGGACCCGTAGTCGCAGGTGACAGGGTTATGTGGATGTCTCAGCCCAGACAGAACACCAGCCTGGTGTTTTTCAACGTTTTGGGAGTAGCCATCACTGAAATACGTTCCTGGACATTTCAGGGACTTGGATTTTGCCATCCAAGGTGGTGAGGTCTCTGGGACCCATGAGGAAGGGCTGTTAGGCTGGGACATGAGTGCTACGATTGGAGGGCTCAGTGCCCGTGTCCGACTAGCCTGAGCTACCCAGGCCCGGAGGCCCGCGGTCCCCTAATACACCAGCTCCTCCCGGGGGTCCGAGCCATACAGCTCGGCCAGCATCTTGAACCTGGGCCCCCAGTCATTGAGAAAGTCATAATCGATGTCCGAGTCAGATGAATCGGTGCCCAGGGAGCTGAGGGACTCGGCGATGGACTCGGCGCCCTCGTAGCCGTAGATGTGCAGCGTGTCGTAGGGTGGGCCGCCGCCGTCGTGGTCCGCCTCGTCCTTCTTCACCTCGATCATCGCGGCCATCTCCCCGGGCCCGTGCGCCCCAGGCGCGTGCCGCGGCGGCTTCTGCACCTGTGCGTAGAGGGACGGCCGCGTGTCCAGCGCCGGCCGCGGGGGCTTGGTCCCACCGTGGCGCACCGAGTTGAGCACCGACACGTCGTAGCTGGTGGTGTCCATCTCGCCGCCGCCCTCCTCGTCGTAGGTGACCAGCTGCTCGTGGATCTCCGGCACGCTCTTGCCGTGGGCGCGGGCCTGCTTCCGGAGCCGCCGCCGCAGGATCATGAGGAGGGTGATCACTGCGAACGAGCAAGCCCGAGCGGTCGGCCATGGCCCAGCAGACCGGGGGACTCCCCCCAACACCCCCCACCCCCACACGCCTCCCGCAGGGGAGGTTTACCTGCACCCTCCCCTCCTCCCTGGGAATCCCCGGGCCAGCCCAGCTCCCAGTGACAGCTGGGCCAACGCAGAAGTTTTGGTTTGGTCTAGACACCTGGTGGGTCCACCCTCACTCCCACTCCAGAGTCATCTCCACCCCACCCCCACCCAGGATCCATCCTTGCTGGTGTCCTGGCCACAGTAGGGCTGGGGGGAGAGCAACAGAGCGGGCCTCCCTCAAGTTCATTCATCTCCTGCCACTCTCCTCCCCATCTACCCGCATCCTCAGTTCCTCCCTCCTCTTAACCACCGTGGCAAATCCTTCTGTGTCTTGTCCAAAGGCCAGGAGGCCAGAGGTTGGGGCGGAAATGGGGAAAGGGATGGAGTTGGAATTTGGAGTGCAAAGATTCTGAGCCGTGATGATGATGACGACGGGTCTTGGTGGTGCTGGTGGACATGGCACCCGTTGCAGTAGCAGCAGCTACTCTTGAGCACCTACTGTGTACATGCTGGCATGGTATTGGCACATTTTCACGTTCGTTTACTCAAAGTAGGTATTAATATCCCATTTTACACGAGCAAACCGAGCTCAGAGAAGCTGAGTGGCATGCCCAGAGTCCCACGATCAGGCAGCGGTGTGATGTTGGCCCTGCTCAAAGCTCTGAGCTGTGTGACTGCATGGCAGTTGCCAACCCCTAGGAGGGGTGGACCACGTGGGGCAGAGAGCTCCCGGAAGTAGGCTCAGAGCATCCCTAGACTCTGTCGTTCTAGCCTCGAGTTACTTAACGAACTGTTCCGTACATAAGAAAAGCCAGGATGCCCTCTCTGAGCCTCTGTTTCCTTGCCTATAAAATGGAGGTGATGACTCCTCTGCTCTGTTTGTATTTGATAAGGTGGCTATGAGGTTAAGTGCAATTCTGTGTGTGGTGGTGATGCCAGTATATCATTATTACTAATTTTTATTGAGAGGAAAATCTGGGTCTGGACTCTTTGCCACGGAAGCCCCAGAAGTGGGGGCACTGCCAGGGGGCCTATCAGGGAAGCCACTGGCAGGAAAGGCCTGGAGCAGATGATGTGGGTCCCTCACTGTGTCCCCCGGTCAGTCCTGTCATTGTAGTGCACAGGGTGACCTCTAACCACCCAAGGGCTTCCTCTGGAGGGCCAGCCCCTGCCCCAGGTGAAACGCAGAACTTACACCTCTGGGAGGAGCCCCACCATCAGCTGGTGGGCATCGTTGGAAAAATATGGGCTCTGAGTGCCGCCACCCAGTCTCCAGTGAGAAGAAGCTCCAGTGTCCCATGGTGGCAGCTTGTGTGACACCTTGCCCTTGATCGGCTGCCTACCTTTCCAGTCTCACTCCCCCTCTTCCTTCTGGGGCTTCTTGGGAGTGCCTCTCAAATAAACCATGTGCACCCCAATCCTGGTCCCAGGGTCTGCTTCCTGGGGAGCCCAAACTAAGGCAAGGCCTAAAATGCTCCTAAAATTTCTGAGGCCCAAACAAGAGGAAAAGAGATATCAAGTCTGGAGAAATCCTAAAAATAGAAAGAAAACCACTGGCGATAATCTAAACTAGAAATTTTAAACTTTCCGTTTCTCTCCAAAAGAAGAACTGGATCCTCTTTTTTCAAAGCAGGTGCGACTTGTGGGATCTTAGTTCCCTGACCAGGGATTGAACCCGGCCCCTTTGCAGTGAGAGCGAAGAGTCCTAACCATTGGACCGCCAGCGAATTCCCTCAGAAGAGGTTTTATGTAAATAAATGCCTAGAACAGTGCCTGGCACACAATAAGTGCTCAAAATATGTCAGTTGAATGAGTGAATGTTATATATAAAGTATTTTAAACTGGGGAAGGAGACTTGAGTCCCCCCTTCTTCCCCCCCCCCTCCCCCACCATCCCCACAGTTAGGCACCCAAGGAGGTGAAGCTTACACCTAGCACAGGCCTGCACTAGGGCCTGGAGGCAGGGCTGGGCCTGGATCCCTGGCCTCTTCCTTCTCCTGTGTAGCCCCCTCAGTGTCCCCTCCCATCCTCCTGGGCACTGACCTGTGATGGTGAGGATGCAGAGGAAGATAGCTACCAGCGCCTGGATGCTGACGCCCACCTGGGCGGCCACCTCCTCACACAAGGTGAACTCGCCGCGTTCGTTGCACTTGCACACGGTCACATCCAGCATGCTGGTGCCTGTGAGGCTCGGCCTCCCGTTGTCCGAGATGAGCACGGGCAGCTGGTGGACCTTGGTGCGCTCTCGGTCAAAATACCCGTACTTGACTGTGATGTTGGCCGTGTTATCTGGAAACACCAAGTCCTCGGAGTCAGGCTCTGCGGCCTGGAGTGCCCATCCTCTCATCCACACTGCCTGCCGCCTCCAGGAAGCCCTTGGTGACTGCACCAGCCCACGTGCTGCCTGGGCTGTGTCTCTGCCCTTGGCACCCCCTGCCTCAGGTTTTAGCCATTTGAGCGCAGGTCTGTTCCTCCAGAGAGGGGATGTTTTGGGCAGCTGCTTCGACCTAGCCTCTAAGAAGGACTTGGCCAGAATGTAAAACCCTTGCTTTCTGTTTCTGTGGGCAAATGATATGCCTGACCCGTAACTCTACTTCAATAAAAGGTGACTGTCAGCTAATTAATGCATTGTTTCAAGCTTTGATGAGCAATCAGGGGGAAATAAAGTCTTAAAAAGTCTTTTAGCATTGGGCTAACTTCTAAGGCTGTTTCTGCTATCCCTGAAAATCCATTAGAAAGTAAAAACAATGCACAGTTCCCTGGGGCACGGAGGGAATGATTGCATATGTAATTGAGGATTCCCTGGTCAGGCTGGAATTGAGAATGCGCTTTGGCCCAAACATAGGCTCTCCCTCTCAGCTCCAATCAATCCATGTACAGAATTCCCCAGGGAGATTTTTTAACATGCTGGTTTTTCAGAACCGCCCCCCTCCACTCCTCCTTCCTTTTCCCCCTCCCCTCTCCCGCCTTTCTGAGTCAGTGGCTGGATAATCTGCCCTTTGTTGGCTCCTAGGAGATGATGATGGTTAGAGGGTCCAGGGACTCCCTGTTCCAGGGTTTACCTAGCTGTGTGGGGTTGGCACACTCAGGAAGCCAAAAGCAAAGGAGGCCATCTTTTAGATTTCAAATGGAAGCCAATTACATTTCATTATTAAGTAGCCATGTCTCTTATAATTGAAAATAATAACAATATGGCCACTGACACTGTATGAGGGAAATTAGAGATTTCTCACTATACTCATTTAATATTGTAGCAGGACATTCATGTTCTAAGTGAATCTGAGATCAACAAGCTAGTCTCCTGGTCACATATGGGGTGTCTTTGGGTTGGTGTTTAAGCTTTCTTCTCCATTGCAGCCCTCCTCTGAGGCAGGATTGAGGTGGGCGCTGGGGATGGGGTGACAGGTATTTTTTCCATATTATTTACTACTAAAGACAGCGGAATGTTGAATGGTCTGTCATTGACTGTCCACGCGTCATAGCCACCATCCCCATCCCACAGGAGGCTCCTTAAGGACGAGTCTGTGGCTGATCCCCTGGGTCTGCCTCTCACTCTCAGGGACCCCACTCCCTGACCTTCCTCAAAGGTGGCAATGGCTGTTTCTATACAAGGATCCTCACCAACCACAGTGTTGCCAGTTAGGGATGGGCAGGGATTCCACCCCATTCTGGGTGAAGGATTGTTCTGTTTAGACCCAAGGGGGATTTTTTGTGTTTTTCTCAGGAAGGTGCAGAAGCCACGGAAGCCTGTCTGCTTTTGGCTGGAATTCAGTCAACTCAGCACTGACACTCTCGGAAGCACATACTCATGAGAAACTCTGATTGGCCGCTACTGACATCACAGGGCTCTCTAGGCTGTGATTGGTGGACCAGATCCTGTCCCGAGGACACCTGCTGGTAAGTAGTCATTGTAGCCAAATTAAAACACTGTATCCTTGGCATTTCGGGTTTCAAATGTCCAGTTTTGCCTCTTTGGAAGCAACCTCAAAGTTCTATGTCATACAGCAATTTGCAGTTGCGCTGAGCGCAGGAAGGAGTCTTTGGCTAGTTTGTGAACCAAGCTGTCTACACCGCATATCTGTTCTGTGCTCCTCAGTAACCTGAGCATCTTCTGGGGAAGGGCAGGCCATGTGGACGTAGCAGTGTGCCAGGGTGGCTCTGACCATTGCACAGACCAGTTAGGTATGTGGTGGGAATTGTACAAAACCCCCTGTAACTTGAAAGCCCCACTGAGGGCCTGCCCGCAGTTCAGTGGCTTGGTCCTTGACCCTGGCACTTCAAGACTCAACCCCGTCCCCGAGCCCCCCAAGAGCCAGCCTGACTGCCTTGAGGCGCACCGTGATTATCCGTGAGGGTGAAGTTGCTGTCCTCAGTGCTCAGGGAAAACTTGAACTTCGCATCTCGTGGTGTTATATCCTTGTCTATTGCCGAGATTTGCACGACCAGCTAGAGGGTGGAAGATGGGGGCCGGTCATTAGCGGTGTTGGGTTGGCCGGGGTTTCAGTGATGGGGAGGGACTTTGGGTTTAGATCTGACCGTGGCTGCCTCTCACCTGTAGCACTAACCTAAATGGTCTCCACAGAGCCACTCTTTCTACCACCACCTCCCCGCCAATCTACTCACTACACATTCTCTCTGAGCCTCAGTTTCACCCTCTGTGGGGATAATGTCACCTTTCCTCAAGGCTGTTGTACAAGTTACATTAAACTTAGTGAAATGCCGGCTGACCATGGCTGGGAGGTGCTGCCCCTCGGCCTGCCCCAGGCGGACGCTGCCTTGCCCTCCCACCTGAGTTAGACTCACCTTGCCCTGGGCAGCGTTCTCACACACTTTGGGCTCGTAGGGCTTGGCAAACTCTGGGGCGTTGTCGTTCTCATCCAAAACTTCGATGTGGACCTGCACAATGGATTCCTTGCCCGTGGGGGTCCCTGCAGGGGAAAGGACTCATCACTACAGTGGGTTCAGCAGGTGCCAGCCCTGGGATTAGAATGTATATGGATGGGAGTCCTGGAGGGGCGCTCTTTTTGCAGGAAGAGGGGGTTATGGACATCTGGAAGGGAGGCCAGGGATGGCCTCCTGGTCGAAGGGAGTGGAAGAGGAAGGGGGTAAAGCTTCAAGCACAAGGATATTTGCTAAAGAATTAGCTGTAAGAATCGAAAAGGTGAACAACAGAAGTGTATTTTTAAAGGTTTTAATTAAATCAATTAAGTAATTATTAATTCAGCAATTTAAGCAATCAAACTGATTTAAATAAATTAATTATGAAATAATTGAAAAGGTAAACGATCTAATTGAGATTGCATTAATAAATTACGTCAGTTTAAAAGAATGGACTGTGTGGCTGTTTGCAATGCCCAGGTAAATTACATTTTAAAAATTACAGTCTTTTTAAAAAAGATATTTTAGTACCATGAGAAAATGATTCTGGAATAAGGTTAAGTAGAAATGCAGGATATGATATTTATACAAGTATTATGATCTCACTTGTATAAAAATACATATCGTAAAAAGACCAGAGGAAGTACACTACAGTGCTAACAGTAATTATCTGTGTACGGTGGGAATATGAGGGTATAATTTTCTTCTCCTTTTTTGTGTTTTCCGTATTTTAAAATGGGCAGCCAACTATTACTATAAGATTTAAAAATTGTATGAGTGAGATTAGATGGGGAAGAAAGGGGCAAAGACTGATCTGGACAGTACGCAGGAGTCCATTGAAGCTGACCTGGCTGCCAGGTGGGGGACGTGCTGCCAGCAGGAAGCAGGGGCCCTTCAAGGTAGCACCGGTGGGACCCTGGCCAAGTCACCCCCTTTCTGGGCCCTTGTGCTCTCTGTGTGAGGTGGGAATATTGATCCTTCTCCCAGAGGACAGTTGTGATTTTCTCATAGAGGCTAAGAGTGCACAACTCCGATACTTGCCTTTCCCTTTGGCAGCAGTTACCCTAATTTCTGGAGAATCTCACAGTCTTGGAGTTGGAAACTGCTTCAGATTTTGAATTCAGCCCACTGACTGGCACATAAACACCCTCCAAAGCAGCCTTTTCCAAACGACCACACGGCACTCGTTCAGTGCACATTCCTTGGCCCCACTGGACCAAAACCTCCAGGGAGGCATCTGAGAAGCTCTGTGGTTAAGAGGTGCCTCAGGTGACTCTCATCACAGGGACACCTGGCAGCCTGTTTCGGAACAGTGCTTCTTATACTGTAGTGTGCATGAGATTCTGATTCAGTCTGGGGTTGGGGCCTGATGTTTTGCTCGTCTAACAAAGTCTCAGATGACGTGGATGCAGCTGGTCCATCCACACTTGGGGATGGAGGCGCTACAGCATCCCAACCGAGTGGTGCATCAGCAGGCGCTTACAGCACCTCTGGAGACCCAACATGATAGATTTTGACGATTTGAAAAGGAGAGGAGCCCAGGTCCCCTGGCAAATGGGGCCACTCACCACTAGAATCCAGCTCTTTGGCCTCCACTGTCAGGTTACACCAGGGGTAGACTTCTCTGTCCAGCTCCTTCTCATTGTAAATATTCCCCTGCTTGGTTATTCCGAAGAACTGGCCCTTGTCACTTGTCCTGCGGATGGAGTATCTGCCCACGGGAGAGAGTTTCAAGGTTTTCCGTTGTTCTTTGCTGAGTCCAAACTCCCCAGCGGGACAGATGAGACCCTTCAGGATCTGTCCCTTGCATCCATCCCCCATCCTCCTCTCACTGCTCATTGCACTTGACCACCCAGAGGGAGTCAGAGTAGTGAGATAATCCCTTTGATGTTGGCAGTGTTGCCATCACTGGGCTGAGGGTGGTACTTGAGACTCCATCAACAGCACTTTCACAGTTGAGGCAGGTGGCACTATAATCAACTATACCACAGCTTGGATCGCATTTTGTGATTAATGAAAAGATAGTTGGGCAAGAGCCAGGAAGAAATAAAAAAAGGGGCTGGAAGAGGTACGAAGTGATTGAAAGGAAATTAAATTTGTGAAGTAAAAATTGGAAAAGTTCTTAAGGAAAATGGCATGAAGAGAAGAAAAGAGAGATGAAAATATATAACATTCCAAATATATATATTTCTAATACTGAGGAAAATTCCAGAACAAAGAGAACAGAAGAAATAACAAAAGATATAATAGAAGAAAACTTCCTGATCTGAAGAAAGGCCTAAGTTTATAGAAGAGTCATTGATATCAGGCGTAATTTTAAAAAGAGATCAATATTTAGCTATATCTTGATGACACTTTTGAATTTCAGAGCTATATAAAGAAACCAAAAAGAGTCCAGACAGAAAAGGTACGTCCTTATAAAGAAAGAGAAATCAGACTCACCCCAGACAGTCTCACAAAGTTAAATGCTAGGACACATTGATAATATTTTTGATTTGTAAATACGCAAGGATTCGGGAAGTATATCATCCACAAGATGGGTCCTGAAAAAAATTTTTTTGAAAACTCACTTCATCTAACAAGTGTCTCAAAATAAAGTAAAAAAAAAATCTGGTTTGGGAGGAATTAAAATTAAACTATTGATATCTTTATCATATATAGGAAGGCAATGGTGTGTGTGTGTGTGTGAGAGAGAGAGAGACAGAGACAGAGACAGACAGAGAGAGAGACAGAGATTTTTAACTAGAAAATATTGGTCCAGGAAAACATTTAAAATTTTACAGATAGAAGCAAATCTCACTGGTAGAAGTAAAAATGCGTGTACTCTATCCAAATATCTACGAGAAAATAACATGAAAAAATAGACTCTACAACAAAGATGGAGGAAGAGAAAAAAGTAATTAAGTTTGAGAAATAGCAAATGTAAAACAAGATAAAAGAAGTAAGATCAAACATATCATTTACAATGAAAAATGTAAATAGGTTAAACACAAAGCATCTCAGTGTAGATTAAAAAGCAAAGCCATGAGGACACGGGGGGGAAGGGGAAGCTGGGATGAAGAGAGAGTAGCGTGGACATATATACACTACCAAATGTAAAATGGATAGCTAGCGGGAAGCAGCCACATAGCACAGGGAGATCAGCTCGGTGCTTTGTGACCACCTAGAGGGGTGGGATAGGGAGGGTGGGAGGGAGATGCAAGAGGGAGGGGATATAAGGATATATGTATACATATAGCTGATTCACTTTGTTGTACAGCAGAAACTAACACAACATTGTAAAGCAATTATACTCCAGTAAAGATGGAAAAAAAAAAAAAAGGCAAAGCCAATTAATTACATTCCAGTTTCAAGAGACAACTTACTGCCCATGACCTAGAAAAAATTAAAAGTAAAGGTTGGAAAATTTATTTCAGGCAAACATGGGTAACATGAAAACAGGACAAACTTTACATCAGGCAACATGGAATTGAGGACAAAATGTCATAAGGATGAAAGTGACAAGTCATAATGAAGGTAAAATAGTTATAAACCTTTGTTAACTGAATAGAAAAAATACATAAAGCAAAAGCTTAGATATTCCAGAAAAAAATGGACAGAAAGACACACGAAGACAATTGCATTACATCACAGAACAAGTTAAAGCAAAGCCAAAAAATGCCCTACCAATTGTAAATGAAAAAAAAGTCTCTTAAACCATTGGATCAATGAAGAAATAAAAATTATCATTATAGACCATTTAGAATAGAATGGCCATGAAAACAGTTGTCCTAAACTTAAGAGATGTGATCAAAATGGAGGTACACATTTGTCTTTAACAGGAAGACCTGATAACAGAGAAACATTAACTCTCCCCAAATTGATATATAAACACAATTCTCATGAGAATTCTGATGCTTTTTTAAAAACTGAAGAATTTTATGGTTCATGTGGAAGAATGAATGTTTGAGAATGCATTAAAGATATATAAAGTGAAAAAACACTTGAGGGAGGGACTTGCCGTAGTGATGAAATGGGTATAGTATGATCCAAAAAAATTTTAAAACAATCAAATCCCCCAAACAAACAAAGGACAAATCCACCATAAATGTATGTAGATGTTTGTGTGGTCACGAAGAAAGGCATGATAGGACCACAGCACACCATGAACATGAGTTGTCTGGAAATCAGGGTTATGATGTTTTCTTTATAGATCCTTGTGTTGTTTGATTGTGTGAAATAAACACTTTTTCCTTTTGTGGTTTTGGGAAGACAAATGTAATAAATCATGTTTAGCGAAGGGGTTTCATGGATGTCAAGTTGGCTGCTCTCTTGACTGTCACATCTCCCCAGACGGGACCTGTGGGAGCTCGTACCTCCCCTTCAAGGTAGAGCAGACAACGGGAAGCTCTGATGGCCAGGACCATGCTGGCCTGGGCAGAGCAAGATTCCACCTGGCCACATGGGTTAGTGGAAGAGCTTGGGCTTCTTGTCGTGCCTCTGTGCATGTCCCATGTACCTTCCAGGAGAAGCCAGTTTCCCCCTCTGAGTCCTGGGCTCAGTCCAGCAGGCCTAAGAGCCTCAGTGCCTGGGTGGTGTCGTGATCATCACCATCGTCACGCCTTCCACCCGCCTTACCTGATGCTCCGCTTAGCGGCATCGGGGTCCACGGCCAGCACTGAGCCGATCAGAGGTTTCTTCTGGTTCTCCCGCAGTTGGAAGTGGTAAAAGGGCTGCTGGAAGGCGGGGGGCTCGTCCACATCTGTGACGTTGATGATGACACGGGCGATGTTCTTGGTGGAGGTGCTGCTCAGGTAGCGGAGGTCGATGGTGGGGTCCGTGGCCTCGATGGTGAAGCTGTATTGCCGGATGCGTTCATAGTCCAGGGGCTGCAAAGGGAAAACTATGGTGAGCACTTGCTCTGAGCCAAGCACGTGGTGGTGATTTTCACAGCAACCCTGCGAGGTCACACTGGGATGACCCCCTTTTTTACAGATGAGGGGGCTGTGGCCTGGCTGTCTTCAGCTGTCTCCCGTGTATCCTGACCGTGGCTCAATTCCAGGTATTGAGGACAACCAGTGGATCAGCTACAGTCTTGCTATCAAGGGGACCACAGACTAGTGGTTCTATCCCCAGCTCCTTAAAGACATTCCTTTTCTTTGTGCCTTTGCTCAAGTCTCTCCTCCTGCCCTTGCCCGCTTGGCATACTCCTATTCACCCCTCAGGAAGCCAATCTGAAGGTAATCAGATGCCCTCTCAGAACCCATTCCTGCCCCTCCCAACACAGGTAATTGCTCCCTGCCTGGGTACCCTTTATGTCTGTGTGTCTGTCCTCCCTACTGGCTGAGAGCTTTGGTACCGTGGAGGCCGTCTGACTCCCCCCCTGGGTATATCTAGTCCCCAGCACAGGGCTGGACCAGAGAAGGACTCGGGAGAGGTCTGCTGGAGGAATGGCCTGGCTCAGGCAGAGGGGTTCTGGAGTGTCCCCTTTGAGGCAGGTCATCACTGGCCTTGGCCTCCCAGTCCTCTGCATGGCCGTTCTGAAGCAGTCTGTGCCCCTGGCAGACCTTCCCTCCTCTTCTAGATTCAGCCAGCCCAACTGCTTTCTCAGCAGCAGCCGCTGCCAATGGCCACCCCCTCCCCACGGCATTCACTATTTCCTTACATGCTGATGGCTTTCAGCTGCAAGCACTTGTAATCTTCCAGGGCTTTCCTGGCCCCATGCCCAGGGCAGATCAGAAAGTGCCAGGGAGGGGACTTCCCTGGTGGCCCAGTGGTTAAGAATCCGCCTTCCAATGCAGGGGACGCAGGTTCGATCCCTGGTCAGGGAACTAAGATCCCACATGCCACGGGGCAACTAAGCCCACGTGCCACAACTACTGATGTCCCGCTCTTCAACTAGAGAGCCTGTGTGCTGCAAACTACAGAGCCCACGCACTTAGGAACCCTCACGCCACAGCTACAGAGCCCACGCGCCCTGGAGCCTGCACGCCACAACTAGAGAAGAGAAAACCCACACACCATGACTAGAGAGAAGCCCGCAGGCCACAATGAAGAGTCTGCATGCTGCAACTAAGACCTGATGTGGCCAAAAATACATTAAATAAATAAATAAATCTTAAAAAAAAAAAAGGAAGAAAGTGCTGGGGAGTGAGCCCCCAGGAGCCCTCAATCAGCCCACAGCTGCTGCGACTCTGAGGCATATTCCACACTGTCCCCCAGATGTCCCCAGTGGGACTGCACCCCACTCGCCCATGGTGTTCACCTGCTCATTGAGGAGCCTGTATTCGCTTCCCTCCTTTTCACATCTCACTGCTCCTGGGGCTTCCTGAGATCACTCCCCAAGTAAACTATTTACACCCAAATCCTTGCCTCAAGGTCTGCTTCCGGGGTAGCCCAGCCTAAGGCACTGACCCTTCTGTCCTGGCTCCCCTTCCCAGCGCCAGGGTCACAGTGTCCACGAGCACACGGCCAGCTCCAAACTGACCCAGAACGTGCACCTTTGGTGGCCTCTGATCCGGGAGCAACCCCTGGTTGAGTCCTGAGGAAGCCGGGAGCCCCCAACCCCACATCTGATGTCACTGCCACAGGTCTGCGAACCTTCATGGGCTTGATGATGCCCTCGTTGCGGCTGGGGTCAGGCTCGATGGTGAAGGTGTCCCTGTACTCGCCCTGCACGATGCTGTACTTTGTCTTCCGGTTCTGGGGCTCGTCTGGGTCCTCCACAAACAGAGAGCCCAGGGGGCTGCCCACACGGATGTCTTCGGGCACAGAAAATAGGTACCTGGCTGATGCAAAGAGGCGCCCCAAAGGGCACTGGGTTAATGAGATAGATGAGGCGATTGTCCCCATACTATCCCAATACATTTTGTTACAGGAAACGGGCACAATAAAATAGTAGTAGTAGTAGTAGTAGTAATTCCTCTGGAACTTTGTGTCCCAAGGCAAAGAGGTTGTGCTCTGTCCTTCCATCCACCTGACAAGTAGTTATCAAGCATCTGCTGTATGTCAGGCACCTTGCTAGGGGACCTGTTAATTGACGATTGAGAGAATCTCTGCCTTCAGGGAGCTTGTGCCGTACACAAGGAGGCCACTTCGGGAAAACCCGCCTGTCCTTGGGGTGGCTGAGCCTCTGCATGAGCCGTCAGCATTGGAGTTGCAAGTGATCAGTCATCTGACTTTCCTCCCCAGCCCACCCAGGGTGTGTCAAAAGGGGGGAGAATCAGTCTGTGGATGGGTCAGAGCCCAGCCCTGGCTCTGGCTCTGGAGCTTTGCTGAACCCCTGTTCCCCAGCTCATGGGGATTTTCTAGCTGGGGTCTGGGTTTTCCTGAGTCCGTGGGATCTGGGTGAAAGTGGTCCTATCTGGTAGTGGGACTCTGGGCACACGGTGGCACACAGCAGGGAGTGTGACTCCCTGCTGGCCTGTGAGGGCTCCGTGGCAGGGGCAGTTGGACAGCCTTGGGAACGTGTTCATAGATGGGGAACACCGGAAAGACACCCCTGACGTAGGCCCGCCCTGGGTTGGAGAGAGAGGTAGACAGATGCCAGGATCCTCTCTGAGAGCTCCCGGGTCACGGAGCCTGGAGTATCCCAGCCCTCGCCCTGCCCGGGGCCCTAGGGGAGGGGCTCACACTGTGTGAAGATGGGGAAGTTGTCGTTGACGTCCTGCAGAGAGATCAGCACAGTGGCCGTGCCCGATTCCCCCCGGAGGCCCTGGGCATCTCGTGCTTCCACCACGATCTCGTACTTGGCCTGCTTCTCTCGGTCCAGGTTTTTGTTCGCTGTGACAATTAGTCCTGCAAAAAGTGTCACATCAGGAGCCGTGTTACTTGGGGAGCTTTTAAAAAATAGTGATGCCCAGCCGCTACCCATAGGGCACCTGGCTTCAGAGCTCCCCAGGTGATTTCACTGTGCAGGCAGGACTGAGAGCCAGGGGTGAACCACCTTCCACCTCCATGCCCTGCACTGCTAGGCCAAACGCTTTGGTCCAGTATTGGTCCCAGCCACCTGGAGCACTGGGTTGAGCAAGAACCTGAGGCCACATCTAGGCTCAGAGTGGGAAGAGTGCTGTGATGGGTTAGTGGTGGCTGCCTTGGTGCAGTGTAGGTTGTGCTGTGTGTTTGCCATCACTCTGAAAGATGGCTTGCCTCAGGCCTGACCACCTGGACTTCTGTCTTGCTCCCAAGACTCAGTCCTTACAGTTTTTTGGGTCACGTGGAGTGGATAATGACGATGGGCCATGTGCTCATTACACGTTACCTAATTCAGACTTCACACCTACCGTACAAGGTGAATATAAGCTTCCCCCGTTTTGAGATTAGGGCCCTAGCTCTCCCAGAGGTCAGTTGACTTGCCCAAGGTCTTTAGAAGCAGTGAGGAGCAGAAATGGGTTCTGAAACCAGATCCATTTGATTCCATAGCTGGAGCTGCTAACCGGCATTCTCTTCCACCTCTCGTGTCAGTGCTTGGGTCCTGACTTTGTCCCCTGGACTTGAGTTCACGTCTTGGGCACCTGTCTGCCTCCTTCTGCCCTCACCAGCCACCTTGTCTTGACGTAGGGTACGGACTGCCTCCAAAGGGTGGTGTAGGTCAGTGGTCAGTGACACCTGGCAGACTGGGCTTCCCTCGGTGCCTGCACCTCCACCCCCTCCAAGCCAGTGCCGCCCCCGGGGGGGGTTAGTCACACAGACCAGAACCACGGATGCTGAAATGTTCTTCTCCCTTCAGGAGTTGGTACACGACAGAGGCGTGGTCTGCCACAGTGGGGTCATCTGCATCCATTGCTGTCACCTGGATGACCGAGGTCCCTGTGGGGAAGAGAATCCAGGGTTGCTGCTTTGCGATGGCCAGCCCCTCACCCCATTCCCAGATGAGGGCCGGTGGGGCTCAGGCTGTTCCCTGAACCCCCCTCCCCCAGGTCTTGAGGGAGAAAAGGCTGCTTTGTTTTCTGAGGAGCCTGCCTGGGGGCAAAGTGCTGGCAGTGGTGGAGGCCCAGCTCCCTCAAACATGAAGGGCAAAGAGAACAGGTGGTTTTCATTTATGGGGGAAATGAGGGAAGAGGTGAGTGGCTGAGGTCATGGGGAGAAGCAGTAAGGGCTGCTTCTTCCTTCTGGAAGCATGAGAACAAGAGAATAGGAAGGGCCCCCAGAGGGCTGGGTTCACATCTCTTTCCCCTTGAACTCCAGGCTCCCCATACTTAACAGGAAGGTCTGGTCCTGAGACCTGGCGAGAGAGCCCGGACTAAGGGCTGGGGAAGGGAGACCTTTTCTGGCACCCCCTGGAGGCTGGGGGTAGAATTGAGGAAGGAATAGTCTCCTCTGGAGGCCTGGGGTCCAGGCTGCTGACACACCTTGGGATGAGGTGTGTCCCTGTCCCGCCCCCCTCCACTCCTGTGTGGACCCCAAAGGTGACTCCTTGTCTTGGTGGAAGAGTTGGCCTCCTTCATGTGCAAAGGCTACGCTCTTGGCATGCCAGCCCTGAGAGTCAGAGCAGTGGGTGGCGTTGGCTCCAAAGAGTAACAAGACGTGTGTGTGTGTGTGTGTGTGTGTGTGTGTGTGTGTGTGAGACGGTCAGGACTCCACCTGGGGCCAGGTCAGAGCTTAGTCTTTAGGGACCAGAGTTCCTTTCGAGTCATATAAAGTGGCAATATGGGCATCCCCATAGCTGCCCGGAACTCACTGAATCCTGCCCCAGGCAGTGAAGCTGCCAATGGGAGAGGTGCCTCCATGCCAGGGACGAGTGAGGGGAGAGGGAGACAGACAGACCGGGTACGTACCTATCCCTGACATCTCGGGCACGGAGGCATTGAACACCCGGTGCGTGAACACAGGCCAGTTGTCATTGATATCGTGAACTTTGATGGTGAAGCTGGAAGGAGACTCCAGGTTCTTCTCAGTGTTCTTGTCCACCACGAGGGCGATGAGTTGGTACTCAGAGATCTTCTCCCTGTCCAGCCTCTCAAAGGCATACACGTCCCCTGTGCTCTCATCAACCTGGAAGACCTTGCCGGCAGACTCTCCTTTGAGCTGGTACTTGGTGTTCTTGTGGTTCACGCTTGATTTAATCTAGGAAAGGAGAGGCGCCGTGAACTGGAAATAGCAGTGGTGGCTGTGTGCGTGTGAGTGTGTGCCCGTGTGAGTGTGCCAGGGCATGGCATTATTAAAAAAAACCAATTATATCAACTTACAATTAAGTGAATCATATTAAAAACAGAGGTAGGGGCTTCCCTGGTGGCGCAGTGGTTGAGAGTCCGCCTGCCGATGCAGGGGACGCGGGTTCGTGTCCCGGTCTGGGAAGATCCCACATGCCGCGGAGCGGCTGGGCCCGTGAGCCATGGCCGCTGAGCCTGCGCGTCCGGAGCCTGTGCTCCGCAACGGGAGAGGCCACAGCAGTGAGAGGCCCGCGTACCGCAAAAACAAACAAACGAACAAAGGTAACGTACTATAAGTCTATTGCTTCCTAACACTGTCATTTTACTACATTTTACTATGTTCTCTTGAGTTTTTAAAAAAACAGTCTTATTTTTTACATCTTTATTGGAGCACAATTGCTTTACAGTGATGTGTTAGTTTCTGCTTTGTATCGAAGTGAATCAGCTATACATATACATATATCCCCATATCTCCTCCCTCTTGTGTCTCCCTCCCACCCTCCGTATCCCACCCCTGTTCTTGAGTTTTTATGTTGATCGTATTGAATGATGGAAATATTGGCTAATGCTGTGTTAATGCACATCTGTTCCCAACTCTGCCTTCAGTGGCATCAAGTTGGTAGCTTGCAACAGACATGGTGAAAGTATTTATACCAAGGAAATTGGCAAATGCTACAAACAGGATCTTTTCCCCTCAAAAGCCAGTTGTCAACTATTTATCAGCACATCAGTGGTCTCAGTCATTTAGTTTTGGAATGGTGCATAAAATGTTCTCTTTGTGGAGATTTACAACATATAGTTCTGCAGAAAAGAACTCCACTGAGCTTTGTTTAACTCAGGATTTCCTATACTTGTTAGACCACTGAATCCTTTTTCTTTGTTACACATACTGTTAGTGTCCTTAGGAATAAGACTTGGAAAATCATGTGTGAAAAGCAGTTTGCACAGGCTCTCAATAAACGCTAGTTGTTATTCACACTAGACGCCCACATTAAAGGCTATTAGAAGTTTAGAATTGCTGAACATTTCATTTATGGAATCTTGGAAACAGAGGCTATTAGGAACGTAAGCGAATCATATTTCATACATGTTGAATGGTCCTCCCGTAGGTGGTTAGGGTGTTCAAAAAATAGAGTTCAATAAAGTAAAAGAAAAAAATCAGATGCCTACAAGGTGCCAGCCTGGGAGCATAAAGATAGTCCAGACCCCATTCTTTCTCTCAGGGCCTGGTTTGAAGCAGAAGAGGCTGAGATTTTGATGAAGGGCAGCATTTAAGGGTCAGTTGGAACAAGAGCCTTGAGTGAAGGTGTTGCATCAGAAAGGCTGGAGGAGAACCTGAGAGAGAGTGGGGTCTCAGGACAGAAGAGGGAGCATCAAGATGGGTGTGGTCAGATCCCACGAGGTCTGGAAAGCATCCCTAGGCTTAGCAGGGGTGCAGTCATCGGAGCCCTTGGTGAGAGCAGCGTTAGGGGGTGGTGGATTGAGAAGCCGGACGACAGGGCTTTATTATTATTATTATTTTTTTTGCGGTACGCGGGCCTCTCACCGTTGTGGCCTCTCCCGTTGCGGAGCACAGGCTCCGGACGCGCAGGCTCAGCGGCCATGGCTCACGGGCCCAGCCGCTCCGCGGCACGTGGGATCTTCCCGGACCGGGGCACGAACCCGCGTCCCCTGCATCGGCAGGCGGACTCTCAACCACTGCGCCACCAGGAAAGCTCCCGGGTGACAGGGCTTTAGAGAAGAGTCGGGGAGGTGAGGAAGTGGGGACAGGGAGTGAGGCTCCTCCCCCTTGGTGGGCGGGGCGGGAGAGAGGTGAGGCTGTAGCTGGAGGTAGTGAAGAAGTATCCTGGAGCAGGGCTGCGGGTGTGCAGGGGCAGATGGTTCGTGGGGAGGTCCCGAAGCCCAGTGGCCGGGACATACGATGAACAGATGGGCAGGAGGCAAGAAGTGATGCGCCAGCGCTGGAACCTGTGACTTGGGCGGGAGGACAGTGGGGGTCAAGAAGGAGGGACAGTCTGGGGCCCTGTCTGAGTTACTCAGGGTTAGGATAGGATGGTCGTTCCAAGCCTGGTTCTGGTGGGTGCATTAGGATCCATGTGGGCAGGAGTAGCAAGGGGGCGTGAGTCAGCTTTGATCTGTTACTGGAATTCTGCCTGAGATTGCATTTGACTCACACCTAAACATCTTTGATAATTTCTCAGTATCATCAAATAAATAGTGTTAAGAAGACTTCATTTGGATATGACTTTCTGTTTTCCTTCCCTCCAACTTTTCTTAAATAGACTTTATGTTTTAGAACTGTTCTAGATTTATAGAAAAATTGAGGTGATAGTACAGAGGGTTCCCATACACATCCCGTGCCCAATTTCCCTGTTATTAACATCTTACATTAGTATGGTACATTTGTTGTAATTAATGCACCAATATTGATATATTATTATTAACTGAAGTTCATATTTTGTGCAGATTTCCTTAGTTTTTACCTAATGTCCTTTTTCTGTTTGAGGATCCCACCCAGGATACCACATTACATCTAGTTGTCATGTTCCTTTAAGTTACTCTTGGCTGGGACAGTTTCTCAGATTCTCCATGGTTCTTTTTCTAATTGAAATATACTTTATTTACAATGTTGTGTTAGTTTCAAGTGTACAGCAAAGTGATTCAGTTATATATATATATATACACAAATATACATATATATTCTTTTTCAGATTCTTTTCCATTATAAATTATTACAAGATACTGAGTATAGTTCTCTGTGATGTATGGTAGGTCCTTGTTGTTTGCCTAGTTTATACATAGTAGTGTGTAGATGTTAATCCCACTCCCCCCACTATCCTCTTTGGTAACCGTAAGTTTGTTTTCTTTGTCCGTGAGGCTCTGCTTGTTTTTGATGACCGTGAGAGTTTTGAGGAGTGCTGGTTGGGTGTTTTGTAGGATGCCCCCTATTGGAATTTGTCCGACGCTTTCCTCACGATTAGACAGACTGCGGTTATAGGTTTGGGGGGCCCTCCCCTTTTTTAAATTATCCCTATATTTGGATATAACATCTTAATGCCGAAAGCTATGCTGACCCATGTCTGTGGATTCAGAAGGCCACTCAGCTCCCATTGTCCAGCAAACAGCTCTGTAAACAAAGGCTCCTGGCTCTGATCTTGGTAATCAGGGACTTCCTTTCCTCCGATGACGTCTTTGGAGCCAGGAGGTGATCCTTGGAGCCCTGTCCTTGCCTCTCCCAGACACCGTTGCTTCTTCCCAGGGTGGGGACTGCACGGGACCCTCTGTCCCCATGCCAGGTGCCAAGTGCACACTGTGGGCAGGGGGCGGCAGGCCTGAGGCTCTTCCTGCTGCGCAGAGGACTTCGGGCGAGCCGTCCAAGGTCTGCCGTGTCCGGGCTGGGCGGCATGCCGGTGGCCCTGCTTGCTGCTGACTGTCCCTGACTCAGCCCGTGGATATTCGTTGGGGGGCAGCCATTCTCTTTGGAGGTTGATTCACGGCACACTCATCCCCTTGGGAAGGAGTAGATGGGCCGATGGCATTTTCCTCTAGGGCACAGAGTTCACATCGGTGTTGGGAGTCAGGAACCCTGTGCTTTCCTAGGGCTCTATCCTGGTTTCACTGTGTGACCCTGGGCAAGCGCCTTCCCCTCTGAGTAGCCAGACTGAAGGATCTGAATTTCCCAGCCATTCTTGGTGGCCAGAGGAGGCCTGGGCACAGTGAGCAGTGGAGAGGGCCGTGGGCAGGGCTGTGAGTATAGATTCCCCAGCTGGCTCCACCGCCATCTGCCATGGCATTTCTGGTGCTGAGGCCAGACTTGACCCTTCCCCATCTAGGGGTCGTTTCTGGCCTGTTTCTCTATAACCATAGGGCTCCCCCATCTCCAGCATGTGTGGGGTTCTTTGTCTGATACATGCTGCCCTTCTAGACCAGCGTGGGCAAACTGTTTCTGTAAAGGGCCAGATAGTAAAAATTTTCGACTTTGTGGATCATATGGTCTTTGGGACAATTACTCAAATCTGCCATTGTAGCATGAAAGCAACCACGACCATTTGTTAAGTGCACGGTGTGGCTCTGTTCCAATAAAACTTTATTTACAAAACCGCATGGCGGCGCAGTTCTACCAGCCCCTATTTATGTATTTATTTATTTAATTGAAGTATAGTTGATTTACAGTGTTGTGTTAGTTTCTTGTGTACAGCAAAGTGATGTATATGTGTGTGTGTGTGTATACATCTTTTCCATTATAGGTTATTACAACCTACGGAATATAGATCCCTGTGCTATGCAGTAGGTCCTTGGTGATTATCTGTTTTATATATAGTAGTATGTATACGTTAATCCCAAACTCCTAATTTATCCCTCCCCTGCTTTCCCCTTTGGTAATCGTAAGTTTGTTTTCTATGTCTGTGAGTCTGTTTCTGTTTTGTAAATAAGTTCATTTGTATCATGTTTTTAGATTTGACATATAAGAGGTATCATATGATATTTGTCTTTCTCTGTCTGACTTACTTCACTTAGTATGATAACCTCTAGGTCCATCCATGTTGCTCTAAATGGCAAGATTTCATTCTTTTTTATGGCTGAGTAATATTCCATTATTTATAGGTACCACACCTTCTTTATCCATTCATCTGTTGGTGGACACTTAGGTTGCTTCCACGTCTTGGCTATTGTAAATAGTGCAGCTATGAACATTGGGGTTCGTGTATCTTTTTGAATTAGAATTTTCATATTTTCTGGATATATGCCCAGGAGTGGGATTGCTGGATCATATTGTAACTTTATTTTTAGTTTTTTAAGGAGCCTCCATACTGTTTTCCATAGTGGCTGCACAAATTTACATTCCCACCGACAGTGTAGGAGGGTTCCCTTTTTTCCACTCCCTCTCCAGCATTTATTATTTGTAGACTTTTTGATGACAGCCATTCTGACTGCTGTGAGGGGATATCTCATTGTGGTTTTGATTTGCATTTCTCTAATAGTGGTGTGGAGCATCTTTTCATGTGCTTGTTGGCCATCTGTGTGGCTTCTTTGGAGAAATGTTTGTTTAGGTCTTCTGCCCATTTTTGATTGGGTTGTTTGTTTTCTTGATACTGAGCTATATGAGCTGTTCATATATTTTGGAAATTAAGCCCTTGTCAGTCACATCATTTGCAGATATTTTCTCCCAGTCTATAGGTTGTCTTTTTATTTGGTTTATGGTTTCCTTTGCTGTGCAAAAGCTTATAAGTTTGATTAGGTCCCGTTTATTTATTTTTGCTTTTATTTCTTTTGCCTTGGGAGACTGACCTAAGAAAACATTGCTGTGATTAATGTCAGAGAATGTTTTGCCTATGTTCTCTTCTAGGAGTTTTATGGTATCATGTCTTATATTTAAGTCTTTAAACCATTTTGAGTTTGTTTTTGTGTATGGTGTGAGGGAGTGTTCTAACTTCACTGATTTACATGTGGCCAGCCCCTGTTTTAGATCACAAGCTCCATGAGGGTGTGGACCGTGTCTGTCTTTGCCCCCTGACCATGTCCCAGAGCCCAGCCTTGTGCTTGGGACCATAATTCCTCTCACCAGTACACTGATCTTTCTTTAGCTGACCCTGCTTAGCTTCCAAGAAACTGACGTGGTGAGATTTTAAAGCACTGGAAAGGAATTTTTCTCCTCACTGAAAACTCTTGAAATACCTAATCCATCTCCCTGTCGTTGTGTGTGAAATTCCACCACTAGAGCCATTCCTTTCTTTTTCTTTTTTTTTTTTTTTTTGCGGTACGCGGGCCTCTCACTGTTGTGGCCTCTCCCGCTGCGGAGCACAGGCTCCGGACGCGCAGGCTCAGCGGCCATGGCTCACGGGCCCAGCTGCTCTGCGGCATGTGGGATCTTCCTGGACCGGGGCACGAACCCGCGTCCCCTGCATCGGCAGGCGGACTCTCAACCACTGCACCACCAGGGAAGCCCCTAGAGCCATTTCTTTCAATTAGAGTGTACGGTTTTGACCTCAGCGACCTTTTGACACAGGAAGATAGTTCATTAGTCCCTCAGATTAGCTCCAAGCTCTAGGAAGGTGACTGAGGACGGACATGTTTTAAATGGGATGAAATGAGGGTTTAGAGTCGTAGACACCGCCCTGGAGGGCAGGCTTGGGTCAAGTGCCTTGTTATGGGTGTCCTAGGATCTGGAGCTCATAACGCCCTAAATGCTAGGGCAAAACACCCTGAGAGACAGGGCTTTCTGAGGAGGTTCAAAGGCCTCGACTAGAGATGGCAAATCGTGGCCTGGATGATGAGCTGTGTCACCAGCACAGTTCTGTAGAAGTCTGCTCAGGTCTTCCAGACCTCTCAGGTGCGCAAAGTTAATGGCAGCCTTGGCTGGTCCTGCCCTGAGCCCTGAGCCCCCATGCTAGGCTGCCCTCCTTAGCTTGTGCACGGGGTGGCCCTTCTGCCAGTGATACTCACTCCATAGGCCAAAGTCTGCGAGAAAGATGAACCATTGTGCTCACCATTACTTCCACCACCACCACCACCACCTCCACCTCCACGATCATCGTCGTCGTCACCCCCACCACCGCTGTTACCACCACCACCTTCTCCTTGGCTATCACCATAGTCGCCGCCACCATGACATCTGCCACCTCCACCATCTCTCCCTGCAGCCACCACAGCACCTGTCACTGTCTTTATCATCACCACCACCACGGCACGCCTCTCCCGCTCTGGGGCCTGAGCCTTACCTTGCCCACATAGTGGGGCAGTGAGCCGTTTTTCTCTTCATCGATGTGCATCTGGTTCCAGATCCAGTCTCTCTTCTGGCGCCGGTGAATGGGCAGCGAGCTGGGGGGGTCGGGTCGGTCAGGGTTGACTGCCACTGCAGCTGCTGCCAGCAGGCCCAGGCAGGTGCCCCCTGCAGCCAGCAGCATCACGAACACCTGCATCTTCCCGGGACGGACGGTTCTGAGGGACGAGGAGAGAGACCATCAGGGAATGTGGGGTGCGAGCATCTCCCGGGGAGCACTGAACTGTTTAACCCTTCATCCTTCACTCTCTGCTCAGACTAGCAGAACCACACCCTCTTCCTGCCCCCGTGGAGCTCCTAGTCTGGGAGGGGAAGCCAGACACAGAAACAATTCGTACTTAAGAGTCACGTGTGCTATTGGGCAAGCAAGCATGGGCGACAGGGGAGGCTAGAGGAGAGCTGTAGGGAAGGTTTCCTGGAGGAGAGAGCAATGCTGATGTGGATGGTAGCTCCCAAAGCCTTGTGCGGTGGACACCCAGCTTGGATTTTACAGACAGGGAAACTGAGGAACAGAGAAGTTAAGTTCACAGTGGAGTAAATGGTGGGGCTGAGAATAAAGCCCAGGTGTCTGACCTCAGCAGCTGACATTTATCAATAAGTGTCATCGATAAGTATAAGTACAAAAAATAAATATCAATAACTATTGAATGCCTGACACTCTTCCAAGCACTTTATATGTGTTATCGCACTTAATCCTCCCAGTAAGCCAAAAGGTGGGTATAATTGTGGCCCTCACTTTATAGATGAGCGGAGGAAGAGAGAGGTTTAGTAACGTTTCTGAGATCACCCAGACGGGAAGCCTCAGAGTCAAACTCAAACCAAGTCGGCCTGGCCCCAAAGTTCATGCTTCTTCCTACTGCCCTCTCTTGACCTAGCAGCTGCTGTGTGGTGGGATTTAAAGACTCCTCTGAACAAACATGCCCCCCGGCTAGTCCGAGAGCCCCTGTGGCAGTGTTGCTTTGATGTTGTCTTAGAAGGCTCTTAAGAAACCCAAATGTGGTGACCTAGAGGGCCAGGCCCTCACCAGAGGCAGCGCTCACAGTTGGTGATTAGCTTAGGAGCTGTCACGAGAACAGGGGTGGGATGGGGTGGTGGGTAGAGAGGCTGGGCTCGCAGGACCAGCTTCGTAGTTTGTGGGGCGTAGTATAGAATGGAAACGTGGGGTCCTTTTCTCAAAAGTTACTAAGAATTTCAGGACAGAGACGGAAGAATGTGAAACCCAGCATGGGGTCCTTTTAAGCACAAGACCCCATGTGATTGCCCCCATGAAGGCAGCCCTTGGGACATGGGATCAACCTGGATGGGGATCTGGGGTCACCCAGAGATCAGGGCCCGACTTCATCCTGAATTCCAGAAGGAAGAGGGCTTGTCTCACTGCCCCAGGGTGGGTAGAGGCTGTGACCTCGGCTGTCACTATGCCCTCTCAGCCCTTGACCCCATCAGTCTACCCTTGCTGGTCCCTGTGTCACTGACCTGTGGCTCCTGGGATGGTTCAGAGGAAGAAGGCTGGTGGGTGGGAGTGGGAGTCAGAATCAGGGCTCCTGCCTGGAGAGAGGCAGGGACCCACTGGGTGCTGGATGGGAGGCCACCTCCCTGGCTGTCGCCCGCCCTGGCCGCAGGGAGAAGCTGGATTTTGCACAGCACAGGAGGTTTCTAAACTCTAGTAACATTTCCTCTGAGACACTGGCGCCAGGCTGTCCTCAGTGAGGGCCGGGGGTGTGTGTGAAGACTGGCCTGTGGGCCTGCTGAGCTTAGCATCCAGCACCCCTGTGGCCCCCGGCTGCTGGCCCAGGCAGAAGTAGGCTCGCAGGGTTTGGCTGGGACAGAGCATTAGCCGGGCCTGGAACGCAGGTGCCATGTGCCTGGGAAGGCTTCCGGTCCCAGTTCCCTCAGTCCTCAATGAGGTGGTCAGACTGGAGGAGACCTGGTGCCCTTTGAGGTGGGCTGTGAAAAGGGCAGCTGCTCTGGGCCGGAGGAAGGCAGTGAACAAAGGCTCAGGGAGCTGAGAGTTCTGCCAGGAAGCTGGTCCTGACTCAGGGGAGGTGGCAGCTGTGACCCCTGGCCAGCCTCGCTGGGCTCAGGCCCGGTGGGTCATTTCCTTCTTTGCCTCAAAAGGAACTGCATGTCTTGCTCCCTTCTTCCTCCCTCAAGTGAGAAGTGACTCAAAAAATGAAAAAGTAAAACAGATAGAAGTGAAACTGAGAAATGGGGAGAGAGAAGTTCTCAGGCCCCTGGGCAGGACAAGATACGAGGCCACGCCCTGAGCGGATGCGTATTGAGCATCTACTGTGTGCTAGGCTTTGGGGTGCAGCAGTGAGCAGGACAGACAGGACCTGTCCCCGGGGAGTGCACGCTGTCGTGGGAACCCCAGGAAAATAAGTACATGGGGAAAAACATCAGCTGCTGATCAGAGGCTCTCAGGGAATTACACTGGGGGACACAGCAGAGGGCGAGGGGGCAGCTGGCTGAGACTTCAAGGCCAGGGGAGGCCTTTCAGAGAGATGATATTCATGCCAACATCGGAGTGTCAGCCCTGGGAATGCCAGGGGAAGGGAGGGTATTCCAGGCAGAAGGGTCAGCAAGTGCAAAGTCCCTGAGGTAGAAAAACGGTTCGTTTGTTTGAAGAGCCAAAAGAAGGCCCTTGGGTCAGATGAGCAATGGGGGCTCCAGAAGAGGTGACAAGGTCGGGATGGTAGGCTGAGTGACAGCTCCCCAAAGGTGTCCATGTCTTCACCCCTGGAACCTGTGAATATTACCTTCCCTGGCAAAGGACTTTCAGCAGATAGCATTAAGTTAAGGATCTTGAAATAGGGAGATTATCCTGGACTATGTGGATAGACCCAGTACAATCACAGCGTCCTTAAAAGATGAAGGCAGGAGGGTCAGAATCAGGAGAAAGGAGATGTGATGATGGAAACAGAGGTTGGGGTTTCCATCCTCTGTTTCCTTGGCCTGTGGGGCCCCAGGCCAAGGAATGGGGGCGGCCTCTGGAAGTCAAAAAAGGCACGGAAATAGATTCTCCCCTAGAGGCTCTAGAAGGAAACAGTCCTGATTCTCACCCACCGAAACCCATTTCGGACTTCAGACCTCCAGAACTATAATAAATAAATAAATTGGTGTTGTTTCAAGCCAGCCACCTTTGGGGTGGTTTGTTACAGCAGCTGGAGGAAACTAATGCAGTTGGGTTGTACAGGGCAGCCTAGAGAGAGCTTTTTCCTAAGCACGAGGGAAGGTGACATGATCTGATTTGAAGAGATCCCTGGCTGAGGTGAGGAGACGGGCTGGGAGAGAGGGGAGACCAGCAGGGGAGGTCACTGTCATCCAGGCGAGAGTTGATGGTGGCCCAGACCAGGTGTAGAGGTGCGTGGCCATGGGATGTGTTTTCGAGGTGGAGTTAACAGGACTTGCTGTGAATGGAATGTAGCGGGTGAGGGATGGAGAGGAATCTAGGATGGCTCTCGAGTCTTTGGCCTGAGCAGTTGGCGGGGGCAGGGCTTTGCTGAGGTTCGGAAGACGGGTAGTGGTACCAAAAGGTCTGTGTGGGCTGTGTCAGGTTGGAGTTGCTATGAAACATCTCTGTGGCCATGGCCAGCAGCTGCTGGAGACATGGCCTGGTGTGCGGAAGAAGGTGGGGCTGGAGCAGCTTACAGACAGTCCCTTCACGTGGCTGGTGCTCAAACTGTGAGGCTGGAACATGAAGGAGGACAGGTAGCGAGGGAGGAGAAGTGGCCCAGGACAGCCCCATAGGTCTTTACTCTTTCTCTGTCTCATGAACTTGTCATCCAGGATTAAGCCCAAATGTCCTCCTCTGGGGAGCCATCCCTGGTCCTCACCTTGCATCTCATGCATCCCTGGGCATCTTCCACTGCAGCACTGCCTGGGGCTCGTCCCAGGGTTGACACCCAGGTCCCATTGCTGGGCTCAAATCACAGCTTCCTTCCCTTCCTGGAGAATGGCTTTCTACCTGCCCTGTCTACATCTTCCCTTTTCCCCAAGGCCCAGCCACACCTGACACATGGCTCTCTCCTCTTTGGGTTCACACAGAGCAGGGTGACGGCTGTGATTCCAGGGTCTGTGGTTTAGAGAATGTCAGTTGTGCTGCTTTGCTGCTCTGTGACCGTGAGCGAGACTCTTTACCTCTCTGAGCCTCAGTCTCATCATCTGTACAATGGGAACACTAGTGTCTACCTCTCAGGGTTGTTTTCAGGCCTGAATTGAAAAAAACATTTGTAACATGGCCAAAAAAGTAGCTAAGAATAAAACCAAGCATGTATGAATCCTCACCGACACTCTGTTTTGCTCTACTGAGTAGTTAGCTTACCATTCTTGATTGTGAACACCCAACCATTTGGTTGGGGGATTTGCAGGTCCCTACCCTGCTGAATCTACTCCCCCACCCCTCCCCTGACCTCTGCTCTGTGTCAAGGGGACTGACCCTTGGCCTACAGGCGCGAGGTTCTGGTGTTTGGCCAATGGGGGCTCTAGCAGGTGTCTGAGGATGGGAGGAGAAAAGTTGGGGTACTTCCTCCCTGCTGCTGTCTGCTCTGGTTCATTTGTACTGCTGTGGCTGCACCTCTCCATCCCGGTAGCTTCTGTGGCTCCCATCCGTCCCTCACTGGGTTCGGGAAACACCCTTCCCTCCTCTTTGTCCCTTTGGTCCTGTGGTGGTCTGCTGCTGGTCTCTGCAGGACTCAACATCCCGTTTGTTCCCTTGACTGAGCTCACAGCTCTGTAAGTGTTTCCTTCATAAAGTCTCTCCTTTGAAACACCTCCTCAGTGGCACACTGAAACCTTATCTCACTTAAGCCTTGCAAACTGCCAGGTAGTTGTCAGTGATCCCATTTTGCAGATGAGGCTCAGAGAGGTGGAGTGAGCCCTGCTGGGTCACACAGCGGCGAGTGGTTGAGCCAGGATTTGAACTTAGGCTGCCTTTCACCCCGAATAGTGCCTTTCCATCATGCCACTCTCTCTCTATTTCTGCGGTGACATTAATATGTAATAATAATAATAATGGTAGTAATAATAGTAATAATAAGCAGCTGTTCTCCATGTTTGACTTTCATAGATGAAATCTCATTTAGTTTTCACACTGTCCTCAGGATGTAGGAATTATCATCCCCATTTCACAGAGGAAGAAACTGAGGCTCAGACACAAACACCTCGTAAGTGGTAGATCTGGAACCCTCACCCAGATTTATCTTTTTCTAAATCCTGGGCTCCTTCTACACCCAATCTCAGAGGGTCCTGAGGGACTTTTCCATCTGAAAAGCCATGTTTATTTGTGTCTTTTGCCTTTTGTGTTAGAAATTTGTCCACGTAAATGGGGGCTGAGAGGAAGGGCTTTTTCGAAAAATCGAAAAATCGTTCCTCCTCCTCCTGCTGTTGGAGAGGAAGTCAGCTGGCAGGATTTGCTGGACCCACAGCTGGAAACAGAATTTCCCTTGGCCACACCTCTGGAGGTGTGGTCAGAGCACAGCTGGGGTCAGGTTTATTTTAGCCCTTTACTTTCCTGTAAGTAGGAGTCACATCTCTTGGTTGCTCTCACCAAGTTTTTGGAGAGATCAGGCCGCTGCTGGTTGGGTTTGCGGTACCACAGATGTGTGGTGGGCCTGAGGATGTTGGAATTGATTTCTGTGCTCAGAAATGCCCAGCTGAGTAGCCCCGGGGCCTTTCCTGACAACAGACATGGGGGAGAGGGGATTCGCTTGGCAGCTCAGACGTGCCTGCTGGGCACCCAGAGGCCAGGTGCTGGCCTGTGTCCCTGTTACCCAGGATCCGTGATGATGCTCAGTCCCTGGAGCTGTGTACGAGGCTTTTGGGGGCAGCTCCAAGTGGACTGATGGATGAGGGTGGGCCCTCTGTGCCCTCGGTCAGTCTGGGAAGGTCCAGGGGGCCCAATGAGAGGACAGAGTGTGTGGCCCAGGCCCCTGGTAATGGGCATGGAGCCCAGGAGAAGGGGCAGAGGAACCTCAGAGCATCTGGGGGATGGCTGGGCTCAGTCATGCCCGGATCAGAGGGCAAGGCCTTGGAGAACTCCTGGGTTTGGGTCTGTGTCCACAGTGGGTGGGACCACTGAGCTCAGAACCTAGATGCCTGGGTTGGGCCTGAGGACTGGCTCTGAAAGCTGAGCCAAGTTGGGGGGGGCTGGAGAGGTTGTGTGCCTCTGCTCCTCTCCAGTTCCCTGTCTGGGTCTCAAGGGTGCGGTCCAGTGGTTGGGACTCCGTGCTTCCACTGCAGGGGGCGCCGGTTCAGTCCCTGGTTGGGGGAACTAGGATCTCGCATGCTGCACAGTGCAGCCAAAATAAATAAATAAATTTAAAAATTAAGAAAGAGGGGGGTGTTGCTTGGTGAGCCTCGAAGAGGAGCCCCAGCCTGTGGGATGGTAACACCCACCAGGCCTGGTCACAGCTTCTGGCCTTTGCACTTGCCGTTCTCTCACCTCTGCCTGGACTTAGGTCACATGTCACCACTTCTCTGAAGCCCTCTCTAGAGCCTGGATGTTATACAGTCATTCAACAAACATTTATTGAGCACCTACTATGTGCCAGGTACTGAACTACAAGTGGGGAGCCTACACAGGCTGCACCCTTGTGTAGAGACATTAACCACTTGATAAAAAACACAGTTTCAAGTTGTGGTGCTTTGATGGAGGCGTAGAGGAAGATGTGAGAGGGCAGAGAGGGGAGGGCCCTGATTTCTCAGACGGTCTCAGCCCAGCAGTGAATCCTGCCTCTCTCTGATCTGCTGTGAGACAGTAGGCAAAACTCCCTTTGGTCTGTTTCTCAGGACCCCCTCTGTCACTGGCGTTTGGCCTTTTCAAAGGGGCTGTGAGGTCCGCTCAGCTCTGTGCTCTAAGAAGGAGCCAGGGGGCCCCAGAGGGAGGTGGAAGGGGGGCGGGTTGGGGCTCCTCCTTTTGTAGTTAAATGGGCCCTCGGAAGCCTGGGCCAGCTGGGAGCTGCTCAGCGGGCAGCCTGGCAAACGCCCCCGGCTGGGATGGTTCTGCCCCGACCCTGTTCAAGCCTTAGGTTTCAGGGGCTAAGTCCGGGCGTTTATTGAGCAGACTGGAGGGCCCTTGGGGGTGGGGTAGAGGAAGACTCCAGGTCAGGGATACACACATGACATCCTCAGGCCACACGGACACACAAACGTGCTGCCTACACAAGCACACACCCCTGTCCCCCGAAGAGTCTCCTCTCTGTGGGGCTGGCCCCTCTCCCGCCCAGCACGCCCGCCAGCAGCTAGGACAAGACCTGGCAGCAGAGCCCGGCCCCAGGCAAAGCCGCGGAGGGTGGACTGGACGCTCAGTCCCAGCCCAGCCTCCTGCAGGCTCTGGGCTGCAGCCCAGAGGCCCTGGGTCAGGGATGAGGGGCCAGGAGGTGGGAGGAGAGGCCCAGAACCTGCAGGGGTGGGGGTGAAGGCACTAGAGCCCCTGCCCCCTGTGTGGCCCTGGGCGGCTCTCCCACTGCCCTCCCACTCCACACCTCGAGCCTCAGTCTGGGGTCGAGGTTGGAGCCAGTGACCCCCAAACTCGTTCAGGGATCACCGGCACTGGGAGGATGAAGGGTGAGTCCCCAGGGGCCGTGGAGCCGGGCAGCTATGAGCTGGCCCCTTGGGGCTTTATCCTGGTTTGGGGCTCAGTTCAGCCCTGTGACCTGCTCTTGTGATCCTCTCCCCTCGGGTTCTGCCAACAGCCTCCCTCCCTCGGCTCCCCTTAGAGCTGCCCACGCTGCTCCCCTGCTGACCGCTCCTCCCTGGCTCCCCACACCCTGCAGGGTGAAGCCTAGCTCCTGAGCCAGCATTCAAGACCCAGCACAGAGTGCCCCTGCCCACCCCTCTGGTTCTCCTCTCCCTCACCTCCCTGCCCCACCCAGCCTCGAGGAGAACTGGACGTTTATGGAATACACAGGCTGTTCCCTCTGCCCGAATGCCCTTCCTTGCTGTGGCCCCTGGGTGAGTGCTCTGCTTCTTTTCAAGCCCCAGTCCGTACCCCCCACAAGGTCTTCTGATTGGCTCCCGCTCCAGCGCAGCCTCTGCCTGCTGGCGCGAGTGTCTCTGACCAGGCATCCGCTTCATCCCAGCATCCAGCGGCGTGAACTCAAGGCCCAGAGGACCTTGAGGTGTCGGTGTCCCTACTGCTGTCTGTCAGCCCGCCTCGGTCTCCAGCTCTGATCTTGCACTCCTTCCCTCCTTCCTCAGAGGATTTAAAACAAATCTGCACAAATCTGCCTACAGCACCTTGGGTGGTCAGAGCACATACAGTGGTTGATAGAACTCAGAGAAGCTCCTCCTGTCACCATACAGCATCTCTAACGGCCCACCACTTTGTCAGGCACACCACCATTAGGATTTTGATCCTTTGAGGACTGTCAGATTGTCCTTCTTATGGGTCCCTGATGAACATACACCCGTGTGCAGGGGGCTTCCGAAGGTAGGGCTGGCGAAACAGAGATCATGGGTTGCCATTCACATACTCACGGCAGACATCAGTAATCAATTACAGTGTTCGTTTCCCACCGAACTTGAACTCAGCCCCTGAATCCTCAATACAGTCTTTGAGCTAGATACAACCAATTCACCAGACCTAGTGTACGATTCGAAACAAATTTGTCCTGGGGTCTCTGGGTCATTCCCTTATCTCCTAATGGGGCAGCTCAAAGCTTGAAGGAGAGAAAACCCACCCTTGGGAGAGCCTTTTCCAGCCTCTTCTGGGCTTTCTGACTTTGTCTGGGGCTCTGAGGCAGTCATTGGCGGCAACAAGTCTCACACACTTGCCTGTTTGCTCATGAGCTGTGTGGCCTTAGGCCCATTCCTTGCCCTCTCTGAGCTCTAGCTTCCTCATCTCTAATGGAGGATTGAATGAGATCATGGGTACAAAGCCCAGCACACAGTAGGTGCTTAGTAAATGTGTGGGTGTCTCAACCCTCACCTACCCACTCAGCCTGGCCTGGCAGCTGTGGGCTTGACTGGCCGACTCACACCTGACCTCATTTCCTGGTTCTGCCCTGGGCCCACCTCCTGCTCCTGTCTGTTCTCCTCTAGAAGGAAATCTCATTCACTGCCTTCCTGGCCCAGCCGCATGGGCCCTACTTCCCCCTCCTCCCAGTGTCTGCACCTGCCAGAATCTGATAGTTATGCTGTGGCAGACAATCTGGAGGTCCCTGAATCAGTTTAGAGACTATGTGGTCCATCCCTTGCCCTAGAGAAATTAGAAGACTGAAGCTCAGAGAGCAGGCCCAAGACTTCCCAGCATCCTCTGGGGCTCCTGCTCTTCCTCCAGGGAGTCTTCTGTGATTTCTCCACCCAACATCAGCTTGGATCTGGGTTACGATGGGCTTGTCAGTATCTCTCCAGCCAGAAGCTAAGCTACTGAGGGCAGCAGTTGTCTCCTAGAACATTCCTCCCCCAGGATCATTGGGCTCCTGGCTCATCCTGGTGCCTGCTTCTGTGGCTTGAACTGTCAGGTTCAATCCTCCCCTGCTTCTCCCCTCTCCAGGCTTCCCTATGGAGTGTGACAGGGCAGTGGGGTCAGAAGGGGCTGGCCTCATTCATATCCTGCTTTCACCTCATAGTAACTGTGTGACCTTGGACTGGCTGCTCAGCTTCTCTCAGACTCTGTGGTCGTGTCTGTCAAATGGGAATTCTTTTAGTAGCTTCAAGGATGCCGAGGGGGTGCAGAGAGGTGATGGAAGTAGTAAGGGATGGATCCCATGGGCAAGGGGCTCAAGATTTTTTTCCCTGAGCTAGTGGCCAGTGTGTCCACTGTGTATCCCCGAGGCAGCAGCAGAGCTGTGAGTCATCCAGCTATGGGAGAAAATAAGCATGGCCCCTCCAGCTTCCTGCTCCCATGTCCGGCCCTTGTTCAGAAGCACTATCGCTCAGGTCTAGACTGCAGGGTGGGCAGCTTAACCCCTGCAAGGCCGGTGGGCCCCTCGCCTACCCCCTCACCACTGGAAGCCAGAATTAGCAGGGCTGCCTGGGGGCGCAGAAGCTCCTGGGCCCCTTGATCACCTCCAGGCTGGCACCCACACATGGCTGGACTCAGGCCAGATGGGAGGGTCCCGCTGTTCCCCATCACCTGAAGATGAACCAAAATTCTCGGTCCTGCTACTTACTCATGGCCTTCTGCATCACTGGCCCTCCTGCCACTCCCTGCTCTGAAAACCTTCTGGCTGCACTGGCCTCTCCAGGTCCAATGAGCTGCCCAGGCTCCCTGCCTCCCCTGGAATGCCCTTCGTCTCCTGTCAGGATCCTGTCTGCCCACCACCCATGGCAGAAATGTCCATGGGGTGGGGGTGAGGAACAAGCATAGTGCTTGGCGTGGAGTAGCTGCCCAGAGCGCTCGCTGGAGGATGAGCTGACGCATCTCTCACCTACTGGGGACTGACCGACCTCAGGGGTCAAAACCTTTGTGACACTCAGGCCATGGTCAGCTCTGGGTGGCAGGTAAATTCAGCTGTGATTTCTTAAAGCTCCCCTCCTACGATCCGTTCCCGGTACCAAGTGTGTATATCGCTTCCTTTAATTGCCTCATGAAAAGACCCTTTCTTCCAGTTTACAGATGAGGAGGCTGGCACATGAGAAGCTGCATGGTTCTGGAAAGAGCCTGGGCTTTGGGGTACGAGTTCTTGCCCCAAATCTCAGTTGCCTCAACTGAGAAATGGAGAAAGGCTGTATCTAATTCATCGGCTTGCTGGTAATATAAAGTAGTGAGCTCCAGTGCTTCAGAGCCTTCTGTAGACATCATTTCCAGGTCTCATGATGAACCGCAAAAAGAATCGCCATCTCCATTGTTCAGAGAAGCAAACTGAGTTTTGGAGACACTGAGTAATTTTCCCAAAGTCACGCGGGAAGCGAGTGGTAGAGCTGGGATTTGTATCCAGGATGGCTCTCACCCTAGACCGCCTGCCTCCAAGTCTTTGGGGGGAACTTCTCTAAAATTATGAGGGCTGCTGGGTCCCTTGGGCCCCAATCTACGGGTACCTCGGTTTTGGGGGAGAAAAACTACAGCTTCCGCAGCTCGTAACCGGCCCCTACGGTGTCTGGGGAAGGAGGGGAGGGGATTCCACAGGTAGGGCCTCCGCTTGCCTGTACTGAAAATGGGGGCAGTGGCTGACAGGGAGGGCCGAGGCTCCAAGCTCCCCTTCCAGGGCTTCTCTCCCAATCCCAGCACAGAGCCTTCGAGGGGACGGGATGATGTCATCCGTGGTAAATCCTCTCTCGTGGGGGAAGGGGCACCACTTGGGTGCCAGTCCTCTGCCCCTGGTGTGCTGGGCGACTCAGGCGGAATCCTGTCCTCTGAGCATCTGAGCCCAGCACCCACAGAAGCCAGTGGGCCCTTGAGTCTGGGAGTCTACCTGTGGGAGAGCCGAGCTTACCCCTTCCCCGAGAACATCCCTTCGTGTCCGCGGCACCACCCCTGGGCGCACCTTTCCCAGCTCTGTTGTGAGCCAGGAGACCCAGTCTACCCCAAGGAGTGGCGCTTCCCTGGGAGCCGATGATGACCGTTCTACATATGGGGAAGTCAAGGACCCTCACTCACCTTGCCTGTGGGCTGAGAGGTGTGTCCGTTCCGTCTGGCTGTCCAGCCGGGGCTGAGCGTGCCGTGGAACTGTGCAGAGCTCGGCCAACAGCCTCTGGAGGGGAGCCCCACCCGGCGGTAAGGGAGGCCTGGCCGCCGCCCCTTCAGGTTTTCCAGCTGGCCCTGGCCCATGTGCACCCCCCCCACCCCCACCAAGGATGGTTTCCTGTTATTGTTCGTTTGTGAGGGCCGGGCTGGCTGCAGAGAGGCAGGCCCCGTGGTGGGCGGCCTCCTCGGCCCAGCTGGGCCGTCCCCATGGAGGCCTAGCCCTGGACTTGGCCGGGACGCTTAACTCGGGCCCCAACCCCAGGCCTCAGCTCTGGGGCTTTGAGCCCAACACCTGCCGAGGGGCTTCGTTCATCTTCCTCGTGACCCCGAGGGCAGGTGCCGTCACCCCCACTTTATAGCTCATGACACTAAAAATTCAGCAAGTTTGAGGTGCTTGTCTACTCAGCTGGGGCGTAGCACAGCCAGAAATCCAGCCTGGGTCACCCTGGGCCCAGAGCCAGATTTTCCCAGGTGACTCCATGACATGCTGGGGGAGGGGCAGACTTTGCAGTGGCTGGGGAGGCCTCAGGGGCCCCTGCGGTGGGGTGGGTAGGAGATGGGAACAGGCTGCAGCTCCTGGGTCTGTGAACTGGATTGACTTCTGGTGGGCGTGGGCCTGGGTTCCAGCTGTAAGGTGCCAGCCTGGGTGTTGGGGGTTAGGGGTGCGCCCTCTGGGTTTAGGAATATCAGGCGGAGCCAGGTGCCTGATGGGCCAGTCATGCACCTCCACCCCAGCCTCAGTTTCCTCTTCAGTAAAATGGGGATAATATGACCTCAGCCTCACATGGCTGTTGAGATAAACAAGAGTCCAAGAGGGGCGTGGAAGATGGGGAAGCTGAAGGCAGGACCAGGGACCCTTAGAACCAAGAAGCTGCGGGCAGAAGGCGCTCGGGTTCTGTGAATCATGAGAGTTACAAGAGGAGGTTTTACAAACTGCAGGTACCGGGGCCCCACCCCAGTCCAACTGATTTGGAATCTCCCAGGGCAAGTAGTGGGAATCTTTGCCTAGTTGCCCGTGTTTTTCCATGGATGGATGAATGGCTGGGAAGTCCCGAACTGGTTCTCTTTATACAGCTGGGCAAACAGAGACCTGAGAGGGAGAGAGCCTTGCCCAGGGGCACTAAGTCAGTGGACACTGGTGTGGAGATGGGGAATGGAGTGGGAGGGTATTTTGGGGGGAGGGGAAGATAAAGATTTCCCTGTTCCAGGCATGTTGAGTTTGAGATGGCTTTTAGACACCCAAGTGGCATGTCAGATTGGCAGCTGGAGATGGAGGTAGATAGTTGGATATAGGTGGATACAGTTGGGGACAGGGGTGGATTTAGTGGATACAGTTGGAGACAGTGGGAGACAGGGTGGATACAGTTGGAGACACTCAGCCTGGAGGTGAGTTTTGGAAGCCCTGAGCGTATGGCTGGCACCTGAGGCCTTGGCAGTGGACGAGCTAACAGGGAGGGAGGCCCCGGGCCTCTTGAGATCTGTAGATTCCTTCGGAGAGAGCCCAGGGAGGAAGGAGGGAAGCCAGGGGTGTTGGCTGGGTCAGCCTGGGAAAGGTGGGCACTGAGACTTGACCACTGGATCTGGAAGTGGGAGGTCCCTGATGGCTGTGACCAGAGCAGGTTAAAGGGAAAGGAGTCGACATGAGGGACTGAGGGGGGCGGCTGGTGCAGGGGGATCAGGAAACAGAGGCGTGTGATCCCGGCTCCTTCCCTCAGACTTGCAGTGAATGGAGCAGAGAGATGGGCGGCTTTTAGGTTTTGTTTTAAAGCAGTGCTGGCATGTTTGTGTGCTGAGGGGACTCCAGCAGCAGGGAAGGCAGATGGCGCTGGAGGGAGGATGGTCCTGAGGCGGGCCTCTGCGCGGGAAGCCGCACATCACTGGCTGTTCGCGGAATGAACAAACAAAAGCTCAGCACTTTTTTCTCCAACAGGATTAACTCTGCCTTCTCCTGCCAGGGGGTGGGGTGGCCACAGAGAAGCCAGGACCGGCTCAGGGCTCCGTCCCTCGTGCCTCAGCCTGACTTCTCACACCCGCCCGTGCCGACTGCCTGCCCTTGTGGTCTGTGTGCCCGTGAGGTCGGTCCAGGCCCGGGCATCACTTCCTGCTGGGTCTCAGACTCAGCCCTGGTGGCAGACAGGGATGGGGTTTGTCCTGGCACCATCCCTTTGTGATCTCAGTCTGGGAGGAAGTTGACTCTGCCCTGAAACCCCGCTGTTCCTGTCATTAGTAAACAAGGGGCTGGTCATCTGGGCGTGTGCCCCGGGGGGTGGGGATGGGTCCTCCACAGAGAGGTAGTCCAGGCCACGGAGGGAAGCTCGTGCCCCTGAGGGTCCCCTCAGGGTCTCCTGCCCGATTTCTGCCACTGCCCAGCCCCGATTCCAACCCCTCTGGAGGCAGAGGAGGTGACGGGAGGACACAAGGCCAGGAAGGTACCATCAGGGGCAAAGGAGGCAGCCCGAGGGCCGGCAGGAAACGGGATGGTCTGTGGGACCTGATTAGTAGCTGGAGGGGGAAGTGACAATGGAGGCGGTGTGGGTGGGCTGGGGAGTGTGATAACAAGGCCTCTGCCAGGACATAAGTTGACCGGGGAGGGGGCCCTATGACATCTTGCTTGGAGGGGTTCAGGCTTGGGGGTGCAGATTCTATGCCAGCTTGTCACTGGCTGTGTGACCTGGAGCCTGCCGCTCTGAACCCCTTTCCTCACCTGTGAAATCAGTCACCAGTTCAGACTTTGCAGGGCTGTCGGAGCAGCAGACGAGACAATGAAAATAAATGATCGTAACAGCACACATGCGTTGAACAGGTATTTCTCAAAGTGTGGTCCTCTGGCCACCTGTCTCAGAATCGTCTGGGGAGCGCGTGTTGAAAATGCAGATTCATAGGCCCCAGCAGGGCGGCAGAGGCAGAATGGCTGGCAATGGAACCCTGAGACCTACACGTATGTAGCTCCTAGGCCACATGCTTGCACGCTCACATTGGAGGACCCTGGCCTGGGAGCTCTCCCTCCGTGGGACACCCCTTTCAATCCTCAGGACAACCCTGGGGGAGGGTTCTGTTGTTATTCCCATTATACAGATGGGGAAGCATAGCCTGGGAACTAAGTGCTCCCAAGATCACAGAGCTTGTCAGTGGTGGACTGGAAATTCCCAGCCAGGCCTCTGTGTCCAGAGGCCACCTCCTCACCCACCAAGCTTTCCTGCCTGGCGCACAGCAGGGGCTTCTCAGCAAGCGATCCCGTTCCTTCTTCCCCACAGTGTGGGAGGCCCGAGGATGGCACAGGGAAGCCGGGCCGCCGGGTCTTTGCCCACACTCTTCCGCTCACTGGGCTGCTTCCTCTGCCCCCCTCACATGCCTGCAGAGCCCCCATCCCCTGCTCCCCCCAGAGCTTGTCTCCTCCGCCCTCTCCTCCGCCATTCCGCTTCCTCCTCCGGGCCCCTGAAGCCTTTTACACAGACCCCCTTCACGGCCCAGCACCTCGCTCATCTGCTTCTCTCTCTTCCCTGCGCCTGGATTGTGTCTCCTTTGCGTGTCTGTTCCTGGTGGGCGCACAGCACGGGGGGAGCGCTCCATAAACGTGGACTTGAAACCGTGGGCTCCTAGAAGGGCAGCCAGCCCACTGTGGATCCGATCTGCAACTTCTGCAGGGGATGTGTGGGTGTGTAGGGCTCTTCACCCCTGTACGGGGTGGCCCCACACCTGTAGGCAAAGCCCTGGCAGAGAGCGTGAGCACAGCACATGGTGTCGCAGAACACGTAGGGAGGGCTAAAGCGAGGCTGCTCCTGTGAGAGTGCCTGGGACACACTCCGTGGTTCTGTCCGCAGCTTGATGTGCTGGCTGAAATACTTTCCATTTCCTTCCTCTTTTCTCCAGATGATTGGCCGAAACCTGCAGTTGCTGAGGAGTGTGGGTACCTGAGGCTCAGACTTTCCCTGTGCTGGGGGGACAGAGAGGACAGTTGAGTGCCCTGGGCTCCCAGGCTGCCCACTGGGGGCGGGCGTGGGGTGGGCAGGAGAGGGCTGTGTTACCCGTGAGCCCGAGTGCAGGGCGCTGTGTGAGCAGCCTGCTGGATTTTAGACGAAAGGAAAGCACTTTGGCCGTTGGTGCAGCAGGGATTTGGGGAAGGCACCCTGGCTGTGGAGAGGGCAGTGAACCCAACCTTCCGAGGAAACGGAAGGCGGGGTTGGTGTAGGGTAGCCTGCAGGGGCTCAGGAGGGAGGAGGGGCAGGGGAGGAGTCTCACCTTCAGCTGTGGCTCCGAAAGGAACAGGGAGCTCTGCTCCAAGCAGGGGCTGGGCTGGACTCACCTCTGGGCACTCAGAGCTGAGCTCAGGGTGGGCCCAGAGCCGGGGTCATTGAACGAATGAATGCGCGAATGAGAGCATGGATGAGTGCGTGCATGAGTCGCCGGCACGTTGAGGCAGACCCGGGCGAGGGGCGAGTGTAGCGTGTAGCTGTGGTCCGTGGTATATTCCAGCACATAGTGGGTCCTTTTCTCAGAGGCTTCAAGGAGGCACTGAATCAGTCAGTCAGCCTCTCAGCCCTGCTGGGGGCCCAGCTCTGTGCCGGCTGGGGGTGGGGACCCAGGGAGGTGAAGGAGGCTGTCCCTTGATAAACTCTGAGACTGGGGTGGACTTAATTACAGTCACCAACCTATTATGTGTATGTCCGGGCCCAGGCTCTGAGACTTATTTTTTTATTCTTTTTGCGGTACGCGGGCCCCTCACTGTCGTGGTCTCTCCCGTTACGGAGCACAGGCTCCGGACGCGCAGGCTCAGCGGCCATGGCTCACCGGCCCAGCCGCTCCGCGGCATGTGGGACCTTCCCGGACCGGGGCACGAACCCGTGTCCCCTGCATCGGCAGGCGGACTCTCAACCACTGCGCCACCAGGGAAGCCCTGAGCCTTATTTTTAATACGCAGGGCGACCTTGAGGGGGCGTACGGCTCTGCCCCTTTTACAGCACTGAGTAGCTAGCCCAGGGCAGCACTGCCCACCTCAAGCCAGGGCTCCCGCGAACGTTCTGAGCCCTGCTGAACACCCCAGGCCCACCTTAGGCTGAGCTGCCGCAGCCGCCTGCCTCCGGGCCTTTGCCTGTGCTGTCCTTGTGAAACAGGAGGGAAGGGGCCAGGGCACAACCTTTGAAAGGATGACGTAGCCCAAGGACACGACATAAACTGTTTAGAACCAAATAGGTCCAAGATGGCAGAGAAGTTGACTTCCACTGACCTTGAGCCCTCAGTATATGCTCATTGTAATACACCCACAGGCGCCATGACAGTTCCATCCAAGGCTGACCATAAAGGTCAAAAAGTGGGCGGTGACGAAATTCCTCGAAATCCCCAACCCTTCCCCAAAATAGCTGCAATACTCCTCCCACTCATTAACCTATGAAAGTACCCACCCCTATAAAAACTGAGATGGCCCACACTCTGTGGAGTGTATTTCTCTATAAAGAAATCCACTTCTTACCTACCGCTTTGTCTCTCACTGAATTGTTTCTGCAATGAGACATCAAGGACCTGAGCTTCATTAAGTCCTGAGACCAGGTGGTGTGTGATCTCAGTTGAAAGAACATGGGTTCAAGTCCTAGTCTGGGATTTGGCTGGGTTCGAGTCCCGGCCCCTGGGGCTCAAGTCCCAACCTGAGTTGCACGGTTTCCCTTGCACCCAGGATGCTCTTCGTTCCTACCTCTGTTAGCCCAACCCAGCACCACCCCTCCGTCCAGCCCTGCTAAACTCCCATTCTGGAAAGCATCTTGCCCCTTGGAAAGATCCCATCTCACCTGTACCCCACTCATTCAGTTCCAAAGCCTACTGGGCTCCTCCCCTCTTATATAATGATTCCTCACTACAGCCCTGAGAAGTGTAGGTACTATTCATATTCCCATTTCCCTGATGAGGGAGCTGAGGCTCAGAGAAGCTGAGTAACTTGCCCAAGGTCACACAGCTCCTGAGCAGCGGAGCCAGGATTCCAACCCTTGTCTTCCAGTTCCCAGTTGAGTGCTCACTCTACATCATCATCCTACTCCAGGCAGCATGTCATTGTTTGATAGTGTTTTGTGCTTGTTTATTGTTTAAAAAAATACATTTCATGATGTGCAGGCTTTGTCTAGCTCTGTGGTGGGCACGGGGGACGCAGAGGTGACTGGGCTGGGTCCCCACTTTCGATGTGTCAGACCAGTGTAAGCAGCACTGGTGGAGCCAGGTTGGCGACAGAGGTGTGTGCCTTGTGCTGGGGGTGCTTGGAGGAGGTAGCCTGGGGAGCTGCCAGAAGATGGGCAGGGCAAGAGGAAGGACTGGCCAGGAAGAGAGAACAGCAAGGTCAGAGGCACAGAGGCCTGTTTGGGAAGGAGAGGCCATTCCCTGGGTGGAAGCGTTGAGCTGCTGGGTGGGGGAAATCAGGGACTGGCTGGAGTGAAGCCAGGCGGCCGGGGCCTTTCAAGCCACACTGGGGACCCCAGGGGACCTCTCACTGGGCGGGCCCCGAGGAGCCCTGAATTTTAGGTGATTCGCCCCGTCCAGTCTGGTGGTCTATGGCCAGGCTGGGGAGCCACAAGCTGTGGCTGTTGAGTGTACAGTTGCTGGAGCTGGACTAAGTGAGGCCTTTCCTTGGCCAGGAAGGGACCGATTGAACAGGGATTGAATTCCCGACAGTGAGAACAATACCTTATCTGCACAGCACTTTCCCAGATGTTTCTCACTTTTCTCCCACCACATCCGGGCAGGCTGTTAGGAAGCGGTGTTTGAGCTCGGGGCTGAGGGGTACCCAGGAGCAGCCTGACGTGAGGGTTGAGGTCCCGGGCACGCCTGCTGCTTACCGTCCCGCTGATCCTGGACGCACCTTTGGTGCCTCAGTTTCCCGGTCTGTAAAATGGGAGTGATTGCGTGCCTTCCTCGTGGGGTTGCTGGAAGGATTCATTGAGAAGGTTCAAGTAAAGTGCACAGAGCTGTCTCTGTCATACAGTAGCCACTCGATAAACGTTAGTCATGACAGTGACGCCACAGAGAAGTTGATGGCGGGGGGCGCGCGTGTGAGGGTGTGAGCGCGGCCTCTGCATGTGCGCAGCGTTTGTTTGGCAGCCGTGTGGCTACACGTGCATGTGCCAGAGCTCGCGTGGACCGTGTAAGACGCCCTCATTGATGTGGCCATGTATGTTTGTGGGTGCACAAGTGGGCTGAGGGGTACAGCTGGGCCAGAGGAGGGCCAGGCCTGGGGGCAGCCCCTTTCTCCTCCATGATCTGGAATCATCTGTCTCTGTTACCCTGTTGACCAAGCCTTGTGTACCCTCATCTCCTGCAGAAGCCCAGAGAGGTCAAGGCCTTGCTCCAGGGTGGCCCAGTGAGCCGGGAGTGGCAGGATGGGACCAAGGGCCCTTCCTCCCTGATTGGAGGGCAAGCCTGAGTCTGGCAGAGAGCTTGCTACACGGAAGCCAGGACTTCTTACCTCTGGGCCTCGCGTTGCTTGCGTCCTGCATCGAGTGTCCCAGAGAACAATGGATCGGAGGCTTTGCCATCTGTGGGGCAGGAAGGTGGGTCAGGAGCCGCTTGATCCTGCCTCTTGATGGGGCAAACAGGGCTCTGGCCGTTCTCCAGGCCCCTCAGCTGTCTCCAGACCCTGCCCTCTGTGGCCTGTGAGGCAGATCTTATGGGCACAGTCCAGCTAGGTGGTGGGGGTCTGAGCTGGTCTTGGGGAAGGAAGCTGCCAGGGAGAACTCAAGGCAGACTGGGGGAAACTGATCACAGCTGGTGGAGGTCTTGGGGGTCCCCCAGCTTCATCCACCTGCCATGCCACTGAGAACCAGGAGGGAAACGAGAGACTTTACCTGGCCCAAATCAACCCTCCCCAGCCCTGGGGCTCACGCTCACAGGCACAGGGCTGTCTCTGAGCCTGTTAACTCAGTTTATGTACGGTTCTAACAAGCCTGTGGGCAGGGAGGGCAGGGTGGTGCTGTGGCAATCCTGCCAGCGGAGAGGAGGAAACTGGGGGTCTGTTTGTCTGTATGGACGGCTCTTCAAAGGCTTGGGCTGTTTCTGTACCCCCTTGTGTGTGAGAATCTGGCCATCATCAGGGATTCCCCTGCCTTGGGCTGAAGGACCACTTCTGAGAGCAGGTCCTCCCACTCTGTTTGTACTTCTGGGAAAGTTTCCTTCTGCTTTTGAGTCCTGGCTGTGGTCACTCACAGGAAACACATGGTGGTCGTTGGCTGGAGTGAGGGAAGACTGGGGTTAGCGTGGTGGGGTTTGGAGGGTCTGGACTCCTGGTGACAAGGGAGGCTGGATAGGGATGGGTTGCCACCCTTTCCCACCCTGTAGGCCAGCGCTGCAGGGCCTCAGCTCTGGGACTCTCACTATGGCCCTCCCTCTGGGAGGGTCATACGTAGTCTCACCCCACCCCGCCTGTGTTTTCACTGGTCTGCTGTTTGGTGCCAGGTCCTGCCTGATGACCAACATCTTTTGCTCTTTGGGACAAGGTCCAAGTTCCTCAGCTGGGTATTCAAGACCCTGCTGCCCGCTGCAGTCCTGCTTCTCACCCTTCAGCTCCAGCTGTGCTGGGGGAGTGAGTTCCCTACACGCACAGGGCTCTGTCAGGCCACAGGGCCCTTGCGTGTGCCATGCTACTGCCTGGAATTCCACCTCCCAAAGAAACTCTAGTCCTTAAAGCTTCCTGAAATTCAATCCAAATATCATCTTCTCCATGACAAACAACAACAATAGAGTTACCCCTCTTAAAAAAAAAAAAAAGGCTTTATTGAGCTTTATGTATTTTTTAAAGTTTTATTGAAGAATAGGTGGTATACAATAAATTGTGTATGTTTAAGGTATACAGTTTGACAGTATTTGACATATGTATACATTTGTGAAAACATCACCACAATCAAAATATTGAACGTATTTATCACCCCCCAAACTTGTCTTATGCCCCTTTGTATCCCCTGCCTATCTCCCCTCCCCAGGCAACTGACGATCTGGATTCTGTCAGTATAGATTTGTTGGGACTTTTCTAGAATTTTATAGATGTAAGAACCTTTATGTACTGTTTCTTTTTTTCTAGTATATTCACAAAGTTGTGCATCAATCACCGTTATCTCATCCCAGAACATTTGCATCACCCCAAAAGAAACCCAGTACCCCATTAGCAGTCACTCCCAGTTCTCTTCTGCCCCCAGCCCCTGGCAACCAGGAATCTACTTTCTGTCTCTATGGATTTGCCTTTTCTGGACATCTTCTGTAAATGGAATCAAACAATATTTGGTCTTTTGTGACTGGATTCTTTCACTTAGTGTAATGTTTTCAAGGTTCACCCATGCTGTGTATCTATCAGTACTTCATTATTCTTTTATGGCTGAGTAATATTCTAATGTGTAGATATTCCACATTTGTTTATCCATTCATCAGTTGATGGACATTTGGGTTGTTTCTGCTTTTTGGCTATTATGAATAAGACTGCTTGAACGCTTGTTACAAGCTTTTGTGTAAAGGTTAAAAAAAATTGAAGTACAGTTGATTTGCAATATTGTGTTAGTTTCAGGTGTACAGCAAAGTGATTTGGAGATATATATATATATACACACACACACACACACACACACACACACCTTCTTTTTTTAATCTGTTAATCCCATACTCCTAGTTTATCCTCCCCCGCTTCCCCTTTGGTCACCATAAATTTGTTTCCTATGTCTGTGAGTCTGTTTCTGTTTTGTAAATACGTTCATTTGTCCCATTTTTTAGATTCCACATATAAGTGATATCATATAATATTTGTCTTTCTCTGTCTGACTTACTTTACTTAGTATGATAATCTCTAGGTCCATCCATGCCACTGCAAATGGCATTTCGTTCTTTTTTATGGCTGAGTAATATTCCACTGTATATATGTACCACATCTTCTTTATCCATCTATTGATGGACACTTAGGTTGCTTCCACGTCTTGGCTATTGTAAATAGTGCTGCTATGAACGTTGGGGTGCATGTATCTTTTCAAATTAGAGTTTTCGTCTTTTCTGGATAAAGGAGTGGGATTGCTGGCTTATGTTGTAACTTTATTTTTAGTTTTTTAAGGAACCTCCATACTGTTTTCCATAGTGGCTGTACCAATTTACATTCCCGCCAACAGTGTAGGAGGGTTCCCTTTTCTCCACACCCTCTCCAGCCTTTAGTACATGTAGACTTTTTGATGACGGCCATTCTGACAGGTGTGAGGTGATACCTCATTGTAGTTTTGATTTGCACTTCTCTAATAATTAGCAATGTTGAGCATCTTTTCATATGCCTGTTGGCCATCTGTATGGCTTCTTTGGAGAAATGTCTATTTAGAACCTCTGCTCAGTTTTTGATTGGATTGTTTGTTTTTTTGATATTGAGCTGTATGAGCTGTTTGTATATTTTGGAAATTAAGCCCTTGTCAGTTGCATTTTTCGCAGATATTTTCTCCCAGTCTGTGGGCTGTCTCTTCCTGTTGTTTATAGTTTCCTTTGATGTGCAGAAGCTTATAAGTTTGATTCGGTCCTTGTGTGAAGATGTTTTTAATTCTCTTGGGGTATGTATTTGGGAGTAGGATTGTTGGGTCATATGGTAACTCTAGATTTAATCTTTGAGGAATTGTCAAACTGTTTTCCGGAGCCACTGTACCATTCTACCATTCTACATTTCCACCAGCCATATACAAGGGCTCTAAGTTCTCCACATTCTCACCAACACTTGTCAATGTTTGTCCTTTTGATTCTAGCTATTACCGTGAGTGTGAAGTGGTATCTCGTTCTGGGTTTGATTTGCATTTCCTAAACGACTAATATTTATTTATTTATTTATTTTATTATTATTATTTTTTTGCGGTACGCGGGCCTCTCACTGTTGTGGCCTCTCCTGTTGCGGAGCACAGGCTCCGGATGCGCAGGCTCAGCGGCCATGGCTCACAGGCCCAGCCGCTCCGCGGCATGTGGGATCTTCCCGGACCGGGGCACGAACCCACGTCCCCTGCATCGGCAGGCGGACTCTCAACCACTGCGCCACCAGGGAAGCCCCCAAATGACTAATATTGTTGAGCATCTTTTCATTGGCTATTTGTATATCTTCTTTGGACAAGTGTCTATTCAAATCATTTGCCCATTTTTATTTGGGTTATTTGTCCTTTTTTTGCTTGTGTTGCAAGTTTTTTATATGTCTAGATATAAGTCCCTTATCAAATATGTGGTTTACAAATGTTCTATCCCATTCTCTGGGCTGTTTTTTTAACTTTCTTAATAGTGTCCTTTGAAATATAAAAGCTTTTAGTTATAATGAAGTCCAATTTATATATATATATATATATATTTTCCATTTGTCTGTTGTGCTTTTGGTATCAAACCTCAGAAACCATTGCCTAATTCAAGATCATGAAGATGAGCTGCCAATTCTTGGGACTTACCCTGTGCCATGTATACATTACCTTCCCTCATCACATCCTGGCAAGGCAGGAATTTTCACTCCTATTTTACAGATGTGAAATTGAGGCTCGATTCATTCCTGGGCATATAGCGAGTAGATGGCAGGGTGTCTGACTTCAAAACTGGGCCCAGATTGGTGCCAGGGTGACCCACAGATAGCCTGGAAGCATGGCAGTGGGTTAAGGAAAAGAGTAACCAACATTCACTGAAGGTTTCCTTTGTGCCGGGCGCGGTGCTTGGCGCTTTATATGCTTTAGCTGACTTTCTCTCTCTCTCCATGGCAGAGGCTCTCAAAAGTATGTGACAAAGTGAAAGAGTGGCATGGACATATATACACTACCAAACGTAAGGTAGATAGCTAGTGGGAAGCAGCCACATAGCACAGGGAGATGAGCTCGGTGGTTTGTGACCGCCTGGAGGGGTGGGTTAGGGAGGGGGGGAGACGCAAGAGGGAAGAGATATGGGGACATATGTATATGTATAACTGATTCACTTTGTTACAAAGCAGAAACTAACACACCATTGTAAAGCAATTATACTCCAATAAAGATGTTAAAAAAAAAAAAAAAGTATGGCTCTGACCTGCAACATCAGCCGATTCTTGGGCCCCACCCCAAACTTGCTAAATTAGGAACTCGGGGGGTAGGGCCCAGCCATCTGTGTTATTTAAGAGCATGGAGTGATTCTGATGCACGCAAGCGTGAGAACTGCCGCCCTAGAGCAGTGCTTCTCTCCAGGCTGCACACTGCAATTACCTGGGGAGCTTTTGTTTTGTTTTGCTTCTTTCCTAAGTGCTAGGTTGAGGAGAGGCACACATGGAGATTCTGATTTAACTGGTCTGCGTGGGGGCTAGACTTCGCTGGGTTTTAAAGCGCCCCAGGAGATCCGAATGTGCACCCGGCACTCTTAATGACTGCCTTAGGAGCAGTTCCTACCACTAGCTCCAGGTTATAGGTGCAGAAGCTCTGGGAGATTAATGGGCGTGTTCAAGGTTATATAGCCACGTAGCAGGAAGGGGAGCTGGAATTCAAAGTCCCTGCCTTTCCACTTCCTCTCCTTCCTCCCATTCTTTACTTTTTGCTTAATATAGATCCTGGGTGTTGTTTCCGCAAGCTCCTCTCTTTCGGAAAGTAACTGAGGCACGATATCGCCATCTCGTGGCCATTGATGAGAACTGACGAGCAGCTTCAGGACTTCCAATGACTGTGTTCTCAGGGGACACAGGTGGGAGGAGAGAAGGTGACCATTCACGTTGCTTAGACAGACGTTTTTGGGAAACGTGGGCCCATGTTTCCAAAAGATGTCTTTTGAGAGAAGGAGAGTGGCATGATGGCAGGTTTCATGTTTAAGCTCTTCTGATTAGAGGTCATTCACAAACCCCAGGAGGGGCTGCAGAGAGAGTCTCTTCTTGATCCAGCTTGACTCAGGGTCTGTAACTTTCTCCTGGACCCATCTGTGTACTTCCTTGAAAAATCTAGTTTTAGCAAGAATGCTGCTAAGTCAGTTTAACCAGAGCCTCGAAATCCAATATGGTTCCTCACCCTCCAGCATCCTCCAGGTGATGTCTGAGCTCCCTGGCCTGTCTTCAGCAAGAATCCTATTAGGTCAATTTAGCCAGAATTCCCCTTACCCCTGATGTTTCCTCTTAGTAATTTTCCATCCACTGACCCCCACTCATCCTGATCCTTGGCTATAAATTCCCACTTGCTAATGCTGTTCTCAGAGTTGGGCCCAATCCCCCTACCCCCCACCCCAAATCTTATTGCAGTGGTGCCTGTACCTATGGCAGTGGTCCTGAATACAGTCTGCCCTACCATCTTTAACAAGTACCATAGATATATTTTTCCTTTAACACTGGGGAGGCTGGGTCCTAGGCAGGGCTGGAAGGGGAGGCAGAAAGGAATTTGAAATGATGGATACTCATTTGGGCAGGAAAGCTCGGCTCACCTCCATGTGGGCATTGATTCATTCCACAGACAGCCACTGTGGGTCGGGTCTGAGGTGGTGCTGGCTCTCAGACATCGGGGTGGGGGAAGCATAGAATATTTGGGGTACTCAATCCCTTGTGGTCCCATCAGGTCTGTTCTTGGCCCTGGGAGGGGCTCCAGTGGAGGCAGGTGGGGTGGGGCACCTGAGGTGGCTGTGCTGGGGGGCAGCCCCTTGAAGCTGGTGCCTAGGGTCTAAATAGGAGCCCACAGAGATGAGTCAAACTTGATGGCAGCTGCCTACTCTGCTCGCTCCTGTGGGATCAAACAAAGGGCCCCTAGGAAGTGCCTCAGAACCTCTTAGTTTCTGGCATGGCTGGGGTTCTCACCAGGGGCAGGGACGTTGAAAGAAATAAAGCATCCGAGGAAGGAGGGAGTGACTGGCTATGAGGAGGGCGCTCGTAGGAGGTACGCATAACAGAAGATTTACCATCTTAACCGCTTTAAAGTGTACAGTTCAGTGGCATTCAGCACATTCACCACCACCCATCCACGGAGCTCTGTCCCTCTTGCACAACCAAGCTCTGTACCCATTAAACAGTAGCTCCCCACTCTCCCCTCACCCAGCCCCTGGCAGCCACCATTCTACTGTCTGTCCTTTTGATTTTGACTACTCCAGGACTCATGTGAGTGGAATCAAACAGTATTTGTCTCTTCGTGACCAGCTTATTTCACTTAGCATAGTGTCCTCCAGGCTTATCCATGTTGCACCATGTGTCAGAATTTCATTCCTCTTTAGGCTGAAAAATATTCCATTGTACGCACGTACCACATTTTCTTACCTGTTCATCTGTCGATAGGCACTTGCGTTGATTCTACCTTTGAGCTATTGTGCTTTGTACTGCTGTGAACATGAGGGTACAAATATGTGTTTGAGTTTCTACTTTTAATTCTTTTGGGTATAAACTCAGAAGTGGAATTTCTGGATCATGTGGTAATTATATTTTTAATTTTTTAGGGACCACCATACTGTTTCCCATACTGGCAGCACCATTTTACATTCCTTCCAATAGTACACAAGTCTTCCAATTTCTCCACGTTCTCAAAAATTTGTTACTTCCTTTTTTTTTTTTGTAGTAGCCATCTTAATGGGTATGCAGTGAGATATTTCATTGTGGTTTTGATTTGCATGTCTGAAATGACTAGTGACATTGAACATCTTTACATGTAGCTTGGAATTCTTTTATTTATGTATTTATTTTTAAAAAGCAGCTGCCATTTTCTTTTAATTAATTTATTTAATTTTTGGCTGTGTCGTGTCTTCATTGCTGCACGTGGGTTTTCTCTAGTGGTGGCGAGCGGGGGCTACTCTTCGTTGTGGTGCGCGGGCTTCTCACTGCAGTGGCTTCTCTTGTTGCGGAGCACGGGCTCTAGGCGCGCGGGCTTCAGTAGTTGTGGCACGCGGGCCCAGTAGTTGTGGCTCACGGGCTCTAGAGCACAGGCTCAGTAGTTGTGACGCACGGGCTTAGTTGCTCCACGGCATGTGGGATCTTCCTGGACCAGGACTCGAACCTGTGTCCCCTGCATTGGCAGGCGGACTCTTAACCACTGCGCTACCAGGGAATTCCTGGAGTTCTTTTATAAAATTAAATCTTAGTGGACAAAATGGATTTAAATACTACCTCCCATACTATTGGAAGGTAAACCATCTAGCCTGGAAGCTTACCATTAGATGTTATATATTTGCTTTTTCATGCAAATGCTGTTTTATTATCTGTGTGTATCAACTTCATCTGATAAAAGGCTCCTTTATTCCTAAACACACATTTGTATCTCATGGAAAATAAAGGTTCTGTGGAACACGATTTGGGAAACACCGACCTAGAGGAAGGTCTACAGTGGTATGTCACAGGGCTCCATCCCAGGCCCATCTAGATCAGCATTTTTTTGTCAGTGACTTAGAAGAAGACATTGACTGTCTACTAATCAAAGCAGTGAGCTATTCAAACCCTGATGGGATGGAGAACGTGTTGGGTGGTAGGGTCGGGAGCCAAAGACGTCTTAACAGGGTAAAGAAATGGTTCAAAATAACAATATGTGACGTTACAAAGATGAGTTCAAGGCCTCGCACCTGGGCTTAAAAAACAAATCAAGGGACTTCCCTCGTGGTCCGTTGGCTAAGACTCCACCCTCCCAATGCAGGGGCCCCAGGTTCGATCCCTGGTCAGGGAACTAGATCCCACATGCCGCGACAAAAATCCTGCACGCGGCAATGAAGATCCTGTGTGCTGCAACTAAGACCTGGTGCAGCCAAATAAATAAATAAATAAATATTAAAAAACAGAAAAACAAATCAAGAGCAGCTGCCCAAAGACAAGGGAGACACATATGAGAGAAACTGAGGACACTCAGTCAATAGGGTAATAATATTAAAAGTAATGCTAACATGAATTACCTTATGTGGGCTTTATAACAATGTATGATGTAGATACTATTAAATCATTCAGTGGGGAAACTGAGGCTCACAGAAGTGAAGTAGCTTACCTAGGGTCACACAGCTTGCTGGTGACAGAACATTAATCAAGGACAAGATCCTTGCTAGCTACACCCTGCTTGGAGTGCTGTTCTTATTCCTTTCAAGTAACCATAGGATGCTGGGGAACAGCAAGGGAAATGTAACCTACAGTAGTTTAGGAGGCCATAGAGGTAGTGAGCTCCCCGTCCCTGGGGGTGTTCAAGTGGAGGCTGGAAGACTCTGGCAATGCTGTTGTGATGGGGATCCCAGCATCAGTTGGTAACTAGGATAAATAAAATTTAAGGTCCCTCCTTTCCCTGCTATAGCAACTCATTACTTTAAAGTCAAGTTTATGATATGAGAGAACTCTATTTTTTTATGCACTGAATGCGTGCATTATTTATAATACTTTAGGGTTTCTCCTGTGACAAATACGCATGCTGTATTTATTCCCAAGTTCTAGGACTTGTGACAAATTTTACGTGACCATTTAGGGTTTACATCTTGGCTGATTATTAAGACATTTACAGTTATTGTACGTTTATATTTATGATGCGGGGCTAGTCATATTTATGATGTACTGGATGCCCAGCCATTGATCAGGATCCCAAGCTGAATACCTTACATCATTCCTGCGGGGAAACGTGTTCTGCTTTATGACAATTCATTTTATGATGTGGTTTCAGAAACTCAGCAAATTTACTTTGGGGAAAAACCTCCCATCATCACTAGGTTCAGAGAAGACTCATATACTTAGAGGTAGACAAACCTAGTTTGCTATGTGGCTTGGGTGAGTTTCTCCACATTTCTGTGCCTCAGTGGCCTCGTTTAGGAATTGGAGGGGAGGAGACACGCCTTTCCCAGCATGACTGAGGCAGTATGTGTGGCAGTGCCCTGGTCAGTGACACGTCTTCCCCTCTTTTGCCTTCCTTGGCATTGGTGGCGCTGCCTTGGGAACCATGAGCCTTGAAGGCCGGCAGCTTGCCCATAGGGGCTCCAGCTTTTGGGATTCTTCCCAGGAATCCCCTTGCCAAGCAGCATCTTTTCAGCAAACATGAGGATTTTGCTCAGGGCCTCCAAACTAAACTAGTTTCATCTTAAATAAAAGAAATCAATCCTTTCAGCTGAGCTGTTGTTACGACATTGATATGGCATAAATTTTAAGGCAGCCTGGCTAATAAATAAGCGGAAAGGCAATAAACATTAGGGAGAATTATCTGTGAGGCCATCTGGGCAGGCAGCTGGGGAGAGGGGTGATTCTCGCCTCCCTCGCCTGCCTCCCTTTCTGTTCCTGGCCTGAGACCCTTGTCAGTGGTAGGGTGGCCTGATGTGTATGGTGGATTTGCAGAGGTGAGGGAGGGTCTGGGGGACTCCCTGACACTCTTGGTCTCCCAGCAAGTAAGGAGGGGCTGGTCCTCTTGCCCTTGGTGCCCAGCCACTTAAATATGCATCTTGGTCCCCAGGCTGTGTGACCATGGGCAGGTGAATTAACCTCTCTGTGCCTTGGTTATTTCACCTGGAAAACTGGGAACACTTTGGCAGGCATTGTGTGAGATGCAGGGACAGTGCCGCCCACAGTCAGCACGCCAGCATGTGTTAGCCATGGTTATCACAGAGGGTTCAAGGAGCTCTCTGCCAGGTGCTCAGCGCATAGTAGGCGCTTTGTGAATGGCAGGAATTAGTATTCTGGAGGGTGCACTAATGAACTTTTGGGCCCCCACCCTTAAGTCCTGGACCCGTCCTTCTCCTACCATGCTTTTGTCCTGCTGTGAGCCCCACTGCGGCCCCAGCATGACCCATCATCACCTTCCTCGGTGCCTCTCGAATCACCGGATTCCCAGAATCAGAGTTGAGGGTCCTTGACCTCTGCTGGACGTACCTCCGGCCTCCCCCACCTTCCCCTTCTGGCCTCTCTGGGTTCTCTGGGTCACAGTCCCCACATCGCGGGGGCATAGCGGGGTCTCCAGCCAGCTCTGCAGCCTGGTTTGCCCGTCCGGAAGAGGATGCCCTCACCCAGATAATTGCATTTTTCATAGTGTGTTAGCAACTTAATTACCGGTTAATAGGAACCTCAAATAAATAACTCTTACCTACATCTGCTGACTGGTAGGTGATGAGGATGAAGCAAATGTGCATTTGAAAAGTAATACATTTCCCCCAACGTGATTTCTGTCTCCGGTCATAAATGTCAGAGATAAATGAATCTGTTTTATTAAGATTCAGCACATTGGTGCAGGGAGGCATCTGCTCGGCCGTGAATCATGGAGCCCCCGGCCCCCTGGCTCTGTATTGTCGGCACCTGCCAGCATCGCCTTCCTGCAGAGTGCTGGGAGCTTTGAGGGGCTGGGTCAGCCCCCACCAAACCCAGGCCCTTCCAAGTGTCCTACCTGTTGGTGCAGACGGCTTTGATGCCCCCGCATGACCTTCCCCAGGACCCTGACCATAGCTGCCCACCCCATCCCCGACTTCAGAGGGTGGCAATCTCAACTCCAAGCTGTGCAGCCTCTAGTGAATTGCTTGCACTCTCTGAGCCTCAGCTTTCTCAGCTATGAAGTGAGAACACTAAGGTTCAGGGCCAGTTTATCCGTTCGACACAGTACCTAGGGCCCAAGATACTAGTTGATGGGCTTTGGTGGGCAAAATAATGGCCTCCCAAAGATGTCCACTTCTTAATCCCTGGAAACCGTGAAGATGATATGCTGCTACATGGCAAAGGGGAATTAAGGTTGCAGATGAATTAGTGTTGCTGACCTTAAAATGGAGAGATGAGTCTGGATTACCCTGGTAGGCCCAACGTGATGATAGAGGTCCTTAAATGAGTCAGAGGGAGGCAGAGAGGGGGCATCAGAGGGATGCTACACGAGAAGGACTCGAGCAGCTTTGAAGATGGAGGAAGGACCACAAGCCAAGGAATGTGGGTGGCCTCCAGAGGCTGGAAAAGGCAGGGAAACGAGTCTCCCCTGGAGCCTCCTGTAAAGGCAGGCAACCCTGCCGACACCTTGAATTTAGCTCAGTGACACCTGTTTCAGATTTCTGACCTCCAGAACTGTAAGATAATAAATATATGGTTTTTTTTTTTTTTTTTTTTTGCGGTACGTGGGCCTCTCACTGTTGTGGCCTCTCCCGATGCGGAGCACAGGCTCCAGACGCGCAGGCTCAGCCGCCGTGGCTCACGGGCCCAGCCGCTCCGTGGCATGTGGGATCCTTCCAGATCGGGGCACGAACCCGTGTCTCCTGCATCAGCAGGCGGACTCTCAACCACTGCGCCACCAGGGAAGCCCCAAATGTATGTTATTTTAAGCCACTATATTGATGGTAGCTTGTTATAGCAGCGGTAGGAAACAAATACAGGGGCCCACAACAACCTTCTAATTCCTTTTAAAATCAGAAGAAGAATGTAATCCAGGCTGGGTTATAATCCTCTTTATACCAATGCAGTCATAACATATAACTTTTAATGATTTTTTTGATGGAGGAAGGTGCCCACAAAGGCGGAAGTGCTGCGGACCCGTGATCGAATGCAGCCCTCATACTTCTTGCCTCTTTGCCTTGATGGGCTTAAATGAAAGAATGTTGGCAAAGCACCTCCTAGGCTGTGCTCCCACACAGTGGGACCTAGAAAAGGTGGCCGTAGTTGTTTTCGTGTTTGTGGTCAGTTTCTCTTCTGAGCCCTGAGGCTCCCGGCTGGGGGGCTGCACTGTCCTGAGGCTTGAAGCCCCCTGCTGGGCCCCCCTCATCTCCCGTCTGGGACCTCATTGACTTTAGAGGCCTGTGAGGGCCCAGCCTTGGCTTGCTGTTTTGGCCTTTCCTCCTGGTCCCCCTGTGCCTGGATCCATTGCTGAGTCTCCTGTAGTAATACAATAATCTGAGCACCTACTCTGTGCTTGGATTTGAGGGTGGGGGTCTGAAAACAGCACACCCACACGCATACCCCCCCCTGCCGAATAGTAACATCTTGGAGTTTGTGCAACCACCAGATGAGGCAGGTACCAGCATCTCGCCTGGAGTCTGCGTGCCCCCATCCTTCCCGGCAGAACTTCCCTGATGTCCCCGATGTGAGAGTCACTGGGGAACTTGTGAGAAACACAGTGCCCAGTCCCACCCAGCCCCACTGCACCCCAACCTCCTGGGAGGGCCTGGGAGGCCACTCTATGGTTTCTAGGGGCCCAGGTGATTCTGTCCTCAGCCCAGAGACCCTGAGGTCACACTGATCACAGAGCTCAATTTGCAACAGCAAGGGAAGGGGGCAAACTGAAGGGGATGGACATGTGGACTGGGGTCCTTTCTGTGTGTCAGGGCTGGGCTAGGCACGGCCACATTTTGTCCCCATGGCCATCTTTCAAATTGATAACAACCCCATTTTAGAGATGGGAGAAACTGAGGCCCAAGGAAGCAGCAGGAGAACTCAGGAGTCATGGTGATTGAAGCAGGTGGGAGCAGACTGCAACATCCTGGGGCTGATGGAGCTGCACCAGGACATGGAGCCACACTGCAGGGGCCCTGCCTGGAGGTGGGGGTGGGAGGCTTCTCCTCCTGACACAGTCACAGCGATGCTTAGCGTGACAGAGCCCACTTTCTCCCTCCTCCAGACCACGGTCCCCTAACGGGCTCTACCCAGGCTCTGCAGTTCAGCCCCAGCAGGGCTCTGTGTGTGTGTGTGTGTGTGTGTGTGTGAGTGTGAGTGTGAGAGAGAGAGAGAGAGAGAGAGAGAGAGAAGGAGAGAGATAAAGGGAGGGGGAGTGAGCCCCCTTCCAGCTGGGGTGGGGTCCATCCTGATTTGGAATGGTTCCTCACAAAGACCCCCTTTGTGAGGCCTGCTGGGGCTCAGGTTCACGGGCCCCTGGGAGGAGGGCATGGCAGGACCAGGTGGGCAGGAAGAGCGCCCCCGGCAGGGGCCAGCCCAGCAGGTGCAACACCAGCCCACTCCTACAGGGAGCCCTCTGGGCCTTGGCTCCCACAAACTCACCTGCTCCCCAGCCTGTTCCCTCCCTCTTAAAAAAAAATTATTGAAGCATAACATGCATACGGTAAAGGCCGCACATCTTAAATGTACAGCTCAATGAAAAGAAAGAAAATTCCAGTGGCTCAGAAATTCCCTCAGGTCCCTTCTGAGTCTGCATCCAACTCTGTCCCCACCAGAGGGAGCCACTCTCCTGACTTCTCATTGCACAGAGTAGTGTTGCCAGGGGCTGAATTTTATATAGAGTCCTGCAGCACGTTCCCTTCTGTGCCCAGATTCTCTCACTCTGGATCATGCCTCTGACGTTTGTCCACATCGTTGTGTGTCGGTGGTTTATTTAACTGCCGAGTAATCTTCCATTGAATTCTACATGCAATATGCCCCGTCTAGTCCTTCATGGGTGGATATTCGGGTCCTTTCCTGTTTGGGGCTATTGTGGAAAGTCAGGCCTGAGTATTTTTGCAAATATTCGTGAGCTTCGGAAATTCCCCATCTCACACCCATCCTGACAGTCTCCTTCCTTCTCTTCTCCCTGCGACACCTGTTCAGCCACTGATGTTTTAGGAGGCTTTGACGGGCTCTTGGCTGTGCTGTGGGGACTTGCAGCTCACTGCAGGGGGGTCCAGAGATGGCTCTGACATTTTCTTGGTCTGGCCAGGGTGCTGGACAGTTTCCCTTTGTCCCATCATCGCTGTCCTCCCCCGAGACCGTCTCCTACAGGCCACCTTTTAGCACCCGAGTGATGCCACCCCATCCTCTGCTGTCCCCTGCGCTGACTGGCTTTCAGCCAATCTGTAAGGCTGTTTGTGTGCTTCTCACCAGCCTTCGTGGGTGCTTGTCTTTGGAACTTGGAGGTTTGTCAGAGATAAAACAGGAAGGCCACTGCCTTCAGAGAAGGAGCTCTGCGTGAAGTCGGGGCACACTCTCCTGGCTGTCTTTCTGGAATGTTTTGGGTGTCGGCACTGCCGTCTGTGTTAACAAGCTTGTGTAGCCTTGAACGTTCTCCTCTGTGCACGTGTGTGTATCCATGCTAGTCAGCTTGTGTGTGTGTTTGTGTGCCAGCCAGTGTGTGTGTGTGAGTGTGTCAGTCTGCAGGTGTGCTGATGTGTGTGAGTGTGTGCCAAGCAGTGTATGCATTCCTATGTGTGAACGTGTGTTTACAGGTATTGTCATGAAGAAGTTTCTTTGGAGGAGTTCCCTAGTGGTCTAGTGGTTAGGATTCGGGGCTTTCACTGCTGTGGTCCGGGTTCAATCCCTGGTCGGGGAACTGAGATCCCGCAAGCTGCACGGCACAGCCAAAAGAAAGAGAAAGAAATTTCTTCGAATCCGTTTTCTTGTTTTAAAAGGATCCTTCCTGCCTCCGCTCTGTCTGCTCTGGGCTCTTGGCCAGTACGAGCCAGCAGCCCGGGGACGTACTCCTTCTGCTGATGGAAGAGAAGGGCTGGGCTATGCCCTGGATATTCTGCCTTTGACCTTGGCATGGTCATGGGCGGAAGGGCACCTCAGCTCTGCTGTCTGAGAGGCTGTCAGGGCGGGAGCCTGAAGGGGTGGAGCTGGGCTTGGGAACAGCAGGATGAAGGCCTCTTCCTTAATGTCATGGGGCAGTAAAGAACTTCGAAGAGATGGTGAAGGCTTACGGGCCAGACATGGGTTTGAGCCTGTCTCAACATTTACTGGCTGTGCTGATTTTGCACCTCGCTGCACCTCAGTTTCTCATCTGCTGAATGGGATAATGGGTTCCAGGTCAGAAAGAGGCAGAGAGTACCCCGAGAGGAGGCTAGAGAGAAGGTGGGGCTGGCTCACTGGGGCCTGCAGGCCCCCGTGGGAGCCGGACTTTCATCCCAACAGCAACGGGAAGCTGCCAGAGCAGCAGATTCCAGCAGGACGTTCTCTGATGGCGGAAATGTTCTGTATCCCAGTTGTCCATCTATATGGTAGCCACGACCCATATGTGCCTGCTGAGTGCTTGGAGTGTGGCTGGTGCAGATGAGGAGCTGAAATTTTTTTAGTTTTATTTACTTTATTATTTTAAAATTTTATTTATTTATTATGTTTGGCTGTGTTGGGTCTTTGTTACTGCGTGCAGGCTTTCTCTAGTTGTGGAGAGCAGGAGCTACTGTTCGTTGCTGTGCACGGGCTTCTCATTGCGGTGTCTTCTCCTTTTGCAGGGCACGGGCTCTAGGCACTCGGGCTTCAGTAGTCCCGGCACGCGGACTCTAGAGCGCAGGCTCAGTAGTTGTGGCGCACGGGCTTAGTTACTCCTCAGCAGCTGGGATCTTCCCGGGCCAGGGCTCGAACCACTGTCCCGTGCACTGGCAGGTGGATTCTTAACTACTGCACCACCAGGGAAGTCTGATTTTAGTTACTTTAAATTTAAATTCAAATAGCTGGGACAAATGGCTGCTATGTTGCATCTACCACTAGAGGGCAGCACTAGAGGATTTCAAGCAGAGAAAGTGGCACCATCCAATTTCCTGTAAACAATAAAGCTTCAGGCAACTCTTTCTTTGCGCCTCCCCAGTTTTGTTTTTTTTTTCTTTCTTTTCTTTCTCCCATGAACTCCAGTCCTGAGAGCTATTGACCTTCTTCACAGGGACACTGGAGGGCAGCAGTGGGTGTAAAAGACCCGGCATTCCCTAAGTGCCCAGTGTATGGCTTCCTGGATCTCCTGCCAGAGTTTTGTTGTGACTAATGCCCAGCCTCAGGGGCGATGGCCAGAAGAGCCTTCTCTGCTGAGAGCTTTGTCTTCTTTGCCTGGGATGGGGAAGGGCGTGGGAGCGTGTGGCGGCTCTGTAAGCAAATACAAGTCCAAGACAAAAATCCTTGTTCCTTAGTCTCTGCAGAAGTCAGGCTCAGGGCTGCTCAGCCTGCTTTGTTCTAAAACCAAGTTCAGCGAGAAATCGAGGGGAAAAGCACAGCCTTGCACTCGGAGTCACGAGGCCCTGCTCGGCTGCCTGCCTGCCATGGAATCTTGGGCAAGTTGCTCAGCAATCTCTGGGCCTTAGTTTTCCTCGTCCGCCATCACAGTGATGATGACAGTACGCTTTCTCTTTGGACCCAGTGCGAGGGGCTTTGTCCACACGACCTCGTCCTCCCCTTTTGGCTACTCAGAGGGGCTGGGATGACAGTTCCCCCGATTTTCAGTTGAGACTACTGAGTCCCTCTCCGAGGAGGGGAGCTACCCAGATCACAAAGGCAGTGAGTGGCAGAGTCAGGATTTGAACCCAGGTCTGTCTAACTCCAAAGCCTGTGCTCTTCCCACCTTATCGCACCAGCTTGCATGGACAGGGGGCGGTGGAGTGAGGGGGGATGGAGATGCTGATGACAAGGTGGAGGAGGATACACCCTGAGTCTCCTCCAGCCACTGCCCGGGGACCTGAAACCCCTGGTCCTCAGTGTTCTCATCTTAAGAGTTAGGATAATTCTACAGTCAGACTCAAAAGCTTGTCATGAAGATTAAACAGGATTTTGATTGTGCACGTGTCTTGCACCATGGGTGTTGGTCAGGATGTAAAAAGCAATAAGCGTTCAGAACAAGAAGGCCCTTGAGGTCAGGGAAGCATCACGGGGAAGGCGGTACTGCAGCCTGGGAAGACCCTGGGGGCGTGGGGGTGGGCGGCGGGGATCTAGCGGAGAGGACAGGAGGGGACGGGCGTTGTGGGATGAGGCGAGAGGACAGCAGGGTCGGGGAGCAGTCTCTGGAATACGGCAGGGGACCCTCGCAGTGGACACTGGGTGAGGCAGCGCGTGGCAAGTGCGCAGTAAATATTTTGTCCTCCAGGCACCAGCCCCTTATTGCGGAAGAGAGGGGCAGAACCTCCCCGCCCCCCCACCCGCTAAAAAACCCCACAGAGGATGAACATTTATTTTTCACTCCGGTTTCAGGGGACACCACCCAGTGATCCACACACACTGCTGGGGTGACCTTTCTGCTCTCTTCGGCGTCTCCCAGGCTCTGTTCTTGGGTGTGGGGCCTCTGTCCTCTTCTCAGTGGTTCTGAAACCCTGCACCTCAGATTGGGACTTGAACCCATGCGGCTGGGGCTCAAAGCCGGCCAAAACCCACGGTCTTCCAACTGAGATCACACACCTGGTGTCATTAATGAAGCTCAGGTCCTTGATGTCTCATCTCAGAAAGAATTCAGTGAGAGACAAAGCGATAGGTAAGAAGTGGATTTATTTAGAGAGAGACACGCTCCACAGACAGACCGTGGGCCGTCTCAGAAGGCGAGAGTGGCACCAGGGAATGGGGTTGTCCCAGTCTTTATAGCGGTAGGTAATTTCGTAGGCTAATGAGTGGGAGGAGTATTCCAGCTATTGGGGAAGGGGCGGGGATTTCCAGGAATTGGGCCACCGCCCACTTTTTGAACCTTCTGGTCAGCCTTGGAACTGTCATGGCGCCTGTGGGTGTGTCATTTAGCTTGCTGACGTGTTACGATGAGTGTATACTGAGGCTCAAGGTCTAGTGGAAGTTGACTTGTCCGCCATCTTGGGCCCATTTGGTTCTAATCAGTTTGTGTCATGTCCTCAGGCTATGTCATTCCTTTAAAGGTTGTGCCCTGCCCCCTTCTCTCCTGTTTCAGTTCTGGTCTCTCCTGTCCCTCTGTCACCTCCATTCCCCTCTTCCTAAAGTCCCTCTTTCTCCTGAGTTGAGCCCCTGGGGGGGTGGGGGTGGGGAAGCCTTGATTCTGAGATGGAGGTGGGGCAGGGGGTGTCCCCTTCAGGGCCCAATATCTGCAAACCTCTCACACCCAGGGGGTTAACACAGGGCTAGCATTTCTCACAAGACTTGTTGTACTAAAGAGGGTCCGCTCCCCCTTCCCCTTGAGTTATGGTAAAAAGGATTCTTGCTGTTAAGGGCACCTTGCAGTGGAGGGAGGGAGGGGCAGGGCCAGGCTGCAGGAAGGAGGATGGGTGACAAACTCCTTCCACCAGACAGGACTTGGTCAACTGTGTAATGGAGGATGGGGCAGAGAGCTTGTCTAACTGCCTGTGGAAAACGGGCTCCCTTCAGGCCCCCCCGGGAGCCCATGTCCACCCTGGGACAGGCAGCCACAGCTCACTGCCCTCACCTGGGCTTTAGACATCTGGCGCTTCTGAGACATCCTGGTGTCTGTCTGTCTGACACCTGCCCCGTGGGAGAGAGTTCATGCCCTCAGCCTAGCCACGAGCTCAGGGACAAGTCCATCACCCCTTCCTTGTGGGGAAAATGTGGCCCAGTGAGTCAGGGACCCCCACAGCTGCACAGCCGAGCTGGGACAGAGCCAGGCCTCCTGTCTGCTGTCCCTGTACCCACTCCCCTGCCCTGCCCATCAGTGTGCCCGTGGACTCTAAAGACTTCTGCCAGGGCACCTGAGAGCTGCACTCGAACTAGAGTAACTGCCCCCGGGGAACAGGGTGAGCCCAGGGAGGTTGTGCAGACTTGCCCAGGGTTGCACAGCCTGGAGCACATCAGCTCTGGGCTCGGTGTTGGGGTCCTGGGACAGTGCCCTACCCCATCCCCTTCCCATCCCACGTAGGGTCTGTTCCCTCCTGGCTGGGTGGGTCTCTTTCTCGCCCTGTGTCTCTCCGAGGGCCCATTCTTGAGCTGCTGGAGGTTCTGGTCACCTACACCATCTCTTCTCATCTCTTTACACAGAAAAGAAAAGAAAGAAATTGTTTGGGGGACATGAATACTGGTGTTATGCCTTTAATCTCTCTGAACAACATACTTGCTTAAGAATTTGAAGAGGGAAAACAGTCACAGAGAGGTTTTTCTTCCCAAGAAATGATATTTTTCTCCACTCTCCTCTTTTTTTTTATGTAGGAGGGTGGGAGCTGGGAATTAACCTGTACTCAGAAAAGATAAGGGAGAGTTGCTGCTCGCTGCTAGGCAGTGCTCAGGTGTGGCCTTGAACTAGGGAACAGAATACTAGAGATACTGATTGATTCATTCATACAAGTGTTTATCCAGTGTCTCCCATGTGCCAGGTGGCAAGAAAGATGCAACTTGGAGAGCAAAATACAATCACAGTCTCTGTTGGGGCATTTTCTGTGTAAAAGCCAGACTTTTTTTTTTTTTTTCTTTCCCCAATCCATTTGTCACTCTGTTGCCAGAGGGCTTGTCCTGAAACACCAATACAATCACATCATGTGCTTGCTTGAAACCCTTCAGGGTCTCCCGTGTTCTTTTAGGTCAAGTACAAACTCCTCACCAGAGCCCGCCATACCCTGTGTGACCTTCCCTCCTGTCCCCTCCTGAGGTCATCACCCTCCCTGCCCTCCCCTCCCCCTCTAATGCATCCCCTCCCCCACCACTCTTCCCATCCACCCTGACTATCCATGTTAAACAAACCCGGAATGGTCTACGTTGTTCACCCCAGAGTTATTCATGTTAATGAGTTCAAGATGCTCTGTTTTGCCCAACTCAGGACTATCTGTGCTAGGGATTCAAGATGCTCTACACCGGCTCTGTCCAATAGAAATACAACATGTGCCACATTTTCAGAGGTCTCTCATAGCCCCATCCCCCCAAATAAAAAGAAACAGGTGAAATCAATTTTAATAATGTCTATTTAACTCACTAGAGCAAAAATATTATCAACATGTAATCAATATAAACATGATTAATGAGATCGTTTACCTTTTTCTGCATTACGTCTTTGAGATTTGGTGTGTATTTCACGCTTCGAGCACATCTCAATTCAGAGTTTAATATGTCATTGGAAATACTTGATTCGAATTTAGATTTCATAGCATGTAAATTAAATTAAAATGAAATGAAATAGTTCCTTAGCTTCACTAGACACACTGCACATGCTCGCTTGTCATGGGTGGCTAGTGGCCACCATTATGGCTGAGCAGTTTCACACTCTCCTGCCCAGGACTGTCAAGGCTTTCATCCGGGAGAGTCTACACCCTTGTTTTGTTAGACCCAAACGGTCTACGAAGGATTCCAACTCGCCCAAGAACCGCCAAGAGTCGAGAGCCGCTGCAACACGCAAGAGGTTTATTAGGAGCCGATGCACCGGGGTTCCCTGAACCTCACGCAGGAGGCCGATGGGGAACCCCTAAAAGCGGAATCACATACTTTTTATAGGTTTATTTACTCATAGGGCGGGTATATTCTCACAATGATTGGGTAAATGTGGTGACTTTTGAATTCATTGGCTTAGGAACTTTTGCCCCACCTTCTGGCCGTTATAGTTGTCTGTTCATTGTGGCGGTTAGGGCGTATACCTGTTACGGGCAACTGGAAAATTACCCGCTGTCTGGCAAGTCCCCGTCAACTGAAAAACTCCAAGAATTGGTTTCGATAGGGAGAAGGAGTGGCGCACGATAGGGAGAAGAATTGGTTTACGGGAACAAGTGAGGGGGTGGAAAGTCCCTAAAGGCCCCACATTCCCCCCCTTTTTTTTTTTTGTAACTAATTTCAATCATGGAATTTCAGTTTCTTTTTGCGAGTTTTGGTATTGTTGCCTTAGCATTAAAACTTGTACCGTACTAATGCGTTCTCTAATAAAGGCTATCAGGCGATTCAGAATGCATGGCCCAAAAGTTAAAAGCAACAATAAAATAATGAGGGGCCCTAACAAGGTGGAAACTAAAGTAGTAAGCCAGGGAGATTTATCAAACCATGATTGAAACCATCCTTTTTGATTTTCCCTTTCCTGTTGTCTTTTGTCCAGGCGCTCCCTAAGTTTGTCCATAGTTTTGGTAATAGCCCCAGAATGATCAATATAAAAACAGCATTCTTCTTTTAGTGCAGCACATAGTCCGCCCTCCTTAAGGAACAGCAGATCTAATCCCCTCCTGTTTTGCATTACCACCTCTGAAAGCGAGGTGAGAGATTCTTTTAACTGAGTTATGGAACTTTATAAATGAGTCTGGGGACCAGCTGAACTAACACACAAAAATCGGTTGAAGCTTTAAGGACCTCTAAAGAAATGCAGGGGGTCAATCCTGTGTTATATGCCCACCATCCATCCGGAGGAGGGAGGAGATACCCTGAGCCCTGTGGGAGGCTTAAATTGGCACAAAGATGTCGGTGGGACGAGGGGGCGTTCCTACACATGTACCGTTTCCTAATACTCAGGCCAGGGTCAATTTACTATTTTCTTTTTGTTTCCATCGACATTGATCTGGAGTGTTAACATTATTATAATTAGAATTATATCCTATAGCATCATAATAAGGGGGAGGAGCAGCATAGTAAAGCCAACAGGATTTGGTAGCCTCCGGGTTTGTGGCATTTAAAACCTCAAAAGCCGCCTGGACCAATGAGAGCATTCAGTCCCAGGGGGGTCTTGGGCTTGATTGTCATTCTTTTTGGCTCAGAAGTTTGGTTTTTTATCTCTGGTAACGCTGTGGGAGGGGCCAAAGGTAGCGAAGAGTGCCCTATCTCAGGGTTGGGGCTTATAGGAACTGGAGTAGGGGTTTCAATTTTTAGTTTGATGGTCATTAGTAATCCATCATTATATCTTTTTTTATAAAACCTGATTCCCCATGAATGGCCATTTATCCAGTTTTTTATCTTTTTTTCCTGGTTCACTAAAAGAGATCTTAAGGGGATGGCACCATTTAGTACATTCAGGCCTATAAGTTAAGGGGTTGGTTGGGTGTGTACAATTGGCTGTCACCTTAATAAAGTCCCAACCAGAGGTGGGCTTCCAATAGGTGTCTCCTGTGGTTTCATATCCCCAGCTTTTGCAATAAAAGTTTTCAGTTCCTCCACATTTATAATTAAGGGACCTGTGGCGATGGAACCCGGGGCATATGTAGAAAGCAGGAGCTCTGAGCCCAGTCCTCCGAATCCCGTTTTTGCAACCCTTTCCGGAGGAATCAGCTCTAGTTGATAAAAATTTTGGAACATTATGTTGATTATAATAGTCTTCTAAATCCCAACCGGGAGCCCCTATGGCCAGTTTACAAACATCAGGAAAAAGGTTTGGCCACCAGGTCCATGGGGGAGCGATATTGCTAACAGACCATATTACATCTCCAGTCTGGGAAATTACCTGCCAGGTTAAACGCTGGGGCAGGTGAGGACTAAAATTACTCACAGTCAGTAGGGGTAACAAAGTTAAAGTTATAAGTCTGATGATCGCAGAAGCTTGAGCTTGAGCGGGTTGCTGGTCTTTTGGGCTCGCCATTCCGATGTTGCAGATGCTGGTGCGGCCTTCACGTGTGAAGCGTGGATCCACGCAGCGATGCCGTCTACCTTTATAGCCGTGGGGGTGGTGAGCAGGACGATGTATGGTCCTTTCCACCGAGGCTCTAGAGTCTGGGTTCGGTGCCGACGGACGTACACGGAATCTCCGACTTGGAAGGGATGAGCCTCTGCTGGTGTTCCTGGTCGGTAAGCCTCTGCCAGCTGGGACCACACCTCCTTTTGGACCAACTGGAGTCCCAACAGCCTAGCATATAAGTCAGTGTTATTCTGGCAGTCAGGACTTAATTTTTCCCTTAGCGTAAAAAGAGGAGGTGGGGCCCCGTATAGTATTTTCAATGGAGTAAGATAATAGCGGGAGGGGGTATTTCTAGCCCGGAACAGGGCTAAGGGAAGGAGCACCGTCCAATCTGTACCGCCAGTCTCTATGGACAATTTAGTTAGGGTCTCTTTTAGAGTTCTATTCATTCTCTCTAACTGTCCTGAACTCTGGGGTCTATAGGCACAATGTAATTTCCAATCAGTCCCCAGGTATTTGGCCACACCCTGACTTACCTGGGCGACGAAGGCGGGACCATTATCTGATCCTATTACCTTTGGTGCCCCGAACCGGGGGAAAATTTCTTTTAAGATCTTTTTGGCCACCACAGTAGCTGTCTCCTTCTTCGTCAGGAAAGCTTCTACCCATCCTGAGAAGGTATCTATAAAAACTAGAAGATACCTGTTACCGTACCTTCCAGGGCGTATTTCAGTGAAGTCGACCTCCCAATAGGCTCCTGGGCGGTCTCCTCTGAGCCTTTCTCCGACCTCAAGTTTTCCTTTATGGGAGTTTACCTGTTGGCATGGAATGCACTCTCGTGCAATCTGCTCAGCTAATTTAGTTAGTCCAGGGGTATCATAACCTGTCTTGTGTAGTAGGGACACCATCTTTTTGGTTCCCAAGTGTGTCCATCTGTGAATCTGTTGTAGCATGGATTTTGCTTGTTGAGGAGATAATGTTCCTTTAGTTATGGCTGGGGTACTTGTTCCCCTATCATTTGGTTTCCCAGGACTCTCATCTGATAGTTCTAGTATGATTTCCCATAGAGCCACTTCTCGTGCCACCCTATCTGCCATGTTGTTGCCTCTTGTCACCGGGGTATTGTCCTTCTGGTGTCCGGGGCAATGAATGATGCTGACTTTAGTGGGGAGCATGAGGGCAGCTAGCAGTGCCACTATTTCTTCTTTGTTTTTAATTTCTTTGCCCGCCGAGGTGAGCAACCCTCTTTGTTGGTAAATGGCCCCATGGACATGGGCGGTAGCAAATGCGTACCTACTGTCCGTATAGATGTTTACCTTTTTGTTTTCTGCTAGTTCCAATGCTCTAGTCATGGCGATTAGTTCAGCCCGTTGGGCCGATGTCCCTTGCGGTAATGCGGCTGCCCAGATGACCTCTTTCCCGTCTACCACGGCAGCTCCCGCCCAACGCTTACCTTCCTCTAGGAAACTGCTTCCGTCAGTAAACCAGGTAACGTCGGCGTTGGGGAGGGGCTGATCCATCAAGTCTGGTCTGCTACCGTGTGCTGCAGCCAGTACTTCCTGACAATCATGGATGACGGTAGTGCTTTCCAGGTCAGGGTCGGGTAGCAAGGTGGCCGGGTTGAGTCCTGTGGCTGAGGTAAACTTAATACGATCTGAGTTTAACAGCAGGGCTTGGTAATGAGTCATCCTGGCATTTGTTAGCCATCTGTCGGGTGGCTGGCGAATTACACTTTCTAATGCATGGGGGGCTGTTATCGTTAGGTTCTGCCCCAAAGTCAGTTTGTCAGCATCTTTGACCAAAGCGGCCACCGCGGCGATTATTTTTAAACAGGCGGGCCATCCTGCTGCCACAGGATCCAATTTCTTTGATAGGTACGCAACCGGGCGATTCCAGGGGCCCAGTTTCTGAGTTAGTACTCCCTTTGCAATACCTTTATTCTCGGCCACGTACAGATGAAAAGGCTTAGTGATCCTTCCCCCGTTCCTTTTTTTAGGGCATTCTCTTGCCCAATGACCTTTTTCTTTACAGTAGGCACATTGGTCCTTGTCTAATGGCCGCCTTCTATCCGTTGTTCGCCCTTCCTGTCTATTTCTGTCTCTACTGTTTCCTCCTCTGACTACAGTGGCCAGTATCTTACTCAAATGTCTTTCTTGCCTCTTATCTCGTCTTACCTCACGAGCCTCTTGTTCCTTCTGCTTTCTTTCTTCCCTTTCTTTCTCTGTCTCCCTCTTATTATATACCTTATCTGCCTCTTTTACTAAGTCCTGAAGGGAGAAACCTTGTAGGCCATCCAGCCTTTGTAACTTCTTTCTAATATCAGGGGCCGCCTGGTCAATAAAGGCCATTGCTATGGTGGCCTTATGTTCCTCAGAGGTTGGATCATAAGGAGTGAATCGTCTAAAAGCCTCCATTAAGCGTTCTAGGAACACGGTTGGCGATTCCTGGGGCCCCTGAGTTACCTCTCTTACCTTAGCCAAATTCGTGGGGCGCCTGGCCGCTCCATGGAGACCCGCCACCAGAGCCTGGCGATACATTTTCAGGTGCTCCTTACCTTCCAGGGTATTAAAGTCCCAATTCGGCCTGACGAGTGGAAAACCGGCATCAATCTCATTAGGCAACTGGGTAGGTTGTCCATTGGCGCCTAACACATTTTTTAGCCTCCAGGAGAACCTGTTGCCTCTCCTCAGTTGTGAGGAGAGTCTGGAGGAGCTGTTGACAATCATCCCAGGTGGGTTGGTGGGAGAAGACAAGAGACTCTATTAGAGCAGTAAGAGCCTGTGGGTTTTCAGAGAAAGTAGGGTTATGCATCTTCCAATTATAAAGATCTGCAGAGGAAAAGGGCCAGTATTGAAGGGGCCTATTCCCGTGGTTATCGGGGGGGCCATATTCTCTAAGGGGTAAAGCAGTAGAATCCGGGGAAACAGCCCTCCGGCTTCTGGTGCCCGCCGAGGGACCCCCCCTTTCCGCCATAACAGGTGGCCCTACTGGTGCGGAGGGTTGTGAAGCTGGGGGTCCTAGGGGCGACATGGGATTTAGGGCCGGAGGATAAGGAGGTGGGGAATCTAGAAGAAGCAAATCAGACTGCAGGTCAGGATATATCGCCTTTGGCGGGTCCGGGGCAGCAGATGACTTTTCCGTGTCTGGGGTTTTCTTCAGGGCCAATATCTCCGATTGTGCTGGAGCGCATGCAGACGTGCCTGTTGAGGAAACAAAGGGCCGGACCCACGGAGGCGGGGAGAGAACTAGATCTTCCCAGACCAAGATATATGGTATCTGGTCTGGGTGTCCGTGGGGTCCTGTGTTAAAGACCCTAGACTTGACTAGCCCAACCTTATCTAACAAAAAAGATCCTTCGGGTGGCCACCCTGTCTGAAATGTAGGCCACTCAGAGGTACACAGCGTTTGCCATTTTCCTTTCCTTACTTCTACCGAAAGGTTGTGGGCCCTAGCCCTAACTTCAGTCCAGTGGCTTAGGGTAAGAGAAAGAGGAGTCGTCATAGTTCGTCCCATTGTCGTCCGTCAAAAGAAAGATAATAGTACAGAAAAACAATAAAATTTCAAAAGACACACATTGATATTGCCGCCGCGAACTTAAACCCGAAACCAACTCAAATTCAGATGGCAGCTTATATAACCTGCCAGAACCAGCCGCCGCGAACTTAAACCCGAAACCAACTCAAATTCAGATGGCAGCTTATATAACCTGCCAGAACCAGATGAAGGGGAGACAAAATTTGTTTCTCCTTCCAGATGGACCACCAGGGCGTCCCCCGGGGCCCGTGGACACCAGCTTTCGGCACGTCTGCCTAGCCAGGAGTCCAATACAGATTCCACAGCAAGCCGGTTCGCACGGCTTTTTCCTAATGGCGGCTAGCAACAAACAAACGACAAACAAACAGACAATTGGGCTCGAGCCTACCTGATACCTCCGACTCCCGATGTTCTTGTGACCCGGGGGCGAGTGGGGATCCCGGACGAGCCCCCAAATGTTAGACCCAAACGGTCTACGAAGGATTCCAACTCGCCCAAGAACCGCCAAGAGTCGAGAGCCGCTGCAACACGCAAGAGGTTTATTAGGAGCCGATGCACCGGGGTTCCCTGAACCTCACGCAGGAGGCCGATGGGGAACCCCTAAAAGCGGAATCACATACTTTTTATAGGTTTATTTACTCATAGGGCGGGTATATTCTCACAATGATTGGGTAAATGTGGTGACTTTTGAATTCATTGGCTTAGGAACTTTTGCCCCACCTTCTGGCCGTTATAGTTGTCTGTTCATTGTGGCGGTTAGGGCGTATACCTGTTACGGGCAACTGGAAAATTACCCGCTGTCTGGCAAGTCCCCGTCAACTGAAAAACTCCAAGAATTGGTTTCGATAGGGAGAAGGAGTGGCGCACGATAGGGAGAAGAATTGGTTTCGATAGGGAGAAGGAGTGGCGCACGATAGGGAGAAGAATTGGTTTACGGGAACAAGTGAGGGGGTGGAAAGTCCCTAAAGGCCCCACAGTTTCTCAGTAGCGGCTCTGTTGACTTTTCGGATGGATAAATACTTTGTTAGGGATGGGGGTGGCTGTCCTGTGCATTGTGGGATATTTAGCAGCATCCCTGGCCTCTACCCACCTTGAGTTGTGACAGTAAAAAATGTCTCCAGACATTGACAAGGCCCCTTGAGGCAAAATCACCCCCAATTGGGAACCACTAGTCTATACTGTCTAACCTAGAACTGTCACATTCGGTGGTCTACCCTGTTCCATCCGAAACTATCCATGCCGTCAAATCCAGGAGAGCTAGCCTGCTTAGTTCAGAATTGTCCATATTGGTCAACCCTCGGCCTCCCCTGTTCTGTGTAGAACTCTTCACCCTGCTTAATATGGAGGGATCTACACCAGAAGTCATGAAATGGTACCCCAAGGACAGAACCAGGCCTGCAGATTACAGATTATGTGGCTTACAAAAAGTTTAAAAATATTTTTTGTTGTTTTTAATTTTATTGAAGTATATTTGATTTACAGTGTTGTGTTAATTTCTGCTGTACGGCAAAGTGATTCAGTTATACGTATATACATTCTTTTCCATATTCTTTTCCATTATGGTTTATCACAGGATACTGAATATAGCTCCGTGTGCTCTGCAGTAGGACCTTGCTGTTTAGAAAAAGTTTAAGAATATTTGAGTTAATTGCCAACCTTTTAACTTCAGGAGATTTCACATAAAAGTCTGGATTTCTAGTTTATCTGGAAAGCTCTAGTCTCACTGAGACCCCATTCCCATTTATCAGCTATCAGTTGGAACTGAGACCTGATCCCCCCAGGTGGGGTCCTGTGCCCTCTCCACTCTGTGCTCACGACGTCCCACTCCACTCACTGCATGTAACAGTGATACCCGCCTGAGCCCTCTGGGCCTTTGAGTCTGTGGCCCCAGGGCTACACGAGTCTGGATGCTCGTCAGTCCGGGCTGGTCTAGGAGAGAGGCCTCAAAGAGGCCCGCACGTTAGAACCAACCATGCAGCTTCTGAAATACAGTTGACCTTTGAACAACATGGATTTGAACTGCACTATTCCACTTATACTCGAATTGTTTTCAGTGAGTACATACTACAGCACCACACGGTCAGTGGGTGGTTGAATCCACGGGTGTGGAATGGCTTACATGGAGCGCTGACTGTAAAGGTATACCTGGACTTTTGACTGCCTGAGGGGCCGGTGCCCCTAACCTTGTTTAAAGGTCAACCGTATGTGGGTTCCCAGGCCCATCCCAGACTTTCTGAAGCAGGAACTGGGGTAGGGGTAGGGAGGCATGTGCAGGTTTTAAAAAGTTTCATAGTTGATTCCGGTGGTACCTTGATTTACATGTAATCAATATAAAAATGTTGATGCTTGTCTGGATGGGCCACGCCCTGTAGATAGTCCACAGTGGCTGATCTCTCTGGAGTAATCCTGGGTCTCCAGCTGAGTTTTGTAGCTGCTCAGAGGCTTCTGGCACTGTTGTCCATCAAGGCAACCCCAGAGCTTAGACATCACTTTGCTGACCTGGAGGACTGCAGAGACCGTACTTTGTGGATTGAATTGGGCAGACGGTCCCCCTCCCCCTCCCTTGTCTCTGAATCTAGCTCTGGCTGCACGTTTGGGGGCTCATGGACCACGAGGCCGACGTAGATCCCCCCTGTGGTAGATATTGGGGTGCTTGGCCCAGTTCCCCCCTTCAGGGCTCACACACCCACCCCTCAGCTGAGGAGTGTATCCGTTCCTGGCTGCATCACTTACTGGGCATCGCCCTCAGCTGGTGGGAACTTCCTTGTGCAATGTTATGCTCCCCTGTGGCCCATACACGTGATATCAAGACCTGCCTCCTTGCCTCAGTTTGGGGCCTCCCCAGGTCCAAAGCTTTCGTAGGATCGGCTGAGGCCTCCGCTGCTGCATTTGTGGGTCAGCTTCTCCCTCCACCCAACCCTGCCTTCCCCTCTTCCCTTCCGGTACATCTACCAGAAACACTCCCCAATAAACCTCCTATGTGCAAAGATCCATCCCAGAGTTTCCCAGGGAAACTGCTCTAAGACACCCATCTCTTTGGCCGTTCTTTGCTGAGAACTGGCATCTTTTCAGCACCAAGAAAATCATCTTAGAACATCTGGGTCCTTTTATGGCTGGAAATTCCATAGAACAATGGGCTCTCCAGTTGTGGCTCGTGGCTAAGCGTCTGCTGTTGGCTGAGAAAGTCCCCAGATCGTCTGGATAGTGTTGCAGCCACCTCAGATGTTGACATAAAACAAGGAGAGGCATTGAGAAGTACATTTCATTTAAATAATCAAACCAAATCCAAATGCTTGTACACCACAGCTGTTTAAGAGGAAACTGTTCCAGCTCTCTGGTTTCCTCCAACTGTGGGCCTTCTGTCCTTTTCAAACCTGTGTTGTCGTCTGGCTTTCACGTAGATGTGCAAAACCCAGGTTTTGGCTTCCTAGTTGACCAGCCCAAGCTGGAAAGATGTGTCTTGTGGTCAGGTGAACCCTTCCCCTTTCTCCCACACCAACCATATGACTTATATTTCCAAAAACCATGTCTGGTGTGGGCAGTCCACTGCTCAGGAGCTCCTGTGGGTGCCCCATCATCTTCAGAATAAAGTTCAAGTTCTTTGATATGGTATTCTGGGTCAGCCATGAGCAGGTCCCTGTGTGATTCTCCTACTTCCTTTCAAGCTAGTTCTCAATACCCCAAACTCCAGCCAAACCAAATCACCTAAACTTTTCTTAAAGATTCTCTGCTTGTATGTGTCTTAGGTGTCAGTGGATGTGCTATTTCCTAGAAATCTCTCTGTACTTTGTGTGATTGGAGAACTTCTATTCATCTGTCAAAACCCACTTTGAATATCACCTCCTTCAGGAAGCCTACCCTCATTTCTCCAGACAGAATTAATCTCTGCCTTCTATGGGATTCCCCTGCATCAACAGCCCTTTCTTAGCGTTATCACTAGTCTCATGCCTCTGATGTCTGCTTTTTAATGGGGAGGATGGATACTTGTCCAAGTTGACTAGTGGTAAGAGTCAGGGTCTACATGGTCAGTCCTGTTATCCCTTGGTTGGGAGTGGGCCCCATATCACAGTGGAGAGATTTAAAAGCTGAGAATTTGGAAGTTTTAAATGAAAAACTCACATCCTGCCCCAGGCACCTGTGGCTAAGAACTGTCCTAGATGTCTGTCTGGCTCTGGTCTAAATTCTGCTCTTCTGTTTGTCCCAGACGTTCTTGTTCCGGGATAGTGTTCCGCTGCAACAGCAGAAAGCATCCAGAGATCTCTATGAAAATAGAATTTGAAGAATTCAGGAGACAGATTCCACGTCTCCCACCTCTCCACCAGTCTCTGCCAGACAGCTTCAAGGCAGTGAGGTAGAGAGCAACCCCAAATCTTTACTTCCTTCTCTCCTTCCCGGGGAGTTGCTTTAGGCTCTCCCTGGCCTGGAGGCATACAGTCTGATTATGTTTCCTCTGTCCCATTCTAAGATCTTCCCCAAAGTATCTGCCTCTAAGGCAAATTTGGATCCAGACACCAGTGGCCTCCCAAGGCATGGAGGACATTCTGTGACTACTACGTCTTCTACCTTTTTATTTAACATGCACTTTAAATGATGCTGACTCTGTGCCAGGCACTTCTTTGAACACTTCACATCTTGTAACATATTGTTCTTGCTGGGGAAGCAGACTCTGAGTCAAAGACTTGAGGGCAGGATGGTCATGAAGGAGGAGGGGGTGTCTCGGGCTCAGCACCCGGGGAAGGAAGGGGTAAGAAGCAGGATTGGGCAGAGGGGGAGTTGAGCCGTGATGCAGTCCCAGCAAAGAGCTCGGCCAGCCCCACAGGAAGCTCTGGAGCTGGGATGGTCCCCTGGAGCTGGCTGAGTGGGGACAAGGGCGCTGGGCCTTTATACCCCTACACTGATCAGTCATTAATGCAGGCTGCCCTTGGAAGGAGATGTGACCTTGGGCAAGGCAGTTTTCTGCAGCTGAGGCAACCCCCCCGAGGAGGGCTGACAGCTGGAGGCCGTCTTCTGGCGGAAACAAGGTTTTCGTTTCTGAAGCGGGAGACACATCATAGCATCCATCACCCACATATCACCTCATTTAATTCTCACAATAATCTAGTGAAACTGGTATTATTATTGTCCCCATTTTACAAATGAGAAAACTGAGACTTGGAGAAAGAAGTTAACATGCTTTGGGCGAGGCCACGTGGCTAGTGTGGGGCAGAGCTGCGATTCCAACTCAGGCCAACCCGTCCCCGGGTCTCTGCTCCTGAACTGGGCTTTGTCTTAACTTAATTTGCCCCAGGACCCCCTCAAGGTCATGACTTCCCAAAAAGGGGCCCTGGGAGTGTTTGCCAGAAGCTCCCTGAAGCTAACACAACATTGTAAATCAACTACACTCCAATAAAAATTAAAAAAAAAAAATGATGAACTCCAAACACTTTAAAATCAGACTTTTGATTAAAATTAAGTTGAGGCCAGAGGCTTCCAGCTTCAGGAGCAGATGCCTGGAGAGGACACAAGCACTTTTAAGGATGCAAAACCCTGAATTAGCCATTAGCCTTTATTTAGATAGACGAGAGAAGTGCAGCAAATATTTACATACCAGTTGCCACGGAATTCAAGCGAAAGCTGTGTTTATTCTGTATCTTGTCATCATAAAGTTGATTTTCCTAAGGGGACGAGGAGTGTTCCTGAAATATTGAAAGGTTTATTTTCATAGTTCCAAGGACTGCTGACTTGTACATTTGAGACTGTGACTGCTTGTGATAGGAAACTAAATTTGTTAGAATGTTTGTAGAAAACTGTGTTTGTTTACTTGAAGTTGTAAACTACGGTTTTTACAAGACGTTGGCTTCGTTCACTAACTCTTTGGAGGTAAGCCCACATGAGCCTCACAGATCGAATTCCAGTGAGCCCGACCGGCACACGAAACGGTGCCCATTCTCAGTTAGGAACACAAAGGCATTCTTCCTTCTGGAGAGATGATTTTGCAAGAAAAATAAGCGAGTGAAAACGGAAAACGTCAAAACACAGCACAGGACTCTAACGGAAAACTTGAAAACACGGCACAGAGCCTTGATTTGCTTTGAAAACTGTGAGAGGCCCCCAGGAATCGTGGTCTGTCTGTCTGACTGCCGACCTGCTCAGTCCGGGACCACAGGACACACTCCACCCCAGTGTCTTGGTCCGTCCTGCTGTTGAGGTGTTTCGTCTTGGGGTGACGTGGGGGTAAACTGTTGGCCTCCTAACCCCCAGGACTCAGAACGTGACCTTATTTGGATATTACAGAGGGAATCAAGTTAAAATGAGATCTTTAGGATGGGCCCTACTCCAGTATGACTTGCGTCCTTATAATGTGGGGAAATTTGGACACCGACACACATAGCAGGAAACCTGTGAGAAGGGAGAAGACGGCCAATCTACAAGCCAAAGGAGAGAGGCCCAGAGCAGATCGATCCTTCCCAGTCCTTGGAAGGAACCAGCCCTGCCCACACCTTGATTTCAGACTTGCAGCCTCCAGAACCCTGAGACAGTACATCTGTTGTTTAAACCTCCTGGTTGTGGTACTTTGTCACGGCAGCCTCAGCAAACTAATACTTTATCAGGGCTTTCCTGATTTCTCTCGTTTTAGTGAGGGTTTTGGCAGCTACCTCATTCTTCGCATCCTGCCTGCACTGCTACAGAGGGGCAGAAATAACTTCCCAGTGAGGGTCCAAGCTGCCATAGGACTTTCCAGAAAGTCATACAATCCTCCCACCTCCACCCCTGCTGTCTTGCATCGTTCAGAGGCAGCACCACCTGCATGGCCACTGGGTAGCCCTGGACTCGTCCATGGGCGCTGCTGCCCCTCTCCTCCCCTAACCTGTTGGCCTCACTGCCCCAGTGCCCGCTGTGGGCCGTGAACCCTCGCCCTGTTCATTTTCACTGGCCTCGGCGCCAGCCCGATACTCCTATTCAGATAGTGCCCTCTGCCCGTGCCCTTTTGTCCCGGCCACCAAGACAGGCTGCTATGGCATCAGCCACACCACGCCGTAAGGACGCTCAGGGCCAGTACCTGTCGGGCTGCGATTCATTTCCCTTTCTAGGTTCTCGGTCTCCCTTGGGTGTCATTTTTTAAATGGAAATTGGCACTGGATTGGAGATAGCGAATCTGGGAGTGTGAAAAGAAATTTATTTTCCACTGGAGAGCCAGGGAAATGCTTTAAATATAAGCTGTGGCTGCAGTTGCAGCGTTGGACGTTGTAAGTGCCCCACGTGTGTGTAAATCTACGGGACCCAGTGTATGGTCCTGGCTGGTGTGCGTGAGCGCGGGTGCCTGCACCTGTCTGCAGAAGGCTGCACGTACCTAAGTGCCCATCTGTGTGTGAGGTGTGCACGCCGTCGTGTGTACAGATAGGTGGGACTGAGAACACGCGTGTGCACGTGGTCTGTCAGTATTTGCACGTGCGTGCAGGTGCGTGGTCTGTGGGGCCGGGTCCATTAGCGGGAAGAAGTCAGAGTGGGACGGGTTTCCATGCGGGACCCCGGAGGAGATTTGCCGAGGGATAAGCAACCCACTCCCTCTGCCGCATGCGGCCCACGTCAGTTGGATGCCGGGTCTGTGTTCAGAGGCAAATGTGCCAACTTTCTCAGCCCCCTCCATGGGCTGCGTCTGTCCTGCTTGCCTGGTCTCGAGCACGCGGTCTTTGTTGCGAGCTTGGACACACAGGCAGCATTCTTCTGCCAGGAGCCTGGCTGCAAAGGCCCCCTCCACTTTGCGTGGTCCATTCTAAGAGGTGGGGGCCATCCCAGCCCCACTCGTGCCAGTCAGCTCCTGCCAGGCCACGCCCACCTGTCATTTAAACCTGCTCTGGACATGGCCCAAGGCTGGCCTTTAGTTCTAGCATTCCCTGGTCACTCTGATACTTGCCCTTTAGTTTAATTCAGCAGTGCAACATGCTGGGTGTCCCTCTGGGAACATTCACCCTCCCAGCCCTTCCAGTTTAGAGAGAAATGCTTTTGAAGTTACCTGGTGCTCTGCTAAGGAAGCCCTCAGTAAAGGTTGTCGATGTGGATAGAGGTCAGTGAGGTTACTCCACCTCCCTTCCTAGCTTTCTCATCTTCATTTTGGACTCATGGCTCTGCTCTCTCCCCTGGCTTCAGTACTACCTTCTCAACAGATGAGAAGCCCCCAAGCCCCATGGCACCCCACCAATGAGGTCAGCCTCCACCCTCACCCGTAGGGGGCGGTTTAGACTGGTTTCTATTAACTTGCATCCTGTGTTGAGTCTTGCCTCACTTAGAGGTGCCAGTCCTCCAGGGTAGGGAGCCAGGCCTGTCTCCCCTGCTGCCTGTTCCCTCTCCTCAAAGGGACCCACAGGGGAGACCTAGGCAGGTGACAACCTATCGAGTGTGGCTCAGTGACCCTGCCCAGGTGGATTCAAGGACCAGGTGGGACTGGAGAGTCCTGGGTGCATTTCCCAGGACGTGCAGTGGAGTGGGAAAGGCACAGGACCGAGGAGCTGAGCTCAGGGATGCTCCATCGGGGCAGAGTTGAGGGGTCTGAAGGGTTAAGGACCCCACAGATGGAACAGGTGATGGTCTCTCAAACGATGCATTCAGGTCGCAGGCAGGTGCACAGCCTGGAGCACCCGTCTTATTCTGCACACCCTCTGGTCACTAAAGACCCAGCACCTACCTGGCCCTGCCTTCTGCCTCCTCCATCTTTGTCTCTCCTGAGTGCCCAGCACAGATCTGGACGTAAAGCAGGTTCTCCCTCTCTGCTTCCGTTCCACGCTCATCTTTTGTCACTTTCAGGTGCCTTTGGACACTAACCTTTGGTTCATAGTCAGTTTCTCCTCCCCACCATTTCTCCCTCTTGTAAAATAGTTGACTTCCAAGGGGGCAGAACCAGGAGCCAGGTTGTGGGGCTTTGTGGAAGATCATATGGTTCCAGTATAGGGTTGCCAGATTAAATACAGGATGCTCTTTTTACATTTGAATTTCAGATAAAGAACAAATAACATTTTTAGTTGTCACAATAGACTGAATGATTGTGTTCCCCTAAATTTCATTTGTTGAAGCCTGATCCCCAATGTGGTGGTGCTGGAAATTGTTAGGTCATGGGGGTGGGGCCCTTGTGAATGGGATTAGTGCCCTTATAAAAGGGACCCCAGAGAGCTCCCTTGTCCCTTCCACCCTGAGAGGACACAGAGAAGACTGGCCATGAACCAGGAAGTGAGCCTTCCCCGGACACTGAATCTGCTGGTTTCTTGCTCTTGGATGTCCCAGCCTCCAGAACTGAGAGAAATACGTATTTATTGTTTAAGCCACCCAGTCTATGGTACTTTGTTATAGCAGCCCAAATGGACTAAGATGGAAATAAGTGTGTCCCATGCAATATTTGGGACCAACCTACCATGAATTGTGTCTGTCCCCAAAATATGCCCCAGTCCTAACCCCTGGTGCCTATGAATATGACCTTCACTTACTTGGAAATAGGATCTTCGTAAATGTAATCAAGTGAAGATGAGGTCATACTGGAGTAGGGTGTGCCCTAAATCCAACATGACCGATATCCTCATAAGAGGAAAAGAGACAGAGAGGGATGATGGCCATCTGAAGGCACAGAGATGTAGGGAGAATGTCACGTAATGACAGAGGCAGAGGTTGGAGCTATACGTGTACCAGCCAAGGACTGATGGCAACACCAGAAGTGAAGAGAAAGGCACGGAACAGATTGTCCCCCAGAGACTTCAGGGAGAGCATGGCCCTGCTGACGCCGTGATTTCAGATTTCCAGGCTCCAGGACTGTGAGAGGATGAATAAAACCACCCAGTTTGTGCTCCGTTGTCACAGCAGCCCTAGGAAATGAATACACTTATCAAAATTTCATTGTCTGAAATTCAAATGTAGCAGGCCATCCTGTGTTTTTGTTGCCGTGTCTGGCACCCCTACTCAGGCAGCACCGGTTTTCTCCTCTGTAAGTTGTCAAAGATGCTACCTGGTTTCCCTTAGGACTTGTGTGAGCATCCCCTGAGGTCCCCAGAGTGAGTGGGGCCCTGCTGTGAGGCAGAGCCTCGTCTGTCCTTTCTTGGGATCCCCTGCTCACTTCTGTAGCTAACACACCATCTCCATATCTCTCTTCATTAAAGGTGAAAGAAAAAGAAGGGTGTCTTGCCATTTGCAATGACATTGATGGACCTTGAGGACATTATGCTAAGTGAAATGAGTCAGACAGAGAAAGACAAATACTGTCTGATCTCACTTATCTGTGGAATCTCAAAAGTAAACAACAGCATAAAACCAAACTCATAGATACAGAGAACAGATTGGTGGTTGCCAGGGGTGGGGGTCGGCGAAACGGGTGAAGGGAGTCAAAGGGTACAAACTTCTAGTTCTAAGATAAATAAGTCCTGGGGATATAACGTACAGCATGGTGACTGTGGTTAGTAATACTGTGGTGCATATTTGAAAGTTGCTAAGCGAGTGGATGTTAAAAGTTCCCATCACAAGAAAGAAAATTTGCAACTGTGTGGTGATGGATGTTAACTAGGCTTACAATGGTGATCATTTTGCAATATATACAAATACTGAATCACCATATTGTACGCCTGCAACTAATATAATGTTATATGTCAGTTATATTTCAATTACAAAAAAAATGCAAGAACTGACCATAAAAACCCCGTGTTAGCTTGGTGGCCCTGAAGAGGGAGAGTTGACTGCAGCTTGGCCCATGTGGCCTGAGGGTGTACAGTAGAGCCTGAGGCTCCCGGTTCACGCGTAGGCGGATGGGTCAGTGTATGGATGCTTGTGAGCTGTGTCTCTGGGTGGTGTTTGCAGTCCTGACAGGGCCATAAGTTACTTGGGCAAGACTCCTTTTCTCCCTTTGGTTTCCCCGACTGTAAAAGAAGAGAGCTGGCTCTACCCCAGGGGTCTCTGACAATGCCCCCCAATCCAGACCCTCTCTATGACTCCTGCTTGCCACCTCTCTCTTGGGAGAAAGGCACTTCATTGAAAATCCTGATCTGGAGCAGATTCCACCCAAAATCAACAGAGCCTGCAGGCACGCCCTTGCCCGTCTGTGCTGGAACGTTTCAGGCAAACCCAGAGGGCCTGTCGGCTCCAGAGCCTGCTTTGAGCCTGACAACGGGGCAGGCCAAGGAAGGCTGTTGTCCCTGAACGAGGTCTCAGAGTGACCACTTGGCGGCTTTCTGGCAGGAGATCTGAAAGTGGGCAACGTCCATCCACCCAGTTGCTGCCTTTGGTGGTGGGACGGCGTCCAGCTAAAGTCTGGGGATGTACATTCAGGTTTTGGGAAGAGGGGCGGCGAGATGATGGGGTCAGACGGTTAGTCACTGTGGAATCTGAGCAGGCAAGGAGTAAAAGCCTGTGTACATGGGGCTAGTTTCTGACGGTCGGTTTAAAAAGGGACGGTGCCTGTGAAAGGGAGGAAACCGCTGTCTCTTGAAATCTTAGACACACAACACCTAAGTGAGCACTGGTGGGGAAGACAGGGAGAAGGGCCCCGTGCTTCTAGTCTTGGTGTGCTGAGCACGCCTGTCCTGGGCTGTCCTGGGGTGTCCTGGGGTATCCTTTGCTGTCCTGTGGTGTCCTGGGCTGTCCCAGCTGTCCTGTGGTGTCCTGGGTGTCCTGAGCTGTCCTGGGTGTGCCATGTGTGCTGTGTGACTTCAGCAAGTCTCTGGGCACCACTGGCCTCAGTTTTCCTGATGAAGTGGTGATGCTGAGGACCTCTGTCAGGGACAGTATGGCATCTAAAGAGCTTGGCAGAGGTAGGGCCCCAGCCTGATGGCTGCCATGCGGTAGGTGCCCCTCTCCACCTTTATTCAGCCGAGGCATGGCTGGGCTTGGCCCTAGGACGCAGGGAGAAGCCCTCCTTCCTGCTTCTGGAAGCTACCATCCAAACAGCAAGATAGGCCTATGCCGAGGCCAGGGCTATGGGAAGAGGTGGCCTGGGGGTTGGGGGGCGTCTGTGGGGGACAGTCAGAGGTCCTTAGGGCAGGGGTGGGGGTGGGACAGGGTGGTCCCCGACATCACTTAGTGATTGACACCGAGCCTGCAAAGTGGGGCTGTCAGAGGGCAGCCTCTCAGGAGGGTCTGAGCTGTCAACCGGCATGAAGACCTCTGATGGTTTTCTCTGAAGCAGGGACTTTTCCTCGAAGCTTTTCAGAGAGGAGTGGAGAACGAAGGCTCCTGTGGACCTGGAGTCCTGAGCCGGGAGGAGAGGGGTGACGCCTCCTTGGCTTTGGGGCAAGCTTGTCTATTTAAGCCCCTGTGAGGCCTTGTTCCTGCCCCGCCCTCCCCCAGAGCGGTCCAGCCTGCCCGCTGCACCGCAGACCATCCTCCGACCCTATACTTTCACCCCACAGCTCTCCCCGACAGCTGCCCCCTCGGCTCTGCCAGGGCCTCTGCGCAGGCCTGGCGCGTATGGGGGTTGGACTGAAGGGTCCGGGGGGCCAGGCAGGTTTCCAGGCATGGGAGGAGTCCGGCGTTACCGGGGACAGCTCTGCCACGAGGTCACTGTCCCTTGGCTGTTCACCCACTCCCAACAGCCCTGCTGTCCGACTGTGGAATGATTGGGCTTGACGTGTTCATTTGCTGCCTGTTAGAAGTCCATCTTCTGGGCCCGAGCAGGCGCCGGCGCGGCGGGCTTGACCAGCTGCCGCGGCTGCTTTACATGTAGCATAGATATTAACCTCTCGGAGGATGAGCTCCGACTGCAATTGTCTTTGGCCGGTGGACGTGACTGGGCTGCTTGCCTATATTCCTCCCTGGCCTCGCCTAGCCCATCAGACCCTTCCAGAACCCTGGAAAGCTGGGTTCCGGCTGACCTTGGTCCAAGGTGGGGTTCAGCCCCCAGAGCCCCCATGGAGAAGAATCCCGTCCCGGCAGAGGAGGGAGGAAGAGCGTGTTGTGGGCAGCAGCCTGCTGTTTATTGGGAAGCCCTGGGTCGCTCACTTCACCTCCTGGTGTTGGCTTCCTCATCTGCAAACCGGGAACGGTGACCCTACCTGGCTTCACGCCCCTAAACCCGCTCCTTAACTGGCCTCGCCGCGAGGGCCGAGGTGATGCGTGCTGCCTGCCCCGCCCCCTGCCCCGTCCCGCCCGAGGTGATCTTGCCTCTTGGAGTCACCAAACCTGGGTGTGAACCCTGACCCCATCGCCTCCATCATTCTGTGCATATTGACGAGGTGCCAGGCTCAGTGCTGGGTGCTGGGGTCGAAGTGACAAACGGGAGCTTGTCAAGGTCACCGTGGGCGAGGCCACACCACTGAGCAAAATAATTTTCAACAGTTTCAAGTGCTGTGACTGGGGGCTGCGCTCACCCGGGTGGTCACGGTCTCTGAGAGGAAGTGACACATCTGAGCTGAGCCTTGAACCTGTGTGAGCCTCTGTTTCTCATCTGCAAAGCTGTGGTGGAGGCCCCGCCCCTTCCCTGTGCTGCAATGCTTAAACGAGATTGTACATGCCAAGGGTCTGGCGATTGTGGGAGCTCGGCCCCGGGGCCTCTGGCTGTTCTCCCTGGTGACCATGTGGCCTCTCACCACGTCCTCAGATTCGGGCTTCTCAAACTTCTGTGTGAATCAAAATCATCGGGGGAGCTTGTTAAAAGTACAGATTCTCAGGCCTGCCCGCAGTGATTCAGCAGGGCAAAGCCGGGACCCTGGAATCTGCATTTTTACAGGCATTGCTGGTGACGTGGGTGGCTCACAAAAACACTTAGAGAATCGTGGCTTAGACGCATCCCCCATCACCCCAGGGAGACACAGTATTCCTCCCCCAACCTCCGAGGCTCAACTCTATAAGCCAGTGGGGTGGTAGTTCTGGGGTTCACCTCGCCTCTGCCCCAGCAGACCCGGGGAACATGCCCTGAAAGCTGAGGCCTGTTTGGTCTCGGTTCTGGGCAGGGTTTGCCCGCTGGACCATGTGAAATGCTGCTGTGAAATAACCAGCTGCTCAGAATCCCAGAGTGTCCTGAATTTATTAACACGCGGAGTGTCTTTCGAGAGCCTGATGGGGAATATTAAGTATCACTGCTGGCCCTGGAATGATGCTCTGAGGGGGGCAGATGTCAGGTCCAACAGGCTGAGGGGCAGCTGGGCGTGTGTGCTTCATCCCACGGAAGACGAAGATTGGTGCCCCAGGGGCGGCAAGCCAGTGGGTGGTCAGTGGGTGGGGCTGTGCTGGGTGTGTTTTGGCCTCTCTGAGAGTTCCGGAGGCTCAGCCCAGGGTCCTCCGCCCCGCCCCCCTCTTCCCACCGCCTTCCTGGTCTGAAGCTTTCTCGCAGACCCAGGTACCTCATCGGCATGTATCACACGCGCTAGTGCAATAATAGCTGCTAATTATATATCCTGGCTATGACTCTGCTGCCAGTGGTGGGAATTGAAGCAGGATGGTTTGGGGCCAGGAGTGCTACCCCCTTCCTCACCCCCATACGTTATTTCATTCACAGGGCTGCTATTTTTTTTTTTTTTCCAAGATTCGGTCCTATCTGAAATTTGTTCTTATTTCCCGCCTCAGCCCCGCCAGCCCCACCCAGCCAGCTGTGATCTCGGGCTGCTGCCTGGCCCTCGGGGGAAGGACAGGAGCTCAGCAGGGTCTTGCCTGGGGCGAAGAGCAGTCAGTGTCGTGGGGAGGGGGACGCAGAAGCAGGGACACCTACCTGGGCATCCTCTTCTCCTGCCGTCTCCTCTTCCCCTAGCCACACATGGGTGACTTGCTGTGAATGGCCCAAGGCCACACCCTCCATCCTCACCACAGGACGGGATCTGCTGAGACAGCACTAGGGTTGGGGCAGAGCCCCTGCCCCAAACAGCCAGACCGGTTACCCAGTCTGGGTACCCACTACTCTGCGTGCCCTCCTCCCTCCTCCATCTCTTCCTGAAGCCCGTGGGCCTCAGTTTCCACATTCGCGTAACGAGGATGCCAACAACACGTACCTGGCTGGAATCAAGTCAGTGGTTCTTACTCCTGGTGGTACATTGGAATCACCAGGGTGATTAAAACAAGTATCAATGCCTGGGTCCACCCTGAGACCCACCTGAGCAGATTTCATGAGAATTTCGGGGGAGTGGGGTCTGGACATCTGCATTTTTAAAAAGGCTGCCAGGCGATTCCAGTGTACAGCTGGGAGTGAGAACTGCTTCTATACGGGAAGCTTCCATGATGGGGTCTGGCACACAGCAGACCAAGTGAGGGCCCGTGTCTCATGATTGTTTACTGTGTTAAGAGTATAAGGTGGCATTGCCTTTGTAACCACTCGTTTGGAACCAGTGGGCTAGGAATAGCTTCATTAATTAAAAAAAAGATCCTTAATAAAAGAAAGAAATATAAATATGCCCACGTACAGGGTGCGTTAATAAGGAAAAGTTACCAGTTTCAGTGTCTCCTTCCCCCACCCCATGTCCAGGGAAAAGGAAGAGGGGTTGGAGGGAAGAATGTTCTGGAAGGCCGATTGGCCCTCAGGGGGAGATTCCCCGAACTAGAAAGGGCATAGGGTTTTTGGTGCACCCCTCATTGGGTTTGGGGGATGGGAGAGGTAGCCCACAGGGACCCCTGGGGAAGCAAAGGGTCTTGGGCCCTGGGCTCCCTGACCCAGGCCCCCAGGTGTAGAAGTGGTTGAACCACAGGCTACGGACTCCAGATGGTCAGAACGCCCCAGGGCCGGAGGCATTACTGCCGCTCTGCCTGTGCACAGGGGCGCTCCTCACGCCCACCCCAAGAAATCGAGATGGAATTTCCCATAACCTTGTGAGGCAGGGCTCAGGATCTTATCCCCCGCACAGGGCTTTCAGAATGAGGCACTGGGGGCTGTGGTTAGGGACCCCCGGGGGCCTTGAAAGCAGGCCCTGAGGTGGGAGAGGAGGCAAGTCCCTCTGACTGGGAGGGCAGGGCTGGAGTGTGCTTCCTAAACCCGTGTGGGCGTTTAGATGACCTGGAGGAACTAGTGAAGATACAGATTCTCAGGCCCCCCCCTCAGATTTGGATAGAGTGGGTCTGGGGACCTGGGGGGTCGCCCCAGTGATTCTGACTTTACCATGCTGGCTCAGGCATGAGAGTCATGGGGCTGGGGAGAGGCAGGAGCCGGGATGCCCCAGTAAATGTGGGGAATGCCGGCCCCTCTCCCACTGCACCTCCTAACTCCCCCCAGCCCTCCAGCCCTGCAGGCCACGTGGCCGGCCTTGTTCCTCTGGGAGCATTTTCCAACCTTCCTGCTCTCTGGGCCTCCCATGGGCCCTCCGGTGGCCATCCCCTCTCAGGCTGGGGCCTGTTTTCCCAGCAGGGGATGAAGTTCTGCAAAGGGGCGTGTGCATGTGCGTGCGTGCGTGCGTGCGTGCGTGTGTGTGTGTGTGTGTGTGTGCGTGTAGGCGCGCACTGCTGCCACATTTGCTTGAAACAAGCTTTTCTTTTTGAGTGAATTTCATTCTCCTAATACTCAAATATGATACACCGCTGTGCCGTTCTGTTTGCAGATGACTTTTCTCTCTGATGAGCAGAGTGTCAAAGATACCAAGTAAATGAGTGCAGAGAAAGAAAAAGCATGATAATTTACAGGAATTAGGAAGTGAAGATTTCACACCTGGTGCAAGCTGCAGAAATGTGGCTCAGGTGGTACATCCCCCTGCCATGAGGGCAGAGGCCACTTTCTCCATCTGGTTACAGGAGAAAGGCTCAGGGGCTGATGGGATGCAGGGCTGAGAAATCTCAGCCTCATCCTCACCAAGCCGGTCCTCTCCACCCACTACTAGCTTCTCCAGCCACTTGCCCTGATCCGGTGATGACATCTACACCTTCCCACTCACCTGCCTGGTACCCTTCAGACCTCCCCGTTGCCCTGGGGCTACATCTGTTATGGCTTGCTGTTCAAGAACCCTCAGTCACTCTCCCTTCCTGTACCCTTGGCTTCCTGGATAAATTATTTGTTGAGTGTGTGAATGAATCATCCCCACACTTGTCTAGAATAGACCCATCTTCTCCACTCCTTTGCTCCCGCTGTTTCCTCTGCCCTGAGTGCCTCCTGCCTCAACTCCACATGCACACAGCCCACCTGCTTCTCCAGGTCCCGCTGAAAGGCTTCCTTCTCTACCAAGCCTCCTCTGAGGCTGTCAGCCTTCCTTCTTCTTCTGTGTTCCCACCGCCATTTGTCTTGAATGCCGAGCGCTGTTCACAGCCCTGCCCTTTTTTATCTTTGTCCATTTCCATATCTGTTTTTTTCCCTTACTATTCACCTCCATGTGTCTTGAATGGTGCTTGGTACATAGTAGGTGACTAGCGCACAGTAGGTCCTTAACTACTCTTAGCTGAAGAGCCCAAGAGGTGGAACACACATAGTTTTGAGACCTTGGGGAGAACCAGGCATCTGCCTGCAGGACAGAGGGCTGGTAATAAAATAAGAAGTGTGACCTCTTGGGGACTTCCCTGGTGGCGCAGTGGTTAAGAATCCGCCTGCCAGTGCAGGGGACACAGGTTCGATCCCTGGTCTGGGAAGACCCCACATGCCGCAGAGCAGTTAAGCCCGTGTGCCACAACTACTGAGCCTGCGCTCTAGAGCCCGCGAGCCACAACTACTGAGCCCGCGTGCCACAAGTACTGAAGCCGGCGCGCCTAGAGCCCTTGCTCTGCAACAAGCCAAGCCACTGCAATGAGAAGCATGCACACCGCAACAAAGAGTAGCCCCTGCTCACCGCGACTAGAGAAAGCCTGTGCACAGCAACGAAGACCCAACACAGCCAAAAAGATAAATAAATAAAATAAATAAATTTATTTAAAAAAAAAAGTGTGACCTCTCTTCTCAGTGTCCCCACCCCAAGCTTCTGTCCCTAGAAAGCAGGCTCTCATTGAGTTGCTTCTGGGGCCCAGCCAGTCACTGATGTGGATGGTAACCCAGGCTGTGTTCCTGGAACTGGGGCTCAGGGACTAGACTCTATCTCATCTAGCTGTGAGGAGACTGAAGCTCCCCCTGCACAGTGCATCAAGGGACCCCTTAGGAGGTGAAAGAACATGAAACTCTAAGAACATGGGCTTTGGAATATGACATCCTTGTCTTAAATCTGCTGGGTGACCTCAGACAAATTCCTTCACCTCTCTGAACCTTAGTTTCTGGTTTGGAAAATGATGCTAATGATATCTTTTTTTTATAATAATATTTTACAGTTACTGTTTGTTTTTTTAAAAAATAATTTATTTATTTACTTTTGGCTGTGTTGGGTCTTTGTTGCTGCACGCGGGATTTCTCTAGTTGCGGCGAGCGGGGGCTACTCTTCGTTGTGGTGCCCAGGCTTCTCATTGTGGTGGCTTCTGCTGTTGCGGAGCACGGGCTCTAGGCGTGCGGGCTTCAGTAGTTGTGGCACACGGGCTCAGTAGTTGTGGCTCGCGGGCTCTAGAGCGCAGGCTCAGTAGTTGTAGCGCACGGGCTTAGTTGCTCCACGGTATGTGGGATCTTCCCGGACCAGGGATCAAACCCATGTCCCCTGTGTGGGCAGGCGGGTTCTCAACCACTGTGCCACCAGGGAAGCCCCGATGCTAATGATATCTTTAGGGTCATTGGGAATATTGGGGATAATGTCTGTAAAGTACAGGGCACCTTATAGGAGCTTGATAAATAATGGTTAGTGTGTTTATCATCATCATTATTAACAGCCCTGATTTTTAATTCATTTATTTTGTAGTCACTGTTGTTCCCTCCAGCTGTTGCTGCCTGTGCTGGGATCACCTGGGGCTGTGAGCCAGCCATTTTATAATTAGCTTGGCAGATGCAGAATGTGGTAGACCCCTTGCGGGGTATCACAAATTAATTAGTGTCGTTTGTGGAGAGGAAGCCCTTCGGCAGCCTCGATGGGGCAAGGCAGGCCCATGGGCATCTGACCTCACTCCTCATGGCTCTGCAGAGGGGTGAGACCCATTAACAACGGCAGGAGGTGGATGCTCTTAGGGTCTGCGTGTTTGACACATGGGGCCAGGCTCGGTCACACCCACTGGGCTCAGGGGAGCTGTGGAGAGAAAGTTCCCCACCCCACCCTGATGTATGACCTGTGCCTATGCCTCAGTTTCTCCACACGTCACTCCGTCCACTATCTGAGTCTGGGTGTCCCCTGCTCTCCACACCCAGAACCCCCCCAACAAATCACTGGGTAGCACCCATCCATCTTCTCCTTATAGCCTCCAGCAGCCCAGAAATCATGACTCATTCATAAATGGCAGTGTCAACTTCTGTTTCAGTCTGGGGCCGTGGAGGCACACAGGACTCCTGGCACCGGTGTTTTCTAAGGATTCTGGCCGCACTTCATCCTCCTGGGGCAGTGTGTGGGCTAGGGGCACCCTTGTGTCTGTCCACCCATGCCCTTGGGGTCATCGTCGCCTGTACCTCACTCTGCTTGAGGCCTTGAGCAAGCTACTTTCCCTCAATTCACGTGCGTTATATGCTTTTCTAAGTTTCAGGGCTCTGAGGCAAACTCTTCACACACGTGAACTATCTCACTTACTAGCCATGGTGTACACAGGTAACAGCTATGTCCTTCCCATTTTATAGACAAGGAAATGGAGTCTCAGAGATCAACCTGGATCACAAAACTGGTAAGGATTGGAGTTAGGATTTGAACCCAGGCGGTCTGACTACATAATCTTTTTTTTTTTAATTGAGGAGTAATCCTAATACAACAAAATGCACAGATTTTAGCTGTTCGGTTCAATGAGTGTTGACAAGTGTATCCACCCACGTAAGCAGCACTCTAGGCAAGGTATAGAACATGTCCATCATTCTTCATGTTTCTTCTCCATCAGTCCTATCCCCCATGTGGAGGCACCCATGTTCTGAATGCCATCACCATAGGTACACTTTGTTCCTGGATTTTGTAGATGTGGAATTATACAGTATATATACTCCTTCAAATGTACTTTTTTTTTTTTTTTTTTTTGTGATACGCGGGCCTCTCACTGTTGTGGCCTCTCCCATTGCGGAGCACAGGCTCCGGACGCGCAGGCTCAGCGGCCATGGCTCACGGGCCCAGTCGCTCCGCGGCATGTGGGATCTTCCCAGACCGGGGCACGAACCCGCGTCCCCTGCATCGGCAGGCGGACTCTCAACCACTGCGCCACCAGGGGAGCCCCAAATGTACTTTCCTATACTGTCCTATCACTCAGCTCGGTGTTTCTGAGGTTCACCCACATTGCTGCGCGTAGCGATAGCTCGTTACCTCTATTGCCGAGCAGGATTCTGTTGTATAGAGGCACCACGCTTTGTTTATCTCTTCACTTACTGATGGACATTAGGGTTACTTCCAGTGTTGGGCTAAGATGAATAAAACTGCTCTGAGCATTCACCTACAAAGCTTTGTGTAGACATATATCTTCATTTCTCTTGGGTAGATACTTGGGGTGGAATTGCTGGCTTATAGGGAGGTGTATATTTAACATTATAACTGCCAGACACTTTCTAAAGCAGTTGGGCCATTTTATACTCTGACTCCCAGCGTAAGGGAGTTCTAGCTGCTCCACGATCTTTCCAGCATTCGATGGTGTTGATCTTTTGAATTTTAGCTGCTGTAGTGGACGAGTATTGGTATCTCATTTTGGTTTTAATTTTCATTTCTGTGACAACCAATGATCCTGGTCTTATTTTTCATGTGCGTGTTGGCCATTCATATATTTTCTTTTGTGACGTGTCTATTCTAGTCTTTCGCCCACTGAAAACATTCGGTTGTCTGTCCTTTTGTTGTTGATGTGTAGGAATTCGTTATGTAATGTGGATATGAATATATATTTTCCCCAGTCTGTAGCTGGTTTATTCCTTTTCTGGTGAGCAGACATTGGCGGCAGCCCCCTCGCCTTTGCCTATAGAGGATCCTTGGGAGCGTGAAATAAGAGAATGTGATATGCCAAGTATACGGCAGGTGTGCAGAAGGAGCTTATTTACTTTTCCCTTCTCCCTCTTCCTGCCAAGACCTCCCAGACCATTTTCTCTAACTGCAACAGATTTCCTCTCCTCTCCATCCATCTGCCCACGTTTTACTCCTCCCTGAAAGCCCAGTTTAACATGGACCTCTGGCACCAAGCTCCTTGGAATGTCCCGACCCATGGAAATGACCCCAAAGCTGGATTAAATAGCAGTGATTCTCTTTCATTAAGGGCGTTGTGTTCCCTCATTGACTCTGGGAAGATGTTAGAGATCAACAGTGTTTTGCTACTGAGTCCGTTTGGCTGATGCCAAAACTGAGGGCTAGAGGAAGGTCAGCTGACACATCTGTAGTTACTGGTCCAGCCAGGATGGAGACGTCGTCTTCAGATCCGCGGGTAGCTCTCAGCTGTCCATCCATCACCGTTGCCTTCAGCCCAGCCCTCCCCACATCTTGCTTGGACCATTGTGGCGCCATCTTCTATTGCTCACTTGGCACAAATTCTTTCAGTGTCAGCCATTCCCAGGGCCTGCATTAGGCTCCCAGAACACAGTGTATAGTCATTAACCAAGCATCACCCTGCCCTCCAGGGGTTCCCAGACCAGGGGAAATGCATGCACTCCAGTCGTTAGAATGTAAAGCGCTCAGAGGCTGTATAGCAGATGGGTGCACTAGGGCCCGGGAAAGAGCACTGCTTTCTCTGCCTGGGGGGGGGGGGGTCAAGGGGGACAGCAGGGGACATCGTCTCACAGGAGCAACACTTGAGCCAGGGTTTGCAGCTGAATAGCTTTTTCCCAGGTAGAGAGCCATGTAGAAAGGAAGGGCATCGCACAGGGAGGGGAGACCATGTGCAAATGTCCAGAGACACCGCAAAGTACGAGGGATCCGGGGAAGCGCATATGGACGGGCACCACCCGTGGGCAGAGGGGCTGTTGGGAGCTGAGCTTGGAGAGGTTGGTCATGTGAGATCATGAAACACTTGACCTGTCAAGTAAGAAGCTTGGGTTTTATCCTGAAAGTGATGGGGAGCTTTTGGAGGATTTGAAGTCGGGGAGGGCAAGGGAGTAAGTGTCTGTGGCAGTTGCTAAGAGGATGGATGGGGCTGGGCTGCTTTAACCTGGGGCCCATGGGACGTTCTTCCCGTAGTCGGTCCCTGCGAGAGCTGACAGAGTGTGCCTGACCCAGGCCAGAGGGCACGGGGGTGGAGGGAACAACTCATCCCCGCCCAGTGGAGCTGCTAAGAGGTCACTGGCCATGATGTAAGTAGAACACAGTTAGAGTCACAGTAATACAATGCGATCCCCATTCTAAAAGGGCAAACTGGAGACTTCAGTGGCAAGCAGCAGCATGTCCTGTGGATGGCAAAACGTGGACCCTGGTATCCGACTGGAGTGGACGTGGCTGTGTGTTGGCCCCAGAGGTGGCTTTGGGACGAGCCAGTGGTGAGTCTGGGTGCAGAGGCATGAGACAGGGGAGGTCAGAGGGCCTCTCTCCAGGAGACCCTGGAGGTGGGGGAAGAGTGGATGGGCTCTGTTTAGCATCTGGGAGTTTCACGTGGTCAGATAGACGTGGGTTTGCCTCCCGCCTCTGGGACTCGGCTCTTGGAATAAATCCCTTCATCTCTCTAAGCCACAGTCTCCTCATCTCTGAAATAAGGCTAATAACAGTCTCTGTCCTGGAGTTTTTTGGGGATTTAATGTCCAAACGCATGTAAAGAAAGCATTTGGCCTGCAGTTAAGCTCCATACCTGCTGGATTCTGGGCCGTCTGCGAAAGTCACCATGAAAGTCTCCTGGTGGTGTTGTTTTCCCTGTCCTGCCTCTGGAAGCTACCCAGCCACCAGGCGCCCAGCTAGTGCAAGGCACAGACGTGGGAGCCGATTCCCAGGAAAACCCACCACCAGTGCACTGGTACCCCCTCCCTCAATGCACAGCAGCCACGGGCCCCCACTAGGGCCCTGGCAAGAGTTATTGGCCCCTCTTTTGGTGAACGCCTTCCTGTTGCTGCTCTAGTTAAGTAAACATCACCCTCTGGCAGGTTTTCTGGGCTGTGCCCACCAGGCAGTTAAGGAGCTGACATTCCAAAGGCAGCTTCTCCCCGTGGAGGCGTTTTGTAGGTTGTTCGTGCTTGCTGCCCTACTGCTACATGTCCTCCCCGCCCCTCCCAGGCTAGGCCTGCTCACGTCACCCAGACCCCGTGCACTGGGCTGCCGTGTGGCTCCCTGGCCCGGGGAGCATGGAGCACGCCTGACAGGGATGACCACGCCGGGTCCTGATGGTACCTTTCTCTCTGCCTGCAGGCTGTGGAAAGTTCAGGCCTGTGGCTAGTGCCAAGATGGCCCGAAAACACTGTTATTACTGAAAACCAGGAAACCTTCTCCCTCACCTCCAGGGCAAGATGAGGCAGAAAACTCTGCCAAGTGCCTTAATAAGCCTCTGTTGTGGACGCGACAATAGCTATTAAAAGCTATCAGTTATTTAGACATGGGAAACTGGGGAGAAAGCTCTTAGGGGCACTTTGAAAGCCGGCAGTGTCAATAGTAGTGTTATTAATCTCCAGCTCAGAGGTGGTATTGAAGACATGGGTTACGAAAGTCCTTTGGAGGAAGAGAACTTCCGCCATCATGCAGACGCTGACCCGAGGAAACTTCCGTGGGCATCCGGGGTGCTCTTCATACCCTGCTTCCCGCACTGCCTGGTGTGGGGTGTCTCAGGCTGGGTCGAGGACCAGGTGGTCCTGTTTGACTGGACTTGACTTTCCTCATCTCTAGCCAGAGACCTGGGTTCCTACTTAGAGCCGTAGCCCCACCGGCTGCCGCTACCCAGGGTGGCCAGTAGTGGGGGCCGAGGTTCTCGGCAAGCGCTGCTCTCCCACAGTGGAAAAGCCCAAGGAGAGCCTTCAGCGCCGGTGCCCTTTCCATCCGGGATTCCGAAAGCAGGCGGGGCTGGGGACAGCATGGCTGCTGACTGGACTGGCAGAGGTGGACGGTACTGAAAGGAGCCCCAGTCTCTAAGCAACATCCGGGTCCCTCCTCACCAATCTACCTCCCTCCTAAATCCAAAAAGCACGGTTACGTTTTGGGCGGCACACAACCAACTTCAAAGTGACCTCTTCCGGGAAACCTTCTGGAGGTGCCTGTCTAGTGACAGCTCCGGGTCCTTGGGCATTGTCTCCCCAGCGAGAAGGAAGCCGAGGACTGTGTTCTGTTGCTTCCTTCTTCTCTTCCTCTTTCTGCTTTTAACCGCCCCCCCCCCCCGGCCATGAAGCACCCCTGATTTGCAGGGAACTGCGGGCATGGCACTGGGGGAACTGGAGGATGGTGGGGACTTCTCTGAAAGACAAAGCCCTGTATTCAAGGGCTTTCCACTCAATTTGGAGATGTGGGAATTTGATTCAACACATTCAACATTATCTGAGGGCCCAGTAAGGGGAAAAGAGAATAGATTTGGTGACTGAGTTGCAGTCCTGGCTCCACCTCAAAGAGCCAGCGTGATGTTGTGTTACTTAAACCTACTTGGTCTCTACTTCCTCATCTGTAAAATGGGGCCAGGCATCCCTATGTTAACCACAGCCTTGTTTTGAGAATCACATATGGCGATGGAAGAGAGATGCTTTCTTTACTGCGAAATAAGCATCACCTCCTTTGTGAACTCCCCAAGCCCGTCCTCCCAGCAAGTGTCTGTCTTCCCAAACCTCCTGCTAGTCCAGCTAGGGCTGTCTGGGTTCACTGCCATTATTTACCTTTCATTAAACTGAGAACTCAGAGTAGGGATGGTGAATATGCCTGATTCATGAAGCTCACAGCCTGGGGAATTCCCTGGCGGTCCAGTGGTTAGGACTCGGTGCTTTCATTGCCAGGGCCTGGGTTCAATCCCCTGATCGGGGAACTAAGATCCTGCAAGCCATGCAGCACAGCCCAAAAAAAAAAAAAAAAAAAGTTTAAGCTCACAGCCTGGTGCTTTGCAGGGAATGTTTACAGACAGATGTTGGGCGTGAGGTGTTGGGGTGAGGATGCCTCACACCTTTCCGGTTTAGGGTCCTGGGCTAATGGTGATGCATTCAGGTGTGTGGGGACCAGGTGCATGTAGGTGGACACTGTGGGCTCCGGCCTTGACTGATCTCTGGGGAGAGAACCTGACCACTAAGAAGCTGGCTGCAGGGGCCTGGGCTGTGGACACACATATTGGAGGCCTTCAGGGTGAGGGTGGGCATTGAAGTCCTGGGAGTGGGTGGGTTCCAGGACAAGATGGGCCACCGTTTCCCACAGGGTGGGCTAGACGTCACTGAAGGTGGGCAGGTCATAGGGGGCTGCCATCAGGGGCCCAACGCGGTTTTTACAGCGCTGGGTCACAGAGCGAGAAGAGTGACCCCTTTTGGAATCTCCGTCAACCCTGTCTTGATGGGGGAGGCGGTTTGGTGCCAGTGAGCCCTCTGGTTTGTGCTAATCTCCCTTGCAGATGAAGAGCAAGCAGGTGCTTTCAGCCCGCAATAGAGCCCAGGGGCAATTTATACTGTGTTTTCTTTCCTGGTTACTTTTGAGAAGTGATACTGTTTTTACATACCATAGGGATACACTGTTTCCTTTAGGTACATTTATTTGAGTTAAAAACAAAGGGAGTCAGTATGAAGAAAAATATTAAGTAAACAATAGTACAGGTGGTGCACCAATGCAGCAAAACTCCTGAGGCTTGTACACCAGTGATTGTAGTGGGGTTGAGAGCCCCAGTTTGGAGTCGTGAGTGGAGATCTTGGAGAACTCTGACTCTTCCGGTGGGGCAGCCTTGGACCTCTGAACCTCAGTTTCCCTATCTGTAAACAGGGCTAATAATACCTTCTCAGAAGGCTGGCTATGAGGAGCAAAGGAAATGATGCATGAAAAGTACTTGGCCCAGAGCCGGGCGTGCAGTAGGTGCTTGGTCATTGTGTCTCGTTAGACATTTTAGCTTGTAGCAGGTGTGGGTGGAGCTATAGAGTCCAGGCCAGAGCCCCGGGGAGCATGCCCCTTGGGGGTGGAGACAGGAGGAGGTGGGATGCCTGAGGAATGGCCGGGGAGGCCCCAGGGAACCCCAGAGAGCATGACCTGCGGACCAAGGGAGCAGAGACCATCCCACCCCCGCCCTGTGCCGGAAGCCGGGGGCTGTGACCTGCACTTTTGCCTCGGGATGGAGCGACCTCCTCACTCTGCCCTGCCAATGCACTTCCCCTTCCTTCCAGATTTAATTCAGAATTACAAGTGTTCACATTCATAATAGGATCCCGGCAGTGTTAACCTTGGAGGTTCTACCCCTTTTCTCCTGAAGTTCAGTGTTAACGTACCAATGACAATGGCCTCAGTGTCCTCAGGGAGCCGGGGGCTCCGGCTGATGAAATTATAATTCTTCCCCAACTTGTAGGTAAGAGGGGTGCGCCTGAAAATATTCACGAGCTTTCCAATCCCTCCCTCCTTCCCTCGCTTCCTTCCTTCCACAGGTATTTATTGAGGGCATACCAGGCGCTTGTATTTTAACCTTTGCCAAAACCAGGAGTGTCTCCTTCTCTGGCAGAGGCCTAATTTCAGTTCTTTAAGCTAAGCAAGAGGCAGAAGTTCCAGGAGCCGTGTCACTTGGATCAATCCAAGGATTCTTCTCTGGTTCATCCGCTTCCAGGATTTACACAGCATTCAGGTCACACACGCACAATGCTTTGGGCTGTCTTGCCTGTGTGAATTCATCTTGTCGGTCTGTTTGCTTAGTTTTCAATGTCTGGGCAGGAGAGCCAGCTTCTTCCCCTTCCCTCGGGCAGCTCGTCCATCAGTCAATCCTCCCCCCGCCCCAGCCAGGCTGGCTCTGTCTCACCATCCTCCGTGCCCACTGCATTCACGTCTCCTCTGTGGCCTTTGTGGGTGTGGTTCTCCCTTTCTGGAGCACTGTCTTTCCTCTCTTTCATTTTTGGAGACACCCCAGGCTCTTCCTCCTCCAGGAAGTCCTCCTGAGGTTCTTCAGTGCTTCCCTGCTCTGAGACTCCACAGTCCAGGCCCCACCTGGGGCGCTGGCCCTGGATCACCTGGATTCCCCGCTGGGGAGGCGACTCCCAGGGGTGGGGCCTCGGTCTTAGAAGTGGTATTTGCTGAACGCTCATTGTGTATCCACCCACGAGCTCAAAACCCTCCTGTTGAGACAGGTGTTGGATGGACCCCATTTCAGGTGAGGAGGTGACAGGTGTGCTCGGGATCACACAGCAGAAGAGATAGAACCAGGGCTGGACTTCAGGTGCTCTGGCTCCAGAGCGCCACACGCGGAATGCTCCTCTACCTGCCCTGCCCTGCCCTGCCCTACGCACAGTGCAGCCTCGGGGAGCTGAGGAAGGAGAGGATCCCCGTAAGCCCAGGCTGCCTGGATGCCAGGTTAAGTGTGCTGGGTGATGGATTTAACGTGGGAAGTGTCTGGTAGGCGTTAAGCAAGTTTAGCCACGTAGAGATGGGAGTTGCTGTGTGTCGCTGGGGGTTGGTGTCTCTGTACAAAGCTCCCCTCTGGTTACCTCAGCGCTCGCTTCTATCTCTGGAATGCCATTCCTCCTACGCTATAATTTGAAGCATTTATTTATTTATTTATTTATTTATTTATTTTTATGGTACGCGGGCCTCTCACCGTTGTGGCCTCTCCCGTTGCGGAGCACAGGCTCCGGACGCGCAGGCTTAGCAGCCATGGCTCACGGGCCCAGCCGCTCCGCGGCATGTGGGATCTTCCCGGACCGGGGCACAAACCTGTGTCCCCTGCATCGGCAGGCGGACTCTCAACCACTGCGCCACCAGGGAAGCCCACATTTATTTATTTTTGCTTTGCTTTATTCCCTGAAGGATTTCAGGTGACCTACAAGAAAACATTCAATAAAGTCCTAATAAAATATAAATAAGAACAACAAGGGAGGACGCTGTTCACATCACGAACCGGCGTTTGCTGCATCTGATGGTCCTTCGTGGACTGGATTATCCTCACTTCCCCAATTCTTCTGTTCAGAAAGGTCATGTCTGTCACATGATTTGAGTTTAATTGTAAAGATTCAAGGTTTTTCTCAGGTTCTCCCGTGCAGGCACTGTCAGTGCATTCACATCCCAGCCCAAGTAGCTGATTTGAAAGGCCCGGGTCACTGCTGGCCGCCTTGATACTCTCCTCTGCTCTCCTTGATCAGCCTCTTCATGCTGAGAAGGTGGCCATGCCCTCTGGCCATAACCTGGCGGCCTTCCAGACGTGATGAATGTGTTGTAAATAGGGGCGATGGCTCAGCTCTCGCCGAGAACCTGGTTGGGCCAAGGGGCCACCTGAGCCTGGCACCAAAAGGCCCTCTTCTGGGGGCAGCTGCTGTGTCTGGGGCTTGGTCTGCCGAGTCACGTGGGTGCTGGTCCCACAGATGATGCAGAACCATCCTGTGCTACAATTGGCTTTCATTCCCTCAAGGAAACATGGTTACCAGGTTGGGTTTATAAGCCTCCGGCTCTGAGCAACCAGGGAAAAGGTTATTGTGAGGATGCCGAGTTTTGCTTGCTGGGAGCCCTTGGAGAGCCAGGAGGAAAGCTGACACGTGTGAGCTCCCAGGACACACGTGGAGCCCAAGGGATGCTTTCCTTCCTCACCTGAATCAGTCTCGGGGTTGGCAGTGTGACTAGTACATGCGAACATGCAGGAGATGCTCCAGCTGGAGACCCCGAAGACCGTTTTGATGGATGTGCTGCCTGCTGTTCCAGGGAGAACTTTGAGAACCGGGCTGGACAATAATAAGGGAGGAGCCTTGGGAAGGGCCAAGTTTGAATCCCAGTTTGGTTTGCTCTTGACCAGTTCCGTGGCCTCGGCCAGGTATCTAACCCCTCTGATATTTGAGGATGACCAGACAGGATGTCTGTAAAAGGCCCAGCACCCACAGGAGCCCAGAACCAGCAGGGTAGGGACAGAGCCAGGCCTGCTGTGCTCTGGGAAGTCTGCATGGATGAGGTCCCTGCCTTTCTGGAGCCCGACTCTTACACGCAGGTGGACGTACAGTAGACCCTTGGACATGTAAACAGGTGACAGCATCAGGAATCCATGCCCAAGGGAAGCGTGGGGGCTTGGTGAACTCTGAGAGGAAGCCCCTGGCCAGCCTGGCCTGGTGGTGGTAGCTTAGGACAGGTAAGAGTCATCCAGGTGAAGCGAGCAGGGCAGGCAGAGCAAAGGCCTGGAGGGAGGGGAACAGAACGGTGCTGTGCGGAGAGTCAAGGATTTAGGGGTGTCTGGAGCATGGCATTTTTTGTAATCATAGAGCTACGAGAGAGGGGTCTGGGCTTATAGAAAAGGACAAGATTGTGCAGGGCAAACCACAATCTTGGCTTGGGCCTTGACCTTCAGTTCCCCCTGCACTTCTCCCCCTGTCCAGCCCCCTCCATCCCTGGGTCAGGGCTGTGGGTTGTGAACCCAGAGGCATTTTCAGTGTGGGTCTGCAGTGGCTGGTGGGGCTTCTCATTGCCCTAACCCACAAATGGAATCCCGTCACACCCCTGCTCTAGACCCTTCACTGGCTCCTCACTGCATTCCTGATGAAGCCCACACTCTTGGCCTGGTCTTCACGGCCTTGTGTAATCTGATCACACCCCCAGCCTCACCTCTCTCCACGCCTCTTTCAGACCTCTCTTTCCTCTTGCCGCACTCATACTCTCTTCTCCCCATCCCCCTTTACCCAAGTCACTCCTGAGCATCCTTTGGGGCGCAGCTCAGACTTTGCCTCCTCCAGGAAGCCCTCCCTGACTCGCTCGGAGTCCCACGGCCCCTGTGCTTCGCCATCTCAGCACATTTCACACTCAACTCTTCGTCTGGCTCCCCTACCAGGCTGTCAGCAACGTGGGGGCAGAGGCAGGTCCGTCCTATTCCCTCTGTTCTCCGGGCCCTGTCACAGTGCCTGGCACTTAGTAGGTGCTCATTAGTCACGGCTGCATGAATGACTGATTGAGCGAATTAATGAAGGTCTTTGATTTCTTCTTGGCAGTCTGCTCACTTCTCTGACCCCAGCTGGGGCCCTGCCCGCTTACATTGCTTCTTTAGCGATTCTGGAACTAAGCCTTTCCTGCTTAGGCTCACCGTGTATTTTCGTTCTGGTTTTTCTGTTGCACTGCCTGGCGCACAGTAGCACCCCACGTTTTATATCCGTGAGCCCCCCCACTCCGTTCTGATGCTTGAGCCCTTCCGATTCTTCAATAGGAAGACTTTTAATCTTCCCGGGCACAGCCATTTCAGAAGCATGTTTCAAAGCTTCTTGAAATCGAGATGCTGCGGCTTTGATGTCTCTGTTAGCACCTCTGCGGGGGATTCAGGCTAGCTCGCTGAGGTCACCCGGGGCCTGAGGATGGGAAGGCGGTGCCCCTGTGGGATCCTGGGAAGTGTTGGGGTGGCTGTGCAGCCCCTCTGCCAGGACTGGAGGTGACAAGAGCTACCCCTTCCGCCCAGGCTCCATCCACTGCAGGGCCCTCTTCTGTAGTGAATGCTGGGGTTTCTGCACACATCTCTGCCTCTTCAGGGTCTTCGCGCCCATTCCCCAGATGCTGGGACTGTCTTCCAAGCTACACCCTTCACTGGGCCATGGGGAACTGCCTCGCCCCAGGTGTAGCCCCTTCCCTTAGCTAATAGCTAACAAAAGAGGGGATATAGTTCTGGAGGTCTGGTCCCTCTGGCCTCAATTTAGGACAATTCCAAGGGACCACCCTGGCTCCAGAGAGCTCCTGGAATCAGCCGACGCCTCAGTCACCACCGCGTCACCCACTGCGTTGCGCTCAGCTCCTCCCTCCGCCCGACCCCACCTGCCTCGCTCCCTTTCATGCGTGTCTCCCGGGACCACTTGGCAGTAAGCGTTCTTCGTGGACGTTCCATCCCAGAGTCTGTTTCTAGGGAACCCACTGTAAGACACTCTCTCATCTGTTAGGTAATGGGCTTCCTGACCACCAGCTATCAGGGAGCGACTGAGAGAGTGTGGGTGATGAGGCAGTCCAGAAAGCATCTCTGATACGGATGCCTGGAGTGTTGCGACCAGAGCCCCAGGATCCCTCTCCTTTCCCTGGACCCGGTTCCTGCAGGGCCCTGGGTGGTCATCATTACAGCCTGGGCACAGGCTGAGCCCTTCTTTCAGGTCTGGGTTTGTCTCTGTCTTGGGATTTTGCCTGAGAGAGTGTGACACTCAAGGCTTGTTAAGAACCGGGTGAGTAGGTGATGGCCTCTGGTAAAAGCTGGATTGGGGAACTCAGCTTGGCCATCAGGCCTAAGGGAAGTTTCCTGCATCCTACTGGTGAATCCAGGATGGAAAGAGGCCCCACGGCCTCATGCACAAGAATGGCCATCCTGCCTCTTCCTGCTTACACGCTGCCGTAGACTCTTTGTGTCCTCCCCAAGCTCATATGTTGAAACCTAATCCCCAAGATATTTGGAGGTGGGGCTTCGGGGAGGTGATTAGGTCATGAGGGTGGAGACTTTGTGAATGCAGTTAGTGCCCTGATTAAAGAGACCCCCAGAGAACTCCTCACCCCTTCAGCCATGTGAGGATACAGAAGACAGCCATCTATGAACCAGGGTTGCACCACACACCGAATCTTCTGGCACCTTGATCTTGGACATCCCAGCCTCCAGAACTATGAGAAATAAGTTTCCATTGTTTATAAGCCACCCAGTCTGTGGTATTTTTGTTACAGCAGCCTGAACTGACTAAGACACTTACAGACGCAGGAAGCACAAGGGAGTTTCCTAAAGTCACCTGAATTTTCCACTGCTGCTGGAGCAAATCAAGACAAACTCGGTGTCTTAAAACAACACAAATTCACTATCTGGCAGTTCTTGGGGCCAGAAATTGGAATGGGAGGCCATTATTCTGCCTCCCATGTCATCCCTGTGGTGGCTGGTTGTCAGCACCCCCTTCACTGACTGTCTTCTCTTTCCCACACCTGCTAGTGGTCCCTTCACTTGCATTTGAAACTTTGTCTTAGGCTCTTCTTTGGGGGTTGGGGGACCAAACCAATACACTTAAGCAGAGCTTTCCAATTAAAGACACAGCTCAAAGACGAGGTAAACCCAGGCTACAAAGACTCAAGACGGAAAGCAATGAGCTGTGATTGGACCTGGCCTGCCGGGGCCGCTCGCTGGGCGTGAGCAGCCTCCCCACCTTGCAGAAGGATGCATATAGGGGGTGGCAAACACCTCCACCAACACGTCCCCTCCGCCCCCAGGACTCCCTGCTCCTGACAGGTACCAGGTGTCACTGTGCTAATGAATGACTCATTCTCCTCACTTAGCAAATTTCAATTTTAAGTAATTGCCCGAATCAAAGTTATTTATTGGATCCTTAATACATTTCAGATTTTGAAGCTGGTTTTGATTAGCCTCCATCACTATTAAAATGGAAAATACGTTTTCCATTTAGTGGTGACTGTCCTCCATAATGACACAGTTGCTAATGAATACCGTTTCAGTCATCACTGAACTTGGGGAGCACATCCTGTATCACCCCCTCAGGATTACTCCTCTTCTGTCTTCAAAGGAGTTTTTCATGATCACATGAAAAACTGGCTGTGGCTGGGCACCCATTGGGCACTCAATAGCTGATTGGATGCTTTCTCTATGGCAAAACAGGCCCTAGTTCTCTCCAGTGGGTGTGCTGGACAGCCTGGGACAGGAAGCCCCTCCTGGGCTGCATGAGGAAGGTTCAGCTCATGTCCCAAAATCAACACCGCTCCCTGTCTGGGGCTGTGCGGCCCTGGACCCAGGTGCACCTGAGCACCTCCTTTTGGGAATGAATTCGGCTGGTGATACCTGGTGATGGGAGCATGGTGTGGGGGCCTTTCAGGGGAGCCGTGCGGGGAAGGGGTCCTTTATGAAGTGCGCTGCTAGTTAGCTGCTATGGCTCTTGCCCAAAACCCGCTGTGAGTCAGTCAGTCGAGAGGGGAGATGATTATTATTTTTTTTCATACCCGCAAGATGTTGGAGTATTTTGAAAAGAACAAGCCCTTGTATTTGCGACAAGCCTCACTGAGGTGGAACAGCTCATTTTATAGATGTCAGCCTCTGAGATATTATTTACCTCGTTAAAAACGAATCATGACAAACGCCAGGTGCAGCCCTGGCTCCATCACCTGCAAGGCTTAGAGGGACCAGCTGAGAAGTGGAGGCCCTGGAACGCCAGGGACGCAGATGAGAAGGGGACCCGCGGTAGCCGGCTTTGAATGGGACGCGGACAAACCTCTGGGAAAGCCACCGGGGGTGCCATCGGTCGGAGGTGTGTCTGGGTCATCCAGCTGGGGCCGAGGAGCCCCAGGGGTGGAGTGGGGTAGGCGACTTCATCCCCCCCTCTCTACAAGCCCTGCATCCGCAGGAACCGCTCCTATCTTCTGGGTGATGGCAAGGCCATTATAATTTGCAGATTTTTGTTTTCAAAACACACCATAGAATTGTCCTGAAGAACAGATTTCTTTTTAACATGAGGCTGGGGAAATGATTCTTGTTTATTAAAACATACACATACAACAAAATCCTCTTGACTTTGTATTACCAGAATCCGCCTGGAGGCGAGGGTGAGGCAAAGGAGATTGTATTTTACTTATTAAAGGAAACACGTCTTCTACCTGTTTCTTGGCTTCAGAAGCAGATACCCCGAAGAATGACTGACTCCCAGGAGATGGGATGCAGCCTCGGAGGGAGGGGGAGGGAGCCAGGGCTTGCCACGTTCCTAGTCCACTCCCAAGGCTTAGGTGATTCTGCAGGGTCGAGGGCTGAGGGCCAGGCCACCTGTGCTGTTGTGTGTGTGGTACTTTGCAGGTGCTCAGTGACTATTCTGTGAAGGAATGATCTCATTCAAACCCCCAGGACCTTCTGCAGTAGGTACTAATATCTTCCTTCTACAGAATCCTGGACTTTCTCATGGCATCCCCTCCTCCTGGGTGTGTCATGTTGCCGCCCCCCTCCCCCCGATTTCTCTGGTTTTGGGGTTCCACCTGCTGTTATAGGACCTTCAGCCTCACCTGGGGATTCCCGAGAGTCCCCGATATCCGTGAGCTCCTCTCTGCCCTTTCGTGGCATCCTCCATCGTCTTCCTTCCCCTCCTCCCCACCTTGTTGGTTTCCGTGAATCGTAACATCTTTGGGGGTCACCCAGGAATGTGGTGTCCATGCTCAGAGCTCTCTCCTGAGGCTTACCCGGCTGCCCACCCTCAAGGACCCCCGTTCCCTGAGTCCTACACGCGCCCAAGCCACGCTGTGTGACCTGCAGACGTCAGCACGGTGCCTCTCTCCTCCGTGGCGTTAGATTTGTCACCTGGTGGTGGGGGAGGTGCTCCTCTTGTGCCAGCTCATTAGTGCCACCTGTGCCTGGAGTTCCACGGGCGGGTGACCCTTCTGCAGGAATAAAGGCAAACTCCAGCCCGCTGCCAGGTCCCTTTCTGGGCTGGAACCTTCACCTGCCTCCCTCTGATCTGAAACACCCCTCGTGCTGTTTTCAGAGTTTCCAGATTCCACTGGCAGCAGCCTCGTTGCTGAACTATGACGCAAGTTCAGTTACCGTTTCCGAAAAGTCACCTTAGAGACTTTATGTTGTGCTTGCCTCTTCAGCTTCTCTGTGGACCATTTTTTCTGTATTTTGACAGTGAATTTCTCCATGCATTAAAAAAATTACCAATTAAAACAAACAGAGAGAGAGAGAAAATAAATGAAATTTCACTGATTTCTGCCATCGGCACGATGCCCCAGATTCTTCATTTAGTCTGGAAAGACACGGAAGCTCGATTACCCACAGAACTGGGTCAATACGTTGTAAACGTCAGAACAGGTTTGTTTTTTTCTTCACCCACAAATTGATGTTGGGTGTCATCCTCAAAGCAGCCCACACATCTGACCTGGCTCCATCGCCCTCAGAGTTCACGGGGGGAATTTAACTTAAATCCTCACAACGAGGGCAGTGTTGTCCCCACTTTACAGATGGGGAAACCGAGCCTCAGGGAGTTTGAGCAGCTGGCCCAGGTGAACTTAAATTTGAGTTTAGGTCTGTTTGTTCTGATAGCAAGGGGTGTTTCCAGCCTGTTGAATTATGTAGCACATGCCTAGACTCTACCTGCTCAGGTTAAGTATGTCTGTGTAACAAATTACAGCATCATTTAGCAGCTAAAAACAAGAAGTTAACTGTGCTCACAGGTTCTGTGGCTGGAGCTCAGGTAGCACTGTCAGCTGGAAAGACTCCAAATTGGGGAGTGACTTATAGAACCACCAGGAGGCTCATTCCTTCACTCATTCATTCATTCGTCTGCCATGTGAGCTGGGATGATTGGAAGACTAGGTTGCGAGCTGGACCCCTATGTGTGGTCTCGCCACGTAGCTTGGCTTCCTCCCAGCCGGGCAGCTCAGAGGGCCAAGATGGGTGTTTCAGAGAATAAGATGAAAGCTGCGTGGCCTTGAATGACCCGGCCCTGGAAGTCACACAGCGTCACTTCTGCCGTCGAAGGAGTCACATGCCAACTGAGACCCCAGAGAGGCGAAGTAGGCCCCACCTCTCAGCGCGAGGAGTGTCAAGGCCACGCTGCAGTGAGGATTTGGGAGGCGGGCATATTGTCGTGGTGGTTGGGAAGTGCATTCCGTCCCTCTCCTGAGCCAACCCACTGTCCATCAGTAGGTGCTATCAACGGGTTGCGCTTTAGAGATACAAATGCAGCCCCAGTATGGAGTCTTAACGGGACAAGAAGGGTGGTCCACTCCATTATCAGTCATCTTTCCTGCCAGTAGGTCAGACCCACACAGAACCCAGGGGAATATAAAATAGTTCTGTCCTTCATGTCCAACCAGCATCTTCCAGGATGGGTCTTCTGATCTCGGCTCTTGGGGCCACCCCCCCGAGTGACCACTGCTCTTGTAGTCCCTTGAAATGAACATCCTTCTCTCTTCCTGTCTCTCCTGCCCTCTAGCTCCTTGGTGCTCTGATTCCCTGGACCCCTCTCTTCATGAGCCCAGTCTCTGGTGGGGTCTGAAGCACGCAGTCCCCTCTGGTCCTCCTCTGCAGGGCCACAGTCAGCGCGTGGGGAGCAGGGACTCAGGGTCAGGTGGCTCTGCCCTGGACATAGCTGGCCTCCTCTTACCGTATCTCCATGTGATCAGATGCCTCCTTCAGTTACCGCAGCCTGGGGAAGGGCCACAGCCCAGGAAACGGGACGAGTGTGGGAGAGCGGGGAAAAAACAGTCCGCCTCATAAGGAAAGGGTCTTATTTATGTTTTAAAAAATTTATTATTTTTTATTGATATTTTAGCTATTCTTGTGTCCTGATTCTTGCCTGGAAGAGGTGGGAAGGTATTTCCCTATCTGATCAGATAAAGGGGGGAGAAATGGATTAGTTTACTTGTTTTGACACTTGTTGGTACCAAGTATCTACCTGGAAACTCCTTCCACAGTCAGAAAACCACCCTTCTTTACCTCCAGCATGGGTGGCCCCACGTGGTGGGAAGCAGTGAGGAAGCCTTTCATCTGAGGGTCGCTTTTGTGTCCCTGGTCCATCTTCCCACTGGACAAATGTCATGGCTTGGAGAATCGCAGGAGTGTAATTCCCGTGGGGCCCACCCCCCTTACTGAAAATGGTGCAGGGGAGCAGTTGGCCTGCTCCTGGGGAGCTGCGTGTGCACTTCCGTGCGTGTGACTGCACAGGTGTATGTGTGTGTGTCCACCCCACACTTTCCTCCGCTGTCATGGTACTGGGCTGGCTCTTTGTTCATTTCAGTTGAATCCACCCTAATGAAGGTTCTGGAGGGCTGGGGCTGGGGTGGGGTGGGGAGCAAGGTGTCGCCCAGGACCTTTGCTCAGGGAGGGGACACGGGACAATCAGTAGGCAACTCGAGGAGCACGTGACAAGTGCTGTGATGGAGGGGGACTTACCTTGCCCGTGGGTGGCTCAGGGAAGGGACAGCCGGAGCTGGAAAGAGCAACAAGGGCTTAGGAGTTGCGGAGGGTGGTGAACGTGGCACGGTGGATTTGTGTGAGCCTCCCTCCTCCCTGCTGGAGAGACCCCTCCTTGCCCCATGGTGTCTGCCTCACCTGTGTGCTCTAAGGAGAGTGGGCCTTTCCAGGGGGTTCCTACTTTTATTATGAAGAACAAGACGGAAGAAAGAGAGGCAGAAGTGGAGGGGAGAGGGAGAAGGGCAGGGGAGGACTTACAGGGCAGGAGCATGGGAGCAGGGTGCTGGGGAGAGAGCCGAGGGTCAGGGGTTACGGGGTCCTGAGCAGTGGCAGGCTGGAGAGAAGGGGGAGAGAGCAGAAGGGAGATGTGAGGAAGCATTAGTGGAGGGCCTCTTATGACCTGGAATCTCAGAGGGTCTTCGAGAGCTGCAGGTAGAGACGGGAATGACCTTCGAAGCCACTGTGCACGCGGCACAGCCCAAGGCCAGGCGGACTTCGCAGTGCACACCAAGCTGGAGAGAAGGCGGGGTCTGCGTCCTGCGTGGGGAGCTGTCAGGTGTTCAGCGTGGCTGCGGCGGAGGGTGAGCCGGGCAGCAAAGACGAGCTGAGGCTGGAGGGAGCCCAAAGCTTCGGGACCTGACGGGCCAATTTGTTAAGGCTGAGCTCGGGCTGGAAGACAGTGGGAGCCACTGAGAGTCAAGTGCGACAGTGACAGGGCGAAAGGCTCCCTCTGCCTGCAGCCTGGACGTTAGATTAGAGCGGGTGGGAGCGGGCACAGGTGGCCTGGAGGAGGCTGGGGCAGCATCCTGGGAGTGCGGGTGGAGCCTGAGGGAGGGGAGGAGAGAAGAGGGATGGAGAGCAGTGGGAACAGAGGCAGCCGCACTGTGGACAACTGGGATGAGGGCGTGATGGAGATGAGGGAGCCGAGGGTGCTCCCAGATGGATAACTGAGAAGATTAAGCGAGACAGGGAGTAGGTCACCTGGCACAGAGCAGCTAGCTGCCCAGTAGCAGGGGGCAGCTTCCATTAGGACAACGATCGTGACATTTTCATGTGTGTGACGAATTGTGAAGATCTGTCCCCATCGTGAGCCACGAGCTCCCTGAGGGCAGGGTCAGTCTTGCCTTGTTCACTGCCCTGTGCTGGATAGGAGGCAGGCACCTCCTAAGTATCCCTTGAGCGAGTGAAGGAATGAGCAAACTCGTAACGACCGCCGGTCCCTTTCCTCAGCTCTGCCTGCTTTGGCCAGCAGATGGCGTTGTTCCCAGAAAGAACCCTGGGGCACTTGGGGAAATGGGGTTGGTCCCAGCAGCTTGGTTCCAGGGTCCATCTTCCTACTGGACAAATGTCATGGTTTGAATGTTGCGGGAGTGTAATTCCTTTGGGGCCCACTTCCCTTAATTGAAATGTTGCAGGGGAGCAGTTGGCCTGCTCCTGGGAAGCTGTGTGTGCACCAGCGTGCATATGGCCGTGCAGGTGTGTGTGTATGTGTGTGTGTACACGAGGGGGACAGGGGAGGAGGGAGGTTTTCCTTGGTGTGTCCAGGTCAAAGATCACGTGGGTTTGAGTATTTTGGCTCCTGAGAGCCTCATGTTTTGGGGTCCTGTGGGGAGATGGGCGAATATTTCTTTGTTGAACATGCCTGTTCACAAACCTTCAGTGGCTCCCCTCAGCCCCTCCTTAGCCCGGAGTTCACACCTTTCTCCACCTGACCCTCACCCTCCTTTCCAGCAGCATGCCCCTCACACCCTTGGGGTTCTGTCCAATGGGCGGGATGCGTGGTGTTGGCACTGTGGTGTCTGCAAGGTCCTCAGGCTGAAACGTCCTCCCCACACACGCCCTTGCCCACTCTAGACCCACACTGCACCCACCCCCATTCCCGCCCACACCCTCTGGCCTGGTGGCCATTTGTCTCTTGTGCTCTTCTCTAGTTCCTGTTTATCAGTTGGTTACTGAACTTTCAAAGAATTTCCTCCAGAGACCAAAACAAGCTAGGAAAATATTTTAATGTTTGAGTAACGTGGGGCTCTCCAAAGCATGGTCCCAGGCAGGAGCCCCTCTCACCTGGGTCTAAGGATAGTTCAGGGATCTCTCTCTCTCTCTCTCTTTAAATTTTGGTAAAAAACACATAAGAGAAAATCTACCGTCTTAACAATTTTTAAATACACAATTTAGTAGTAAGTACACTCATTCACATTGTCGTGAAACAGATCTCCAGAACTTTTCCCATCTTGCAAAATGGAAACTCTGTACTCACTAAACAACTCTTTCCCCCTCCCCCAGCTCCACCATTTCTACTTTCTGTCTCTCTGAATTTGACTACTTCAGATACTTCATATAAGTGGAATCACACAGCATTTGTCTTTTTGCAACTGGCTTATTTCACTTAGCATAATGTCCCGTTGTAAGATGTGACAGGATTTCCTGCCTTTTTTTTTTTAAACAACTTTATTGGGGTATAATTGCTTTACAATGGTGTGTTAGTTTCTGCTTTATAACAAAGTGAATCAGTTATACATCTACATATGTTCCCATATCTCTTCCCTCTTGCGTCTCCCTCCCTCCCACCCTCCCTATCCCACCCCTCCAGGCGGTCACAAAGCGCGGAGCTGATATCCCTGTGCTATTCCTGCCTTTTTAAGTCTGAAGAATATCCTGTTGTTTGTGTGTTTGTGTGCATGTATGTGTGTGTGTGAATCTATCTCACGTTTAAAAAATCCATTCGTCTGTCAACAGACATTTGGGTTGCTTCCAACCCTTGGCTACTGTGAATCGTGCCGCTATGAACATGGGTGTGCAAATATCTCTTCAAGACCTTGCTTTCAATCCTTCTGGATATTTACCCCGAAGTGGGATTTCTGGATCCTATGATAGTTCTATTTTTATTTTTTGCGGAACTGTCATCCTGTTTTCCATAGTGGTTGTACCACTTTATAATCCTACCAGCAGGGCACAGGGTTCCAATTTCTTACCATCCTTGCCGACACTTGGTATTTTCTGTTTGTTTGTGTTTTTCTGATAGTAGCCATCCGAGTGGGTGCGAGGTGACGCCTCATTGTGATTTTTGATTTGCATTTCTCTAACGGTTACTAACATTCAGCATCTTCTCATATGCTTGTTAGCGGTTTGTATTACCGTCTTTGGAGAAATGTCTATTCAAGTCCTCTGGCTGTTTTAAAATCAGGTTGTTTGATATTTTTATTGTTGAGTTGTTCTAGGGCTTCTGGATATGAACCCCTTATAGATAAACGATTTGCAAATATTTGCTGTCATTATGTTTGTTGCCTTTCACTCTGTTGACTGTATCATTTGATGCCCTGACTGGGACCCTTTGCATGTCTTATATTGGACTGTTAGTCACTTTTGTGTGTGTGTGTGGGGGTTCAGTCTTACAGTTTTCATTCATTCAGTCACTCATTGCTCCATTAATTCGGGAGGTAGGTATATAGTCTTCACACTGTGCTAGCACGATGCTAGGCCCTGGGGGCTCAGTGGTGAGAAAAACAAGTGAACAAGCACAAGGGGTGGCACATCACTTCTCACGCCCTGCTCCCCACGTTCCTGGGCCAGCTCCCATTTCAGCCCCAGCTCGGCGGCTGGCGGTCAGCTCCACGCAGCTCAGACTCACCTCGCTCTTACGGCATCCACGTTACGTGCTCCAGGTGCCTGCTCTCTTGCTGCCTGAGGCCGCTTCCCGATGTTGAGGGGCCCCCTCAGCGCAGGGGAGCCTGGCAGTGTTAACATGTCCCTGGGATATGCTTTCATCAGGTGTGTAAGACACAGAAAATGACTGTCACGAAGGAAGAGGTTTATGCCCACAGACCCCTAGAAACATGGCCACACGGGGAAGGACCAGGGTCAGTCAGGAGGCAGAATAGGGAGGGGGCAGGCCATGGCCTGGAGCCTTTATTTGGGTTTCAGAGGAAGGGATGGGAGAGGCAGGGTGGGTCAGGTGAGCAAGTTTAGAATTGGAGAGTTCAAATCATTTCGGCTGGCTTTGGGCTCTGGGCTAGCGGGTGGTCCCTCGTTGTTCCATGCTTGGCCCTGAGATGATTTAGAGCAGGGGGAATACTGACATGGGGTGTGAGAGCTTAGGGGTATGGGTTCTGGATTGGTTGGTTTGTATGAGAGGCTCACAGGGGAGTCATTGCTAGGAATTAGCCAGCTCTGGGAGGCCCGTTTCTGCAGGATCAAGGCCCCAAATGCCAAGCTAGAAACTGTAGACAATACAGGGGCTTAATCCCCCCGATCTCCTGGGGGGATCCTCAGCCCAAGGGGGCCAGGAGCTGGTGGATAGATGCTCCAGCCTCCTGTCTCTGCAGCCTTCTCACTGCTTCCCAGGAGGTCCCAGCAGAGCCCTTTTTGGCCACATACCTCTTTTAATCTTTTTCTTTTTCCCTGTGTCGTTCTCCCCACTCCTTCACCCCTGCACTCTGGGAACTTCTCCCAAAGAAACTACCTGCACCCCAGTCCTGACCTTAGCTGTGCCTTCTGGGAACCCCACATAAACTACCTGACCCCTGCTGCCTTGATGCTTTACACTAGATTCAGGGGAGACATGCATCAGGAAAGCTTCCTCGAGAAAGACATTTTTCCTGCAGCTGAGAAAGACTCATCATTTAGTGGATGCAAGGGGTGAGGAGAGAGCAGTCTGGGCAGAGAGAGCTGCATGTGCAAAGGCCCCGAGGCTGGTGGGAGAGGCATGACCTGTGATAGGAAGACATCAAAGGGGTCCCCCAGGCTCCTATTCCTGCTGGTTCCACACTCTTCCTGTCCCCGCGGATCCACAGAACCAAGATGCCTGCATCCTTTGCACCAAAGTCCAGCCATTTACAATCAAGGGGAGAGTACATCTGAGTGTGGACACATTCATGTTTCAATTCTGGGGTATTCTGGGGGAGAGGAATTTGTGGGTGAGATCCCATAAGAGAGAAGGGCAGAGAAACTCAGGGAATTTGTTTCAAAAAAGCCGTTCAGTTTGGTTTCTTTCTCCAGGGTAGTGGTAACAGCAGGGAACAATCCCCTCTTATTTTCCCCCTCCAGGATTTCCCCAAGATTCACCCCTCTCTGGGTCCTGGGGTTGTGGGCCCAGTTGGCACAGTGGTGGCCTTGCCTGGTTTCCAGCAGCACTCACTCCCGAACAGGAAACTGGATTCTATGTTTGTCTTTACACCTCAAAGATGGTTCTGGTTAAGCCTGGGAGCCCAGTCTTGCAGTGGCCCCTCTTTCTTGCTCTAGTTCCCCTTTCCTCCCCCTCTGGCGTGTCCACTGCCCTGGGCTCAGCTCTGCTGTCTGCTGACAACACATGGGGGGAGGGGGGAGAGGGAACTGGGTGGGTTTATAACAGACTGACGGGAAAACTTGGAGATTTCAGATCTCAGCTGGGGAGGAAAAAGCCTGAGAAGATACAGACCCCAGCTCTCTTGTGCTTGAGGCCAGACAGAGAAATCAGGCGCCTAGTGAGGCTTCTGTTCTCGCGTCTCTGGTGGGGGTGGGGGGGCAGGGTAAGGGGGCAGCTGAAGGTGAAGGCACAGCGAGCCACTGTGCCACAGGCATTGATAGAGCTTGGAAAAATCATTCTGAAAGGCACATCCTCCATGCTCTTTCCTTCTCCATCCTGGTAGACCGCCCCCAGGCCAGCAGAGATGGACAGAGAGGCCTGGGTGGGCAGGTTGGAGTGGGGCAGAACTCCCCTCCCTCTCCACCCCTTCCCCTCCCTCTCCATCCCTCCCCCCCCCCACCCCGCTCCACCCCTTCCCCTCCCTCTCCATCCCCTCCATCCTCTCCATCTTACTGCCCAAACCTTGGCCCGGGCAGTTCACTGGGTGAGCCCATGCTCATGACTTGACCCTGGATGCCAGAGAACTTGCCATGAGGCATCCTGGACCCTCATACAAAATAGAGGCCCCGGCACTCCTGGATTGCCCTGTCCTAGAAGCAAACTTCTTCTTCCCCACCCATCCCCCCATTCCTTTTATCTCCTTTTCTCTTTTGGAATCAAGATAGCCCGAATTAAAATCCTGTATTCCCCTTGACTCTGGGCAGGTTCCTAAACCTCTCTGTGCCTCAGCTACCTCATTCATGCGAGGATAACAATAAGCTGATGTGAGGAATCATACCTGCAAAGTGCTTAGAACAACAGCCCCTGACACTGAGGAAATGTCACGTGTTAGCTGTTACTAGGGTGGCCCAGGCAGGAGGTGGGTTCTGTCCTTTTAGGACCCTAAACTCAGCACAGAAAAAGGAAGCTTTCAGACATGCTGTCCACTGGCTGAGTTTAAAGTAGGGTCCGATGAGCACAGGGGTCACACTGGAATGTGGGATTCTGCATTTGGGTACCACTGTTTGGGAGGAAGTAAAATCTCAAGAAGAGGGAAACCCCTCTCTGGAGGGGTGTGTGTGTGACAGCATAGGGCACCTTCTGGCCTCTTTTATATATACAGACGGGGGGACTCTGCCTGGGGCCTGATGGCAGCCGTTTCGGGGCTGTCGGGGGTGGGGTGGGGTATCGGGAAGCCCCGGCCTGCCACCTTCAGTCCCCCGCGCGCTAGGGCTCCGAAGGCCGCCAGGGGGCGCTGTGGCCACGCGGTCACCCGCCTGCCCGCCTCCCCGCCCGGCTCGGCCCAGCGAGCCGCGCCTCCCGGCAGTGCTGCCGCCGCGCCCCCGCGAGCTGCGGGCCGTCGCCGCGCAGCCTGGGCTCCGTGCCAGCCCCCCGCCCCAGCCCCCGCGGCCCGCTGAGACCTCACGCCCTTCGCGCCTCAGTTTGCTTAGCTACGAAGTGGCGCCGCGCCCGCCCCCGGCGGCCACGCCTCCTACCCAAGCCTCCCGATTTCTGGTTTGTGTTCTTAAGGTCGCGGGGCCCTGGAACTCGGTGCCCCACAGAGCTAGCGACTTCTTCCTCCCTGCAGGCTTCCTCCCTCCCTCCCCTCTCTTTTCTCTCTTGCTGCGGGTTCAGCAGAAGACTCTGCATTTGATCCTGGGTCTCTTCTCTCCGGAGAGCTGCTCTCCCGTGCACTGGAGCATCGATCCTGCTACCCCCCGACCCCCCACCCCCCCCACCCCCGCCGTACACCCTCACAGGCACCTTTGATTTGATGCAGCCAGACGTGAATTCATCACCCCTCCCCCAGCCTGCCCTTTCTCCAGTGTCCCTTTCAGCTCTACTGTCCCCAAGAGGGGACAGAACCTCAGGGCTTCCGAGGACTGGATGGGCTGTCCTGAAGCCCACAGGGGGAGTGTTAAATGGGCACGTTCGGAGCCCCACTCCAAACACTGATTGAATCCGGCCCTCTGAGGTGGGCCTTGAATGTGCATTTTGAACAAGTGCCCCCATGATGCTAAACTTTGAGAGCTGCTGCTCAGAGGTCACTGTGGCCACTCAGAGAGTATGGACCTCTGAAATGGGTGTGAAAATGTACCGTTGAGGTGTTAGGCGGAATACATATTGGACTATTTGTAACCAGATCTCTACGTGAGCCTGTTAGGTGTGAGTCCCTGTGGACGCCGGGTAGGTGGTGTGAGGGTTCAGGACTGGGTGCGAGGCTCCAAGGAAGAGGAAGAGGGGTCCGTGAGGAGGAAGGCAGTGTGGTCTGGAGCAGGGAGGGTGCAGCTTGTGGGCGCCTGGGACTGGCAGAGGGCATTGCAGTCCTTGGGTCTTCATGTTTTTTGAGCCAGGAGAGACTGTTTATCCCAGGCTAACATTGCTCTTTTGGTAGGGAAGGTGGCCCAGAGGGGGACAGTGAGTGAGAGCAGGAAGCCTGGCCCAGGGGCCTTGTCCCCAGGTCAGGGGTCTTTCCACAGCCCACCTGCCTGGTGGAGGCAGTAGCAAGCTATAGAAAGTTCTAGAGCACTCTCCAGGATGAGAAGGTCATTTCTCCAACTGGAGGGCGGCAGATCACACAGGTCTGCAGGCCTCTGTCTGTAATCCAAGTCCTGGGCCTGGAGCAGAGGAAACAGGGAGAGACCCGGAGCCATGGCTAGTCTCCTGTGGGGACTGTGGGCACAGATTCAAACGTGCTGCCCCTTTTACATCTTTGGGGAGGAGGTGTGGGCATCCATCAGGGGCACCGCCTCTGCCCCTGCCCAGGCTCCTTCCTGAGCCCCTTTGCAGTACATGTTAACACCATGTTTCCATTAAGCTGGCAAAGTCATGAGAATAATGTCTTTCTGAACAGGGGCCTTACACGTTCATACTTTTAAAGGGTACAGAAGTATGAATCTGCCCCCACCACTGACCCAGCCTCCCAGTTCCTTTTCCTGGAGGCAACAACTGTGACTGACTTCCTGGATGCTCTGTGCAGATTAAAGTCCACGTGTCCATACATCTCCTCTTGACCATATAGTACGTTAGGCAGCCAGTTCTGCCCCTTGCTTTTGACTTAAAAAAATAATTTAAAAACTATATCTTAGAGGATATTCCATATCACCATAAGAGGTTGATCTGTCTCCAGCTGAGGAGTTAAAGTTAAAAGCATGGCTCTGGGGACACTGCCCGTACTTGAATTGGGGTCCATCACTTACCGGCTGGTGACCGTGGGCAAATTGTTTAACCATTCTTTGCTCCAGTCTCCTCATTTAAAAGATAAGTGTATAAATACTTCTTTCATGAAGTCATTGTGAGGATTCAAAGACAAAAACATTCCACATAGGCTCTGGTATGCCGTAAATGCTCAATAAATGTTAATTATGGAAGAATCCTCTACTTTAATTTTGAAAAATCGCAGTGTAAACTTGAAACTGCCCCCCTCCCTTGTAGTGATGTCATGGAAAAGACACAGGCTCTGGAGACCCTCTTACGTTCTGACTTCGCCACTTGCCATATGTGTGCTCTTGAAGAAATGACTTTTCAACCTCTCTGAGCCTCTGCCTAACCCATCTGCAGGATAGGAATAATGATATAACCCCTGCAAGGTTGTTGGAGGGTCAGATGAGATAATGGTTACAGAGGTACCTGGAGCAATGCCTGGCGTGCGATGCAGATGATGGTAGCACTACTGTTAGAAAGAACCGCAGTTAATGTGCCTGGCACGGGATGGGATGTGTGTCATCTCACCTGGGCCTCCAGGAACCCTATTTGAGCACTTCCCACATGCCTGGCACTGTTCTATGTGTTCTGTGCTTCCCTCTGACACAGCTACTCTATTATCTCCCCTTTGCAAAAAAAGAGACTGAGGCTCAGAGATGTTAAGTAACTTGCATAAGATCACACAGCTGATAAAAATCTGATTTCGTGTGTGTCTGTTTCTAGACCCGGAGGCTAATGGGCTGTACCTTGTGCACTCACTGGGGCTCTAAGGGGGCTGGCCTCAGCACTCCCCTCTCCCCCTTCCTCTTTTCTCTCTCCCATCTTTCCTTTCCCTTCTCACACCCTCCTCCTTCCTTCTCTTTTTCCTTCTCCCTTTTGTTCTTTTCTCTCTTTCCTTAAGTCCCCCTCTGTTTGCCCAGACTCAGGACTGATGTCTTGGTGCCCTCTGGGGGCCAAAGGCAGAGAGAAATAACATGAGCAGCCCCCTCCCCTCAAGGGGCTGACCCACCCCAGGACCTGCGGGAGACCAGCCCTGCAGGGGAATGTGCGTGTGTGCATGTGTGCGTGTACCCGTGTGAGGGTTGTATGTGTACGACTGTGTACTTCCTGCATGCGTGTCTCCATGTATGTGCTGCCTGGGGATACAGATACGCTTGAATAGTCTCACGTATGTTCTGTCTACTTCCAGAAAGGTCTGGAGTCCTTTACAACAAAGAGGCTGAGGCAGGAGGGACAGGAAGCAGGAGGGGTGGAGGGTGTGCGCTCCTGTGTGTGGCCGTGTGCGCCTGTGGGTGGCAGCTCCTGGCCTCCCTCTGCCAGGGGCCCGCCTGTGCGCAGTGGGGGGACCTCGGCGCCCAAGCGCCTGGTCTGCCTACCCCAAACGTGGCTGCCCAGCCGGGCTCTGCCCACCCAAACCTCTGCCCGCAGGATGTGTGCCCCGGAGCCAGAGGATGCTGGGCCTGGTGTCTCGGGGCTGGGCTGTGGAATCACACCCACCTGCCTTTCCCCTCTGGCTCTGTGGCTTCCAAGTCCCTTAATAGTTCTGAGCTCATTGGACTTATCTGGAAATGGGCAAATAACGGCTCCTGAATGTGGGTGGGATGGGGTGTGAGCACTCGGGACGGCTCAGCAGAGCCTGGGCTGAATACCCTGATCGATCATTCTGGAGTGTTTCCTGTCGTGGGTGAAGAGGAGTGTCTCAGGAGGTGGGCGGTGGGACCTGGGAGCCCGCTGGCCCCGGGCAGGGTCCTCACCGCTAGGTTCTCCAGCCCAGCCCGTCAGAGCAGTTCCCGGCCTGTGCACATCTGGAAGCAATTGTCTCCAGCTGCTGGGTAGGGCTCAGGCTGCGGTCAGGGCTGGATGCCCAAGCTTTGGGGACCTCCCCGGGGCTCTCAGACACCCCCTCAGAGCAGGGAAGAAAGGCCCAGGAGAAAGAAAAGAACAGGATACAGGCCGGGGAGTGAGGGGCGCGGACTGTCTTTTTGTTCTAAAGAACCTTTTGGCTTTTCCCAACAAATCAGAAACTCCTGCGGGGGAAACCATTTTTCCTCTAGACACGCCTACGTCTAATTCAAGCAAGCCTGAGACACACATATGTTTTTGTTTCTAAACGAATCAAAGGGACTCCAGGCCCTAAAAGTACACGTTGAAAACTGCTCGCGTTCCACCCTCTCCTGTGAAATTTTTGTTTCCATGACTTAAACATTTCCAGCAACTTGCCATCTCTTGCTCTGACTTCAAGCGGCGCTGGGCCTCATTAAATAGTGCCAGTGTGTCCAGATTTGCTGGGGGGCTGGGAGGTGTAGGAGGGAGGGCCTGGGGATCTGGGGCTGACATGGATTGTTCTCTGCTCACAGACAGTGGTAGAACCATCTAGTTCTGCCCCCTCCTCTTAGAGCTGAGAAACCAGCCCAGAGAAAGTCATGCAGCCAGGAGTTTTCTTTTTTTCCTTTTTTTTGGCCTCACCGCAAGGCATGCAGGATCTTAGTTCCACGACCAGGGATCGAACCTGCGCCCCCTGCAGTGGAAGCACGGAGTCCTAACCACTGGACCGCCAGGGAAGGCCCCACACAACCAGAATTGCCCCTGAAATGACAGTGTGGGAGGGTTCTGGGCTTGCCTGTGTCCAGTAAGCGGTTTTATAGCCTCCCCTGGATGACCGGAAATGCATCTTTTTTAAAAAAAATTTTATTGGAGTATAGTTGCTTTACAATCTTGGCGTTAGTTTCAGGTGTACATCAAAGTGAATCAGTTATGCATACACATGTATCCAGTCTTTTTTGTTGTTGTTGGATTCTTTTCCCACATAGGCCATTACAGAGTATTGAGTAGAGTTCCGTGTGCTATACAGTAGGTTCTTATTAGTTATCTATTTATATATAGTAGTGTGTGTATGTCAGTCCCAATCTCCCAATTTATCCCTCCCCCGCCTTATACCCTGGTGACCATAAGTTGGTTTTCTACATTCGTGACTTGACTTCTGTTTTGTACATAAGTTCATTTGTACCCTACTTTTTTTTAAGATTCCACATATAAGTGACATCATATGGTATTTGTCTTTCTGTGTCTGACTTACTTCACTTAGTATGACAACCTCTAGGTCTATCCATGTTGCTGCAAATGGCATTATTTTGTTCTTTTTTCTGGCTGAGTAATATTCCATTCTATGTATGTACCACATCTTCTTTATCCATTCGTCTGTCAGTGAACATTTAGGTTGCTTCCATGTCCTGGCTATGGTAAATAGTGCTGCATGTATCTTTTCAAATTATGGTTTTCTCAGGGTACATGCCCAGTAGTGGGATTGCTGGGTCATATGGTAGTGCTATTTTTAGTTTTTTAAGGAACTTCCATACTGTTTTCGATAGTGGCTGTATCAATTTACATTCCCACCAACAGTGTAGGAGGGTTCCCTTTTTTCCACACCCTCTCCAGCATTTATTGTTTGTAGATTTTTTGATGATGGCCATTCTGACTGGTGTGAGCTGATACCTCATTGTAGTTTTGATTTGCATTTCTCTAATAATTAGTGATGTGGAGCATCTTTTCATGTGCTTTTTGGCCATCTGTATGTCTTCTTTGGAGAAATGTATATTTAGATCTTCCGCCTAGAAATGCATCTTAAACATGATGGAGCCACATCTGTGCAAAATGTGGAGACTTTATTGTGGGAGGCACACAGTGGGGCTGGCAGAGAGCAGGGCCTGGCCCTGCTCCCGGGGTTGGGGTCTCCCTATTCACTTTCCTGCTGAACGTTATGGGGTGTCTCTCGCCTGGGCCTGCAGCTCCCCACGTGAAAATCATAATAGTTGTAACCATACTAACATTTGTCATTTAATGAGCCCTTACTATGTGCATTTCTTGCATTTCATCCCATTTGAAACTCCAGCCCTTTCTGGTGGATCCTATTACTAGCTCCACTCTGCAGATGAGGAAACTGAGGCTCCGGCAGGTTAAGTGACTCATCCAAGATGTGGAGTCAGGTGTTGGGCCCGGGGGACTGGGGCAGACGTCACCCTCTCACTGGCTACTCTGCCCTTTGCCCCCAAGCCTTTGGTAAAGGGTCACAGGGCCCTTGGATGGAGAAGGTGAAAAGGGCTGTGTTCACCATTAGGGCAGCAGGGTCCTGGTGGTGGTGGGGCTGGAGAGGACCATGGGCGGCAGCCCCCTCTTTGGGTGCCCTCCAGCAGGCCTCCCTTCTCTCCTGGAGTCCCGCAGCCTTGGCAGCAGGGCCCTGGCCACTCATGCCTTGGGAATTAACTCTGAGCGCTGGCCTGCAGACGGTAGCATCCAATCGGGAGGCGGTGAGGCCCACGGGCAGCCTTTTCCCGAGTTCCTCCCTCGGCTGCTGGCTCTGCGCGTCCGTCCCCCACGATGGCCTGGCACGTCTCTGCCAAAGGCAAAATCAGACTGTGCAGCTCCTGCAGAGAGGGCGGATTTAACCCAGCCTCTCGCCGGGCCCTTCCGAGTGGCTGACAGGAGGCCAGGGAGAGAATCCAGGGCCTGTGCCCACGACATTCCCTGCGACAAGCACGTCTCCAGGCTGGCTGCTGGCGGCTCAGACACAGTTTCCCTGAGCCGGGAGTTGCTAGAGGACAGCAGGCACTGTGCTCCTTGGCCCTCCGGCCTGGCTCAGGGTGGGCTCGTCATAATATTCCTGACTGAGGGAGCCGGGGACTTCCAGAACACTCTTCCCTGGACTGGAGGCTTGTTCGGAGCCGTGAGGATTGCTCTGAGCCCACTAATGGCACGGCTTCCTGCGGGTGACAGCTGGTACTTTTCTGGTTTATTATACTCAGTATTTAAAAAAATTTCCCTTCCCTGGGGCTGGGCATTTATCTATTATAGATAAGAAAAGGGAGATCAAGTTGGAGAAGGTTATGTGACAGCAACTGGAGGGCTGCTCGGCCCCTCCACGGAGCTGCCGCTCCGTGTGATTTCTGCAGGATATTTTGTTCCACGGCACTTGATGAAATAAGTAGCAACTGAAGTGACTTGCAGGTTGGCGGGGCAGCGCAGGGGGCGGGATTCTGCGCCTCAGCCTCGGTGGTGAGAAGGTGACACTTCTGGGTGGAGCCCTGGGGAGCTGGTGGGGGCAGGACCCCTTTGTCTGATGGATCTCAGGCCAGGGACCTCGTCCTTGATGCCCTGGCTTTAGAGTGCTGGGCAGAAATGGGTGGGGTGCGTGGCGTCGGCCGGGGGCTTGGGGCGGGCTGTGTTCCGGCCGCAGGGGCCTCGCTGTGTCTCTAGTGGGTAAGACGCAGCCGCCTCCACCCCAGTTCAGTCCTAGGACCACAGACTCTCCTGTCCTACACCTCAGTATTGCTCATTTGGTCTCTTCCTCTCTGGCATGGCAGTGGGTGGAGGTCTGGCCAGGTTCCGCGATGTGCCAGCCCTGGGAACATCATGGACTTAGGACAGGCGTGGGGTAGGGTTCCGGGGTCTGGCACAAGAAGCGGAAGTCCGGAGCAAGTTGGAGGAAGTGCAGGCTTAACAGATACCCAGCTTTTATGCTTCTCCTGTCATGAGATGCTCATTCGCTAGGAGACGGTTTCCACCAGAGGACCTGGAAGCGAGAAACCGAGGGTGTGCGGGACATTCACGTCTGCCCTTCCAGTTCATTCTCTACACGGCCGTGTGCCAGGAGTGCCCGCATCACCTGGGCTCCCCGGCCTTCTGGCTTCAGGTTCAGTTTGGCCAGTGAGAGGCAGCAGCAGGGGCTGGGGACAGAGGGAGAGGATGGGGTGTGTCTTCCCTGCCCGCTCCCTGCTGAGCTGAGGGTTGATGGTAGCTGTGCCAGGCAGCTGTGCTCACAGCTCTCTCGGTGCTCTAGTCTCCGACCTCCCCTCACACCCCGAAGCCTAGGGGTGCTGCCTGCCCCACCCTCCCTTGTTGGTCTGCCTTTTTTTTGTCTGCACGTCATGCGGGATCTTAGTTCCCCAACTAGGGATCAAACCGGCGCCCCCTGCAGTGGAAGCGCACAGTCTTAACCGCTGGACGGCCAGGGAAGTCATTGTTGGTCAGCCTTAAGCATGCCTGTACTTCTGTAAACTGTCCTGTAGTGGGTGGTCCTCAGCCCTGGAACCTGTGAATGGGACCTTATTTGGAAAAAGGGTTGTTGCAGATATAATTGAGTGAAAGATCTCAAGATGAGATGGCCCTGGGTTGTGCAGCAGGCAGAGATTGGTGTGATGCAGCCACAAGCCAAGGAATGCCTGGAGCCTCCGGAAGCTGTGGAAGGTGAGGAAGGACTCTCCACTAGAGCCTTCAGAGGGATCGTGGTCCTGCCCCCCGCCTCGATTTCAGACTTCCGGCCTCAAGAACTGTGAATAATACATTTCTGTTGTTTTAACAGCAGCTCTAAGAAACGAATACATACAAGTCCCTTCATTAAACTCTCCTCAATCACCCAGTTCGGTGTCAGGACCCAGGCTGATGGAGAGGGGCATCATTCAGAAGATGTCTCATCCGAAGGCCTGTGGAGAGCACAGCACCCTGCCCCCAAGTCCCAAGGGGCAGGGTCATGAGCCCTGGCCCAGGCTCTGCACTTACGCCCTCCGCCCACCCGATGTCACCTGCAGCCTGGGTGGACAGTTCCCGAGCACTGCAGTGACTTCCCCCCGGGTCTCTGTGCCTACAGCTGTGCTCCAGCTGTTAGAGCATGTTCAGCCCACCTGTGTGGCAGACTGGAGGTGCTGGGAGCTGCTGTCCCCAGGAGCAACCAACCCTTAGTAGGTGGGGGAGTCCCTCTGTGGGGCAGTGCTCAGGGGTGTGTGAACATTTCCTAGAGGGGCTTCTGTTATCTCCATTTTAGGGAGGAGGGAGCCCAGGCATGACAAGGCAAAGTGACCTGCTCGAGGTCACAGACCCAGGCTCCCAGCCCCGACAGAGTCTGATTTCAGAGCTGGCCCTCCCCACGACCCTGTCCCGGGACTGGCTGGTAAGGGCTCAGAGGAGAGGCGCAGTCTCACGTCTCTGAGCACCTGCTGTGCATCAGGCACTGTGCATATGGCAAGTCATCAGGCCCTCTCAAGAGGGAACGGGTGGCGTGGGAACGGGTGCTGTTCCCATTTAATAGAGGAGAAAACGGAGGTTCTGAGAGCTTAAGAAATCTGTTCAAGGTGACTCAATTGGTAGGTACGGGTCAGAGCTGGGATCTGGGCTCAGACCCATCTGCCTCCACCCAGCTCCTCCCAGAAGTCAGGGCTGTCTCCCTGATGCCCCAGGGGCTGGTCAGCGAACATTTATTTTAAGCTTCATCATGTTATTGCATCTCATGAGAACGCACAGCTGCAGAATTCCACCTAGTTGGCAGGTAGGTCTTGTGTGGTTTAACTTAAAAATGAGTCTCCTTGTACGCGCAGAATTCACATTGGTGGGTCCTGGGAGCCAGTGCCTCAAAGAGATGACAGACAGCCCCAGAGTGGCTGAAACCAGGGCAGTGAAAGGGGTTCTTAATAAGCACGTCCTCAGAACTGCATGGCAGGTGCTCAGCCCTACAGAAGCTGACCGGACACAGGATTCAGTTCAGCCACCATGCATTTCCCCTCTCTCATCACCTCTGCAGCCACACCTTTTCTGGCATCGCCTCCACTTGCTTTTGGCATCTTCTGTCCTGCTCTCTGGGCTCCAGTAGATCTCCGATTCATCCCTCGTCTCTGTCCTGAGGGGCGGGGATCTTTATCCTCCTGCTGCAGAAGGGAAACCAAAGCTCTCGGGAGCATCGGTGCCTGTGGTTGTAGCCGGGGCGCGGTGGAGCTCTTCCTGGCCTTAGTGCTCACTTCTGCCCCTACCCCGTACCCCGGCTTCTTGTGGGGAAGGAAAGGACACATCACGCTGGAGAAATGCTCAGAGTCAGGGTGTCAGGCCCGGGGGAGCCCCAGTTGGGGTGAGTAGGGCGCGTGTAAGGCCAGGGGACTAATCCTGCCATTTCTCCAAGGTCAGATGCACATCTCGTGGAAATAGCCGGGCTTGACGGCAGCCTCAGAGGGGAATCGTTGGGCGGGGAGCGTGGACTAGAGGACGTTAAGCCAAGGATTTTATAGTCTGTGTTTCTGTCAGGAGAATCAACAATAGGCCAGGTCGATTCATCTTCCTGAATAAACAAGCCAGTGAGTCACAGGGCAGCCTCAGCCCAACTGTGAGTGTGGGTCCGTGTGCTCATGTTGCGGAGTGTGTGTGTGCGCATGTGTGGGTGAACGTGCGTGTATGTGCGTCCACGTGCACGTCTGTGTGAGGGTGAGAATGTGTGCATCTGTCTGAGTGTGTGTGTGTGGTGTGAATCTACGTGTGTGTGTGTGTGTGTGCGTCTGTGTGTGAGCATATGGTTGTCTTGGTGAATGTGTGTGCATGTATATCTGTGCAGGTGTGTGTGTGTCTGCGGGTGTAAAGATGTATGCATTGGGATGTATATGTGTGTGTGTGTGTGTGAGAGAGAGAGAGAGAGAGAGAGAGAGAGAGAGAAGTAGTGGGTATATGGAGCTGGGGTTCAGTTTCTTTTCAAGACTCTCTCAGAAGACATGTCAGGGGCCTTTAGAGACACCTGGAGAGACATGGGGTCAGGAATGCCCAGGCCCAAGGCCCTGACCATGGGTGGGTGGCCAAGCGGCTCAGCTCACAAACGCTCTGCACTCTTGACACAGATTCCTGGCACAGTCATGGGTGTACGACTCTTGGGGCCAGCAAGGGACAGTCTTTGAGTTACCCAGGCCCTGGATGCAAAGCCAGCTCTGCCTTCTCCCTGTGGACCTTGGACAAATGAGTAGCCTCCTCAGGTTTCTGTTTGTTGACCTTGAAAATGGGGTAGTAACTCCCACGGATTGATGGGAGACCCCGAGGGGACCCAGACAGGAGAAAGCTCTGCGGCCTTTGAGCACTGGGGACTTCCCGTCGTCCCCTCCCCCTCCTACCTGGGCTCCTGGCTGTCCTTGGAGGTTGGCTCTATGGAACATCATGTCTGAAGGCATCTGAGCATATCACACCAGCTGCTTTGCCTGATTCCCCCAACAACCAGGCTATAGCCTGGACTGCATGGGGCCCGGATGTGTCCATACATATCACTCAAAGTGCATTTCCACCAGGACAAGCCATTTAGAAACAGAACTCTCCTCAGACAGCCATTTCTGTGCAGGTCCCAGGGTGGCTGTTGGGAGCTGGGGCAGGACTGAGAGCATCTCACTGGCCGCGTGGAGCTGCACAGTTACCCTTTACTCTGGTGCTGGGGTAAAAGCAAGGGCTTTGGAGGCAGATAAAGAGGCTCAAATCTTGGGTTGGCCACTGCCCAGCTGTGTGACCTGGGGCAAGTTCCTTGACCTTTCCGGGCCTCGATTCTTGCCTTGCAAATCCTTGCCACCTAGCTGACCTGCCCGCCCAGGGGGAGCTGCTCTAGGGAGAGTTAGAACAAAGTGTCAGTATTAGTTTCCTCTTGCTGCTGTAACAGATCACCACCCCCTTAGTGACTTAAAACAACACAATTATTATTTTATTTTAGATTTGAAGTCTGATGGGTCTCACTGGGCTAAGGTCATGGTGTTGGCAAAGCTGTGTTCCTTTTGGAGGCTCCAGGGGAGAATCCGTTTCCCTTTTTCAGCCTGTGGAGAACACGTGCATCCCTTAGCTCATGACCCCTTCCTCCGTCTTTAGAGCACATCACTCTGCTTCTGTCATTATGTCTCCCCTGACTCTGGCTGTCCTGCTTGCCGCTTGTAGGCACCTTTGTGATCACATTGGACCCACCCAGATAATCCAGGATAATCTCCTATCTCAAGTGCCTTAATGGATTCACATCGGCAAGGTCCCTTTTGCCACGTGAGGTAACATATCACAGGTTCTGGGGATTAGGGTGGGGACATCTTTGGGGAGCCATTATTCAGCCTACCATAGTAGCCCCCTAAAATGAGAAGACTCTTTGGATGGCAGCATGGGTGTCCCCCAGTGCCCCTGCAGAGAGGCAAAACATCCACTGCTCACTGTCTCAGTCATTTCACGGACATTTATTAAGTGCCAACTCTATGCCACACTACCCCGTGCCCTCAGGGAGTTTATGTTCTAGCTGGGCAGACCAATGACAAACAGTAAAATTTATGACATGGCAGGTGGTGACAAGTCCTCCGGAGAAAAATGAAGCAGAGTGGGGGCATGGGGTGGTGAGGGCTGCTGAAGCCTCTCTGGGGGGGTGACATTGGAACAAAGCCTAAGATGAAGGAAAAGAGTGAGCCAGCCACGCGGGTATCAGAGAGCTGATATGTTCCTGGTTGTAGTGGGTTGAATTGCGTGTGTCCCCACCCCCCCCATAAAAAGATACGTTCAAGACCCAACCCCTGGGGGCCTGTGCATGTGATCTTACTGGAAACAGGGTCTTGGCAGATGTAATTCAGAGGTGAGCTAAGGGTCTTGGCAGATGTAATTCAGAGGTGAGCTAAGATGATAGGATGGGCCCTAAACCCAGTCACTAGCGAAACCTGCAGTTGGTCTTCCTGCCGTAGAGCAGTTTACCTCCGGCTGGTGAGCTGATCAGAGCAGCAGCCTCTTCCTCTCCTGCTTGGTAAAAGCGAAATAAATAACAGCAGCTGCCCTTCATTGTTCGTTCATTGCCAGGCACGTTGCATCTGTCATCTCTATTCTCACGCAGCTTGGCCAGGCCGTTATTGTCAGGACCCCATTTCACAGATGAGAAAACTGAGGCTTGAAGACACTGAGCGATGACAGTTGCCTACACACGCTCAGCTACTGAACTGGGGAGCTGAGACTCAAGCCCAGGGGTGCGTTGTTACCCACAGCCCTACCGTGGGTGCAGTTTGAGGGCAGGGCCCGTTCATTCTTTTCTGTTGTCCCTCGTACAGAATAGCCAGTTAAAGCATATTGATTTTTGCCTCTGTTAATGATCACTTAAGTCTTGACAGGAGAGTTCAGTTCAATCAGAACTTTTGACAAATCCCAAACCAGTTTTCCCTTCTATGTTATTCATTCTGTGAACATTTGCTGAGAGTCCCTGCGTACCTGGGACATGCTGCAGGGTTATTTTCTCTGTTCCATCTTGAATAGACTCTAATTCTATCTACAATTTTGAAAAAGTAGTTTCTTTGTTGGTATTTGGGTAAAATCCTCTGGGTATCCACTGGGGCGGCCTCGATGGAGCCCAGTAGCCATAGCTGGAAACCTCGCCTCTTGACCGGGAGTCAGTCACACCCCTGATTCTTGTTCCCCTGTGGCCATTTGAGCCCATGGCTCGGCAGGGCTTCCTGTCCACCTGTATCTCCCTAGTGATGCGTGCCCCTCCCCTGGGGGAACACACACACCTCGTGGCCTCCAGGATGCCACTGGTCCTGGTTTATCTCGTGCTTTGGTCCCAGAAGACTTTCTTCCAACTCTTTGGAAAGCTGTTTTTCTTCCTTCTTTTGACTTTTGTTACTGTCACTGACAGATCCCAAGAGCAATCAGGATGGCCATGTTTTGGGCATCGTTGGTGACCTTGGGCTCCTGAGAGCAGCTATTCTTAAAGCCTCTCAGCTGATGGCTGGAAAGCCGATGTTTTGTCTGCGCCAGGATGTGTGGGTAGAAAAGACATAGCTGGTGGCGGGAATTGCTGAGAAATGGCAGAAGGGCTTCACGGAGTAGCTAAAGCAAAAATATATCAACAGTGATGACAAGATATCAGTTATTGCTCATCCAGTTGGCCTTGATTCAAAACTATTAACAACAATGAAGTAACTATTTGAAAATGCCCAGGCTGCAGGGTCTTGCCCACCAGAGTGAAATATAAATGGCACAATTTCTACAAAGAGCAATTTAGCCTCATGCCCTGAGATTTAAACAAACTCCTACCATTGAGCTAGCAATTGTTCTTCTAGGATGGAAGTTAGCTAAATCAACAGATGCAAAAATATTTATGTGTGAGGTTGTTTATCATTGGGTATAGTGGCAAAACTTTGGAAAGACCTTAAGTGTCCAACCGTAGGGAAGTGGTTAAATAACCTATGTCCATCAGTCCATCCGTCCATCCATTCAATGGAATGATATGCATCCATTTAAAATGATGCTCATGGGCATTTTTGTTGCCATGGAAACATAATAATCATGGTAATAGCATTTACAATGGGCCAGGTACTGCTCTAAGCACTTTGCAAGGAATAACCCAGCAACCTGGTGATGCAAGGGCAATATTGGAGTGATACCCACATTATAGGTGGGGAAATGGCAGCCCAGGAAGGTGGAGAGCCAGAACTTACTAGCTCCTGTGGCACTGGGGGGTCTGAACCCCAACTGCTTCCTACCATCTGCCACTTTGCCTCTCACTGTGACCACAGAGATGGAAAAAATCAAGGACACAAAACGTCATGTCCCACCTGATCCACTTTCACAGGGGAAGATGTCTGTTATGCACAGAAAAAAGACTAGAAAGGAAAACATCTGCAACGGAGGGATCCTGTGAGTGGGGGGGGTTGGGGTAATTCTCTTCTGTCTGTTTTTGGATTTTCTATATAACAATTGCTATATTACTTTTATTATAAAAATAGGTAAAGTGAGACAAGAGAGGCAGGATACAGGGAGCTATCTGGCTGGGTGGCCAGGAACTGGGCCATCCTTCTCCTGGGGTGGAGGATACATGGGGGATATAGGATATGCCCTCGTCTAGTTCCTTGCCTCCTGGGAGGGAGGTGCGGGGAGTGTTTTGTGCCTCTAAAGAAGGAAACAGAGACCCCTGTGTCCTCTGACTCTGGTCATAGAATCCTGGGGAGACCAACTTGGGACATTCCTTCCTCAAGACCGTCTTAGAACCAAAACATAAGGATTGGAAAGAGGCCTGAGGATTATCTGGGGCATTGGTTTTTCATCATTTTATTTTTTTTCTGGTGGCAGAACACTTCAAGGAGGTCTTACTCATGCAGCAGGGCAAGGAAATGATTATCTTGATGTCTAGGACCCAAGTTTCTTTGAGAGAAGAGACTCTTTTGGAAAAATCCCTTGAGGGACTCCTTTGGATGAATGTGAGGTTCTAAGGATATGATCTAAAAGGAGATAGTAAAGCAAAAAAGCACCTTTCTCTATAAGAAATGAACACGATTTTTGGCATGGGGGAGGGGAGAGGAGTGAGGACTTAGGTACCAAAGCAGCTGGTACCAAAATACTTTGATTTCTGTTTCCCTGATTGAGCCCTAACTGATGCAGGGATGAGAGAAGCTTTGACTTGACCTTGGTATTCAGCTTTGGGCGGCTGAACAGACAAATGCTTATTAATTCAGTGTCATTTCTGGAATCTGTGAGATTGTGAGTCATCAATGATTGATCATGTAGGTTATCATCATATTTAATTTACATAACAATTAGGTAATAGTATGAGAATGTGCATCTTTTCTACATATTGTTAACATCTAAACATTCACGTTCAAATATAGGTAAGCGTTGTTGAAGTATTATAGAGTCAAATCTTTTTGTTTACATTTACAAACTATCAATTGTTGAAGTATAAGTTATTGCAAGACTAAAGTACTGCAATAATTAATTTTGATTATGAAAGTTAATTTTATTTGCTAAATCATCTTAACATATTTTCAATTGACAAATAGGGAGATAGAGTAACAGTCAATAACAGATATTGAGAGTATTAGCTAGATAACTTTAGGAAGAATACTACTTCCTTTCTGAGCCAACCAATGTATAAAAAATGTAAACAGTAATACAGAACAGAATAATAGAAATTAGATTATATCACAGTTAGAATATTTTTAGAGTTGTTACTGTACCTGCATGCATAACATTAAAGAAAATAAACTTCAACAGCTGCATTCAATGTTTAGTTATTTCATTCTATCTAGGAATTCTATTTGGGTCATGAGGATTTCAAGAAAATATTTGGGTATCTTTCCATATCCTGGGAGGATGAATTGGAAATAGAATGTCACCTTTGCTACCTCAAAATAGGAGGAAAAATTCCAAAATTATGTACAGCATTCACGATGAGTCTGATCCCCATGTAATTCAGAACGTCAAGAAAAAAAGAAAGTGCTGGAGAAAGATGAGGCAACCCCCCAATATCTTGCTTCTCCCATGACCTCAGTTGAGAGGGAGTATTTATTTAATATCACAAATGCAAGCTCGGCGGCCATGGGGCCACCTGACCTCTGACAGTTCTGAGGAATTATTATTCCTGCCCTAAGATGTTGAATGTTCAGTATGTGACTACTAAAATGTAAATTATAAAATTGTAATAATAATGAAATTTAAAAATAAGATACCAGAATTATTCTTTGATCTCAGAAGTAAATTCCATGATGGTGTCATTTGGTTTCACTTGGGCCCAAATGCTAATTTTGACACTTAGCCATTTGGCCGAAGCGTGCATGCCTTGCACCATGTATACAGTTTGTAATTGCTGGTTTGCCTGTCTGCATCCCCACTAGACTGTGACATGCATGAGGAAGGGACTGTGGTGCCACTTCTCTGCTTCATCTCAGCAATACAATTTCTGGCATTTGCAAGTCCTCAAACAATTCTTGTTGAACGAACAAAATACAGCACGAGGCGTTATTATTGTTACCACCTAGTGCACAGCTGTTAGGCAGCTGTTGGGTAGTCAGGGCCTGAGCCCAGCGTGCTCACACCCCCATGTATCATTCAGTATGCTTTTAGTTGTGGCCGTGAGGACTAGAAAAATCAAAGTAAAATGGCTCAAGTAATACAGAGAATTAAGGAAATTTCTTGACTCGTGTCTGTAGAGTCCAAGGTTGGGTGGGCCTTAGGGGCCGTGTGCTTCCCCAGTCCCTGAGGTTTATGGGGCCCGCCCTCCACAGCCTGCTTTTATCTCAGCCTTTGGGGCTGTGCCCCTTCATTTCCTCCAACTCTGTACTCCTCAGAGAGGAAGACTTCTCTTCCCCAACCACCAAACTCATGCCCTGGGCTGCACGCTGATTGGGCCGATTGGGTCACGTGCCCACCTTTGTGCCAATCACTGAGGCGAGAGAGGATGAGACTCGGCTGATTGGTTTAGGCAAATAGGATCCATCACACAGGCTTTCTGTGACCCATGGGGCAAAGTGGAATGGACTCCAGAATGGGCTGGGTGGGTGTATCAGTTTCCTATTTTTTCCTAACAAATCGTCACGAACTTAGTGTCTTAAAACAACACATATTTTAGTATCTTACGGTTTCTGTGGCTCAGGAGTCTGAGTGTGGGTTATCTGGGGGCTTCGGGTCTCACCAGGCTGAACTGTGAGACCTCGGGGACTTCTTCCAAGCGTGCTGGTGGTCGGCATAATTCATTTCCTTATTTCCTGTCCCTGTTACCTTGCTGGCTGTGGCAGGGGACTACTCTCAGCTCCTAGAGCCGGCCCTCAGGTCCCGGCCACCTGGCCCCCTCCTCTCACAGCACAGCTGTTTGCTTCAGCCAGGCCAGCTGGATAGCCTCTCTGGCTACTTCCATCTCTGACCTCTGAACCCTGTAATAAGAACTCCCCTGATTAGATCAGGCCCACCCCCCAGATAATCTCCCCTGTGATTAACCAAAGTCAGCATATTAGGGACTTTAGTTCCATCTGTAACATCTCTTCAGCTTTGCCATATAAAGTAACCTAATCAGGAGGGAGACACTCCAATGTATTCATAGGTCCTGTCCATATGCCAGGGGAGGGGATTATACTGGGTGTGAACATTCCCAGGGAATCCTGGTGGCCGTCTTAGACTCTGCCTACCAAAAAGGGTGAGCATCACCCATGTTCCTGATCCCCCTTCAGATATTGTCCAGGTTTCTTGACCCTCAGTCCCAGCAGTGCCCACTGGGACAGCCGTCTCCAAAGAGGGACATCTTTCCCCTTTCTGCCTCTGCCTCTGCTGGGTGAAGACCCTCTGTACTGGACGAAGCATCAGGGTGAGTTAGCAGCTGGAAGAGATGTCAAACTCCAGTGCTGACCAGGACTGCCAGAGGCCGGGACTAATGTTTTCCAAACAAACTGTGAAGTCTTTACTTACTAGATGACTGTTTTGGTGCTAACCAGGTGCTAACTATTGCACTACATATCTTTCCTCCATTATCTAATTGAACCATCCCAACCAGCAATGAGATTGTCATTAGTGAGATTTCCATTTTCTTCCTATTTTAAAAAGAAAACAGGGGCTCAGACAGGCTAATTTGCCCCAGGTAGTATGGCCAGCGGGTGGCAGAGCTGGGACTTGAACCTGAGGTCCCACAGACCGCAAAGCACTTGTATTTCATTAATTAGGTAGCAGGCCTGCCCCCAGAACGTTCCAGACCAGGCCACCCAGCTGCACATTTTGCCGATGGAGAAAGGGGGAGGCATAGGTTCCAGGTCCCCACCCAGAAGGTCAGCGGCATTATTGGTTTCAGTTCAAGTCTGAGCCTGGGGCTTGCAGATCAAATCCAAGTGCAGGGGAAAATAGCTGCTTTGCCCCTCTGCATGCCTGGGAGCGCCATGCCTGGGATCTGCTGGGATAGATCTCGCAGGCTTTAGAGAGCCCTCCACAAGGGAAATCCTCACAGAAAAACAGTCCATTCGGTGCCAGGTGGAGAGGAAAATGCTGGTTGCTTTTTAATTTACCTTGTGAAATGGCTGCTGCTGGGCGTGAACGATGGCCACCAGGTCACGGGCTGAGAGCCAGGCACTCTTGGGGCCCGATCCCTACTCGGGAGGATGTAGAGGGGTTCGAGAACACAGCCAGATGTTCCCTGCTGAAACAACATTGCAAAACTCTGAGCACACTCATGAGCTGGGCTCTTTGCTTCGAGGCATTTTAATTACTCAGAGAACTGGCAGCGTGGGAAGCAGGGCTGGGCGGAGGACGGCAGCAGTTTGGCTGGGGTGAAATGGCCCAGATATTGCTGCTGCTTCCAGCTGTGCTCTGCTCGGATGCATCTGGCAAACACTCCCAGGCAATGCTGTCCAATTGAAACAGAATACGACCCATGGATGTAATTTAAAATTTTCTAGTAGCCATAGAGGGAATCGGTAAACTCTATTTTAATGCTATACTTTAATTAAGCTGATATAGTAGAAAATACTATCATTTCAACATATAATCACTATAAAGATGAATCTTTTATTCCTTTTATTGTACAAAGTCTTGCAAATCTAGTGTGTATTTTATACCTGTGGCACATCTCAGTTCGGACTCGCCACACTCCAAGGGCTCACTAGCCATAGGCTGTATTGGTTTTCCACTTAGTACAGCTCTCTTATCACCCTCCTCTGCTCAAAGACCTTCCATGACTCCCTATCACCCAACCTATCGGAGCCAGCTATATAGTATGGTAGTTTGTGTTTCTGCCTGCCTCTCTCTCAACATTAAGAGTTCTTATGGGGTCTAACGAGGCTCTTATTATGCACCTACTGTGTCCTAGTGGGAAGTTGCCTGAGCTATGTTAATTGTCTTTTCCATCAGCTCTCAATAAATCTTCCTGGGATACATTGTGTTAAATGCTTTATGTAATTTTCTGATTTCTCAGTACAACCCATGAGGTAGGTATTTAATTTCCATTTTACAGATGGAGATCGAACCCAGATTTGTTGGATTCCGAGTTGTTCTTTCAGCTACATTGTGTCGAGCCTGACACCTTAGCTGGACACATTCTAGGATCTCAGAAAACATGTATCAGCTGTGTTGAAGCGAAACTATCGTTTCTTGGCTCGTTTTGGGACGAGCATATGGAAGTGGCAGGAGGGGCCGGAAATCTATTGACTCGTGTGTCCTTCTTGGTCATCGGCATGCTCTGTCAGCTTGGGCGCTGGTTGTGCTGACAGTGGCCTCCGTGGGAGCTGGGTTGAGCGGAACCAGCGCTCTAGGCAGCCAGGCAGCAAATTGGCACAGTGAACACCCCTCGCTGCATCAGGCTGATAACTGATGCTCAGCACTGTGGGCTTCTCGAGCCACTGCTACTTGCGTGATGCATGATTCACACTCGTTTATTGCTACAGAGTATGACGCTTAGCCTTGCTACCTTGTTGAGAGCACCATAAAAATAAAGACGGGCTACTCATGTCAAAAGAAAATGTCAATTAGGATTACCCCCAAAAGAGAGGCCAACATTATTGTACATCCTTTTAGTGAATTCCCTCTAATTAGTCAAATAAATACGCAGTCCTCCCACTCGGGTATGTGTTTGTTTGCTTTAAAACATTATAACTACATCCCCCACTTTGGAAACTTCTGGGAACCGGAAATGCCACATATGGGCTTTGGCTAAGAGGAATGCGAGCCGGAGCTTTGGCTGGGATGAAACTACCCGCCTGTGGAAGTTACGGGGTAAAAGCATTCAGAAGCAGGCTGTGCCTTGCTCTGCCCTCACTCAAGCACCCTCAGTGGCTCCCTAGGGCTTGCTGGCATCAGACCAACTCCCCTCTAGACAGAGGAAAGGGAACTGGGGAGGGAACCTGGAGAGGTGAGTTCTGCAGGTCCTTGAGCAATTCCCTAACCTCTCCACCCCTCTGCTTCCTCTTTGATGAAACAAGAGGCAGGTCTAGCTGCCCCAGCTCTGAACCCTGAAGCAATGATGATTTCCGTAACCATCACCAGGCTCTCCCCTTCCCATCCTGCAGTTCTTCGCATCTCTCTCTTCCTGTAAAAAAAACATTAGCGCTTCAGTTTATATTTAGGTTGTATTTATTTCTTCTATTTCTGTGTATGTTTGAATATATATATATACTCTCTATATATAGCCGTTAATAGAGTATAACACATATATACCTAATAAATGTAATTAATAAATACTGATACATAGGTTGGTGATGTGTCCTGTAAAAACTTTTTGCTAAAAATTCTGTATGATTAAAAAAGAAAAAGTGGAGACAATTAGTACGAAGAATGAGAACCCTGTAGATGAAATAAATTGGAGTCTGAAGACGTACTGTAAGGTCCTGGTCCTCCCTCTGGCTGAATGCATTGCCTTGGGCAGCGCTCGACCTTCCTTGTCCTGAAATAAGGCTCATCTGGTCTGGATAGTTCATTTTAAGGGAGGTTATTCTGAGGGCTGAATCACATAGTGCATGTGAAACTGTTTGGTAAACTACATCTTCTGTCTAATGAATGGGGCAAATACAATGGGGCCATTCGCAGGGGGCACCTGCTTACACCCAGGGCTGTGATGGGTGCTATACACTTTGGCTCAGGAATGATCCCAAAGCTCCAGAAGGTGGCGGTTATTATCCCCATGAAGAGCTCAAGAGAGAACTTCAGAGAGGTGGGGGCTTGGTCAAGGTCACACAGCTAGTGTGTATTCCTGTCTGGTTTTGAGTCTAAAGCTCACAATCTTCCTGTTGTGTCAGACTATGATTTGATCTCCAGAGCTCACACCGTATCCTGTAAATCAGCTTGACAATTTTCTTCGTGTCTCGTTGCCGGCCTAGGATAGATTTGCTCATTTAAGATACCATTGACCTTATCTAATAAAAGGAATCGGGATCCAAGGAGTCTGTTTAACTCATTATTAAAGATCATTTCCTGTTATTATCTTCCCTGTAGCAAAATGAGCTGTTAACTCTCCTGTTAGCATAACCCAGCCAGGATTACTAGGAAATTAAGAAAAAAATCAGTTCAGTGATATGTGAGCCGCGCTCAGGGAATTCCGCATCTTCGGTGCATATTAACATTATGCCTTAGAAGTCGAGGAAATGTTCTGTTAAGTGGAAAAAGAGTTGCAGAAATTTTACTTTCAAAAGTCAAGTAAAACGTTACTTTTTTTTTTTTCCCAAATCAAATTAATTTTTGTCTCAGGGCAAGAAAAAGTAAATTAAAATCACATGTGCCACCTCCTCCCAAGGCCCAGTTCCTCCTGGGTTTGCATCCCCATTGGCTGGAGGTTTGGGTTTCTCTAGCCCAGTTTGGGCCTTGGAGAATGACAGGCTGCAAAGTTTCTGCTCCTGGAGCCCTTGACTGCGGCAGAGTGGGGGCAGCCTGCGCTTCCTTCTACCTGCCTACCCTTTCAGGTCTTTCCTCCTGGGCAGTTGTTGGCGGTGGAGAGGGGAACAAGAACTGAGTTCCTGGTGCCACAGGGAGGGCCTGTGTTTCGTGATATGGGGTGGACACGAGGTTGCTGGGACGCTGACCACCACCCCCTCCACTGGGCAGTGAGGTGCCGGTGTAGGTGGGCGCAGAGGAGGTGGGGAGCTCCGGGCAAAAGGACTGGGTAGTGAGCAGGTGTTTAAAGGTAGGAGAAACCCAAATGCATGAGAGGCACGAGCTCACAGTTTGCAGCCCCCTGGGCCTCTGGCTGGCTGTGTGTGTGTGTGGGGCACACGGCAGCCTGGTCTGGCCAAGGAGCCACTGGGCTTGGAATAGAGGATGTGAGGTGGACTCCTAGCTCCCTAATCTGACAGTCTTGAGGCCTCAAGCCAATCTCACAACTGCTTTGACCATCAACTTCTTCACTTGGAAGATAGAAATTTGCTAACATCTGGGGTTGTGGAGAGGATGACGGGGCTGGAGGCTTCACCAGCACAGGACTCCAGGGTTTCAGCACAGCTATCGGTGACACTGCTTGGCCAGGGACACAGGAAGGGGCAGCACTTGCAGAGTCCCTACCGTGTGCCGGAAGCACTGCTGGGCTCACGACATAATAGTTATGGCTCAAGTTCTTGTGATTCAGTCATTCTCAAGAATACCGTATTAAAGTTAGAATAATCAGTGTGTCGACACAGTCAGGGATCGTGGGAAGCCCAGTGGGGTGGCCAACTTGTCCTGGTTTGTCTGGAACTTTCCTGAATTTACTACTGAAGTCCTGTGCCTCGGGAACCCCCACACTCCGGGCACGTTTCTGGGCAAAGTAGGACAGCTGGTCACCCTACAGATCTTTGTTGTAGAGCTGAGAGCCAGGATCACAGATTGGCTCAAAGTCATACTTCTAGGGTACAGCAGAACTGTTTTTAACCTGAGCCCATGATTTTGGGCAAAGATAGAATCCATCCTGGCTCGTGCCTGATCAGGACTCACATCCCACATGGTGAGCATCCAAAGAGATTAAGTTGCCGTGGGCTCATCTCACCTGTTGGTATCTGACTTATAACTGTTCTTTGTTAACTCCATTATCTTTAATTTACAAGAACTGCAGCCATCAGGAAACCTCTGGATACTTTCTCTTTAATGAAACACAATTTGATTACAAATCAGCACAGTCCCCTGGCGGGACAGACTTTCCTGGAGGCTTTCAGCCTTCCCTGGCCACTTCAGCATGGTCTCTGCCCTTTGTGTGTCGGGGGTGTCCAGTGGAGGCTGCCGAAGTCCCCTGCCAGGGGAGGGGGCCCCCAGCCCCCAGGCAGCCCATTTGCTAATGGGAGCGTCGAAAACACTTTCTCTCATGGATGTGTGGGTGAGGGCTATTCTTTGTGGGTCCCTGGACCCCCCGGTGTACCAGCAATGCTTTGCAGTTTCGCCACAAAATTTTGATCAGTGTGTAGCATTTTGTTTTTGTTGCAACTGCCGAGAGACACTATTGTGGCCAGTGTCAAGCAGACCGGGTCTGGGACTGGGGTGATTCAGTTGGTTGAAGGTAAAAGATGAGAGCCATGAAGCCACATCACAGGAACACATACGTTTATAAGATATTAGAGAGCTTTGTCTTGTGAATGTTTAAGTGGCTTGGGCAACGTCAGCCCTCCTCCAAACTGCCTTACAGGGGAAGGGCAAAACCTGGTGGGCAGTGTCCTCAGCGTGGCACTTTGATGGAGTAGTGAGACCTGGTTACACGCCGCCAGGGGCACAGTGGTACTTAGCATCATTTGGAGTCTTGTAATCCTCTCCTGTGTGCAAAACAAACTTTTTTTTTTTTTTTTTTGCGGTACACGGGCCTCTCACTGCTGTGGCCTCTCCCGTTGCGGAGCACAGGCTCCTGACGCGCAGGCTCAGCGGCCATGGCTCACGGGCCCAGCCGCTCCGCGGCATGTGGGATCTTCCCGGACCAGGGCACGAACCCGTGTCCCCCGCATCGGCAGGCGGACTCCCAACCACTGCGCCACCAGGGAAGCCCTAGCTTCCTATTCTTGAGTGAGTCACTTGGTCTTTCTGAGCTTAGTTTCCTTAATTGGGAAATGGGGTTCATAACCACCCATGTGGGTCATGGTGGTGAGGGAATGGGATGGCCCAAAGGAGAGGATTAGGAATTTGTCAGTAGCAAGTGGGCATGGTGAGACTGGGTTAAGTATGGGTCAGCCCTTGGCAAATCACATGGTTTTGGGAGGCCCTTTGGCCTCTCTGGGCCTCAGTTTCTTTAACTGTAGAATGGGGGGGGGGTCAGCATAGCATCGATTGTGTTGTGATAAGGATGGAAAGACACACGTGTTCAAGCATTGAGAGTGGTGCCCGACACACAGTAAACTGTAGTCCGGCATGGATGGTGTGCCTTGGATTGGCCGTACAGTGCTCTTATTATACTGTCTATGTTAGGGCCAGGTGGTGAACTCCTAGGTGTTCAGTTGCAGAAAGAGAGAGCGGGAGAGGTGGAGTGAGTGGCCCAGGGTTTAGCTCACAGTGAAAGGCAAGGTCAAGCCTGGATGCAGGCTCTGGCTCTTTCTGATTGAGGGGTCAGCCTGGGTCCAGGAGGAGCATCTTATCTGCACAAGAAGATGGATGAAACCTCCTCTGGTCCTTCCAGTCACCGAAAAGACAAAGTTGAATGAGGCACACAGGGGGTCAGGTTCCACTCCTTATACCATGCATTAGCGGTGTGACCTTGGGCTAGTCACTTCTCCTCTCTGGTCCACTCAGTGTCTCCATTTGTAACATTAGAGAATTGGATTGAACTATCCCTAGAATCTCTCCCTTTTCCTTCAGATTTTCCATGATTTTCTAGGTACCATCTCTTTATTTCTTATTCATACACAATCTTGTTCCAGATTTCATCTCTGCCTTCCAGCTAGAGTGCACATTCCTTGAGGCCAAGCATCTTCCCCGGAGGAGTCTAGTAGGTGACCCATACATGTGGGATCGGGGTCTGGGGTTGTGTGAAATCACAGAAGATATACATATTGGTCTCTGCCCCGAGTTCCTAAATCCCTTGGGATTTCGTAAGTGGTAGGAGTGTCTTTTGTACTAATGGGGTGACTCTTGATGGGCTCCTGGGTAGCTTCAGGACGGGGGCTGGTCACCAGAAAGAAGCGGGGAACTTTTAGCCCTACTACCCATCCTCTGGGGAGGGGAAAGGGGCTGGAGATTGAGTTAATGATCGCTCACGCCTGTGTGATGAAGCCGCCATAAAAACTTGGAGAGCTTCCGGGTTGGTGAACACATCCCGGTGCTGGGAGGGTGGTGCACCCCAATTCCATGGGGACGGAAGCTCCTGTGCTCAGGGCCCTTCGCCCTGTGTATCTTTTCATCTGGCTGTTCAACTGTATCCTTTATTATATCCTTTATAATAACCTGGTAAACATAAGTGTTTCCCTGAATTCTGTGCACCATCCTAATAAATGATTGAATCCAAGGAGGGGCTCCTGGGAACCCCAACTTGTAGCCAGTTGGTCAGGAGTACAGTTGACAATCGGCCTCTGAAGTGGGGCCAGTTTTGGGGGACTAAGCCCTTAACTTGTGGGCTCTGATGCTAACCCCCGGTAGACAGTGTTGGAGCTGAATTGAATTAGAGGACACCCAGCTGACATCAGAGAATTGCTCACTGTGTGGGAGATCCACACATCTGGCGTCAGACGCGTTGTGAGCGTGGCAGCAGTGTGAACAGTAGAGGAGAACACGGGAGTATTTTTCCATTTCTGATTGCACAGCAGTAAAATCAGTACAATCTGGGGGCGGAAGTAGGGGGAGGGGAGCATGTGTCTCCACCCCATCCCTCGGCTTCCTAGAGGAGAAACTGTTTTAATTGCTGGATACATCCCAGATCTACACAAAAGTGCATGAACATGGCTATTTAAATTCTACTTGTATTTGGCAATGCGAAGATCGGAAAATTTCCATCAGGATAGATAACAGAAACCAAAGCACGACAGCCAGGACTCGGCTCAAGAGGCTGCCTCCGTCGTTCCGTCGTCGGTTGCCTGAATGGGGTTCCACCCCGTTTTGCACAGGAGCGGTGTTTATTCACATGGATTCCTCTACCGTGTTGCCTCTCTGGGTTCCCGGTATTCTTTCTCTCCCTCACTGGTTCCACGCATCCAGCCATCGCTGTCTGTGGTTTCTCTGCTTCTGTATTTGTTTGAAAACAGTGTCAAAGCAAATCTCCTTTATCTCACTGCAAATCCCTCCGGGGCTCCCCACGGTTCCAGGAGTCTCTCTCTCTCTGCCCTTCTTTCTCTTTTCCTACTTACGATGCTTACTCTTACCGGGGACTCACATTTCTTGGGGCAGGTCACACAGGCATCACTTACTTTGCAGAGTTAGGTATCAGCCCTGCCTTGGAAGGCAGTGATGCTGAGGATGACCTCAGTGGCACACGGACACTTGTCTCCCATCCCTTCTGCTGAATATTTAAGAGATGTTGAGCTTATGGGGAAAAGAAGGAAGGAGATATTTGAGAGGAGGGGCTTCTTGATGTGGGGAAGGTCATGGCCAGAGAATTAGAAGACTTGAATTCCCTTCTGCTCCTAGCTTGCCGAGGGCCATGGATAAGTCATGTCACCACCTGGGACTCAGTTTCCCCATATGCAAAATTAAGGCATTGAGATAAGCAAATTATAAAGTCCATTTCAAGCTCTCAAAGGAGAGGAGACAGGACCAGCTCATAAGGCCCTACTTGGGGTCCCCCATTTCATCATCAAAACTGTCCTTTGAGGAAGGTGTTATCAGCCTCATTTTACAAACAGGGCAACCAAGGTTCCGAGAGATTTATCCCATCCTGTGAAAACGTCTCTAAAGCCAGAGACCAAATCCAGATTTTTCTAATGCTGGAGCCCATTTTTCTAACTCCAGAGATTTGTCTAGTTCTACCCTCTTAAAAAGTAACACTTTGGTGCTCCTCTCAGGAAAGTTTATTTTCCTGCCCCCATTTGTACAGTGTGTTCCATGTCATGGAGAACTTTTCTTTCAAAAAATTTCCAGAGGACAAGGAATGCGCTATGTCTTCAGTTTTTGGCAACTTCACACAATAACCTTCACAGCCTTTTGGCTTCCAGCTTGCACGGATGGCATTTCAAGTATGCGTGGTCGTGGAGAGCCTGTGGTTTAAAATTTTAAAGGAGGACACTTACCCCCATCTGTCTGTATGGGCTCTTGCCCTGTCCCTGACTCCCTGGCAGCCACCGCTCTGCAGGGCTCCCCACCTCCCACTCCTCTCCTCTCACAGTTGCGAGGGGCTGTGTGCCCCCTCCCTAGCTGCAAGCCTCGGTTCTATCAGCATGGCCAACAGGCTCCACTGGGCCTTTCAAGCTCACTGGCAATTCGGATGTCAGGAGCTGGGAAAGTCAAGCTCAATATTTGATGACATTACAAAGTCAACCTGTTCTCTTTTCATCCCAGACGGAATTAAAAAGCAGAGTTCTCAGCAGGACACTCCCCCCAAGGAAGTGGGAGACAGTTGGTCTGGGAGCCACAGAGGGCTGGTGAGGCTGCCCTGGGCCAGGAGTTGGCAAGCTTGGGCGCCGGTTTTGGCTTGGAAGCCAACTAGCTGTTGACCTTGGGCAAGGCTCACCCTCTCTGTGCTTTAAATGTCCTCCTGCACGAATAAATGATTGCTCAGGCCAGGAGTACTCTGATTTAGGAACGATGCTATCTGAAACACAGGATCAGCTTGTGGGGATGTTTCTGTACCCCATGCAAGCTTTAGGAAGGGCCAGGGTTTTTTGAGGGAAGGGGTCAGACGAGCAAGGAGGGGCCCTGGAGACCAGGTGAGGAAGTCTGGGCCAAGGAACCAGCTCTGTCTGTAGGACCTATGAAAGGTTCAGGTTGCCTAGTCACTGTGCTTGGGCTTCAGGTTGAAGTCCAGAAGCTGTGGGGACCTGGATGATGTGGGTGAATCCAAACTTCTAGTATTCTCTAGTTTGATGCTCAAGAGAGGCTCTGGGCTCAGCCACCACCCGACTCACACCTGTCCTGTTGCTTCAGCTTCCCCAGCATCTGTATGTCCTTCACCCAACCCCAGTACGTGTGTAGTAAGAGTCTGTGGAACAAGCCAGTTGGGCAGAAGCCTGGTTCCGAATGGGGATGTCTCTTCACGCCACCTCCAGGGTGGCTTTCTTTGACTCAGAGTCTGGACTGGCTGGAAGGAGAAAGCAGGACTCAGGGAGGCGTGGGCTGGAGCAGGTGTGATGTCAGGCCACCAACTGCCATGCTGGGCATAGGGCGGGCATCCGTGTCCGGAGTTATATCTGAAGACCGAACAGGAAACTGAGGCAAAAGCTCTGCTGGAGGGTTTGGTGACACAGGAGAGCAGTGGAATCCCTAGAGACAGAGGGGCACATCTAAATACCCACAAAAGAAACCTCATTTCATTCCCTAGAGTCGTTCCCTATAGAAAGCTGCTGTGTTATATTTTGACCCAGAGAATCTCACTTGTTTCATGCAGTTATTACCAAGTGGAAGTTTTCTGGGAGACCCCAACTGACACGGCAGTTACTGGTTTGATAGAAAGAGATCCTCTTGAATCTTAGAAGAATTTTTGGAATGACTTAGAAACAAACAAGACTAATGTCACCAGGATCTCTGTATATAGAGGCCTTTAATTACACTGGAGCTGGGAATTCTAGATTATAACATCTTATGAGAAATAGTCCCTCAGATGGGAAGCTCCATTGTGGACCATCTTTGAAAACAGATGTGTTTGGTCAGCTTTCTCTTAGGGTACCATAATCTTCACATGCATAAAGAGCCATGTTAAGTCATGATTTTCTTTGAATATTTCTCCACTGAATTATTTCTGGCCTGGCTCAGTTCTTTGAAGATCTCATACTAAAGAAACAATGAAAGATGTTTTCCTTATCAGGATGTCTAAAGTATGATACAAAACCCAGAAGCCACAAAATCATAAATTCAATTCCATTAAAATGGACTTAGCTAAATGCTAATCATAAACAAAATCAAAAGACAAACAAGATGTTTGCAGGCTATGTCACAGAGGAAGGGCCGGGTTCTCTAATATATAAAGAGATCCTGCAAATCAATAACCAAGGACTGTGAATTTAATAGAAAAATGGGCAAAGGATATGAATGGATTCCATGGTGAAGGAAGCAAAACTTCTTAAGCATATGAAAAGTTGCTTAGTCTAATAAGAATTGAAAACTACACTGAGATAATCTGTTTCATTTTCCAGATTGGAAAGGATCAGAAAGTTGGAAAATGACAAGCTAGTAAGGGCTGTGTATGTGCGAGTGTGATATTGGTGGTGGTACAAATTGTTATCACTTTTATGGGGTGGGGGGAATTTGGTAGCATATTTCTCACTCAGGGATCAAAGTTATAAATGTTATATCCACAAATGACTGGTTTTCCACATATACTGAAGTTTCCCTAACAGTATTTCATGGAATAATTTCTCCTAGTACAACATGGAAGAGTTTTTCAGGGACACAGTCTGAAAAACACTGAGATGTGTAATGCATTACGTAGTTAGAATGTATCTGGGAGCCACAAACACCATCCAGGTCTAGCTGTAGTGATGTTTGCTGGCCCTCTTTAGAAAGAAAAAACCTCTATCATGGGGCTTCCCTGGTGGTGCAGTGGTTGAGAATCTGCCTGCTGATGCAGGGGACATGGGTTCGAGCCCTGGTCTGGGAAGATCCCACATGCCGTGGAGCAACGAGGCCCGTGAGCCACAACTACTGAGCCTGCGCGTCTGGAGCCTGTGCTCCGCAAAAAGAGAGGCCGCGATAGTGAGAGGCCCGCGCACCGCGATGAAGAGTGGTCCCCGCTTGCCGCAGCTAGAGAAAGCCCTCGCACAGAAACGAAGACCCAACACAGCCAAAAAAAAAAAAAAACCTCTGTCAAACCTCCACCTTCATTTTCTGCCCTTGGAAATGCATGACAGTCAGGAATATGATTGCCAGAGCTGAGAAAATGATTCAAAACCAGGGGAGCTGCGTGAGGACAGGCCCTGCTCTCCGTGGCTGGGACAAGGAGATGGCAGGACCTCTTCTCTGCTGTGTGAGATGAGAGACCAGAGACTTCGCTCGCAGCATTAATTAGGATAGAGGCAGCATTTGGAGATGATCTGTTCAAGAAACCCTGCCCAGGACACATTTGCACCCTGGGCTCCAGGGCTGCTCTGTGCCAGTAGCCTGGCCGTGCGCCCCTCGGTGGAAATCTCTGGCAGAACCTCTCCAAAATGTGTGGACAAATCTGCCTCTACAGGTTCTCCTCCTCAGCTTCAAGGTGAAACAGGTGATTTCCCTCCCTGCCTCTCTGGGAGCCAGTGAGCAGTAACGATCTGCTCAGTGCTGAGTCGGCACCCAACGGAATTGCCATGGAGCCTTCAGCCCTTTCACGAAGCAGGCGGCGAGTAAATACAAACAGGCCAATGAACAGCGAGCGTAGCATCTCCATGGATGGGGCCTGTGGACCAGCTTCGTGCTTCTGCTGCTGCTGCCCCAGGACCCCCAGGGACAGGGCAGCTCAGGGCTTGTTGGGGTGCCACCTGTCCACCTCTGTCCGCTGACCTGATTCACCTTTGATGCCAAGGAAGGATGTGTCTTCCACCTAGGACAGTGGCCTTCAACCTTGGCTGTGCATGACGGTTGCTGGGGAAAGCTTCAAAAAAGACTAATGCCTGGATCTCACCACCCCCCATAGATTTTGATTTAATCGAGATGTTGACAAAGCTCCCCAGGTGATCCTAATGTGTAGCCAAGGCTGAGAAGCACAAGTTAACCATCCTTCTGTAGATTTGGGGACTGTCCTAGGCAGCCTGGAACGCATGGTATCCCTGATTTAACCTTGGGAGACCCCCTGGAAATCGTCTTCTAAGAGTACTTGATTATAGTTGTTTTTTTTTTTTATTATTTATTTATTTATTTATTTATTTATTTATTTATTTGCGGTATGCGGGCCTCTCACTGCTGTGGCCTCTCCAGCTGCAGAGCACAGGCTCCGGCCACGCAGGCTCAACGGCCATGGCTCACGGGCCCAGCCACTCCGCGGCACGTGGGATCCTCCCAGACCGGGGCACGAACCCGCGTCCCCCGCATCGACAGGCGGACTCTCAACCACTGCGCCACCAGGGAAGCCCGATTATAGTTGTTTTTTAAAAAAATTTTCTAAGCGGATGCAAACATTGGCATTTTATAGCATTGCACAGGATTATGGGAGGGTGTCATGAATCTGATTTTGAGTTCTGTTATGTTTCCAACAGCCCCACTTTTCTACTTCACGCGCCTCCCTTCCGAGAAGTGGAGGGGTGTGCGTGGTCCGGTATCCAGCCCTTTGAGCTTCCTCTTGTAGTGCTGGAGAATCTCACACCTGCTCCACCTTCTCTGTAATGCGCCTCTCCCTCCTGCAGCATCTTGGGCAATGGTGGGCGGAGAGCTCTGGATCTGGACTCAGCAAACCTTTCTGAGCCTCAGTTTCCTCATCAGTAGAGTGGGGAGTGTACTACCAGCCTCAACATGTTGTGGGTTACACGAGCCTCTCTGACACACACCACTGGGGGGGCCAGCAGATAGCAGAGTACAGCTCCCTGCTCCCTCGCTGGGGAGACAGGCCTCATCCATGGGCCACAGTTTTCTCTGCTGATAGCATGTTCTTAATGGGTGACAATCTCCTGATCCTCTTAGAAATGGCAGGTGATAATTCCTGCATTGTTTAGGAAGAATGGATGACTATTTAACACTGACATGACACTGGGAATAAATCAAGTGTATTATACATATTAATGTTTTTATATATAAACTTGATCTTTGAGCAGTGAAGTAAGAAGCCGAGAGCATGCCTGACTATTCTACAGATGGAAAGATTGAGGTGCCACCTGATCTAAAACTCTCACAGTAGCTAACTCTGCAAGGAGGGGAAGCGCATGTCATTTATTGAGAATCTTGGGCGCTAGCTGCTTCCACTTTATTTGTTACAACCTTTCAACAACCCTGCAGAGGAATTATTATTATCTCTATGTCTAGGCTGAGGAAACGGAGACTCAGAGAGGTTGTATAACTTGCCCGAGACCACACAGCAAGGTGACCAACTGGGCTGTGATTCTGAGTCTGCCTGATTCCATAAGGCAAGCCCAGATCCCAGTGGAGCGAGACATGCCTTTCAGGCCATGAGCATAATATCCAAATTTCTGGAAGTTATGGAAAATGGCTGGTTGTTTGGGCTTATCTTTTTATATCCACATCCCCATGGGGACCTTCTGGTAAGGAGATATTGTGGCCAAAACATTGACATTTGGGTCAGTGGCTTTGAAAGGTGTTGCTTTCCATCTTTGCCCTCGCCTCCCTTCCACCAGCATTTGGTTGGCCTGTGTGCTACACTGGGGATACAGTGTAGAGTCTGTGACATGGTCCCTGCCCTCAAAGAGCTTCCAATTTAGCAAGAGGCCATCTGGGAGGCAGACTGGGGGATGTGCAAGGGAGGGGTGGCCAGGGGACAGGGTTTGGAGGTTCAAAGGTCCCCAGCAGGGAGTGTTCAACATTGCACTGCAAGTCAGGGAAGACAGCATGGTTGAGGTGATTTTGGAATTTGGGTCTGGAGCAAGGTTGAGGTTGATAAGGAGAGAAGGAGGAGAGAGAACACGGGCAAAAGCATGGAAGCACAGAAAGACGCTGTATGTTTGAGAAAGGAGGCAGGTCACCCCGGGCAGGGCAGCAAGCGGCGAGGCTGATGGGCAACTGGGGGGCAGCTAGGGGGCAGCTCCTGTGCCTCCGGGACACCGTGTGTCCTGACTGTGATGGAAGCAGCCAGCACATCGGTTCTCTTGCTGCAATTCACAGTAAGTGTGCAAAGCTGGAGCAAGGTCCCACAGCCTCATCTCTTCACATTAGGCTAAAGAGGTGAAATGACTACATCGCTGCAGTTTTGCCCGTTGCCTCTTCTCTCAGGATCCCTCCTGTTAGATCCAAGGAAGATGACTTTCACACCTGCCCACGGGTCTCTTGGATCATTCCCGAGGCCGATGGCCGAGGGGACTCCACCTCATTACAGTCGTCAGGAGCCCTTCGCTATATTCTAATCATGTTCTTATAAAAAAGTTTACACTCATTGAGAAGGCCATGTTTGGAAATATATATATTTTATAAATTTATTTTTTACTTATTTATTTTTGGCTGCATCGGGTCTTTGTTGCTGCGCGGGCTTTCTCTAGTTGTGGAGAGCGGGGGCTGCTCTTTGTTGCGGTGCGGTGGCTTCTCTTGTTGCAGAGCACGGGCTTTAGGCGCACGGGCTTCAGTAGTTGTGGCACGCAGGCTCAGTAGTTGTGGCGCATGGGCTTTGTTGCTCCGCGGCAAGTGGGATCTTCCTGGACCCACTTTTTCCAAAGAATATATATATATTTTTTCTTTGGAAAAATAGGCCATATTTAAATCTTTACACTGTTGTTGTAGGCTGAACTTTATTAGCATTTCATCTGTGGTTTGGTGACGACACAAGCTGGTTTGAAAACCATGGGAAATGTTGGTTGATTAATTTGTTTTTGTTCCTCACGGTTCTGACACACAGGAAATACTTAAACTGTTATTTTACCACTTTGGGCGAAACCAGTCTGAGCATCAGAGAGCTGTGTGGGCAGAATGTGTATGTTTTTGATCCCAGTAGTGGAAGTCAGATGTGAAATTCACAGAATCAGGCACACCTGGAGTTGGAAGGACTCTGTGCTCGACAAGTCCAATGCTTTAGTTGAGGGCTGCCGGCATTCCTGATATATGGTCGATTGATTTCTGCTTGTATACCTCCAGTGACAGGGAACTCAGTACCTTAACATCAGCTCTGAGATTTTGCTAGTGGGCGTGTTTAATGATGTCACACAGGAAGTATCACAGCCTCCATGTGTTTCAATTTTGGCTCCAGGGTTAAGTTGGAACAGCCCTTGGCCATAGTACCCAGGAAGCTGGTGCCTGTACAAAGAGAACACAGATTCAGGCGCAGAGGAATGTGGGCTGCCCCCTGGCAGTGATTGGGAGGTCACTGGAGTCTGCCCTAAGCAGTAGATATGTAAGCACTCAGGATCTGGGGACCCAGGAGCAAGAAGCAGATGCCCCAGTGCAGGGTGTGTCACAAGAGCAATGTGGTTTGTGCAGAAACTTGCAGACCAGATGAGCTTGGAGGGTGTCTCTTCAACCTGTCCTGGTTAAGGTCCTTACCGGTCCTCAGAGGGGAAAAGCTGGAGCTCAGAAATCACCGAGTACCTGTGTCATTCATTCAACAAATATTTGCTTGTAAGTTTTAGAGAGTGTATTACAACAAAGCGTGGTTTTTGTTTTGTTTTTGCCATACGCGGGCCTCTCACTTTTGTGGCCTCTCCCGTTGAGGAGCACAGGCTCCGGACGCGCAGGCTCAGCGGCCATGGCTCACGGGCCCAGCCGCTCCGCGGCATGCGGGATCTTCCCGGACCGGGGCACGAACCTGTGTCCCCTGCATCGGCAGGCGGACTCTCAACCACTGCGCCACCAGGGAAGCCCCAACAAAGTGTTTTTATGGAATGTGACCTTGGTCATGCTCATCGAATCTTTTTGCTGTCATCCTAAAGTCAGGTGTGAAAGCTACCCTTGGAAGGATTGTAGGTAGAAGGTTACGGATGCATTTCTGAACCAAGAGGCCTAGGAATTTGGCTGGGGTCTGGAGTTCTGGGTCTCGGGTCCTGGGTCCTGAGCCGGCCGTAAGAGATAAAGGGCTGCTTTCTCATCAGGGTCCCCCAGAGCCACCTGGGATGCTTGTTCACCAAGCAGAGGTGCAGAGGGTCTGGGGTGGGTCTGGCCTCTGCGGTTTGAACAGGCTCCCCAGGAGATGCTTGTCTGAGAAATGCTGCCTTTCAGAGCACCGTCTTAAGAAGGTACGGCCGTCCTAGGTGTGCCTCATGTCACAAAAGCCCCGTGAAAGATGACAAATGTTGCACCAATTTGCATCCTGTAAATTAGTTGTGTTGCATCCCCCTGCCCCCTGTGCCATCTCTGGTCTACAGAGAACTATAGTGTCTGAGAATCGTTTTCTAAAGGGCTTGACACACTGCCAGGTGTCACCAGAAACAGGTGCATCACTCCTTTCCACGTTGGCCTGCTCGACGCCTGGAGAAATCTCTTGTCTTGCCCACTGTACCTTGGGAACAGGTGCTGGTCCACAGCTGAGCACATTCATTCCTTACACCTAACGACCTTGTCTGGCCATTTTCTCCATAGTTCAGTATCTGCTCTCAGCTTTGGGTCAGAGAGCTGTGACGTCCGATGTGCAGAACAGCCGTCAGAGCCTTGATTAGCAAGAAATGGGTCCCACTTCGCCAGAGCCCAGAGGTGGTGTGAGCTAAGTGGGCTCTGAAGATCCTGCTGGTGAGATGTGCCTTTCTCACTTCAGCTTTTCACACGTCTTGCAGAGAGCGGTGCAGAGCCCCCAGCTGCGGTGGGAGCCGTAGGTAAAGACATGTGGGCTAATGTCCACTGCAGAGGCAGCGGGGAAGGGTCACGTCACGGGGAGACCCCTGTGGCTCTGCACCTGGCCACACTTCCACCCTGCTTTTCCCCCTGGCTCCCAGGGAACCTGAGCTCCCTACGCCTGCTGAACATTTAAGACTTTCTGCCTGCCTTGTACTGTGACTCTGACATTGGCTGGGTGTTATGGGCTGAATGTTTGTGTCCCCCCCAGATTCGTATGCTGAAATTCTAACCCCCAATGTGGTGTATTAGGAGGTGGGGGCCTGTGGGAGGTGATTAGGTCCTGAGGGTAGAGCTCTTGTAAATGGGATGAGCACTCTTAGAAGAGACTCTACGGAGCTCCCTTGCCCCTTCCGCCATGTGAGGACACAGAAGACAGAAATCTATGAACCGGGAAGCTGGCTCTCACCATACATGGAATCTGCCGGCACCTTGACATTGGACTTCCCAGCCTCCAGAACTGGAGAAATACATATCCTTTGTTAGAAGTCACCCGGCCTATGATATTCTGTTAAAGCTGTCCAAACAGACTACGACACCTAGTGAACCTGAGCGGGTGGCTCCACTTGCTGAACCTTGGTGCCCACACGCATATGGCAAGGCTGCCGCCCTCACAGGGCATTTGTGAAGGACAGTCATTTTTAAAAATTTATTTTATTTATTATTTTTTTTGCGGTACGCGGGCCTCTCACTGCTGTGGCCTCTCCCGTTGCGGAGCACAGGCTCCGGACGCACAGGCTCAGTGGCCATGGCTCACGGGCCCAGCCGCTCCGCAGCATGTGGGATCTTCCCGGACCGGGGCACGAACCCGCGTCCCCTGCATCAGCAGGCAGACTCTCAACCACTGCGCCACCAGGGAAGCCCAAGGAGGGTCATTCCTTCTTTCTGGGCTCGCAACAAGTTGTGCCATCTTATCTCCTGCCTGTGAGGACAGCACAGGCTTTTATTCATATCTGGGGCTCTTCACTGCATCTAGCTCAGAGACTGGCATTGCACAGGAAACCAGTGGTCAGAGGGAGGTCGCAAACCCTCAGAGACGCAGTGGATTCCCCTCCAGGTGGGGAGAGGGGCCAGGCCTGTGTTCACAACTGCGTGAGCTGACTCCGTATACTGGATCAGTCTGTCTTGTGTCATAATGAAGCGCGATTTCCTTCCCACTTCTCAGTCTTTGGAAGTATCCTCCGTGCTGGTTACAGAGGGGTCCCTGCACACTGTGTCCCCCCCCCCCGCCCTGCCATCTTGGAATCTTGGGGCCCACCGGCTACCTGGACCTTGGAGTCTAAGGGCCATTTTCATTGTGAGGTCTTAGCTTTTTCCAGCTTTGAGCAAATACAGTGAAAACCAATTGGGTAATAATACAACAATGACTGGGGCCTTCAAAAACATTTGGGGAACTGACAGTGTTCTAACCAATATTCTTATTTTTTGTAATGAGCCTAACTTGCTGGATAGGTTAAAATGCTATTTTCTCATGCTGCATAAATGCAGTTTGTGTGCAATTGACCCCAAATAAAATTACCGTTTTCGTTTTCATCGAATGGGGAACACGCTGATGAGGACGGTTGGTTGGAATTACCGTTTTCGTTTTCATCGAATGGGGAACACGCTGATGAGGACGGTTGGAACGCAATTTATGATTATGTAAATTAAGCTACCTTCAGGACACTAATATGTAGATAAATGAGACTTTCATTATTGTGAATCAAGATGCCATTAACCTTGAAAATTATTTACAGTTGTCAAAACATTCCTTAAAAAGGAAAAAAAGGGCAATCTCCAGTTTTGTGGTTCTTTTTTTTTTTTTTTTTTTACTGTTGTCCTAATTTTATTTATTATCCAGCTTTATTAAGGTACAATTGACGAGGGACTTCCCTGGTGGTCCAGTGGTTAAGACTCCACACTCCCCATGCCGGGGGCCCGGGTTTGATCCCGCGTGCCGCGGCTAAGGGTCCGTATGCTCCAGCTAAGACCTGGCGCGGCCAAAGAGAGAAATAAATAAATATTTTTTAAAAGCTGTAACTGACACATAATATGATGTAAGTGTAAGGTGTACAATGTGAGGATTTAATACACATATAATGTGAAATGATCGTTAAAGTAGGGTTGGTTAATACCTCCATCACCTCACATTATTACCACTGCTTTTTGTGTGTGTGTGGTGAGAAAAATCTTAAATATATTTAAGATCTACTCTCTTAGCAACTTTCTAGTATATAATACAGGGCTGTTAACTGTAATCACCATGCTGTGCGTTAGATCCCCAGACCTTACTCATCTTATAACAAAGGGAAGTTTGTACCCTTTGACTGACATCCCCTCATTTCCCCAGCCCCCCAGCCCCTGGTGGCCGCTGTGCCGGGGAGTCTGAGAATTTCTCAGACCTTCTATGGATATGCCTGCCGCGCGCTTCTTCCTCCCCTTGTGGCAGGATTCTTATAGTTGCCTGCCTTCTCTTGATCTTGCAACACATCAGGCAGGGTACTGGCGTCCTCCCTTTTGCTTTCCCAAGGGTAGAACTAAATCTCAAGTTTGTGGCGTCTCCCTGGGCTGCATTTGGCTGGCCTTCTGGGCTAGCTCCCTAGCCATCTGGCAAAGCTCACTCTCGCTGCCATCGGGTACACACCGAGAGCCAGCCCTAGGCTGGGGTTTTGTGTGGGGGGGAGGCACATGGAGTACTGAGTGTGTCCATGGACCAGGGGTGTGGATCTGTGTGCGAGGGGTTCCTAGTGGCTCGTGCCTAGGCTACTTGATGGAGTCCAGGATCCTTGCTCCTTTAATGCCCTCTGAGGTCCTGTCTGCTGCTCTACCACGCTCTTCCCGTCCCCCAGTCGTGCAGCTCATGACTCAGTTACTCTTGATGGAGTGGGAGAAATGGGCCTCTTTGGCAGCGTCCTGTGTGGTCGGGGAGGTCGAGCCCTCACTCACTCACTCACGTGATCTCATTTTCCCCCGTGGGAGAAATCACGGGCCAAGAAGATCTCTCTTGACACTGAGCTGTGCCACCTTGGGTGAATGGTGATACGAGTAAAGTCACATTGTCCCTTTCGTCCTCTCCACTGCATCCACACTCATATTTTTATTTTATTGTTTTTGCTGTGACCGTGGGCTAGAACTTCTCTGCTGGAAACCTGGACTTCCACAATGGGTCTCTCATCTGTGAGCGGTTGTTCTTAGACAGTGTTCTCTAGGGGCTCCTGGGCCATAGCCAAGAGGAGGCGGAACCAGTTCATGGGCCACTGCAGGGTCAGTAGGCGGGACCGAGGTTTGTCTGCCCATTACCTGGTGCACAGGTGGGCAAGACTCTTCCCGGTCCTGTGGTATATGGGGCTGGATCCCACAGCTCCCACAGATGCACTTTTGTCCATCGATGGGCAGTGAATTGTTGTTGTGTTGAGGGGATACAAATGAGGGACATCTTATTCAGCCACGTTGTTGATGACTTGCTGTTCTCTTTGTGGGTCCCGGGCCAGCTTGCCTGAAGGTTCAGCAGTATTGAGCTCTCAGGCTTCTAATCACTGTCAGTGCCTTTGTACTGACTTCTTAGGGCTCTGCATGGAACCCAAACAAATGAGATTGGTGCTTTCAGTCTGGGTCCCTCTATACATTGATTTTCTCCTAGAGAAATTATTTCCCCAACACTTCGCTCCCAAACATCTGTTACTGAGAGGAGCGTGATGTGTAGAGGAGGAAGGAGACCTGATTAGAGTTCTGGTTCTGTTACTCAGTGGATGGATAACCATACATCTCGCCTAGCCTTTCTTGGGCCTCAGCTCTCTCAGCTGTAAAGTGGGGACAGTAAGACATGTTGCATTAGTTAGGATTCTTTGGTTGTAAGCAACAGATTCTGAGTGTAGCTAACCTGAGCTAACAAGGAATTCGTTGGGAGGATATGGGTGGGGAGTTTAGGAAAACAAAGGAAAAACTGAAGAAACTTCCCTGAAAGAACAGAAATCGTGGTGCCCCTGGGGAGTTAGTCAGCAGATTTCAGGCTGCTTCTACTGGGATGAAGGAACAGAGCAGTTTGTTTTAACTTATTGGGGGAGGGGGAAGGGTACGCTGGGATGAAGTGAGAGAGGGGCATGGATTTATATACACTACCAAACGTAAAACAGATAGCTAGTGGGAAGCAGCCGCATAACACAGGGAGATCAGCTCGGTGCTTTGTGACCACCTAGAGGGGTGGGATAGGGAGGGTGGGAGGGAGACACAAGAGGGAGGGGATACGGGGATATACGCATGCATATAGCTGATTCACTTTGTTACACAGCAGAAACTAACACACCATTGTAAAGCAATTACACCCCAATAAAGAGGTTAGAAAAGAAATTATTGGGTCACTCTGCTCAAGATACACATTCCTGAGAGGGTGAGTCAGGTCGGCCTCATTTGGGTCAGGTGTCTACCTCCGGGCTGGAAGAGGGGCCTGTTGACCTACAGTCCCACCAGGACCATGTGTGGTGGATGAGGGAATGAATGTTCCCAGAGAAAAGCAACAGCTGCCTCACAGCATCTTCTTAACCTGTTATTGAGTGTCCGTGGTAAGGGGCAGAGTCAGGACTTGAATCCAGAGCTTCTGCCCCCGCCTTCTGGGTTCTTCCATCTACATTCAGTGGTCACTGCAGAAGGAAGTGGACAGGGATGGGATCCAGTGACCAGAGTTGGGGGCAGAGCAGGGGCTGAAACTCAGAATCCCAACAGAGCCAGCCCTCAGAAAGAGGAGCTGGCCTGAGAACATCCAGAACCCTGGTTGCTCCCTGGTCTGCTGACCTTGGATGGGCTTGGATGACCTCTGACCCGAGGTGGGTGGGGCCTGACTGCTCTGTGTAGCTAAGTGGATCCAGTTGTGCTGGGGGGCGCATAGCTTCAGGATGCCTCCAACTCAGCACTTGGACCAGCACCGCTCGTCTTTGTCTCTGCAGGCGTGTCACCCGGGGAGCTTTTAAGATGCCCCCATCCCTGGCCTGCACCTAACAGAGTCAGGGTATCTGGTGGAGGCCGATATTTAAAAGCTCCCAGGTGAGTCTCCTGTACAGCCAGCGCTGGGAACTGTTTCTGGGCTGCATCAGTGCAGCTGTAAACGTTGGCTGAGAATCTCAGGCTGCTCCAGATTTGCTGTCTGGGTGGCTGACAGAGTCCCCGCATCTAAACCTGATGAGTGGGGCATGGGTGTAGTGTGGATAAATCTCAGGCACAGGGAGCTGTCTGGGAGGCGGAACAGGCCTCCTTGCCCCTATTCCCAAATCTCTGAGGACCTCTTTATTTACTTAATTTTTTAAAACATCTTTATTGGAGTATAGTTGCTTTACAATGGTGTGTTAGTTTCTGCTTTATAACAAAGTGAATCAGTTATACATATACATATATCCCCATATCTCTTCCCTCTTGCGTCTCCCGCCCTCCCACCCTCCTTATCCCACCCCTCTAGCTGGTCACAAAGCACCGAGCTGATCTCCCTGTGCTATGTATCTGCTTCCCACTAGCTATCTGTTTTACATTTGGTAGTGTATATATGTCCATGCCACTCTCACTTTGTCCCAGCTTACCCTTCCCCCTCCCCGTGTCCTCTGAGGACCTCTTTTTAACTCTCTCGAACCCTAGTCTTTGACTTTGGAATTAAAAGCCAAGGCTTCCCATCTGAATGGAGGGAGCAAAGGGGAAAACTGTAGGATGAAAATATAAACTCGCATCTCCAAGAGCTGTTCTGACACATGAGGTTCTAGATGGAGATTAAAGGGACCGGATTAAAGTGCCATTTCTGTGCACTTGCTCCTCTGAATTCACTTCCAACAGCGAGTCCCTGTGCCTCTGTCCTCAGCGGGGAAGGGGGGGCTGCCGGGGGGCGGGAGAGGAAGCTGCTGCGGGGCGGATTTGCACTACTGCCCCACCCCCAGCCCTGGGCGCCAGCCCTTCATCAAGGACGGATCCTCCCCCATGGGGTGTCTTCCACCAGTGCTTTTCAGATCCCCTGGGATCTTGTTAAAAAGCAGATTGTGTTTTCGCACGTCAAAGAGAACCTCAAAATTCTTCGCTGGCGGCAAACCCCAGGCGGTGGTGTTGCTGCGGGGCTGTGGGCCACACTTCAGGTACGGCAGGCCTGCTGGATCTTTCTTTCTGATGCTTGTTTCCTTCCGTCTTACTGGTTTTCCTGGGAGCATTTCCTACAAAATCACTTTGTTCCAAATCCTCATCTCACAGTCTGCTTGGAACCGTTCCCGTGATATTCATGGATTCATGAGATGGGTAATGCCGTCCCCAGTTTAACAGACGAGGAAACCGAAGCTCAGAGAAGAGTCGCTGGCACAGGGTCACACAGCCAGTGAGGGGCAGAGAGGGGCCTCCATCCAGGTCTGCTGGACACCCAGGCCCACTCTCCTCTCCCCACACCATTTGTCAGGTGATCCTCCCCCACTGCTCAGTCTCTTCTTTGTGTTCAGGTTTGGAAACCAGTTGGGAGCAGTTACAGACCACCTTGTTGACCCCTTCTCAGTCAAGCCTCCAGACCTAAAACCCTTTGCGCGGTAAAAATGCACCAAGATCTAATTGCAGCTCCAGTGCCAGGATTCCAGTCCTCCCCCTGACATGAAGCACCTCTCAGGGCCCTGTTTTTCTTTTCTTTTGGCCGTAAGACAGTTAAGCAGTGGGTTCTCCGGAAGCCATTAAATAAGGCAGAATGTCAGGATCGACAGAAAGCTCTTCTATCCTTTCATCCATGTGGAGACAGAGCAGAGGTCACACATTGTGTTCTCAAAAGCTCCCGCAGCCCTGCCACCCAATGGCTGGGGAGCGGCTTGGGGCTGTGTGACATCCTGTCACCCCCGAAACAGCTCTTTTCTGTTCCTGGATGAGATACCTTGGCAGATGAAATGGCATCGACCTGCCCGTAATGGTAAATACCACCCCAGTTGCCTTCAAACTGTTACTGCCTCAAAGATATTAAAAAAGGAACAAATGTTTGATTGCTGGTTTGGAGTAAACATGCCCATTTCCTAAAAGCTTCTTTTAACTTCACACACTGAAAAGCAGAACATTTGTGGGGTGTTTGGCTGCCCCTCCCAGCCAAACTTCAGTACGAGATTTCTTAAAGCCGGCTTTTTTGGGCAGGGGTCCTTCTGCAGGGTGGGGCCGTTTTGGAGTTAACTCCGTGGTTCACAAAAAATGAGCACATATCTTGGTGGAAATAAACAAATACGACCGCAAATGGGTACAGGCGAGGGCCGGGAGGAGGTAGCTCTCACTGACTGTAGCCTGGGTGCCGGCAGGCAGTCCTCGTTTTATTGCCTTGCTTTAACGTGCTTTTGCAGATCACGTGTTTTTTACAAATTGAAAGTTTGTGGCAATCCTGCATCAACCAAGTCTATCGGCGCCATTTTCCCAAAGCATTTGCTCACTTCCTGTCTCTGTGTCACGTTTTGGAAATTCTTGCCATATTTGAAACTTTTTCGTTACTATTATATTTGCCGTGGTGGTTTGTGATCAGTGATCTTTGCCGTGACTATGCAAAAAGATTATGACTCGCTGAAGGCTCAGATGACGGTTCGCACTTTTTAGCAATGCAGTATTTTAAAATTAAGGTATGTATATTGTTTTTAAGACGTGATGCTGTCGCGCACTTAATAGACCATAGCAGAGTGTAAACATAACTTTTATATGCACTGGGAAACCAAAGAATTTGTGTGACTTGCTTTATCGCGATATTTGCTTTATTGTGATGGCTTGGAACTGAGCCTGCAATATCTCCGAGGTCTGCCTTACAAAGAACCACACTGCACGGAAGTGTGGCTTGGTCACCTCTTTTTAGGTGAGGAGCAGGGGCTCTGGGAGGAAACGGCTTCCCTTTATATCTCAGGTCACCCCTGTGGGCTAAGTGACCTGGAGCAGGTTCCTGCCCCTCCCCCACCCGTTGTTTCCTCACCATGTTGGGCTCATGCAGGTGTGCACAAATCACATGGGACAGAGAGCAAGCCCTGAATCGTTGTATGGTAGGTACTCTTGCAGTCAGTGTGTGGCTGTCAATCTCTAGTTCCAGGGCAGGGGAGCCTTCCTGTTCTCTATAAAGCACATTGGTCCATCATCTGGTAACAGCCCGTCCACCCCATCTGTATTTTTAGTATATATTTTATTTAAGGAGCCAACACTGCTCTGGATCAGATGGCAGCTCAGGCTGTTGACCCCCTCCTTGAACCCGATCCATGACACACTAGCAGAAAAATGTGGAGGTGGATTGATCTTAGAACTGCTCTCAGCTACTGACACGAAGCTGGTGAGACCTGCTGATAAGCAGAAGAGGGTTGGGTCCCAGCATGGGATGATCTGGTCCCTTAGAGTGGGAACCAGAGGTGGGTCCTCTTAGCATCACTCCAGTGACCCCTGCTGGGGGATTTGGGTTTTCCATCCCTGTAACTTTAGGCTCTGCTGGACCTCAGGTCCTAGTTCCCAAGGGCACAGGAAGGGATCCTGTAAAGTTACAGCCTTTGCCTGGTACACCAGCAGCCCAAGAAAGGAGTTGTAATACTGGTAGGAGAATAACAGGGAGGTTGTGTTGTTGCTACATAATGGGGGCAGGAAAGAATATGTCTGGAATTCAGCAGATACACTGGGGTACCTCTTGGTACTTGTAAACCTGGAGGTAATCATGAACAAGTAATAACAGGTGTGGTACCAGAGTATGGTACCCAGGTCTCGGACCCTTCGAAAGGAAGGAGTGACAAGAGCCTAGACCAGTGGAAGGGCTGGCCAAGGGCACGCTAGAGAAAGGGCTAGAGGAGTGTATTAGCTTCCTAGGGATGCTGTAACAAATTACCATAAACAGGTGGCTTAAACAATAGGAATTTATTGTCTCACAGTTCTGGAGGCTAAAAGTTCAAGATGAAGGAATCAGCGGGGTTAGTTTCTTTTGAGGGCTTGTGGATGGCTGTCTTCTCTCTGTCTTCACATGGTCTTTCTTCTGTATCCATCTGTGGATGGATTCAGGTGTCCACCAGAAAGGACACCAGATTGGATTGGGGTCCACCCTCATGACTTCATTTTACCTTAATTACCTTTTTAAAAGTCCTGTCTCCAGAAACAGTCACATTCTGAGGTACTAGGGGTAAGGATTTCATCACATGAATTGTTTGGGGACAGAATCCGTCCCACGACGAGGAGGTTCATGGTGAGTATGAATTATGTTAACCTCAGGACCAACTAACTAACGGCCCCAGTGGGACCTGTGGCCTATCCCACCAGACCATCTGTTGTAAGTTTGTTTATTTATAAAAGAAATTGTGACCAGTCACTGTTACCCACCCAGATTCTTGGACTCTTTTTAATCCATAGAAATTGGCAAGAGGCTAGACGGGAAATTCAGGCGAGGCTTTGCCGGGACTCCTGCTGCGGCATGAGGAAGCCGAGACAAGAAACAGTTGCCCTTCCTTGCTCCCCAGGGAAGGGAGGAGAGCTGGCTCCTTAAACGGGGTGAGGGTGGGTCAGGCTGGAGGAGTGGCTTAGGTGGTGGGCTCAACCCGTGGGTGGTCCTGCATGCAGGGATCATGCCCCGTATCCCGCTTTTGCCCCGGACACCTCAGCAATGGCAGTTGGGTTTTGGCCTTTTTGTATCTTATTGTTCATACTTTGCCCCAACTGTGCATGCGTGAGGTTATTTTTAGTCCCTCATCGTTTCTTTGTATTCTGTTGCTCAAGGAGACCTTTGTCCAGGTGCAGACACTCCAGGAAAGGGTCCCAGGTCCCAGCCTGCCTTGTCAGCACCTTGAAAAATTCAGGGACAGAAGAGAATGAACTTGGTGTGGAGCAGAATTGGATCTGCGTGGCGCAGGGGGCCGTGGACTGCAGCAGCTGCTCTCAGAGCACTGCCCATATTCCACGGGCGCTCAGTGTTCTCAGGCACATGGACGGCTGCCCACTGCAAGCACCTGTGATACCCTCCCAAGGGCTTCCTCTGGCATCTCAGCTTGTGCTCGGGGACAGGCAGGAAGTGCTGGGAGTGATACCCCCAGGGTCGGCCCTGGGCTAATGAAGGAGTTGGAGAATAGATAAACTAGCTTCCTCATCCTCAGAGTGGATGGAGGTGCGGGACTCTAAGGTATGACCTACACCGGGGGTCCCCAACCCCCAGGCTGCGGACCGGTACCGTCGCACAGCAGCAGGTGAGCAGCGACGAGCAAAGCTTCATCTGTCGCTCCCCATCGCTCGCGTTACTGCCGGAACCCTCCCCCTCCTCCCATGCCACCTGTCTGTAGAAAAATCGTCTTCCACGAAACCGGTCCCTGGTGCCAGAAAGGTTGGGGCCCGCCGCTCTACACTGTCTCCGAGAGGTCGTTAGGGGGGTGGAGCCCCAGTAACCCACAGAGTAACCTACTTATTCACGTACCCTGTATTGGCTTGCTTAATCCCCTTACTGCTCATTTCCCCGCTCTCCTACTGGTATTTCTTGGGATCGTTTCCCAGATAAACGACTTGCGTTTAAATCCTGTGCCAGGGTTTGCTTCTAGGGGAACATCAGTGAAGACAGGAAGAGGAATGGAACCCCATTTGAGTGCCTGGCACGGGCTAGGAATTGTGCCAGGCCGTTCACCTCCTCATGTCTGTTGATCCTGTGAGGCCAAATTTTTCATTCCCATTTTAACACACGAGAAAACTAAGGCTAAACAATTTTCTGAGGTCCCAGCACCTCACCATGAAGTGGTGGAGCCAGGATTTGTTTCTGATGATGGGGAAGTCCCAGTTCCAAAGGACAGGTTGCTGACTGTGCTGGGCCAATCCTGGGCCTAGGAGTCAGGAGCCCTGGGTTCAAGTTTCAGGCATGGCGGTTACTTGGACAAGTAACTTCCCCTCTCTGGGCCTCAGTTTCCCTATTTGTGAAATATAAGAATAGGGTTAGAACATTTCTGAAAGCCCCTCTGGCTCATTCTTTACCTTCCTCAACACAGGTCTCAGATGTGACTCCTAGACAAGGCCTTAGAGGCTGTTCTGGAGGGTTTAACCTCTTAACTCATCTCTGACTGAGCTTTACTGACTGTCAGATGTTTAAGGATTATATGGATTATCTCCCTGCAATAAGACAGAAAACATACTTCTCCTTAATTTCATTCGGCTCTCTAGGAAAAGCAATTTTTTTGCCTGCTCTGAAATGTCACTGGGGGGAAAATCATTGGACTTCATTGATAAAACTGTAATCTTTCCCCCTGTATTTCCCACGGATGTCATATAACTCTTTCTACCAGACAGTTTCTATAGATTTAATGAAGAAAATGAAGCAGGTAGGAGGGAGGATGGCAGCAGATTAATGGTTGCTTAAAAGATTATGCACAGATGGCAGCTGATAACGGATGGGAGGTTGGCACGTGGATTCTAAGGGCTTTCTGTGCACCAGCGCCGTACTAAACACGAGACACACAGGACTTGGATGAGTCACCTCATTTCTGAGCTAATTCTGAGAACTATCTCCATTTCTGAGTTGAGGGAACTTAGGTTCAGAGAGGCTAAGCAGTCAGAAAAAGGTCACACAGCCAATTGGTGGCAGAGTTACAAGTTAGACCCAAGTCTAGTCTTGGAGGGTGAAGGCTTTGGAGCAGGAAGATGTCTTAGATTTGAATCTTTCACCAGTTGGTTTGTCATCATGTGATCCTCAGCAGGCCACCTGGCCCCTTTGAGTCTCAATTTCTTCATCTCGAAAGTGAGACTAGCACCATTAATTGGGATGCTGGGTATGTATTCAGTAGCTGTGAACACAGTTTTAGGTATGTGGAAAGTGCTGTGATGTTATTCTGCCCCTTCACCCCCAGGGTGTCTCTAATATCAACCTTCTCACCCCACTCCCTTATCCACCAGTAAGGTAATTCTGACTGCCTGGTATTTCCCTGTGGGTCATTCACACCTGGAAGCAAGACCTTTGTCTCACCTCTGCTGGCAGTCTCCTACCTCTTTGGTATTTGCAACCACGGAAGGGTGTGCAAGTAGTTACCTGCACCGGATTCTGGTTTTTCTTGATGACATTTTTACCATTTTTCCATCTTCAGGGCATCTTTGTCCTGTTCTGGTATGGTCAGTGGTGTTGGCTGGTCTCGGTACTTTGGGATCCTGTAACTATTCACTGCCACCCAAGTTATTCATCCCCATTGCTCCCAGCATGCAGTCTCCACTCTCTCTCTGCTGAGATTACTGCCCAGGCCACACCACTTCCGCCCCTTGCTTAGGAACCTGGGCTCTAGTTAATGACTGTCAGAAGGTTATTGACAACCGTTCTTTATCCATCTGCCATGAGACCCCACCATTAGAAAGTCACTTGTTTGGTTAAAGGTAAGGTGTCTCCTATTAAAATGCAACTATCTCTAGGGTATTCAAATCAAATTCTGTCCACACCTTAGCAAGAGATATCTTTAAGGAATGGGCCCCAGAGTGGGTAAGATGCTGGTGGTTCTGAGGAAACCTCAGCTGTCTTCATAGCCTCACCCCTGACCCTTCCCTTACAGTTGCCAGGCAGATCTGGGGACTCGGAGCAATATCAGGGACCATATGTACAAGAGGATACAGTTAAAGAGGGAGAAGTAAAACTAAACATAGCCCCAAACTCAGAAGACTCTGGGCCTCATCCAACCTCCCACCCAGTGTTCACTGTAGAGTATGACAGGCCAATTTGAGAACCTCATTGAAACTGGGAGAGATTTTGTTCAGCAGAGGGACAGTGCAAGGGAAGCAATAGGGAACAGATTGCTACCCCTAGGGACTCTTAAAGCTAACCATCTAAGACCCCTTCCAGGATAGGGCCCGTACTCACGAGAAACTGCTGACTGTGGAATCAAAATTGAGCAAGAAAGGGACAGTAGAGATGGAGGAGATAAAGTCCAGATAAAAGTGGGAGGAGAGAACAGGGCCAGGAAATCTCAGAGAGCAAGCCGCATACTTTTGAACGCCATACAAAAGAGTAGAAGAAAGATCCCTAGGAAGTTAATATTTCTAGCTTCTGAACAATGCCTCCTAAAAGTTCAGGAAAATTATTTTCACATAAAAAGGGCCACAGAAAAGAATCAAGATGAAATCCAGTACAAAGCTGTTATAAGAAAACAAGAGAATAAGGACCAGAATAACATTTCCGCAGGCAAAGAGACATGCCGTAAAGCAGAACAAAGTGTAACTTTCTATTTCAAGTGAATAAAAGACATTATGATACAAGATATAACATAATTAGAAAAACTCAAAGTGAGAGAACTCAGGAAAGAATTAGAAATTAAAAAAAATACTAAAGACTAAACTGTAAGGAACCGAAAATAATATAAATATCTTAATAGAAATAGAAGGTGACAGGAGAGAGAAATTAAAAATCAAAGAGAAAGGAAAATAGGGCTTCCCTGGTGGCACAGTGGTTAAGAATCTGCCTGCCAGTGCAGGGGACATGGGTTTGAGCCCTGGGCCGGGAAGATCCCACATGCCGCGGAGCAACTAAGCCTGTGCGCCACAACTACTGAGCCTGCTCTCGAGAGCCCACAAGCCACAACTACTGAGACCTGCATGCCACAACTACTGAAGTCCGCACGCCTAGAGACCATGCTCCGCAACAAGAGAAGCCACTGCAATGAGAAGCCCGTGCATCACAATGAAGAGTAGCTCCCACTCGCCACAACTAGAGAAAGCCCGCATGCAGCAACAAAGACCCAACGCAGCCATAAATAAATAAATAAATAAATAAATAAGGAAGGAAGGAAGGAAAATAGGGGAGAAAAGGTATTCAAGAGAGATAAATATTGAAGATAAGCAAAGACAATCCAACACAGGAGCAATAGGAGTCCCTGAAGAGGAAACCAAAGCAAACAAACAGAAAAAACCATAATTCAAGAAAACTTTCCTGGGACTTCCCTGGTGGTCCAGCGGTTAAGATTCCACCTTCCAATGCAGGGGATGCGTATTTGATCCCTGGTGCAGAACTAAGATCCCACATGCCGTGTGGCAACTACTGACCCCACACACCATAACTAGAGAGCCCGTGTGCCGCAACTACAGAACCCATGTGCTCTGGAGCCCGTGTGCCACAATGAAGAGCCTGCGTGCTGCAACAAAAGATCCAGTGTGCTGCAACTAGGACCTGATGAAGACATAAATAAATAAATAAATATTAAAAAAAGAAAACGTTCCTAAAAGAAAACATTGGACTTAAGAGTAAAGATTGAAAGTATGTTTCATATTTTCTATTCCTGAGAATATTGACACAGAACTGTCAAATCCAAGACATATTCTAATATAATTACTGGACCCTAAAGAAAAGAAAAATCCTGTGGGTATCTAGGCCCAAAGACCTAGTGACTTTAAAGGAAATGAAATTAGATCATTATCAGAGTTTTGGAAAGTGATACTTAATTTCCCAGGAGAAAATGGCTAGTAACATTTAACGTACTTGAGGAAAGTGTGTGAGCCAAGGAGCTTGTGTCCACCAATGCTGATGTTCAAGTAAAAAAGGGAACAAACTATTATCTGAATGCAGGAAATTTAATACTTTTGAGGACTGTACTAGCAAATGACCTTCAAACTGCCCAATTAACTAAGAAGACATTAATATAAGGAACTGTGGTAAGCTTTAAGTATAGAATTACTTGCAGAACTAACAAAAAACAAACAATTAATGGGAGAGAGAATAGTCTGTAGTTGGCTAAATTCTCTGACAGTGTAAATAGATTGCAGCTATAAAAGTGCGAGGAGAATAAGAAGATAAAATTGAAAAAAAATTCTTTTTTAAAAAATTTTATTGAAGTATAGTTGATTTACAATGTTGTGTTAATTTCTTATGTACAGCAAAATGACTCAGCTGTGTGTGTGTATATATATATATATATATATTCTTTTTCATATTCTTTTTTCCATTATGGTGTGTCACAGAATATTGAATATAGTTCCCTGTGCTATACAGTAAGACCTTGTTGTTTATCCATCTTATGTATAATAGTTTGCCTCTGCTAATCCCAAACTCCCATTCCTTCCCTCCCCTATGGCCCGTCCCCCTTGGCAACCACAGGTCTGTTCTCTATATGTGTGAGTCTGTTTCTGTTTCATAGATATGTTGATTTGTATTGTATTTTAGATTCCACATGTAAGTGATATCATATGATATTTGTCGTTCTCTTTCTGACTTACTTCGCTTAGTATGATAATCTCTAGGTCTATCCATGTTGCTGCAAATGGCATTATTTCATTCTTTTTGATGGCTAATATTCCACTGGATACATATACCATTTTATCTTATTTATCCATTCATCTGTTGGTGGACATTTAGGTTGTTTCCATGTCTTGGCTGTTGTAAATAGTGCTGCTGTGAACAGAGGGGTACCTGTATCTTTTCGAATTATAGTCTTGTCTGGGTATATACCCAGGAGTGGGATTGATGGATCATATGGCAACCCTAATTTTAATTTTTTGAGGAGCCTCCATTACTGTTTTCCATAGTGGCTGCACCGAAAAAAATTTCTTTTTAACTTTCAGTAATCATATTGGTGATGGTAGTATTAATATTATTACTCTGAAATTATTATGTGTGTAATGTACAATAAAACAAAGAAATAATTATGAGATATTCAGATTCTGTCATCTCCTGAGTCTTGAGAATCAATATTCTTTCTTTGTGTGGAAGAAAGAATATACAGATGTAATATAAAAGTGGTTATGTGCAAACCCCATAGTCTTGAATTCAAATCAGAAGTGCCAGTCAGTATATATTCATGTTATGGACATCTGTTCATATCACTTTTACTAGATAGGATGAGATCTAACTCATCCTTTAGATCCTTTAGATGGCTGAAGAATATTCAGTTATATGGTTTTACCACAATTTATTCAAGTATATATATATTTCCTCCCCAAACTTTACTTTTTTTTTTTTTTTTTTAAACATCTTTATTGGGGTATAATTGCTTTACAGTGGTGTGTTAGTTTCTGCTTTATAACAAAGTGAATCAGCTATACATATACATATGTTCCCATAACTCTTCCCTCTTGCGTCTCCCTCCCTCCCACTCATGCGGCAATGTGTTTCCGAGTATATGAAAGAATATTTTTGAATGAGAAATTCCTAGGAATAGAATGCATGGTCAAGGACTATGATCTTTGAAGTGTATTATATAATTGCCTTCCAAGAAGGTTGTATCAATTTGCATTTCTACTATGAATGGCTGAGAGTACTGTCTTCCCACAATCTCATTAATCTATTTTCAGTCCAGTGGGGAATATATTGCTTTGATATATATTTATTTGATCATAAAGAGAATCTTTTTTCAAGTTTATAGGCCATTTGTATTTCTTTTGTGAATTGCCTACTTAAAATTTGACTCATTTAAAGTCAGATGCTTTTATTGTTTATTTGTAGGCACTTTCGATATATTAGGGGTGTTTATACTTTTTCAGTTGTACATTTTGTAACTATTTTTCCTTAATCAGGCACTTATTTTAATATGAGACTTAAAATTTTTATGTAGCCAGACTCATCAAACCCATTCCCCTTTTAATGACTCCTGGATTTTTTGTAACATTTAAAAAAATGGTCTACTTTACCTCCAAGTCATAGTAGTTCTCTCATATTTCTTCTAGTAGTTTTACAGTTCTTTATTTTACATTTAGATTTTTAATCCACTGAAACTTTATTATGTGTGGAGTGAAATAGGTATATATGCATGTAGGTATCCTATCTATGAATCATCTATCTATCTATCTATCTATCTGTCTGTCATCAGTTTGCCCAACAGATAGGCAACTTTCCAACAACCTTTGGGAAATAGTCTATCTTTTCCCCCTTGATTTGAAAACCCACTTTCTACTCACTAAATTATTGTATGTAATGGGTGTTCTTTACATTTCATTATGTTACAGTGATCTATGCCTGTATCTTTGCTGGTACCATAGCCTTTTTTTTTTTTTTTTTAATGACGAGGGACAAGAGTTTGTAAGGTTTTTTTCTGTTCACATATGTAAATGGGCCAAGACAACAGACAGACCTTGTTATACCAGCAATCTGCTCTATAAATCCTAGGCTCCCATTCCAGCTCATCCCTCTGACTTCTTGGGTCCCCTTTTTGGCGTCCTGGGTCCCCTTAGCCTCTCGGTCTTATTTATCCCTCCAGGGGCCATTTCAGGTATTTCTATACCCTGACCGAATCTGTACCAAACTTTGAATTATTTTAGATTAATATACATTTCAACATTTGGAACTTGCTCTCAAGTTCCCTGCAGTATTATTCTTTCACATATGTCTTCACTATTCTTGCACATTCGCTTTCCAAATGACCTTAATGATCAATTTGTTATATTAAAACAACTATTAGAATTTTGATTGAAATTGCATTATATTAATAAATTTGGGCAAGAGTAAAGAAATACACAGTGTGTGTCTTCACATCCAAGAATATCATCTCTTACTCTAGGTCTTTGGAAAATGCCTTTCAGTACATTTTCATACAAAGTGCTTGTGTTTTTCTCATTAAATGTATTTTTAGATGCAATATAATTGCTGTGGTATTTTGAATGTGGTTCTGCTTTCCAGTATATATATATTTTTTCAGTATGTTTTACAACTGATTTCTGCTTATATAAAGTTAAGTTATCACATTTAAAAATATTTACCCACCGAAAGCAGGAGGCAGAGTGCATTCTTGTGGAGACCTTGAGGGATGGGACAGGTGGGCTGCGGAGACACCTCTCGTGGGTGCATCACATGTGATTTTCTTCTCTTCTCCCACATTTGAGGGCTGGCTCTGTTACAAGCTGAGCCTCATTCCAGGGTGGACTTTTCCCTTGCTTGAGCCTTGGATACCACTAAGTCAGTACGTCAGCTCGCTCAGTGACCTTCCAGAATCTCCAGGCACCTGTGAGATTTATAACAAAATGCTACTCCTCCCTTTCCCAAGCCTCCCATTCTGTGCTCAGAGATGAGGTATCCATGGCATTACTGGTGGCCCAGAATGGTGTCTATTTGCATCACACAAGTCAACATTTAATATGTACTATGTAGTCTTTCTTGATAAAACTTCTAAGTATACTTTATGGCAAGAGAGTTTAGATATTTCTTGTAACATTAGATACTTTCAGGAGTTCTGGGGTAGGGAATATGCCAGCTTATTCTACCCCATGTTGCTAACTCCCTGTGGAAATTGGTACAAAATTGCACTGATGTGGGCGGGACAAAATGTTAGGTGGTAAGAGAAGCCATTGCAGTCTGTATTTTTCAAGCCTGTATACATATATATTTGTGTACACACACACACACACACACACACCCCTTTTCTGGCTTTTGGGTAGGCTCAGTACCCAGCAGGACTGAAGTCATGTACAGAGCCTTCACAATTAATATTGGAAACTGTCTAACAAGTTGTACAATTTGGTTTAATGGGATGTCTGATGAGTAACACATGGTTGTTTGTCAACTAAAAATATGTTGAAGACCTTTCAGCAAACCAGGGGAGACATCTCTTGTGTCACATCTCACAAACAGCTGCGCCCTGCCCTGGGTACACATAATTGCTGAAACTGATTGGGGAGGGCTGGAAGTGTTGATGCTGTCGTATTAATTTGCTCCATAAATCAACACATGAACTTGACAGCCCTTTAAACTCTTTATCATCGTGCATTTATCTTTTCTGTTCTGAAGGAGCTGTATCTGACTTTGATCCAAAGCAACTTATATTCATTAAACAAATAGTTATTGAGCATTGACAGGTGATGAAGATTAGTATTGGCAGGGTCTGGGACCGTCTTCAAGAAGCTCACAGTTTCACAGGGAAATAGACATATAAGCAAAAAATTGCAACTTAGTGTCATCAGGGCGGTGATAGGCGTCGAGGTAGTGTTGCTGCAAAGATTCATTCATTCTTCATTCATTCATTTTTTCATTCCACAAAGACTAAGACCTGCTAAGATAGAGGTTTGGCCTCTGCAGACACAGGACACAGTGCCTACTTCAGAGAGCTCAGTTTAGGAGCAAGAAACAGACATACAAATGGATTATAAACAAATATAAGCTATGGCAATCTGTAGCGGGTATGGTGGGGCAGGCCAGAGCAGGGAAAGGTCATCTCATGTCGGGGAATCAGGGAAGACTTAATAGGTGAAGTGGTGCTTGAGGTAAGTCTTGAAAGATGGGCAAGTGTTTATATCCTGGGTGGGTGAGGAAAAAAATTCAGTGATGGGGGTGGCATGTGCAAAGACCCTTTTTTGCGGGGGTGGGCGGTGCAGAGAGGACAGATGGTTCAGGACCAGGAAGTAGTGTGGCATGGACTGAGCATGGTGTGAGGTAGCTGTGGTGAGAGGGGCGGCCAGAGGATCAAGTGCAGGTCACATCATGAATGGTCTTAAACGCCCAGCCAGGGAGCCTAATGTTTTCCCCAAACCTCATTCACAGTCAAGTCCCAGCTTTGTTCTTCCTTCCTCGCATGATATGGGAACATATATGTATATGTATAAGTGACTCACTTTGTTATAAAGCAGAAACTAACACACCATTGTAAAGCAATTATACTCCAATAAAGATGTTAAAAAAATAATAATAACAATGATGTTTCTATAACCAAGGTTTAGAAATGTGATTTCTGAGAATCCCTAGCTCTGTTCCTTTAATTTCTTCCCTATTAAGGAAACTAAAATAAATTATCTATAAAGATTGTTTAAAAAAAAAAAAGAAATGTCAGCTCTGATTGTTTATGTGATGTAAAACACAATGCAAAGTCTCAGGCTTGAGAATACCATGCACGTGAAATAGGAAGCTTTGAATTAAGTTTGATTGCCTGTTTATGAGGTTTTTGGCTTGCTTATCTGTTCACTTTTTTATCAGACCCCACCTTAGAACTAGAGAATCAATCTGAATATTAACGAGACCTTCCCTCCTCCCCCCGCCACCAGGTGATTCGATGCTGAATTAACTATGAGGAGCGTTGGTCCCCGAAAAGAGCTAGGTCAGTCTGACTTCAAAATTTCTCCTCTTTCTAAGACCTCATGTTGCTCTATTTTTGGTTACCGCCCAGGTTTATTCCTAAATATCATGAACAGTTTTGGCCAGGAATAATGGATCCAGCGTCAGAGGGTGCATATTTCTACCTATAGTGTGAGTTTGGGGTTTAAAGTGCTGATACGGTTTGTGACTGATCAGAATGGAAAATAGCACATGGGGCTCCCCAATTTGTAAGGCTATGAAAAAGTCTTCATGGAAAATAGAGTAGAAAATTCTTCATTCTAACGTGGAGCCAAGCGGTTTCTTTTTAAGCTTTTTTTTCTTTTTTTTTTTTGATGTGGACCATTTTAAAAGTCTTTATTGAATTTGTTACAATATTGCTTCTGTTTTACGTTTTGGTTTTTTGGCTGCAAGGCGTATGAGATCTTAGCTCCCGGACCAGGGATCGAACCCGTACCCCCAGCATTGGAAGGCAAAGTCTTAACCACTGGACTGTCAGGGAAGTCCCTCAAATGGTTTCTTATGAAAGAAAATTCTGATATTAAGAAGAAACCCATACTGGGCATATACCCAGAGAAAACCATAATTCAAAAAAACACATGCACCCCAGTGTTCACTGCAGCACTATTTACAATAGCCAGGTCATGGAAGCGACCTAAATGTCCATCGACAGATGAATGGATAAAGATGTAGTACATATGTACAATGGAATATTACTCAGCCATAAAAAGGAACGAAATTGGGTCATTTGTAGAGACGTGAATGGACCTAGAGACTGTCATCCAGAGTGAAGTAAGTCAGAAAGAGAAAAACAAATATTGTATATTAGCACATATATGTGGAATCTAGAAAAATGGTACAGATGAACTGTTTTGCAGGGCAGAAATAGAGACACAGATGTGGAGAACAAATGTATGGACACCAAGGGGGAAAGTGGCCGGTGGTGATGGGGTGAATTGGGAGATTGGGATTGACACATATACACTAATATGTATAAAATCGATAACTAATAAGAACCTGCTGTATAAAAAAAATTCAAATAAAAGAATAAAAATAAAATAAATAAAAAGAAACCCAATCTTACCAAGCTGATTTATTGGGCAATGTTTGCTGACATTGCAAAATATTTTCTTCTTTAACTACTCAGTGTGCTTACTTATTCATTGATTCATTCATTCCACAAACCTTTGTTTCCTGTGCTGTGTCCTGGAAACAGAGGAGTAGTACATGGTCATTGTCCTCAAGGAGTTCATGATCTGGAGGAAGAGACAGATAAAACACTAATTACAACCCATTGTCATACGTGATAGATTACAGCCCTTTTGTGACAGAGACTTTTCTGCTGGTCCCAATTTCAAGCATTTTGTTTAATGTGTAGACCACATATGTGAGTGTCTCAAAAAGTTGTCAAATTTGTGTACTGTCACCTTAGTTATATTCTAGTTACCAACAAAGTGCTTGGGAGTAGGGGAGTGGTACAGAGAAAGGGGTAGCTTTGTTGGCTGGGGACAATTCATAGGGTTGATAACCTTCGTTCACTCATTTGATAGATGTTTACTGAGGCAGGTATAGGAGGGGGGGATCGGGGGATTGGGCAGATTCTTGCAATATCAAGTATAACCTGTGGCAGAGTAAATGTCTGTAAATACATTTTTTAAAAATAAATTTATTTATTTTTGGCTGCATTGGGTCTTCGTTGCTGCACGTGGGCTTTCTCTAGTTGTGGCGAGCGGGGGCTACTCTTCGTTGTGGTGTGAGGGCTTCTCACTGCGGTGGCTTATCTTGTTGCAGAGCATGGGCTCTAGGCGCGCAGGCTTCAGTAGTTGTAGCACGCAGGCTCAGTAGTTGTGGCTCGCAGGCTCTAGAGCACAGGTTCAGTAGTTGTGGCGCATGGGCTTAGTTGCTCCACAGCATGTGGGATCTTCCTGGACCAGGGCTTGAACCTGTGTCCCCTGCATTGGCAGGTGGATTCTTAACCACTGCGCCACCAGGGAAGCCCTGTAAATACATTTTTATGGTGGTTTTTGTTTAAAAAATCTGAATGACCAAGGGGGATTGGGGATTAGGAATGAACAAGATATCCTTGGTTCCTGTCCTTTGTCTCCCAGAGAAGATGCTGCTAAATATATAATCAGATGATAAATCAACTAATTCTGCTTGTGACAAACATTTGGGGGAGGTGGAGAGTTCTATGAGAGTATGTGATGAGAGAGGTGACCCAGCCTGAAGCATCAATAAATGCTTCTCTGATAACTGGAAACGTATAGTCTTTGACTTACATCACCCCGTTTCCTCCTCCCCCAGCCCCTGGCAACCACTACTCAGTTATCTATTTCTGTGAAATAATTTGTGTGTGTGTGTGTGTGTGTGTGTGTGTGTTTAGATTCCCATATAAGTGATATCATACAGTATTTGTCTTTCTCTGTCTGATGGCTTATTTCACTTAGCATAATGCCCTCCAGGTATATCCGTGTTGGTGCCAATGGCAGGATTTCCTTCTTTTTATTGGCTGAATAATATTCCATCGTGCATGTGTGTATATATATTTATAGCACATTTTCTTTATTCATCCACAGGTCAAAGGTATAAATTTTTAATTATAAGAAGAATAAGTTCTCAGGATCTAATGTACAGCACGGTGACTATAGTTAATAATACAGTATCGTGTACTTGAAAGTTGCTGAGAATAGGTATTAGCCACACACACACACAATTAAGTATGTTAACTGAGGGAGGTGATGGATATGTTAATAATCTCGATCTTGTTAGTCATCCTGTAATGTATATGTATAACAAATCATCACATTGTACACTTTAAATATACGCAATTGTATCTGTCAATTAGTCCTGAGTAAAGTTAAAAAAAAAAGAGAAATGCTTCTCGGAGGCTATGACGCATGTGCTGATACTCGAAGGGAGACTCCTGGAGGGAGGTGCATTCCAGGCAGCAGGAACACCAGGTGCAAAGGCCCCGGGGCACAATGGAACTTGGTGCTGATACTTGAAGGGAGACTCCTGGAGGGAGGTGCATTCCAGGCAGCAGGAACACCAGGTGCAAAGGCCCCGGGGCACAATGGAACTTGGTGCTGATACTGGAAGGGAGACTCCTGGAGGGAGGTGCATTCCAGGCAGCAGGAACACCAGGTGCAAAGGCCCCGGGGCACAATGGAACTTGGTGCATTCCTCCAAATGAAAGCTAGTGTGGCTAGAAGAACATGGGCCATCTTGGAAGTTAGTTGTCCTCCTTACTTGGCGTTTGTTTAAATACAGAGTTCTCTCTCAGCCTTGTGGACAGGAGAGATGTGACAAAATAGAAAGAAACCTGGCCCAAGAGACCACTTACCAGTTATTTAACCATGGACACTGACCGCAGTTTCCCCATCTACCCCAGTGGGGTTTCCTGCTCCCCCTCCCCCCGCTTATGGACAAGACATTGTGGATGGGAAAGTGCTTAGAAGCAGTACAAACTCTATTGTTATGAACTGAAGTCCCTGTCTCGCCTTCTGTTACCTCAGGGATACATCTGTGGGGTAAAGAGAGGTAAAGTGGCTATGATCTCGGCTTCCGTGTTGAAGGGTTGTGGTTAATTTAAGAGACTTAAGTTTTTCTTCTTAAGCACACGATAGCATTGTAGAAAGCAGCTGACTGTCCCCAGCTGCCTGTAAACACCCAACCGGAAGCAGCGGACAAAGAGCTGATTATGACAGAAGGGCACCCGGCTGTTAGTACTGAGCTGACAGATGTCATTAGCAAGTGAGAATGAAAGGGAAATTGGCCAGTTGCTGGGAGAGACGACGCCTCTCTGCACTTCTTAGAAATCCGGTGGGCAGTACAATAGGGGTGGCACTTGGATGGGGTGAGGGTCATGGCTGGGGATAGGGGTGTCTCAACCATAGATCCAGACCATCTCCAGCACTGTGGGGACTTGAGGATGTAATGATTCTCAGATCGGGAATAGGTGGGAACCAGGGGAAGGCAGTAAATGAATCAAAGTTTAACTCTGAGGATTAGCGGTCGAGGTACATGATGGGTTGAATGATGTCTCCCCCCACCTTGCGCCCTCCCCCCACAAGATATGTTGAAGTCCTAACTCCGAGTACTTCAGAATCTGATCTTATTTGGAAATAGGGTCTTTACAGAGGTAATCAAGTTAAGATGAGTTTGTTAGGGTGGGTTCTAATCCAATATGACTGATGTCCCCATAAAAAGGGGAAATTTGGACACAGAGCCAGACACACACACAGAGGGAAGATGGTGTGAAGACCCACAGGGAAATGATGGCCATATAACTGGAGTGATATGTCTTCAAGGGATATATCAAGGGATGCCAAGGACTTCTGGTCAACACCAGCAGCTAGAAGGAACAAGGAAGGATTTTCCCTTAAAGTTGTCAGAGAGAGCCTGGCCCTGCAGCACTGTGATTTTGGAGTTGCAGCCTCCAGAACTATGAGACAATACATTTCTGTTGTTTTAAGCTACCCAGGTTTTGGTACTTTGTTACAGCAGCCCTGGGAAATGAATCCAAGGAGCTTTCCATGAGGATCGTTTAACTTTTCAAACTTCTCCGGTAAGACAGAGGTATAATATTTTTGCCACAGATACGAGGGAGGCAGTCATTTTCTCAGAGCCAGTGCCAATTCATTCAAATACTTATCATATCCTGACTGTGCCCACCTGCATGCATGCCTCCTCTGTCCAGGCACCATGACAAGTAGAACATCTCAGTGGGGAGTAAAAGTAGATGCTTCACAGAAAAGCTGACCTGGACCAAATGTCTGCTCTGCTACTCCCAAGCTGTGTGATCCAGGGCATGCAACCTTCTCAAGTCTCAGTTTTCATGTCTGTGAAAGGAGGATTATCCCACCACTCTCCTGGGCTGCTGGGGAGATTCGTTGGGAGTATGCATGTGAGGCGCTTAGCTCTGGCCAACTCGAGGAAGTGCTACAAAACTGTGATGCGTTACGATTAATATGATCTTATCCAGCAGCTGTTTTCTTCAGCTGCAGGCATTTACTGGCTTGATGATCACAGACTGTGGGAGACGATGTTCAGTGACACCAAACTCTTAACGCCCATAACTGACACCTTAGAGGATGGGGAATGGACACAGCTGGCCCTTTGCAGCCTCCCGTCTCCCTGGCGTCTGACTCAAGGGCCTGGGTGTTTTTTTGCTGACTTCAGGCTTCTCCTAAACTCCACTCTGAATGCTGCCTCCTATGCTCAGGATCTCTTTAAATCTCTTTCTCCTCTCTCCCGTGGAAGCTCACAGTCCTTCACGTTGGTTAATCTATTATTTATTTAATTTATTTTTGGCTGCGTCAGGTCTTAGTTGCGGCACGTGGGATCCTCGTTGAGGCAAGCAGGATCTTTCATTGCGGCACGTGGGCTCCTCTCTAGTTGTGGCATGCGGGTTTTCTCTTCTCTAGTTGTGGCACACGGGCTCCAGAGCGTGTGGGCTCTGTCGTTTGCGGCACGCAGGCTCTCTAGTTGAGGCGTGCGAGCTCAGTAGTCGCGGTGCATGGGCTTAGTTGCCCCACAGCACGTTGGATCTTAGTTCCTTGATGAGGGATTGAACCCGCGTCCCCTGCATTGTAAGGTGGATTCTTTACCGCTGGACCACCAGGGAAGTCCCCATGATGGTTAATCTAAAAGGGATGCCTACACTGATTAAGAAACCTTATACAAAGGTATGAACAAATGATAGTTCATACTACTCCTTGGTGTTTTACCATTTAAAATAGAGTTTGTTAACTTCAAAGAAGTTCTGTTTGATGGAGTGGTTGTGGGAAATATGTTTGTGGTCTGGATTTGGGGGACAGTACCTGCTATAGGCTGAAAGTTTGTGTCTCCCCCCCGCTAATTCATTTGTTGAAAACTAATCCCCAATCGAATGGTTTTTGGAGGTGGGGCCTTTGGGAGGTTATTAAGAGCCCTCATGAATGGGATTGGTGCCCTTATAATAGAGACCCAGAGAGCTCCCTTGCCCCTTCTGCCAAGTGAGGACACAGCGAAAAGATGGCCCTCTATGAACTAGGAGGTGGGCCCTCGCCAGACACTGAATCTGCCGGCACCTTCATCTTGGACCTCCCAGCCTCCAAAACTGTGAGAAATGATTTCTGCGGTTTACAAGCCACCACTTCTATGGTATTTTGTTATAGCAGCGCATGTGAACTAAGATGGTATCCCTTTCTACTAAATGAACCCCAGAAAAAGACAGTGTGTCAGCGATGGAACACGTTGTTTGTGAAAGGCTGCCACTGTGGTCTCTCCCGTGACAGGCCACTGGCTTGGCATCACTTTCCACCTTCTGTACAGGATAGGAAGATTGTTTGAATTAAACAAGGGCATCTTGGCTTGCTTACTTGCTATTCCCAGAACTTGACTTATTCCCACTCCTGTGATGCTGTTCCCTATGCCTTTTCTTTCTCTGTGTATTACCATTTTCACGTTAACGAAGTCAAAGCCAAACAGGACCCATGACTGGAGAATATGGGAAACTTTATTTCCGTTATTGTCTCAAACCAGCAATAAAAGAGAATTCCTCCTAAGGCTAACTCTGGATTTGGCCCTGATATTCCCAGACTCTGACTTTTCACCTGCCGTTCCCTCTACCTGGAGTGTCTTTTGATTACCTTGACCTCCTGTTCAACTCCTCCTTGTCTTTCAGGGCCCTGCTCACCAGTAACCCCCTCTCCGAAGCCTTCCGTGCTGCTCTGTATCCCTGCTGAGGTGCTGGTCACATGGGATTGTTCACATATCCGTCTCCCCCTCTAGACTGTGAGGTTCTTGGGAAAGAGGATGGATCTAATTCAGAGGCCCAGGCATCCCAGTTGGGATCATTAATAATTGATGCACAAATGAGTGGATAAATGGGTGGAAAGAGGCAGGGAGAGATGGATGGATGGATAGATGGATGAATGGATGGAGGTGTGAGATAATTTCAGCATCTCTGACCCTGCTTCAGGTAGGGATGGAATTTACCTACAGGTTTGTGTTATATTTTAATGTAAACACAGGTCTGCTCATAGCCAACATGAATGAGATAGATAGATGATGGATGGATGGATGGATGGATGGATGGATGGATAGATAGATGAGAGAGAGAGAGAGAGTGAGAGAGAGAGAGAGAGAGATTGATCGATCTACTATGGCGTGAGCAACTGAGAGTTCGTAACCTTTCCTGATGCATTTCATAAATAGAATGTATTAACTCCGAAGAAGATGGACTTGGTGGACTGTGTGGGAAATACTTTTGAGGACCACATTTGGGGGCAGTGCCCCTTTGTCCTGCTTCTATCAGAGGTTCCAAGTTTGCTCACCTGCTCCCACTTCCTGCTCTGGGTCTGGACTGCTCGCATCTCTGTGGCCTCCTGTCTCCTTCCTGCCTTGCCCTCCCGGCTGGATTTGACCTTCTCTGATTCGACCTGAATGGGTCTCAGCTGGACCTCCCAGCTCCATGGGTGCTTGGGTGTGGCAGCACCGGAGGAACAGAGGGCCCAGTGGGCAGTCCCTACTCATGAAGGGCTGGAGAAAGAACAAGGGGCTCCGCGCGGGACGACCTGCCCCGGCAGCTGGGATGTTTGGAACGTGTCGCTCTGATGCTGCGAAGCCGGTGGCAGCTTTCAGACAGACACCGCTTGCGGTCTTCTGTATGTGTTCTTGCTTTCTTTTGTCTAAGATGAGTGGTGATTGAAGCTGGAGAGGAGCCTATTGTCTGGAAAGAGAGCTGACCGGCAACAGGTTTTTATAAAATCCATGGTTCTTAAAGGAGAGAGCTCTGTCGATTTGGGGGTCCTAAAGACCACTTTACACAAAACCTATATGTGCCTTTGTCTGAAGGGCAAGGGGGGCGGGTGGTCTCTTCCCCGAGGCTGAACTGTATTTGCAGGCAACCCCCCCCTCCATGTATAAAAGGCGTCCAGAGAAAGCCTCAGGCTAGATTGATCTGACTCCTTCAACTTGAAAGATTTTTATTCATATTAGGGAGACTGAGATAACTTATTGGATAAAACAGTACTTGCGAACTTGGCAACCTTTAGCCAGGCCATCACTTCCCCTGCCTGGGTTTCAGTTTTCCTACCTATACCATTGTTAGAATGCTGCTCTCATACTTACTTCATGGAGCTGTGCAGATCAAATAAGTTCACGTACATTGTAAAATGTTAAACAGATGCTAAGGTTTGATGGTCATTATTATGAACATAGTACCAACCATCCATCTCAGAACAGAGGAAGTCTGCAGAGTGACCTGGAGAATTAATGGGACCAATGATATTTATCCTTCGACATCCACCTCTTCACAGTCGTCTGTGTCAGAGTCTCTGGGACTGGACGTGGAGATGGGTGGGCAGGTAGTAGAATTGCAGTGAGTTTCTCTCTTGGTTTTAGCATTTCTGGCTGGGGGCATTTGTGTGGGTCGGTAAAGGGTGTTGTTAGAATATGAAACCCTAAGTCACATGAGGAGAGAATTACTGGTATTCAAGGCCTCCCAGAGTCTGCCCGGCAGGCCCTCACCCTCTGCTTTCCACTTTTACAAGCACATTTTGTCTCGTCTAGACTTAGCTCTCCGCTACACTGAGGGACAGCCTTATCCTGCCAGGGACCCATCTAGTCCAGTCCCGTCTCCATATTGGGATCACACTTTTCCTTTTTCAGGGAGTGAGAAGTTGTGCAAGTCTGAGATTTTATCACAGCCAGGGGACCCAGGAATTCCTGAATCCTCATGTCTATCCATTCTTCCTTCTATGATGTCCAGGAGGGAAAGCTATTCCCAGGGTAAGGAGAAGGAGAAGGAGAAGGAGAGGAGGAGGGAGAGGAAGGGGAAAGGGAAGAGGAAGGTAGCAAAGGGGGAGGGGGAGAAGGAAAGTTTGTTACATTGTTTAAGGGAGATTTAACCCCAAGAACTATGGTGGATTTTTGGTGTACCAGGCTAGACACTGTGAAGAACTTCCTTTCAAAAATCTAAGTGGACTCAAGAGACATCAGAGTAGCTCAGTCTGTCCATGTGCCTTAAGAACCAGACCCAGGGGCTTCCCTGGTGGCGCAGTGGTTAAGAATCCACCTGCCAATGCAGGGGACATGGATTCAAGCCCCGGTCCGGGAAGAGCCCACACGCCACGGAGCAACTAAGCCGGTGCGCCACAACTACTGAGGCTGCGCTCTAGAGACCACGTGCCACAACTCCTGAGCTCGTGTGCCACAGCTACTGAGCCCACCCACCTAGAACCCGTGCTCCGCAAAAGGAGAAGCCACTGCAATGAGAAGCCCACGCACCGCAACGGAGAGTAGCCCCCGCTCGCTGCAACTAGAGAAAGCCCGTGTGCAGCAACAAAGCCCACGTAAAAAAAAAAAGAGAGAACAGACCCATCCTCAGCAGGGTCACCTTGTTGAGGGAAAAACTATACTCAGAGACCCTGGCAGACAAGTTTTTAGAGCGTCAGAACAGGACTGAGGCCCCATTTCTGGAGCAGAGCTGTCCCAGGCTGTCAAAGCCGGCTTGATGGTCTGGGGTGGCCCCTGAGTCTGGACCCCTGAGGGAGAACAGAGAAGAGGCAAAAGGGACAGAAAACCATGTCCCTGCTGCAGGTCTTGCCACTCTGGCTGCGTGGAAGGAAGAGATAGAAAAGTAGAGGCCATGTTCATACGAATTTGATGCCACTTCCAGCCCAGAAAGACGTTCTCCCCCACCTCCCCATCCCTTTTTTATTGTTTTGAAAGTAAATTTTTAGTTTAGAACAAGAAGAGATATAACCAATCACTCATTTAAAGAAAAAACTGACAAATAGAGTGAACATGATAGAAACTTAGAAAAGATAATTTTATTATTTTCTTGACGTATCTCTAATATTTTTCTCCCATAATCTTTGGCTACATACTATCATTGTCTTCATATGGCCACACATTTATATTAGTTTTCTATAGATAGAGGGATAATTCAGTCTTTCCTCTAGCATGACTGATGGAAATATATTTATTATTGTTGCTTTAAAACAGTTTTTTCCCAGTTTCACTACTCTTTATTGGTAATAGTATATATATTTATAGGAATTCTGTCAAATTTGGGAAAGCATTCTATCAGGTTTCTTACCTATAGAATCTCTAACAATTTCAGGGTAGATTTTTTTAATGCAGTTGCTAATTTTAAAAAATATTTTTTATTGAGATATAGCTCATATACCACGAAATTCATCCCTTTGAAGAATATAATCGACGAAGTTGTACAATTATCACCACTATCTAATTCCAGACCATTTCCATCACCTCCAAAAGAAGCTGGGTACCCACTGGCAGTCACTCCCCATTCTTTTGTCCTCCCCAGTCCCTAGCAGCCACGATTCTACTTTTTGTCTCTATGGATTTGTTTATTCTGAACATTTCCTGTAAATGGAGTCATAGGGTATGTGGCCCTTTGTGTCCGACTTCTTCCACTTAGCGTAATGTTGCCAAGGTCCATCCATGTTGTAGCGTGTGTCTCTACTTCATTTTTTTATATGGCTGCATAATACTTCATTGTATGGATCTACCACATTTTGTTCATCCATTCGTAAGTTGGTGGGCATTTGGGTTGTTTCCATAGTTTGGCTGCTCTGAGTAATGCTGCTGTGAATATTCAGGTGCAGTTGTTTTCAAGGACATGTTTTCATTTCTCTTGGGTATATGCAGAGGAGTGCAATTGCTGGACCATGTGGTAACTCTAACTTTTTGATCTTGAGACTTTCTTTTTTAAAACATTTTTATTGGAGTATAGTTGATTTACAATGTTGTGTTAGTTTCAGGTGTACAGCAAAGTGAATCAGTTATACATATACATTTATCCACTCTTTTTTTTTTTTGCGGTACGCGGGCCTCTCACTGTTGTGGCTTCTCCCGTTGCGGAGCACAGGCTCCGGACGCGCAGGCTCAGTGGCCGTGGCTCACGGGCGCAGCCGCTCCACAGCATGTGGGATCTTCCCGGACCGGGGCACGAACCTGTGTCTCCTGCATCGGCAGCCGGACTCTCAACCACTGCGCCACCAGGGAAACCCCCGTTTTTTTGTTGTTGTTTGTTTGTTTTTTTATCCACTCTTTTTTAAGATGCTTTTCCCATATAGGCCATTACAGAGTATTGAGTAGAGTTCCCTGTGCTATACAGTAGGTCCTTATTAGTTATCTACTTTATATATAGCAGTGTGTTTACACGATGAGCAATGATACCGCTTCACTTTGAAAGCAGGTTAAGGTTGGGTGGTGGTGTGGTGATCTGGGGGAGGGCACTGTTGAGCACCCAGCTGAGGTCTTCCAGTGCTCCCTTCTCTCTTTTTTTGATTGCCCAGAGCAATGTGTCAGGGATACAGCAGGAAAAATAAACACATTTATGGGTTGCATTTCTAAAAGGTAGAAAATGAAAGTAACTGTATTTAGTCCCACGAGAGAAAATGCATCCTTGCCCTTTGACTTACTTAGCGAAGTGCTTAAGAGTGAGCTATAGACCCGGGCAGCATGGGTTGGCATCCCAGCTCCACTACTAACTAGCTGTGGACCTTGATTCAGTTACTTGACCTCTCAGCGCCTTGGTGTCATCATCCATAACGTGGGGAGATGCTAACACTAATGCTTCCCTTGTGGAGGTGTTGTCCTCACATGATAATACATGTAACATATGAAACAGGGTCCCTGGAAAATGCTCAGCCTAAAGTGACCTTCAAAAGGTCACTCTGAGAGTGGGTGTGGAGGACAAGTAGGCAAGAGTGGGAGGGAGGAGATGGGGATAATGGTTAAAAGGCTCTTGATCATTCAGTCTCTAATCAATAAGCAATTTGCTGGTGTTTCATGAGCCTTTAATCAGATAATTTGGGGCCATGATCCAGTTTTGATGTCATGTGAAACACATGGAGTGTATTTTATTTTACTTTACTTATTATTATTATTATTATTTTTACTGTTTTATTTCATTTTAGTTATTCATGCTACCTGGTGGACTTTATTTTATCATAGTTTCTTCATAGTGTGGTCAAGGACCTGGATAATTGATATTTTTTTCTAGGGCCCCTCCCCCTATCAAACATACATTATAACACTTGACTTGATTTTATGGGCTTCAAATACAAAACAGGATCATATCATGTTTTATTTGAGTCCTGCGATCAGAACGTAACTCTGTTCCTTGTGGCCAGGAGGTCTCTGAGGTGGCTGCTACCTGTCGCCCTCCTGGCCCTTCCATTCCATGGAAAGGATGGGCTGCTTAGAGGAGGGGGATTGTCCGGTGAGGGGGCCCCAGGCGCAGGCAGAAATCCACCTCTGAGTGAAGTATGTGGCTCTCCATCAGTGGCCCTGGCTCTCTCCCGGCCATCGGGGGAGATTTGCACACTAGAAGCGTGAACATGGGCGTATTTATGAGGCTCATGTACAGAGGATCCAGGAGCTTCCAAGAGTAGCCGTCATCCTTTGTTCAGATTCTACACGCAGCCTGCGACCATAAATTGGGTTTCCTTGGTCCCTTGATAGTGGGACCAAAGCTCTCTGGGAACAGGTATGGCTGTTCCAATGGTGGGGACGATCCATCCACCTGTGGGAATCCATGATGTGTGCTCAGGGTATGTGTGAGGAGCTTCACGGGCACATGGACAAACTCGAGTGTCCAGCCATCCACAGCCACGGATTTCTCTGCAGCTGTTTCCCTGAATCCAGGTACAGTGGCCTCTGTACCTGTCATCATTAGGCAAAAGGCTAGTGTCAACAGTCATCAGTTTAATTAACTGCCTGGGCTGATATCTCTGTCCCCAAATGAAGGGATATTTAACTTCCAGCTAAAAGCATCACTAGGAGTCTTTAGTAAAACCAATGCCAAATTTATTTGTTTGTTCGATCCTGGTAAAGAGATAACATGGGCTTGTTTATGCTTGTTTTTCCTCAGTACAATCATTGACTTTACCTAGAGCTTTTAAAAAAATTAGCTAAAATCCGCAGTTGAGTTAATAAACAGAGTTGAAAACCTCCAGACTGATACTGCAGGTACCATCTACTGATTGGCCACCGTTGATGGACATGGCCCAGCAGGTGACTCTTGGCTGCATTGTGCAGGGCAGGGCCTCTGTTTTCTAGAAATCTATGTTTCTTTTAGACCCCTCTTTTAGTCCAGAGTCTGGGCCCTTGGGCACAATCAGTGTAGTTGCATGCCTTCCAAGAATTTAATATCATCGTCAGCCTGGCAGGAACTTAGCTTTCTTATGAGTTTTGGGAGGTTGTGAGTGCCACCCACCCCACATTTAGATTCCCTCAGGTGACAAGCCTGGTTCCTCTATGTGAGCATTGCATTTTAACAATGACATTAGCTAATTTTATTGAAAGCTTAAGATGAGACCAGCATTGTTCTGATCACTTTATGTGCCCTATGAGACAATGGTGTTACTGTCCCCATTTTACAGATAAGGAAATGGAGATCCAGAGAGGATAAGCAACTTGCCCAATAATAACTAACATTACAGAGCTCTTTTCATGTATCGGACTCTCCACTCTCCGTGTGCCGGGTTCTTCACGTTACCTTTATTAAATCTTCAATGATGTAAGTACTATTATTATTTACATTTTTGTTTATGAGGATGCTCAGGTGCAAACAACGAACTTATTCAAGGTCAACTGACTTATTCAAGGTCACAGAGATGATGTAAGTCAGGCTTGGGCAATACCTCGGCCAGGGTTGCTTCAGTTCTCAACCATCATGCTATCCCACCTCTCAGGAGATATTTAACTAGAATAACTTGGTTATTTGTGAGCTTAGATATGTTGTTGAATTTTCCCCTTCAAGGCATAATGAATTACCTAAAATGATTATTATGCTTTGTTCATAATTTATTTTCATTTCTGAAGCCAGTCTGCAGAAACTTAAAATATATCAGACTGAACACTAAATGAGATTTCTACAACCTTTTTGTGAAAAGTAATCGGCAATATCCATTAAAACAAATAACACACTTATCTTTTTTATTCACTATTCCCATTTTGGGAAATTCTTCTATAGAAACGAAAGCACCAGGGAGATTAAGTGTATGATGAAGGAAGTTTTTGCAGCATTGTTTGTAATAAAAACTTGGGCGAGCCTGACAGCCCATCATTGGAGTGGAGGGAGTGGAGACTTGTGAGTAGATGGATAAATCTACTAGAGTGGATAAATCCACTACAGTGGATAAATCCCATTGTCCATAGAATGGGATGTTGTGTAGCTATGACCTGGAGTATGGTTAGGTGATAGAAACAAGTCGCAGAAACACCTACAGAGGAAACAGTTATTTAAAAAAACAAGCTAGTGTCACACACCTTCCTACATACATGTGCATTTGAGTGTTTGAGTCTTAGAAGCATGGAGAGGGGTGTGGAAGGACACACTTGCTGTTAACATTCATTACATGGGAGGTGGCCCATACAAGGGGAAGAATGAAGTTGGGGTGCACTCTTTTTTGTGTGTGTGTGAAGGTTTTTTAAAATAAATAATTATGTTTAAAATTAATTAATTATGTTTATTTTTGGCTGCGTTGGGTCTTCGTTGCTGCGCGCGGGCTTTCTCTAGTTGCGGCGAGTGGGGGCTACTCTTCATTGTGGTGCGCGGACTTCTCATTGCGGTGGCTTCTTTTGCTGTGGAGCACGGGCTCTAGGCGCGCGGGCTTCAGTAGTTATGGAGCACGGGCTTAGTTGCTCCACGGCATGTGGTATCTTCCCGGACCAGGGCTCGAACCCGTGTCCCCTGCATTGGCAGGCGGATTCTTAACCACTGCGCCGCCAGGGAAGTCCAAGGGTGCGCTCTTAATTTTCTGTGTTGTTTCATAGGAGGTGTTGAACCTGTACTTTTGAAGGTTTAAAAAAAACTTTTAAAAACGGAAGTATAATTTACATAGTGAATGCTTAGTTGGGTATGGGCACGCATAGCGATACCTTAACTGTACAGCTCAGTCAGGTCTGACAAATGCTTCCAGCCCTGTAACCTACACCCCTGTCCAGATACAGGACACCTCCATCGCCCCAGGGAGCTGCTTTGTGTGCCCCCCCCCCCCCGCCCCGTCATTCCCTGCTACCCCCTCTACCGGAAGCAACCACTGGTTCGATTTCTTTCACCATAGGTTAGCTTTCCCTGTTCTAGAACTTTACGTAAATAGAATCATACAGTGTGTACCCCTTTGTGTGACTTCTTCTGCTCAACACAGCGTTTCTGAGATTCATCCACTTTGCTGCATAAATCAGTAGTTTGTTCCTTTTTGTTGCTCGGTGGTATTCCACTATACGTACTCCACAGTATTCCACTATATGGATAAACCACAGTTTATCCATTCTCCTGTTGATGGACATTTGGGTTCTTATGAATAAGCCGTTGTGAATGTTCTTGTATAAGTATTTTTTTTCCTGTGGACATACGTTTCCATTTCTCTTGGATAAATACCTGGAAATAGAATTGCTGGGTCGAAGGGTAGGCATATAGGCATACGCTTAACTTTATAAGAAACTGACAAAGTTTTCCAGACTTCTTGTAATTTTGCACTCCCGTCAGCAAGGTGTGAGAGGTCAGATTGCCCCACGTCCTTACCTGACAGTTTGATATTGTTAGTTTTGTATTAGTCAATCTATTGGGTGTATAGCAGTATCTCCTTGTAGTTTTCATTTACATTTTCCTAACGACTCGTAATGTTGAGCACTTTTTCATGTCCTTAAATGCAGACTTCCTGGTTCCAGCTATATGTTTAACCTTATATGAATACCACATTTTCTTGATTAATGTAGCTTTATCGTAGGTTTTGAAACCAGGTGGTGTAAGTCCTTCAATGTTTTCTTCTGTTGCAAAAGTGTTTTGTTCTGGCTCTCATCAGAGTTTTGGTTAGAGTTCTTACATATATTTTGTTAGATTTATCCCTATTTCATGTTTTTTGATGCTCTTATAAATAGTACTGCTAAAATTACAGTTTCCAATTGTTTCTTGCTAGTTATGGAAATACAATTAATTATTGTATGTTGAGGCTGTATCCTGCAGCTTTGCTAAGCTCACTTTTTAGTTCTGTTTTTTTTTTTTTCTCAGCTCCCTTAGGATTTTCTACATACGTGACTATGTTACCTGCAAATAAACAATTTTATTCCTTCTTTTCCAATCTGTACACCTTTTTTTTTTTCTTTTCCCTGCTTTGATGCACTGATTAGGACTTCCAATAAAATGCTGAAGTGGTGAGAGTAGGCATCCTTGCCTTGTTCTCTACCTTAGGGAGAAAGTATTCAGTCTTTCACCATGAAGGGTGACATTAGCTGCAAGGTTACTATGGGAAACCCTTTATCAGATTGAGGAAGGTTCATTTTTATTCCAAGTTTGCTGAGCATTTTTATCATGAATAGGTGTTGGATATTGTCAAATACCTTTTTTGCATCTTTTGAGCTACTCGTAAGCAGTTTCTCCTTAGTCTGTTAATATGCCAAATTATATAGATTGATATTTGAATGTTAAGCCAATCTTGTAATCTTGAGATAAACCTATTTTCGTCATGATGTATTATTTTATATATCTATATATTTCAATTTGCTAACATTTTATTAAGGATTTTTGTATTTGTGTTCATGAGGGATGTCGGTTTGTGGTTTTTCTTTTCTTGTAATTTCCCTTTGATATGGTTTTAGTATCACAGCCGTGTTGGTCTTATAAATGAGTTTGTCAGTATTTTCTTCCCCTGTTTTCTGGAAGAGTTTATGTAGAATTGGCATTCTTTTTTCTTAAGTGTTTTTATATGATTCAGCAGTGAAGCATTACGCATCTGGAGTTTTCTTTGTGGGAAGGTTTTTGATAATAAATTTAATTTCTTTAGTAGGCATAGGGCTAGTTATATTTTGTGTTTCTTCTTGTGTCAGTTTTGTAATTTATGTTTTACAAGAAATTTGTCAGTATCATTAAATAATTTAGTGGCATAAATTGTTTAGAATGTTTCCTTCTTATCTTTTTACCGTTGCAGTGTAGATAGTGATGTCTTCTATTTCATTTCTGATATCTGTAAATTTGTGTTGTTGCGTGGTATATATTTTTTCATCTTTTTATTTGTCATTTATCTTTTTCTTCATATTTAAAGTGAATCTCTTGTAAACAGAAATTTATAATTGGATTTTGCCTAAAGAAAACTAACCTGAAAATCTCTGCCTTTACATTTAACGTGATTATTTGTATGGCTGTGTTTAAACTTACAATCTTTCATTTGTTTTCTGTTTGTCTTCTTTCCTGCCTTCTTTTGGATTAATTGAGCATTTTTTTTGATACTACATTTTATCTTTTGTATTGGAGTTTTACCTATACTTATTTGTTAATATTATATCACTTACAAAATAATCACATATTGAATGATTTAAGAGCCTTGCAGTAGTGTACGTCCATATGCCCATCCTATTCTTTATGCTACTGTTTTCATATATTCTACTTTTATATATGCTGTATTCCCTGAAATACGTTGTTGGTTTTGTAAACAGTCAATTGAATTTTAGAGAAATTTTCCTTCAGCCTGAATAACTTCCTAAAGAAAAAAAATTAATTTTGGCATTCAAGTCTACTGGTGATAAACTTTTAAAGTTTTTGTTTATTTAAAAATATTTATTTGTATTTTCATTTTAAAAGATATTTTCACTGAATTTGGAATTACAGTTAACTTACAGTTAAGTTTTTTCTTCCACTTTGAAGATGTTCCATTATTTTCAGGTTTGCATTATTGCCGATGAGGAGTCAATGATAAGTCATATCATTTCCTTCTCTGTAATGTGTCCTGCCCCCCCTTTGGCTCCTTTAAAGATTTTCTCTTTCTCTTTGGTTTTCAGTTATTTTATTATGACGTGCTTAGATTTGGTTTTCATTAAGGGTATCCTGCTTGGATTTTGTTGAGCATCTTGAACCTGGGGATTGATATTTTTAATCAATTTTGGACAATCTTTAGTATTACTATTTCTTTTTTTTTTTTTTGAAGAAGTGGATTTATTTAGAGAGAAACACACTCCACAGACAGAGTGTGGGCCATCTCAGAAGGCAAAAAAGGCCGGTATTACTATTTCTTTAGTTTTTTGGGGTTTTTGTTTGTTTGTTTGGTTTTTTGGACCCAAATCTCTCTCCTCTTCTTTTGGCCCTCTATTTATCCAAGAGGGCACTGAGGCTTTGTTTATTTAAACAAATTGATAGACCTTTGTGGGGGAACAGTTTTAGATTCAAAGAAAAATTGAGTGGAAAGTACAGAGTTCTCATATACCCCCTTACTAACACCTTAAATGTTCTGGTATTTTCTTTTTATTGGGTTGCTTTACAATGTTGTGTTAGTTTCTGCAGTACGATGAAGTGAATCAGTTGTATGTATACATATATCCCTTCCTTCTTGGACCTCCCTCCCACCACCCCACATCCCATCCATCTAGGTCATCACAGAGCACTGAGCTGAGTTCCCTGTGCTATACAGCAGGTTCCATTGGCGATCTGTTTTACACATGGTAGTGTATATACATCAATTCCAATGTACCAGTTCATCCCACCGCCTCTTCCCCCGACCCCCGTGTCCACATATCCGTCTCTTCATCTGCGTCTCTATTTCTGCCCTGCAAATAGGTTCATCTGTACCATTTTTCTAGATTCCACATATATCCGTTAATATACGGTATTTGTTTTTCTCTTTCTTACTTCACTCTGTATGACAGACTCTAGGTCCATCCACATCTCTACAAATGACCCAATTTCATTCCTTTTTATGGCTGAGTAATATTCCATTGTACATATGTACTACATCTTTATCCATTCATCTGTCGATGGACATTTAGGTTGCTTCTGTGTCCTGGCTATTGTAAATAGTGCTGCAATGAACATTGGGGTGCATGTGTCTTTTTGAGTTATGGTTTTCTCAGGGTATATGCCCAGGAGTGGGATTGCTCGGTCATATGGTAGTTCGGTTTTTAGTTTTCTGAGGAACCTCTGTACTGTTCTCCATAGGGGCTGAATCAATTTGCATTCCCACCAACAGTGTATGAGGGTTCCCTTTTCTCCACACCCTCTCCAGCATTTATTGTTTGTAGATTTTTTGATGATGGCCATTCTGACTGGTGTGAGGTGATACTTCATTGTGGTTTTGATTTGTATTTCTCTAATGATTAGTGGTATTGAGTAGCTTTTCATGTGTCTCTTGGCCATCTGTATGTCTTCTTTGGAGAAATGTCTGTTTAGGTCTTCCATCCATGTTTTGATTGGGTTGTTTGTTTTTGTGATATTGAGCTGCATGAGCTGCTTGTATGTTTTGGAGATTAATCCTTCGTCAGTTGCTTCATTTGCAGATATTTTCTCCCATTCTGAGGGTTGTCTTTTCATCTTGTTTATGGTTTTCTTTGCTGTGCAAAAGCTATTAAGTTTAATTAGGTCCCATTTTAATTTTTGTTTTTATTTTCATTACTCTAGGAGGTGGGTCAAAAAAGATCTTAACGTGGTTTATGTCAAAGAGTGTTCTTCCCATGTTTTCCTCTAAGAGTTTTATAGTGTCTGGTCTTACATTTAGGTCTTTAATCCATTTTGAGTTTATTTTTGTGTGTGGTATTAGGGAGTGTTCTAATTTCATTCTTTTACATGTAGCTGTCCAGTTTTCCCAGCACTGCTTATTGAAGAGACTGTCTTTTCTCCATTGTATATTCTTGCCTCCTTTGTCATAGATTAGGTGACCATAGGTACATGGGTTTAACTCTGGGCTTTCTATCCTGTTCCATTGATCTATATTTCTGTTTTTGTGCCAGTACCATACTGTCTTAATTACTGTAGTTTTGTAGTATAGTCTGAAGTCGGGGAGCCTGATTCTTCCAACTCCATTTCTCTTTCTCAAGATTGCTTTGGTTACTTGGGGTCTTTTTTGTTTCCATACAAATTATAAAACTTTTTGTTCTAATTCTGTGAAAAATGCCATTGGTAATTTGATAGGGATTGCACTGAATCTGTAGATTGCTTTGGATAATATCGTCATTTTCACAATATTTATTCTTACAATCCAAGAACATGGTATATCTCTCCATCTGTTTGTTTCATCTTTGTTTTCTTTCATCAGTGTCTTATAGTTTTCTGACTACTGGTCTTAACATCTTGCATTTGAATGCTTCATTTGCTACAATTGATAAACCTACACTGATGTGTCAATATCACCCAAAGTCTGTAGTTTACATTAGGGTTTACTCTTTTTGTTGTACATTCTATGGGCTTTGACAAATGTATGATACATGTATCTACCATTATCATATCATAGAGAATAGTTTCATCATTCTAAGATTTCCTTGTGTTCCGCCTATACATCTCTCCCTTCCATCCCCCAAACTCCTGGCAAACACTGATCTTTTTATTGTCTCCATAGTTTTGCCTTTTCCAGAATGTCATGTAGTTAAAATTATACAGAATGTAGACTCTTCAGAGTGGCTTCTTTTACTTAGCAATATGCATTTAAGTTTCTTCCATTTCTTTTCTCTTTTTTAAATTGAAGTATAGTTGATTTATAATAAGGTTCCTCCATGTCTTTTTGTGGCTTGATAGCTCATTTCTTTTTAGCACCGAATCATATTCTGTTGTGTGGCTGTATCATGATTTGCTTATCCATTCACTTATTGAAGGACATCTTTATTGCTTCCAAGTTTTGATAATTATGAATAAAGGTGCTGTAAACATTCAAGTGCAAGTTTTTGTGTGGATATGTTTTCCACTCATTTGAGCAAATACCAGTGAGCATGATTGGTGGATTGTATGGTAAGAGTATGTTTAGTTTTATAAGAAACTGTCAAACTGTCTTCCAAAGCATATCATTTTGCATTTCCACCAGCAGTGAATGGGCATTCCTGTTGCTCCAGAACCTTACTGGCATTTGGTGGTGTCAATATTCTGGATTTTAGCCATTCTAATGGGTATCTTGTGGTATCTCATTGTCATTTTAATTTGCAATTCCCTAATGACATATGTTAAGCATCTTTTCATATGTTTATCATCCTCTTTATATCTTCTCTTGTGAACTGTCCAGATCTTTTGGCCATTTTAAAGTTGGGTCGTTTGTTTTCTTATTGCTGAATTTTAAGGGTTCTTTGTATATTTTGGATGCCAGTCTTTTCTTAGACATGTGTTTTCAGGGACTTTATCCCCGTCTGTGGCTTGCAGTTTCATTCTCTTATCAGTGTTTTTGTTTTTTGTTTTTTTTTTGCAGAGTAGAAGTTTTAAGTTGTAATGAAGCCCAATTTAGCAATTTTTTCTTTCACTGATCATACTGTTGGTGCTGTCTCTAAAAAGTCATTGCCAAGCCAAGGTCACCTAGATTGTCTCCTTTTATCTTCCAGGAGTTTTATAGTTTTGTGTTTTATAGTTTTGAGTTAAGTTTTGTGAAAGATGTAGGTCTGTTTCTAGATTTTTGTTTTTGCACATGAATATCCAGTTGTATCAGCAACTTTTGTTGAAAAGACTATCATTTCTCCATTGAATTGTCTGTGCTCCTTTGTCAAAGATCAGTTGGCTGTATTTGTGTCTGCCCTTTTTTTTTTTTTTAAATCTCTGTGCTTCCGTTTAGATAGCTTCTATTACCCTGTCTTTAAAAGTTCACCGATCTATTTCTGCTACAGTGTCCAATCTGCTTTTATGCCCATCAGCTGAATTTTTCAGTTCAGATATTTTATTTGGGGGTTCTCAAATTTCTCTTTGATTCTTTTCCATAGTTTCCATACCTCTACTAAAATTCTGAATCTATTCCCTAATTACTTTAAATCTTTGAACAGATTTCTGATAGCTGTTTCAAAACACTTGTCTGTTAATTTCAACCTCTCTATTGTTCTTGGTCTGTTTCTTTAGACTTATTTTTCTCTTGATTATTGGTCACACATTACTGATTCTTCACATGGCTAGTAATTTTTGATCATATATTGGAAATTATGGATGGCACGTTGGATTTTGTAATTTTCCTTTAAGGAGTGTAGATTTTTTTCTGGAAGACAGTTAATTTACATTAAAAAAACCCAACTTAATTCTTTCAGGGTTTTAAAAAAGCTTTCTTAGGATTGTTTTAGAATAGTCCACTTGGTTAGAGTGGTAAGGTGTGTTCTCCCTGAGGTCTCTGAATGACCAGGATGTTCAGCGATTTATCTCAACTCTGATTGGTTGGAAGTACTTTGTTTCCCAGCACTGTAGGATCTCCAGTCAGGTCACAATTATTCAGTAGTTGTTCTTAGCCAAGTCTTTTGGCATCTTGTCATGTGTAAGTGCAGCTTAGTATTTGACCAAAGATTTTTTTTTTTAATCTTTAAAAAAAAAAAATAATAATTAATTAATTTATTGGCTGCGTTGGGTCTTCGTTGCTGCGTGTGGGCTTTCTCTAGTTGCGGCGAGCGGGGGCTACTCTTCGTTGCGGTGCACGGGCTTCTCATTGTGGTGGCTTCTCTTGTTGCTGAGCGTGGGTTCTAAGAGCACGGGCTTCAGTAGTTGCGGCACATGGGCTCAGTAGTTGTGGCGCACGGGCTCCGTGGCATGTGGGATCTTCCAGGACCAGGGCTCGAACCCATGTCGCCTGCATTGGCAGGCGGATTCTTAACCACTGCACCACCAGGGAAGTCCCTGACCAAAGATTTAAGAGGACCTTTATGCATATTTCTGGAGCTCCTTTTTTATGCCGTGCCCTCCTCTCCAGTATTTTACCCCACGAATTCCAGGTGCCTCAGCATTACTCCAGTCTTTGTCTCCTCAGCTCCCAGAGACCACTGTGGTCTGTTTGGCCTCCATCTTGCTGCGAGGTCTGGACAGCAAGTTCAAACCGAAAACCAGGTCAACAAAGGCTCCCGTTTCCCTCCTTTGTTTCCCTCCTTCATGGATCACAACCCTCTGCTGCCTATTATCCAATATCTGAAAACAGTTGTTTCATGTATTTTGTACAGTTTTCTAGCTGTTGACAGCAAGGGGGCTAGTCTGATACCAGTTTGTCTGTTACAGCCGGCAGGAGAAGTGCAATCACTTAATGTTTTTATAAAAGAGAAATAAATCGCAAAGTATTATCTAGCAAGAAGCATCTAGCGTCACTGAATGGGATGAGATAAATATTAGAACTGTTTGGTTTGTGGGACACTTGGGAGAAATGCCTTCTTTCTCCTACTCTCCCTTTTCCCCAGCCATGGACGTTTAGAGGGCTGGTATCTGAGTGAGGGAAGGGAAAGGGGAAAGGTAACCACCCTTGCTGTCTCTAGCTTAAGTAAAAGTTCCCATCCTTATGGCCCAATCTGGTCCATCAGGAGCCTGCAGGAAATGTGGGACAAATAAAGAACGCATCTTTGTTATCTCTGACCACTGAGCACACATCTGCATCAAGGGACCGGGGTGAGGTGGCTGGTGGTTGTGACCTAGAGGATTTAGAGGTCAGGTTCCTAGAACCTAACCATCACACACAGTCTCCTTTGGCCCACAGACAGGGATAAAAAAAGCCAGAGGATCAGGGCCTGATAGATGAGGAAACAGGAGAGGTAAGGGGCAAAGGTGTGAGCCAGTGGGTGGGAGCCCAAGGCTCCGCTGGAACTTCCAGGGTCTGGAACTCTGACACTTAGTCGCAGTGGTTGAACACTGCCATGGAACCCAGGCCCAAGGGAGGCACATACAGCAGACTTTCTACTTGGGAGTTCTACTTGGGGATAGGATAATATACACATTGAAATTGAACTCTCCCAACTGGTATAGAAAATCAAATTTATTCAAGACAAAGCTTCCTGGGACAGTCTGTGGAAATACCAGAGGCTTCTCTCCTGGGTCAAGTACCCCACCCTTCTGAGTGCCCAGCTTTACCCTGAGAGAAGTCTCTGTCCCGGTGGGCAGGCTGGTGGAAAAGGGCCCTTCCAGTGTCAGGAAAGGCTTGATCTGGGTTCTGAGTCACATCCCACGGGGCCATCAGTGGGAGTCTAGGGACTGCACTGGGAAGGGGGCTCTGAGCTTGAGCCATCTCTCCTGCCTTCCAAGTTTCTGGGGCCCCACTCGTCCCCTAGCTAGGCAGAAGGAAATTTTCCTTGACTGAGAACCTCCTTCCTAACTGACCAGCTTGCCTCCCTCTTAGACACAGCTCTGAAGTTGCTGGTAAATTATTTTTAGGAAGCAAAAAACAGGCAGATGGAGTCTACCAAGTTGATAATGGGAAATGGCTTCTCCAGATTTCTTCATTAAGAATATCAGGCGATTAAACTAGAAACAGCTCTTAGAGATTTCCTACCTTGGGAAATCAGATTTTAAACAATGCTGGTAAATGCAGCTGCATTTGAATGCTGGTGAATCCAGGCTGCTAGGTTGGTTCAGCAAAACAATTTCTACCACAGTAGACTGCCTCTTGGTAAAGTTGAAAAGAAAAACAAAACAGAACAGAAAAGGCCCCTCTTTCAAAAACAGCAGCTCCATGTGGGGAGCCCAGGGTGCAGAGATGAGGAAGGATGGCAGCCCAGCGACTTCATGCTTTAGAAACAGAACAGGAGAACGGTAATTAGAGGCGTTCCCACTGCTCTGCGCTGCCGCAGGCGACGGTGGATTTTGCCGGACAAAGCCATCTCAAATAGGGCTTTTTAGGAACTTCCAAACTAGAGTGTCTCACCATCACATTTTGTCGCTTGGAGAGCTTGCTGTGGTGGTTTGGTAAGTTTTCAAGTTAAAGCAACACTTGGATTATCACATTCCCGAATCAGGACTAAGAAGATTCAGGCTGTCTAAATAAAGGGAAACAATCCTATTTAGTGGCCTCCACATGTAATTAAACTGCCAACTCAGTAATTTTCTAAATGTGGACACCTCACGCGTGCCTAACACCTTCGTACCCCAATCAAAACGCACTAAAGGAAGGAAGAAAACAAAACAAAACAGAGATTTCACAGCGCATCCCTAAAAATTTAGCCTCCACCCTGCATGTGTGTGACAAACTTGTAGCCAAGTTAGGCGTTGCTGAGAAAGTCGCCCGTTTCATTTTACAAAGGCGGCCGAACGCTGGTTGGAATCTTGGCACAGGCCGGGGTCCCCCATGAAGTGAGGTGGGAGGGTCCCAGCTAGAAGCCCGGAGCATCAAAGCGGAGAAGCGGAGGGACCTGACCGTGGGCTGCCTTTGACTCCTGGGCCTGCCCTGCCCCAGGCTTACTGCCGGTAGCAAGGGCTTTGGCCACTGGTACCTTTAGTGGGTGTTGGTTTTCCTCTAGCCACGGACAGCAGCCACAGAGCTGGCAGGTACTACGTGCATGTTTCCTGGCTGCTCAGGTCAAGGAAATGGGGAGAGAAGGACAGACAGAAGAACGTCCAGCGCTGTGGCCGTGGCTCTGCGATCACTCGGGGAATAGCAGAGTGTGGTGAGAGGCAGCGTCCGGTCCACAGGGCCCGGAGGCTAAAGAAGGGGCCAGGCAGTTTACCGGTCCCCTCTCATGAAAGGAGTTGTATACTGGCAGAAATTTCAAATTCAGACTGTGGGACCCGGCTATTTCTGTTGAAAACATTTGAATAGCTTTTCCGCCTCTTCGTCCACAGTGTCAGACAGGCACACGTCCAGGCCTGCCTCCGCGCCCAGCCAGCCTCCCAAAGCCGCTCTGGTGCGCTCTCTGCCGAAACCATGAGGAGCCCGGCTGAATAAGTGGCCCTGCAGAGCTCCTTGAGCGCTCAAGTTTAATATGCACTTGACCTCTTTGTCTTTCAGAAATGAAATTTATTGAGTTTGGATTCCAGCGCCCCCGGGCCCCCACTAACATCTAATTAACGAGACCACATTTTGACTTCAAAAGTGCAGGGGAAAATGAGGAGATGTATTATGATGTTCTCTCTGCAGGAGCCTCAGGGGAGGGGCTGGGGAGCTGAGCCAGGGGTCTTTTGAAGTGTCTGAGTTGGTGGTCCGCTGTTCTGCCAGAACGCAAGATAAGCAGGTCAGCCTTCCTTTGCTGCTGCCTTTTTTTTTTCCCCAATAGGGAGTGATTATCTTTCTTTTTGTTGCCATTGACCCTTCTTGGCCTGAATTTCCCAGGCTCTGAGCCTGAGTTCCTTTGTTGCATCAACAGACAAGGGGGCAGCCAAATGTATCCCCCCAGTCCCCGAATCGTCTCCTCTTGCCTCGCCACTCTGCCTGAATCCCCACCACGAAAACCGCTTCTTTATCATCAGGGCTGTGTGTCTAGAAAGCGCCGTGGAAATACATCATCAGAGACAAGGTAATGGATTAATCCACAAGAAGGAGACTCATGACTTATTGGAATAGTGTTTGAGAATGACTGATTCAGTCCAATTCCCTATTTTCAGGCTGCAAAGGTAGAAGGATAGAGGCAAGGGAGGCAAATTTGATATTTGTCCGAAGCAACGAAGAATAACTGCAGAAGCCCTTTTGCCCTTTCTCCTGCCTCTGGGAATCCTAACCTGGGAGGATGCTGAACGCAGTTCACCCTTGGGAGACGGGGCTGCTCACTGGAATGGAGCAGAAGGGGCCTTCTGCGGCACGAAGGGTGTGCTGGGGCTTCAGCTGCAGATCATGGCGGCAGGTCTGGGCAAACGCAGCCCCACGCACCTAGGTAGAGGACTGACCACATTGGCCCAAATGCAGTGAGCAGAGGGTTGTGGGCCCTGGATTTGGGTCACGGTGCTTTCCGAGGAGCCCCCATCATGCAGGTGGAATGAGGCAGGAGCCCGGTTGGGAGCAGGAGGTCACACTTGTTTTGCAGATGAATGAGATAATAATCGTAAATCACTTAACCCAGGGGTGAGCATACAGTATGTGCTCAACAAGTGGTCTTATTCGTCACTGTTATTATTATCAGGTAATGCGGATGAGGGAAGGGAGACATTTCAGAGCTGGGTGAGAGGGACGAGAGAGGGAGGGATGGAGATGAAGACATAGGACAGGGCAGAAGTCAGCGACTCAGAGAAGGTAGGGGTGACCCCTGGGTGAACCCCAAGGCACAGGCTTGTGGAGGCCTCCCGTCTGTCCTGGGAAGAGAAGGGAAGAGGTGCAGGGACAGGTAGCTGCTGTTTGCCTCCAACGAGCTCCACATGGTCAGGGACCATTTCTCACTTGTTCGTGGGTGTAGCCATGGCATGTAGCACAGTTCTCGGCACGTAGTAGGAGCTCGGCACATAGGTAGTGGACGTTGATGCCCTGCCCTATTGCAGAGCATCAGCTGAAGGTCACTTGGCCTGCCTTCCAACCGCCAGTTTCTACAAGTCTTCATTCCTGAAGACTTTCTGAGGTTCCTGAAGACTTTCTGAGGTCCCTGAAGCCTGCGCTGTCCCACTGAATGGAAGACCAGAAGTGGGGAAATAAACACAACTGGAAAAAAAGCAGCTGTCCGTCAATGACTGAGTGTGTAAATACTCCAGCTCCCTCCCCTCTTTGGAGGGATAAGTCTGAGGCACAGGCTGTACAGTGAATATCAGAGGTCACCACAGGGTGAACTTGATAACTCATCCTTTACTGTCCACCTTCCTTTTCTTCACTAACTTTTGTACTCCTCTCTGGGTATTGTCTTCATCTCCCAAACAGACGGCTGGTACTTGAATTCTTTCTGAGGGGCTGCTTCTGGAAGAATTCAAACTAAGCCGGTAACCAATAGGTATTTATTGGATAATGAATAAACGCATGAGCTGGATGCAGCTAGTGTCACTGCAGCTTTGCCCTTATTACTTGTCGTTCTTGAAGTCTCCTGGGCACAGGTAGCAAATGGGGTGTCCACAGACTCAAAAATACACATTCCAAGTGTCCCAAATAGGGTAGCAAATGGGGCATCCAAAGACTCAGAAACACACATCCCAAGTGTCCCAGGAACCTCCAGGCTTTATTGCTAGACTTTGCCCTTTGTCTTTGTGTTACTCTTCTTTCTGGCACGATCAAGAGGAAAAGATGCTTTCTGCTGTAGAGCCCCCATCCTTGGCCATGCTGCTTGGTGACCCCTCTTGCATCGAGAGAGAAACTTCCCTTCACTACTTTTTTCAGAGCTTGCCTCTCTCCATCTCTCATCCTTAATGATTCTTTAATGGAATTAGTCAAGATATACATCAGATCTTTGTGGTTTAATCTCCAAGAAAGGCTGAGAAAATGGGAAAACAGTGCCTGTCGTGCAAAACAAAAAGAGCCACATCTTTGGAGAGATGACCAAAGTAGAGAGATGGAATCTGGGTGTCCAGGGAATCCAAGCTGCTGCTGAGCCCTTCCTCAGAGAAATTTGTTAAACAATCTCCAAGTCTTGTATGATTAGATGACAACATTTATTTGCAAATAGGAAGGGTGATGGTGACAGCACTATAATTTATGTCTTCAATAAGTGGCTCAAGTCCAGCATCAGAATGGATCCATTGCCATTTAATTTTACCCCTGGTTTTCACATTTTTGCATTTATATTGGGGATGTAAGTGATAAAATAGAACATGTGACAGACCAGGTTGTTGTCAGCTTCATTCTCAGATTGCCAATCGTGCTGGTTTTTGATAAGATAATTACCCCATTTTGTGTGTGTTTCTTGCTTCTCGTATGGCAAATTGGGCAATATTGGGCCTGTCTCTGGAGCATTTCTCCTCATGAATTTGCAGAGGGAAGGAGAAGGTAGTAATTGCGTTGTTACTTGAGGTTGAAAACTCCCCAGTTAAGCAGAGAACATCCTGGAAACTGCAGGCTGCCCAGACCTCCAAGGTCCTCTTATTCATCTCATAATCATAGATCAAATTGCCTTGCTAGCATCACCGTATAACATCACCCTTCTATTAGAGGGAGCATATAATTTATTGTCCAAACTAAAACCCTTTTGAGGATGAAAGGGAACACTATTAATAATCATCCTGGGATGACAAGTATAAATTTGGCAAATTGGGACATATGGGCATGCTACCTTCTGTGCTTGTACGGCCCTTGTGATGGGGAACTTCTTTAAACTGCCAAAGCATATATGTCAAAAATCTGTTTTAGAAAACCCCTCATACTTAATGAAGAAATACACATTTCTTTTAAAATTAAGAAGACAAGGATGTCTTTTTTTTTTTTACCTTTTCAATGTTATATTGGCAGTCTAAGCCAGCATAATGAAAGAAGAATATGAGACAGAAGGTGTAAGGATTGGAAAGAAGAAACAAAACTGTCACTTTTCATGGACAATTATGATTATCTGTGAAGAAAACCCAAGAGTCTTTAAAGATTATAATTAGAATTAATAGGAGAGTTCATTAAGTTTGTTGCATATAAGATCAACATCCAAAAATCAATTGTATTCTTTATATCAGCAACAAGCCATTAAAACACTATTTACAATAGCAAGACAAAAGTAACTGGCTTACAAATAAATATAATGAAAGCTGTATAAGATCTAGGAAAGAAAATGATAACACTGAAAGAAAACCTAAATAACCAGAGAGCTATACCATGTTCAAGGATATGTGGGCTCTATATTTAAAAGATGTTGGTTCTTCCCAAATTAGTTTATACATTTAATACAATTCCATTAAAAATCCTAATAAGATATTTGTGGAACTTCATGGGCTTATTCTAAATTGAATATAGAATAACAAAGGGCTAAGAATAGCTAGGGCACTTTTGGAGAAGAGTAAGGTGGATATTCACTCTGTCAGACACCAAAACTTATTATAAAGCTATGGTAATTAAGAAGGTGTCATATTCTTGTGAGGCTAGATAAATAGATGAACAAAACAGAATAGAGGAGTCAGACACACACCTAAACAGACCTTCTAGTGACAGAGATGACATAGCAGACTAACGAATGACGTGGGGACGATTGATTATCCATGTGGAAAATAATCAGATGGGCAACTCATACACAAAAATCAATTCCAGGTGAATCAAACACCTAAAAAGCAAAACTTAAAAAACCTTTAGATGAAGATTTAGAAGAATATCTTCATGAGTTCAGTGTAGGAAATATATACTTTTTGAATTTGAGGTGTACAGAATTGGATTAATTATAATCCTCAATTTATAATCCTTGTTCTGGCTTGCTTTTATTGTTATATTCAGCTATTATTAATAATGCAATAAGCACCTATGAAACCGCTACCTAAAACAAAACCTAGGGCCTTGAGATAATAACCTACATCTAAACTACGGCCCCCCACCTCCCATTCCTTTGTTTCTGCAGCACAAGGAAACCGTCATTGTGAACCGTATGCTCAGTATTCTATTTATTTTCTCTTTATATAGTTTTATCCCATTAAGTTTTTCTAAAAGTGTATGTTTTAAATTTAATTGTTTTTAACTGTACAAAAAGGCTATCATGCTATTTTCAATCTTCTGGGAATTATTTTGTTCATTTTATATTATATTGCTAACATTTTCCCATATAAGTGTGTTGCACAGTCATTTGATTGCTTTATAATATTTCATGTGTGAATATATCACACTTTGTGTATCTGCTCTCCCAGGGATGGGCGTCTGGTTTTCAGGGTGTTTGCTTTTACGAATGATGCTGTTATAAACATTTTTGTACAGTCTTCTGTTGTACATATGCAAGAGTTTACCATGGGTATTCTTAGGGGTAGGAAAAGATTTCTTAACAAGATAAAAAAATGATTGGTAAATTTGGCTTTATTAGAACTGAGAACTTTGGGTTTTCAACAGACACCTTAAAGCAAGTGACAAGACAAGTTATAAACTGCAGGCAGGTATTTGCAGTGTGCACCACCTAAAATGGATTAGTATCAAGAATATAAAATAACTCTTATAAATCAAAAGGGAAACCACAAACAACCAAAACAAAATGGGTAAAAGACACGAATCAGCATTTTGCATATAACACTATATAGAAGGCCAATATATACGCAGAGATGTCTCACATTTCTTTCACATTGGTGATCTGGAAAATGCAAATTAATGTTGCAATGAGATCATTTTTATCCACTCAATTGGCAAAAATTAAAAGTATGAAAATATCTAGTATTAGGGTGGATCTTGGGTCTCAGGATCTCTGAGACATTGCCCCATTAGGGTAATAACTTTGGAAAACATTTTGTCTTTACTTCCTACAGTTAAGCATTCATCCAGGCACACCTCGTTTTATCGTGCATTGGCTTCTTGCATTTTTTACAATTGAAGGTTTGGGGCAACCGTGCACTGGGCAAGTCGGTTGGCGCCATTTTTCCAACAGCATTTGCTCATTTTGTGTCTCTGTATCACATTTTGATAATTCTCACAATATTTCAAATTTTTTCATTATTATTATATTTGTTACGTTATTATAATCGTTTCATTATTATTATATCATTATATTTGTGATCTTTGATGTTATTCTTGCAAAAAGATTATGACTCAGTGAAGGCTCAGATAATGGTTAGCATTTTTTCTCTAAAGCATTTTAAAAAATATTTTCTTTTCTTTCTTTTTGGCTGTGTTGAGTCTTTGTTGTGGTGCATGGGCTTCCATCTAGTTGCGGTGCGCGGGCTCCTCTCTAGTTGTGGCGTGTGGGTTTTCTCTCTCTAGTGGCGCTCAGACTCCAGGGCATGTGGGCTCTGTAGTTGTAGGGTAAAGCATTTTAAATTAAGGTATGTACATTGTCTTTTTAGACATAATGCTATTGCACACTTAGTAGACTACAGTATAGTATAGACATACCTTTTTGGTGCACTGGGACACCAAAAAAACTTATGTGACTTGCTTAATCGTGATATGCACTTCATTGCAGTGGTCTGGAACCGAACCTAGAACACCTCCAAGGTATACGTGTATGTGTACGCTTATTCCACAAGACACAAAAGCCCAAACCATAAAAAAAGGTCAATAGTTTTTAGTAATAAATATTTATTTTAAACCTCTGTTATCAAAAGACACCACTGAAAGTGAGGAGTCAGCTGCTTGGGAGGAGATACTTGCAATACTATTACCAGTAAAGGACTGGAATCCAGAATATAGAAAGAACTGCCATAAATCAACTAGAAGACAAACACCTTCGTGGAAAAGTGGGCCAAAGGTGTATGAATGGGCAAGCTAAGCAAGAACACACACAGCTAATAGACAAATGCAGCTCAGCTTCGCAGGTCATCAGAAAAAAATGCAAATGAGACCTGTAATAAGGTACCGTTTCATACTCATCAGAGGAACAACAGTGTGCCCCGGTACCGAATGTTGTTGAGAATTTGGTGCCACAGAACTGTTTTACATTGCTGTTGGGAGTATAAATTAGTAAAAGCAGTTAGGAGAAAAAATGGTAAAGTTTCAGAAAAGTTTAACATGCATAAGCCCTGAGGCCTAGTTGTTCCATCCTTCGATGGAAACTCTAGAGAAACTGTCACGTGAGTTCACAAACAGATGTGTGCAAGATCGTTCATGACCACAGTGTACAACAGCATCACATTGAAACCACCTGAGTCTCCATCAATAGAAGAATGAAGAAATTAGCTGAATAAGCGTCGTAACGGAACAGTCTGCAGGAGGCGTCAGCAAACCTGTTCTGTAGGGGGCCAGCTGAAAAATATTTTAGGCTTCGAAGGCCGTGCAATCTCTGTCACAGCTACTCAGCTCTGCCGTTGTAGTGGGGAAGCAGCTGTAGACAGGACTTACGTGAACAAGCGTGATGTGTTCCAGTAACTTTATTTATAAAAACAGGTGGCCAGCTGGATTTGGCACATGGGCCACCTTCGCTACGGAAAAGAGAATGAATCCACTAGAGTGACATCTATTGACAGGGATTCATCCCACCAATAGGAGGTTGAGTGAAGAAATAAGTTGAAGAAGAACATGTATGTGTGATACCACTTATATAAAGTTTTTAAGAAACGTGCAACGCTACCAAATATCGCATGATGGTTAATTTCATGTATCAGCTTGCCTGGGAATGCTCAGATAGCTGGTAAAAAGCTATTATGAGAGTGTTTCCAGAAGAGACTAGTATTTGAATTAGCGGACTGAATAAAGAAGCATCCTCGCCAAAGTGGGTGGGCATCGTCCAATCTGTTGAGGGCCTGAACAGAACAAAAAGCGGAGGAAAGGAGAATTTGCTCTGTGTGCTTGAACTGGGGCATCTACCTTCTCCTGCCCTTGACATCAGTGTTCTTGCTTCTCAGGCCTTCTGATCTGGACCCGAACAGCATCGCCAGCTTTCCAGGGCCTCCAGCTTGCAGATGGCAGCTTGAGGGACTTCTCGGTCTCTATATTTGCATGATCTAGTCCTTCAAAATGAATCCCTCTTTGTATATGTGTATGTATCCCATTGGGGCACAAGTGTATATAGTGAAGTATGAAGAAATGCATGGGAATGATAAACACCAAGTTCAGGGTAGTAGTTCCATTTGGGGGTGGAGGTAAGGTTAGAGTGATGAGCTGGGGAGGGGGACCAGGGAACTTCAGCTATATTAATAAGTTTTGATTTCTTAAGTAGGGTAGTAGGTACCTGAGTGACCGGGTAGTATTTCTTATACCTTTTTGTGTATCTTAAACATTTCATAATATATTTAAAAACAGCACAAGATAAAAGAGACTTCTGAAGAGGAAATGGCTTCCTTATTGTGTGATTCCATGTTATTTTGTGATGTGTCCCTGTGTCCACCTAAAACCACCTCCTCGTCCACATTCATGAAGCCCTGCTGAAGGCCTCCAGGAGTGAGGGCCTCTTTATCAATTGGCCCCTCTTTCCTTGTCTCTTTTGTTCCCAGAAGACCAGGAGGCAGGCAACAGAGATAGAACTTTCTGTGGATGGTTTCTGTTGTAATTTCCTGGCACCAGACACTCCCGTTTGCCCATACCAGTGCCAGCAGGGTTGAATGGTTTGGGAGGCCAAGGCAGATTGGAGGATGTCCGGGTGTGAGTGGTCTTTGGCCTCTCTCAGACGAAGGGGCCTCACTTTGGAGGCTGTCTCTAGCCCTCTGGTCTCTCCTTAGCATCGCCGTGGAGTCCACTGTGTGATCACTGGAGATCCAAGTCTTGTGGACTCTAGGCAAGTGGTCTGACCTCTCTGAGGTTGTTTCCTCAGCTGAAAATGAGGAATGATAAATCTCTGCTCCCTGTTGCTTTTTGTGACTATGAAGAGGGATGCTGCGTGCAAAGAAGATGGCAGCCGTTCCCACTCGATGTTCTAAACAGAGGAGGGTGCAACTTACATTTCCTGAAAAAGCATGCACTCCAGTAGCGGTCCTCAGAGAGGACTGAGTCTTCCTTCCCCTTTTAGATAATTGCAATATGGAGCCACGTTATATTTAATATTTGCCTCTTTGGGTTCCCTATTTCCTCCTCCCCACATTCCACCCATTGGTTCTATGAATTTGACTATTTCAGATACTTCATGTGAGCGGAATCAGGGCCTCCCGCTTGCAGATGGCAGGTTGAGGGACTTCTCGGTCGTATGTATGTGTGTGTGCATCTATGTATATATATCACATTTTCTTTACCCATTCATCTGTCAATGGACATTTAGTCTGTTTCTACATCTTGGCTATTGTGAATAGTGCTGTTTCAGTCAAGCAAAATGAATAAGCTCTAGAGATCTGCTGTACAACACTGAACCTATAGTCAACAATATATTGTAGAGTTAAAATTTTATTAAGAGGGTAGATCTCACAGTAAGTATTCTTTCCACACACATGCAAAGCTATTGAAGGAAAGGGGGTGGGGCAGGAAGCACAAAATTTAATCATGTTTCTTTCAGCGCTTTCTGCCTTGAGAAGGTTTATTTCTGCTACTATTACAGTTCTTTCCTTTTTTCTTCACTGTAAATGAGATCTTTTTCTTCTCTTCCGAACTTTTACACTTTGTCAGGAGGGGTTGTCCTTATGATTGGCTTTTTAAAGTCTGGTAGATTTAGAATTATAGAATCACAGCATTAGAGAAATCTTTAGAAGACACTTCATGCATGCTGAAGGAATCTTTCCTGTAGCTGTTCTGAGAAGTGAGCATTGGTTTTGATTGCTTCTGATGATGGGGAACTCACTACCTATAGAGGAGGCAGGACTTTGAATTAATTTTTACAGAGCTGGGGAATCAGGAGACTTGTGTTCTAGAACCAGCTCCATCACTAATTTGCAGAGCAATGTTGGGCAAAATTGTCACTTTTCTGTGCCTCAGTTTTCTTATCTGAAAAATGGGATCATTTCAATTGAGGGATAGAAGTGCCTGGGTCACAAACTGAGCAACAGCCCTCCTCCTCCCTAAACATTTTATATATTTTAATCTCATTTAATTCTCACAATGACCTACTTACATTAGCGCCATTTTATAGACAAGGGGATTCTTGCTCAAGGTCACACAGTAGGTGGCAGAGTTTGTGCCCTTAACCACTAGGTCAAATTTAATATGGAATTTTGAACCTATCCTTCCAAAACACCATGCGCTGTACATTTTACCTTATAAAACAGACATTGGTAAGTAACGTGTAACAGGCTCTGGGATTCTGCAGCAGACAAGCTGAATTGGTGTGCCTATGGCTAACGCACTATGTGAGCTCAGCCACCTCCCAGTGAATGCCTGCACCAGTGATGCACTTAAATGGTCCCTTGGTTTGGGATATTTAGGTTGTTTTTGAATTTTGTTATTATTATAAAAACACTGCAGTGAATATCTTTGCGCTTAAACTTTGGTCTGCATCTGATCATTTCCCTAGGAAAGAGTTCAAGATTTTGGTGCTTTTTTTTTTTTTTTTTTTTTTTTTTTTTTTTTTTTTTTTTTTTTTTTTTAAACATCTTTATTGGGGTATAATTGCTTTACAATGGTGTGTTAGTTTCTGCTTTATAACAAAGTGAATCAGTTATACATATACATATGTTCCCATATGTCTTCCCTCTTGCGTCTCCCTCCCTCCCACTCTCCCCATCCCACCCTTCCAGGCTGTTCCAAAGCACCGAGCTAATATCCCTGTGCCTTGCGGCTGCTTCCCCCCAGCTATCTACCTTACTACGTTTGTTAGTGTGTATATGTCCATGACTCTCTCTCGCCCTGTCAAAACTCACCCTTCCCCCTCCCCATATCCTTAAGTCCGTTCTCCAGTAGGTCTGCGTCTTTATTCCTATCTTACCCCTAGGTTCTTCATGACATTTTTTTCCCTTAAATTCCATATATATGTGTTAGCATACGGTATTTGTCTTTTTCTTTCTGACTTACTTCACTCTGTATGACAGATTCTAGGTCTATCCATCTCATTACAAATAGCTCAATTTCATTTCTTTTTAAGGCTGAGTAATATTCCATTGTGTATATGTGCCACATCTTCTTTATCCATTCATCCGATGATGGGCGCTTAGGTTGTTTCCATGTCCTGGCTATTGTAAATAGAGCTGCAATGAACATTTTGGTACATGACTCTCTTTGAATTTTGGTTTTCTCAGGGTATATGCCAAGTAGTGGGATTGCTGGGTCATATGGTAATTCTATTTGTAGTTTTTTAAGGAACCTCCATACTGTTCTCCACAGTGGCTGAACCAATTCACATTCCCACCAGCAGTGCAAGAGTGTCCCCTTTTCTCCACACCCTCTCCAGCATTTATTGTTTCTTGATTTTTTGATGATGGCCATTCTGACTGGTGTGAGATGATATCTCATTGTAGTTTTGATTTGCATTTCTCTAATGATTAATGATGTTGAGCATTCTTTCATGTGTTTGTTGGCACTCTGTATATCTTCTTTGGAGAAATGTCTATTTAGGTCTTCTGCCCATTTTTGGATGGGGTTGTTTGTTTTTTTGTTATTGAGCTGCATGAGCTGCTTGTAAATTTTGGAGATTAATCCTTTGTCAGTTGCTTCATTTGCAAATGTTTTCTCCCATTCTGAGGGTTGTCTTTTGGTCTTGGTTATGGTTTCCTTTGCTGTGCAAAAGCTTTGAAGTTTCATTAGGTCCCATTTGTTTATTTTTGTTTTTATTTCCATTACTCTAGGAGGTGGGTCAGAAAGGATCTTGCTGTGATTTATGTCATAGAGTGTTCTTCCTATGTTTTCTTCTAAGAGTTTGATAGTTTCTGGCCTTACATTTAGGTCTTTAATCCATTTTGAGCTTATTTTTGTGTATGGTGTTAGGGAGTGATCTAATCTCATACTTTTACATGTACCTGTCCAGTTTTCCCAGCACCATTTATTGAAGAGGCTGTCCTTTCTCCACTGTACATTCCTGCCTCCTTTATCAAAGATGAGGTGTCCATATGTGCGTGGGTTTATCTCTGGGCTTTCTATCCTGTTCCACTGATCTATCTTTCTGTTTTTGTGCCAGTACCATACTGTCTTGATTACTGTTGCTTTGTAATATAGTCTGAAGTCAGGGAGCCTTATTCCTCCAGCTCCTTTTTTCGTTCTAAAGATTGCTTTGGCTATTCGGGGTCTTTTGTGTTTCCATACAAATTGCGAAATTTTTTGTTCTAGTTCTGTGAAAAATGCCAGTGGTAGTTTGATAGGGATTGCATTGAATCTGTAGATTGCTTTGGGTAGTAGAGTCATTTTCACAATGTTGATTCTTCCAATCCAAGAACATGGTATATCTCTCCATCTAGTTGTATCATCTTTAATTTCTTTCATCAGTGTCTTATAATTTTCTGCATACAGGTCTTTCGTATCCTTAGGTAGGTTTATTCCTAGATATTTTATTCTTTTTGTTGCTATGGTAAATGGGAGTGTTTTCTTGATTTCACTTTCAGATTTTTCATCATTAGTATATAGGAATGCCAGAGATTTCTGTGCATTAATTTTGTATCCTGCTACTTTACCAAATTCATTGATTAGCTCTAGTAGTTTTCTGGTAGCATCTTTAGGATTCTCTATGTATAGTATCATGTCATCTGCAAACAGTGACAGCTTTACTTCTTCTTTTCCGATTTGGATTCCTTTTATTTCCTTTTCTTCTCTGATTGCTGTGGCTAAAACTTCCAAAACTATGTTGAATAAGAGTGGTGAGAGTGGGCAACCTTGTCTTGTTCCTGATCTTAGTGGAAATGCTTTCAGTTTTTCACCATTGAGGATGATGTTTGCTGTGGGCTTGTCATATATGGCTTTTATTATGTTTAGGAAAGTTCCCTCTATGCCTACTTTCTGGAGGGTTTTTATCATAAATGGGTGTTGAATTTTGTCGAAAGCTTTCTCTGCATCTATTGAGATGATCATATGGTTTTTCTCCTTCAATTTGTTAATATGGTTTATCACATTGATAGATTTGCGTATATTGAAGAATCCTTGCATTCCTGGAATAAACCCCACTTGATCATGGTGTATGATCCTTTTAATGTGCTGTTGGATTCTGTTTGCTAGTATTTTGTTGAGGATTTTTGCATCTATGTTCATCAGTGATATTGGCCTGTAGTTTTCTTTCTTTGTGACATCCTTGTCTGGTTTTGGTATCAAGGTGATGGTGGCTTCGTAGAAGGAATTTGGGAGTGTTCCTCCCTCTGCTATATTTTGGAAGAGTTTGAGAAGGATAGGTGTTAGCTCTTCTCTAAACGTTTGATAGAATTCACCTGTGAAGCCATCTGGTCCTGGGCTTTTGTTTGTTGGAAGGTTTTTAATCACAGTTTCAATTTCAGTGCTTGTGATTGGTCTGTTCATATTTTCTATTTCTTCCTGATTCAGTCTTGGCAGGTTGTGCATTTCTAAGAATTTGTCCATTTCTTCCAGATTGTCCATTTTATTGGCATAGAGTTGCTTGTAGTAATCTCTCATGATTTTTTTTATTTCTGCAGTGTCAGTTGTTACTTCTCCTTTTTCATTTCTAATTCTATTGATTTGAGTCTTCTCCCTTTTTTTCTTGATGAGTTTGGCTAGTGGTTTATCTATTTTGTTTATCTTCTCAAAGAACCAGCTTTTAGTTTTATTGATCTTTGCTATTGTTTCCTTCATTTCTTTTTCATTTATTTCTGATCTGATTTTTATGATTTCTTTCCTTCTGCTAGCTTTGGGGTTTTTTTGTTCTTCTTTCTCTAATTGCTTGAGGTGCAAGGTTAGGTTGTTTATTCGAGATGTTTCCTGCTTCTTAAGGTGGGCTTGTATTGCTATAAACTTCCCCCTTAGGACTGCTTTTGCTGCATCCCATAGGTTTTGGGTCGTTGTGTCTCCATTGTCATTTGTTTCTAGGTATTTTTTTATTTCCTCTTTGATTTCTTCAGTGATCACTTCATTATTAAGTAGTGTATTGTTTAGCCTCCATGTGTTTGTATTTTTTACAGATCTTTTCCTGTAATTGATATCTAGTCTCATGGCGTTGTGGTCGGAAAAGATACTTGATACAATTTCAGTTTTCTTAAATTTACCAAGGCTTGATTTGTGACCCAAGATATGATCTATCCTGGAGAATGTTCCATGAGCACTTGAGAAAAATGTGTATTCTGTTGTTTTTGGATGGAGTGTCCTATAAATATCAATTAAGTCCATCTTGTTTAATGTATCATTTAAAGCTTGTGTTTCCTTATTTATTTTCATTTTGGATGATCTGTCCATGGGTGAAAGTGGGGTGTTAAAGTCCCCTACTATGAATGTGTTACTGTTGATCTCCCCTTTTATGGTTGTTAGTATTTGCCTTATGTATTGAGGTGCTCCTATGTTGGGTGCATAAATATTTACAATTGTTATATCTTCTTCTTGGATCGATCCCTTGATCATTATGTAGTGTCCTTCTTTGTCCCTTTTAATAGTCCTTATTTTAAAGTCTATTTTGTCTGATATGAGAATTGCTACTCCAGCTTTCTTTTGGTTTCCATTTGCATGGAATATCTTTTTCCATCCCCTTACTTTCAGTCTGTATGTGTCTCTAGTTCTGAAGTGGGTCTCTTGTAGACAGCATATATAAGGGTCTTGTTTTTGTATCCATTCAGCCAATCTGTGTCTTTTGGTGGGAGCATTTAGTCCATTTACATTTAAGGTAATTATCGATATGTATGTTCCTATTTCCATTTTATATATTGTTTTGGGTTCGCTACTATAGGTCATTTCCTTCTCTTGTGTTTCGTGTCTAGAGAAGTTCCTTTAGCATTTGTTGTAAAGCTGGTTTGGTGGTGCTGAACTCTCTCAGCTTTTGCTTGTCTGTAAAGGTTTTATTTTCTCCATCAAATGTGAATGAGATCCTTGCTGGGTAGAGTAGTCTTGGTTTCAGGCTATTCTCCTTCATCACTTTCAGTATGTCCTGCCACTCCCTTCTGGCTTGTAGGGTTTCTGCTGAGAGATCAGCTGTTAACCTTATGGGGATTCCCTTGTGTGTTATTTGTTGTTTTTCCCTTGCTGCTTTTAATATGCTTTCTTTGTATTTAATTTTTGACAGTTTGATTAATATGTGTCTTGGCGTGTTTCTCCTTGTATTTATCCTGTATGGGACCCTCTGTGCTTCCTGGACTTGATTAACTATTTCCTTTCCCATATTAGGGAAGTTTTCAACTATAATCTCTTCAAATATTTTCTCAGTCCCTTTCTTTCTTTCTTCTTCTTCTGGAACCCCTATAATTCGAATGTTGGTGCGTTTCATGTTGTCCCAGAGGTCTCTGAGACTGTCCTCAGTTCTTTTCATTCTTTTTTCTTTATTCTGCTCTGCAGTAGTTATTTCCACTACTTTATCTTCCAGGTCACTTATCCGTTCTTCTGCCTCAGTTATTCTGCTATTGATCCTATCTAGAGTGATTTTAATTTCATTTATTGCATTGTTCATCGTTGCTTGTTTCATCTTTAGTTCTTGTAGGTCCTTGTTAACTGTTTCTTGCATTTTGTCCATTCTACTTCCAAGATTTCGGATCATCCTTACTATCATTATTCTGAATTCTTTTTCAGGTAGATTGCCTATTTCCTCTTCATTTGTTAGGTCTGGTGGGTTTTTATCTTGCTCCTTCATCTGCTGTGTGTTTTTCTGTCTTCTCATTTTGCTTATCTTACTGTGTTTGGGGTCTCCTTTTTGCAGGCTGCAGGTTCGTAGTTCCCGTTGTTTTTGATGTCTGTCTCCAGTGGCTAAGGTTGTTTCAGTGGGTTGTGTAGGCTTCCTGGTGGAGGGGACTAGTGCCTGTGTTGTGCTGGATGAGGCTGGATCTTGTCTCTCTAGTGGGCAGGTTCACGTCTGGTGGTGTGTTTTGGGGTGTCTGTGGCCTTATTATGATTTTAGGCAGCCTCTCTGCTAATGGGTGGGGTTGTGTTCCTGTTTTGCTAGTTGTTTGGCATAGGTTGTCCAGCACTGTGGCTTGCTGGTCGTTGAGTGAAGCTGGGTGCTGGTGTTAAGATGGAGGTCTCTGGGATATTTCCACCGTTTAATATTATGTGGAGCTGGGAGGTCTCTTGTTGACCAGTGTCCTGAAGTTGGCTCTCCTACCTCAGAGGCAGAGCCCTGACTCCTGGCTGGAGCACCAAGAGCCTTTCATCCACACAGCTCAGAATAAAAGGGAGAAAAAGTAGGGAGAATTAGTAGAAGTATGAGTAAAGAAAGAGGGAAAGGAGGAAAGGAAGGAAGGAAGAAAGAAGCAAAGAAGGAAATAAAGGAGGGAGGGAGGGAGGGAGGAAGGAAGGAAGGAGGGAAAGAAGGAAAAAAAAGACAGAAAGAAAGATGATACAGTAAAAATAAAATAAAGTATAATATAGTTATTGAATTAAAAAATATTTAGAAAAAAAAAAGGGATGGATAGAACCTTAGGACAAATGTTGGAAGCAAAGCTATACAGAGAAAATCTTACACAGAAGCATACACATACACCTTCACAAAAAGAGGTAAAGGGGGAAAAATCATAAATCCTGCTCCCTGAGACCACCTCCTCAATTTGGGGTGATTCGTTGTCTAAAGGAGGGAGGGAAGGAAGGAAAGAAAGAAAGAACGAAGGTAAAGTATAATAAAGTTATTACAATTAAACTTAATTATTAAGAAAAGGAATTTTTAAAAAAAAGTCATGGACGGATAGAGCCCTAGGACAAATGGTGGAAGCTAGAGTATACAGACTAGATGTCACACAGAAGCATACACGTACACATTCACCAAAAGAGGAAAAGGGAAAAAAATCATAGATCTCGCTCCTAAATTCCACCTCTTCAATTTGGGATCATTCCTTGTCTATTTAGGTATTCCACAGATGCAGGGTATATCAAGTTGATTGTGGAGCTTTAATCCGCTGCTTCTGTGGCTGCTGGGAGAGATTTCCCTTTCTCTTCTTTGTTCTCACAGCTCACAGGAGCTCAGCTTTGGATTTGGCCCTGCCTCTGCGTGTAGATCGCTGGAGGGCGTCTGTTTTTTCGCTCAGACAGGACGGGGTTAAAGGAGCCGCTGATTCGGGGCCTCCGGCTCACTCAGGCCGGGGGTTGGGGGATGGGGGAAGGAGGGGCACTGCGTGCGGGGCGGGCCTGCGGCGGCAGAGGCGGCGTGACGCTGCGGCAGAGGCCGGCGTGACGTTGCACCAGCCTGAGGCCCGCCGTGCGTTGTCCCGGGGAAGTTGTCCCTGGATCCCGGGAACCTGGCAGTGGCTGGCTGCACAGGCTCCGCGGAAGAGGGGTGTGGAGAGTGACCTGTGCTCGCACACAGGCCCCTTGGTGGCGGCAGCAGCAGCCTTAGCGTCTCCCGCCCGTCTCTGGGGTCCGCGGTTTTAGCCGCGACTCACGCCCGTCTCTGGGGTTTGCGCTTTCAGCCGCGGCTCGCGCCCGTCTCGGGGGCTCGCGCTTTTAGCCGCGACTCACGCCCGTCTCTGGGGTTTGCACTTTCAGCCGCGGCTCGCGCCCGTCTCGGGGGCTCGCGCCCTCAGCCGCGGCTTGCGCCCGTCTCTGGGGTTCGCGCTTTTAGCCGCGGCTCGCGCCCGTCTCTGGAGTTCCTTTAAGCAGCGCTCTTAAACCCCTCTCCTCGCGCACCAGGAAACAAAGAGGGAAGAAAAAGTCTCTTGCCTCTTCGGCCGGTGCAGGCTTTTCCCCGAACTCCCTCCCGGCTAGTCGTGGTGCACTAACCCCTTCAGGCTATGCTCAAGCCGCCAACCCCAGTCCTCTCCCCGCGCTCCGTCCAAAACCAAAACCCGAGCCTCAGCTCGCAGCCCCGCCCGCCCCGGCGGGTGAGCAGCAAGCCTCTCGGGTTGGTGAGTGCTGGTCGGCACCGATCGTCTGTGCAGGAATCTCCCCGCTTTGCCCTCCGCACCCGTCGCTGTGCACTACTCCGCGGTCCCGAAACTCCCCCCTCTGCCTCCCGCAGTCTCCGCCCGCGGAGGGGCTTCCTAGTGTGTGGAAACTTTTCCTCCTTCACAGCTCCCTCCCACTGGTGCAGGTGCCGTCCTTATTCTTTTGTCTCTGTTTTTTCTTTTGCCCTACCCAGTTACGTGGGGAGTTTCTTGCCTTTTGGGAGCTCTGAGGTCTTCTGCCAGCCTTCAGTAGGTGTTCTGTAGGAGTTGTTCCACGTGTAGATGTATTTCTGGTGTATCCGTGGGGAGGAAGGCGATCTCCGCGTCTTACTCTTCCGCCATCTTCAAGGTCCCCCCGATTTTGGTGCTTTTAAGGCTCTACCAAGTTGGGCCAGGCAGGTGAATGTTCTTAATGAGACTTAATGAGGTCGCAGACGCAGGTGCTCAAAGGTTGAAGCTTCTGGCCAGGATGGCTGAGCCCAGACTTCTTAGGTGTTGCCTTTAGCTCTGCGGGAGGAAGCGCCTTCCTCTTCTCTGGGTTTTGAGCCTCCTGGGCAGGTCCCACACAATGGAGAACAGGTGACTTCACCATCTGCCGTTTGCAATCCAGGCTGGAGCATCCCAGGGCGTGGAGAATTTTGAGGCAGTTTAGAGAATCCAGCCTTGTGGTTTCACTAGGAGACATTTGGAGGTGAGTTCATCGAGACTTGCCCTTCCCAGCATTTGTTGGCTTGAGGATTTTCTCCACAGTAAGAAATAATCTTGAAAACCCCCTTATGAAATTTCAAATAACTTTTTTAAGGCAATATTTTCATGTGGTAAAAGCTAAAAATGTGATTTTCAGTAAGAAATGATTTTAAATCAGTATATAATTATTAAAATTGGATTTAAAAACCATTTAAAATAAAATTGAAACTAATATTCATAATATAAAAACGGGCAAATTTTGATCTTTCTCTAATATGTGACAAATGATGAAAAAGCTTGATTTGTTAGCAACTAGATTAAAAATTGACATTTGATATCATGTTTGGATTTGGGACCTAATTGTATATTTAATGGGATCCAAAAGTTAACTATACGTTAGAGCATAAGAGCAGCCATATGTTGTTTTCAAGACCTGACATTTGGCATGCTGGAAGTTTCTCTCAAAATTAAAGCTGTTCTTTTAAAAGTAATTTTAGTGTTCTGTTCCCAAAACGTGATAAGAGCAAGGGTTTGCAAGCCTGTCTCCACTAATAAGGTACCTTGGGCTGTAGATGTTTTTTATTTCTAATAAATACACAAAGTCAGAACAGAGCAGTTGGACAGAACAGTTACTCTCTTTCCTCTTTAGAAAATGACTTTTGAAGCTGTGGAGACTTCTTGATACGTTCCTTTTTTTATTTTTTTAATTAATTTCTTTATTTTTGGCTGTGTTGGGTCTTTGTTGCTATGCGCGGGCTTTCTCTAGTTGCGGCGAGAGGGGGCTACTCTTCGTTGCGGTGCGCGGGCTTCTCACTGCAGTGGCTTCTCTTGTTGCGGAGCACGGGCTCTAGGCGCGCGGGCTTCAGTAGTTGTGGCTCGTGGGCTCTAGAGTGCAGGCTCAGTAGTTGTGGTGCACAGGCTTACTTGCTCCGCGGCATGTGGGTTCTTCCCGGACCAGGGCTCAAACCCGTGTTCCCAGCAGTGGCAGGTGGATTCTTAACCACTGCGCCACCGGGGAAGTCCGATACGTTCCTTTAGAATTTTGGTCTGATGAATGCAATTTCCAGATCTGGTTGAGATGATCTAAAGGTGAATTTGCAGGATTATCCTCCCTTTATGCTGCTGTCATGTTTCCATATACCAGGGCGAGAGGGCCTGATGTTTGAGCTTGGGCCCCACGTCCAGCTGTTCTCCACCTACCTCTGCACAGGCTCCCTGGGCCAGCCTAAAGGTTCTTAAAGAAAAAAACCCACATTTGACTGATAATTTTTTTTTTTTTTTTGCGGTACGCGGGCCTCTCACTGTTGTGGCCTCTCCCGTTGCGGAGCACAGGCTCCGGACGCACAGGCTCAGTGGCCATGGCTCACGGGCCCAGCCGCTCCGCGGCATGTGGGATCTTCCCGGACCGGGGCACGAACCCATGTCCCTTGCATCAGCAGGCGGTCTCTCAACCACTGCGCCACCAGCGAAGCCCTGACTGATAATTTTGATTGTTGCTTTTTAAGGAATAAAATGGAAACAGGTAGTTTTATTATTATAATGACTGAAAATCCTGGAATGCACTTGTGAGCCCTGGGTGCGGGTTGAACCCCTATTGGAAGATGGTCATTTGGACAAATGCTCCTTCCAGTCCTTGGCTGGGTACTCTGCTTCCCTTTGGACACAGGATGCCATGGATGAAGGCCTGATTTATTTCAGGATCCTCAGTCAGCAACTTTTCATTAGTGGGAAGTAGCAGGATTTGGGGTCAAAGACCCTGGGTCTCTTCTACCGCAGCTACTTTGTTTCTCACTCTCTGCCTCAGTTTCCTCACCTGCAAAACAAAGGCATGGGATTATTTAAGCTTGGATCCTGGTTCAGGATTTGAATTCTTTCTTAAGCACAAAATTCATTTTCCTCCTACCTCATGGCAAAATAATTTTAGGCAGCAATCAGTTTCCTTGAAAAAAACCCCGTGGAGAGGCTTCTTATGGGGCCAACAAACGTTGCTTGGAGAAAGTCTCAGAGAGAGGCTAGGCTACCACCCTACTCTCATTCTCCCTGATGAATGGTGAGCTACTTTTGCGCTGTGATTTTAAGGACACCAAGAGCTCCAGGAAATCCCCTTTACCTTCTCACTGGTTTGACTGACACTGTGTTTTATGAACCTTCTTTTCTCTCCATGGGGAGGAGAGAGGCAGAGACAGACAGAGAGATTTGCGTCTTTTCAGCAGGATGAATTGATAGAGGAAGCAAGGATCAAAACGCAACTCAGAGTCTGGGCTCCGCTTCCTCAGGAACCAGAGCTGGGTCAGCCCTCTGGGGTGAAGGAGTCCTCCTGGCCTCTTCTAGACTCAGGAAAAGGGGGTAGTCGTCTCTGTTAGTTTCACATCTGCAACTCCAGTTCTGGCCCCTAGAGGGCGTGGGACCCAAACTCCAAGGCGCTGGACCAGAAGCCAGTGGATTTGTGAGGAGTTCTAGAATTCTTGAATGTTCTGGCAGGAGAGGGTCCCTGGAGCCAGAATTAGATTGCTGAGGACTGGTTCAGGGAAGGGTCCCCAGAGGAGGTGGCACTTGAACCTGAATCAAGAGATGAGCCTGTGTCAGGGAAGGGTATGTAGGGGAGAGGGTACAGCAGGGGCACAGGTGGGGCAGTTTGGAGCAAGTGGGTGGTGCGCGTGTGGGGTGAGTGCAGAGCAGACATGGAAGGTGGTCATGCCATGGTGGGCATTGCACCCCATGCCAAAGATGAGGTGCTTTTCTCTACAGGCCACCAGGAGCCACAGAACGGCCTGGCTTAGAAAGGTTAACTCGCGCCGTGTCTGCCCCCGGGGAGTCCCTGAAGGTCTTTGGAAAGCAATCGGTTAACAGCACGAGCCGGTTAACCTCTCCACCCTCACAAACTTCTCCATGACACGTTGGGCCATTGCTCTCCCCAATAAAATAATATGAAGCTCAGTTATGCTCCTGGTCGCATGTTCCTGGACTTCATTAAGCACAGAGGGATTAAAAACTTGTATAAATTAATCAATGTACCGTAATCCTAAAAATTAGAAGATGACTCGAGGAAGTAATATAATATGGGCTTTTTAATCAGCAGGGCCCCCGAGATTCACTGCTCTCCCCTGCAAGTCTTGTTTTATGAATTGCTTTATCATTTGCAGGGGAAGGCCCCGCAGACTCCCGGCCTGTTCTAAGGAAATGCTAGAAGCCGTACTAATTCTCCCGGCTCCTACCCTCCTCAGAGCCAGAGCAGAATGACAGAGCTGGCCTGGCTTTCTTTCTTCCTTTTCTCCTCCAACAAGAGTTAACTTTCAAAAGGAAACTCACATAAAGGATCCAGAGGGGGAACTAAGCTACTTCTATCCTTTTTCCTGGGCATGTGGAATTCAGAGCAGAGATTTTGGTGCCATGTGGATCTGGGTTTGAATCCTGGCTCTGCTGCTCTCTAGATCTGTACTGTGAGCAGGTCACCTGTCCTCGGAAAGCCTCTGTTTCCTCCATTTTCTCCTCTGTCCTATAGGTCTTGGTGAGAAACGCCTCCTGACAGGAAATGAGAGCTACCTGCAGACCCAGAAGCTTTCACAGACACCCCGTCCTTCTTCCTTTCCAACGTGGGCTGAACAGCATCTTCTCCCTGCCTGGGCTTGGCCATCTTTTTCTTTCTAGACCCTTCTCTCTTCTTAACTTGCTCTCCTTCTCAACAACCTTGAACCATGCCAAGTCCTTCCATCCTAACAAAACCCAAACATACTTCTTCCTTGACCCCACTTCCCCCCAGCTCCTGCCCCGTGCCTCTCCTCGCCTCTCACACTCTGTCCACTAGGACTGGGCCATGTCCCCAGCATCACACTGACATTCATCTCATTAGGATCTCCAGGGAGTCTTTATAGACCTCTTGGCACCAGTGGACTCAGATGACCTGTCCCTCCTCTGGAGAATCCTCTCTGGTTTCCTCCTGGCTTTTTGGACATTCCATTTCAGACTCTTTTTTCCCCCCCTTTTATCCCAGGAGCACTGGTGTTTCTCAGACTTGTTACCTGTGCTCCCCCAGGGATGCTCACCCACCACAGAGCCTCTCTACCACCTACACTCAGGACTCCCGCAGGCCTCTCTGGCCCCGTCCTCTCTGCTCCAGACCCCAAACCCCAAGGCTCCTTGGTCATTCTACTTGGGCATCTTACGGGCTCTTCAAACTCAGTGTGTACGGGACAAAACCCAACCCTTTCCCCTCCTAAGAGGGTTACTGCTTTAGAGTCCCAGTCTAGAAAATGGCACCAGTATCCACCCAATGCTGTAGAAACCCGCCTCTCCTCCACAGGGGCCAGGACTGGGTGTCTTGGTCCCCACTGTACCCCCCAGGCCTAGAACGGAACCTGCGGAATATCAGACCTTTGGTAAATGGATTTCATGGCTGACTGGCTGACTCCATTCACTTTCTTTTCCATGAGGGTTTGCTGGCTCAGTTAATGAATGAGAGCATGTTTGCTGTGAGTCCATCTTTCCTAACGGTTTCATCAGGACTGAGGCTGACACTGACCTTGATGCAGGTAACAGCCCCTCAGGACTTCTGGGTGGGGAACAGTCCATAGTTCCAAGCAGGAACCCTCCATCGATGACTTGTTTCTGTAGTCTCTGATTTGACAAAGGGCCTCTAGGTTAGGAATCGAAAAGGCCCGTGGAGTCCTCCTCACCAGTGCCTGGGGGAACAGGAGACTCCAGCCTGCATAGGAAATTGCAGGGTCCCAGCGGTGCTGCCTGATGCGGGGCCCCAGGTGGGGACAGGTTTCGTTGGTGACCAAGGGCACGGTGCCTATGTGGCACCCACCCGCTCCCCTGCCTGGAGGAGCTTCCCCAGAGTCAGAGGCCAGGCTGTGGCAGTGCTGGCCCCTCCCCCTGATCAGTCCCTCGCGGGGAAGCATTTGCTCTGTTTTCTGAGGGGTAACCGGCAGTACAGTCGCGAGGCAGCGCCACTCCCGTTTCAGAGCCGCCATCTGTTTTTATCCTGGTGCGTTTAGCCTGTGTGTTTGGGGAGACATAGACGCATACACACACAACAGCAGTGCTGCCGAAATGCGCACCTCCTCTCCCATACAGGACCCCCCTCCGAAGGCTGGCGCTCCTGGGGAGCCTGCACCTGCCTCTGGAAGGGGCTGAGCGCTGGCCAGGAGCCAGGGTGCAGAGCTCTTCGCTGAGCAGTCCCGGCAGCAGTGGGTTCGCGACAGCGTGGTAGGAAGTGTCATCTGGCTCCTGCGTCCTCCCGGGCTGAGCCCCCCTCTCAGTGCCTCTTCTGTCTCTTGGGGGAGTCTGGCGTCTCTCCTGTCGACAGGAGCCTGAGCTGCAGAGGCAGAACCCCCTGCCCCTTTGAAGAAGGCATGGATCCCCTCAAACCCATCCTTGCCTCGCTCACTACACTGTTAGCGGATGCCAAGCCCTTCCCTGCTTCTGGCCAGGCGTGGTGGGGGGAGATGGGGCCCTGGGTCAGGAGCCGGGAGTAGGCAAGCCTCCTGCCTTTGTTTCCCCGACAGCCTCATTGCCATGGGGTCTTCCTTCCACGGGACTCGGTGGACCTCTCTCTAACTTTCTAGGTGGCCCTAGTTCTGCCTTGTGGGCCCTCAGGGTCAATGGGCGGGGGACCCTCCTCATTCTTTCCCAAACCAGGACTGGCTCCATGAATTAGGTGGGCTGATTCCTGGAATGCAGAGAGTTGGAATTCAGGGAACAGCTTAGGGAAACGCAGGGGAGAAGGTCCAAACAGATACTCGTAAAGTATGCACTCCCTGCCACCACTGTACACACATGCCTACATACACACGGGCACGCGCACACACACACACGGGTTAGGAATATCTCCCGGTTTGCACATCCCTTGCACCTCAGGAGAGCTAAGCCACAATTGCTGAGGGCAGGTGTTCTGCGTACAAATAACCGTGTGACCATAAATCAGCCTGCAGAGCCCAGGACCGAGTTTACGACTGTCTGCAGAGCCTGGTCCAATGGCCCAGTTTTCATAATTTTTAAAAATAATACAGAAAAAGGCAGTGCAATTACAAAACCCTAACGCTCAAGGGACAGTAAAAGCCAGAAATGGCTCATTGTTTTGCCTTGGAAATCCAAAACTGGGGTTTCCGAACTTTTTTTAAGGTAGTGGAATCTCGTTTTGAAACAAAAATCCCCTGCAGACACACTCAATGTGTAAAATGCAGAAAAGTGAGGTGAGCAGTGGAAGGGGGGATGGGGGCTGTCAGCTCTGCCCCTTCAGCCTGTCTGGAGTGGGGGGCACTTTAGAGCAGTTCGAAAACCATTGACCTCAGAGAACAATGCCAGCCCACTTTTCTCCAGGGGGTCCACCTCCAGCAAGATCCTGGGCCCTGAACCCCGGCAGCTTTTCAGTATCACAGCAGTTGATGGAGAAGTGACTCTTAGCCTTGTCTCTGATGGAAAGAGAAATGGAGGCCCGGACGGCATTCCTGAGTGGTCCTCTGTGCTGCGGACCTGGGTGCCTGGGGGAGCCATGGCCTGCAGATCCTCACTCAGCAGAAATGCGGCGGCTCCGCGGAGCAGCTGCTCGAGAGTGGGGTCTGACATCTGGGCAGGCCTATGACCCACTGTCCCGTACCCCCTCCCTGTGTTCTCCAGGTCAGCCCAGACCTGCCTTCTTGCTGTGGAGAGCCACCGCTTTCTGCAGTAATACCCTGCAGTCCAACCGGTCTCAGGAACTTGGCAGCCACAGAACAGGGCTCCTGCAATCTCCCCCAGATCTACAAGGACACCTCCGGGAATTTTGGGATTTGCCTTAACTATTGATACCCATCAAAGAGAGCCACTGTGGACCTCACATGTGTTCCAGGGCCCTATTATAGTGAGACGGTGTCTTCCGTGGTCCTTGAGTTAAATGCAGAAGAAAGAGGCCTGGGGAGGGGGTGATCTCACAGCTTCAGGACAACTGCTATTCCGGGATGTTGGCAGTGGCATGAAAGATCAGTTGTGGATGTCTCACTAAAGTTTATCTAAGAAACCTTTTCACCCACTGCAACAGTTCATACCCTCATCTTGTTTCTGTCCTTCTTATCACCAGGGCAACCCAGGGTGCTTGCCAGGGTGGAGTCGGTTTATAACTGTCACTGACCCATCGTTTTCTCATGCTGGGCCTCAGGATTTTCCGCCTGGTGTGAATTTTGTCATTCGAGGGGCCCCTTAAAAGCATCCAGCTTTACCTAAAATCTTAGCAAAGGATTATTTCTTGGGAATGTCCCCATAACCAGGATCAGTAAGTCAGAAATATTTCTGAACTATGGAGACCTACGTGCCAAGCAGGACTGTGCTCTGAGACACCGAGGGAGTGCAGTTCTCATTGGGTCATGCTGCTTAAGAAATCAGGACGTGCATTTTGACAGAGGGGGGAGGCCTCATCTGGTGGGAGAGGACAGATGGAGAAGAAGTGTTAATTAGAGCAACTTGACCTCCAGCTTCTAGCACTTATCTATGCAGAAGTCCTGAACAGCTTTCCCTGGTCCTGTAAATGTCACCCTCAACAGATTTCTGGGGACATCAAGGACTGGGGACATCTTCCCAGTTCATGGGCAGGTGCTATGTGATCCAAGGTGCCAAGAACCTACTGAAAAAGGTCAGATCGCCAGCTGGGCCCTCTGAGGGTGAACATGGGTGCTGGTTGTGGAGACTGTGTGTACGTGTTCCCCTCTCCCATAGTTCCTGCCGATGCCCTTGACCCTTGTCAGGGGATGTGAGTTGCTATGGTGACGGGAGGGGAGCTAAGCTGGGAGAAAACCTGGGGAGGGGTGAAATTACTAGAGAGAGAAATTTGACATAATGCAACCTTTGTCCCAATTTCCCCCAGAGCTGGACTTCAGGCAGTGGTTGCCTTTCCCTGCTTGACAGGTGGGCAGGTGGGACCAAGAATACTTCCCAGCTGCTGAGAGCCAGACTTACCTTTGTTTCATTCCATTACCCTAGTGATCTCAGGGGCCACAGATGCTGGAAGGGGAGTCCCTGTCATGGTAATATCGGGCCCTGGTCTCAATACCTTGGAGGTGGGGCCCAGTGAGTGTGGAAGGGTGATTTTGCTAAGCACAAAGGCAGCTGGTTGTGAGCTGTGCTCTCTTCCATGCGCCTCCCTCTGCCTCCTCTTTGCCTTCGAAGGGGCAGGAGGGGCCTCCCCCAAGGTGTTAACTTCTCTCCTTATACACAGACGACCTCCTTGTCAACACTGCGGAGACCCTGGCTTTCACCAGTGCCCTTCCTCTGGGGAGGCAGGTGTCAGGGGAGCCCTTGAGCATCTCCTAGATGCTGGAGATCGAGGTCAGCAGTGATAAAGGTATTATTTCCTACTGGAATGTTGACAGTGAGGTGAAAGATGCAGCTCCTATGCTTTTTCTTTTAAATTACAAATATTCATCATTTGAATGAAGCTCTCCCTCTTCCTCCCTCCCTCCCTCCCTCCCTCCCTCGCTCCCTCTCTCCCTCTCTCTCTCCCTCTCTCCCTCTCTCCTTCCCTCCCCCCGAACTTGCTGAGCACCAGCTAAAGGCAAGGCTCCATGAGAAGTCTTGATGCAACAGTGAGTAAGCCTGGGACCCTGTAGGGAGGAGTGTACAGCCCAGTTTGGAGGAGGTAAAGGTCAGACATCTAAATCGAGGATGAATTCTGTAGCGGAGGCTCCATGTGGTGTGTGAGTGCAGAGGAGGGGACAGATAACTGGGTCTGGGGGAGTCATGAGAGCTTCTCACGGAAGTGACCTTTGAGCTACATCTTGGAAGAAGAGATTTCTAAGCAGAGAAGAGGGGGTGATGTGCCTGGCAGAGGGTCTAGCATGTGCAAAGGCAGAGGACATACTGGACACATCTGATCATTTTCTATGTTGGTCACCAAGGCTGGCCGTGATGGCAAGATTGGGGCATCCCTGTCATCCTCCTTTTCCTTCTCTGAGGTGTTGCCCTCTTATGGTGCAGCTCTAACCTGCCTGTAGGAACCTGCCTTCCACTGTGGGTCCCCCTCCATCCAGGAGGTCCCCAAGCCTTGCATTTCTGGCCCGGCCAATTACCAACTCCCACTCCCTCATTACTAGTTCAAGGCTTGTGTTCAAGGTCTAGAGCCGAGGCCGAGAGAGTCTTGGAGCTTGTAGGGAATGATGCCAAGTAGTAGCAAAGCTTCTTAAACAAAGATCCCATAGCTGGGGTGTGACATTATCAGTCTCAAGCAAGTATAATGTGAAAAAGAACTTGAGGGTGGGGAGGCAGACGGCTTCCGGATTTTTCTCCAAGTTCTGTTTACCTCTCCAGGAGCTGATAGCACTTAAGGTGGGTGGGATCTTCCTGGCTAACCTTAGAGGCCTCCTAAGAAAGCAGGCCTCAGGCTTTGGAGATGTTAAGTCCCAGCGGCAGAGGTCAAGATGGGAAGATAGGCAGAGCAAGCCTGATGGCCTCTGTGTGTGGGTCGAGTCCAGAATTTGGGATTTCTGAGGTTTGTTTCAGGCTCCAAGAAGTCTGGTTATGGCCTATTTGGAATGTCAAGGGATGCGATAAGAACGGGCAGAATCAAGGGCCAGACTGCTTCCCCTGGTGAGGTTTCCTAAGACTTCTCTCCCCCTTCTGTCCACCTTCCCTCCCCGAAGCGGGAGTTGAGTTGGGAGGCAGATGGGCCTCGAGGGAAGCACTTGGGAAGTTGTAATGTTGCTGCTTCTGATGTTTTCTGAATGCATCTTTCCTGGGGTCAGGTTTGAACCAGGGAATTAGTGACCTGGCTCCTGCAGGGTGAATCACACCCCTTGGTGTCATCTCGTAATTTAAGCCTCTCTCTGAATCCGCATCTTCCCAGGGCCCCAGGGGCAGGGCTGAACAGGGTGTGGGTCCTGGCTACTGTCACTGTCCACTGCCAGGGTGCCCAGTCTAGGATAACGCTTGCACTAAACTTCCTTCCCACCGTGGCCTCCTGCTTCTGCCCATCGACGCTCGCACCCTCTGCTACAGGAACGTGCCATTCTGGGGTGCGCGGTCCTCATTGGCCCTACCGCGCGTGCGCACCAGCTAGGCCTCCTGCTGTGACTGCCCTGTCCCCTTGCCACCTGCTGTGTGCTCTCAGGGTCCCGCAGGCACGAGCTCCATGAGAAGCCTTTCCCTCCTGGGCTAGCCCCTACCTACCCTATCCTGAGTGGTCCTGTCTGTTCCTACTGCTGGAACTTGGGCTCCAGAAAGGCAGGAACAATGTCCCAGCGCCCAGCCCTGTGCATACATGATGGAGAATAAGTGGGAGGATGGCTAAATGTCGGCTTGGCTGCAGGCCAGGCTGTGGGCCTGTCCTCACCATGCAGGGTTTGGGGCCGTTCCTCCCAGGGAGAGCCGGCAGGGCTTTTCCTGTGGCTCCTCCAGGTGGTCTACTAGGCCATTCTTGGATTTGAGGAACAAAAGCTCTGTTTTCAGCTTTCATCTTTGTTTGCATTTTCCTTAGAAATAAGAGAACTGTTAGGCAAGCCCTCATTTCTGCCAGTGGCGTGTCTGGGAGGGAAGCTCAGGGTGTGAGCGCTGCCCTTCTGCAATAGGATGGCCACAAGGGAGCACTTGAGATGGGACTGCGTCCCCAGTATCTCAGGCTTGTGCTGGATAAGGACAAACCCTGGAGCATAAATAAGCACCACCCCAAGAATGGATGTGGGCTGGTTGGAGTGGGGGTGGCTCCTTGGACAATGTCCCTGCAGGCCGTGCTCCTCCAGGAGCAATGAGGGGCAGGCAGTGGCGCTATGGCGTCTCCCTGAAATCCATGTCCACCCAGAACCTCGGAACGTGACCTTATTTGGAAATAGGATCTTTGCAAGTATAATTAGGTAAGAATCTCAAGGTGAAGTCATCCTGGATCTAGGGTGGGCACTAACCCCAATTCCTAGTGTTCTTATAAGAATAGGAGAGGACCCACAGAGACACAGGAAGAAGGCCATGAGAAGGTGGAGGCAGAGTGATACAGTTACAGGCCAAGGATGCCAAGAACCCCCAGAAGCTAGGAAGAGACATGGAAGGGGTCCTTCCTCAGAGTCTCCAGCAGAATCCAGTCCTGCTGACACCTGACTGTGCACTTCTGGCCTCTAGACCTATGAGAGAAAAGTTACGTTGTTTGAAGCCGCCAAGTCTGTGCTAATTCATTACGGCAGCCCTAGGAAACTAGTACAGGGTCGAGTTTTGGGGTCTCTGGCTTTGCTTCTCCCCTCCCCATGGTCCAGAGCTTCCCCACACACTGTCTTCTCTGATATACGTACACTACAAAAGTCTGATGTCACACGGGTGAAAAAAACTGGGGCACAGACCGTGCCGTGTGGGTGTTAGAGCGGTAGGGACGCCCAACTTGTGGTGTCACGTTCCTTCCCTCCACACTGACCCCCTGATAGATCTTGGCCTCCCTTCTCTGCCTTCCATCTGCGATCTTTTCTTTCTTTCAGAATTAGATCCAATAGGGGAAGAGGTAGCAAAGAGATAAACAAGAGGTTACAGGTGAGACCCAGGGGTCCAGAAACATCCTTGGTTTAACAGCCCGACTCTGGTGGGTCCTGGGGCATCAGGGCTATTCTCGCCTCTGCTCACATGTCCTGTGGCTTTAGAAAACAGATGAGCAATGTGCCGGTTAGCTTTCACTAGGCGACAAGCCACCCCCACAGCTGGTGCCTTAAACAACCAACATTTATTTAGCTCATGACTCCGCAGGTCGGCACTTCGGCGTCCATCGGCCAGTTCTGGTCTTGGCAGGACTCACTCATCTGTCTGTGGTCAGGCGCCAGGTTGGCTGGAGGTTAGACTGGTCTACAGTGGCCTCATTATGTGGTGGCTGGAAGGCTGTGGCTTAGGGTCATGGGGGTGACTGGGACCCACGCCTCTCATCCTGCACCAGGCCAGCAGGGCTGTCACATGATAACGGCAAGACTCAGAGGAAGAGAGAGCAGAAGCCACAAGCCTCTTGAGGCCCAGGCTCTGTGCATCACTTTCTCTGCATTCCGTTAACCAGAGCAAGTCACAAGACCAGCCCAGATTCAAGGATGGGAAAAGAGACACTGTCTCAAGATCAGATGAACTGCTGAATCACTTTGCAAAGGATGCGGTCACAAGAGGGGTAGAGAACTGGGCCATTTTTGCTGACAGAGTCCCCTTGGCCAGCCCTCTTCTTGGCCTGGGTGGAAGTTCACTCAGCCTGAATTCTCTGCTACCCTCTGCCCAGGAGAGTCTTGCAGTGAGAGGTGAGAACAGAATCCAGTTTTTAGTACCCATATGTCCAGGCTGAACCTGTAATATGTCATTCCAGAAATCTTTCTTGCATCAGACATTTATTCAAGCACTACCACAAGGCCAGGCAGAGAGACCACACGGGGACGCAGGAGATCCTCATGGTAAAGAGCCTGGACTTCGGAGCTGGTCAGGTCTGGCTTTGGATCTCTGCTTTTACAGACTGGGGCAAGCCACTGTCTTTTCCCTGAGCCTGCTTCATTATCAGTAAAATGGGGGTAATAATGTCCGCGTTACAGGGAAGCTGTGAGGCCTGAATCAGATACCCAAGGGAAAGTGTTTAGCACAGCACCTGGTCCACAATGGAAACCCGCTAATGGTGCCACGATTGTTAATAATAGATGTAGGCTAAGGGAATGCATAGATGAATGAAGGTCTGGCAACTTTCTGCCAAATGCACATGACTAATGCTTATTCCCTCCCCATCCTGGCCCAAATGAAATATACAAAGGATCTAAGGAACTCCATCAGCCACCTGCTAACTTTCTTTCGTCACAGGAAACCTCTCACAGCCGTGGCCAGGGCTCCTCTGTGACCAGGACACTGGGATGGGTGATAACGTCCCACTCCGCTGCTCCCAGGCTCCCAATGCAAGCGGCACCCCTCACCGTGCCCCCCCCCCCCCCCCCCCCCGCACTGTGGTAAAAGGAGCCACACCTGCACCGGTGGCAGCCAAGAGGCATTTTCCCGTCGGTTGCCTGGACGATTTTGTCTCCACACCTCACAACCTTCGTTTTTTCTTCCTCTCCAAATCAAAGCACGCCTTTGCTCTCCAGGCGGCCTGTCTCCCGAGTGGAGTCTGCAGGGAGGGCAAGGAGAAAGCTGAGCGATTAGATGCCCAGCCGGCCCCTTTCAGAGGCTGGAGCTGTTTTTAGCTCTGCCTCTCAGCAGGCGGGCCTGGCCTTGGGGTCTGGGCCCAGCCTGGTAAATTAATAGCACAAGACTGTCAGGGCCCGGATAGCGCCGGGAGAGGGGAGGAAAGCTCCCTCTGAGCGCTGCTGGGTTGGAGGTGCTTTCTTACTCTTTTATTCTGTTGGAAACAACGGTTTCCCCTTTCAACGTGCCTTGCCTCTGTCCAGATGCTCTTTGTCAGGCGACCCGGTGTAACTAAAGACAACAAGCTCCCCCTCCGTCTATTTTTAGTGGAAAATAGAAACACATTTTCTAATCCGAAACTGCATGCCCGCCTGAGAATGAAGAGAATGGATGCTGCAGGTTTTAGGGGCAGTGGAGGGAGCCTGAAGCTTCCTGGAGGAGAGAAAAGATTTTCTTAAATGGCATTTGTAAGTTTGAGGCTGCTCCCAGGAGCCTGGGATGGGCGAGAGTTGGGCTGGTTGACGTGCCGCGGGTGAAGTTTTGCTTTTTAAGCAAGAGGGTCAGTTTCTGGAGGCAAATGGGCTCCAGGCTGATACGATCTACGGGCAAAAATAACTCTGGATTTGGATCTAACAAAGACTATAAAAGAGAGGCTCGGAGACTTGTTTTCCATCCTGGCGGGAGTCAGGGTGGTTTTAAATGAAGGGCAGATGTAGCCTGAGGCCAAACTCCGTCTCCCCCCAGCCCTACTGTAACCTTATTAAAGGATAAAAAGCAAGGCAGGACTCTGAGGGTAAGAGAGAAACGTGGCTTCCCCGGCAGAGTGAGGGGTTCTGCGGACACCTGTGAGGAAGGTGGGGTCTTGCCTCTCTGCAGGAGGTGCTGGGAGAGGATGAGGCGGTGGAGGCCCTTGGGCATGTGCAGGGGGTCCTGACCTGACAGACAAGGTCGGGACCGGAGAGGCCGGGCAGGAGGGGCTTCCCAGCTGGTGTGGCCGCGCAGGTCAGGTCAGGTCAGCCCCCTGCCAGGCCAGTCTTCCCCCACTGCAGCCTAGGCTGGCCTCACAGGACAGATGCTTCGTGATGCCATGGGAAAGGGCACTGAAGCAGGAGCCGGGGCTTTCCAAGGTAGCACAGCACCTGGCACCTGGAAAGGGCTTGGTCCCTTATACTGGTGACAAAAATAACACATGTTCCATGCAGCAGGGACGTTTTACCTTTAAGCATTCCCAGGAGTGGGGGCTTCCCTCACTTCAGGTTTGGGGTGCTGGAGGTCCCTCGGGCTGAGTTAGAACCTTGTCTACACTCGTGACCATCTGAGCGTCTCGCCTCACCTGTCTGCACCAGGCCGCCATTCAGGTGTGGAGGGTGAGCAGTGGGGGGCGTGTTTCATCCTCTCTTTGTGCTTCCCGAAAGTTAGCTGCCCTGCTCTGTGCTCTCAAGGCATCTGGCTCTGTCCTCTGGCGAACTTGCTTGCTGACATAACCTGTCCACTTGTCTGTGTGGCCCAGGGCATGGGGCCCTCAGTATCGGGGGCTGTGCATTCACGTCTGTGTAGCCAGTGACTGGAGAGTAGGGGTTCAGCAGTGTGTGTTCAGGGTGCCGACGTGATGGCCACTTGCGAGTGTTGGCGTCTGGGCTGGGGAGCAGCAGCAGATAGTGTCTTCTGTGCTTTACAGATTCTTCCTCCCTCGGCCAAAATATGTCAAAGATTTTTTTGGAATGAGATCTTGCATCTGTGTAGTGTGAGGGTTTCTTAAAGCACTTTTATGTGAGGCTGGGTCTCACCTAAACTCTGTGATGAGCAGACAGCATTGCCCCATTTTACAGATAAGGCTACTTGAGGCGTGGATGCTGATTGGCTGGCCCAAGACAATAACCATAAAGGTGGAGATTGCAGTCCAGAGAGGTTAGGTAAATGGCCCAGCGGCACACAGCACAGAGCCAGCTGGAGAGCTGGCCAGACCCCAGGCTTGTCTGTCTCCAGAATCCACATTCTCTCCCCTGACCAGCTACACAGAGTGGGTACCTGCTGTTGTCAGGCTCCCTGTGCGGGGCCCACCCTACCACTCCTCATTTCCTTCTCACAACAATCCTCTGAGCTGGAGAGTGCAGCTCCTTTTTTTAAAAAATAAATTTATTTATTTATTAATTATTTTTGGCTGCGTTGGGTCTTTGTTGCTGCATGCGGGCTTTCTCTAGTTGCGGTGAGTGGGGGCCGCCCTTCATTGTGGTGCGCGGGCTTCTCGTTGCGGAGCGTGGGCTCTAGGTGCCCGGGCTTCAGTATTTGTGGCACGTGGGCTCAGTAGTTTTGGCTCGCGGGCTCTAGATCGCAGGCTCAGTAGTTGTGGTGCACGGGCTTAGTTGCTCCGTGGCAGGTGGGATCTTCCCAGACCAGAGATCGAACCCGTGTCCCCTGCACGCCATCAGGGAGGTCCCGCAGCTCCATTTTTCAGAAGAGGAGACTGAGGTTCTGAGAGGTTCCAGAGACAGAGCCAAGCTTCACCCCGGGTCCATCTCTGCAGCCAGTGTGCTTTCTCTGCAGCCAGTGTGCTTTCTCTACAGCCAGCCCTTTCCTTTTTCCTCAACTTTCCTGGATTTTATACCCCAAGGCAGACAGTGCAGGGAGAGGATTATATCAGAAACATGTCTGGCGAAGATTTAATGGCCGGTACTGCTCATAACTTTGGGTGTTTGTGTCTGCGGGGCTCAGAGTTCCAAGCAGAGATGCAAATGGTGGACTGGACCAGCAGTGCTGAAGCATATCTGTGCCTCAGATTTACGAGGGCTTTGTTGCAGAGTGAGGAGGAGGTAGGGAAGGGGAAGAGGTGATGAAGGAGGAAACTGCTTCCCTTAGGCTAAGAGTAAGAAGTCTCCCTTCTCCTGCCAGCCTGCACCAGACCAGCCCCTCGCAGTTTTCTAGAAACAACCTCACATATCTTCTTTCTCCTTTGGGGAGGTGGGAGATCAGGTGGAGAAGGCCAGGCATTTGCCAAGTGGAGAAAGGTTTTTCATCATTTAAAGCTCAGATGGCCTTGGTACCTCCCTTCCCCCTGCCCCACATTGCACATCCCACCAGTCACCAAGGCATCAGTCCTCCCTCTTAAATAGACTCTGTCCCTTGCCTCCTTTCCACATCACTCTCCTGGACAACTGGAGGGACCTCCCGGCCGTCTCCTTACTTCCATTCCTGTCCCAAACTGTCCCTCCCACACTGGCCCCAGAGTGACCCTTTTACAAATGCACACCTGACCGTGTCATCCTCCTGCTTAAATGCTTTTGTGGCTTTCTGTAATAATAGAGTACGCGTATGTAGAGTCGCGTGCTGGTAAACCGGCTGAAAAAGGAAAGTCCTGATTTACAGTGTTTGCTGATTGCCTTGGTGTACGGACTCCCGCTCTTTCAAGCAGTAATGTTTGGGCTGGCAACACGCGAGCTTTCCTCTGGTGGCCGGCGTTGGCCCTAGCACATCCCTGCATAGCGCCGATGAGACGCAGGGCACTGCTTAAGGCTTTTTATCTTTGTCTGGGTCCTTCCCCTGCCTGGCACGCCCTCTCCTCCTATCTGTGTTTATCCAAATTCTCCCCACTCCTCCGTCCCACTTCCAGCCTCTCTCACTCCAGGATGCCTTCCCAGACCCACCCCCATTGCTGGAATAGTTGGAAGGACTCCCATAACACCGCATTTGCCCTCTCTTCCTACCTAGTAGGGTCCCGGGAGGATGGTCTCTTTCAGAGGCCCAGCCACCACGTGTGCATTCCAGGTGTAATTAACACTTGTCAGTAATCAGGCCGTTCCAAGGGAGTATTGATACAGCACTAACAATGTACTCAGGCTCTTGGTGTAACGGCCGGTGGGGGAAAGAGAAGTGCCCGCCTTGAGCCCTGCCCTCAGGGACCAGAAAGCTGGCTTTGGGTTTAGTGAGTGTCAGGGGATGGGAGCCACGGGTCAGCAGCTCCAGCGCTTTGTGGTGACGAGCAACGGCTGTTTATCCTCCGCCTGAACCTGATCCTTCTTCTGGTTATGCTTTCCCTATCCCCGCAGTAGATGGAGGCCATTTATCGTGATGAGCTGGTGATGTGCCCATGAATGGGAAATCAGCAAGGGCTGAAGGGGGATTTTCAAGGTCAGGATGTGCCCTTTCTATTAAGAGTTCAGTTCTGTAATGAAGGAGAGAAGCTCGGTGGCAGCTTTTCCTGCCCAATCCCCTAAGGGGTAGATGGTGCCCCCCTAGTCCTGCTTGGAACCTGCTGTCCACTCCAAAGCTTCCCACCATGAAAAGACTATCGTCTAGATAAAATAAACGTTTACGTTCAAGGAATCTATCAACTTTATGTAAGTGCTAGCATGAGTGCATTAAAAATGTGGATTTTTTTTTTTTGGTGAAAGCAAAAAATTGGAAATAACCGAAATATTCATCAGTACAGGGTTGGTTGAATCAAGGACAATACACTTATAATACACAAGGAGAGGGCTTCCCTGGTGGCGCAGTGGTTGAGAGTCCGCCTGCCGATGCAGGGGACACGGGTTCGTGCCCCGGTCCGGGAAGATCCCACATGCCGCGGAGCGGCTGGGCCCGTGAGCCATGGCCACTGAGCCTGCACGTCCGGAGCCTGTGCTCCGCAACGGGAGAGGCCACGACAGTGAGAGGCCCACGTACCGCAAAAAAACCAAAACAAAACACGAGGAGATTTTCCGTTTAAAAAAGTGTGGTAGATCTCGTGATTTGCCTGACAGCCCAGGATGTAAGTGGGATAAGTGGGGTGATTCGTAATTTGGTAGGTGGGGGACAGGGTAAGCTGCAGAGTATTTCTGACGGCCCCCCAGAGTGGGGGTCGTGTCTCTTGTTCACAGCTGTCCTCAGCACGTGGTATAGAACCTGCCCTCAGGAAGGGCTCTGTAAATGTGACTGTTATTACTACTGTCAGCAGGCCATAAGTAAATGATGAACAAATCCTACTTTGTATAATCCTATGTAGAGGCATCGAGAAAACTTGGAAGGAACCTCGCGAAAACATTAATAGAGCTTACCCCTGTTTGGAGTAGAATTAGCTGGCAGGGGATAAGATGCTCACTTAAAATATAAATATTGTTAGAATTTAGGATGAGCTTGTATTATTTTTGCAATTACTGGACTAACAACCAAAAGAAGTGGGGAAGAGATCCCTTCACAGCCTTTCCCCTACAAACGCACTTAGCTATCTGCTGCTGAGTACATACTTGGGTCTTTGCAGGCCTGGGGACTAGTCCTGCTCTATTGATTTCTGCCTGGTAAACTGTGGATAATAAGAGCTCTTTTCTCACGGGGCGGTAGAGAGAACCACATGCAGTAATGAGGGTCATGCGCTCAATGCAGCCACCCCTAACAGAGGAGTGGCTTGTAACCGTTAGCTGCTTTCCACCGTCGCATGGAGTTTCATCCACTGACTCGCCCATGAACTCTTTTCACCCCCTGGCCTTTGCTTGAGTTCATCAGAGTATCATTAGTTCCTAAAACATGATCAGGGATGAAATCCTCAAGAAGATGCAGCCCAACTCTGTCATTTTGTGGCAACCAGGGCCCAGAGAGGTTAAGTGACTTGCCCAAAGTCACACAGCTTCCAAGTGGAATAGATGTTATTTGCACTGAGCTCCAAAGCCACGTGCTTTCCTTGTACTGCACTGCCTGACAGGGACTTAATGTTTTGTCTTCCTGAGAAGACTTCTAGATGCAGAGATGCCTTACCCCAAGAGAAAGGAGTCACCAGTGGGGGCTTTTAACAATCTGGCAGAGGCCACCCTGTCTAGGGTTCACTCCCTTTGGAGTGAGGAAGGGAGGGACTGGGCTGAAGAAGTACACCCACATTTATATGAACTCAGGGACCCCCCCTGCTCTCACCCCCACCCCCATGCCCGGCCGGTCCTCTACAATCACACACCCGCCTGGGCTGACCTCCCCTTGGAGAGGTCTTCCTTGGTCATCACAAGCCTCAGAGCCAGCTAGAGCTGGGTTCAAAACTGCTCTAATTCGTTGTGTGCCTCAAGTTACTTAGCTGCAAAATGGGGACAGAGGGACCTACCTGCCAGGTGCATGTTGAGAATCAAGACAGATAAACGTTACACCTGCCTGGTGTGGGGTCTGGCACACCACGGGCAGCTGGGTGGATGAGAGACAGACCTGAATCTGTTTGATTAAAGGAAGGCACTTTGTTCCTGGACCTGGAGACCACCTGCTACATTTGATGGGGGCTAGGAAAAGAAAGCAGTGTTTCTGTCTCAAAGTTGGTGTAGTTGCCTTTCCACCATTCTGGAGGGCCCTAAATATGTGTTTGGGAGCAGGGTAGTAATTAGCAGGCATGGTCTCAGGAGTCCTGGGTTCGAGTCCCAGATCCACCATTTTCCAATTATCTGACCTCAAGCAAGTCCCTTGAATTCATGAGCCTACATTTCCTCATCCATAAATTCAGGCTAATATTAGCATCTACCTTGTTTGTATTCTCCCTTCGCTTCACCAGCATCCATTCCAGTATTAAGTGGAATAAAGGATAGAAAGCACTTTACCCGGTGCCTGGTGTGTGGCAAATATCAGTAAGCGTCAGCCTCTTTGAATATTTTATCATAGTTATCATTACTGTTACAGTGCTATAGTCCTTCACGCTATTCGCCAAATATTATTATCATTATTATTATTTTTGCAGTACGCGGGCCTCTCACTGTTGTGGCCTCTCCCGCTGCGGAGCACAGGCTCCGGACGCACAGGCTCAGCGGCCATGGCTCCGCGGCATGTGGGATCCTCCCGGACCGGGGCACGAACCCGCGTCCCCCGCATTGGCAGGCAAACTCTCAACCACCGCGCCACCAGGGAAGCCCCTCACCAAATATTTTGTTTACCTCTGGGCAAGCGGTAGGATTGTACTTCTCTGACCGGTTAAAGTTAGGCAGGGCCTCTGACTTGCTTGGGGCCAATGCAATGCTTATGGTGTCACTCTGGGCAGTTTTAAGAGCTAGTGTGTGATTCGCTACCTTCCCTTCTCCTGCCCTGAGTGTAGAAACGACAAACCCTTTGTGGGGGTGAGCCACTGAGCGTGGGGCAGTTGTTACAGCAGCTAACCTTGGTCTCTCCTGACTGATACACGTGGGCCGACCCCAGCATGGCGAGACCGTGGGTGATAAATGGCCTTCTGCCTTGTCACGTGAAGCGGTAGAAGAGAGAGGCAGAGGAGTTTGTGCAGTCCCTCACACGGAAAGTTTTTTTTTCCAATGGAGTGCTTCAAGCTAGCAGGCCTGGCATCCTCGTCCCTCTGACTGGGAGAATTGCGATGCATGTGGGAGACTGATCAGGTGGAGGACCAGATTGCAGCTCCGCATTTCCTCTTCGGTCCTCTGACTGAACTTGCCCCACCTATTTCTCTGCAAAGAGCGGGCTGTTTGTGCTTCTTGCTGTGTTAACTTCCAAGCGATTTCCAAGGATCACCACTCATGAGGATTTAAAAACTGCAGTCCCTTGAGGCAGGCCTTGCAAAACTCCCCTGCACTTGCTCCCTGCCAAATCCATGAGCAGCCTTCCTGGGCAGGGCCACCAGAGCAGGGCCTGTCTGAAATACCACCCCCCAGGGACCCTCTGAATCTCTGTGCCAGGGATCGTAGGAAGAGATGGTTGAAAACCCAGGTCCTCCTGAAGGGCTAATGTTTCGACTCACTCTCATTTCTTTTAAGGTATAAATGATGGATATAAAGCTATTCAACCCAGACCATTTCAGTGGAGGTGAGCAACAAGATACAAATACCTAAAAGTCAAGAGATGGAGATGAAAGGGGTGAACAGTGGTATTGAAAGAGAAGAGTGGGGGCTGGGATGGGCAGCCAGTAAGACTCCCTCTGGGAGCTGATGCAGGGACTTTGAGGTCAGGTGGCCTGGATTCAAAACCTGCTCCTGCCACTTGGCCAGTGTGTGACCTTCCAGGGAAATGGTGGATCGTTCTGAGGTCAGGAGAGTACAGTTGGCTCTGTTCATGAGCTCCGCGAATGCCTGTGCTGGGTTGTAAGTGGAGCACTCAGTGTCACCCCCCACCCCCCAATCTGAATGCCTTATCCTGTGCGCCTTAAAATGTATTGGTGCCAAAGCCAAGTGCCATCTTTTCTTTGTTTCACTACAGGGATACAATTAAATGAGCTCAGTTAAATTTTTCAGTTGACCCTTGAACAAGGAGGGGTTTAAGGATGCTGGCCCTCTGTGCGGTTGAAAATCCACTTATAATTTATAACGGCCATGCTTGTCCGCAGTTTCTTGGTATCCACGGATTCAACCGATGGTGGATGGTGTAGTCCTGCGGTATTTACTACTGCAGCAGATCCGCGTGTAAGTGGCCCCACGCAGTTCAAACCCGTGTCGTTCAAGGGTTAACTGCACTGAGTTCTTACTATGTGCAGACCCTGGGCTGGGTATTGTGGAGGGAGAGTCGAGAAAAGGATGCTGCTGGTGGTAACTCTCAAGACATCAAAGGGGGAGCTCGGGGTTAGAAATCAGTAAAACTGGTCTGGGAGAGTTGTTTCTCCTTCTCTGGGACTCAGGCTCCATGTGTCACACAGGGAGAGACCAATGGCATCTCCCCTGACACGTCCTGGAAGGACTAGATGAGAGGGGGGTGTGTGACACCCATTTGCAATAACTAAGTGCTACACAGTGTAGGGTGTTTTCATTCTTATCAAATCCACTGGTGTCCACTTGGAGGTCACCCCTGATCGTGTCCTTGAGGCCCCGTGAGAGCTTGCTGGGGTTTTCCACGGGATGACTTGATCGGAGACATTCCACTGGACTTGGTTTGCCTTAGGGGGCCCTGGGCAGCTCCCCACGTTCAATTTCTGTGAAGAGGAGGGCTGTGACTTCCGTCCGTCCGTGGGTTCTTTACCGAGAGCCAGCCCCCTGCATTCCTGTTCTGAGGAAGGGGAGGGACCGTACTCACTGTCTGCTCTGCACGGCTGTGTGCCAGAGAATTGTCTTCAGTGTTGGAACAGCAGAAATTCAGAGCGAGGCTGGGGAGACCCGTTATAATGTGTGAGAGGGAGGCAGTGCAAATGGCTGGGGACCGGCGAACCCCCATGAGCCCCTTGAGCGTCAGGAAGGTATTCTTATTTTTAAAATACCACTGACTTTTATGATTTCTGAGCCCAGAGGCCCCTAACTGAGCTTCCCGATTGTTTCTTCCCTGAGTTTTAAAAATTTTTTAAATACAATTGTCATGGTCTTAGCTTCAAGGTTGACCACAAGCTTCCCCGCTTCCCCCCGTGGGCCTAGAGCTTTCCGGTCAGCCAGGGCAGGGCTGTGGGTGTGCCAGGGCCTGGGTTTTCCCTCTGGGAAGGTGGAAAGGCAGCAAGCTTGGCTGGAGAGCGCAAACCACACAAGCTGGGTACTCTCATGCAAAACCCATGCACGGGGGCCTACTTAGAGTTAGGCATGGTGCTGGGTAATGAGGGGAACAAAGGCATGGCTGTTAGCTGATCCCCAAAGAGATGGGGAAGGAGGTAAATAAAGTCAATTGCAGGGGAATGCAGTGGAAAGGTCCCCAAAATGGCTTGAGGGTGTGGCTGGCCAAAGAGAGGCTTTTGAGCAGATCTGTAAAAGCGTTGTAGAATCCCCAGGTGTAGAAAAGGCTCATGGACATTTCAGCAGAGGGGGCGGTGTGGTTGAAGACTGCGAAGTGAGAAGTTCAGGTGTGCAGAGAAGATGCTGGTGGAAAAGGGGTGTGCATGAGACCGGGGTTGGGGCAGGGCAGATGGGAAAGGCCTGAAACCTTGAGGTGGATATTGTCAAGTCTGTGGTTTGGAAAGACCTTCTGTTTGAATACCCCTTGTGACGGGAAGCTCACTACCTCTAGGGTAACCCATTCCACCGTCAGCTCTGACTTATAAAAAGTCCTTCCTGAGAGCAAGCCAGTGCCTGTTGGCCTTGGAGGGGCCTGGAGGACCAACCTAGGCCGTGCTTGATCCTTCCATCCTTGTTTTTGTCCTTGTTAGAGTGATGGACGCTTGGCTTGTAGACCAGCATGATAACTTCCTTTTACCACAAGCATCACAAAGTTTAGGCGTGTGCCCAGAACCTCCAGAACTTTCCGTTAATGACTGAGGTTGGCCCTACTATAAGGAATTCATCTGAATTCATCTCCACAGTTTTCCTGGCGGCTCAGAACTTGGGGGACTTGGGATTCAACAGCCCTGATTTTGAATCCCATCTCAGCTGCTTTGTAGCTTTCTGACTTTGAGCATGTGACTTTCCTCTTCAAGTTCAGCTTCCTCCTCCTGTCACGGGAGTTACAGGGTGCAAACAACACCCCCAGCTCCCTCCACTCTGGTTAAGAGGCTTCCCTCTTCCCACACCCTGGAGATGGAGTTTTGGAAGCTCGTTGGGCAGTGCTGTCATCGAGACGCTTCCAGAGCCCCTGATCCCTTTTCAATCGCCTTACTCCCCTGGGAATCGATTTATGTGTTTTTTTGGCTAAAGCAGGCCACCGGAGGAAGACTTTCTCCTGCTTCTGTAAATGTACCTGTTTTAGGGCTGCGCCCTCCTCTCCGTTTCTGTCTGTTTGGGATGCGTGTGCAATATGCGTTTTGCAGGCTGCCTCGGCCTGTTTTTAGACAAAATATTTTGACAGTCCGTCCTCCGTCTTGCCTCTCTAACTGTCTTTGGGAGGCCCTGGGATTTGCTTTTCCTGAGCCTTTGGCTCTGTGATCCTCTAAATCTTGAGCGTCCAGTGGGGTCAACCTTCCTGGCTGCGGGCCTGACCAGGAATGTGAAATGACCCAGCATCAGAGAAGGCAGGCTCCCCGGGGCTCACCCGCGTCACCCCCCTGCCGTCTCAGACTGGAGACGGAGGCCCAGAGAGCAGGGTCGGGGGACCTGTCTAAAGTCACAGGGCAAACTGGTGGCAGAGGTGGGGGGACAGCTCTCCTCCTTGACTGTACGGCCTGCTCTCAGCTGGGGCCCTGGAGCCCCATGAAGTAGCCTGAGTGTTCCAGGCGTTTGTTCATCGGGGCTGCACACGTCTTCCAGGCTGCAGGTCTTTCTGTAGGTCACCACCCCCATCCGTGCCCAGCTTGAGACTCAACCTTATTCACGCTCCGGATGCCTGATTTGCAAACCCCCCAAACTCAAAGCCAATCCGACATTTCCTGAACTCCATCCTCCTCCTGCCCCGGTCCTGACTGAGCGGGAAGTTGTGCTGTGGTACCGCTCAGGAAGCCTCCAGGGCAGGCGGTGGATTCCAGCAGCTGTGATTGGGGCAACTCGAGCTGTAATCCCCATCCCCACTTCCCCCGCCGAGGTCTCCACCGACGACCTGGCCTCACCCCGGGCCTTGGGAACATTAGCTTGTTTCACAGTTTTCCTGAGAGTGAAATGATGTTCAGTATTCATTTTCTTGTCGCTGCCGTAACAAATGACCACAAACGCAGTGGCTTAAAAGAATACAAAGTTATCCTGAGGTCTGGAAGTCAGGAGCTCCAAGAGAGTCTTTGGGGCTGAGAATCAACACGTTGGCGGGGCCGCTTCCTTCTGGAGGGGCTCCAGAGAGAATCCACTTCCGCGCCTTTCTAGCTTCTGGAGGCTCCTGTAGTTTTTGGCTTGCGGCCTTTTCCTTCAGTCAGTCGCTTAGCACCTTCCTTCTCTGAATCGTCTGTCCTCACTCAGCCTTCTCTTCTGTGTCAAATCTCCCTCTGCTTCTCTCTATACGGGTATTTGTGATGACATCTAGAGCTCATCTAGAGCTTGGATAATCCAAGATCATCTCCCCATCTCAAGGTCCTTCATTTCATCACATCTGCAAAGTCCCTTTTGCCATGCGAGGGAACATTCACAGGGCCCAGAGATTACGGTGTCGAGGTTGTTGGAGACCACCCTCAGGCTGCCGCAGTCAGTTCATGTCCTGCCCATTTCACAGACTTGGAACCTGAGGCCTGGAAAGGTTAAGGAGTACAGGGAATTCAGGTCTTGGATACCTGCTCCTTAATTCTAGGACTAGGGCTTGTTGAGGTCCTTTTGGGCTCTGTGGGCTGCTCTTTAAAAGTGAATATTCTGACACTTTCTCACATTGGTTGGTCGTTTTCTGGGGCTGGGGGTCACTTCATTGTTCCTTCGAAATCTCGGACACCCCCCCACCCCCAAGTTTTCCACATCAGTAAACTGAAGCTGGTAACACCTACCTCCTGACTTGGTTGGGTTTCCAGGAAGATTGCAATAATGAGAATTGTTACTGCCTCTAGAGCACTTCTCTGGTGATCACTTAATGCATCCTTCCTTCCTTCCCTCATGCCTCCCTCCCTTCCTTTTGATGCAACTGGGGCTCGACCAGCGGCTGTGAGGTTGGGTGCTGATGACTCCCAGCTGCCCCCTTCTTTGCAGACTTGCCCTCAGCCAAAAGGGGGCTGCCGGATGAGCAGCTGCCCTGGAACGCCCCCTGTTCCTGCTGTGGCCGCCCGTTCAGGGCACTGACTTACTGAGGCACACAATGCTGGTTTCCTTTGCCACGTACGGCCAACTTTTGGTGCAGTTCCTGCTCCAGGGCTCCCCACGGGATCGGGCTAGCCTCTGCTCAAGGTTGCATCCTTCTTAGCCCCTCCTCTGTCCCGCTTCCCTCACTCCCCGCAACCTGAGAGCCCTCCTCACGGACTCAGGGCTACCCCAATCCTGCCATGGGCTCTGCTTCTAGGGAACCCACCCTAAGTCACTTTCCCTGCTGCCTTTTAATTTTTTTCTTGTCGCTCTTCTTTCCTAGGAAATCAGGAGAGCGTCGTTTTATGGAAACCAAGTCAGAAGAGTTTCGATAGGAGGAGAGGCCAGCAGCATCAGACGAGGGAAGCGGTCACAGAATCAGGACCAAAGCTCATCAGCCTTGGCATTGAGAAGGTTTATTGGTGCACTTCTGTCTAACTGACTGTCAAGGTACAGTTAAATCTCGCCTTCCTTCTTTACTGCTGGGTCTGTAAATCTTATAAAAACAAACTTTAATGGTGGAAAAATGCCAGGCAAGTCAGTTTTCCTGCCTTGGCCTTAGTTTCCCTACCTGCAAAGGAGCTGGATGATCTCTCCGAGATTTTATGATTCTAAGAACGTTTCCTTGTGTGACCTGCAAATAAGAACAGTAAGAACTGTCCCACTTACCAAGCCTTTGATATGTGCCCTCACACGAGCTGAACGGAGGGTGTGAGGCATCTGCTTCAATCCTCAGAACCACCCTGTGAGATGGAAAGTACCTTATCCCCCTTTTATTGTTTCATCAACTTGTCTATCTGCCGAGGCCTCCTGGGTTCGTATCTCTAGCCTGGTTGTCGCCACTTGAACCAGCTGGCTTCAGTCTGTTTCTTCTAACCCTGTCTTAGTGCAGGCTGCCATAACAAAATACTGTAGAATGGGTGGCTTAAACCACAGTAATTTATTTCTCACAGTTCTGGAGGTGGAAAGTCTGAGATCAGGGTGCCAGCATGATTGGGTTCTGTTGAAGGTTCTCTTCCTGGTTTGCAGATTGTCACTTCCTCACTGTGTCCTTACAAGGTGGGGAGGGAGGGAAAGGGGGGGAGTGTGGGGGAGAACGATATCTCTGGTGTCTCTTCTTATAAGGACACTAATCCCATCATGAGGGCCCCACCCTCATGACCTCATCTAAACCTCATTACCTCCCAAAGGCCCCCATCTCTAAATAACATCACATTGGGGTTAGGACTTCAACATATGAATTTGTGGCGGGGGGGTGGGGGGTGGGGCACGACTCGGGTCCATAGCAACTCCAGACAAGAGAGCATTAAATATTCACAGTGGGGCTCAACCCAGTGTGGGAACTCTGGTAGGTATTGTAGTACATGCCTCAAGGTTATCCCTCCAAAACAGTGAGGGGGCTGGGGTATTCATCCACCGATCCCGTCAGCCATGGGTTGAGAGCTGCTTCCAGGAGGTACTGACCTCCGGCCCTTCTGGTCTGCCCGTGTGAGCTGAGCATACTCCAGTGACCAGGAAAGGCCCTCGGGCAGGGTGCGGTTGCCTGTGGTTGAAGCCGTTGGGACTGCACGCTCAGGTATGGTCAGTGCTGAGGGAACGTGGGCACGGGGCTGTGGAAGTCTGCCAGTGGGTCTGAGGGCTGAACGCTGGGGGGTGCCGTCATTCAAATCCGAGCAAAGAAGGAGGTACCGTGGTAACTTTAGGAGGGGCAGTTTCCATGGAGTTGTGGGTGCAGAAGCCCCAGGGGAGTGGGTTGTTCATGAACAGGTGGTGAAGGAGCAGGGCTGGTGTGAGGCTGCCTCCTGAGTGAAGATGGGGGCGTGGGGTCAAGGGAGAGTGTTCTCAGGAGTTCCCTGGGGGCCTAGTGGTTAGGACTCGGTGCTTTCACTGCTGTGGCCTGGGTTCAGTCCCTGGTCAGGGAACTGAGACCCCACAAGCCACAGGGCATGCCCCCCCCCCCCAAAAAGAGAGTGTGTTCTTGGCTCAAGATGGGAGGCTCAGGTGCGTGCTTTTGTACTGGTGGGGATCCTGGGAGTGGGGGTGAGGGAGTGGTGGGTGACGCAGGATGTGGAATCCAGGGAGGAACGTCTGGACATTGAAGATTTGAAGGCAGATCAGAGGCTAGAGGGAGCTAGGTCCTGACACACGTGCAGTGACTGGTCTGTGGGAAGGACAGAGCCTCTTCTGACCTGTGAGCAGAGGCAAGAAGGGAGAAATGGGACCAGCTGAAGCTGGGTTTGGTAAGGAACCATGAAGGGACTCGATTAATGCCTTCTGTTCTTTCACGGAAATACGGTGAGGTCAAGACAAATGGATGAAGGAAGAGGGGTGGGAGGGGCGTGATATCGTCGCCCCATTTCTCTTCTTTTTTTGGAGTGGAGTAAGCACGATAGTTTATGTCTTTTTATATAGAAACACTTCTCATAGCTATCAAAATAATTGCAGTTTCTTTCATTGAAAATACATAACACAGCAGATGGTTCCGTGCACTTAGTAAGTTTCTCATGGTCTTTGAAATTACTTATTGGTTTCGCCTGTCAGCTGTGTGCACATGTAGTGTAAAATGTACTAGTATTTTTGAAGGGCAATTTGGAGTCATTAGCAGTCCTAACAGCGCGTGTAGATTTTGACCCAACAATTTCCTGAAATTTGACACTTTCATGTTTGAAAAGCCAAAGGAGAAGATATCAAAGGCAAATTAGGAACCCGGAGAAAAGGATTCCTTGGGTGTTAGGAGGAGAGAAACAGCTAACATTTTTGAGGGTTTACTATGATCCAGGACCCGTTGGCTAAGATCTTTTTTTTTTTTTTTTGCGGTACGCGGGCCTCTCACCGTTGTGGACGCGCAGGCTCAGCGGCCATGGCTTACGGGCCCAGCCGCTCTGCGGCATGTGGGATCTTCCCGGACCGGGGCACGAACCCGTGTCCCCTGCGTCGGCAGGCGGACTCTCAACCACTGCGCCACCAGGGAAGCCCAGCTAAGATCTTTAAGTCATTTATTGCGTTGGCCAAAAAGTTCGTTTGGGTTTTTCTGTAATATGAACTTTTTGGCCAACCCAGTACTTCCACAGTTCTGTGAAGGAGGTATTATTATTGTTATCCTGGTTTTAGAAACGAGAAAATGGAAGCAATCTGGGTTATTAAGTAACTTGCTACAAGTTATAGACCCAATAAGTGGCAGGACCAGGAGAAGATGTTCTCCTAGTTCTAGTGCTTAGGTGGTACCCACATATCTTAGCCCTCTCATCTAATACTCATCTCCATCTAGTTATCTTTTTTCCCAGCTCTGTTGAGATAAAATTGACATATAACTGTGTAATTTTAAGGTATACAGTGTGATGATTTGATACATGTATATGTCGTAAAATGAGGACCACAGTAAGATTAGTTAATATGTCCGTCACCTCACATAATTGCCATTTCTTTTTTTTGTGTGTGATGAGAATATTTAAGATCTACCATTTGAGCTCCTTTCAATTTATGATACAGTATTGTTAACTGTCATCATCCTGCTGTACATAGGTCCCCAGGGCTTATTCATTCATTTTAAAACTGGGAGTTTGTACCCTTTGGCCAACATCTCCGCAGTTCCCCCAGCCCCTGGCAACCACCATTCTCCTCTCTGTTTCTAGGAGTTTGATGTCTCATATAGTGAGATCATAGAGTATTTGTCTTTCTCTGTGTGGCTTATTGTACCGTTGCCCCATTTCTTTGGTACCGTTGCCCCATTTCTTTGCACCATCAAAGCTCAAACCCAGAAAACACACATGGTGCCAAGAGCTCCAGTGGGCTGATGTATTCTCTGCAAATTCCGTGACAAAGAGTCCCATTTCCCACGGACAGTTTATTACACACTGAAGGAGCTGATCACCAAATTACAATGACGAAAGGGGTAATTCTTCAGACTTCAGGAAGTGACTTATAAACACTGACTCTTTTTTTCTCTTCTTCAGTCTCACTGGAAAAAAAAAAAGGCAAGATAAGTTGCATGTAACATATAATGTTCTTCATTTGCTGCTCTGCTGTGACTCTCACAAATGGAGTTCTGAACAAGAGTATTCAGTTTGAGGGCTTCCCTGGTGGCGCAGTGGTTGAGAGTCCGCCTGCCGATGCGGGGGACGCGGGTTCGTGCCCCGGTCCGGGAGGATCCCACATGCCGCGGAGAGGCTGGGCCTGTGAGCCATGGTCGCTGACCCTGTGCGTCCGGAGCCTGTGCTCCGCAACGAGAGAGGCCACAACGGTGAGAGGCCCGCGTATCGAAAAAAAAAAAAAAGAGTATTCAGTTTGAGTTCAAAGTCCTTTTGTATTAAACTTATGGGTACAGGAATACGTAAAATTACATATTTTGTTGTCTTTGATATAAGATAGATACTCAGACTGTCCAACAAGACAAGAGACAACTTGTTTTTCCCCGACAAGAAATAAAGATGCCTGAACAGTCTGATAGGTAACATTATGAGCTGTGGTTAGACATTGTGACACTAAATTTGGAACGTGATAATAACTTTCAGCGTTCCCAACTTAGATCCTGTGCCTGCCACCATGTGTACTTCTACATAGTTTATGGTTTTAATATTATTCTGCGAGTTTGTCCAAATCGTGTTATGATGAAATCCCTCTCGAAGAAGATCCAGCTGAGTAATGAATGACGATGTTTGCATTCAACTTCGTGGTGGATTCCTTGGGCTGAAAATGATCTCTTGGACCTCTTGCGTTTCATGAGGTAGGGATAGAGAGAGACTAATCCTTTTGGTTGTGAAAAGCAGTTTATAACTTTGCAAACTCCGACTTGTCATTGGGGAGAAATGGAAATTCTGTGTACTCTCTCCTGGAAGAAGAGATTCCCAATGACATCAAAGATTTCAGTCTGGAGGGGAGGGGCTTCGAGATGTGCCATCCACAGTCACACGTGTGAGCCTCTTGTCTGCAGTTTCTGGCGGTTTCATCCCACACGTGGGACTGGACTCTTAAAGAGTTCCTGGGAATTCTGCACAGTTTGTTTAGGGTGTTAAATCCCAGGATGATGAATTGGGGCGAGGAAATGAGCAAACTTGAATGTGGAGTGTGCTGTGGTTTGGTGGAAAGGATCTAGTGGCCCAGAGCAGGGGGGGGGGGGGTCCCGCCCCAGCCCTGTTATTGATTGCTGTGTGGGCAGAGGCAGTTTCTTTCTCTGGAAAAGGAGAAATCAAGGGCTGGTGTGGGACTGTCTCCAAGGTTCCTTCCAGCTCAGACAGGCTAGGATTCTACAACCCTAGGTCTGACCTCTGTTCGTTCTTGCAACCAGCTTTATCAACTGGGAATCTTCAGAATTCCGGGCAGGGGAGTCTTGATGAAAAACCTATTCCCCCGCTTTAGTGAGGCCCGTAGACAAGGTGAGGGGGTCAGGGGACAGAGGGCAATGAGAGCCCTGCTTGGGTTTTTCGTTACCGTTGGTGGTTCAGGTTGGAGAGGGGCCGTTTGCTTGAAAGACCGGTTGTTTGTGATGGAAAAAACATACAGGTCAGTTTCCAGGAAGATCTGACCATTGGCTAATTATGTAGGTGGGGAGTAGGGTGACGAGGGACGTCTTTCTCTGCCCGGAAGACCATTGCTTTCTCGAACTGCACCGAGGTAGTGTCATGTATTTAATGTGGAGTGAGTAGTTGTCAAGAAATTATTAAAAATTAGCACTGGGCTACAGAATGCAAGATGACAGATTGGTGCCCAGGGTGCTGGGGGAAAGACTAATTTACAGCCTCCAAGTGAAATCTCAGGTTGTTTGTTGTTCGTTTCTGGAAGCATAACACTAGATTTGCAGCCTGTGTTGGGGAAATTAACCTCTTGTTAATTTTGGAAGCTGTTGTCAGGCCCCATCCCCACTTCCTTTCCTCAGCTTCAGAGACAAGGCAGACTGGAGGAGCGGGGAACAGCATCATCTCAGCCTATGAGCTCACTCCCGAGTCCCCAGGGGGTTCCTGCGGTGATGCCTTCTGGCCTGGGAGCCCCAGGAGAGCCGGGACTGTGTCTGTTTTTGCTGGTGTCTGGCACATGGTAGGTGCTCACTGAAGATTTGTTCACTCTGCAGCTCCTGGGAGCAACATTGTCAGGAAGAGCAGACAAGTAGGAGGAGATGAGGGGGCGTGGGGCAGGGGGCGGGGGCTGTTACCCCCATTTCCCTGGCCGCAGCAGACTCCCTTCTGGAAGCAGAGGAGAGGAGCGCCCATCTTTGGAGCTCCGCCTCTCCCTGTTGTTCTCCTCATCTGCGCTCAGTGCTGGAGGGCAGCTGGCTGAGTAGCAGGATGGGCAGAAATGCGTGTTTTTTTTGGTAAATTTATTAATTAATTTATTTTCGGCTGCGTTGGGTCTTCGTTGCTGCGCGCGGGCTTTTCTCTAGTTGCGGCGAGCGGGGGCTACTCTTTGTTGCGGTGCGCAGGCTTCTCATTGCGGTGGCTTCTCTTGTGGCGGAGCACCGGGCTCTAGGCGCGCGGGCTTCAGTAGTTGTGGCGCACGGGCTTAGTTGCTCTGCGGCATGTGGGATCCTCCCGGACCAGGGCTCGAACCCGCATCCCCTGCATTGGCAGGCGGATTCTCAACCACTGCGCCACCAGGGAAGCCCCAGAAATGCATTTTTCTGCAGGTCCCACAGGGAGGGAATTCAACAGCCAGGGTGACTCTCTCTTGAGCATCCCAGAATCAGCTCCCAGACTGGACTTCATCAAGGCCAACCTGAGGGCACCTTGGAGGGAGAGGAGCCGCTGTGCCCTGGCCATGGCTTCCCGGAGGAGGGCAGAAAATGTCTGTGATCTGCCATTCGGATGAGAAGTATCTTGTGTTTTCTACGCTCATGTTCTCACATGGACATTATTCAGCTTTTGCTAATTGGCTTTATGATTTTCTCAGTAGTTAATATTCTTCTGTCAAAGATGGAAGCATAAATAAATAACTTTGGTCGGAGCACACTTCTTATTAGGCCGTACATCATGTTAGAAAGTTCACATTCTTTAACCAGGAAGATGAAATTAGAAACATCTTGGAAAAGCCCTTGTTATCAATCATGTCATCTTGAACATGTTTCGAAGCTTGCTGCTGGCATCCAGAATAGATATTTTATTCAAAAGAATGTATTTCAAGAAAATGACAGCACTTTTCGATTTCAGCTTTTTGAAAACACGAAATCTTTCAGGTCCTCCTGACTGAGCATTCCAGCGGCTCGGCAGAGGACTGGAGTGGCTGGAGCCTTCTCCGGATGTGCCCATAAGGGTGGACAATTTTCTGACCCTTTAGAAAGGGAGTGAGACAGAAAGACAAACGGATCATGGTTTAGCAGAATGTCCTGGATCTCGTGTGGCCTTAAACAAATCACTTGCCCTCTTTAGGATCCAGTCTATTCATTTATAAAATGAAGAGGTTGTATAAGATTAGTGTCTCAGCTTGGGCTGCTGTAACAAATTACTTGGGGGTTTAAGTAACAAATATTGATTTCTCACAGTTCTGCATGTGGGAAGCCCAAGATCAAGGCGCTGGCACATTCGGTATCTGGGGAGGGCGTCCTTCCTGGTTTGTAGATGTCCATTTTCTTACTGCGTCCTCCTATGGTGGAGAGGTGAGATCCTTTTTATAAGGGCATTATAATCCCGTCGCAAAGGTCCCACCCTCTTGACCTCACGTAACCCTACCATCACGTTGGGGATGGAGATTTTCCTACCCCAGGATTGCTGCCTGCTCCTCCCGGGATGGAGACCACAGGACTACACATTCTCCAGGGGCCCCTCCAGCTCTGACCTGCTCGACCTCAGGAGAGATGAGATAAGGGGTTCACGTGGCTCCACGTATCCAGCCCCTCCTTCCAGGAGGGCTCAGGAGGGCTCCCCAGCCCAGCCACGCCTGCATTAAGTTCCACAGCACAGGGCCAGTAGGAAAGGAAGTCCCTGAACCAGGAGAACAGGATCCTTGCCTCAGCTCTGCCCCATCGCCCTTTACGGCCTTGGGCAAGTCACTTCTCCCTGGGCTTCACTTTCCCCATTTATAAAATAAGGCAGTTGGATGGGCTGCCCCGAAGGTTTAGTAATCCCGCTGGGAGTTAAGAGATAGTTAAGGCCTGGATGTATTTCTGCAAAACAAATAGAACCTGATCTATTTCCCTAAAGCCCTGCTCCTATGGGGCAGCATTTTCCTTATTGCAGAGACAGTTTAGAATCTGTCAGCAAATGAATCCAGGAAACAAAGGGACTTCAGGTTCAGGCCTCTGGTCAGCAACAGAGGTCATTCTAGGGCCAAGAACCCTCAAAGCTTTCTCAATCCCTGCTGGTCCCACAAAACAAATCCCAGAGTCAACAAATTCCATTGAGCTGGTATCCCACGAGTCCTGGAATGTTGGACCTAGAACAAGAGCCAGACGTCTTCTGGTCCAACTTCCCCACTTGACAGTTGAGAAGATAGAGGCCCTGGAAGAGGACTTACTGCTTCAGGTCACAGCCCAGGTGGTGCAGAGATGGGGACTTAATCCCATGGCTCCGGCCCCCCTCTGCAGGGCTCTCTCTATGACCCTCAGTTTGCTTCTCGTTTAAAAGCATTAACACAGCTCCTTGAAATGCACAACTTGATTTTGAATTCTTTTTCTCCTTTATGCATGAATCTAAAGTTGCAGTTTGTGAAAACGCACAAACACTGAACTACACTTTATCCAAATGCGGGTTACCACACCCATCTGCTGCTCTGAATTTCCAACATGAGTGACTGTCAAAACCTCATCACGGACGGTTTGCCAAACACTTCACAGCTGAGCCTCACGGAAAATTAATAACGTTAAGTGTGTCTGTGACATCTCATAGGAGTCAAACGGGTTGATTTATGGCAAACATGTGTTCCCCTAACCCCCACTTAAAAACAGAAGGTGTTAGATTGAATTACTGAAGGCAGCAGGCCGGAAGAGACACGATTAGGACAAATCCCACCTCCTAAGAGCCCACAGTCCATTAGGACAGATATGCCTCGTAAGCAGGATGGGCTATCAGAACGACTAAGATAATTGACCAAGTGCTACGGGGCCTCAGCAGAGGGGGGTGCACTTCTGGCAGGCAGATCATGGCGGGGAGGCATCTGGACCAGGCTCTGGAGGCGGGGAAGGATTGGAGCACGTGCAGAAGTGTGCCTTGAGGCTCAGAGGTGAGAGAGTACATGGCGCACGTTTGAGGAGTGGTGGATAGAAGTGGAGATAACAATTGAAAAGCCTGCTTGGAGCCCATCTGTAAAGGGCTCGAATGGCAGGCTAAGGCCTTCAGCCCTCACTGAGGAAGCAGCCCAGCCCCTGTAACAACGGCGATCGATGAAGAGGGAGAAACATGGATTTTGGAGAAAAGACAGGCAAATTTTGAGGGTTCTGCTTACCAGATGGTAAGCCTCGGCGAGTCACTTAACGCCATCTCTCTAGTGGGGCGCTGACGTCTGCTTGCAGGAGAGTCCTAGGTTGCGCATCACTGTTCACAGTGCAGGCGTGCCTCGTTTCATAGTGTGCCACCTCACTGTGCTTTGCAGATGCCGTATTTCTGCAGATTGAAGGCTTGTGGAAACCCTGTGTTGTCAGATGATGGTTAGCGTTTTTTAGCAATACAGCATTTTGTTGGATAATGGATTTCCTTAGTCTTCTGATATTTATTTATATTTTTTATTGAACTATAGTTGATTTCCAATATTGTATTAGTTTCAGGTGTACAGCAAAGTGATTCTCATATATATAATATATCTATATATATTCTTTTTCAGATTCTTTTTCATTATAGGTTGTTGCAAGATACTGAATATAGTTCCCTGTGCTATACAGTAAATCCTTGTTGTTTTTCTCTTTTATAAATAGTGATGTGTCTCTGTTAATCCCATACTCCTAATTTACACCCCCTCCCGCCCTTCCCCGTTGGTAACCATAAGTTTGTTTTCTATGTTTGTGAGTTTGTTTCTGTTTTATAAATAAGTTCATTTGTATTAGTTTTTAGATTCCACATATAAGTGATATCATATTATGTTTGTCTTTTTCTGTCTGACTTACTTCACTCCATATGATAATCTCTAGGGCCATCCACTTTGCTGCAAATGGCAGTATTTCATTCCTTTTTATGGCTGAGTAATATTCCGTTATAGGTATATATACCACATCTTCTTTACCCATTCATCTGTGGATGAACACTTATGTTGCTTCCATGTCTTGGCTATTGCAAATAGTGCTGCTACGAACATTGGGGTACATGTGTCTTTTTGAATTAGAGTTTCATCTTTTCAGGATATATGCCCAGGAGTGAGATTGCGGGATCATATCAGAAAGAGAAAGTAAAAAAAAAAAAAAAATCCTGCTTAAAATCACGTCAAAACAAACAAATGTAGGAATTAACCAAGGAGGTGAAAGACCTACACTGAGAGCTATAAAACACTGATAAAGGAAACTGAAGGTGATTCAAAGAAATGAAAAGATATCCCATGCTCTCGGACCAGAAGAATTAGCATGGTTAAAATGGTTGGGCTTTCCTGGTGGTGCAGTGGTTAAGAATCCACCTGCCAGGGGCTTCCCTGGCGGCGCAGTGGTTGAGAGTCCACCTGCCGATGCAGGGGACACGGGTTCATGCCCCAGTCCGGGAAGATCCCACATGCCGCGGAGCGGCTAGGCCCCTGAGCCATGGCCACTGAGCCTGCGTGACCAGAGCCTGTGCTCCGCAATGGGAGAGGCCATGACAGTGAGAGGCCCACGTACAGCCAAAAAAAAAAAGAAAAAAAGAATCCACCTGCCAATGCAAGGGACATGGGTTCAAGCCCTGGTCCGGGAAGATCGCACATGCTGCGGAGCAACTAAGCCCATGTGCCACAGCTACTGAGCCTGTGCTCTAGAGCCCGTGAGGCACAACAACTGAGTTAATGTGCCACAACTACTGAGCCCATGTGCCGCAACTGCTGAAGCCCGTGCGCCTAGAGCCTGTGCTCCGCAACAAGAGAAGCCACCAAAATGAGAAGCCCGCGCACCACAACGAAGAGTAGCCACCGCTCTCTGCAACTAGAGAAAGCCCGTGTGCAGCAACAAAGACCCAACGCAGCCATAAATAAATTTAAAAAAAAAGAAGTGGCCATGCTACCCAAAGCAATCTACAGATTTAATGTGATCCCTACCAAATTACCCATGCCATTTCTCACAGAACTAGAATAATCATAAAATTTATATGGAATCACAAAAGACCCAGAATTGCCAAAGCAATCCTGAGGAAAACAAGCAAAGCTGGAGGCGTAACCCTTCCAGACTTCAGACTATACTACAAAGAAATAAAAACAGCATAGTATTGGCACAAAAACAGACACGTGGATCAATGGAACAGAATAGAGAGCCCAGAAACAAACCCACACACCTGTGGTCAATCAGTCTTCAACAAAGGAGGCGAGAATATACAATGGGGAAAAGACAGTCTCTTGGACAAGTGGTGTTGGGAAAGCTGAACAGCCTCATGTAAATCAGTGATGTCAGAACACTTCCTCACACTATACACAAAAATAAAATCAAAATGGCTTAAAGACTTAATATAAGACATGACACCATAAAACTCTTAGAAGAGAATATGGGCAAAACATTCTCTGACATAAGTCGTAGCAATGTTTTCTTAGATCAGTGTCCCAAGGCAAAAGAAGTAAAAGCAAAAATAAGCAAATGGGACCTAATCAAACTTATAAGCTTTTGCACAGCAAAGGAAACCATAAACAAAACAAAAAGACAACCTGTGGACTGGGAGAAAATACTTGCAAATGATGTGACAGACAAGGACTTAAATCTCCAAAATGTACAAACAGCTCATATAGCTCAATATTAAAAAAAAACAAGACAGTCAAAAAATGGGCAGGAGACCTAAATAGACATGTCTCCAAAGAAAACATGCAGATGGCCAGCAGGCACGTGAAAAGATGCTCAACATTGCTAATTATTAGAGAAATGCAAATCAAAACTACACTGAAGTATCGCCTCACACTGGTCAGAATGGCCATCATCAAAAAGACTACAAATAATAAATGCTGGAGAGGGTGTGGAGAAAAGGGAACCCTCCTGCACTGTTGATGGGAATGTAAATTGGTGCAGCCACTATCGAAAACAGTATGGCGGTTCCCTAAGAAACTAAAAATAGAGTCACCATATGATCCAGTGATAAAGTATTTTTAAATTAAGGTATGTACATTGTTTTTATAGACACAATGCCATTGCACACTTAATAGACGGTAGTATAGTGTAAACACAACTTCTCTATGCACTGGGAAACCAAAAAGTTCATGTAACTCACTTTATTGTGATATTTATTCACTTTACTGCAGTGGTCTGGAACTGAATTTACAATGTCTCTGAGGTCTGCCTGTAATGAGGGCCAGCCTGTATTGGTGTGTGTTATATCATGCGTTGTGCTAAGCTTTATATAACTTGCATTGCCGAATCTTCAAAGTGACTTTCCGGGGTAGCTGCTGTTATTATCCCATTTAACAGATGAGGACACTGGGGCTCAGGCATGGGCCCCTGCTTTGCACTGCCCAGCATGAGAGCTTTGCATCTATGCAATGATGTCACAGTGTCACACACGGTCCAGAATCAGTGTTCACTATCCATGTAGTCTTGTAAGAAGCCGGGCACATGCTATAAGTAAGCACTTCACGTGAGCTTACCTCTTTAAACTTTGCAACAGTCCTACGAGATTAGCGTATTCCTCCTCGCATTCTGTGGCTGGTGAAGCCAGTGCCTGTTCCTATGACAGCTGATGTCGGGAGAGCCAGGGTTTGGTTGATTTATCTGCACTGTGTCACATGCCCAAAGATTTTGATTTTATTGTCTGGGGTGGAGTCGGATATTGGCATTTGAAAAAGCTACCTGGGTGATTTTGATGCGTAGCTGGGGCTGAGACCCTGCTGGCCTGGTGGCAAAGCTCATATTCTTTTTTTTTTTAAAGATTGGGAGCGATTGATTGATTGATTTATGGCTGCCTTGGGTCTTTGTTTCTGTGCATGGGCTTTCTCTAGTTGCGGCGAGCGGGGGCTACTCTTCATTGCTGTGAGAGGGCTTCTCATTGTGCTGGCTTCTCGTTGCAGAGCATGGGCTCTAGGAGTGCAGGCTTCAGTAGTTGCGACACGTGGGCTCAGTAGTTGTGGCTCATGGGCTCTAGAGCGCAGGCTCAGTAGTTGTGGCGCACGGGCTTTGTGGCTCCGCGGCATGTGGGATCTTCCCGGACCAGGGCTCGAACCCGTGTCCCCTGCGTCGGCAGGTGGATTCTTAACCACTGTGCCACCAGGGAAGTCCCGAAGCTCAAGCTCATATTCTTAACCAAGATTTTAAAATTTAAAAAAGCCATGGACTTCTCCATTCAGGGTGTTCATGGTTTCCCAAACCTAGATCTTTGTTCGATAAACAGACTGGCTTCAAATAAAATAAAGTTTGAATCATACTACTACTACTATTGTTAAAAAAAAAGTGCACGGGGAAGAGGTTTTTCAAAAATTTAGATATATTGGTACATTAATAGAAGTGCCCAGGGCAAAAATCGCTTTTACTCACCTGTCATCCCCTGCTAACACAACGAACTTTATTTTCTAAGGATCTTGAAAAGAATATGAATTGGGGGGTTCCTGAATGGTGGGAAGTGTGGGCTTTAACAGGAGAGCACAAAACAACTTTTCGTCTTCATTCTTCCACTCTGAGAAAAGAACCGCTCTCCCAGGCCTCTTGGAGATGCCGGGAAGGGAAATTTGACTTTCGGTACTTCAGAATTAAGGGGATGAGTGTGGAAGATAATTTGTAATGTGGAAATCCGCCGGGCTGCTTGCTTCTGTATCTTGAGGCCGGTGCTCTTCCGAGTTGAGCTGGGCACCGGTCTCGGCATGGTGTCCGCCCTCTGTGAGGCCTACGTGCCACGCCAGTTAATAGATGACCCGCTTGACCTGCGTTCCCAAGCTCTCCCGGCTTGTCTGTCTCCATGACACATCCTGCAGCGCGTGAACAGACTTGTCCCTGCTTCTCAGAGAAGCCGTGTGCTCTTGGTATTGACGCCTTCAAGGAAGTGGGGAGCACAGGCTGCGTCCAGGACCAGGTGTGGAGGCTTGTGGTTTCAAAACGTGGCTGAACTGCTTGGGTGCGTTCCGTGAGTTGAGACTCGAAGCAGGTCTGGCTTGGCCATGAGTGCTGGCCGTGCCGCTGAATGCTCCTCTGGGCTCTGTTGAGAGGTCGCGTCTGGTATTACCAAAGGGGCTTCACGTGGGAAGGGGCAACCTCCACCTGCTCGTGAAGGAAGGACTCACCTCAGTGTGGACATTTGAGGGACCATGAGAACAAACAACGGTCTAAAAAAAGGAAAAAACGGGTTTTCTTGTTGTTTTGCTAAAAATAATAATTTTAATGGTAGTAGTAATAATAATAACTGCAGCTAATTATAATTGCCAGCTCTGTGCTAAGCACATCACAGATACTGTGTGTTCTAATTCTCACCACAATCCCCTGCGGTAGGTTTACCTTTAGCCCCATTTTACAGCTGAGGAAACTGAGGCTCAGGAATTTCAAGGAGATGGGTCTTGGAGGTGGCAGAGCCGTTTTTTTTCACCTGGTCTTTTTATTTCTCAGCCTCGTGCCCTTTCCTTTCTCAGGAGTGCAGACCTAGAAAGTCATTTTGTAAATTCAGCTGAAACGTGCCTCTTGAAAAGTTCCTGCGATTAGTTCAAATCTGCTTTCTGAAGGGAGAGGAGGCATGTGCGGCCTCTTGCACATGACGTTCTTTCAAAGGGGTGCAGGCCATTGTGCTGTTTGCCCCCTTCCACTCCCACGGTTCCCCCTCTCAAAACTGGCTGACACCTACTCCTTCATCTGTTTCCCGCTGGGCTTTTCACTCTCCTATCATGTCATCCGTTTGATCCATATTCGTCTGAAAATGTTCCCCGTTCCAAATATAAAACTGAAAACATGATCCCACTGGGAACATTTTTTTTTTTTTTTTAAAGCAAGAAACTGTGAGGTGTGGAGTTTTAGAACTACAAGGGATCTTAGAGACAATGTAACCCAACTTTGTACATGAGAAAACTGAGGCCCAAGGTCACTGGACAGTTAGTGGTGGATCTGCACACCCATGGCTTACCCACGTCTCCAGTGACAACCACAGGATGGCTGAGAGGATGAAATGGGGTTACATTTGTGACATCCATCGTTCAGTATTTATCTGGTACAGAGAGGTGGCTGTATCTTGGGGAGACATGATGAGGGCTATCCGTGGGGCAGTGGGGATGGAGGGAGATGGGAAGGATTCAAGATGTGAAAGAAATTAGACCTGGCGGTAGGCTGTGAGAGGGGGAGCTCTCAGAGATGAATGACTCCCAGGTTTCTTCAAATGGGTTTCAAAGGATGAATAGGAGTTTACCCAGTGGGTAGGGGAGGGATAGCCCTCTGCACAGAATGAACGGCCGTGTGATAGGCATCTTCTGTTGGACTTCGGTTGCCCCAGTACAGCACAGAGAATAATGAAACAGGCATCTTAGCAGCAATGACAACCATGAAAACAGCAGGGAGAAAATGAAAACCAATGCTTTAAACAGTGTTTGAAGGACATTCTAGTGTCTTTGTTGACTGATGTCTCGTGAGCTCCATCCAGAGGCTCCAAGTTAATGAAATTTAAGCAGTTAGCCTCCCTCCTGACATGGCTCGTCCCCGATGTCACCCGAGCTGTGGGTCTGATGACTTCCCAGAGAGCAGGGGCATCTCAGGCCCTCTGATCTCCCTCTGAGCTGCCTCTTTTATGGCTGTTATCCGACCTGGATCAGAACTGGAGGTGGGTGGGCAGCAGCAGGGCGCATCATCACAGCTGCCAGAGCAGTTCCAGCCACGCTTTCATTCCTCTCCTAAAAGTACATTTTAATCAAACTTTACAAATATGTTGGTTTCTGACCCAATCGCCAAAGCACAAAAGTGCCATTTATTTTGGAATGCTAAACCAAAGCCCATTTTCTTCCATTTTTGTATTTGAATTTTCATTTGTTCCATTTCTGGAGCTGATTGTACATCTTGAGATCCCGAGTCTGGGAGCTTCCTTCCGAAGAGTGTTTTGTGTATGTGTGTGTATGTGCACTCATGCACACTCGCGCGCGTGTGTGTGCATATATACACACATGACTCCGCACAGACTGCTCAGCTCCTGAGAAGCAGAGCTGAGTGGGTGACCTGGAACCAGCCATGCCTGAAGCCTCCCCACTTATTGGGCATGTCTGACTTACAGGCCCTGTGTCCCCAGTAGGGATGCTCTAGATAAACAGGCCTGAGCACATCAGTCCTGCCTGGTCAGCTCCCCATCCCAGTCTTCCCCACTGTGTACAGCAGCCTGTGGGCACATTGGAAACCACAGGGTACTTCACCCAGACTCCTGGGCTCACAGACTCCCTGGGACCAGAGAGTTTGCCGCTGTAAAATCAAAGGGGGCCATTGAATGGCATGCTCCCTGAATGTTGCTCTGAGCTTGCCCAGGTGGAGAATCTGTCACCAAACAGGGTAGACCGCACAGCACTGAGCACAAACGCTGTCCCAGAGCTCATGTGAGCCCTGCATATGTATCGTCATCTCACTTCATCCTTCCCACAACCTTGGTGACCCAGAGAGGTTCAGGAACACGCTCAAAGTCACACAGCTGGTGGAGCAGGACCAAGAAACGGGACAGTCCGGCTGCAAAGGAGGTTGGTGAGCTTAACCCTGGTGCAATTACTGTCCCCAGGATGTGGCTGTGACATGTCTACACCTTATCAGTTATAGGGGTATTAAGAGTCATTTCTCGAAATACCTGTGAGCTGGAGAAAGAGTGAGGGGGACACCCTGTAAAGGCTGGGCCTCTCTGGAGGAGGGATGAGGGCACCAGGGGGTACCAGAGGAAAGACCCATGGTGGGGAGGGGCCCCAGACTACCAGGGTTTAGAAGGAAACTCAAATGACTTGAGCTTACTAGCCTAGAGGAGGGAGAGGGTAGAGAAATATCTGAAACTCTTTGAAGAACTCAGAAGGAATTAGCTAGTGCCCCATGTCCCCAATGTGTAGCTGTTCCATACTGCCGACGTCTGTTTGGTATAAGGAAGGACCTTTATATGATTGTGAAGCCCAGATGTGGGAGGACCTGACTCATATGGTAGTGAGTGCCCCGTCCCTGGAGGCATGCTATCAAAACAGAAACCACTTGCCTTATTTAATGAGAATTTCAGTATTCACTAAGTGCACTGGGGGTGGGCAGGAAAGACAGCCTTTTAAGCCTAACATAAAACTAAGCCAAAGTTTTAATTAATTTCCCAAATTTCCAGGAAACATTAGAGACAGACATAAAGTTTCATGTGGAAAGATGTTCTTCCCAGAACTATTTATCATATTAAACATTAGAAACAACCCAAATGTCCCCAAATTGGATATTAGCGAGGCACATTGCGGTACCGCTACATAATGTAATATTAATTTGTCATCAAGATAAGGTTTTAAAAACAGCATATAAGTCACAAGAACAACTCACCACGTGATGTAAGTGACAAAGGAGGATGCGAAGTTGTATAAATACATATATGTAAAAGTACATGAATATATGCATCTGTGTACAGGCACATGTAAATTGATCTATGAATAGGAAAGGGTGGATGGACTGTAAGAAAATGGTAAACAGTGATAATGGTCTGTTGGTGGGATAGGTAGGGCAAAATCCCGATCCGTATGCCGCAAAGTTTTTCACCAGGGGTCTATATCCCTTTTATACTCAAAGCACACGCTATTAAAATGTTGTTTTTGAAGACTAGAATGACGGGGAAATACAGTATCACGTTAAGTGAAAAATGCAGAATGCAAAAATATGCATATATTATGACCCTAATTATGCACATAAATTTAGTTATTTATTCCCTGTTTATTTCATGGAAGGTATTGGAAACAATATGGATAAACACACCTGTACACCCTCCCCATCCCCACCTGGGGAACCTTGAAGCAGATATTTTAAAATGCTCATGATTGGGCTTCCCTGGTGGCGTAATGGTTGAGAGTCCGCCTGCCAATGCAGGGGACATGGGTTCGTGTCCCGGCCCAGGAAGATCCCACATGCTGTGGAGCGGCTGGGCCCGTGAGCCATGGCCGCTGAGCCTGCGCGTCCGGAGCCTGTGCTCCGCAACGTGAGAGGCCGCGACAGTGAGAGGCCCGTCTACTGCAAAAAAAAAAAAAAAAAAATGCTCATGACTGTCCCTGAGAGTTGTAGGTAATTTTGTTTTTCTACTCTATTTTCTTCAAAATTTTCCAATATATGTATATTTTTTCTATTAATGTTTCTATAATCAAGAGGGAAGCCCCAGAAAAGCTCCAAACAATTTCTGGCGCCTGTTAGGAACCCGATGGCGGTCAGTTCCCCTTCCTGTCATCACCCGCACCTTCTTGTTATCCCCAGTGAATGGGCAGATAGATGAGCCGAGACCTCCCAGACAGTGGAGGCCCGGGCTGTGCTGTCCTGGGCTGTGCGTCCTGCAGGAGGGGCAGCTGTGGGCCCCGCTCACCTGATCACTCTCCAATGGGGCAGAAGGCCAAGCCCATCCCCAGGTTCAGCCAAGGTTCCTGCCTGGTGTGACCCTACGAAGTGCTTTGTTGTCCCTCTGGAAACTGGCTCAGGAAATCCCAGGTCTCAAAATGCCTTGTTAAACAAGGTAGATTCCATCCTTGTTAAACAAGGATGAATTCCATCCAAGTTCATCAGCTTGAGCCCAGCCTTGTCATAACCCCAGAATCACAGTGAGTATAAACAGGGGTGATGTCACTCCCGGAGTACACCCTGAGTTTACTTACACTTTTGTAAAGAGGTAATTTGCCAAAGTACAGTTAATCCCACCATGCTTTATAATTGAAAGGTGGCCAGAAACGATTGCTGACAGACAACTGATCAACAGGAGCCCTTAGTGCCCAATTCATCAGCATCTAATCCAGAGTCTGTATTAAGATGGAATGAGATTTAAAAAAAAAGAAAAAAACCCTCTGCCAACCCCCTCCACTGTTGTTTCGGTAGAATGCCCGCTGTTCCCCACAGTTTGGGAGTTTGACTAAAAGCTTTGTTTGAATACTTTTCTTACATGAAAAAAGACACATAAATGTAAATTGTCAAAACATAAGTGTGATTTTTCCCATTGGAGGCATTGAATTACCTCCACTTCATTTGATACGTTTGTGGGGAACTGTCAATCACTCTGCCCAAGGTTGGGGGAGGGGGAGGGGAGTAAAACCAACAGTATCTTCCAACATTCTAGAAAGGTAAGCCAGGGACTTCCCTGGTGGCATAGTGGTTAAGAATCCGCCTGCCCAGGCAGGGGACACGGGTTTGAGCCCTGGTCCGGGAAGATCCCACATGCCGTGGAGCAACTAAGCCCATGAGCCACAACTACTGAGGCTGCGCTCTAGAGCCCATGAGGCACAACTACTGAGCCCACGCACCACAACTACTGAAGCCCACGTGCCTAGAGCCCGTGCTCTGCAACAAGAGAAGCCACCGCAAAGAGAAGGTCGCGCACTACAACGAAGAGTAGCCCCCGCTCACCACAACTAGAGAAAGCCCGTGCACAGCAACGAAGACCCAACAGTGAAGACCCAATGCAGCCAAAAAGAAATAAATTTTAAAAAGTTGAAAGATAAGCCACCAGCTGGCACTCAGGAGCCACCTAGCTCCTGTCCTTCCCAAGGCATGATACATTTTTTGGTTTTGCCTTTGATTCTGTGAGTGATCTTGTAACCCTCCAGTAAATTCCCTTTTAAAAAAAGTTAGTTTTTGCTTTTATAGTTTTCACACAAACACACACACACACACGAAGACTCCTGATACCAATGTGTTGAAGAAAAATAGTTCAGAGAGGCTGAGGAACTCACACACGGTCACATAGTAACTGAAGGGCACACTGGGGTTTGTACCCTGGTGACGAGACTCCGGAGCCCACACTCATAAGCACCACTGCCTGGGGTTAGCTTTGCAAACCCTAACTTGATCCAGCTGTACCAGATCCCGTTTCCCTTTTCTGCTGCGATTCCTTGCTGCTCACCCCATGCCATCCCAGTTCTCCATTTCTCTCCTTGCCTGGAGACAGCCCACTGCATTTCTTCATCTCATCAGGACCCCAGGGGCTGCTGACACCTAGTCTCACTGTTGCTTAAATGTAGACATCACTAGGGCCAGCTCCTGGAATCCACTTGAGGAAAGGGAAGGGGGAAAGTTTACGCCTCCAAACTTCCAAGGAATGTGCAGGGAACATAATTTGTGATGTGTGATGTGAAACACTAAACTCCTCCTGGGCTCCAAGCTCTGTCCCGCCTCTGGTCGCTGCTGGCTAGTTCTCTGCCCCGACGGCTGTGTCACGTGTGCCTGATTGAGGAAGAGCCATCCTTTTAAGGAGAACGGAGTTGACAAATGCTCCTTTCCAGTTTCTTGCAGTCTGAGACACTGGGCTTCTGCCAGCATCAGCTCAAGGTGGAAGCCATATTGGCAAATTGTTTGTCCAAACCCCCCCAGATAATCTGCTTGGCCTCCAAGGCTGCTTCCCCCACGGCTGCCATCACAGGCCTCCCATCTCCACCTTATCTCATCCCGTCAGATGGAAGAGGGGAAGCCCGATGGCAGGAAACGGGCTCTCACATCCCTTCCTCCCAACGTGGAGAAGGTGGGCGGGGCCCCATGCTTAGTTAGGCTCAGTGATGGGCTCAGTGTCGGTGCCCTGGGGCCGGGTGCCTCCAGGTCTGGAGATGAGGCAGTGGGCATCCTGGCAGAATCTTTAGCTTAGTCGAGGACGTCACAGCAGCCCTGTGCATCTGGGCAGGCAGGCAGAAGAGACCATGGTGGAACAGAATGTGGGCTCTGCAGGCAGAGCCCCTGAACGCACTTTGGTTTACTGGTCATGTCAGGGTGAACTCTAGACTCTTGTCAGCTCATTCTGAGCGCCCTTTAGCTCTTCATCCTTTCCATGGCCTTCCTTGATCACTCAGCGTGAAGGACACTGTCCCTCTGCTCAGACAACGTTTGGCTATTCCAGCATTCCAGCACGGTCCACCTGCCCCCTGAGCTGAGACTCATGCATAGTTCTGTGTTCTCCCTCTTTCCCACTCAACTCACCATAGGTCATCAAACCCTTGATGGTGGGGCCTGGGCACCAAGCTTCGAGGAGGCTCCACTCAGCAGCTCTGGAGATCCTGGGAGAGATGGGAACTGGAGGAGGGGCCCCAGCCCCACAGCATGGGGGAGAGCCTAGTGCCAGCGGCCAGAGGTGAGGGGCAGAAAGGTTGAGCTGAACCACAGAGCAGAAGCAGAAGGGGGGGGATGGGTACAGCAAGGTCTCATAATTAGGCAGAACACGCTGGTGGCAAGTGACAGAGACCCAACTCCATCTGGTTTAAGGGATTGAGGGGATTTACTGGAAAGCACTGGAGTAGCCACAGATTTGAAGAGTTTCTCCTCATACATCTCTCCTCCCATAGATACACTTGTATAGAAAGGCCCTGAGAGGGACGCCTCCTTGCATTTTACACGAGGCCCCCGACTCTTTCACTCTAGTCCTCACCTTGGCCAGAAGCCACATCTGCACAGCCTTCTCCTCTAGCTCCAACTTCAACAGTCTCCGCCTGGGACCCTATTGGCTTGGATCACATGAACATCTCGGGTCAATCCCTCATCCTTGGGTCTCCGTTTTCTCATATCTTGAATAGATAGGTGGGACTAGATGATGTCTGAAGATTCACTGGGTCCTCATGTTCTGTGGGAGATGTGTCCTTTCATTTTGTGTCCCCGGAACCTAGTATAGCATGGTGAATACCACACAGCGGGTCTTCTTACGTGTGTGAACACATCTGCCTCTTCCCCAACATCCGTTATAGCTCTGACCCACTGAGAACTGAATTTCACAGCATTTCTCAGGATCCTTGAATCCTGGGCCAAGCCCTGCATTGGAAAAGACATGTTTGCAGATAAGGTCGGGGAGATCTTTCTGCAAAGGTGTGGCAGCTTGGGAACAGCTGAGTGTGTTGGATGGCCTGCTGAGGGCATTCCTCTCCCTCTTGGCTCTGCCTTGCGTGGAGGGTGGAGGGACGGGTGCCCAGAGAGCTGCTGGTGGATGAGGTGAGGCCCCAGGAAGGGACTAACAGTTCTAGCCCCCGTGCTTCTGCCGGGGTCAAGGCGGAGGGCCCACAGTGACGTTCTGTGTGAACGATACTTCAGGCCGTCTGTGAGCTCCAGTCTCTGGTGCTGAAGGAAACCAGATGGTGGTGTCAGGTGGAGGCGAAGGGTTGGGGGAGCTGAGGAAATGAGCTACTCTTTGTCAATTCAGCCCCATTTCCTCTTCAGGAGGCTGAGAAGGGCTGATAAGGAATTTTGGCATCAGAGAGAATAATGCATTCACAGTGTGGGCACCTGAGGTTGAATCCCACTTCTGTCACCCATCGTACATGTGTCCTTGGACAAGCTGATGAGCCTCTTTGAGGCTCAGTTTTACCGTCTGTGAGATGGACCTGACAAAGTTGTGTCTGAATAGTAGCTGCACAAATATTGTTTAAGTTATTCTGTCATTTTTGAATGAGCACATTGCCTTGTGAAGAGTTACAGGCATACCTTGTTTTATTGCGTTTTGCTTTTTTGCACTTTGCAGATACTGTGTTTTCCACAGGTGAAGGTTTGTGGCAACCCTGCATCAAGCAAGTGTCTTGGTGCCATTTTTCCAACAGCATTTGCTGTCTTTGTGTGTCTGTGTTACATTTTGGTAATTCTCCCAATATTTCAAACTTCTACATTATTATTATATTTGTTATGGTGATCTGTGATCAGTGATCTTTGATGTTACTATTGTGATTGTCTGGGGACACCTCACACTGCACCCATAGAAGACGGAGAACTTAATCTATTGTCGAACTGACAACGAAGGATTTATATATTACATAAACTTGGTTGATAAAGCAGTGGCAGGGTTTAAGAGGATTGTCTCCAATTTTGAAAGACGTTCTATCGTGGGTAAAATGCTATCAAATAGCCTTGCGTGTTACAGAGAAATTGTTCGTGAAAGGAAGAGTCAATCAGTGTGGCAGATTTCACTGTTGTCTTCTTTTAAGAAATTGTTGCAGCCACCCGACCTTCAGCATCCTCCACCGTTATCCATCAGCAGCCATCAGCGATGAGGTAAGACCCTCCACCGGCAGAAAGAGTACGACCCCATGAAGGCTCAGATGATGGTTAGCATTTTTTAGCAATGAAGTGTTTTTAAAAATTAATTAATTAATTTATTTTTGGCTGTGTTGGGTCTTCACTGCTGCACGCGGGCTTTCTCTGGTTGTGGCGAGCGGGGGCTACTCTTCATTGCTGTGCGCGGGCTTCTCGTGGCGGTAGTTTCTCTTGTGGAGCACGGGCTCTAGGCGCGTGGGCTTCAGTAGTTGTGGCACGCGAGCTCAGTAGTAGTGCCTCGCCGGCTCTAGAATGCAGCCTCAGTAGTTGTGGCGCACGGGCTTCGTTGCTCGGTAGCATGTGGGAATCTTCCCGGACCAGGGCTCGAACCCGTGTCTCCTGCATTGGCAGGCAGCTTCTTAACCACTGTGCCACCAGGGAAGTCCCAATAAAGTATTTTTAAATTAAGGTATGTACACTGTTTTTTAAAGACATAATTCTATTTTACACTTAATAGACTACAGTATAGTGTAAACATACCTTTTGTACGCATTCGGAAACCAAAAGATTCCTGTGACTTGCTTTATTGCAGTATTTGCTTTAATGAGCTGGTCTGGGACTGAACCTGCAATATCTCCGAGGTCTGCCTGTATATCGTAAATTCAAGGTTTCTCAGCTGAGTGTGGAGAGCCCTGGGTCCGAGGGACTGCCGGGGCCAGGGTTGGGGGTGTGGGGTGGGCAGGGCTTCAATACGAGGCTGAACTCTGTCTTCTGATTTCGACTAGGGAAGCTCCACTCACATGGGTTTCCTGTGTTGGCGATCCATAGCGTATTGAATTTGACAGAAGCACTTGCTGCTCTAAAGTATCCCAGCAACTGATGGCAGAGTGGATGAGCCCTGCAATGGCCGGGTCAGGCTCTTTATCAGCAACTCAGCAGTGCCAGGGCTGTGGTGAGGACCAAGGATGCCCACTCTGTCCCAGGACCCATGATAGGTGCTTTCCTGTGTCAGCCCGCCGATACGCACAGAAACTCTGGGACGTGGATAAAGTCTCTGGTGCTCAGCCAGTGTCCTACGACAGTAAGTGGGGGATCTGGGATCAAGTTTGGGAAGTTCCTACTCCCTGGGACACGTGTCACTGGGCAGCCTTGTGTGCCCTCCCTGACCTTATGCCTGGGTTGGCTTTTTCTTTAGTTGATAAAGGCGCACTGCACCATGTTACTTTGGGAAGGGTTCTTCCATATCACACCTCCCACTTGAGTCTTCCTCCCTCAACTCTCCATCTTTTGTTTCTAGCCTCTTTCTCTGCTCAGTTTTCTTTCTCATTCACCCATGACCCCCAGGAGATTCTCAGCTTGTTATCTTTGAATGGCCGGGGCGGGGTGGGGGTGGGAGGAAGATGTCTGCTTGATAAGATGCTGGGGTTTCCATTAGCTTTGAGCTTGACACTTGTGCACGTGCTTTGTCCGGTGGGTTTTCTCCCTTCTGTGTCTGGCTGTTCCACAGCTAAACAGATCTGCCCAAGGTCGTGTTCTGTGCTCTCGTTCATCTCTGAGTCCCAGTCGGTGCAGATGGTGCTTCTCTGGTGACCCGTCCACAGCAGCGCGGGGTCAGTAATCAAAGACGTTGCACCGTCAGTCAAACACATTGATCTTTCTAACTTAGCTGACTCATTTTGTGGAATACACATGATTAATCCATCAAAAAGTAGAAGATCCTCACATTGTAAATTTGTGTGTGTTTAGAAGAAAATTACATTCTCTTTCTCTTTCTCCCCCTGGTGCCATCACTGCCATGTTTCCGTCATCCTGCGTTAGGGCAGCACCTACATAAAAGGGAAATGAGTGGAAAAGGAGGGAGGGACATGTGAGCAGAACTTTCAGACACTTTACCAAAATATAGACATCAATGCCTCACTTCGTTAAAGATGAGAAAAGGAGAGTCTTTACACATAGGAGGAACTCAATAAATAACTCAATAAATAATACACAGGAAGAAAGGAAAGCATGCTTTTCACTCTTCTCCAGGGTACATGTGCCCAGAGTCTGTTCCTAAGTTTCCAACTTGGGTGTAACGGATTTTTGGTGGCCTGTGAGCTTTACGTGGGTCTTTCCCCAAAGTGTTTTGAAATGGAGCAAAAGAGTGTATTCAGAGTTAGAAACCCTGAATTCTACTCCTGGAGTATCTAGAGCTTTTTCATCACCTCGGTGAAGCCTATTAAGACTTGAATTCTGTATCTGAAGGATGGATTATGCAGAGGTAGAATTTCTGAACTTGGATGTTTCCTGTGAGACCAAGGAGGATTGGTGAGAAGCCGCCCTACCTACCTGTCAGGGGCACCAAGAGGGTCACAGGTATGGTGACTGCGACAGTGCCCTGAGGTGATGAAGAAATCTGTGTAAAATTCTAGGTGCTTGTGGTTCTTGTGGACGATGCACTGTGATCCGTCCAGCTGGCTGAGGAGTGATGGGATAGGTGCTGCTTCAAGGGACGTGGACTTGGGCTGGACAGAGACTGACTCTAAGCCTCCGCCCATTCCCACCATCCAGGGCGCATCTGTCCTGGGAGTTCTGCTTTCTCCTGCTTTTGGCCTCAGATAATGCGTCCAGTGATCATGTGTCTTGGCCACTGGCTGTCTTTGCCCGGCTGGACCTGGGCAAGGCTGCTTCTAAACTCTGTTTCCTCAGGTTTTATCGAACATCTTGATCTGATAGAGAGGAGATTCCCACCCCCAAAGGCCTTTCTCCCAGTTTCCTACCCCCAACCCCACTCCTGGGTTCCTGTAAGAGTTCTGTAGCTCATCCGTGCTTTCAGGAGACTGAGCTAAAACAAATAATGGATTTTTTTTTTTTTAATAACCAGAGGGACGAAATCTCATACAAAGGGAGTGATGGTTGTCAGAATCCAAGCCAAAGGTCAAAATGGGGCTGAATGTTTTGTTCATATGACTGTGTAATTTGTAGATTTTTGTGTGTGTTGGGGCGGGCAGGCTGGACCATCACCATCCAAATAGCGAATCTAAATGAGACATTCCAGGAAAATGAGACACGTTAGGCCTTCTCCTTTAATATCTCAAACAGAAAAAACAATTCTTCCAGCCACCACAAGAATGTCTTATTGCCAATAGGGCCACAGCCCCCAATGGTCAGGTACCGAGTCAGAGGATTAGAATCAAACTCGGGTAATAGCAGGGGGGCGCCTACCATCCTGGGCAGGAAGGAATGGGGCCCGTTTTGGGTCTGATCTGTATAGCAGACCGCTTACCAGTCCAAAGCAGAAGGTGTGTTAGACACAGCTACACGGAGAACTCTCTCTGAGGACCAGGCCACCCTCAGTGGAGCACTGAGGAAGCACCAGGTGTGACCAGGAATCAGGTCTCTGCCCTAGTCTAGACGGAGTAAGTAAATTGAGGCTCGGTCGTGTAAGGGGCTCCGCCTGTTACCTCCAGCTGGTTGGCCGTGGGGCCTTGAACTCGGACACTGCCTGCTGTCTCCAAGTCCAGGGCTGTCTTGGGGACCTCAGAGAGGTCATCTCTGCTGCTCCTCACTTCCTGGGTGCTCAAGACAAGGCCTGTTGGGCCCTTTGAGGACTCACAGGAGGCCCTGCTCAGAGTTTGGCGTGGTCTGCGCACCCCACGCCTTCTAGGGGGCTGCCCTCAGCTCCCCCCAGCTCCAGCCTGCAGCCTCTGGGCCTGCCACTCTCTTTCTCTATTTACAGACACTAATTATTTCCCATGCAATTGAACAACTTAAGCTGTGAAAATTTGATAAGACAATTTAATTGTTGGCTTCTATGTGTCTGCTTGATATAGCTGGGATTCTTGGGAAGGGGAGCTGGCGGTGTGAGCAGAGCCACTTAATTAGAGAACTAAAACAATGGAGCTAGATTAGGGAGCCCCAGCAGTTGCCAACCCTGGACAGATTTCTCTGCACTCCCCCTTATAAATGGGGCCCTTTTTGTAAACTTTACCGGTACTGTCCTCTGGGTGGTAACAAAGATGCAGGTCACAGACACTTGGTGGGCGGTAGGGTAGTTGGCTTTGCATGGGGCAGCTCTAAACTCTTAGGAGGGAGCTTGTTTTTCAGGGGAGAAGTGTGTGGGTTTGATGAGAAGACAATTCGGCTTGTGTGGTCACAGCTAAGGCAGTTTTACCAAACAGCCTTCTCATTGGTGGAGAAGGATGGGGGCTGGTGCTGAGGAGAGTATGTGCAAGTCTTTGTGAGTTACTCATAGCTGTTCAGTGGACTTTTGTCTTTTCCTGGGTCTACATGAGTATTTTTATTGCCATTTGCCCAGTGCCACATCATGGGGGATTGGTGCTGATTTTAGGCCGTGCACCCTCATTTTATTGAATCAAATCCTTGTGATAACTCTGCGAGGGAGGGGTAGGAATCTATTCTTATTGCAGATGCAGATCGTAAGACTCAGAGAGGTTAGGCAACTTGTCTGAGGCAACACAGCTAGAGAGAAGGATCAGGATTCAAATATTGGGTTGGCCAAAATGTTTGTTCGTGTTTTTCTGTGAGATGTTATGGAAAAACCTGAACGAACCTTTTGGCCAACCCAATAGGTTGTAGTGGACACTGTCAGGGCTCTGCACGTTCCTGTTTCTGACTCTCCCAGGAGATCTTCCCTTGAGCTACTGGCAGTCCCACTGCCTTCTGGGCATCCTGCAGCCAATGAGAATCCATTGCTGGAGTATAAAAGGCCAGGTCCCTGCCTGGAAGCAGGACAGACCCCAGGTGTAATTTATGCTCCGGAGTCCCCCATGGGATCAGGCGGAAGCTGGGAGCTGGCCTTGAATCACACCCTTGCTTGGCTTCTTCCCTTTCTCATCAAGTCCTCCTCTCACTCCCCTGTTTCCTTTCCTTCTTCCTTAATAAATCTCTTACACACAAATTCTCCTCTTCAGGTCTGCTTCTGGGCCACCTGACCTAAGTCACAGATGTATATTTGACCCCTGCCTGCCCTCCCTGGAGGCCTGCAGCCTTGTCCCTTGTTCCATGTGGTCAGCATATCTCCCTAACCGGACTGTGAGTGTGGGAAACATCCAGCTTGGAATTTCTGCGTAGACCCAATTCCCAGTAACATAGAAGATGAGCCAGAAGGATCTCCTTGGGGTGAAATTCCTTAGCCTCGCTAATGCACGGATTCCTCATCTGTAAAGTGGGAGTAATTAATGGTGTTGACAGTAAAGGACTCATGAGGCATGAATGAGTTTGCATATGGAAAACACTTGGCGTGGAGGCCGTCCTGAGTGCTCATCACGTGTTAGTAATTATTATTGGAATTCAAGCCTCTGTCATCCTAGTTGGGGTTCAGAACTAGTTCTCCCTAGTGCTGGGAGTTCTTGTAGGGCAGGAGCCAAGCCAAGTGTTCAACATATTCTAAGCACTTGCTAAAATTTTTGGAGGGGAGGTTAGGGGGTTTTTTAAAGGCTGTGGTTGGGTAGATGGAGTATTTGCCTGCCACTGTCGGGAAAAGTGTTTTGTAATTTTGCTGTGTTGTGTCATGTTAACTGTTCCATTCTCTCTCAGTCTCCCTTTCACTTGTGGGACAAGTTTGCCAAGCATTTCACCAGCACCGTGAGGGGAAGAGAGAGGACAGCAGGAGACGGGACAAGTGTGGCAAACAGGAGGAGCCACTGGCGCTGGCGGCGTCCCCCAGATGCCTGAATGTAGGGCCTGATTAACTTAAAATATTTCCCAGCTTCTGAAGGAGAGGCGCTCTTACAAGGGCTAATCTGAGGCTCAGAAAACTTGAATATGTCTAAATCTCACATGGTCGGGTATGGAGCGCCGGTGGTTGTCAGGTCTGTGGGGAGAGCATTTTAACATTCAGGGAGCGGATGGTGGTACCCGCTGCCTGGCTCCCTGGTCCCATACTCCCTCTTTGCGGCTGCCTGGATTCGGGAACTTGCATTCTCTTTTCTTCCCCTTGTGAGGGCTTAGACGATTTTCCCTTTTGAAGGCATAGAAATAGATGGCTTTGGATTCAGAACACAGCCTCTGTTGCCTCCTTCCTCCCCGAGATGCCTGCAAAAATCAAAGTGGGGCCTTTGCGATGCCATTCCCCTGGCGTCCTCTTGATGTGTTAATGGGTCACACTCGTTGCACTGCCTTCCCTGCTCCCGGGGACGCTATTATATGGGCAGATAGTTCTCCCTTTCCCCTCAGATCAGGTGGCGTAGGGCCAGGCGGGGAGCAGTTGGTTTTCCTGTCATGAACCACGCTGTGCTAACTTTTGATCTTTGACGGGGAGTTTCCTGCAAAGATGCAGACAGAGTGGAGGCTCTAATCCTGGCTGCCCTCTTAGCACAGTGAGGCCTGTAGCAAGAGGGGCATTTTGTTGCCATTGGATGGTGTATTCATTTTCTATGGCTTTGGAGCGACTTAAAACAACACCCATTTATTAGCTCATGGCTCTGTAGCTTAGAAGTCTGGCACGGTGTGGCGAGTTCTCTGCTTAGCATGTTACAAGGCTGATTCCAAGGGGACGGCTTGGCTGAGCCATATTCTGGGAGCTCTGGGGAGGAATCTGCTTCGAAGCACATTCAGGGTATTGGCAGAATTCGGTTCCTTGTGGGTGGAGGACTGGGGTCCCGTTTCCTTGCTGGTCATCACTTGGGGTTTCTCTGAGCAATTGAGGGCTGTAGGCGTTCCTTCTCATGTGGTCGCCTCCAACATCAAACCAGCAAAGGCACGTCAAATCCCCCTCATACTTTGACACTCTCTGACTTCCTCTGCTGATGCCAGCCAGAGAAAACTCTCTGCTTTTAAATGCTCAGCTGTTTGGGCCAGGCCCACCTGGATAATCTCTACTTTTTAAGGTCAGTTGACATGGGGCTTTAATTGCATCTTCAGAGTCCCTCACAGAAGTCTTATACCTAGGTTAGTGTTTGATTGAAAAATAAAAAAAGCTGACAACAAGCTAGGTAAACTTCAGCAAATGTTCGGCAGACAAAAGGGTCAAAATCTTTACTAGACAAAGAGATCTTGCACAACAGGGGAAAAACTAGCAAGGGACATGAACCCACTGGTGAAGTCAAAGAAGCCATCTTTAAGAAATAATCAGGAGAACAAATACCTATTTACAGGTGTGTTCACTGCAGTACCGCTTAGAACAAAACATTGCAAAAAAAATCCCTGAAATGTTTAACAGTTGAAGAGCGGTTGAATAAATGATAGCATATTTATGTGATGTAATTTTGGGCAGTCATTATAATTGTGCTTGAGAGAATATCTGCTATCAGGGGACCAAATGTGAAGTTTCATTTTTAAACAATGGAAAACTCAGTATGAGAGTTGCGTATGAGAATGCTCCCGTCCCCACGTGCCTGCTGCACACACAAGAGCCCGTTAACAGTGGAGCTCTGTGTGTGATGCAATTATATGGGATTTTTATTTGCTTCTGTATTTTCTTTTATATTTTATGTTTCTGTTTTCTAAATTTCTATAATGAGCTTATGCAAGCAAGTTATATGTTATTTTTTTTATTTTTATTTTTTTTGCGGTACGCGGGCCTCTCACTGTTGTGGCCTCTCCCGTTGTGGAGCACAGGCTCCGGACGCACAGGCTCAGCGGCCATGGCTCACGGGCCCAGCCGCTCCGCGGCATGTGGGATCTTCCCCGACCGGGGCACGAACCCACGTCCCCTGCATCGGCAGGCGGACTCTCAACCACTGCGCCACCAGGGAAGCCCTATATGTTATTTTAATAAATCAATACCTGTTAAGTTGGTGCATGAAAAAGCTGAAAACACTGTGGGAACAAGTAGATATAGGTCGTGCTTATTAGTAGAAAATCATAATATTGTAAAGGTGTAACTTCTCTTTAATCTATTTATTAATAAGTTAATCTATAAACCCAGTGAATCCCAATTAAGACACTAAGAGGATTTCACTTTCAAAATTTGTCAAAAGGATTCAAAAGTCACCTGGGGAAAAATGTGCAAAAATAGGGCAATTCTGTAAAAAATAGTAATGAAGGGAGGGATGGTACCAACAGATCTCAAAATGTATCCTGAAGCTGTTGTACAATAATCAATATGTTTGGTTTCAGGAAACAAATGAACAGAAGGGACCACCCTCTCCCCCATCCCCATATATACTAAATACCCAAGGGAATTTTAGTATATGTTAAAAAGCACTTCCACTTAAATCCAGGGGAGGGAAGTATGGATTATTTAATAAATGGGACAACTGACCAGTCATTTGGAGAAAAAAAAATTTATAAAGCTAAGTTTCCAGTTCCTTGTTTCTTTCACTAGATGGATCAGAGGGTGATTTTTTCTAAACACCGAAGTCGGATGCCACTCCCTGGTTTGGAGCCCCACAGTGGCTGCCCGTTGCCTTTAGAAGAGCGCCCCCGTGATGTACGGCGGAGGCCCCTCCCACCTCTGTGAGCGATGCCCCACCTCCCTTGTCCTGCTCTCTGCTCTGAGGATGCGCGGCTCTCTCCTCTCTGTTCTCCGGACTCAGCAAGCTCCTTCGTGCACCGAAGCTGCACCTGCTGTTATCCCATTTGCTCCTCCTCAGCTCCTCCTCAGCTCTTTCCACGGCTTCCTCCTTCTCACGAGACCCGGCCACCTCCATCCTCTTTCATATTCTCCTGCATTATTTTCTCCATAGCTCTTGTCATCCTCTAAAATTATTTCTTCCTCCAGTCGCAATTTGTGGTTGGTCTGTCATCCCCGTACTGGGATTCGAGCCCTTGGAGGGCAGCTGTGTTACCTCGTCTTGTTCACCCCAGTAACCCAGTGCGTATAAACAATACCTGTAACAGAATAAACCTGAGTCTCAATGAATGATTTTAAGCCTGAAAACGAAAGGAGAGATAAATACCTTTCCAAGCTGCCCAGAAAAAGTGAAAAGCTGTAAAGGAAGGGAATGATAAATCTGACTAGACATTAATTAATGTATTAAATAAATAGGTGGCGAGAACCCACATTGTTTCAGGCACTGATGGAGGCGCTGGGGATGCAATGGTGAGCAAGACCCACAAGGCCCTGCCCTCATGGAGCTTATATTCTGGAGAGGAAAGCAGAAGGAAGCAAACAAATAGGTATCTATATGTTGTGATAAATGCAACCAGAGAGGCAACCAGAGGTAGAAAATAGCAGAGGAAGACGTGCCTTTAATTGGGGGGATCATGTAAGTCTGCGTGAGAGGGGACATTTAAGCTGTGGCCTTGAAGAATGAGAGGAGGAAAGAACATTCTGGAAGGAGAGAAAGCAAGGTATAAAGAACTGATATGGGAAAGAGCACAGGTATGCTTGGAATGAGGAGGACAGCGTAGTGAAGCCGGAGACACAGGCAGCGTCTACGCCAGGAGGGGCCTCCTGAACTGTGGAATTTATTCTAAGAATGATGGAAAAGAACAGAAAGGTTGTAAGCAAAGAAGCAACGTGATCTGTCTTCAGTTTTAAAATGATCACAGTTGTGGCAAGTGTGGAAGTGGGAGGATCAGTTAGAAGGCTATTTTATACATTAAAAAATATCCACGGCAAGAACATGAAAAAGAGATAAAAGTAACAGTGTATCAGGAAAGAAACAGTTTCTGCCTTTTCACCCAAGGCTGCTCTTCTGAATTATAAGAGGGTTATATAAAGTGATATGAAAAATAAAAGTTTAAGAAGGGCAAGGGCTCTATAAACAGGCAGTTAATACGGGAACTCCCACCTCCTCTCTCTCTCTGACACACACACACACTTCTTCTAGAGAAAACAACACTGCACAATAATTGCCAATCAACATATGAAAAGACATTCACTGTTAGTCGTGATAAAAGAGAATACAGATCAAAATAGTAAAAAGATGCCATTTTTCACTTCTCAGACTGACAAATATTAGGAAGTTTTTTCTTTTCCAGGGTTGACTAGAGATTCAGAAAAGGGACACTTCCACATACAGTTAAAATGGGAGAAGGGTGTGTGGGGGGTTGCTAGTGTGACCTGTCTGAACTACGGTTTAACTACATCTTTCAAGACTTTAAATGGACATGGTGTCTGGCCAGCAATTTCAGGTCTAAGAACATGTGCTCAGGTATATGCTCTGATGCTGGCCATGCTCTTAATGCGTGTATGGGGTGCTCATGGCACTTCTATTATAATAAGAAAAAACCCCCCGACTATACCACAAATGACTATCAACAGGGGTCTGGTTAAATGATTTCTGGTTTATCCATTAATGGCACGCTCTTTCCTGCTTAAAAAAAGCAGCCCAAGGTGTATTGTTACATGAACACCTGTCCAAGGTGTATTGTTAAATGAAAAAAAAAAAGGCCATGTGCGGAACAATGGAAGGCACACACACACATGCATAGTGTTATATGCAGAAATCATTTTCTGGAAGGGTCTATCAGAAACTGTTATATCAACAGGGGTTGCTATGGGGGGGGACTTTTACTTTTCATTTTAAACTCTCTGTGGTGTTTGAATTTTTCAAATATACTTTATGAAGTATAACAAAAATTTGTTAAACGTTCTTAAGTTGAACAGAAATACCTTAAAAACAGGAATCAAGTTAGCTGTCATCATTCCAGGTACAACAAACAATAATAACCCCTAATCAGGAACAGTAAAGATTATGACCAACCCCTTGCATTTGCAGGACTATGTACCATTTAATCTAATGTCTTCTGACATGACCTCATTTAGTTCTCCGGGACAGTCACAGTGATTCCCATGTTACTGATCAGACATTGAGGCTGTTGGGGAGCTCCGAGTCCACATCAGGGTCTCTGATTCCCTGTGCAGGGCTTTTCTCTCTCGTACTCTGATGATAGTGATGGAGAGCATCTGTTGAAAAGGCAAGTGCTCTGTTTCCCAACACATGCCAATTTGGGCAACGTTATGGGTTAGGAATCTATCTCAGCCAATCCTACATTTTGCATTGTGACCTTGGGTGAGTCACTTCCCCTCTGTGCACAATCTCTAATGCATCTCCACTCTGTAGATACCTTTGATTTATATGCTGAATGTCTTGCCGAGGTAATTGAATTTTCAAGGTGTTATGTCATAACTCATTCCTAAAAGTTTGAAACACAAGTTAATAGGCAACACTGAAAGAACTGGGGTCCTGAGCAACTCTGTAAATCCGATTATACAAAGCGCATTTGTCATCCCCTTGGAATGACTGTTCGGGGGAGATGTGCATACACTTTCCAGCTCAGACCGTGTACTTTTCATGCAGGAGGCCACTTCTTTCCCTCCAATAGCCATGCCCTCCTCTGGCCTCCAGCGCCAGCTCTAGCACTGCTCTGACTCCATCTCTTTATATATGTTGGTGTTAATCCATCTTCTCAGGGCAGTATTCCTCGCCATGTAGCCTTTGAGCCCAGCGCAGAATCTGGAACATCGTGTATACTTGCGAAGTGCCTGTGTAACGGATCAATGAATACCCAACCTTGGCTAATTGGCTTGGCTTCTCCTGCTGTTTACGACTTTGTGTCTTTGAGTTGTAGATTTTGTAGTTGAAGACTTCTAGAATCTTAGCATAGGACTCTGTAATTCAGGGAAATGATAGAGTCTTAGAAATTGAGTGGAGGCAGTATGTGGGCTACATACGTGAGCTACAGAGACAGACACCCTGGGTTTGAATCCCGACTGGATTCCAGTTCTCCTGGTCAGGGCAGTATGCGCTGTCAGGGTCCCCGTCATGGCCCACCAAGACTGTTCAGTGCGTTCCCATCCCACTGGCAGTATTTGTGTCTCCGTGCCTAAGGGATTTCCCCTAGAACTTCGGAGGCTCCTCTGTGGTGGAGGGTAGGGGGGAAGTGCCATGTAATCAACACTTCCCTTCCCCTGCCCAGCAGTTCTCAACCAACAGCACTTGGAATTAACATTCTGTTGAAGCACATGAAATGGCCATTTCTGTAGGTCACACGTGATCGGGTAATGGCAGTTTTGTTGGTTCAGTCTAGTATAAGTACTGCAGCTCCCTTGTCCCTTGGGTGGGATTGTTGGTAGAAGCAGCAGGCTTGTTACTCCACAGAGCTTCCCCATTGGATTGATCCAGTCACCACCGTGTAGCTGGCTTAATAGCGCACTGTCTATTGCCTGGGTACCTTTCTTGTGTTACTTCCCCACTTCCCTACTGATCACCTCTCAAATCAGCTATGTGCTTTTCAGTTTTGTCTCAGGGTCTGCTTCTGGGCAACACCAACCCAGCCGACTCAGGGCTTCACTTTTGGAGGATGGCTTCGTTGTTGAGATCAAATGAGATAATGCACGTGAAGCACAGAGCACACAGCAAGTGTGAATCAGTAGCGGCTGTTACTCCTTCCACGTCTAACGTGTTCCTTTGAGAGGCTTGGTAACTGAAGCCTGGCAAGGAGAGGCAGCTTTTTCAGTGCCACTTCATGGGTTAGCGTGGGTTCCTCACTTTTGGCTGAGCCCAGGGTAGGTGATGCCAAAGGCAGACAGACCACCGGCTCGCTCCCTCCTCGCTTTCCTCAAGCTGTTGCACGATAAGATGTGATGGGGTCACTAGTCAGGCCTCCCCTTTGTTCACACGTGCAGGGATTCATCCAGGTGCGCGTGTGCTTGTGCACAAATCTTGACTGTCCAACAGGGGCATTGGTACATGGGAGGGTGGGGCTTCCCAGAGTAGACCAGAGAGAGGACAGGGCAGGGAGTCAGGAGTAAGGTCCCCAATGTCGTATTTGCTGCCAAGACTCTACCCTGGCTGTGCTGCTTTGTCCAAACGGCAGGATTCTTGGGCGGAAGGCTTGCCAAAATGTCAGCTCCAAACAGACCGAGGGATAAGACAGGTGAGCATTTTGGAGCGACTTCTCATTCAGCCAAAAGTTGGACTGGCGCCTATAATGGAAAAACATCTCATTGCTGACCACTCTGTGGCTCTGATGTAGGTGTGACGTTCTCCTGAAGATACAGACTTCTCTCTGTGCCCTCCTATCCAGGTCTGGTTTAGGTGGGCCAGGTGGGAAAATAATCTGACATGATGACAGATGGTGACCTCCTGAGAAACTCCTTGTACGGGAGGCTGCCTTGCTGTGCCGGACACAATTCTGGATTTGGATTTTGGCCCTGGCTGTGTCACTAACTCAGTGGCAAAGCCCTAACATGTTAAGCCAGTTTCCTCCTCTGTCAGGTGGGAATTCTAATGTGTCCCCGAGACAGTCCTGCAACTATCTTTCAGGAAAGATGGCTCAGGCTGGTAGGAACCAAATTCATCCTGTCAGCCCCTCTCCCACCTCTTCCGTATTGCTGGGCAAGGGCCGGAGCCATAATTCAAGTTCTAGGGGATATTACAAGCTATCGAGTGTGTGATCTGCACCAGGGCTATTGTCTAAGAGACAACATTTCCCAAAGTTTGTGCTAGAGAGCGACATTTTTGTGAACCGTATTTTCCTCACTCAAAGGCTTCTGTGGTGATTAGGTTAGCACGCCAGTTACAAAAGAAATGTTAACTCACTTTTAGGTCAGTTGAATTAAAACCAACATCAATTTATTAAGCATTTATCATATCAAAGCCCAGCTTGAGGCACATGGATGCAGAAGGGAATGATACGTGAGCCTGGCCAGAAGGGGCTCAGCATCATCTGGAGAGACAGACTGGTGAGCTCATTAGTACCATAAATGTGCTAAGGGTTAGAGCAAAGGTGCATACAGGGCATGGGGCTAGCACGGGGAAGAAGTGATTCAGTCTGGATGGGAGTGGTCAGAAGGTGTCACCCATGTCTGTTTGTTTTAAGGTTGGGTAAATTTGCGTGGTGCCAAGATGACTCACACGACTTTCCCCCAAAGCACAATGCCATATATAAGGCACAGAGGCTTGAAGCAGCAGGGGGTGTTTGGGGAGCTGTATGACATTTGACAAGTTTAAATGGATAGTTCCTGAGAGAAGGGGCATATCACCTGGCATGGCTCCACAGCCATGTCCTCTCCATGTATTATTATGAAAAATAGAAGCTGAGTGTGTTGACCCTTTGGAAACACCATAATCAAATATAGACAGCTACTCAGATTGTCTGAGTCACCAAGGAAAGGATGCTGCAGAAATGTGGCAGCTAGGAGACAGCCAGGCTGATAGAGGTGACAGGCATGGGAGATGCTGACAGAGATGGGAACTCTCCACTTCAGTGCTGTGATGCTGGCAGGGCTGGATTCACAAAGTGTACCCTCTGGAGCGGTGCCTCGCAAGCTTGACTGTGCATACATATCATCTGGGGATCTTGCTGAGGCCTGAGGTTCTGCATTTCTAACAAGCTCCCAGGTACTGTCCATGGTGCGGGTCCTCAGACCTCACTTTAACAAATCTCTAGAGAAGGTGTTGGCAAACTATGGCCTGCTACTTACTTTTGTGAGTAAAATTTTCTTGGAGCACAGCCATGCCCATCTGTTTATATATTGTCTATGGCACATTTACACTATGAGGGCAGAGTTGTGTACTTGTGACAGAGACCATATGACCTGAACAGCCTGAAAAAATCACTATCTGGCCCTTTACAGAAAAGTTTGCTTACCTCTGCTCTAGAGTAATGGTTCTTGAACTTGGCCATACAGTAGAAATACCTGGGGAAGCTTTAAACATCTCAATGCCCAGGATGCACCAAAACCAATTAAATCATAATCTCTGGAGGTTGGCTTCAGTCATCAGTATTTTTTAAATCCTCAGGTGATTCTGACGTGCAACCGAGATTAAGAAGCAGTGCTAGAGAGGCTGCCATGGTTCTGATTCATATTATGCCTGCAATTTAAAAACACACCACTAGGAGGCAGTGGCACTAGTTAGGGTATGCACAAGAGGCAGAACTATTAGGAACGGCTATCTGGATATCTCCAACTGGCTCTGGCCACTAAGATCTAATATAATTAGAACTTGCAGTAAAACTGAGAAATCACTCATAGGTGATCATCTAATATCAGCCACCTGTCTTACTCAGCTAAGGCAAGCCTGCGGACCTGTGGGCCTCAGAACTTGGCACAAGATTAACGGCTTGAGACTTTAACAAATGACTCTAATGGAAATTGCTTTTTGCCTGGACCTTATCTTTTCCAGTCTTGGCTGTTCTCATCTGAATTTTGCCCTGGGCTCTTTGTCAGGATTTCCATTCCATGGGTGGTATATCCTGTGACTTAAATTAAACCAATCATAAGTATAACTAGAATCTGCGTGGCTCTCAATAGCTTATAAAGGACTTTCACATTTATTATTTCATTTGGATCTTCACAAAACCCTGTGTGTGGAGTTTATTTCCAACTTACAGGGAAGGACACTGAGGTTCCTAGAATGGAAGTGACATTTTACAGAACTAGTGAGTGGTGGAGGTGGGACTCTTACTCAGATCTGTCCATGAACCAGTGATGGCAAGGGTGAATGTCCTCCTGACTGGAGAAAATGATCATTTTGGCCCACGTTACAATGTTGTTTCCCCCTCCCCCTGCTGCTGCAGCAGTGTCTCTCCTGCCTCACTTCCTGTGTCTCTCTCCCAACTCCTTTCAAACGAATAAAAGATTTTACAGCTTCTTTATAAATACTCTGCAGGTTTCAATCCAGCCTTTTTGTAGATTCACACAAAATCCCTGAAGGTGTTTGGTTCCCTCTTCTTTCCTCTTTCTGTTCAATACGTTTAAACCATTTTAAATCTAATGCGTCAGAACTGTTTTTGAACTCAGGTACCCAGTAATTGACTCACAGACGTGAGTTTGACCACTGGCACTTCTGCTGACACTTGAGACCACTGTAGGTCATGGGGAAGACAAATAACCTCCAACTTGAATTCAATTTCATTTCCTCTGCCCCAGTGAAACTTTTTCACCTGTCAGCCTCATGACCCTTGAGAACAAAGAACCAGCTTCTTTGACTCTGACCTGGGTGGGCTGTAGTGTTTGGAAGGCGCTGAGAGATGGATTTTGGGCCCCTTTGGACTGGCCTTTGGCCCTGGGACATGGTTGTTGGTTGGATTCCAGCATCCAAATTGGTTTTCTGTCTTAAAGTCCTTACCTTTTACTTTGGTGAATGAAGTGTCCAAACCACAAAGGTGAAAGGAGAGGAGAAGTCTAAATGCTTGTCGTTGAATCTGTGCTTCATCTCCTTCTTCATTCTATCAGGGAATCAATTTCTGATGTGCTCCTCTGAACAGAGAAAATGCTTAACTAAGCAATCCACGATTAAATGTTCAATGGGGAATGTCAGTTTTGGAATGGACAATAAATATAAGTGAAGAATATTCGATGATTATCAACCTTTGGAGATTTACTACACTCAAGTGGGCTGGGCAACCGGGATGGTGGAGGTTCTGACAAATAACCCGGATATCCTGGGACAGAACTACTTTTGTCGCTTTAGTCTTTAATAGAGCTGGTTCATTAAGTGTACTACAGTGAAATTTGATTTCATTTTTATGTGTTTTGTCTTTAGAGATTAATGTACGTCAAATCATAAGGAGACAATATATTTGTTAGAGGTGGTTTGGGGAAATATGGGTAATTACAGAGGTCTAATGGGATGTGCTGAAGCTAAGATCAGTCAATGGTCGCATCAAATCGGAGGGTTTGGTAACAAATCGTGGGCACCAAACTTGAACTAGTTTAAGCAAAAAATAGTATTTATTAGAAGGCTTTTAGAACAGCTCATAGAATTAAAGGACAAAATGAGAAATCAGGTCACGGAAAACCAGGGCAAGTCCATGCAGAGAAATAGGTCTTCAGATGCCACAAAGACTGTCCCTCTATGTCTCATCGCTGCCTTCAGCTTTACTCTCTCCTTGTAAATTCCCTCCATACCTGCAGGGTCACCTGCAGCTTCCAGACTCACATCTCAAAAGTTCGCCAGTGAGAGGAAAAGGGATCTTCTCTCCAGTATCAGTTAATGCTCTTTGAGGAAAAGAGTCTGCTTGGTCAGACTAGGGGTCCCATGTCCAAGCCCTGGGCCAATCACTGTGGCTGAGAGGTAGGGCTGGGAAGATAACAGCTCCTACTCAGAACAGAAGACAGGGCTGTAGGGAGGAGAGTGGCTCCTAGAAGTGTGGATGACACAGGCTTGGCCTTGGGGGTAGTCACTGAGGAGCAGCCGCTCTAATTTCTCTCTGTACATTTATGACTTAGGACGAGAATACAGAAAACTCTAGGGACCATTTATGGAGATGTATATATGTGACAGGTCTTTAGATAGATTATCCCACTTAGGTCAAGCCACTGAGATAGGTATAGTTGATATGCTCGTTTTACTTACGAGAAACAAAGGTCCGGAGAGGTTAAATAACTTGCCCAGAGTGACGCCACTGACAGTCGGATGCACGCTGGGTGTGGCCTCAGAGCCAGTGTTCTTTGAGGCTAGGTAACCATTAGGGTATGTTACCCCCTATCAGGCTCCACGTTGCAAGCTTTCCAAAACACAGGTTTGTTCGTGGTATTCCCTTGGTTAAATGGTCATGTACCACCTTTGCTTACAGGGTGAAGTTCAAGCTTTAGTCCTGGCTGGCAGAGCCCTTCCACCCTCTCTCCCGGTCCTTTTCCATGAGAAAACCGACATCGAATTAACCAACAGTAATTGAATCCTTGAGGCTGGGTCCTACCTCTCCTCTATAGGATGTACGGCTCACCATCCCTTACCACCCACTGCAGAGAGTCACTGAAGCCCACTGTCTTCTACCTCCTACACACCACAAGGCATCAAGTCTGGGGCAAAATAACCCCCGAAGTGTTCAAAGTTTCCAATCCCCTGGTTAGCATCAAAGGGAGAAAGCTATAATTGGTGCATAGCATTTAAATTCCAAAAATATCCTTAAAAATCTTTTTATCATTATGAGTTAAAAAAAATCAATAGATCTTGAGCAAAACTCCCTTCCTTTCTCTTCCTTTCCCTCCCTGCCTCGCCATGCCCTTCCTTTCCCATTAACCCGCCCCCATCAACCGGGTATTCAAGTTTGTTCTTATTTTAAGAAAGCAAGAGAGTGGCATGGACATATATATATACACTATCAAATGTAAAATAGATAGCTAGTGGGAAGCAGCCACAGAGCACAGGGAGATCAGCTCGGTGCTTTGTGACCACCTAGAGGGGTGGGATAGGGAGGGTGGGAGGGAGGGAGACGCAAGAGGGAGGAGATATGGGAACATATGTATACGTATAACTGATTCACTTTGATATAAAGCAGAAACTAGCACACCACTGTAAAGCAATTATACTCCAATAAAGATGTAAAAAAAAAAAAAGAGAGAACCTCTATTGAGCTTGGGTGGTTTCTCGTTCCAGAGGGCAGGGCAGCCTGCCTGTTACGGACCTGCCTTTGTTCAAATGGCCCAAGTTACATTGCAAAGTTGTCACAGCAAAGTCCTAGAACACAGCATGTCTCCCGAGTGGCTTCTTGGGGATGCGTTACCCTCCATCAGTCTCTCATAGGTGTGGGATTTATTTGCTCCCTAAAGTGAGACTGTTGGCCAGGCTGCTCAGAGGGTCTGTATGTGCTTGATGGGCATTAGTTATCCTGATCATCACTGAACAGGATGAGACCCACCCATGAGCCGAATCAAGGGCCAGGCTGTGGAGGGGAGTGGGGCTGCCTGGGAGGCCTGGAGAAGGGAGGGCGTCTGTGGGTCAGACGGAGAGAGGGGAGGTGAATCTGAGGGATGAGTCAGAGCGGCACAGCTGGAAGTAGACATGACGAGGCAGCTGGCAAGATCTCCCCAAGGCAGCTCATCCCCTGGTCCCAGAAAGAGCACTGGACTGGGAGTCAGCAGGCCTGAGTTTCCTTTTTGACTCTGTCATTGACTCAATGTGAAGCACAGGCAAGTCACGTCCACTCAGGGCCTTGCAGTTTTCTCATCTATCAGGTATGAGGATTGATCAACACTGATCAGTACTGTGGCCACCATCCCAAATGCAAAGGCAGACACACGAACAGTAACGGTAGCCCTGCGTGATTTCTGCTCTAATGCTCGATGCCCGTCTGGGGCTAAGTTCAATTCCTGTCCCGTAGGAACGCTGGGAGTTTTATAATTTCTTTATGGTTTCCCCACTGCTGACCTCCTCCAAGGGGGGACCTGCCCAAAAGAGATGCTCCGTAGAGATTCCTGAATGAATGAATGAAGAAGGCAGGCAGCGCTAACGTTAGAACAATTCCTTCTTCATGAGGAATGTGTTGTGTTGTCAGGAGGGTGGCTTTGACTCACACAGGTCTGGGTTTGTATCACGGCTCCACCAGTAGCCGATGAGTCACAGTTAGTAAAACGCAGACAGCATTTTCTTCTCTCCAGGGCTATCGTGAGGGCTTGTGACAATGCTTGAAGCATCCGGCACATGATGGGTGTGTAGTGATTGGAGGAGGAGGTTGGGAGGAGCCAGGTGAGTCATGGGCTTGATGTCAGATGGATCTTGAGCCACCCCGGGAAGACTAGACTCTGCCTCCAACCCCCTGGACATCAAAAAGCTTGATATTGTGACATTTGTCATTACTTCAGGTTGTGGAACTTGTAACAGAGAGTTTCTTTCTTTTCCACCTGCAATTCAGTGTGTGTGTGTGTGTGTGTGTGTGTGTGTGTGTGAAACGGAAAGAATCCTCCTGTGGTTGCAACCAACTCAGAAAAACATATATTTGATAGTATCCCATCCAATTGAAGTTTCCTAGTTAAAAAACGTGCATATTGACCATCATGTTGGGTAAGACCTTGGTGGAGTCACTTACCTGCTCTCAGTTTCCATTCCTGTGTTTGTTGTATGATACCGATGACACTCTTGAGCCTGATTCTTTGCCTCAGGGTCTGCTTCTGCTTCACTTGGACTCAAACTAAGGTCCTTTGGGAAGAGGACAAGACACATTCTGGCCAACTTGGCCTCCTCTGATGAATGGAGGGAGGCACTGGGGAGCCATGTGAATGACTTTTCATTTTCCATGATGAGTGACAAACATCATCAGATGAGGTAGTAAGAAAGGGAAACTACTTCCCTTGCTGTTGGCTTAAAGATGGATGGCTTTGAATATGAGTCCTAAGCCCGAGGGGCCTGAGGAAGATGGGGCAGACTCTGGATTTGCTCCGTCCCTTGTTTGGTGCAATCCAGAGATTTTGCTTCTCCTCAGTGGGGTAAAGAGAACCTGCCTTGTTCATCTTTCAAGGGCAAGAACTGTATCTTCTGCTTCTTTTTTATCCCCTTATTGGAAAACCACGTCTTTTCACGTTTGTAATTGTTCTTAAGATTCTGGAGAGAAAAATGGCCTGATTCTTTTAAGAACAAAGCAAACCCTTCAGTGAGGAACATTTTCTCACTGGTTGGAAAAGTACACTGGGAAATCAGAAGGTGTGTGATTAAGAATCTCTTGTCTTCAGTTTGTGGCTTTGGGAGGAAGGGAAGCAGAAAGCTTCCGTGACGCAGGGAAAGGGTTTAACACTTTTCTTGAGGTTCCGGGGGAGTGAGTGCTGAGGGATCTTCTGTAGGAAATCAGTGCTGATTCCGTCATGGAATCGGACTGAGAATTCTTCTCCTCCAAATGCCACCGGGAAGCTGCCCGTGAGCCCTGTTCATCCCCTCCAGCCGCACTGCGCTCACCCGGGCTTCCCCACCTCCTGCCTCCTACCCTCCCAGCCACACCTGACACTGATGCCGGGCTGCCCTCTCATCTCCCCATTCCTCCTGCCGCCTGGGCCAAGTTCAAGCTCTAAACCTGGGCGCAAGGCCCTTCGTGACCTTTTCCAGCCTTCCCGCCATGGCACTTTGTGTCTGTCCAGCCGCCCTGCCACTGTTCATGCTATTCTCTGTGCCTGGAATGCCCTTCCTCACGTTGCCTCCTCGGCTAAGTCCTACTTACTCAGCACGCCAAATTTCAAATGTTTTTCGGACACACCCGGGTGTAAATGATTAACTCACTTCTTTTTGCTTGGACAGGCTGTTGATACACCTCTCTTACTCCCTGCCGCTCTACATAATGATTTAATTGCCCAGCTCCACTGTTGGGATGTGACTCGCTGCAGGGGTCACCACGTCAGACTCATTCTGATTCTCCAAAGGGGGCGCAGTGCCTGGCCCATGACGGACACCTAGTGTAGGTTTGTGAAAAATAATTGGATGTCCTTGAACTTTACTTTTTCATGTTCACATGTTCCATCTTTTCACATAAGCCTTAAACACCTAGAGAGTAGGTGTGATTTATTTCAGATTCTTTTTTTTTTTTTTTTTAAGCAAGAAACTGTTTTATTAAAGACGCTTTGCTGGCTGTAGAGTTACAAGGATAAAAAGACATGGTCTCCTGCCCTCAAGTTGCTCAGAGTGTGCTTGATAGGGGTGGGGTGAGGGGAGGTAAATACATGAATAAATAATAAAAATAAGGCTAATACTCTATAGGCAGACATTAGATTCTGTTTCTAATCATTATTGATCTCCCATGGCCCCTTTGCCAGCCTGGGCAGGTTCTTGTGCATGATAAGTGGCCATTGGCTAAGAGAAGGGATGACATTCACTCTTCTAGCTTTGGAGCTCAGCTCGGAGTCTTCTGTCTCACACGGAGACGCTGTCAGAGAATATTTTTATCATCCTGTCATGTTTAGAAAGCTGGGTGCTTGATCCAGGTCATTTCTAAGTCAAAAGTGAAAGAGTCTCCGGATCCCTGTGCTCAGAGAAAATCCCCGGCAGGGCCTCCTGCTTCAGGAGATGTGACATTTGCTTCTGCAGCGTATCTCACACACCGTGGGGTGACGAAAGGTAATTTAACACCTGTCCGGGCCTCCATAGAGGCTCTCCAAGTGGGCTAATGGGATGTCAGGCACCGCGCTAAGAGAGGGGCTGGAGCCCACCGGTATTAGAGTCCAAGCCCCTCCAGCAACGGGCCCTGCCCCCTCCTTGGTTTCTATTCACAGGGCAGCCCTGGCTGGTCTGCACTCCGAAGCCAGATTCCTCTGGTAACAACACACCTTCTCTGTGGTTCCCTGTGGGCTCCATGGTGTAGGGCAGCGCTCGAGGGCATGGCAGTGGGCAGCTGCTTCCTGGGTCTGTCCACAGTGAGCACTGGATCCGAGGTGCAGTTGTCTACATGGTCTCCCAGGTCTAGGCATCTGTTGTGCAAGGGTACCCGAGATTGTGTAAAGCTTGCAAAATGCTTCACCGAGAAAGACAGCCCAAAGTATGAAGTATGGTGGATTTACCCAACAGTACTGCAACGGCTGTTCTATTTTCAAGCAAAGTAATATGCAGTTTGGTGTAATGTTAACCTCTTATCTCTTTCCTTCTGGGAACTGGGAAGAATCCCCTGAGTCAGACCAGACAAAGCTTTCAGTGTTTCAGCACTGGGGATGGAGGCCTGGAAATACGGTACAGTGAAGTTGTATCTTATGCTTCGTTAACTAATGCAAATTCAATGAGAGAGAGAAAGGAAAATAGAAAGATCCAGATAGAGATAGAGACAGAGAGAGGGAGAGGGAGGGAGAGGGAGAGAGACAGAGAGGGGAAGAGAGCGAGCGGGCAGTTAGCAATTTGCCCGGTCTTGTGGTTATACCTGCCATTCTCAATGAGCCCATTTCCAGGCAGGAGTGGGACGTGACCATGAGGCTAGTCTGCCCTTGCTCTCGGTACCCGTGAGCCTCTTCCAGGTTGAGCCCCTGGTTGTGGTTCTTATATCCAACCGTCTTTATTACCTGCTGCCCATTACTGAATCCATTATACATAGAAGCATCTTTTACTGGGCAGGGCTGTACGTACCAAATGAGGCAAACTGTAGTTTATGGACAATTTAAGGGTTTCTCAGGGGACGATTTTAACAGAAAAGACTTATGTGCTGAACTGTAGACGCCAATTTCTGTGTCAGATGTGACTCCACACTAATGAGTACAACATAAAACAGTCATCATAACCATTCTTCACTGTACTTACTCAGTCCGGCCAACAGGATAGGTACTTTCCATGGACCATCTTCATTTTATCTTCACAGCAATTCTGTGCATCAGATATGATGGTATTTTGATGTAACCTTTTTAATTGAGGTATGCATTTCACAGAGTATATTTTGGTGACTTTTTCACATGTGTACACTCATGTTACCACCACCCTGATTAAGATAGAGCATTCCCATCCCACAGCAAGTTCTCCCATGCCCCATGTCCCCCGTCGAAATGATCATTGTTCTAAGACTATAGCTTCTTTCTCGCAACATAATGTTTTTGACATTCATATTATTTATATATATATGTGTGTGTGTGTTTATATATACATATATGGAGTTACATCGTGACAAACCCATTGTAAGTTGAAAATATTGTAAGTTGAAAAGGCATTGAATACACCTGACCTACAAACATCATAGCCTAGCCCAGCCCACCTTAAATGTAGTCAGAACACTTATATAAGCCTACAGTTGGGCAACATCATCTAACACAAAGCCTATTTTATAATAAAGTTTTGAATATCTCATGTAATTTATTGAACGTGGTACTTAAAGTGGAAAACAGAATGGCTGCCTGGGTACAGAATGTTTATACGTGTATGGGTTATTTACCCTTGTGATCGCGTGGCTGGTGGGGGGGAGTGCTGTGAGCTCTCTGCCGCTGCCCAGCATCTTGAGAGAGTATCGTACCACATATATCTAGCCCGAGAAAAGAGCAAAATTCACAATTCCAAGTCCGGTTTCCACTGATTGCATGTTGCTTTTGCATCATTGTAAAGTTGAAGAACCTTAAGTGGAACCATCTAAGTTGGGGGCCATCTGTATATAGACATGGTGGTCTGGAAGTCAAGGTAAGTTATGTAAGGTCACACAGCTGGCAAGTGGTACGGCGTGGTTTTGAGCCGAGCTCCATCCTGCTCCAAGGGCTTTTAGCCACTGCCTCTGTGTGGGGAGGGTCATGGCAGCTCCAGTTTTCTAGTCCCAGGAGAGAAGCCTACACAGGAGCAGGTGAACATATACAGACTGAATACAAGCACGTAGACTACAGGACGCAGTAAATGTACTCGTACCGCCAAGTGCCCCTTCCCGGCCAGTTGTCTGCAAATGGATTAAACCTTGGAAATTTAAGCATTTTCCAGCATAGGAGGCTAGGCTATCACTAAAGCCAGAGTCTTCATCCCTTTATTCTGAGTCTTGATTCCTGAATTTAACAGAAGAGGTGTTACTTTGATGTTCGAATCGTGCCTTTGATCAAAAGCTTGCTAGCTCCCTAGTGTCTCTTAGAACAAGACGGTAGTTCTGTTGCGCTTGCGTGTGTTGTAACATTTTGGACAGCAGAAATGACATTTACATGAAACAGCCATCCTTGGAATGCATGAGATAAGACACTTTCAACAGCTCCTCGAAGAAGAGTCTCCAGCATTGATGTTAAATCAAACAGAAGTAATAGTGTATCATCCTGCTTCCCCTTCTCTACCTGGTGTTAATTCAAATCCTGATAACAGGACTCAGTCAACATCCAGATGAGGAAGACAAAAGCAACGCTGAAAAATGTTCAGATGAAAGTACAGTTAAGCAGAATTAAAACAAACAGCCCCCCTCCCCCCACATACACAGTCTTCATTCTTATTTGGCTTCTCCTGGATGAGGTGATTAACAAACAGGTGATTGCTAAGGCTCCCCTGCTCCCCACCCCCCTGGAGTTTCCCTTTGAGAAAATTGAACAATTACTTTGTGCAACGTTATCAAAGTTTATTAAATTGTTGTCATCAGCTTTGTCCGGTTACCAAATTTAGCTAATTTGCATATTGCACAGCAGAGTGGTGAAGGTGTTCCCATAGTGGAACCTCATCACTTTTGAGCAGAGAGAGGTTGTAAGTTAAAAGTGGTTCAAATCCTTTCCTCTTACAGATTAGGAAACTGAGGCTCCGAGAGGTGAACTGAGCTGGCTAAGGTTCATCCAAGCTAGAGATAGGGCAGGCTGTGCCCCCTGCTTCCCAGAACCCCCATCTGTCTGCAGGGCTCTAAATGGGCAAACCCCGTGTTGTCCCCATCGAGGCCGGAGCACGCGTCCACATTCCTGCACGTCTCAATTAGTTCCAATTGAGACATGACATCAAGCATGCACTTAAAATGCAAATCCATCCTGACGGGAGCAGAAATAATAAAGGCGGATTATTCTCGTGCAATTCAATAGCTCTAGGATCTTGGAATTTTGAAGCCACAGGCTAAATGGTCCTAAATGAAACATTGTTCTTTCTTGGAGGGTGAAGAACTAACTTCTAACACTTTGCATCTCTATCCCTGTCTCAGAATCCTCTTCCTAGACCTCTTCTTTTTTTGTTTTGTAACAAAGACAGTAATTAGCTCCTAAGAAATTTTGAAGAGAAAATAATTTAAAATTAATACAGAAGATGGAAGAAAGGGAAGGAGTCAAGATGGCGGTGTGGGAAGACGTGGAGTTAACGTCTCCCCACAACTAGGGTGCCTGCCAGCTGCTGCTGGGGAACTCTAATCCCCAAGGAGAGGGGAGGAACCCCAGAGTGAACCAGTAGGACGTAGGGGGATGGAGGGAGGAGGAGAAGTGGAGGGCAGACCGGTGCCCCTGAGGCCGGGGAGATCAGGAGAGGCAGGTGGGAGGGGCTCTCCGGGAAGAGCGGGAGAGGAGCGGTGGGCGATCGCCTGGCTCACTGGGGCCGGGGAGCCTGCTGTGCTCCCCCCGGTTCCCCTGCTCCAAAGCCCCATCCAGGTCACGTGGGTGCTGGACGCATAGGAGGGAGGCTGGGGAGATCAGGAGAAGCAGGCGGGAGGGGGCCTCTGGGAAGACCGGGAGAGGAGCGGAGGGCGATTTCCCCTACCACGCGGACACGGGGAGTCTGCTGAGCTCCCAGGCCGTTCCCCTGCCCTCCAAGGGCCCCCCTTCCCCCCCCCACCCGCCATGCACATTGGTCCTGGGGACATAGGAGGGAGGCCCAGGAGATCAGGAGAGGCAGGTGAGAGGGGCTCTCCCAGACCCCAGACCGGAAGAGCAGGAGAGGAGAGGAGGGCGTTTACCCCACCAACTGGAGCCCAGGAAGCCTGCTGGGCTCCCAGGTGATGTCCCCTGCCCTCTGAGACCAGGGGTGGTGGGCATGCCTGGGCCCCTTCTGTTCCTTGAGCCTAAGCACCACCCCTCACAGCCCCCAGGGCCTTTTCCAGCCCTGTGGGTCCTGAGCATTGGCCCCGCCCTCCACAGCCAAGGCCCGCCCCCTGCCCCACCCTTCTTTCCTCCTCCACTTTTTTAATATTGTGGTACTGATGTATCTTCCAGTTGTTGATTCATCTATATTTTTATTTTTACCTTCTTTCTAACATATCTGTTAGTTTCCTAGTCTAATTTTATTTTTTATTTTGTTATTGTTCTCTCTCTTTTTTTTTTTTTGTTGCCCCACGCAGCTTGTAGGATCTTCATTCACAAGCCCAGGGTCGGGTGGAAGCTCCTGCAGTGGGAGCTCCAAGTCCAAACCACTGGGCTAACAGAGAACCTCAGACCCCAGGGACTATTCATCAGAGTGAGGTCTCACAGAGTTCCTCATCTCAGCACTAAGACCCAGCTCTACCCAATAGCCTACAAACTCCAGTGTTGGAAGCCTCAGGCCAAACAACCAGTAAAACAGGAACACAATCCCACTCATTAAAAAAAATAAAAAGGCAAAAAAAGATGTCACAGATGAAGGAGCAAGGTAAAAAGCCTACAAGATCAAATAAATGAAGAGGAAAAAGGCAATTTACCTGAAAAAGAATTCAGAGTAATGATACTAAAGATGATCCAGAATCTTGGAAATAGAATGGAAGCACAGATTGAGAAAATACAAAAAATCTTTAACAAAGATCTAGAAGAACTAAAGAACAAACAGAGATGAACAACACAATAACTGAAATGAAAAATATACTAGAAGGAATCAATAACAGAATAACTGAGGCAGAAGAACGAATAAGTGAGCTGGAAGACAAAATGGTGGAAATAACTGCTGAAGAGCAGAATAAAGAAAAAAAAATGAAAAGAATTGAAGACAATCTCAGAGACCTCTGGGACAACACTATATGCACCAACATTCGAATTATAGGGGTCCCAGAAGAAGAAGAGAAAAAGAAAGAGTCTGAGAAAATATTTGAAGATATTATAGGGGAAAAATTCCCTAACATGGGAAAGGAAATAGTCACCAGGAAGCACAGAGAGTCCCATACAGGATAAACCCTAGGAAATACACACCGAGACACATATTAATCAAACTAACAAAAATTAAATTCAAAGAAAAAACATTAAAAGCAGCAAGGGGAAAACAAAAAATAACATACAAAGGAATCCTCGTAAGGTTATCAGCTGATTTTTCAGTGGAAACTCTGCAGGCCAGAAGGGAGTGGCAGGATATACTTAAAGTGATGAAAGAGAAAAACCTACAAGCAAGATTACTCTACCCAGCAAGGATCTCATTCAGATTCAATAGAGAAGTCAAAAGCTTTTCAGACAAGCAAAAGCTAAGAGAATTCAACACCACCAAACCAGCTTTACAACAAATGCTAAAGAAACTTCTCTGAGCAGGAAACACAGGAGAAGAGAAAGACCCATAAAAACAAACCCAGAACAGTTAAGAAAATGGTAATAGGAACATACATATTGATAATAACATTGAATGTAAAGGGATTAAATGCCCCAACCAAAAGACACAGACTGGCTGAATGGATACAAATACAAGACCCATATATATGCTGTCTACAAGAGACCCACTTCAAACCTAGGGACACATACAGACTGAAAGTGAAGGGATGGGAAAAGATATTCCATGCAAATAGAAATCAAAAGAAAGCTGGAGTAGCAATACTCGTATCAGCTAAAATAGAGTTTAAAATAAAGACTGTTACAAGAGATAAGGAGAGACACTACATAATGATCAAACCAAGAAGAATATATAACAATTATAAATGTTTATGCACCCAACATAGGAGCACCTCAATACATAAGGCACATGCTAACAAACATGAAAGGAGAAATTGACAGTAACACAGTAATACTAGGGGACTTTAACACCCCACTCACAACAATGGACAGATCATCCAAAGAGAAAATAAGTAAGGAAACACAAGCTTTAAATGACACAATAGACTAGATAGATCTAATTGATATTTATAGAACATTCCACCCAAAAGTGGCAGAATACACTTTCTTCTCAAGTGCACATGGAACATTCTCCAGGATAGATCACATCTTGGGTCACAAATCAAGCCTTGGAAAATTTAAGAAAATTGAAATCATATCAAGCATCTTTTCTAACCACAACGCTATGAGATTGGAAATCAATTACAGGAAAAAAACTGTAAAAAACACAAATACATGGAGGCTAAACAGTGTGCTACTAAATAACCAAGAGCTCACTGAAGAAATCAAAGAAGAAATAAAAAAATACATAGAAACAAATGACAATGAAAACATGATAACCTCAAACCTATGGGACATAGCAAAAGCAGTTTTAAGAGGGAAGTTCATAGCAATTCAATCTCACCTCAAGAAACAAGAAAAATCTCAAATAAACAGTCTAACCGTACACTTAAAAACAACTAGAGAAAGAAGAACAAAGAAAACCCAAAGTCAGCAGAAGGAAAGAAATCATAAAGATCAGAGCAGAAATAAATGAAATAGAAACAAAGAAAACAGTAGCAAAGATCAATAAAACTAAAAGCTGGTTCTTTGGGAAGATAAACAAAATTGATAAACCCTTAGCCAGACTCATCAAGAAAAAAAGGGAGAGGACGCAAATCAATAAAATTGGAAATAAAAAAGGAGAAATCACAACTGACACTGCAGAAATACAAAGGATTATAAGAGACTACTAAAACCAGCTCTATGCCAATAAAATGGACAACCACGAAGAAATGAACAAATTCTTGGAAAGGTACAATTTTCCAAGACTGAACCAGGAAGAATTAGAAAATATAAACAGACCTATCACAAGTAATGAAATTGAAACCATAATTAAAAATCTTCCAACAAACAAAAGTCCAGGACCAGATGGCTTCACAGGTGAATTTTCTTAAATATTTAGAGAAGAGCTAACACCGATCCTTCTCAAACTCTTCCAAAAAACTGCAGAGGGAGAAACACTCCCAAATTCATTCTACGAAGCCACCATCACCCTGATACTGAAACCAGAAAAAGATATCACAAAAAAAGAAAATTATAGACCAATATCACTGATGAACATAGATGCAAAAATCCTGAACAAAATACTAGCAAACAGAATCCAACAGCACATTAAAAGGATCATACACCATGATCAAGTGGGATTTATCCCAGGGATGCAAGGATTCTTCAGTATACGCAAATCAATCAATGTGATACACCACATTAACTAAGGAATAAAAACCATATGATCACCGCAATAGATGCAGAAAAAGCTTTTGACAAAATTCAACACCTATTTATGATAAAAACTCACCAGAAAATTGGCAGAGAGGGAACCTCCCTCAGCATAATAAAGACCATATATGACAAACCCACAGCAAGCATCATATTCAATGGTGAAAAACTGAAAGCATTTCCACTAGGATCAGGAAAAAGACAAGGATCTCCACTCTTGCCACTCTTATTCAACATAGTTTTGGAAGTCCTAGCCATGACAATCAGAGAAGAAAAAGAAATAAAAGGAATACAAATTGGAAAAGAAGAAGTAAAACTGTCACTATTTGCCAATGACATGATACTATATATAGAAAATCCTAAAGATGCCACCAGAAGACTACTAGAACTAATCAATGAATTTGGTAAGGTTGCAGGATACAAAATTAATGCACAGAAATCTCTGACATTCCTATACACCAACAACGAAAAATCAGAAAGAGAAATTAAGGAAACACTCCCATTTACCATTGAAACAAAAAGAAGAAAATACTTCAGAATAAACCTCCCTACGGAGGCAAAAGACTTGTACTCAGAAAACTATAAAACACTGATGAAAGAAATCAAAGATGACATAAACAGATGGAGAAATATACCATGTTCTTGGATTGGAAGAATCAATATTGTGAAAATGACTATACCACCCAAGGCAATCTACAGATTCAGTGCAATCCCTATCAAACTACCAATGGAATTCTTCACAGAATTAGAACAAAAAAATCTTACAATTCGTATGAAAACACAAAAGACCCTGAATAGCCAAAGCGATCTTGAGAAAGAAAAATGGAGTTGGAGGAATCAGGGTCCCTGACTTCAAACTATACCACAAAGCTACAGTAATCAAGACAGTATGGTACTGGCACAAAAACAGATATATAGATCAATGGTACAGGATAGAATGACCAGAGATAAACCTACACACATATGGGCACCTAATTTATGACAAAGGAGGCAAGAACATACAATGGAGAAAAGACAGCCTCTTCAATGAGTGGTGCTTTGGAAACTGGACAGCTACATGTAAAAGAATGAAATTACAACACTCCCTAACAACATACACAAAAATAAACTCCAAATGGATTAAAGACTTAACTGTAAGACCAGACACTATAAAACTTTTAGAGGGAAACATAGGAAAAACACTCTTTGACATAAACCACAGCAAGATCTTTTTTGACCCACCTCCTAGAGTAACAGAAATAAAAACTAAAATAAACAAATGGGACTTAAAAGCTTTTGCACAGCAAAAGAAACCATAAACAAGACAAAAAGACAACCCTCAGAATGGGAGAAAATATTTGCAAATGAAACAGCAGACAAAGGATTAATCTCCAAAATATACAAACAGCTCATGGAGCTCAATATCAAAAAAACAAACAGTGAGTTAACCTACCAAGGAAGACAAACAGATGGCCAAGAGGCACATGAAAAGATGCTCCACCGTCACTAATTATTAGAGAAATGCAAATGAAAACTACAAAGAGGTGTCACCTCATGCCGGTCAGAATGGCCATTATCAAAAGAGCTAGAAACAATAAATGCTGGAAAGGGTGTGGTAAAAAGGGAACCCTCCTAAACTGTTGGTGGGAATGTAAATTGATATAACCACTATGGAAGACAGTATGGAGTTTCCTTAAAAAACTAAAAATAGAACTGCCATATGACCCAGCAATCCCACTACTGGGCATATACCCTGAGAAAACCATAATTCAAAAAGAGACATGCACCGCAATGTTCATTGCAGCACTATTTACAATAGCCAGGACATGGAAGCAACCTAAGTGTCCATCAGCAGATGAATGGATAAAGAAGATGTGGCACATATATACAATGGAATATTACTCAGCCAGAAAAAGAAACGAAATGAGTTATTTGTAGTGAGGTGGCTGGACGTAGAGTCTGTCATACAGAGTGAAGTAAGTCAGAAAGAGAAAAGTACCGTATGCTAACACATATATATGGAATCTAAAAAAAAAAAACCAAAATGGTACTGATGAACCTAGTTGCAGGGCAGGAATAAGGAGGTAGATATAGAGAAAGGACTTGATTACATGGGGTGGGAGGCTGAAGCTGGGGCGAAGTGAGAGTAGCACTGACGTATATACACTACCGAATGTAAAATAGTTGGCTGGTGGGAAGCAGCGGCATAGCACAGGGAGATCGGCTCGGTGCTTTGCGATGACCTAGAGGGGTGGGATAGGGAGGATGGGAGGGAGGCTCAAGAGGGAGGGGATATGGGGACATGTGTCTGCATGTGGCTGATTCGCTTTGTTGTGCAACGGAAACTAACACGGTGTTGGGAAGCAATTATACTCCAATAAAGATGTATTAAAAAAATGAATACAGATAATCTAGATAAATTTGAGTTTTAAATCTTAGTGACTAAAAAAAATCATGGAAGTTACGTACTTTTTTAAAAAACTTTTTTATTGGCGTATAGCCAGTTAACAATGTTGTGATAGCTTCAGGCGCGCGGCACAGTGACTCAGCCATACACATGCCTGTATCCATTCTCCCCCAGACTCCCCTCCCATCCAGGCTGCCACATAACATTGAGCAGAGTTCCCTGTGCTATACAGCAGGTCCTTGTTGGTTATCCTTTTTAAATATAACAGCGTGTACATGTTCTTAGACCTCATTTGGACCTTGCTTTTATTTTAAAACTTTTATTATGGGAAGTTACCAACACATGCAAAAGTGAGAGGGTTGTATTAATGCAGGCCAGTTTAACAATGACCTACGTATGGCTCATCCTGATGTGGCTCCGTTGTCTCCTGCTTTCCCACTCACCGGATGATTTTAAAGCAAAGCATAGGCATTGTAACATTTTGTCTGTACATTCTTCATTTGGTCATTCAGTATGGAGCTTGTTTCCTATTTTTTAACATCACGATATTTTACATCAGTGAAACGTGTGCTTTATGAAAATTTAAAATAATGAAATGTTATGTAACCATTAAAATGATATTTTTGACATGGGAAATTATCCTTCATAGTTTAAGATAATTAAAATCCCAATGGAATGAATGTTCCATTCTGTAACACACACAGAGTCAGAAAGGGTGTGTATCAGGTCGCAGTTTCTTCTTCTTTTTGCTCATTTTTCCTCTGTTTTTTTCAATAAACATGCATCATTTTTGTAACAGAAAGAAAAGAGCCCAAGGGTTTAAAGTCATTCATAAAGACAGTGTGATAGGGGCTTCCCTGGTGGTGCAGTGGTTGAGAGTCCGCTTGCCGGTGCAGGGGACATGGGTTTGTGCCCCGGTTCGGGAAGATCCCACGTGCCGCGGAGCGGCTGGGCCCGTGAGCCATGGCCGCTGAGCCTGCGCGTCCAGAGCCTATGCTCCGCAACGGGAGAGGCCACAACAGTGAGAGGCCCGCATACCGCAAAAAAAAAAAAAAAAAAAAAAAAAAAAAAAAAAAAGACAGTGTGATAGATTGGAAAAGGGATGTTGAATTCTACTAGTTAGGTTGTGGGATGATGTGCCAAAGAAGACGAAATGGCCACTGGTGTGTGTGTGTGTGTGTGTGTGTGTGTGTGTGTGTTGGGAGGGAGTGGTCTCCTTAATCAAACTCAGTGGTAACAGGAGTAAAAGTGATTAAGATTTTTCAATTTAACACGTTTTATGAAGCACCCGCTTTGGACCAGGCATTGTGCTACTTGTTGGGATTACAACTATGAAACTAGAAAGGGAGCAAACACGTTAGACTCTTATTACTCCAAGCATGGTCCAGTGATCAGCATCACCTGGGAGCTTGTTAGAAATTCAGATTCTCAGGCCCCGCCCCAGACTTAATGAATCAGAATCTGTTTGTAATAAACTCGGTGGGGGGGGGTTCAGATGTACATTAAAAGTCTAAGAAGTGCTGGGCTAGAGCAGGACATCCTTGACTCCTGGGACTGTGTCTCATTGGCTTCTGCCTTCAGCCTCACTCAGAGCCTCTTCAGAGGAGGGAATGGTGGAGAGAGAGGTCAGGGGTATAAACTGGCACTTGAAGTGGGTTCCTGATGGGCCCATGTTGACTAGGTGAATGGATGATCGTCCTTACACACTGTTCCCACTCCTGCCCCACAGCCTTTCTGACTCACCACTGCCAAGGAAGCATCTTCAGACACCCTGGCCAGGCATTCGAGGCCCAGGACAGAATAGGCCTATTCTACCGGTCTCTTTATTCTTGAACTTCCATCCGTCCTCTCAACACTGTGCTTTGTCCCCACCATCAGCAACTCAAAACATTGGTTCACATCTTCCGTGTTCTTTAAAGCTCAGATGCCATGTCACCTCCTTCAGGAAGCCTTCCAGGGTTACATAACCAGCAGGATCTCTTCCTTCTCCATACTTTGGCAGGGCCTACCGTTGATGCCGTTCGCTGGTCCCTCATGCTTGTGCTGCTGCATATAACCTTAAGCTCCCACAGCCTCAGTCTCCTCACCTGTAAGATGGAAATCACAATTTCTTCCTTACAGGGAGTCTTGAGGATAAGTTGAGAAGTGGATATCCAGCACTTAAGATGATGTCTGTCCTAGTGTATTCTAGGAACTGTTCTAAGCTTATTAATATCAGAAAACCATTGAACTTCATGATAATTCTATGAGGTAAGTACTGTTATTCTCCTTATTTTACAGATGAGGAGACAGAGACACAGAGCGATTGATGGACTTGCCCAAGGTCACCACAGCAAGTGAAGGGGAAAACAGAGGTAAGCACAGGTGTCTAGGTGTCTACCTAACTCGGATGTACGTACTCTGGTTTTTATGTGTGTATGATAAGAACACAACATGAGATCTGCTCTCTTAGAGTTTGAAGTGTATAATATGTTATTGTTAACTATGGGCACAGTGTCGTATGGCAGAGCTCTAGAAGTTATTTGTCTTGCTTAACTGAAGCCTTATACCTGTTGAATGGCAACTCCCCATTTCCCTCTCCCCCAGCCTCTGGGAACCACCATTCTGCTCTCTGCTTCTCTGAGTTTGACTATTTTGGATGCCTTGTATAAGTGGAATTATACAGTATTTGTCTTTCTGTGGCTCGCTTATTGTGTTCATTTTGTCTCACATGGCAGGATTTCCTTATTTTTCAAGGCCGAATAATATTCCTCTGTATGCATTTAGAAATTGGAACCCTTGTGGTTGGGAGTGTAAAATGGTGCAGCTGCTATGAAAAATAGTATGGAGGTTCTTCAAAAAATTAAAAATAGAACTACATATGATCCAGCAAGTCCACTCCTGGGTATTTGTCCCGAAGAATGGAAATCAGGATCTCAAAGATATATCTGTGCTCCTAAGTGTTCATTACAGCATTATTCACAATAGCCAAGATGTAGAAACAATCTAAGTGTCCATCAACGGATGAATGGATGAACACACTCTTAAATGCCTGCTTTTGGTGGTCACTCAGCAACGGGACAGCAAAGATGGTTATTTCTGTCCCTCTGTCCCTGCCTCCCATTGCCTAGCCCTGATATAGTTGCATAAATTGGTGCATGTTGGTTACATGCTTTTCCTCTCAGCAAGCTCGTCTTTAGCAGCTGCGGTTTGGCTGGAAAAGGCACCCTCTCCATCCCCACTGGCCCGCTCAGACGTCTTGGGACAAAGACACATCCAGGTGTTCTTGTGAGGAGTTGTGGCCTTCTTCATGGCGTTTTCCAGCAGCAGACAGATGGTCCCAGTATCTCACTGCCCACCCATAGCGTTAGTGGTTCTTCCTGGTCCTCAGACCTGGCTAGATGATGGAAATCAGGAAAGAGCCCTGGATGTGGAGTTAGGAGACCTAGGTTAGAGCTCCTTGGTTTAGATGTTGCGTGCCTGTCATTTAAGCCTCTCTGAGCCTCATTACCTTATCTGTAAGATGGGGAGCACAACATCAACGTCACAGGGCTGTTCTGAGAGTTGAACGGGAGCATGGAGAGAAGGACCCTTCAGGCTACCGGTGTTCAAAGCGAAACCCAGTAGAAGGTGAGGACATTGAGTGCAGAATCCACAGGCAGGTTTGGGGTTTTTTGGGCACACTTTTTGGCCACACCCCGCGGCATGTGGAATCTTAGTGCCCTGACCAGGGATCGAACCTGTGCCCCCTGCACTGGAAGTGTGGAGTCTTAACCACCAGGGAAGTCCCCACAGGCAGTTATTGAAGGTAGCTTTGTGTGTTCCTTCTTTTGCTTGAAATTAGATCCCAGAGTTCTAATGACTAGTCTCCATAATTAATTTAAATAACTACATACTATATCCTTGAGCTGATGTATCTCAATGACCATTTCTATTAGAAAACAATATATTGAACATCCTTAAGTATCTTTTTTTTTTTTTTAGTTGTGACTTAGGATAAATTCCTAGGAGCGTGATTATGGGGGGGGGGTGGGGGGATGTTATGCTCGCTATTCCGATTCTTCGAGTGTGTTTTCTCATTGCTCTCTTATAAATCTTACCATAACTTCACTAGCATTGTTTTCTTTTTTTTTGCGGTACGCGGGCCTCTCACTGTTGTGGCCTCTCCCGTTGCGGAGCACAGGTTCTGGACGCGCAGGCTTAGCGGCCATGGCTCACGGGCCCAGCCGCTCCGCGGCATGTGGGATCTTTCCAGACTGGGGCACGAACCCGTGTCCCCTGCGTCGGCAGGCGGACTCTCAACCACTGAGCCACCAGGGAAGCCCAGCATTTTAACAAAAAACACAGAGCAGGTATCACCAAGTCAGCTGAATACCTTTCCCATACTCATAATATTGCACTTATCACATCGAATGGTAAACGATTTAGTGTTCAATCTTTCTCCTGGCCCCCACCCAGATGTGAGCCCCAGGAAGTCAGCCTATGCTTATCTTAAACAGCTGGAACATTGTAGGTTTACAATCATTGTTTGTTGAGATCATCTCTTTCGTCGCTGAACACCGTGGTCACCTTACAGTGTGTTGAAATAAAACTTAAAATTAGCTTTGCCCTGGGATGGTGAGTGTTGGATTGGAACCAAGGCTCTGTTGGACTCTGAAGTTCTAGGGAATGGAATCTCAGGTTTATCAAAGCCGAGCTGCATTCCTAGGAGGAGGGGTGGGCGAAGCCTCCCAGCCTGATGTTTTGCAGAGGAAATTTGGGTCCATAACCCAGTAAACTGATTACAGATAAGATAGTTCCCATCAAAGGCTGATGCAGGCTGGGAGGGGGTCGGCAATACACGTACCACGTGATTTAATCAAATGCAGTCCCTGGTCTAAAGAGACAATGGCTGAAAATACAACCTGGATGTTATTGCAAAGAGGGGGGCTGTCTGTAGATGAGGGTTTTTAGAAACTTATTTTAAGCTGAAAACCAGATGGAGGTACGGGCTCCGTTGATGAGGAGGCTGTGTGTAAAGAATGCTTGTGCCGTGGTTTCTGGAGGGACGACGGAGGAGCTCGGGAGACTGGTGGGAGGATGAGGGATGCCAGTCTGAGCTCTGTTGGACGGACGGTACTTTGAAATAACAAAGAAGAGATGCTAGGTATTTTGCAGGAAAAGAAAAAAAAATAAAGCTAGGGAAGGCTGGCTGCCAGGTACCAGGAAGCGCGAGGGGAGAGGGTGATGAGGGAAGGAGGGCACTTGTGGAGTATCTTCTGCTGGCTTGGGGAGTGGGGCACAGCCCTCTGCTTGAGACATCACCTCTGAGGTCACACTGAGGGCTGTGCAGAGGGGACAGGCAGCCTGCGGGAGGCCCTATCCATCTGCCTCAGCCATTCACCCTCCACCCTAGCCTTCTAAGCCCTGGACTCTTTGTATACCAGCTGGGCTTTTGCCAAAACTCTCTTCTGTGGTTGCGTCACCTCCTTCTCTCTTTCCAACCCTTCATCTTTCTAGCTGCTGCCCCGAGTGACCTTTCAAAGAAATTCATCATTTTTCCACTGAAACATATCACATCCTTCCCCATCCTTCCCCACCACGAAGTCTCTTGGGTGTGGCATTCCAGGCCTCCCACAGCTAGTCCACAGGGACCTTTCTTTTTCTCATCTCAGCCAAGTCACCCCACCCCAGGTTTCCTCCCCTTCAGGCTCCTGTGAGGGTTTCCTTTTCTCGGACCTATATGCTTTTGTATAAGTGATTCTATCATCCTGGAATTCTCTCCCCCGCTTGTCTACGTAGAAAATTCCCACTCATCCTTCAAGGCCTGGTTCAAACGCCCCCTGACTTACAGACACTTCTTTGTTCCCATTTTAACACGAACAGAAATAGTTACGTTAAAGGAATGAAGATCTCACTACCCAATGGGATAAAAGGTGGAGAGCAAAAGGCATAGGAAAAAAGGACACGGACACAGAGTGACTGTTCTGTGCTTGGCAATTCACAGAGCTGGTCATATTTTGACATTTCTAAGACACTTAAGAACTTGAGGAAACTGTGGGCCCAGGTGGTAAAGTGATTCCCTTGAGGTCACCCAGCTGGCATGGAGCAGAGCTGGGACTGGAATCCACATCTTCCAGACTCCAAGGCCCGTGGACATTAGGTAGTGTCCTCAGCAGCCCTGAAAGTATGGTCTGGAGGCCCTGCTTATTCCCCCAGTGAGGATGGCAGTGGGGAAAAGAAGTGTAGACCTAGGCTCCAGACTTTGACACTCACCTGGTCCTTCCAGCCTCAGTCTCCTCATCTGGAAAATGGGCATTTGGGCAAAAGGACACTTTAGGTTTTTTCTTCCCACATCTGTAGTTGCTGATCAGGTTGGTAAGATGAGATTAAAAATGGCCTAAACTGAGGGCAGGGGCTGGAGGTCTGGCCCTAACTCTTTTAACTCCCTTCCTGTGTGACTTTCTGAACTCCTGTTTGCCCATCTTACAACAGGGCACTTGGGTGAGATGTCCTCCAGGGCACCTTCTATGTCAAATATATGGTGCTTTAAGGCAAACCAGAGGCCCCAGAAATCTGTGATCTAACCCACCTGGTTTCTTCTAGTCTGCATACAAGCTGAGTTGGGATGCTCAGTTATTTCCTTCCTCACAGTTAAATTCTTCAACTCTGGAAGGTAGGCGGATAGCTTAGGGTGGAAGCATACACTCTACCATGGGGATTAGAAGGCTTTGGTTTCTGTCCTGATTCTACTGCAATCTGTGTGAACATGGGTTAACTACTTGCCCTCTCTGAGCCTTCGTAGTTCCTTTTCCAGTGAAGAGGAAGTAGATAGTCTAGATGGGCTTTTTCAGCAAAACCATTATTGGGTTTTGAATGGCATGTAGAGATTCTTGCACAGCACAGCCAAACACAAATAAAGAAGAGGGACCCAGGGGGGTCTGGACTCCAGAAGTCATTTGGGATCTACCCGAACATGGTTCTGTCACAGCATCTGAGGGAGATCTTCTCCTCAGCCTTAGCGAAGGCTTTGACATGATACGTTGAGGGTGCCTGAGTCCACATGGGCGTGAGAACTGGACACCAACTTGGATACAAAGAACCCCTTCCTCCTCACCAAGGACTTCAAAAGACCATAAATATGCAGCGGGGGTAGAGAGAGAAGCGATCACTCAGACAACATTCCTCTTCTTTCAAGTTCTACAGATTCTCTTCTTTACGCCCAACACAGCTCTTGTCACACTCACTTTTTCCGCAAATATTTATTAAGCACCTACTCTGTATCCCGAGCACTCTTTTAGGTTGTGGGACTGTAGCAGAGAACAGAACAGACCGAGATCCCTGCCCTGTGGAGCTTACTGCTGGGGGAGACAGAAGATAAGCCAATGGACGGAGCTAGAAGGTGGCGGGTGGTGATAAGTGCTGTGGAGGACAGTCTATCAGGAAGGGGCAGCAGAGGTGCCTGCAGAAGCTCTTCTGAGGGGTGGCCAGGCAGCTGAGGTGAGGAGAATGAAGCGAGAGAGTGAACCGGGCAGCTATCTGGGAGGAACATCTGTCTGCCTCTGCTTCTGAGCTGCTGGTCTTTATGTCTCAAGCGTTCAAGATTTCAGGTTTGGAGGCTGCATCTTTTGTGTCTCTCCAATATCCTCTCTAATAGCCAAATGCGACATGGTGGCTCTCTTGTATCTCTCTCCAGTCTGATCCCTCAGTTTCTGTTTCTTTGAGGACTGTGGCCTGCCTGAGAGATAGGTATTCTCACTTTGCCTGAGGCAGTGGCCGTGTCTCGTTCGCAGCCTGGGCTGAAGCAGATCCTCCTTTGGACACCGTGACATGCTCTGAGAGACAGCATTTTACTTGCCCCGGAAACGTTGCTGCAGGACTTGATGCCTGATCCCTTCATGCCCAATGTCATGAGGGTTTCAAAGTGAACCTTGCAGAATTAACTCATTAACGATCATTAAATATTAGGGGTGAGTCAGTGCCTGACAGAATGGCTGGGGCGGAATGACTGAAGCAGGAGACTTCGGCACACGAACGAGGACTCTTCTCATCTGCACACCTGGTTGCCGGGAGGGGGAACACCCCACGTCATGACAGAAGTGCTCATCAGGAGAGATAGCAATCCAAGTGCCAGGTATTTGGCTCTCGTGTTTGTCAGTGATTCATGAAGCGATTATCAACATTCAAAACCACTTCATGAATCAACCAGGAGCTGCAAAAAGATTTAACCATAATGAGCTCATTTCCCTAGAAATAGGACCCAACCCACTGGTGGGTCAAATAGTTGCTGTGGCTTAGACTTCACAGCCTCCCTTCCTGCCCCCTCCTCATTTCTGACAGGCTCATTTCAGGCCTCATTATGCTTTGTCGCTTTGCGCTCTAACCAAGAGCTGTCACGTCCAGGAACCTCACAGATGGTGGATTCAGAGTCCTTCTTTGTTCGGCTGGGAAGTGGGCATCTCTCGAGTCTGTTATGAGCTGAATTGTGTCGCCTCTCATACACAGTCCATGAGCTGAAGTCCTAACCCTAGTACGTCAGAATGCGACAGTGTTTGTATGGGTTGGCCAAAAAGTGCCTTCGGTTTTAAAGTAAAAATAAAAGACACATTTTTCATTTTCACCAAGAACTTTATTGAACAGCGTATTCACCCTTTTGTTCCACTACCGTCTGCCATTTTTCAGGCAACTTCATGATTCCATCTTCCCCAAACTTTTAATCTTTTTGAGCAAAGAACTGTTCTAGGTGCCTTTTACAGTCTTCCACGGAATTGAATTTTTTTCCATTAAGAGAATTTTGTAAAGACTAAAATAAATGGAAATCCAAAGGTGCAATGTCTGGTGAATATGACAGATGAATCAGAACTTCCCAGCCAAGCTGTAACCGTTTTTGCCTGGTCATAAAAGAAACATGCAGTCTTGCCTTATCCTGATGGAAGATGATGCGTTCTCTGTTGACTAATTCTGGACGCTTTTCTTTGAGTGCTGCTTTCAGTCGGTCTAACTGGGAGCAGTACTTGGAATTAATCGTTTGGTTTTCCAGAAGGAGCTTATAATAGAGGACTCCCTTCAATCCCACCATATACACGACATCATCTTCTTTGGGTGAAGACCGGCTTCTGGTGTGGTTGGTGGTGGTTCATTTCGCTTGCCCCATGGTCTCTTCCGTTCCACATTGTTGTGCAGTGTCCACTTTTCATCACCCGTCACAATTTGTTTTAAAAACGGAACATTTTCATTATGTGTAAGTAGAGAATCACATGCGGAAATATGGTCAAGAAAGTTTCTTTTGCTTAACTTATGTGGAACCCAAACATCAAAGCAATTCACATAACCAAGCTGTTGCAAATGATTTTCAGCTCTTGATTTGGATATTCTGAGTATGTCGGCTATTATCCCGCGTGGTATAACGTTGATTGTTCTCAGTGAATGTCTCGATTTGATCGGTATCAACTTCAACTGGTCTACCTGACCGTGGAGCGTCACCCAGCGAGAAATCTCCAGCATGAAACTTCACAAACCACTTCTGACACGTTCAGTCAGTCACAGCACCTTCTCCATACACTGCACAAATCTTTTTTTGTGTGTTTCAGGTGTTTTTTTACCTTTCTTGAAATAATATGCCGAAAAAGTTGCTTTTTTTCTTCCGTCTTCAATATTAAAATGGCTACACAGGGGACTTCCCTGGTGACACAGTGATTAAGAATCCACCTGCCAACGCAGGAGACACGGTTTCAAGCCCTGGTCCAGGAAGATCCCACATGCCATGGAGCAACTAAGCCCGTGTGCCACAACTACTGAGCCTGAGCTCTAGAGCCTGTAAGCCACAACTACTGAGCCCGTGTGCCACAACTACTGAAGCCCGTGCACCTAGAGCCTGTGCTCTGCAACAAGAGAAGCCACCGCAATGAGAAGCCCATGTGCCGCAACTAGAGAAAGCCCTCGTGCAGCAACAGAGACCCAATGCAGCCAAAAATAAATAAATAAAATTTTAAAAAAGCTTTTAAAAAATGGCTACACAAATTTCAACAATTTTGATAAGTCTTTTAAAAAATGCACGCTGGGGCTTCCCTGGTGGCGCAGTGGTTGAGAGTCCGCCTGCCGATGCAGGGGACACGGGTTCGTGCCCCGGTCTGGGAAGATCCCACATGCCGCGGAGCGGCTGTGCCCGTGAGCCATGGCCGCTGAGCCTGCGCGTCCGGAGCCTGTCCTCCGCAACGGGAGAGGCCACAACAGTGAGAGGCCCGCGTAACGCATAAAAAAAAAAAAAAAAAAATGCACGCTGATGTGACAGCTGTCACATACAATCTAACAAAATTGTTTTGAATGAAGTTAAAGACAATTAAGTGTCACTAGAGGCATCTTATGGAAGAAACCGAAAGAATCTTTTGGCCAGCCCAACAGATAAGGCCTTTAAAGAGGGGATTAAGGTAAAACATATGGGTGGGCCCTAATCCAATAGGACTGCTGTCTTTATCAGAAGGGGAGATTAGGCCACAGACACACACAGAGGAAAGACCATATGAAGACACTGGGAGAAGATGGCCATCTTCAAGCGAAAGAGAGAGGTCTCAGAAGAATTCGACTCTACCAATACTTTACTTTCAGATTTCTAGCCTCCAGAGGCAGCCCTAGCTTACTAATACAGGGTTCTTGAGTGCATATGTCTCCTGGGAAGCTTTGGGGCACCCAAACTTTATTGACAGGGTTACATCGGCAAGGCACCTTCTCTAGAGGCTATTTAATTCTTTCTCATAGAGGCTCATTACCTTTCTCCCCACAGCCTTGGAATTGGCTGTCCTTTGATGCTGATACCTGCTGGAAGGAAGCCCATTTGGACACCTCAGACTGCTGGGGGCTTTCTTACTACTGGGCCAGTTTCCCCAGTGTCTTAGCTTGGTTCTTCCTAAAAGCAGATCCTAAGACAGAGATGGGTACATGAGGTTTATCTGTGATGTGATCCCAAAATGCACTGTGAGCGAGTGGGGAGGCCAGACAGGGAAGAGAGCAAAGCTAATAATTGGGTTCATTCTCACTGGGGCCCCTCTGGAGAGTGTGTGGAACACACCTAGGATTGTCTCACCAAGGGGCAAGGGAACTGAGGCGTTTATCCACCAGCTCTTACCCCTCATTGGCTGAGGGTCTCATTTGTAACTCCCCTGTGCTCGGACTTATTTTGTACGCGGGCCAAGCATGGTCCTGCAGCCAGCAGAAACCCTCAGGCAGAGAGATGCAGGGAGATGTTGCCGTGTGTAGGAATGTTGGCAGTGACCCCTAGGGTGGGCCGAGGGGCCCTGGAGCAGCGCCCGCAGGGCCCGTTGCACCAAGCCCTTTCCTCTCCAGACCTCCCCTTCTGTGGGCTCCAGCATGTTCTGCCCTCGCCCACCCAAATGCAAAGTGCCCTCTCTCGTTGAGCTTTCACCTCCTTTCCAAGAGGCATTTGCTCCGTTAATACCCAGCATCCATTTCAGAGGCGTCACTTCAATAGAGCCACTTCTCTTCCTTCGGACTCACCACTCACCCAGATGAAAGGCAGAGTCTCGCAGAAACCACAATGAAAGGATTCCTCGGCCAGCTTTCCTTTCTGTTGAAAGGACGGCTCCATCTCCCAGATCTCTGCATCTCATTGCTTCAGAGAATCCCGGGTGAGCTGGCGGCACAGCAGCGGGGTGGAGAAGTATTTCTGGAGCAATCACTATCATTTCTCAAATGGCCCCATTTGGAAATGGCACCTTTCTGGGTTCTCTTCTGCTGGCCCCTTTAAAGGAGATTGTACTATAAATTCAGGAAGACTGTGCTCTCAGAATGGTTCCGTAAGTGTTCTGACATAGCCTCTAGACTTCCAGGGTCGAGGGCTGGGGGAGGTGTCCCAAATGTCATTTGTGGAGGCCTGGAGGGTGTGACAAGAGGAGCATGGAGGGAACGGGGGTGGCAGGGGAGTTTGATGACCAGCCACACTTGGATGACCAGGCAGATGCCGGGTACCTTTCATGGAGCTGGAGAAGTCAGGGAGAGGGGCTGGCTCTGGGGCAAGGATGAGGAACCCAGCTTTGACCTGCTGAGTGTCGGGTGTCAGGGAGAGGCAGGCCGGTTGGATGGGGTCCAGCACAGCTGCCCATCTTCCTTGTGCCCTGCCTGCCAGCCCTGCCTGCATTTCCTTTCTTCGTATCATGGCATCACCTGCTTCAGATCCCGGCATCATCTCCAACTTCTTGCCTCACCCTGGTGATTCTCTATCTGGTTCCCAGTGAGGCTGGAGGACACTGTGGAAGGAGCATCCAGTCTGGAAGCAGGCAAAGCTGCACCCAAAGCTCCGCGCTATCGCTCCAGAGTTCTGGAGTCTGGAGCAGCCGTGGGCCTCCAGTTTCCTCTTCTATCCAGGGTCTCTGCTCCGTAGTCACCTCCGCGGAAGGTGTTAGCCCCTGGCATCCTAGCTAACACAGGAGCCGTCCCATCATACTCTAACCCTCACCTTGCTTATTCTTCTCCAAGGCTGTTACTGCCACCTGACATTTAAATGTTTGTGTTTACTTGTCTATCGTGTGTATGTGTCTCACCGGGGTGTAGGCCCTGTGATGACAGAAACACCTGTAAATATTGTAAAATACTGTTCACTGCTGTCCCACTCAGTGTACGAAGCTGCCTGGCACGTAGTAGGTTCCCCGTCAGTTTTTATTGAATGAGTGAGTGAAATAAATAAACCTCTCAAGATTGTAGATGGGAAGAGGCCAAGTGTGTGCCCTCAAATACAGAAGACAACTTTGGGGATCAAGGATCCATTTTACCAGGAAAAAATAAGATGGATCCCCTTCTAGCTCTTGTTTGGAACAGAAAAGGCCTACACGAAGCACACACCGAGCGTTCATTTGATCAGCTGGACTTACCGCACCAGCGTGTCGAAGGTACTATTTCATTGGATTTCACCCCATGTTTGAAAGCAAAACAATTCGCATTTGAAAATCTCATTACTAGCATCTTCCCTCCAAATCCATTAACGGCGTGAGTGTTTCTGGCAACCGAGATCACCTCGGATTATAGTACGAAATGCAACTCTGGGGAAAACTGTATATTTCAAGATGTTCGTACCATTCAGTTGTCAAATATTCGCACGGTTATGATTCTCAAAGAAAGCATACAATGTAGGGAAATTGGTAATAAAATAAAAGCTCCGGGATGTATTGAGAGAAGGCGGCCAAAGGATTCCTCCCTGACACAGCTAATCCCGGGGACGGGAAATTAAAAACCACGCCAGAATATCAATGCTTCACACAGAGGATGGCTTGCTTTTCTTCAGTGAGATTCCAAGTCTCAGCCCGCATGGAAATCAAGGACTTCTTCACTGGACCTTCAGGTCTCCTGCAGCCACCCATTCCCCATCCCACAGACAAGAGATTCCTCTCCTCCTACTTAGACTGACTGCATCAGCTAAATCTGGTTGTTCACTCATCCCCAAATCCACATGGCCATCCCTGTCTTGGTGAAGTTGGATGACATCATTAGATGATATCGTTGGACGATGCCATTAGGGCTGGAGAGGTTCTGTAAGATTGAAAATGAAAAACAAAAAATGAAGGTTGGGGTTCTGTAGTCAAAGGAATTGGGAACCACAGCATATGTTATCTTCCTCTCGGGGCTTCCAATTCACCCAGGCATGTTCAAGGCTCTGAGATGTCCCATGGTCAAGAGACTTGTTTATATTTATTTAACTTAGCATTGTCCCAAAGTAGCTGGCTCTGTAGGCTTTAATTTGACTGTATGAAATAGTCAAATTCTATGGAAAACTAGGGTACAAATTGAAATCCCCTGTACCTCCAACAGATGAGGCAACAAACAACAGGGAAGCTATCAAAGTGCCTGGTCACTTGGCTGGTCAGTGGCAGAGCCAGGAAGGACTGGACACCAGGGACCACGACACCCAGTTAAGGGCTTCTCTACTGCTCTCCCTTAATTCGCTTCAATTCAGTAAAATTCCACGAATATTTCTTGAGCACCTGTCATGGCCAGGTACCGTCCTGGGTGCCGGAATACACAAAACACATGAGACTGGGCCATACAGAATCCAACTTTGCCCCCACAGAGTTAAGAGTCTAATTTGGAGCTTCTCATCATTTTCTTCCCATCTTCTCTCCCTCTTCTCTCTCTCCTCCTCCCCTTCCTCCTCTCAGACCATGCTTCACTCTGAACAAGATAAATCGCCCTCAGACTCCACTTAAGTTACATCACTGCCTGGGTGAGGACCTTGATTGATTCCTTTTTCTTCTCTCAGAACAGGTTTGGCCTGTGGGACCCTGAGCTCCGTGACAGCAGGGCCTGTGCTGGTCTCTCTCACTCTGCTGGGCAGAACCCCTGGCTCATAGTAGGTGCTCAGTTCATACCTGTCCCGTGGCTGACGGCTGAGTGTTTGTCGGACCTTACATTCTTAGCTTCGCCGCTCGGCCTGAAACCCTGCGTCCGTGGAGGGTAGTAGGTCCCGATGTGCTCTCCACACAGCACCACGTTCCTTTCCTTGTGATTTTCCTTGAACAAGTCCTCCAGCAAGTGGAAGCCAACATTCAGTCCCTCCCATGTTGATTCGAATCTATATCCAGCTCAGTTGCTCACCTCTTCTAGAAAGACTTCACTGAATCCCTTCCTTCCTTCCACCCTCCTTCCTTTCCGATTCTTCATCAGGCATTGTGCTAGGCCCTATGAAAAGAAATAGGGATCATGAGTAACCCCTGTCTTCGAGGATCTCATGGTCCAGTGGAGAAGACAGACAAGTGATTAAACATAATGCAGAATAATTTTGCCATGACACAGGCACTCACAAGCTGCCAGAGGTCTACAAATGGAGAGTCACCTCGTGTGGAGTCAGGAAAGGCCTGTAGAAAAAGCGGATGTACTAGCTGATCCTTGAAGTAAAATCCGGAGTAAGACAGCAGGAAACTTGCTGGGGTTGGTGGGGAGGAAGGGAGTATCAGACGTAAGAGCTGCAAACCAGGGATATCACATCTAAATTTCCCAGTGAAGGCTGGGGACCTAATTATCTCTACATGTTAGTTGGGGTCAGACCTCAAATTGAGCCCCAGTTTTGTGATTTCCTCTTCTTAGACGAGTTACTTAGTTTTAGTTCCTCATTTATGAAATCAGACTATTCTTAGCACAGAGATTGACACATAGTAGGTGCTCAATAAATGTATGTTGAACAAATGCATGAATATTTCCCTAGCAGTTTTTATTGTTGAAGGTGTTTAAAGTGATGAAGTTGCTTGTCATGTGTTAGTTGTTTCTCTCTCTGTTTTTCTTCCCTGAGGGATATAGAGAGAGGACAGGACATTGTCTAAGGCTTGAGAGGAGCTGTTTCCTCCCAAGAAGATTCCCTAACTTCCATTAGCTCCTCTTTCTCGCCCCCAACTTCAGCTTTGAACTTTCTATTTAAATATAGATTATAAGCTAAATGGAACCTCCTCCACCCCTAAATTTTTCTGAGTAAAATGTACTCCATGCAGCCGCGCAGGTGCTGGCAATGACCCCTTTAAAAATTTCCAGGTGATCAGATTTTACTAAATCTGACTTTTTCTTGCTTCATTCTCCTGACTCCTTGCCCTGCATTAGACAAAATCTTTGGGGCTTCCCTGGTGGCTCAGTGGTTAAGAATCTGCCTGCCAATGCAGGGGACACGGGTCCAGGAAGATCCCACATGCCACGGAGCAACTAAGCCCATGCGCCACAACTACTGAGCCCGTGAGCCACAACTACTGAAGCTCGTGCGCCTAGAGCCCGTGCTCTGCAACAAGAGAAGCCACCGCAATGAGAAGCCCGTGCACTGCAACGAAGAGGGGCCCCCTCTCACCGCAACTAGAGAAAGCCCGCGCGCAGCAGCAAGGACCCAATGCAGCCAAAGATAAATAAATAAATAAATTTATTAAAAAAAAATCTTTCTGTGTCTCGATCCCCTGTCAGTGGCTGGCTACTCCCCCCCCCCCACACCGCCCCCCACTCTCATTTTCTCCCATAATGAGTTGTTCCAATGTGCTCTGCTACCCCTGAAGTAGAACCATATTTTAGGGATTCCCTTTGTTTCTGCAGAAACTGGGAGGGCACGGGTGGCAGAGGACAGCTGGCATTTTCAAGTAGATAGCTGTGCCAATCACTGCGTTTTGTGTCTCATTTTCTGTGTCCCATTTAATCCTTACAGTGGCCGTGGTTGTGGGAATTCAAAGTTCAGGCTTCACCCTGACCAGTTAAATCAGAAACTCAGGGTGGGGTCTAGACATTGGTATTTTTGAAAAGTGCTCCAGGCCATCCTAATATGCAGGCAAAGTTTTAAATTACTGCCTGACACCAGGCTGCCTGTCAGAAAGTGTCTTTCGGAGACTTTTAGGAGCCATCGATATAAATGATGACGAGGATGAAAGTGTACTTGGAGTGAGGCCATTGGTTGTGGTCATAACTTTTTTCTCAGGCAAGAGCAAGTAGGTTCTTCAGGGAATAATCTAGTCAATCAAAAATACTCTTTGAGCCTTTTGCCCAAACATAAGGGAACCTGGAGTGCTAACAATGGTAATACCCAGGGGACATTTCACAAAGTAACACAGGAAGGAAGTCTAGCATGAATAGCTTTCCCATATAAGGAGGGAGAGTTTTCATGTAGCACACAGCCTAAGAGTTGTGTTCAAGGTACCACAACCTTAAGATCTGCACTTAAGATCCACCACTGCAGAGGATCACAGTTCAATCCAGGAAGATATTGTGTGCATTTTGAAGATCCCACACTAAAAAGTTTAGCAATTTCCTTCATTGAGATGAACAGACAGATCTACTTACAGGAAGTAATTGGTCTATAGTCTGTTCCTTTGTATGTGAGACACGGACAATTTTGATATTGTTTCAGATTAATTTCCGTGAGCTACATGAACCTAAGGGTTCCACTAATTCTTCGGTGGGGGGAATTGGTACTAGAAATGTACAGCAGTGATGTTGGCTACTAGTTGTAGTTTGTCTGATGCATAGTTGTTAATATAAATCAGATACTAAACTCTTTTAATGCTTTCCATATTGTGGATTCAGTCATTTCCTGTCATTATGTTATTAGTAAAGGAATCCCTCCAGGTTTGTAAAGATGGATATTTGACTAGTAAGCTTAGCTGAATATGTGTCCAAGTTCTCTAACCCTCAATGGGAAAACTAGGCAAGCAGTGCCATTTCACAGAATATAGGAGAAATATATTCTTTTGGGGAGAGCACCTCAAATAAGTGTACCCCAGTCTTGCACCCTTTAGGGTGGAAGAACTGGTGTGTTAAAGTCCACGATCAAATCACAGTACAATTAACTATAGACATACAAATACAAAAGTAGAGATACAAATGGATCCCAGAAAAATGTAAAAAAAAAATCCTGTATTTCTCCTTGGAATCATTTCAACTACACAATGTAATGATTAAGAGCACAGACACTGAAGCTAGGCTTCTAGGGTTTAAATCCCAGCTCTGCCACTTACTACCTGTGTGACCTTGGGCAAGTCGCTTAACTTCTCTGTGCCCCATATTCCTCTTCCTTGAAATGGAGATGACAGTAGTACCAACAATCAGAAGGTTGCTGTGAGGGTTAAATCTGTTAATTTTTCTAACTCATGTAGAACAGTGCCTGGCACATAATCAATGCTATATATGTGTTTGTTAAATATAAACAGATGAACTCCCAGCAGCATTTCTCAAATTTCAATGTGCACACGAATCACATGGGGATTTTGTAGTAATGCAGACTCTGTAGGTCGGGGGTGTGGCCCGAGATCCTGTATTTCTAACAAGCTCCCGGGTAACGCTGATGCTCCTGGCTCCTGGCCGTACTTTGGGTAGTGCGGGGGGTCTACGTGCTTCAGCTTGATGGGGGAGGGAGGGATTCAGGTGTGAGTTACCCACTCTATTTAACTTGCTCCCCAACAGCTGTGGGTGGTTGAAGGTGAACTCTTGGAGTCAACCTCTTGCAGTTGCTACAAGAGGTTAAGCCCTTTAATGCTCACGCTTGTTACTCTAGGACCAGACCACTTTTAATTACCCGTGACATTCAGTCATCTGGCTTCACTTTGAATGAGAGAATGGTGAGGGGTGGAGAGTCAAATCCCACTAATGGAGTATCTTAGAAACCAGCCGATGTCTCCCCTTGTGAATATGGGCCTCTCCATGGTAAGTTTCTTGGGAGTTACTATGCAAAAATGGTCTGTCTCAGCTCTGATTTCAGCCACCTTAGCAACTGCTCGTTTTGTGATCCTGCTTTGATAATTTCCAGGCCCATGGAAGAGACATGGGGGAGAGATGAGACCACCCCTCACAGCACTGAGAAAAATGGTTCACTCCCTACAATCAAATTAACACTCTGGTTGTTTTTTGAATGCGTGTTCTACAGTTAGCTTAAATTTGCCATCCACCAATTAAGTTGATGTAAGTTTATTTCATTGCCTCTTGATACACTGCCATATTTAAAGCATCTGAAAACGGTTTCAGGAAAACTAGAGCCCAAAGCACAGAAAAGGCCCAATTTGTTGAGCTAAAGAACTCACGGTGAATCAGATAACGATCTGTGCTGTGGTCGTGTTTATTGCGTCCTATTACAGCTGCCAGCTCAGCATTCAGGGGCTCTCCTGTCTATCCTTGGCCACCTGGGCCTCAGGTGGGTGACTGTGCCTACTTGGTAGGTGGTAAAGACAGACTGTGTGGCCTTATGACTTGACTGACCAACTGTACATGTTTAAGAAAGTGTTGCAAGCTTACTAGAAAATTAACATATTTTTCAAAGTAAGCATGCCTAAAAAAGGGAAGGAGAAATTACTTAAAGCAATCATAGATAACATTGAAAAATGAATCATTAGCAAAACCCACATTTTTACAGAAAACAAATATTTCACCATGATTTGGTACCTTTCATTGATGCCCACCCATTATTAATCACTGCTTACCTGCACCCTGATATTTTCTCAGGCTCTTGTATGTGCTTTTTCCCCCCATATCTTCTTCTTTAAAAAATGTCAGTCCCTTATTTGTTTAATTGACATGTAATTAATAGGCAGTGAAATGCACAGATCTTAAGATTACAGTTTAATGAGTTTTTGCAAATGAGTGTTGCCACGTAACCCACATCTCTGTCAAGACACAGAACATTTCCATCACCCCCAAAACATTCTACCTGCTCCCGGTCCATCCTTCCCCCACCCACTTCCTCCTGGCTCTCAGGAAAACATTGCTCTGATTTCTTTCAACAGAGATTAATTTTGCCTGTTCTAGAACTCCATATAAATCAAATTGTGCAGGATGTATTCTTTTGTAGCTGGCTTTTTTCAGCATCGTGTCTTTGAGGCTCATTTGTGTCGTTGCATGTATCAGTAATTCCTTCCTCTTTATTGCTGGGTAACTTCTGTTGTATGATTATAACTCCATTTTTTATCCCCTCACTTGTCGAAGGACGTTTGGGTCATTTCTAGTTTTGGGCTATTACGAACAAAGCTGATATGGATATTCTCATTCAGCTCTTATTGTGCATATTTTCATTTCTCTTGAGTAAATACAGGCAGACTTCATCTTGTTGCACTCAGCTCTATTGTGCTTCGCAGGCACTGGGTTTTCTACAAATAGTAGGTCTGTGGCGGCCCTGCAGCAAGCAAGTCTACTGGCGCCATTTTCCCAACAGCATCTCCTCTCTTCATGTCTCTGTGTCACATTTTCAAAATTATTGAAACATTTTAAGCCTTTTCATTATTATACTTGCTATTGCGCTCTGTGATCAGTGATCTCTGATGTTACTGTTGCAAAAAGATTATGACTCACTGGAGGCTCAGAAGATGATTAGCATTTTTTAGCAATAAAGTATTTTAAAACTAAGGTATGTACATTGTATTTTTAGACAGTGGTATTGCATACTTAATAGACTATAGTATAAACGTAACTTTTTTTTGGCTACTGCAAAAAACTTCATTGTTTATGTTTGGTCTACCGCTTGGGAGAGGGCTCCAGGGTGGTCGAAAAGCTGCCCAGTGGCTGCGGAGAAAGACTTCAGGCAGAAGCCTTCACCAGGGGGACGCCAGAGGGGCCCCTCAAAGGCTGCTGGGCTCTGGAGGCTCCTGCTGGTGCTTGAGGGTGAGCCTTTGGGAAGAGATACTGGCGCAGCCCAGCCTAGGGACCAGGCAGCCTGCGGAGGTCGGTCATGTGGTCGCCCATCTTCTTGATGAGTTTCACCTGCTCATCCAGGAAGCGGCTCTCCCGGAAGTCACGGAGCTGGGGATCTGCCCGGGCAGAACCCAGGGCACGCAGATCCAAAAGGGCCTGGTTCAGGTTCTCCAGGACCATGGCGGCTTCCATAGCATCCTGGGTTTTGCCCCACTCATCTTGGGACGGCTTTTGCAGCCCTGGAAGAGGGCACGACTGCTGCGCTGGGTTTGATCTTCAAGAGACGCTCAGAGCACTCCAGCTTCTCCTCGGCCTGTTCGCGGACGAAAGTGGCCCACGCCTCCAGAGCCACATTGTTGCGTTCGAAATAGAAGCCCAGAGAGAGGTAGGTGCGGGAGGCCCGCAGACGCACATAGACCAGGTAGTGGATGGCAGCCTCCACCTGGGTGAAATAATTCTGATGAATCTGGGAGCTCATGGTTGACGGGCAATTAGGAGCTAAGCTCAAAAAATGGTGTTGGCTGGTCCCGGAGGCTGAGGATAGCTGTAGAGGTTGGTTCTGAAGGTGACTACTGGAAGAAAGGTTGGAGGGTGGTCGGAAGTTGGAGGAGGGGGGTGTCCCTGGGCCTCTTCTGTCCAAACATGCTGAAGCAAGAGAGGGATCCGTGGACCACTGAGTGCACTGCCTTACCTGCGCCGGGAAACCAAAAATTTGTATGACTCGCTTTACTGAGATACGGGCTTTATTGTGGTGGTCTGGAACTCGCCCTGCAATATCTCTGAGGTACGCCTGTGGGTAGAAGTGGAATTTCTGGGTCCTAGGGCAGGTGAATGCTTAACGTTATGGGGAACTGCTAGACGGATTTCCGAAGTGGCCATTTTGCCTTCCTGATGTTACTGTACCAGAGTCCTGTAGCTCCACATCCTTCTCGGAATTTGATGTTGCCAGTTTTGAAATGTCAGCCATTATGGTGTGTGCATAATTGTATATCATCTTTGTTTTAATTTGCATTTCCTTGATGACTAATGCTGATGAGCCTTTTCTCCATGTGCTTATCGTACACTCATGTGTATTTTTATTTATTTATTTGTTTGTTTGTTTGCCGTACGCGGGCCTCTCACTGCTGTGGCCTCTCCCGTTGCGGAGCACAGGCTCCGGACGCGCAGGCTCAGCGGCCACGGCTCACGGGCCCAGCCGCTCCGCGGCATGTGGGATCTTCCCGGACCGGGACACGAACCCGTGTTCCCTGCATCGGCAGGCGGACCCCCAACCACTGCGCCACCAGGGAAGCCCTCATGTGTATTTTTATAACATAGATTTTTTTTTTTTTGGCCACGTGGTGTGTGGGATCAAACCCGTGCCCCCTGCATTGGGAGCACAGTGTCTTAACTACTAGACCACCAGGGAAGTCCCTCATGTGTATTCTTTGGTGAACTGCCTGTTCTAGACTTTTTACTCATTTCAGAAATTGGGTTGTCTTTTTATGATTGAGGTTTGAGAAGTTCTTTGTATATTTTAGATCCAGAGGCTTGTCAGATATATGTTTTGTGAATATATTTGTGAATTTTCACTTGATCTGTGCCTGGCGTAATAATGTCTTTTCATAAATTTTTAAAAGTTTGAGAAAATCTCGTGTATCGGATTTTCCTCTTATGATGAATGCTTTTTCATTCCTGTCTGAGAAATCCATATCTACTTCAGAGTTGCAAAGATATTCTCATTTGGTTTCTTTTGGCAGTTTTATTGTTCTAAGCTTTTATACTGATATGTATGATCCACGTTGAATTAACTTTTGTGTATGGTGTAAGGCAAGAGTTACAGTTAATTTTTACCCCTTATAGATTTACCCCAAGCTGTTTGTTCCAGTACTATTTATTGAAGAACACCTGTGTTTTCCCTCATTGAATTGCTTGGGTTCCTTGACCCCCAAATCAGTTGGTTATATAAGTATGGATCTTTCTGGACTCTGTTCCACTGATATATGTGTCTTTCATTACTAACACCACAGTGTCTTGATTACCATGGCTTCATAATAAGTCTTGAAATCTGTGAGTGTAAGTTCTTATCTTACTCTTTTTCAAGATTGTTTAGCTTTTCTAGGCTCTCAAGATGTTTTTAAAATCACCCATTTCTAAAAATAAGAGTTAAGATTTTGTACAATTAAGGTTTAAATACATTGAAATGCACAGGTCTTACAAACATATATACCCATGTAAGCCACACTTTTATCAGGACATTTCGATAACCCCAGAAAGCTCCATTGTGGCCTTCTTGTCATTCTGAGTTCTCAGAAATAACTACTGTCCTGATTTCTATCATGTTTTGCCTTTTCTAGAACTTCTTGGAAAGGAAATCAAGCAATGTGTACATTTGTGTGAAGGCTTCTCTCTCAGCATAATACTTTTGCTTTGTCTATCAGAGGTTTGTTCATTTTTATTGATGAGTATTGTTCCACTGAATGAATACAACACAATTTGTTCATTCTTTCATCTCTTGATGAGCACCTGGGTGGCTACCAGTTTTTGGCTATTGTGAATAAAGCTGCTATGATTAAGTTTTGTAAAAGACTTTTTGTGGATAGGTGTTTTCATTTTTCTTAGGTAAATACCTTAGAATGGAATTGCTGGCTGTGGACTAAATATATGTTTATTTAATACTTTAAGAAACTGCCATTATTTATTGCGTGGGTTGTGTTTTATTGTAGAAGATAACAGAGCTAGAGATAGATAACATATATCTCTATATACACTTTGTCAGATTTTATGAATATTTTCAGTTTACAGCCTGCTTAATCATTTAAAAATGTGTTTTTGATAAGCAAAAATCTTTTTTAAGATAGCATTTTGATAAAGTTCAACTTTTCAGTTTTCTAATGGTTACTGAATTCTATATCCTATCTACAAAAGTTTATCTAGCCCAAGTTCACAAAAATATGTTCCTCCTTTTCCCCTAGACATCTTATAGTTTTTGCTTTTAGGTCTGTGTTTAGGTCTGTGTATCCTGTGACACTGATAAATTCACTTAGTTCTGTAAGTTTTTGTTTTGGATTCCTTAGGATTTTCTATGTACACTGCTGTGTAGTCTGCAAATAAAAGTAGCTTCACTTTAAATTCCTTTTATATGCCTTTCATTTCTTTTTCTTACTATCCTGCCTAGAACCTCTATGCAACACTGTACTAGAATTGGTGAGAGTGGACATGCCAGCCTTTTTCCTGATCTAAGTGAGAAAGCGTTTAATATAATGTTAGTTGTAAGCTTCTCATAGATAATATTAGGTTTAAGTAGATTTCCTCTGTTTCTAGTGTGAGAGCTTTTATTCTTCTCTAAATTGTCAAAAGATTTTTCAGCGCCTGTTGAGATTATTATAGCTCTCCCCCACCCACCTTATTCTATTAATGTGACAAATTTTATTAGTTGGTATTTGAATGTTAACCAACTTTGCATTCCTGTGATAAATCTCACTTGGTCATGTTGTGTTGTATTTTGTAATATTTTGTGCAGTTGGATTTGCTAATATTGCGTTAAGGATTTTTCATAAAGTGTCCATGAGGCATATTAGCCTGCAGTTTTCTTTTCTTGGATGTTTTTATCTGGTTGGGACATTAAGTTTATGCTGGTCTCATACAGTGAGGCTGAAATTGTGTTCCCCTCCTCCAGGTTTATAGAGTGGTTGTTTAGGATTGGCATTATATCTTCCTTAAATATCTGATAAAACCATCAGGACAGCCATCTAGATCTGGAGTTTTCTTTGTGGGAAGATACTTAATTACAAATTCACTTTCTTTAATAGATATATGGTGATTTAGATTTTCTACTTCTTGAGTCAATATTGGTAATTTGTGTGTTCCAAGGAATTTATCCAGTTAGCCTGAGTTTTCAAATTATGAGAATGAAGTTAATAATGTTTTGTCATTATCATTTTAATGTATGTGGAATCTGTAGAGATATGTCCTCTTTCATTCCTGATAGTGATTATTTGTGTTTCACTCTATTTCATCAGTCTAGCTGGAGTTTTAGCAATTTTATTAAATTTCTCAAAGAACCCACTTTTGTTGCCATTTTTCCTGATGTTTTGATTATTTCCTTTTATATCATTTTCCATTCTTTATTATTTTTTCTTCTGCATACTTTGAGTTTAATTTCCTCATTTAAAAATCTTTTTAGGTTGAAGCTTAGGTAATGTTTATTTTTCTCTTCTAATATAAATCTTTAGACCTGTAAGTTTACTTCTAAACCCTGTGTTAGCTGCATCCCACAAATTTTGGTACATTGTGTTTTTTATTTTTCTAGTTTAAAATATTGTCTAATTCACTTTACAATTTCTCCTTTGGTTTATGGGTTATTTAGAAGTGTAATGCTTAATTTCCAACATTTATGGATTTTCCTGGAATCTTGTTATTAATTTCTAACTCAACTTCATTTTGTCAGAAAACAAACTCTGTAGGATTTGAATTGTTTTAAGTTTGAGACTTGTTTTATGGCCCACAATAAGGTATATTTCGGTGAATATTCCATGTGCGCTTGGATAGACTATGAATTAGATTGAGTTGATTGTAGTGTTGTTCACATTTTATATATTCTTGATTTTTTGTTTACTTCTTGCTATAGACTGAATGTTTGTGTCCCCCCAAATTCATATGTTGAAATTATCTCAGTACGCTGGTCTTAGGAGGTGGGGCCTTTGGTAGGTAATTAGCTCATGAGGATGGAGCCCTCATGAATGAGCTTAGTGCCCTTATAAAAGAGACCTCAGAGACTCCCTTGCCCCTGCCACCATGTGAAGACATGGCAAGAAGACAGATGACTATGAACCAGGAAATGAGTCCTCACCAGACACCACATCTGTTGGTGCCTTCATCTTGAACTTGCCAGCCTCTAGAACTGTAAGAAATTTCTGTTGTTTATAAGTCACCCAGTTTATGGTACTCTGTTCTAGCAGCCCAAATGGGCTAAGGTACTTTGTCTATCCAGAACTAAGTACAGTTGACAGGTTTGAACTACCACTTGTACACAGACATTTTTCAATAGTATAATAATAAATACTACAGTACTACATGGTACATGGTTGACTGAATCCACGGATGCAGAGGAACCTAGGAAATGGAGGGCCAACTATAAGTAATCCTTGGATTAACCCCATGTTGTTCAAGGGTCAACTGCATTGAAGTTTGCAGCTCTAATTGTAAATGTATCATTTCTGCCATTCTGTCAATTTTTGCTTCAGTTACAGACAATTATGATTGTTATGTCTTCTTCATGAATTGACATGTTTGCCCTTATTAAATGTTTCTCTTTATATCTGGTAATACTTACCTTGAAATCTATATTAACTAATATTAGTATGGTTATTCCAGCTTTCTTTTTTTTTTTTTTTTTTTTTTGTGGTACGCGGGCCTCTCACTGTTGTGGCCTCTCCCGTTGTGGAGCACCGGACGCGCAGGCTCAGCGGCCATGGCTCACGGGCACAGCCGCTACGCGGCATGTGGGATCTTCCCGGACCGGGGCACGAACCCGTGTCCGCTGCATCGGCAGGCGGACTCTCAACCACTGCGCCACCAGGGAAGCCCCCAGCTTTCTTTTAATCAGTGTGTCTTCATCTTTTGACTTCTAACCTGTTTGAACACTTCTATACATGATATAGTTAGTGCCTGATATTTAAAAAAAATCCAATCTAATGAGTGTTATCTTTTAGCGGGAGTGTTTAGTTCTTTTACATTTAATTAAATTATGTGTTTGGGTTTATATTTCTCATATTTTTAATCTTCTTGCTTCCTTGTGGGTTAATTGAACATATTCTAGTAATTATATCTCCTGATTGGCTTAGTAGCTGTAACTCTGTGGCCTATGTTTTTAATGGTCACTCTGGGTTTTACAGTATACACCCTTAACTTATAACTTACACTTTTAATATTTTACTACCTCACATTTAGTGTCAGAACCATACAGCAGTATAAGGCTCTTTTCTCATTATTTTGTGCTATTGTAGTCTCACGTTTTACTTCTACACCTTATAAACCCAAAATACATTGTTACTATTTGGATTTAAATAATCTTTTTAAAAATCAAGAAACGAGAGGAAAAATATTTTCTGTTTGTGGTGCTCTTCACTTCTTTGTGTAAATATAAATTTCCATCTGGTATCATTTTCCTTCTTCCTGAATAACTTCCGTATTTCTCATAGTATAGATTTTCTAGCTACGGATTTTTTCTATTTTATAATTTTTTGTTTTACCGTAATTTTTAAGGGTATTTGCCCTGGATATAGAATTTTCATTGACGATGTGTTTATTTCAGCCCCTTAAAGACATTGTTCTATTTTCTCTGTTGCATTATTTCTGGTGAAAAGTCAGTGGAGACTATTATTTTTTCTCCTGTATGTTTTGTGTCTCTTCTGTGGCTGCTTTTAAGATTTTTATCTTTGGTTTTTTACAGTTTGATTGTTGTAAGTCTTAGTGGTTTTTTTCTTTGCTTATAATTCTTGGGGGTTATTGACCTTCTTCAATCAATGAGTTAATATTTGTCATCAAATTTGGAAAATTTCCATCTGCTAGTTCTTCAAATATTTTCTCTACCCCAATCTCTCTCCTCTCCTTTGGGACTCTAACTTCAAGTGTATTACAGTACTTTATATGGTCTCATGGTTGAGCCTCTGTTCTTTTATTTAGTCTTTTCATCTCTTTGTACTTCATTTCAGATACTTTGTATTGCTTCATGTGTAAGTTTACTGATCTCTGCTTCTGCAGGGGGGGTCTGATCTGCTACTTACTTCATTCAGTGGATTTAAACAATTTCAGATAATGTATTTTTCAGTTTTAGAATTTGCATTTTTTAAAAAAAAATAATGTTTTATTTTTTGGAGCAGTTTTAGGTTTATAGAAAAAGTATGCAGAAAATACAGAGTTCTCATATACTACCCCCCACCCCCAAGTACATAGTTTCCTCTATCAACACTTTGCATTAGTGTCATGTTATTACAATTGATAAATCAGTATTGACACATTATTATTAACTAAGTTCACAGTTTATATTAGGGTTCATTCTTTGTGTTGCCAGGTCCTACAGGTTTTGATGAATGCATAATGGCTGCATCTACCATTATGGTATCATACAGAATAGTTTCACCACCCTAAAATCCCCCCATGCCCCACCTATTATCCCTTCCCTCAGATCTTCCTCCAAACCCCTGGCAACCACTGTCTCCATAGTTTTACCTCTTCCAGAATGTAATTTAGTTGGAATCATAATATGTAGCCTTTTCAGACTAGTTTCTGTCACTTAGCAATGTGCATTTAACATTTCTCCACGTCGTTCTGTGGCTCGATAGCTGATTTTATTCTTACTGCTGAATGATAGTCCATTGTATGCTGTTTGTTTATTCGTCCATCTATTGAAGGACATCTTGGTGGCTTCCAAGCTTTGGCAATTATGAATAAAGCTTCTATAAACAATCATATACAGGTTTTGGTTTAGACATAAGTTTTCAACTCATTTGGGTAAATACCAAAGAAAATGATAGCTGGATCATATGGAAAGCCTATGTTTAGCTTTGTAAAAAAGCCACCCAACTGTTTTCCAAAGTGGCTGCACTGTTTTGCATTCCTACCAGCAACAAGTGAGAGTCCCTGCTGCTCCACATCCTCATCAGCGTTTCTTATTGTCAGTGTTTTGGATTTTAGCCATCCTAATAGGTGTGTAGTGTGGTTTTTTTGTCTGTTTGTTTTCAGTAGCTTTCATTACTCAACTGAGATTTTCTATTTGTTCTTATATTCTGGTTTTCTTTAAGTCCTTGAATTTAAGAGCTACTTAAAAAAGTTTTTCCTGCTAATTCTGTCCTCTTTGTCTTTTTTGACTTTGTTTCTCTTGACTGATTTTTCTTCTGTGCATCTCATTTTCTGCTTCTTTGCATGTCTAGATTTTTTTTTTATTGTATGCTCTACTTTATGGATGCTAAGTTCTTGGATGTCTAGATTTTGATGTCTGTTTCACAGTGGTGTTTTTCCAGCAGAAAGTGAATTGACTTGAAGAGCTCTTAACTCACTCAAGGCTTTAAAAAAAAGCCTTGGGTGGGTCTAGGGCTAGATTAACCATATTTCTAAAGTGTGGCCCTTTTAGTCTGTTTGTTGAATGCCCATGGAGTTGAACAAAGTCTCTCCACCCTCACTGGTTGGAACTCTTGGCCCTGTGTGACTTTGGCGGTGGGGAGGTCAGCTCAGAGTTTTTCAGAAGTTCTTTTCTCCCATTAGTAGTTTCTTACTTGGCCTCCTGGGGTCTTGCCCTGTGCATTCAGAGCTTAGTATTTGGCCAAAGACTCAAGAGGACTCTTATGCAAGATTTTGGAGTTTCTCTCCTTCGATAAATTCTGTCCAGTACCTGACCTAAAACTTCCAGCGATCTCAGTCACCTTCAACTCTTTGTCGTCTCACCCCAGTGAGGTATCATGTTCTCCTTCGATTCCCTCTCCCGGTCCCATGCCTCTACCCTGTGTCCTAATGCATCACCCAGGCAGAAGGCAGTCGGGGCCACCAATGGGCCTCTCCTCACTTGTTTCCCTTCCCTCAAGCCTAGCAGTCATGTACTGCCTGTTACCTACATCTGAAGTCAGTTATTTAATGTGTCCTATCCAGTTTTCTAGTTATTTACAATAGAAGCAAAATCTGGTATCAGTTATCCCTTCATGGCTAGAAAGCAAATATCCCACTCATTCTTTATGTGTAGGATTTAATATTCTTTCCATGACTTTTGTGTTTCACAGCATCAATCTTATCTGGCATCTGAGGCACTTGCTTTTTTCCCTTCCTAGACGACAAGTCTAATAGTATCTCGGTACTTACTAATGCTTTAGTTTGAACATATAAACTAGCATTTGTTAAGTAGCATTAACTAGCACATACCCAGGGCTCTCTGGGATTTTTATCCCACAGTGTGGAGTAGGCATTACCATTATCCCGCTGTTCCAGGTGAGGGAAGGGAGGCTGAGACTGGAGAGATTTGCCTAATAGCTCTCAGCTGGTACGTGATGATTTTCTGACTCTAAAGCTCTGTACTCGTAGATTTTACTGTAGTTTCTACTGTACTGGGATGTTTTCAAACCGACTTCTCAGATCCTCAGGGCTCTAAGAGTTAGAGGGAGGTTGAGTGGATAGAGACATATCCCATCCCCACTCCACTTCACCTCCCCACTTGCTGTTTGCACTACAGCAGATAAACTTTTAACTGTTTAATAGAGTCTCCAGCAAAATATCTTAAAAATTTTTTTAATCTATTTTTTAATTGAAATATAGCTGATTTACAGTGTTGTGCGAATCTCTGCTGTGTAGCAGAGTGACTCAGTTAGACACGTATATTCTTTTTTTTTTTGGTATTCTTTTCTGTTATGGTTTATCACGGGATATTGAATATAGTTCCGTGTGCCATCTAGTAGGACCTTGTTGTTTACCCATCCTTTATATAATAGTTTACCTCTCCATGCAAAATATCTTAAAAGAATTTCAGCGGCAAATCAAACAAACACATCTGTGGGAAACTGTTGCGCCACACTGGGTATTAATTTGCCCTTAAAAGAAAGTGGTTTCCTCTATGGTGAGGAAGAAACTGCTAAGGAAGTGAGTAAAAGAAAATCCCCTTTGTAGCTTTCTGCTTCCCTTTGTGTGATGTTACAGGGAGTGTATGGGTTCTTCAGTTTGAATCCTGGCTCTGCTACTCGCAGAGCTGTAAGGTTGTCCTTAGTTCATTCAAGCATCCGTGGCCTCAGCTACACAGTCTGCACAGTTAGGAAAAGGATACTTTCCTCAATGTTGTGTTTGTTTTCAGTAAACAGATCTGAAAAGCCTGGCCCTGCGTGGTTGGCAGGCTCTAAGGAGGCCCCCAGTTTTCTCCACCTTCTGTTTGTGCCCTTCTGTGATCCCCTCTTCTTGAATAGGGGCCAGACTTAGTGATTTGCTTCTAATGAAAAGAATATGGCAAAGGTGATGGGATGTCATTCCCAAGGTTAGGTGACAAAAAATTGTGCCCTCCATCTTGGGCACCCCATTATACTCTCTCCCTCGCTGGCTCTGATGGAGGCCACCTGCCGTGTTATGAGCTGTCCTATGAAGAGGCCCATGTGGCAAGAAACTGATGTCTCTAGCAGACCGCCGGTGGGCACCAGAGGCCCGCCAACAGCCATGGTAGTGAACTTGGAACCAGCTCTCTCCCCAGTGGAACCTTATAATGACGGCAGCCCCTGCTGATACCTGGATTGCAGACTGTGGTGGGCCCTGAGCCGGAGGCACCCAGCAAAGCCACGCCTGGCCTTCAGAAACTGTGAAAAATCCATGTGATGAAGCTGCTAAATTTTAGGATGATTTGTTATTAGCGATAGGTGACAAATACAGTGTCTGGCACAGAGCTCATGCTCTGTTAATAATCCTTTTCTCTCTCCCTGGCTTTCTTCCTTTCGTATCCCAGGGGAATGGTGACCTTCGTGGTGGCCCGACTCTGCTCATCTGCAGGGACGGCGCTCACACTGGACTCTGACCTAATTAGAATTCTCCAAAGCAAGCCCTCCCTATCCTCCCTTGTTTTCTTTTTTTGATAAATATTCGTTTGGGTGTGGTGAGAGGTGAAATTTACATCGGAATTGTTTCCAGAGCCCAGCGTTCTGATGCACTGCAAACACCTGGCGTTACAGACAGACATCGTGGCTCATGTTTGTAGCATTCCCTTTACAAACACTCCAGCTGTACTTGGGCCTTAAAACAAATACAGCGCGGCTCCACCAGGGGAATGCAATCCTGCATCACCTCCTGTGGAAGCGCCTTAGGAGTATGTGTTCTTCCTGAGGGTTTCTATCCCCCTTTTCCTTCTCTCTTGCATTCCCTGGCTGACTGTGAAATTAAGTCTCTTCCCACGGGATGGCTTTGAAGTTTTATCTCTTCTCAGATATAGGGTCTCAGCTTTCAGGCCCCCACAGCCCACCCTTTTCCAAGTTCCGAATTGACAGATTGCAAACTGAGATGCCTGAAGTCTTCGGAGTATTGTTCATTTGATAAAATGTCCATCCTTTGGCGACGCAGACACTTGTGGAATTCCTGGCGTCTCGCCTGCCAGAATGAATTTCATTCGATCGCCCTGAGAATTGAAGAAAGCCAGAGTCTTAGATCTAAAGCAAGATGACTGAGGATGGTGTCCCCTACTTTGTTTTTTAACCTTAAAGATTCTGAGATGTATTTTTTTTTCCTTGTGAAATCTCAAACTGGGGGAGAAAAATCTCCTCTAGGTATTTTTGCTGGCCCCTAGCATCTGTTCCAGATGGTTGAGGAACAATTTTACTCTTTTTTAAAAAAAGGTTCTTTTTATAACACAATCAACGTTCAGGAATCTGCTACATGCTGGTGGGGAATTGCTTGAAGGATAATGGTCCCTTCATCCTTTCCTAAGTCAGCACTTAGAACCCTGCAGAGGCCAGCAGGCTGGTAAGTGTTCCAGGCAGGCTTGTGCAAGGCAGTAGGGAGAGGGGCAGGTTTCTAAAATGCTTCATGTTGTCTGTCTGTCTGTATCATCACGTATGTATACAGACACCTATTTGTATGTACTAGCACTCAGAAATCTGAGGCTGCAAGCCACGCCTAGCCCAGTGACCTCTCTCTAGTATCTCACACCCAATGTCATTAGATCTCTGAAAGCTACGCAACAGTGACGTTTACACCGTGCCCTCCCTCTGGTTTGAATGCTTTTACTGGATCTTTGGTTAGACGGCAGCTACCATACCACCCTCCGCCTCATGGGGGTAACGCCACTGCCTCTCTTGTTCATCAGTGAACCCCTGATCCTTAGAGCAGTGCCTGGCTCAGAGTAGGCACTCAACAGATAACTGTTAAATGTGGACTAAATCTTGCTGAACGTGTTGAGTAAAGAAGGAAGGGCCTGGTGAGAATTTTCAGAGGATTTACTCGAAAATGTTGCTGGCCATCATGTTCATTCCATACCACGGTGTCCTCTTAAGGAGGACTCGTGGGAGAAGGAACTTGCTTGTTTTAGGAAGGGGGGATACTTGTGCCTCTCAGGAAAAAAAAAAAAAAAAAATCACGCTGCTTCAGTTGTGTGGACATAGATTTCCTCTTCGGGCTGGCTGCTAGGAAACTCAAACTGTATGCCTGATTGATCTCTTGCAACAGTACGAGACTTTATGGAATGCTTTGTTTTATCAGGGCCGGTCCTGTAGTTCCTCGCAAGCACACATTTCTCATTGACCCCTAATATTTTGTGATTGTGCTATATGTGTCTTCATAAATAGTCTTCAGTTCTGGGGAGTGAATGCATAAAAATAATGCCATGGAAAGGGAGTAGGAATTAAAGAAACATTGCCAGGACAGCATGGTGTGGTGCAGGAAACAGAGGGGTTCCCTGGAAAAGGAGGGGAAAAATAGTGGAGGAGGAATGTGTGGTTTAGAGGATGAAAAACAGGGCTGGGCTCCCCTCCCAGGCCTTCAGGACGTTCCAGGATGAGCTGGTCTGTGAGGGCTGTTGGACTTTGACAACAGGGCAGGCATCTGGCTAGCATCTTTGGGTTGAACATGTGGCCCAGAATCCTCTCAAAGTGGGGAAGGAGGCCAACCATGAGTGCTGGCTGCTTGGAGTCAGGTTTATATCTCTACTTTGGCTCTATCAGTGGCCACTTGCCTTCGCTGAGCCTCGGTTTCCTATCTGTAAAATGGGGGTAATAACAGTGCGTCCTGCTAGGGTTCTCTTCCAGGTTCAATGAGGCAATAAACAGAAGTATCTGAAAACATATCCAGTGCTCCTTTGTTAGTCATTGTCAGTACTGCATTGAGCCCGCCATGGATTCGTCTCATCTGTAGTCATCTCACGGCCAGGGTGGAGTGGCCCTGGGAAGAGACGGGGGGATACAGTCTCAATTAATTTCTGTATGTTTATTAGTAGGCCTTTTTTTAGAAACTTTTTTTTTTTTTTTTACCCAAACATAACCAACCCTCCTCAGGTTGTCCTTGCATTCAGTCAGCACCTTCTGTCTGTAGGCAAATCTCACAGAACTTGGCATCAGTAAAAATCACAAATACATTCTCAAAAGTTTTGAAAAATGATGCTGAGTTGTTTTAACTGAAGCCCTCTTCTCAGCAGGGGTCAAAGGAATACATTTATGCGCATTCCACAGTGAAACTCTAAAAATCCATCTTACCATCTCATTTTCCAGTTTCTCTCCACGGCAGCTGCCAGATCACCCCACCCCTATTTCCCTCTCTCTCTCTCAACTATCTTGCTTTGTTCTTCCCTTTCAGGCTGTGTTCCTCCAGCTTCCTCCTCTCTCCTGGGCTCTTCTGATTTCTGTAGACCTTTAATTTAGAGAAAGGATCATCAAGCTTTTCTGTAAAGGGCCAGATAGCAAATATTTTTAGGTTTTCTGGGCTATAGGTTCTTTGTCACAGTGGCTCAGCTCTGCCCTTATAACTCGAAGGCAGAGATAAGGAAATGAATGGCATAGTTGTGTTTGGATAAAACTTTATTTAAAAGAATAGGAAGTGGGGCTTCCCTGGTGGCGCAGTGCTTGGGAGTCCGCCTGCCGATGCAGGGGACACGGGTTCGTGCCCTGGTCCGGGAAGATCCCACATGCCGCGGAGCGGCTGGGCCCGTGAGCCATGGCCGCTGAGCCTGCGCATCCAGAGCCTGTGCTCCGCAACGGGAGAGGCCACAACAGTGAGAGGCCCGCGTACCGCAAAAACAAAACAAAACAAAATAGAACAAAACAGGAAGTGAGGTAGGTTTGGTCCACGGACTGTGATTTTGGACTCCTGATTGCAAGCAATTTAGGAATTTTTTTTATCTTCACCAGTTGATCTTTCTTTCTTTCACCACACTCGACAAAATTGAAGATTCTGTTATGAATGTATCTGTCTTTGGGGGACCAGGAAGGTGGTGGGTGTTGTAAATAACCATTAATATTTTGTCCATTTCCTGTTGATTAAATGGGTCAAAATGATTCTTTGCCTATAAGGTCAAACAGGTCAAAATGATTCTTTGCACACCCTGCCTATAAGACACATGTATTTGGTACCACTGAGCGCTGAAGTTAGTGTGACAGGTTTCCCAGGTTCCTAGGTGAAGGGTGTGTGTGTGTGTGTGTGTGTGTGTGTGTGTGTGTGTGTGTGTGTGATGTTTAGGACCAGAGTTCTCTTGGCCAACGATGGGAAAAATTATGGTCCTATTTTTTGGCCTCTTTCACTTTTTCTTTTGATTCTGGGAAGGTCCTCACATCAAATTGTGTAATAGAAAAAGTACTGGATCAGAGCCAGAGGATCTGATTGCATTTTGGTCGTGTTATTACTTTTGTGTTGCACCTTGGCAAGTCCATTCACTCCCTGGTTTAGTTCTGTCAGGTATTAAACTAGAATCTTTGATCACCAAATCTTTCAGCAGTTGACTCTTACTCAGATGAAATCTTACCTGGAGTTCGGATGTACATGGAATGAAGTGGGGCGGGGGCATCAGAGCCCTGTTCAGAACCCCTTTGGCCCATCACTCAGTCACATCCCCACCTGAGGGGAGCCCAGGAGCGTCTCCTGGAACCCAGGGGCTCTAGGCAGCATAGACTAAAGATCACTAAACTATGATTCTTCGGCTTCTGTCTGAACTTCTGCCATCACCCAGTGTTCCACACATCTCAGAAATTGTTTATGCTCCTTCAAATCGGCAGAGACTTATAAATTTGTTCTGATATACTCACCGTCTCTTTTCCTGGTTGGCTTTTTACTCTTTCCAATTTTTATGCCTAACTCCTGCACTCCTTTACTTATCCTTTATGGCCCAACTCCAGAAACCCACTTCTAAGGTTCACCTAACTAATTCTTATAGAAAACTTTTGGAAGAGCCACTAATTCTAGAAGAATCTCAGGTCACAGCTTTCAGATATCCTTGTTTAAATGGACCTTTCCTCCCTACACCTAAGAACTTAGGAGGATACAAATTCTGACCAGCAAAAGTTGGCGTGGTTCCCACGGGGCCATCTTTCAAGGAAGCGTCATCCCCAGTTCTGGAACATGCCTGGCACTGTTGAATCACAGAATTCGCCTTTGAGAGGTGGCCACAGTGTTATTTAGCTCATTTTATTTAGATTTCCTCTCCTCTGTTGACTTTTTTCCCCGTCATCAAAAAGTAAGGATGTTTGGGGCAAGAAAATAGAGTTCTGGCCGTCGAGTGGAAGGGAGTTTGGGGATTGAATGACTTGCAGGTTGAAAAGGCTTCCTGTGAGACCTCAGTGGGGGGAATGTTAGAAAGTCAGACTTGGCAGCGTTGGATGTGAATAGCCTACATCCTTGCCACGGAAGAGCTGCTTCTGCAGGATTCTGTGTCAAGGGGCTCTTTTTCCATCTGGATGGGTGACAGGGTTTGTAGGCCCAGCTCTGTCCAGATCCCACTGCTCTGCTGTCCACCTGGGCCCTTCTGACCTCAGAGGAGGCTGGGATGGAGCTGTGACTGGGCCAGACCTGACATAAATGGAAATAGGGATTCAAAGGCAGAAAAGAAAATGATTTAGAAAGGAAACCCAAAGAAACGACAATTAGCCGCAGGTGGCTAAATCTCCATTAGCCTCCCACTGTGCTGCTGTTCTGTAGCCAACTTGGATTATCCAAAGACAATGTTCAAAAGCCATTTTAACTAAATTAGCAATCATGTAAAACCTTTACTCAGAATATATGTTTATCTGCACTTTACTCTGAACAATTTCTGTTGAGGAATCACATGAGAAATCGAGGTCAAAAAAGACTGGTGAAGAGGGGAGATGTTTTCAGCAAGGCATACAACATTCGACATTAGCTCTCTGTGACTGAATGATTTTCAGTTGTTCCTTCTAACTAGGGTGACTGTCTTGGTTTGCCCATGACAGTCCTGGTTTTTATCTGTGGTCATGGCATCGTGATTAGTAACATCCCCCTCGACTCTTAAAAGTGTTTCGATCTGGACAATAAATTAAATGGTCCCTCTGTTTACATATGTGGGGAAATGTCCAGTCTCCGGGAAGGTGTAGGAGGTGATGTTGTAGCCAGATCCTTTTCATACGCAATGGTCCAAGACTTAGACCTCAAGGTCTTGAACTGTGAAACATCTCCTCATTGACAGATGCATTTATCACAATTTACACGTCTTGCTCTAGCATACTAGAATCTTAAATTCCTTATTACAGTGTGAGGCATGTTGTAGACCAAAAATTTTTCATTTTTAAGAATCACACCTGGGGACTTCCCTGGTGGCACAGTGTTTAATAATCTGCCTGCCAATGCAGGGGACGTGGGTTTGAGCCCTGGTCCGGGAAGATCCCACATGCCGTAGAGCAACTAAGCCCGTGCGCCACAACTACTGAGCCTGCAAGCCACAACTACTGAAGCCCGCGCTCCTAGAGCCGGCGCTCCTCAGCAAGAGAAGCCGCTGGAATGAGAAGCCCGCGCACCACAACGAAGAGTAGCCCTCCGCTCGCCGCAACCAGAGAAAGCATGTGCACGGCAACGAAGACCCAATGCAGCCAAAAAAAAAAAAAAAAAGAAAGAAAGAATCACACCTGGGTTGATATGTTTGCTGACGAGTTGGTGGTCTATTTGCCATTCTTTGCCGCGCTGGGGATGGTTGTAGGGTGTGTCTGTAACTCTGGTTGTGCCTCTACCTCACATCTCCGGGAGGCTGAAGGAACCTTCCCAAGTTGGGAAGAGGGTGTGTCCACTGCCTTCAAGATCATTCCTGTGCTCAGACTTTATGCTTGTGTTAGTACCAATCGCTTGCTGCTATATATGATGAACAGAAAGCGCCATGGCTATTTCGGTTCTACCTTTCTTCTCACAGACGGAGCCAGTTTTGACCCGTGGATTTGACTATTCGATGGTTATGTGACCATGATTGAATGACTTAAACTTTCTGAGCTTATTTCCCCATCTGTAAAGGATCTAACAGTGCCTGTCTTCTCTTCTCAGAGTGCGAAGGTGAGCCTCAGGTCAAGTGATGTCTGGAGGAGGCGTGCTTTCCACACAGATGGAAGGAGGTTTTGTCATCCTGCTGGTGTATGGAGAGTAGTAACTAGCCAATTCCTGACAGCTTAACCACGGTTTAAAATAGGCCCTTATTCTAATATTACCTCCCTTCCTTTTGGTCAGAGTACTATGATTTCCTTTTAGAGGATTACGTTTCTTGTCTTGTGAGCTTTAGTTTCTTCATCTATAAAATGGGGACAGTTATAGCATCTAAGACCCACACATGGCCACTTGGAGTTTTTCCTCTCCTAGAAGTTTATGCCTCCATCAGTTTTTATGAAAAGAAAAACTCATTCTGCTCCTGAGTGATGGAAGTAGGACAGGCCAGCCAAGTCCCCTCTGACCTGTGAAGTTCAAATTAATTAATTCACGCATTGAGCAAATGTTTATTGACATCTTCGTGTCAGACAATGTATGCCAAGTCTTTAAAAAATTTTTTTATTTATTTATCTTTGGCTGCATTGGGTCTCCGTTGCTGTGTGCGGGCTTCCTCCAGTTTCGGCGAGCAGGGGTTACTCTTCGTTGCAGTTCGCGGGCTTCTCATTGCGGTGGCTTCTCTTGTTGTGGAGCATGGGCTCTAGGCGCACGGGCTTCAGTAGCTGTGGCATGTGGGCTCAGTAGTTGTGGCTCGTGGGCTCTAGAGCACAGGCTCAGTAGTTGTGGTGCACAGGCTTCGCCGCTCCACTGCATGTGGGATTTTCCCGGACCAGGGATCGAACCCGTGTCCCCCTCATGGGCAGGCGGATTCTTAACCACTGAGCCACCAGGGAAGCCCCACCAAGTCTTTTATATATTTTTTCTCATTTACTCCTCAGCACATATTATGTGTTGGGTCTTGCTGCTTGCTTTGCAGATGAAGAAATGGAGCTCATGGAATTTAAGCAACTTGCCCAAGATTACATAGCAAGCATGTTTTGAGGCTGAGATTTGAACTTGGACCTGTCCAACTCCATAGCTTATATTTTCTGTGCTGTGGCACTTGGCCTCCTTGCTAGGAGAAGAACAGTTGAAAGCATATTTTATCTAAGATGCTACGGAGTGATTGTCCCTTCTGTTCTTTCGTCCGAGTGCCTGCAGCAGTAATGAAGGGTTCTGTGAGTATGAAGGATATGGTGGGTGGGGACATCTATTGGTCTTATCTGTCTAGCGCACCTTCCTTCCCCTTCTTCCTCCTCCTCCTGCTGCTAATGATGGTTATGGCAGACTCCTTCCTTTGGGAGGTACACCCCGTTGGCCCATTCCGTGTAATTCTTGTGGGGTTGTCAGTTACAGAACCAGCTCCTCTGACCACAGGAGCCTGTGGCTGATCCACGCCTAGCCAATGAGAATACTCTTCCCCTGGCCACAAAGGCTTGGTTCAAGGGCTGGGCACACGACCCAAACCAACCATTAAGTTTCTTCCCTAGGTCTTATATATACTGGAGAAGGAAGAGATTTTCTTTTCTGCCTCTGGGATGTTAAATAAAGATCCTGGATGCAGCCAGTCCCCCTTCCAGGCAGGTGGAGTCATGGGACGCCAGAGAGGATGGAATTGACCTGCAGAAGGAAGCGAAGGAGTGAGATAGCCTGGAAAGACACTAAAAATCACCCCTATCCCCACTTTTCTTATTGTTTTGAGTTTTATCTGTTATTTATAAGTGACTACTACAAGATGCTTCCTAGCATATGTTTGCAGAAACCCGGGATCTGGGAAGGGATTTCCTTTACCTGTGGGTGACAGGCAGGGGAGCCGGCAGTGGTGGCAAAACTGGACCATGTTTATGGTCATGTGTTGTGTGTGTGTGCGTTTTCCCCAAGGATAAGCCATGTACTCCTTTGTTTGTTTACTTTGGCTTGATCCACTTGGATAGCCCCTGTGTACCTGCCGTGGTCCGGGGACCTTGCAGGTGCTGGAGGTCTGGCGGCGGCCAGCAGCCCTGCTCCCAGCCCTCATGGGACTCAGTCCAGAGCCCTCTCTTCCTTGGAGCCTCCACAGCCCTCCTCTCAGCAGGCTGTGTTGGCTGTTTAGAATCTACTATTTGGGGAGCTAAATTATTTACACATTCTTTTTACTGGAGCATTCAAAGGCTTAAAGCCAGTTTCTGTTTCTGAGGCTGGGGTCAGAGCTCCTTTCAGAGATACTTCCCTTGTCTTATTTCTCTCTCTCCTTTACCCCCAGGATATCATGGATTCAGAACAGGTCTCTTGCCAGAATCCTTCCTAGGGGAATGTTTGAACTCTTTTGAATATGTTTCTCTCTGTTCCCTTGAATTTAAACTCACTTGTGGGCCCCGATGGGCCTTGAGGAAGAAGGTTGTGCCTGCTTATGAGAACAGAGGGGCTCAGGGGGTCCTGATGCTGCGCGGAACCTGGTGGTTGTGTCTGCTCACCTGTGTTCTGCTGCCAGGACCCCGTCCCCACTGGGCCTTCTCCTGCCCTCTCCCTATCCCTCCCACCCCCTGCAAGCCTTTCCTGCTCCACATTTCCTTTCCACCTGGTTGTCATGGCACCAGGTTGAGCTTCTCTGTAGGATCTTTCCTAAATGAATGTGTTCCTTTGGGTGCTGTCCAGCTCCAGGACATCCTGGCCCCCAAGCGCCTGGGACTGTGCTTCAGGGAGAGGGCCAGAAATAGAGAATAGAAGATCTGGGGCCAGGGACACTGGGTTAGGGGTGGTTAGAATATTAATGCAAGGCAAAGATCAAAGGAATTGAACTGGGGAAGTGGTAGGGGGAGGGGAAGGGTGGGCAGAAGGATTTGGAAGCTTAAGGGGGTACAACAGAGAGGGAAGATGGTGTGCGTAGGATCGCATAACTGGATGGTGCTGGAGAGCTGGGCTTGGAGGCTGGGTCCTCCTGACTGTGGCCAGTGCTCATGTGACAGTTTCTTCGGTTGTCTCCCAGGCACAGACCTCATCTCAACTGCTGCTTCCCCAGGGAAGGTGCCTCCAACTCGCCAGCTTAGAACAGGTTCCATGTGATACAGTCTCACATTGTCACGTGACCTTCGCCAGACACAGTCAGCCCTGAGTGAGTGCTTGAGTGATAACTTGCCCACTGCCTGCCTTCTTCCTGGGAGTCACGCGGGTCTTGTTCATCACAGGAGCCCCAGTAAAACGTCTGGGACATATTAGGCTCTCAAAAAATGTTTGTGGAATGACTAAGGGAATAAATGCTCGAGCTGTAGATTTCTGATTTTCTTTACAAGCTTTTGGGCTGAGATATTCATCTACCTCCATCAGGACTTCCTGGCAAAGAGGGAAATTGACTGTATAATCGTTGCAATTCACATACATTTTATCTCAAGCCAGTTTTATTTTACTCCACACAAAAATACAAATAAAAAATAATTCAACTTCCAGAAAGATACATGGGAAATGAAGAAGCCACTTAAAGACAAGGTGAGGGATTGGCCATCAGAAGGCAATTTAATTAGCTTCAGTTCTCTGAGGGACGGAGAAAGCAGGGACTTGGAACCTCAGGGGAAAGACTCCAGGCTCCGTGCTCCATCCCCCGCTTCCCCCTGCAGCTCCCGCATCACGTGGCTGCCTCACTTTCCACCATGAAAAGTTACCGATATTTTGAATCTTCGGATTCCAATTAAATTTCAAGACTTGCTTTGAAGGGGTTGTATTGTGAACTGCTGGGAGAGCCTGAGATCGGGGGACGTGGGAACAGATGGGGAGTGAGTGAAGGCAGTTTATAAGAAGGCAGGGCCCCGGAATGGGGTGAGGAGAAGGCAGCATCAGGGAGAGAGAAAAAGAGAGACAGAGGACAGAGTTGTGTTCTAAACACAGGCACTGGCCTCTTCTTGAGAATCTTCTCCCATTAATTGAAGGAGCCTGGGGCTGGGAGATCGGAGACTTATTATCGATAAATTATGCTTGACCGAGTGCCTGTTATATTCCAGGCACTGTGCCGGGCAAAGGAGTTACAGTGGAGAAACAACGCATAGTCCCTCTTTTCATGGCCTCAGTTGATAAATGTGCAGAGACAGGAGTCAGCGAAGGTCATGGGGGTTCTTTACATTGAATAACCAGGAAAGAGCTCTTTGGAGAGGTGTGGCTTAAGCTGAGAGTTGAAAGATAAGCTATGCAGAGAAGGAAAAAGCACTTCTGGCAGAAGGAACTGCAAGTGCAAAGGTCCTGGGGCAGAAATGACCTTTGTGGGCTCGAGGGGCTGGAAGGTAGTAGTGTGGGTAGAGCAGAGTGAGTAGGGGTTATCGGCACGTGGTGAGGGTGGGCAGGTGAGTGGGGGACAGTCATGCTGGGTGAGTAGGCATGGTAGAAGGTTGGGGAGTCGGGATGCTGAGGAGTTTTGAACAGAGAAGTGATAGAACCTGAATCCAATTTTACAGACATCACCCTGGCTGCTCTGGTAGGCGGGGGATATGATGGGGAGAAGGGAGGATGTGGGGGAATTGGGAGGAGGCTGTCAAGGAAGAGACCATTTAGAATTGGATAAAGGTGAAGGCAGTGGAGAAATAAAGGGACCAATTTGGGAGCTCTGGTCCTATTATTGGCTGACCCTGCATTCTGGTCCTCAGTTTCCCCATCTATTAAATGAGAGCTACTCTCGAATGCTCTTCTAGCTGTGGGTATCTTGGAGGGTCTGTTCACTCTGGCCCTGGGAGCTTTTCCAAGGTCTATGTCTGTCTGCTTTTTGTCTCAAGGCTGCAAAACCCTCGCTGGAAAGAATTCCGATTTATGGCTTAAAGATAAATTTTCTGACGTTCTGAAGTCTGTTCATATTTTAAGCACGTGACTATCTTGTGTCCTTGTTTCTTGGTGGGAGGTGGTGGGTGAGGGTGTTATATACATTATTAATAAAATATGAGAACATTGAAAACATTGATCTTCATGTAACTTATGTGGGAAACATGATCGTCGGTGGAGCTTTTTGGCAAGCAGCTGGAAATGCATGTTTGCCCCAAACCTTTGAAAGCCCTTGATCAGGCTGGGGTCTTTGTTTCCAACAAAGCCCTTGACCCCTCGTGGTTTTAGTTCTGTTTACTCCTGGCAAGCGTTTCTGGTTCAAAGGGGGCATCTTTAAAAGCTGGATTGGGAAAGTCTATAAAATCTTAACGCATCTTTGACATCAAATAGCTCTTTCAAAGCAGTGATTTGATGAAGTAAATAGGAGCGCGGCAGCACAAGCCATATGGAAGGCATTTTCCATAACTGCTCCGCACTTGAATAACAAAGGAGAAAAGTTCTTGGCACGGGGAGTTTGGGATTTTAATGACCCTTAAATATTTGGCTTAGTTGCCAGGTGTGTTTTACCAGGCTGAAACCCCCAAGGATAGGCCCTGCCTTTCTCTCTGGCAAAACATAAGCTAACATGATGTTGCTTTTCATGAGAAGATGTTTGTGCCTCATTGCAGAAAGCTTAATTCACCATGATTTCCTTAATTATCCGCCCCCCTCCCCCAAACTGGCATCGCTCCCAACAGGCCTCTGAGCGTCATTTCTGATTTCAGACGCTGAGCCGTTTGACGATGCCACAGAAGCCACCTTAATTATTCGAAATTGGGATCAAAGGGTTGAAACGTTGTTCAGAGTGAGTGTGGTGGATGGGACTGGGGTGGGGCAGGGGACTTTGTCATCCTGGCATGAGCGACTCTGCCCTAAGTGGCCGTGGAGTTGCACAAGTCACTTGATGTTTTCAGCTAAAGTGGGACAGTGTCGCCTTCGAGCTGTTACTGTCAAGTTCTGCTTCTGATCGTGAATGAATCTACCTGTGCTAAAAGCACAGACACACACATTTGCCGCCTCTCAGTTGGCATCTTGAAAGTCCTGGTTTCTATGGGTGACCGCTTATTTCTTGGAACGTCTGTGTGTGGGTATGCAAAGTGGTTCTTATTTCAAGACAGCCTCAAAACTAGTTTATCCAACTGATCAGTGGATAGTGGATCCTTAAGGGAGACATACATTTACAACTTCAAATGGAAAGGCCTTCAAAGAGATTGAGCCAGGCATCCCCATTTCACAGATGAGGAAACTGAGGCTCAGGGGTGGAAGTGACTTGCCCAAGGCCACGTGTCTTGTCAGTGTCAGAACCAACATCAAAATCTCCCTAATTCGTCAGCAGTTTGGCCCTCAAGTGATTTCTGTTTACAAAAATAAAAGGTATGCTCATGGGACTTCCCTGGTGATCCAGTGGTAATGAATCTGCCTTGCGATGCAGGGGACGTGGGTTGATCCCTGGTCAGGGAACTAAGATCCCACATGCTGCGGGGCAACTAAGCCCACATGCCACAACTACACACATGCCCTGGAGCCTGTGTGCCACAACTAGAGAAGAGAAAAAGCCCGCATGCCACAACTAGAGAGAAGTCACACACCACAGAAGATCCCACATGCCTCAACCAAAAAAAAAAAAAAAAAACCATCCCGCAGCCAAAAATAAATTAATAATAAATAAATCTTTAAAAAAGCAGTGCATGCTCACAAAGATGATGATTCCCTGACAGAAGATATTTAAGACGCACCCTTCAGGAGGGGAGGGGCAGATGAAAGAGAGCAAACCACATGCCATGCTCTGAGCTAGAGGCTTCCCTTGGGCAGTGTTGCTTATTCTTCCATCAAAAAAAATACAAAGCATTTTATGGAAGAAGAAACTGAGTTAGAAATATTAAGTGACTCTGGGATGTCCCAGAGCCAGGTGTAGGCAAAGTGGCTGCGGAGCCTTTGCCCTTCCCGGGATGGGAATGTCGGGCCCTGCACGTAGCCACGCTGGGTGTGGAGGCCTGGAGCTGGACAGCTGGGACTCTGTCTCTCTGTTGGATCCGGTGGTTGGATCACTGCCCTCCCAACTTCTTGTCACCCTGGAGGAGACTCTGCATGCTCCTCTCAGCCTGGCAGGAGCCCTAAGAATGAATCCACTTTTCCATCCTTGCCAATAGACGGATCTGGACAAAAACATCCCCTGTAAAACTGGGAGAAGGTTCAGAGAGGCCCAGACCAAAGTCATAGCAGATACTGGAGTATACTTTCTCCTTTAAAACAGTTGAATGCCATTCTGCTCAAACAAACAGACAAAAACACCACACACTGAATCAAAGTTTCTCTGCCTGTGGTGCACAGACCTGTGGCTGGGCTGGTGATGGTCACCAGAAGGGATGGATGTGCTGCTGCCTTGTTTCCACCGCTCCCTCCATGCTGTCCTCTGCTTGCTTTCCTTCACCCTCCCTGGCCCTCACCTGGCCGACTTCTGTAGGAGTTTCCTCCTGGCTGACTGCTGAGCCCGCCTCCACTCCATCGGTTATACCCCTGGGATGTGCAGTGGAGAGCGCGACATTCCATCAAAGACCAGACGTCGTTAAGGGGAAGAGAGATCCAACCGGGGGGTTGCAGTGTGCCGAGACTGAGAGCCAGGGAATGAGATGAGAGAGAAGGGCCAGGAGTGCCGGGGATGGGCCCGGTCTCTAGCCAACCCCAGGGGAGGCGCCCATGTTCCTGCCCTGCATCCTCATCTCTGGGAGGTGGCTAGAGGGCCCTGCACCCCGAGAAAGGAGACAGCTCAGCCCTGATTTTGGATTGTGCCGATTCCCGAACATAGTTTCCGGGTTTCTGTTTTCAGTGCAGAGGCTATGAGCAACTAGGTCTTTCCAGCAGCCCAGACCTAGAGTGGGCGAGGGAAGCAGCTCGTGGGGTCTCTGCTGGGCCCCGCTGCCTGGCAGTGCCGGCTCTGGGGCCGTTGAGCGGAGGGAGGGTGACGTGGATGCGCGAGAGCTGGGTTGAAACCAGGCAGCTTTGTGCTGTTTCAAGCATGTTAATTAAATATGGGGATTATATACCCCAAATCTTCACAGAAAGCAGATTTATCGTACCTCATTACCAGATTTTATACACTCCACTCGGCCAAGACATGTTCTGTATTATAAAAGAATGCTGGATTTTATGGTCCCAAACCTTCAGATATTAAGAGAGAAACATTGGGAAATGACAGTGGTGAGAAGCGAGGTGGCACTTGTCAGCCCCTGGTGAGATGCTGAAGCCGGACAGAGTTTACATGGGCCACATGCTCTCTGGATGCAGCACAGGCAAGAGGGTTCAATGTAGGTTCAGGTTGAACCGGGCCAAGCTTTTGTCCTGTGAGCGTCTGTGGGTTCATTCTCCACACTTCTCGGACTCTCCCCTCTGATTTTCACAGGACCCACTCCTGATGGGTGTGAGGGGTGTGCGTGTGGGTTTGAGGGGGTGTGGGTGTGTGAGGGGTGTGTGTAGGCATGAGGGTGTGTGTGTAGGGGTGAGGGAGTCCAGGTAAAAACAAGCATAATTTTAACTTTTATCACAGGAATAGATTAAAATGTCAGATCTACTAGGCTCTTAATAAAATCAGCAGACCCCGGACCGGTTCCTTCTCACCTGCTTCTTGTTCCCTGGAGGTAACAGTTTTCAACTCTTAGGCTGTTTCTTTTTATATTCACCTTTACATTTCTAAAGACCACACCTGTGCTGTTATTTTTAATGCTTGCTGTATTAGGCGTGACCTGTCGGCTTCCTGCTGTGGAAGACGAGGGTTCAGCCCTCTCCCACCATCTCCCACACGCATATTCCGCCCCCCACCGATTCTCCTAATATATTTATCATCCATTTTGGTTCAATGAACAGTGTTTCTATGACCATGTAAATATTCTTCACAGTTGAGTCATGTACCGTCTCTTGATTATATTTTCTTTCTTCTGCAACTACGTATTTTGTCTAGAGCTGCAAGAATGGCTTTGTTTGTGCATTTGCGGGTTTTCCATGCATCCCAGGCTGGCTGTGCCTGTCAGTGAGGTAACCTGCCGGGTGGTCTCTCATCTCCGGAGCCTGCTGCCCTGCGGCTCCGTCAGGCACAGTTGCTCTCCAGATTTGCTGCACCCGTCTCATCCTGGGACTTCCTCCCATCAGCCTGGGCGATCCCTCCCGTCTACTGTACTCCATCTTCTGCTTCTTGGATTCCACCCTCCTCCTCTGTTTTCATTACTTCCTCACTGGATAGGTGGCTTCCTCTCAGAGTACATGCATGATACATTTTGTAAGACCATGCAGGTCTCAGGAAGACCTGTTTTCCTACCTGAACACTGGTTTGATCATTAGCTGGGTATAGTGTTCTAGGCTGCAAATATCTATTTTTGCTCACAACTTTCAGTTGTCTCCTAGGTTCCAACATTGCTGTTGGTGACACTTTAATTACTGATCTTCTGTCTGTGAACTGCTTTTTCTTTCTGGAAACTTTCAGTATTTTCTTTCTCGCCCTGCTGTTGTGATATTTCAGAACAAGGTGCCTTTTTATTGATCTCTTTGCTATCACTGAGCTCAGCTCTCAATGGACCCTTTCAATATGGAAATGCATGTCCTTTGGGACATTCTTTTATTCCTTTGATAATTTCCTCTGTTTTTCTTTCTTTTTACTTTCTAGAACATTTAGCAATCAAATACTGTTTCCCTGGATTGATTCTCTAACTTTTTTTTTTTTTTTTTTTTTTTACTTTTCCTCTTCCATTTGCCGTTTTTGGTTCTATTTTACAAGTTTTATTTTTTTTGTTATTTTTTAACGGAGTACAATTGCTGTTTTATGGATACAGTATTTTCTTATCTCTCCAAGGGTGTGAACGCCATGATTTTTCTTCCTTCTTGTATCTCTTAGTTCATTTGTTTATTGTTTGTGGGTGGAGACTTTCCTCAAATGCTTGGTGATTCTTTTTTCTTTTCTTAATATTTATTTATTTATTTGGTTGCGCCGGGTCTTAGTTGTGGCAGTCAGGATCTTTTTAGTTGCGGCGTGCATGTGGGATCCAGTTCCCTGATCAGGGGTCGAACCCGGGCCACCTGCATTGGGAGCACGGAGTCTTAACCACTGGACCACCAGGGAGGTCCCTGCTTGGCGATCCTTGGTTGTCCACACGTGTCTGAGGGAAATGTCAGATTGCTGGTCAGGAAGATAAGTGTGGTGCGGGGCAGGGCTTCTCAGCTGGGGCTTTGTTGTCCAGACATGGAGCCGTGATCTGGAAACTGCTTTGCTTTCCCCCCTGTGCCACCTCGTCCCCTAGCCCCAGGACCCCCAATATCAGTGTCTGTAGCCCTCTTCCCTTGGGCTCGGGGCTGTGGGGTCCTGGTCTCCCTGCTCCGGATGTCAACTTCTTCTCAATCCTCCTGTTTTCAGTATGTGCCTCTCCACGTCCCTAAGTTGTCCCTGTCAACTGAGTCCTGAACCCCTCTGGCCTGCTGTCCCCAGAGACCAGCAGTACCAGAGTCTTTTGCTGGGTGGTGGAGAGGGTGGCCACCTGACTGTGTGGGGAGAGGGGCTGGGGCCATGGGAGCCCCTCGTACACATTTTCAACGAATCATCCTGTTTTTATTCTCATCTGCACACTCTGTCTTCAGAGCTTCCCTGTGACTCCTACTCTCGAGACTTAAGGGTTCTGTGGTCTTGTCAAATGTACCTAATACGCTTCCTCAAATTCTCGTGATCTCCCCTGTCTCCCAGGCCCTTGGCCACTTGCTGGGCCACAGTGAAGGTGGCAGTGACCTCTACCCACTTGGTCCTGGGCATTTGGCTGCCAGAGGCTGACCAGCTGTGTGTCCTACCTTTTCCTATTACTTCACCACCTAAATGGGGTTCTGGTACCCCCTGCCGGCCCCAGGAGAGACCCAGCCAGGAGAAAGAAATGGGTTTCAGCACACACGAAATTTTACCAGCTTCCTCCTGACTTCATCTGCCTGGTTGTCTGAGAACAAAATAAATGAATCCACTGCAGAATGTCAGGTGGATGGGGACTTGAGGATGCCTACTGATGTGCACAGACTTGTCCCTGGATCCATCCTTCCTCCAGATTTGTGAAAAGCCCTCCCATTGTCATTCTTTCATCTGACATCATCACGGACACTGGAGACTTAAGGGTGATTTCTTTTTATTTTGCAAGAAATCATAAGAAAACTTGGAGGAGCCAGAGAGAAAACGTTCTGGGCATCATTCTTGTTTTTGAGATTCAAAAACCACCTGGTACAGAAGTGCAGCTGGCAGCTGGGAGCACATGTAGTTTCCCTGAACTGCATTTTCGTGTCTCACTGTGATGTCAAGACCGAAGGGAGTGCTGGCCTCTCCTCGTGGGCGCCTCCTCCTCCTATCACACTAGGTGTGCTGAAGGGCAAAGACTTTATCGTGCTTATCTCAGAGCCCCAGCACCCAGAAGGGTGCTCGGGATGGGTTAGGTGTCAAGAATACCTGTGGAATTGGAGACTGGAAGTCCCTCAGACATTTCCTTAGGGACTTAGATACCTTGGGGCACCGACCTTAGAAGCAGGTAGCCTGGAGGGTCTATGAGAACAGACATGGACACACATCTGAAATAGGCCATCCAGCTGTGAACAGTCCTCGGCTGACAGGAGCCGAGATTCTGTAGTTTCCTTCTCAAAGATGGTGCAGCATTTCAGGAATGAATGAAAACTTAACTTCAGGTATTCCTTCCAGCCCAGGAAAAATTCTTCCTTCGTAACCGTGCACCTTTTCTCCTCACTTTGGCTGTACTGTGTGGCATGCGGGATCTTAATTCCCTGACCAGGGATCGAACCCATGCCCCCAGCAGTGGAAGCGTGGAGCCCTAACCACTGGACCGCAAGGGAAGTCCCAACCTCGCATCTTTGGGAGCGTCTCTTTGCCTTGGCAAGGTCCACTTGGTATGCCGGCCCTTCTGGCTGTGCTGTCGGTAGTGGGAATAGCATCTTCATCTCCTCCCAGAGCTGAGTCTGTGTCTTCCATGCAGAAACCAGACACACGTCAGTCCTAAGAGAGTCGGCCCGGCCATTTAACCCGGACCATTTCTTAGCTTCAGAAACAAATACGTTAAGTATGTAAGTTGTGAAATGTAATAATAAAACAAACATCTGTGAATCCAGAACTCGATTTAAAACAATATTATGAGACCAACAACGTTGAAGCTCGGCCTCCCTCTCACAAACATAATCACTTTTCTGCATCTCGTACATGTCATTCACCTGCCTTTCTTTAGACTGTTACCGTATATGTATATAGCCCTAAACAATATATTACTTACTGTTTGGTTTAATTCTATAAAACTTCTATCATGCTGTTAGGTATTCTTATGCAACTTGCTTTTTCTCTCTTACCAGAAAGAAGAATTTGTGAATTTCATTCATGACGATCTGTGTACTAGGCCTGTGTTAATTTTCACTGTTGTATTCTAGCCCATTGTGGGACCATACCACAATTGATTTCTCCATTTTCCTTTTAATGAATGTTTGTGGTGTTTCTCGTCTCTTCTAGGAAAAAAAAGTGCTATAAACATTCTTGAAACCATATCTGGGTACCATGTGGTATATACCTAAAAATAAAATTACCAGGCCGTATTGTAAAACTCAAACTAAACTGTACTAGCTGATGCCAAATTGCTCTCCGAAGTATTTGAGTCAAATCTTATACACTTCTGGAGAGAGTATAAAGTCTCATCAACGTACATCTTCCTTGGCACTTCGGTATTTGTCAGATTCTTTAATTGGGTGTGAAAATACATTCCATCTTGTTTTCCACTTAAATTTTCTTGATTGCATAATGAGGTATCTTTTCAAAAGTTTATTAGCTATTCTGGCTTCCTTGTTTGAGAATACGCATTCTAGTCTTTTCCAAAGTTTTAAGTTGGATTGTGTGTCTCTTCCTCACTGGTTTTTTTAAGGAGTTAAATATATACTCTGGATTCTAATTATTTGGCCTTGTATATATGTGGCATATGTCTTTCCCTGTTTGAGCCATCTTCTCTCTTTCAGGTGTCTCTTGATGAAGAGAAGTTTTTCATTTTAGTGTAGTTTAAGTGAACAGACTATTCTTTTTTTCTTGAACGGTTTATTTTCCCTGTGGATAATCAATTCCATTGTCCCAGCATCAGTTGATTAATCCTACTGTCTCCCATTTGCCTGAGAAATTAGCTTTATAAAAAAAGTATAATATGTGCTTATATAATGGATCTATTTTTTTGCTTTCTATTTTGCTCCATTAGTCAATTTGTCTACCCCTGCACCAATATCACCTTATCTATTTAATAATTCTTTTTTTTTTTTTTTTTGCGGTACGCGGGCCTCTCACTGTTGTGGCCTCTCCCGCTGCGGAGCACAGGCTCCAGATGCGCAGGCTCAGCGGCCATGGCTCACGGGCCCAGCTGCTCCGCGGCATGTGGGATCCTCCTGGACCAGGGCACGAACCCGTGTCCCCTGCATCGGCAGGCGGACTCTCAACCACTGCGCCACCAGGGAAGCCCTATTTAATAATTCTTGATGAGGCTTCCCTGGTGGTGCAGTGGTTGAGAATCCCCCTGCCGATGCAGGGGACACGGGTTCGAGCCCTGGTCCAGGGAGATCCCACATGCCATGGAACTACTAAGCCCGTGCGTCACAACTACTGAGCCTGCACCCTAGAGCCCACGTGCCACAACTGCTGAGCCCACGTGCCAGAACTGCTGAAGCCCGTGTGCCTAGAGCCCATGCTCTGCAATAAGAGAAGCCACCACAGTGAGAAGCCCATGCACCACAACAAAGAGGAGGCCCCGTTTGCCGCAACTAGAGAAAGCCCATGTGTAGCAATGAAGACCCAACGCAGCCAAAAATAAATAAATAAAAATAAAAGATAAAACTTGTGAACATTTAAAAAATAATAATAATTCTTTTTTTTGCGGTACGCGGGCCTCTCCCTGCTGTGTCCTCTCCCGTTGTGGAGCACAGGCTCCAGACGCGCAGGCTCAGCGGCCATGGCTCATGGACCTAGCCACTCCGCGGCGTGTGGGATCCTCCCAGACTGGGGCACGAACCCATGTCCCCTGCATCAGCAGGCGGACTCTCAACCACTGTGCCACCAGGGAAGCCCAATAATTCTTGATGACTGGTGGGGCAAGTTCTACTCCCTTCGGCTTCTGTGGCGCCTTGACTCTTTTTGTTCCTGTGTGCATATTTAAGGACTCATTAAAAATATGCATAATAGGGGCTTCCCTGGTGGCACAGTGGTAGATAATCCGCCTGTCAATGCAGGGGACACGGGTTCGAGCCCTGGTCCGGGAAGATCTCACATGCCGCGGAGCAACTAAGCCCCTGCGCCACAACTACTGAGCCTGCGCTCTAGAGCCCGCGAGCCACAACTACTGAGCCCGCAAATCACAACTATGGAAGCCTGCACGCCTAGAGCCTGTGCTCTGTGACAAGAGAAGCCACTGCAGTGAGAAGCCCGCGCACTGCAACGGAGAGTAGCCCCCTCTTGCCGCAACTAGAGAAGGCCCCCGCACAGCAATGAAGACCCAACTCAGACAAAAATAATAAATAAAATAAATAAATTTGTAAAAAATAAATAAATTTTAAAAAGTCTAAAAAATATGCATAATACCCTTATGACATCTAAAACAGAATGTTCTCACATACCCTGTTAACAAAGCAAATTTCCCAAACTGTGTGTGTTTCATGTTTTTGAAAACTGTTTGAATCAAGTTCAGGAAAGGTCCATCCCAAGAGTTTATCACGGTCTGGACTTTGCTGTTACATTACCTTAGTGTCGTTTAACATGTTCCTCTGTTCCACGTATTTCTTGTAACTAGACAAGAGAGTGGATCAGATTCAAGTTCATTTTTGGGTGAGGGAGAGGCAAGATTACTTCACAGGTGGTAGTATGTATGCACTTCCATCAGGAGATGCATAGTATTTAGCTGTCTCTCTTTTGTGCTGATAGAAGCCATTGATCATCATGGCTTAGACCCATTAATTCACTAGGGATTACAGAAAGGCAGCATTCTAATTCTATCATTCTTTCCTACTTATTAGCTGGAATTATTTTATAAAGATAAATTTCCTCTAGCTGTTCATTACCCTGAGGTACATTTTATGAAAGAAAATAGGACAAGTTGGACCACAGCAGAATCATCTATCCACACTGAGCACTGTCAGGTGATTCTTTTCTTTCCTTTACCAATTTTGAAAACGACTTCCTCCAAAGGTAACAAATACAGTTTAAAAGGTATCATTATAAATTCCTGGGTTAAATCTTTGTGCTTTAATCTGGTGTAGTTATTACCCTCAGTGATGTCCAGTTGCCCCACCTATGGCCACTGGGAGCTGCTTCAAGTTAGATCCTGCAATTTCTTCACCTAACCCAGTCATTTTATTTACTTTTCTGAAATCTGAAATTACAAACTATTCCAGGTTCATCTTGGACATTTTCAACCAGCAGACCTGGAATTAGCCATTTGTCTGAGATGTTCTGGTTCCTGTTAGTGCAAAATGCTATTCAGAAAAACTGGAGTCTGGGCATTAGGAGGCTTTCTTGCTAGTAGCTTAGTCATTGTTTCTGGACTGTTAGGGTTGATAGAGCTAGGGAATTTGCACTTATATAACATACAGACAGACAGACAGACATATGTACATGGAAGATAAAGCATGGGTTCTCAAGTTGGTGATTACGTGGTCTTTATTTAATTTCATCCATCTTATTTCTGCAGGACTTTCCCTCTATGGCATTAATATCATTTTGAGTTCTCACCAAGAGTGTGGAAGTACTTTTTTCCTCATTTAGTTTTTGGAAAACTTTTGGGTGAAAATTGGTATCTCCATGTAGTTTTAATTTATATTTGTCTTCTTTTGAGCAAGTTGAAAATTATGTGTTTTGGGGTGTGTGTGTGTGTGAATATTCATCTGTTTATAAATCTACTTGTCAAATTCCACAAAAAACCTTGTTGGAAATCTTTATTAGAATCGCATAGAATCTACAGGCCAATTCTTCTCGAGTTGATATTTTTATGATATGGAAGTTTTGTGCCCATGAACTCGGTCTGTTTCTTTACGTATTTAGGTCTTCTTCAGTGTCTTTCAATAAATCTTTTTAATCTCTTCCACAAAGGTCTTGAGCATCTTTTGTTAGACTCTCCTAGGTCCTTTATGCATTTTGTTGCTGTTGTAGATGATATCGTGTAAAACTTCGTGTACTTGATACCAGAATGAATATAATTGAGTTTTGGTGATTGCTCTTTTGTCCAGTGGTTTTGCTAGTTTTCTATTTTAATAATTGTAGATTCTTTCAGGTTTTCCATGAAGATCAGCTAGGAATAGTGATGGTTTTGTTTTTCTATTCCAGTCCTTCTATATTTCTTTTTTGTGTCTTATCTGCTGCTGAATGCCTTCAGGACGATATTGGATCACACCAGAATCTTAGGTTATCTATAAGCGCTGAGTACTGTCAGGTGTCCCTATCTGGCTGGGGAGCAAAACTTACAAAAAAAGCTTTACTCTTCTCCACTTGCCCGTACCCCATCTCTAGGTTTGACTTCTGTGCAGCGAGATGTTAGCTGAAGTTTTGCCAGTTGACTTGCAGCAGTGAAGCCTCCCATAGCTTTGCTTCGTCAGCCTGGATGGCCAGAGGGAGATGTGGTTTCTTAGACCTCACGTCATTATGAGCAGGATGGGCTGGACTGAGACCCCAGGGCGTCAGGAAGACCCTGGGATAGGGATCCCTGAACGAGAGTTGTAACATGTGGGTGTGGTGAGCCTGAGGAGAAGAGAGTCTTACGTCCTGAAGGTCCTGAGGATCAGATGTGAGAAGCCATGCCACTGGCATCAAGACACAGGAGGAGGAGGTAGACCAGAAGGCAAAGTGTAAGTATTGGGAGGCCAGTAGGCCCTAGACCACAGTGAGGAGCAGGAACGAGTGCCCAGATCCAGGCTGTGTTGCCTGGATGTTACTTCATCAACCTTAGGTCTTGCGTGTACCCGTGGGTCAGTGTGGTTAGACTCAAGTTTAGCGCCATGAGGGCTAAATGCGATTATACGTGCAAAGCCCCAGCTCAAATCCCGGCATGCAGTAGGGGTTTAATCAACGGCAGTTCTTGGCAGGTGGAGCGTCTCTGTAGACATTCAGTGCTGTATCTGACAAGAGCTGCTGTAGGTTGAGCCCCTGTTGCATGCCAGGGCACCAGCTAGGGGCTTTGCTGTCTATTAGCTGTGGGCTCTCCTGCCAACTGGGTCGTCCCCCCAGGTGCCACGGCCCCAAAGTGTTCACTACAAGCCCGTCACAGCACCCATTCTAGCCACCCGTCCTCCGGAGCATACTCTTGTTTCCCTGGTTTGCGGATTCTCACCATCGCACCCTGCCTTTGACACTTGGCTTGTTAACATGTTCTAGAGTCCTTTTCCAGTTTCTGGGCAGTACTCAGGCTGCAAGCTCCATCGGCAGACTAGTCTCTGGCCCCCACAGAGCTTGGGGGAATCTGTGTATCCATGACAAGTTGTTGTAGTCACGGGCTTAGTTAGTATAGGCTGGTTTTTATTTCCGTCACCCAGAGAATAAATGAACAGTGCGAATTCCTAGGACTCAGTTCATCCAGGCCACAGCAGAATCACGGCGGCTCTAGACTGGAGTCTGCCATTTGCTGTATGACCTTAGGCAAGTCTCCTTCGGTCGTGGCCCTCAGCTTTCTCCGTTCAACTGTTCAGGAATCTCTGACCAGAGACTGGATGTCCCCTCCATAGTTTCCCTCCTCTGACCATGCTCCCGACTCCAGGAAGTATCTTTCTGCTGTAAAACTCAGCTGGGGAGGGGTTGGAAGATTCACTACTCTCATACCTTGCACTGTTATCGTGACCAACCTCCTTTCACATATTTTATCCTTCATTTTATGACAGCTATTAAAGACTGTTTGGAGCTCCCTCGATTCCTTTAGGAATATTTATGCATCTTATAGGACTCTCATGAGGGAGAGGTGCCTTTATTAGAAGCGGGCAGGGAGATTCTGAATTAAGGGGCAGTAGGTGGCCTCGCCCAGAGGATCGTGATACTGAGGCTCCCTGTCCAACTCGCTAGTTTATGCACCTGTTTGAACGGTTTTCCTGGGGGGAGATGAAGGGATCTTTGAGGATTTCGGACAGTGCAGAGAGACTGCACTCTCGCTGAGATCTTGCTGCTGTTTGCAGTATCGTCTGCACTGGTGGGAAGGGTGGGAAGAAAGGAGCCTGCGCTCGCTGTTCTGATTTTGCAGCTCCTCAGCCCATGCCTTACTTCGTTTGCCCTGGAAGGATCTGGCACCTGGCCAGCAGCCTGGATTTACTCTGGCCATGTCCCCAATGGCTTTAGTCCCCACCCCATGTTTCACCACTCCGCCTTCCTAGCACATCCCATATTTCATGGGACCTGAGGCAGTCTCTGGTTTTTTTTTTTCTTCTTTAGAGCATTTTAGGTTCATAGCAAAACCATGTGGGACGTAGAGAGATTTCCCATATACCCCTTCCTTGACACGTGGGTAACCTCCCCCATTATCAACATCCCCCCCCCCCCAGACTTGGTCCATTTGTTACAAGTGATGAACCTACATCTACACATTGTTATCCCCCAAGTCCACAGTTTCCATAATGGTTCACTCTCGGTGTTGTATGTTCTGTGGATTTTGACAAAGGTATAATGACGTGTATCCACCATTTCAGCGTCATACAGAAGAGTTTTCCTGCCCTAAATATCCCCATCCTTCCCTTCCCACCCAACCCCTTACAGCCACTGATCTCTTTAGCGACTCCATAGTTTTGATTTTCCAGAATGTCATATAGCTGGAATCATAGGGTCTCTAGTCTTTTCAGATTGGCTTCTTTTACTTGGCAATACGCGTTGAAGGTTCACTGGCAGTATGCATTTCTGTGGCTTGATAGCTCATTTCTTTTCCGCACTGAATAATATTTCATTGTCCATGTACCACAGTTTGTCAGTGCATTCACCTACTGTAGGATGTCTTGGTCGCATCCAAGTTTTTGGCAGTCGTGAATCAAGGTGCTGTAAACACCCGTGTGCAGGTTTTTGTGTGGACATACGTTAGGGGAGCAGAGGCAGGTTGAGGGGCATACCGTGAATTCTCTAGTCTAGTCCTTGCTTTTCAAAGTATGGTCCCAGACCACCCAAACCAGAGGCTAGGGATGGTTCGTCAGGTGGATTCCCAGCTCCTCCACAGACTGAATGAATCAGACCTTCAGGAAGTGGTCCCAGGACTTGACAGGTGTCACTCCTTACTTCCATTCCCCCAAAGCTGATTCTCACTGAGATTTGAGAACCGCTGACCCACGTGCTGGGTCTGTTGCTCGCCAGTCCCTGGACCTGTCTCAGGGCCTCAGCATTTGCTTCCAGCCTGAGGGGTCCCCTTGGACTGGAGTCCTTCTGCCCTGGCCCCCAGCAAGCCTCCCTCCTCCCACACTCCTATTTCCCACTCGAGCCTGCTGTCTTCCTCTATTTCTCTGCGCCTTTTTCTCCATCTCATTTTAATGGATTCTGAAGTGTTAAGGCACTTAGTGAGCATGAATTTCTCTCTGAAATCAGTCTCTTTCTGCAAGCTTGCTTCCCCCTTCTTTCAAGTCAGCTAAATCTCGCCTCCCCCAAATTAAATGGCTCCGGGCGGAACCGGCCTCGAGTTGATTACCTAATGCCGTAGCAGCTCCAGTGCCGCTGATCTGGCCTGACCTAATTTGCCCAGAAATGCTGTCCCAACATAAGCACAGTCCTTATCGTGCTTTACCCTGTTTGTTATCCAGGGGACGGCAGGGAGGAGAAGGATGCTTGGGCGGGATGGGGGAACCTGCCCGAATGGGAGTGGGGATGTACCAGGGGAGGGGGTGGTCCTGGCCTCTGAAGTTTGGGGTGACCCCCGAGGAAGATGAGCAGAGGCTTTCCTTCCTCAGCGATGATCTGAAGCGCCTTGTCCTCCCCGTGGGCCCTGCCCTGTGAGAAGCTGGGAGGTGTCCTGGAAACAGACGGGTATCTTTGGGTGACCATGTGACTGGACCTGTTTCCTCATCTCCAGAACAGTGACCGTCCTGTTAGGTCCCTGACCAGATGATGGATGTGTTATTGTTATCATTAGGCTCTGATGGACAGGTATTAACCTCCTTTCCCAGGTGCAGAAGCTGATACTCGGTATGCCTGAGCGGCTTATCTGAGGTCACATGTCTGTCCTGCACCGCAAGTGGCACAGCTGGGTTTGAAGCCAGCACTGCCCACTGAAGTCCTTAGTCCTCCCCTTCCCAGCAGGCCTTCCTGTGCAGTGCGGCTCTCGGAGCCCAGGAGGCAGGGGTCCTGGTGGGCTCCGGCCTCCGCTCCCGACTTCCCCCTTTCCATTGGGGGTGGACGTGGCTTCCTCTTGAGCTCCTGCTCACTCCTCATGGCTGGCAGCCTTCTGTCCTTGGGTCGGAGGTGGAGGGGTTCAGACCCTGAAGGGCCCCACCACACCCGTGTGGAGGCCTGCAGGCTGCTGGGCTGCGAGCAGAGGCCGAGCAGTGAGCATTGGTCATCACGGCAGGCAGATCAAAGGGCGAGGTTCCCGTGTGCCTTATAACAATGTCTTGAGGGGTTTTGGCTCCCACGGGCTGGGTTTCAATCCAGAGTCTAGCTCCCGTGCCATCTTTCACCGTGGTTCCCTCGACTGTCCAATGGGAGAGAATTACCCCGTGTCTGCACCCTCTCTGGTCTGATGGGGTTGTTGGGAAGATTGGACAAGTTACGGGGCTGGGTGTACTGAGCACACTCCTTGGCGCCCAGTAGGTGCTCAGAAATGGTTTTTATATTTGTACCTGTGGAGACGAATAATACAATAAAAATCTGTTAAAAACCCAAACCAAACCAAAACAAAACCTTTAAAATGTCTGAGAGCAACGTAGGGGTCGGCGAATGTAGGCAGGACAGATTTTCCGCCTGCCAAGGGCACGCCTTCGGCTCTGCAGCCCGAGGGACCGGACGCGATTCCACATCATGAGAATACCTGTCTTAGTTAAAAACTATACTGAGGGGCTGCGCTGATCACATACACATGAGAAAGTTCAGCCTCTGTTGGTGAGATCAGCAATTCTTTCTCCTGGTTTCACGTCACACCGGGGTGTCTCCAATTATCTCAAGAAGGGTCAGGAACCACTCAAGATGTTATTAATTTTAATCCATTCTAATTAAATATATAAATGGGCCACGTACCGCTTTGTGAAAGGAGGAAAGGGAGGAAACAATATCTTAAGATCAAATCTGTAATTCTCGGGTACTGGTAGCCGACGTCTCAAGGGCTGAGAATCATGGGTTATTTTTTCTTCCCTTTCTTTCTCCTCGTCGTTCTCCCGTCGTGTGCCCTGCTGGGTGCTCTGACTGATGCAGGCAAAGAATGGTTCTATCTAGAGAGCCTGCAGGGCCAGAGGACAAGTGAGGCTGGTGGGGTGGGGGGTGCGGGGAGGGTGTGTGGGGGTCCAGAGCCCCGGGTTCTTGTCCTGATTTTGCCTCTCTGTGTTGTGTGACTGCCTGAATCTGCTTTGGCTGAATCTCTAATGAGGCTCATCACCCTGTTCTTTCTGCTCAAGGTGAGCTTCAAGGCAACAGTGAACTGGCCAGGCCAGTGCACAGGACGTCTGCACGCATTCCTCGGCTATGTTTATTAAGCACCGTCTTGTGCCGGGCACTGGGCAACACAACCATGGGAGAACAACCGTGAGCAAAATGGGGCAGCTTCCTGCTCTCCAGCAGCAGCTCGTAGCAGAAAGGGGGGAATTGGGATCTGGGTACCACGTGGAAGACGTGGCCCACAAGGAGAGAGTGACTGCCGCTGTCTTTGAACTGGGACATTCCTGGGCCTTCAGAGACTGCTTCCGGGGACCGCGAGGGTCTGGTCCCTGTCCACCATGAGGACCGGTGGGGGAGGGACTGTCCCCAGGCTTTCGCCTTTCCCTGCAGCAGTTCCGGAGGAGGTTTTGTGCTCAGCCTGTCTCTCTCTCTATGCTGTGGGGCAGGTTAGAGACAGAAGAGGGGTCCCAGCTCAGCGTGATGGGGGGAGGTTGGACGAAACCTGCCAGTTGGCCCAGCTCTGAGTAAGGAGGAGGGTGTGCTGGGAGGGGGAGGTGGTCAGTCACGTGGTGAGGGCCAGGCTACCGGGGAGAGGATTTGCCCTTGACACTGAGAGGTTTCCCCGTGACATCACATCTTTTGAGGCCTCCCTGCAAGCTGTCTGGCTGTCCTCCCCCAGTGAGTCTCTTATTTAGGAATTCTAGAGACTCTGAAGGCACGGCGCGAGCAGAGCTAGGGGCTGTAGGAAGCGCAGTCCAGCAGCTGCCCGGGGGAGGCTGAGCAGGTGGGCCAGGTGGAGGCCCAGAAGCAGGCCTGGCTGCACTTGCTTTCGTTCTGAAGCCCCCTGGCCAATGATGGCTCGCCCTTCAGGTCTCACCTCAGATTTCCTTTCCTCCGGGAAGTCCCCCGATCTCCCTGGACTGGGCATGTGCTGTCCCCATGGGGATTCACAGTCCCCCACCCTGCATCCTTCATGTCAAGATTCTCAACCCCCTATCGAAACAGCCTGTTTTCACATCTGTGGCTGCATTAGACCGTGTGCTGCGTATCCCCTGGCTCTAGGCACGGTGCTTGGCACCCAGGAGGTGTTCAGCAAATGCTTCTGGAATGGATGATGTTGAGGTTATTGGTGCAGAGCCGACACCAGGGCTTGGGAGGACCAGTGCCACCTCAGCAGGAAGTAGACATCACTGCCTGCTGTCAGGGCCCTGGGATTAGGTGTCCCTGGCCTGGATCACAGATGGTCTTGAGGGTTCTGGGTTGCCCTTTCTGCTCTCTGTTGCCCAGGCTGTTCGCTCCTGGGGCTGAAGCTGCAGCTACATTCCCAGTTCTTTAACGGTCTTGGGTGATTTTTCAAACGTTTCATCTCCAACATGCTTTGCATACTGCCACACATTTAAAACCCACACATAATTTAAGGGACATTTAATCAATAGAGTCCTGAGTCATTTTTCCCTTAAATCATCAGTATTGTTGTGAAGAGCCCACTTGAAGTTCAGGAAGGCTCTTAAGCATTTTTAATAACCATTTTCTTCCCTTGTGTCCTATATTTTTTAAAAAACTATCTTTTTGAAAGACACCTCTTCCATTGGTCGAACAAGCTCAAAATGCCAGATTCCCAAGTGCCGAAATTGTGTACGATACGCAGTTCTGTAAGGAAATGGACTCCTCCAGGATACTTTCATATAAATATATGTACATTTTTAACCAGAGCAGGTCTTGCTGGAGATTGTCTGAGGGTTATCGGAGAAGGGCTCTCAGCTCCCAGTTGTGACTTGAGACTGGGGCTCGGGCAAGGGGGTCTGGTCTCCTCCAGGAAGGCCTCACGTCTCACACTTGGAGGTATGACATCTTTGAAGCACCAGATGCATACGCGGCAGGCAGTTATCTCCATTTCCCTGGATCTGATTCGATTCTCTGTCCCTGCTGTGGTTTGCCAATTACATCATACTTTTACAGAGTGTTTAGTGCATACCAGGTATCATGCTAAAACCTTCATCTGCATCCTCTCGTGAAGTTATTATCCCATTTTACAGACAACAGCACTGAGGCAGAGGGCTTCTGTGTGAGTTTCCTGTGGCCTCTGTGACAAATGACCTCAAACTTGGTGGGTCAAAACAATGGAAATCTAATCTCTTGCAGTTCTGGAGGGCTAAAGTCTGAAATCAAGGTGTCAGTGGGGCTGTACTTTGGAGAGGATTCCATCCTTACCTCTTCAAGCTTCTGGTGGCTCTGGCATTCCTTAGCTTGTGGCCGCATCGCTCTATGTGGCCACATTGCCGCCTCCTCTTCATGGGTGGTGTCTGTTCCTCTCTGTGTCTGTCTCCTATAAGGACACATGCCGTTGGATTTAGAGCCCTTATGGATAATCCAAGACAAATTCCTCATAGGATCCTTAACCTAAGCCAACTTTCTTCATTTAATAGTCACAGGTTCTGGGAGTTAAGACGTGGACATAATCTTTTGGGGGCCACCGTTCAACCCACTACCACTTGTAAAGAGCACAACCAGCACCTGAACCCAGGCAGTGTGACTGCAGAGGTGGGGCTTCTCAGCACTGCCCTGGGTTCCCTGCCGCATGGCTGATGTGCTGGGACGTCAGCGATAGAAACTGCAGAAGTTGCCAGGCTCAGTCAGCTTGGTTGGGGTTTTAATTGGTCTTTCCCCCGAGGGTACGATCCTGTCTTAGTCCATTCATGCTGCTGTAACAAAATACCACTGGCTGGGTGGCTCTTAAACAGCAGACGTTTATTCCTCACACTTCTGGAGGCTGGGAAGTCCAAGTTCAAGGTGCCAACGCAGTCATCCTCTGGTGAAGGTCCTTTACTGGTTCACGGCCAGCACCTTTGTGCTGTGTCCTCAATAAACGGTGGAAGGGGCTAGGGATCTCTCTGGAGCCTCTCTGAGGAGGGCAGTAATCCCATTCATGAGGGTTCCACCCTCATGACCTGAGAACCTCTCAAAGGCCCCACCTCCTAATACTATCATCTTTGCGGCTTAGGATTTCAACATGTGAATTTGGGGAGGTATATAAAAATTCAGATTACAGCATATCCTTTCTGTCTTTTTTTTTTTTTTTTTTTCCTATCTTGACAGAAATATTTGGGTCTTTTCACTTCAGCACGTAAACTCCAAAGTTTATGTGGCTGGTGTTCTGTACTGTGGACCGTGGCCTCGCATTGTGGACAGTTATGTGTCTGCCGCTCCACCCTGACACAGTGGTGGGTGCTGACTGGGATGTGTGGTTGTTATATTACATTAATAGATATTAATATGTATTAATATATCTATTATGAGATTAATCCATATGAAAATATCATATTTTTGGACAACAAACGTCAAATATCAACGATTTCATCTGGCTCACTCTCATATTTATTTAAAATATATCACCCCTCGGCATTCTCATCTCTTCCCCCAGCTCGTCTTCCCCCTTTTGCTTCCTCCAGAGGCCAACTGAGTATCCCCGTCTCCTGCGTGTGCCTTTGATTTCAGCACGTGGCTCGTCTGGCGCATCTCCCTTCTTTAGTTACTCAGGCGCATCCCGGGCAGGTTTGGTGCTTTGTCATGCACCAAATCCCATCCTAATCTCGACTGTCTCCAAAGAAGCCACAAAGCAGCCAGCCCATCTTGAAGTCATCAGCTTGTATTAACGGTTCAGGAGCATCTGTTTGAAACCAACATGTTACTTTCCTGCCTTGCCCACTGTGTGCACTAACATGAAGTACTTACGGGTAGTGTCAGGTTGGGTCCATGTCTAAAAATATCCCCTTCCCTTCAGCATCTGGTCTTTTCTGAAGAGTGCCCTGACTCACTCACAACCAGAACTTCTCCACACTCTAAACATTTACACATTTAATGCATCCTGAAATATTAACCTATATTATGCGCAAGCAGCAGTGTAAATGTTTCCTTTCCTGGCAAGGACTGTGTTATTGGAAATCATTTATTGAGATTTATGTCTTAACAGTGCTGAAGGGCTGTTTGCATTGTTAAGGTTCCCAAAAGCCAAGGTGGAAATTCTGGGGTGGTGTTTACGTGAAGATTTGGAGCCGCTAGGAATGGCCCTCCCAGGACTGAGCTGTCAGTCAGGCTGTTAACATTTCTCGAGTGTGCACTACTTGTGTGGCTACAAGATAATGCACTGGGTGTGTGACCTTGGGCAAACTAATCTGCCTCTCTGAACCCTCATTTCCTAGAGTCCCATCTTATGATGGGGTGATAATAATGGCACATGCTTTGTAGTGTCGCTACAAGGGCCCGTGGATTTGGCCCAGGACCAAACCTGCCTCCTTCTAACTCCAAATGTAGAAGAGCATTTTGTAGGAAGTAAGTTCTCTGTTGCTGAAAGTGTCTCGGCAGAGATTGAGAAATCGATCAGCAGGGCTCTTGCGGAGGGGATCCCACTACTGCCTGAAAGAGGGGGACTTACTTGCCCATCTAGCCCCAGGAGTCTAGGATTATGTGCCATCTTGATCTGGGAAGAAGGTAAAAATGTATGTCCTGGAAGGTGAGAGGCAGGAGAGGTTATCAGAGACCTCAGAATCTGGTACTCAGCACACAGAGTTAACAACTTGGTCCGAGTTTAGTTGCTATGTAAGTGTTCGATAATACGTACTTACTGCGTACTTGCTGTGATGCCAACACAGTACAAGGTCCTAGGGATACGAAGATGGATGTGCCAGAGCAGCTGTCCTAAAGGAATGGTGCCTCAAAATGTCTAATGCCATCACGAAGGATTTGGGGGAAAACAGTGCAGAGAAGAGAGAGAGCTAACATTTGTCAAAGACCTACTATGTACCAAGCATGGTATATATTATCTCCCTAAAACTTCATGAGTGGGATACTATTATCTCCATCTTACAGGTGCAGAAATGAAGTCTCAAGGAGACTGTGATTTAGTCAGTGTCTCTGTATCACTCAGGATGAGCTAGGTTATGCTGTAGCAACAAGCAGCCCCTGAATCTTTGTGACCGAAAACAGAGGTTTATTTCTTGCTCACTCTGTATATCCACCATGGGACAGCTACGGGTTCTGCTCCTTGCTCTTTTTCTCATTGAGGAACCCAGGCTGACGGAGCAGCCGCCATTTGGAACCTTGTTTGCCATGCCAGAGGGAAAAGCAAGTGTAGTGAGGCAAGCCTTGGCCCTTAGAGTTCTCATTTCAGTGGCTTTAGCAAGTCGTATGGCCACACCCAACTTCCAGGAGGCGGGAAGATCAGTCCTACCACCTACTTGAAAGGAGGGTGCCTGGCGCATAGCCCTATCGACTACCAGTCTCTCAGCAAGTGGCAGAGCCAGAAGTTAAGTCCATGCTGTGTCCACTTTATCATGTGCTTCTCACGTCTGGTGACTCTCTGACTTCTGCAGTGAGAAATGGTCCCACCTTGGTGACAGTGACACTGCACTGTGACCAGGCTCCCCTCCACCTCTGTAGCCCCAAGCACCCTTGGTCCCACTTAACGTCCAGTCTCTTCATGCGGGATTTGCCCACTGCTGCCGTAAGCAGCGTGGGAGGCTTGGGAGAGGCTTCGGACAGCCTCCTCCCGCCTCGGCTCCAGGAATAGGGAAGGCCCTCGTGGCATGCACAGACCAGATACCAGTAAGAGCCTTGTCGGCAACACGGAGCCAAAGGAAGCTGGCCGTCATCTGAGGAGAACAAGAGGCTGTGAGGGGTGTACAAAAACCCTACAGGCTGAAGAAAGAGACGGTCCTGAAAGTAGCTGTAGGGTCAGCTCAGGTTGCCATAACGGGACGCACCGACTGGGTAGCGTAAACAATAGAATTTTATTTCCTGACAGTTCTGGAGGCTGGATGTTCATCATCAAGGTGTCCACAGGGTTGATGCCCGATGAGGCCTCTCTTCCTGACTTGCAGATGGCCGCCATCTCGCTGTGTCCTCGCTTGGCCTGTGTGCACGCGTGGAGGGAGAGACAGAGACAGAGAGACAGCCAGCTCTGGTGTCCTACAGGATAGGGCCTCGGCCTCATGACCTCGGTTAACCTTAAATACCACCTGAAAAGCCCCATCTCCAAGGGCAGTCAGGGCTTCATTATGTGGATTTGGGGGGTGGAGGCAAATTCAGTCTACAGCAGTAAGAGAGAAAAAAAATCCACATTTGGGTGATGGAGGAGGCAGGGAAAGTGGGTCTGAGCCCCCAGTTCGAGCAGTTATTCTTTCTGTCATCCACGTCACCTTGAGGGCTCCACCGCTCCGCCTACATATATAAGATGTGCTGGGTTCCTCGCATGGGGCAGGGAGAAACACGCAGTCCTTCCCGCCGCCCCTCTGAGCCGCTGTTTCTCGGTTGGCAGAATGGAGAGGGCCATTCTCACCTCGCGGAATTTGCTCTGACAGTTAGGAGTGAAGGTTCGTGAACACCTTAAAGGAGCTGGAGCTGCCTCAGGGCAGCCGTCCCCACTCCTCCCCTACCTTGTGTCGGCACAGAGCTCGGGACATAGTCAGACGGTGGATACGGGTGGGATGATCGGTGGGGCCAGGAGGTAACAGGAGGATGAACCACGTGCATGCGTGTTGAGCTGGGGGCCCTCCGCCCACCCTGAGCCAGAGCACTTTAGCCTCTGCCGCAGGGGAGAAGTGTGATGAGAGCAAACAGCCACCGTGGGGCTGAGGAAAGACAGTGAGCTTTGGGGTGGATCCATGGGTTCAAATCCCAGCCCTCCAACATTTTCTGGACTCGCAGTGTGGGACCGGGGTCCAAAAATGTTTAATGTGTGGGTGGGTCTCAATTCGTGGTAGCTAGTGCTGTTGAGATATGGATCTGCCACAAGGGCCAGTGGACATTCAGAGCATTTGAGAATTAATAACTCTCGCCCCCTTCACCACTTCTCTCTGGGGCGGGGCTGTAACCCAGTGGCCCCCTGATGATGGGAGGATAGCTGTCCCTGCCACAGTCCCTCCCTAAATCACACACTTCACCTGAGCCCCTCCATCAATGACCCTCCCCCCCCCGCCGGGCATTCCCTCCTCGGCTGGTTCTTAAGCTGCGGATGATGGAGAATCACAGTCCTTTATCCTCAACCAGACTCTTGATGGGAGGGTGTTTAAATTTGACCGATAGGGCTTCCCTGGTGGTGCGGTGGTTGAGAGTCCGCCTGCCGAGGCAGGGGACACAGGTTCGTGCCCCGGTCTGGGAAGATCCCACATGCTGCGGAGCGGCTGGGCCCGTGAGCCATGGCCGCTGAGCCTGCGCGTCCGGAGCCTGTGCTCTGCGACGGGAGAGGCCACAGCAGTGAGAGGCCCGCGTACCACAAAAAAAATAAAAAAAAAATTTGACTGATGGCTTACTATTTTGTCCTCAAGAGGAGGCAGCCTCTCTGAAGGCCCCCTCCAGCTATGCATCATTGTAGTGGCCCCTCTCGGAAGCTCCTGGAAGTCATCTGGAGAAAAACAGCCCCTTCTAACCTTGGACTTCTCCGCCCATGCCACAGGTTTCTGACAAGCCCTCCTGATTTTGCTTTCCTCCCGGCCCTGCCCGAGGTGCCCGGGGCTCCCCAGGGCCCTGGTAATGCTCGGATGACGCTCAGTTATTCCATCATCCTCTCTTGACTACTCTTCCTCCCTCATCATTATTCTTGCAGGACCACGGCTGTGGGTGCGTGAACTCCTCTGGGCTGAGGCCCAGAGACGCTGCTGGATTTATGGATGTGCTTAATGGCATTCACAGTCAGATTCCCCTGGGCACCACCAGGATGCCCTCGGCCATCTGGGGGTTCCGGCTGGCCTTTTAGTTGTCTTCAAACGAAGGTTTATCGAGCACCCACTGCCGGCTGTAGCTGCTCCGGGCGGTGGGTCTGCACTTTATGACTTACCAGATCTACTCTTCATCGTATGCATGATAAGCACCCCCCGTTCATTTAGTCCACACACGGGTGGGGTATCTACTCTACAGCATGGACTACACAAGGGCTGTGTACGTCCTAGTCTTAATAAAACATAAACGGTCCCTGCCTCGCACAGGCTTATGTGGGAAAAGAAACAAGACACATTCTCTCATTCGGTGAATGAGAAAGGAAGGCGTTTTGGGACCCCAGAAGGAGAGACGTTGGGTCCAGCAGGACGAGAGTTGGGAGGGTGAGGAGGGGAAACATTGGGCTTCCTAGAGTAGGTATTTCCCAAGCTGTGTCTTGAAGGATCCATAGGACCCGGACGAGCAAAGGATGGTACAGGGAGGAAGGGGGAGCAGGCAGAGGTGAAAGCATGGGCAGAGAGCGCCTTACTCTTACAAAGGTCAAGACCAGGGGCTGGCAGCTGCCGTGGTCCTTAACATAGTGTCTGCCCCAAAGTCCTCCTTTTATTTATTCTCATTCTTAGAGGAAAACTAACGTTTGAAGACCCGCTTGAACCCAAAGCCTCAGCTTCTCCATCTGTAAAGTTACGGAGGTGAACTCGTCCATTTATGCTATTCTCACGAGTTTGGACCAGCTCCATGATTTTGAATCCCAGGAGCTGAGCTCAGCTTTGACGTTTATTATGTGTTTGCTTCCCGAGCATGTGCTTGAGCTGATTTGGCTACTGAAGGTTGGGGTTGGTGGGACTTCTTGGCTTCAGGGGCCAGTCTGGGGGAGAGAAGACTCTTTCTCCATCCCAAGCCACCACAGCCCCACGTGAGGCATATAAATGCTGATGGAGACGTAATTCACTTCTTGTTGGTCACTGTTGCCAGGGAAGCCAGGATGTTGCTCTGAAGGCCTCTGCCAGGCTTCTCTAAAGAGAGAGGGCTGGGTGGTCTCTCTCTCTAGCCCAGGACAACTGTGCCCACCAAGGAATTGCCCACCCTTAAAAGACCCAATCTGTGTTTTCGTAAAAATCCCTTTCCAGTCACTGCCTTTTTTCTCCTCTTCTTTCTTGCTGTACAACTTTTCTCAAGTAAAGCCCGAGGCTTGAAGTGGGTTAAAGCAGAGCTTTCAAAGCCTCAGTGACTCAGGCTGGAGGAGGTTTCAGAGACATCCTGGTAGAATCTGGTCTGGCTGACTGCCCAGGGCTTGGTCCTCTCTGAGCCCTGACCTGAGGACTACAGGACCCTCACTGGGCTTGGGATCCACCCCCGCGTTTGGTGAGTCAGTGTCTGAAGCAGGCCTATTAGCGAGAAGTGCCTCTGGTGCCATGACCCTGTCCGCCCACGGGGGCCCCCTCCTCAGACCTCCTCCGCATTAGCCTTGGCTGGCTGGCTCTCAGGTGGTGAGAGCAGCCGTACCTTGTGCTCTGACACTTGCCTCCTGCCGCAGGTCCCCGGATCACGGAACGTGAGCGTTGTCCTCCTTTTCCAGAGGCATGGGCTGCTCTCCTCTCTCCAGTGCATTTTCCACTGCGGCCTCTTGTTCTCTATTTAGGTCTGAGCAGAGTCTTCTGGCGTAGTGCAGACAGACTGCAACCCACCCCATCACATCTCTGTCCTCCTTTCCCGCAGGGCCCAACAGAGTGGCAGATGAGTGACTGAAAGGGCCGATGCATCAGGAGTGATTGATCAGTCCCAAGGCTTCACTCTCTCCTTGTGATAGGATTATACACCCACACCCCTTGCCCTAGGACTTCGTAATGTCTTTCTACAGAGAAGATGGAGTATTTATCTCTACCCCATTGACTCTGGGTGTGGTCATGGGCTGTTAGCCAATAAAATGCTAGTAGGTGCACAAAAGCAGAGTCTCTAATTGTACTTGTGTAATTTTGCCCAGACTTGCATTTCTGCCGTTTGCTAGGAGAAGGGACTGCCCAGATGAGTTGCTGGTCCTGGAGAGAGAGATGTGGAGCAGACCCGAGCTCGCCCCACACCCGACAAAGCCAGAAGTAGAGCTTCCCCTGAAATCTACATACCTTAGAGTAATAAATATTTTTGTACCACTGGGGGCTGGGAGTTTTCTGTTATGCCCAGCAGCTTTGCAGAAGACCATCTGTCATAAAGGATCAACTTGACACAGGGGCTGCATCATTTTCTAGTTCCATCAGATCCTATGTGCGAACACAGTAGGAAAGCCCGAGTTTTCTGAATGGAGCTGGAGGTAGGGAGGATGAACTCTGGTTCATAACTCACTGTGCTTGGTAGATACTCTGCTCCCAGTCTGGGTCTGGTGGACTCTACCGCTGTGTTATAGCCCAGGTCGTGTGTGGAATCTCTCAGTTTTTAAGTATTGAATCAAATTCATATACCACTCTGCAGGCAAAACAAAAACGCTTCTGACCAGCCCGTGGATTGCCAGTTTACAGCCTCTGGTTCATCCACCCCGAAAGTACCCCTCCTCTGAACCCTTGGCATTGGCTAAAATTCTCATGGAAGGATCCAAGGATGCAGAACAGCCGTCAGCCTAATGGTATAGCCTGTTCTCTGATGGTGTTCCTTTGGTGCTGCTGAGATAGAGCACTGGACTGAGAGCCCTGAGTTCTGAGTTTGAGTTGGAACCCTTCTGCTAGCTTGACTTGCTGTGGGACATTGAGCGAGTCACTTTCTCTCTGTGGGCCTTAGTTTTCCTATCTGTGTAATGACTTTACCACTTAGAAGCTGAGAAGCTGGGAACGAATTACTTAACCTCTCAAGCGTTAGCATCCTCATCTGGGAACTGGGATCCCACGGCTCGCCTGACCGAGTTGAACAAGGACCCACGGACTGAATCCGATATGAACAGAGGCTATGAGCACGCCGCCCAGCACACACAGTCTACTGGCTGTTCGCTGTGGCTCCTGCTGCCGCCGGTTATTAACAAGAACAATAATAAATGAAAAACATGGTCTGGGATTCTCTGCTCCCAGTCTGGGTCCGGTGGAACCTACCGCTGCGTTATAGCCCAGATTTGTGTGTGGAATCTCTCTACCAGGAGCTGGGGCAGAAGTTGGCACACAGAATTCTGGGGCAGTTATCTTTCGAGCAGAAATGCACTGTTCTTATTTCCTCTCTGTCTAGTCCGAGGGCCTGCTGCATCCTCTCATTCCCTGCCCAACCCCTTGATGCCCCTTGGTAGGCATTCCCTTTACTGTGGGTTTCTTTGCTGACAGCCCGTTTGCGTCTCTGTCCCTCACACTCGGCCCTGAGCACCTGCCTTCCACAGATTGGCTCTCCTTGACTGCCTCCCTGCAAGGTGTTCTGCAAGGGTTTCCATGCTGAGATGCGAGACCCTTCCCGGCTGCCAGCCTGCTGCTTATGTGAGTTTCTAAACCCTGTAGCAGCACCCAGGTCTCTTTCCCCAGGCCAGGACCAATAGTAAACAAATGGATCAGAACACTGCTCCAGACACCAGAGAGTCTAGGGGATGAGGTGAAGGTGGTGTAACATTTGATTCAAAGCCATGTCGTGGATTAGCAGACCCTCTCTGGAATCAGGGGACAGAAACTTGCTTCAGACTATCTTGAAAGAAAAAAATGATTGATTCATGTAACTTGGAAGTTCACGGGTTGAGCCCGGGCCTCTCAGACGTTGTTCCCTATCTCTCCCCACCCCCACCCCAGTGCCTTCTTGGTGCTGCTGGACTGGTGTGCTCCCTGCCTTTAGAGAATGTGACTGGTAGTGGTAGAAATCCAAACGGGAACAGGGCTGCCCTTCACTTCCAAGAAAGGATTCTGATTGGCTTCCCTTGGACCAATCACTGGAAGAAGCAGGTTTGGCCGAGCCTGGCTTTAAGCCCATCACTGCAGCAAGTGTGTGTGAGGTGTACCGTCCCAGACATTTGCTCTAGAACCCCAAGCAAGGGGGTGGGGATGTGGCTCCCCAAAGGAGATGAGCTGGGCTGCCCACGAATTCTTGGCCCGTCCTGTCCAGGATGTTGTGCAGAAGCCTCGAGTCACTTCTCTTGGTTCTTTGTACATCTCACATGACAACTCTGGGTGGGGAAAGTGCAGCAGGCTCTCTACTGTAGGAGGGTCTAGTGTACACTGTCAGAGGAAAGGGGGAACTGGCTGGATTCTCTGCACCAGTGACATCTGGGAGGCTGAAAGGATTACACGTGGGCTTGCAGAAAAGCAGAATTGTCTGACATGCACGTATAGAAAGCAGAGGCTGGGTATTGTATAACATAGTGGGCCCACTTGCATTTAGATGGCAGGGGAAGGGCCCCTGCTCCTACATGGGGGTTGGTCCTCCTGCAGCCCATCCCTTGCGTCTGGTCCGGCTCCCCAGCCCATCAGCTCCCTGACTCCTCTAGTTTAGGCCTCCTCTGTGCCCACCTGGACCCAGTTCTTCGCTTTGCCCTCCCACTCCTGCTGGATCCCTCCTGTCCATGTCCCATGGAGCTGCAGGTGCAGGTCTTACTGTGTCCCCTGCCTGCAAACTTCTGCCTGTTCTCATTACCCGACAGAATAAAGTCTCAGCACCTTTGTTATACACGATCCTTCTTAAGCTCACTTTTGTCCTCTGCTCCAGACTGAAAAAGCACAGGTGGGAGTCCAGTTGGCCTAGATTTGAGTCTTGTTGCTGCCTCCTAATACCCAAGTAATTTTGGACTTGACACTCACTCTCTCTGGGGCTCAGACTCCTGTAAAATGGAGTTGAGATCCTTCTCTCCCTCTCTTTCCTTCCCGCCTCTGCCTCCCACCAGCTCTCTCTCTCTCTCGCCCACTCTCTCTCCCCCCACTTCCTCTCTCTGTCCCTCCATCTCTCTCCCTTCTTCCCACTCCTGCTTTCTGTCACTTTCTCCCTCCCCTGCACACACACCTTGCAGTGACCCGTGAGGACTGAGTGATGTCTCGTGCAGATAGAGCACCCAGAGCAGAGCCTGTCCTCGGTGCCTGCCTGTTGCCTCGTGTTCTCCACTGCATGTACCCTTGTTGTATAATAAGGAATTTGTCCGGACTTTATCCTAGGTTGCTGGCATAGAGCTTCTGAAACGAATTTCTCAAGTGGTGGGAGTACCTTTGTAATTCATGAGCCCCTTAAATTAAACTTAAGTTGTGCTAATGAGATGAGTTGGCTCAAGTATGCAGATGCGTCCCCAGAAAGACCAACTGCGTGATTAGAGGGCTGGGGCTTTGAACCAGCCTGACCTCCGGGCTGTGGGGAGGGGCTGGAGACTTGAGTTAGTAATCATCCCTCTGTAACGAAACCCCAATAAAAATGCTGGACACTGAAGCTCCATGGAGCTTCCTGGATGGTGAGCCCATCAGTGTGCCTGGAGGGCGACAGTCCTGACTCCCACAGGGAGAGGACATGGGGTCCCAGACCTGTCCGGTGTGTTTCCTTATTAGGCTGGTCCTGATCTGTATCTTTTATAATAAAACTCTAATAATGAGTAGAGCACTTTCCTGAGTTCTGTGAGCTGTTCTAGTGAATTATCAAAGGGGGGCCTAGGAACCTGCCCCCCAATTTGAAACCAGCTGGGCAGAAGCATGGGTGGCCTGGGGACCCCACTTGTAGTCGGTGTCTGAAGTGAGAGCACGTCTTGTCAGGAGGCCTGCTTAACTTGTGGGGTCTGTACTAACTGGGTGGGTAGTGCCAGCATCCAATTGCAGTTCACTGGTTGACGTTGAAACAGAGCAACCTTCTACCGGGCTGTACTCTGTGGGCTCTTCTCCTGGGACGTCTCTTTCTATCTGGACTGTTCTTCTGCTTCTCATTGGATCAGAAACTCCTATTCACCCTGCAAAACTCACACGAGATGCCCAGCTCTCAGAGGCTTTCTCCCTCAACTTGTTGGAATGGAAAAATCCCAAATACATGCAATTAGAGAAAATAATACAACCAACTCACACACTTACCGCCAGCTTCAACAGGCACTCACTTCCGGCTCTTGCTTCCTCTCTTACCATCCTTACCCCTCAGCGTTCAGAGGCTCTTCACGGTCTCTGCAGAGAGGTCCAAGGTGCCTGCTGAGGTCAAGGAACTGAAGACTTGTCCGAGGCCATCCCCCAGGGAGCACAGCAGACCTGGGATGTAGCTGCTTTGCATCAGTGACTTGTATGCAGAGGGAAATGAAACACACTTACACAAAAGCTGGATTGGCACGACAAGCAAATTTACAGAGAACTGCGTGTCATTTGAAATAATAAGACCAACATTGTTTGGACGGCAGCAGATGGGAAAGAGCACACGTCTTCTCAACCAGCATTTGGGTTTATCTGAGAGCCCCATGTTAATTCAGTTCACCAAATATTTTTCCAGGAGCAGTGGTGTGGGCTGGATGGTAGCTAGGACCCGGCCATACGTGGGGGAGCAGGGGTGGGGTGGGGAGGAAGGTGGTGCTGGGATTTTCCAACATGTTCTCTCTCCTTTAAAGATTTTTACCCCACCCTTTCTCCTCTCCTCCCTCCCCCATTCCTCCCTTTCTAAACTGCCCGCGGAGCTCTGGCATCGTGCCGAAGGCTGGGCTTATGGTGGTGGTGATGATGGTAAAGATCACAAGAATACATATAATAACGGGCACTTACATGGGGCTTATCACGTAGCAGGCACAGTTGCCAGGGTTTTACATGCATTCCTTCAGTGAATTCTTACACCAACCCATCAGCTGATGGTCAGTTATCATCTGTTTAACAGATGGTGAAACTGAAAAACAGAGAAGTTAAATCATTTGTCCAAAGTCACACAGCTCCTAGACATGCAGAAAGGAATAAGACACATGGCTGCCAGCTTGTGTGGGCTCCTACAAGGATAGTTTTCGAGCATCAGATAGAATAATACAGTATTTATGAGTTCATGGTTGATAGTAGTCCAGGAGAGATGGGGGTGGGGGCTGGCGGAGACAGGAGAAGAGAGAAACACTTGACAGCAGAACGCCAGCGATCAACGTAGAAGGAATGAGAAAGTTACCAATTTGCGACCTCCAGTGCAAGGCCCACAAGGGATGCTGAGACCATTGGGTGAAAGGCATTGGGGGAGCAAGATATTAATATGATTCCAGAGAATCAGCCCACAGATTAACTACAAATTACAGTGGGAAAAATGGGCCTTTATGGTGAAGATAGTAGTCACCACCTGAACTGATGATCAAACCTAGTGTCTCTAAGAGAGGGAAGTCCTGACGTTACGGGCCTCCTGATGCGATACAGTGAGAAGTCAATGACATCATCTACCTAATATTCTTGCCAAAAATGTTTACTCTGAATCGAATCATGAGGACGCAAGTAGAAAAATGCACAATGTGGGGCTTTCTACAAGGCTACTGGCCTGGACCTTTCAGACAAAACAGAAAGCCATCGCCTGTGAGAAACAAACAAAAAGGCTATAGGTGTGTGTATATGTGTGTATGTGTGTGTGTATGTATGTGTGTGGTTGCACTTGTGTATATATGCATGTGTACACATGTATGTGTGAGGGTGTGTATATGTGTACATGTATGTGTGTATACATGTGTATACAGGTATGTATGATGTATGTGTGGGGGTGTGTATATATATACATCCTTGTGTGTATGTGGTGTATATGGATGTGTTGTATGTCTCTCTGTGCCTTTTTTTTGTTTTTCATAGTTAAAATATTTAATTGATTCTGAAGCTAAGGGAAAACATCTATACATTATAAAGTATTAAGTCAAATGATTCCCAGGCACTTAGATAAAATCTCATGGGAATCAAGTGATGAGATTAATTCCAACTGATGGAAAGTTGAGACTTTGGGATCAAAGCAACAACTGAGTTGGGTTAATTCCTTCTTACTTCTTTGACTCCACAACTTCGCATGCCCACTACGCGCCCGGTCCGTGTTCACGTGGAAACAGCAGTGAATGGGACTTTACAATCTGGTAGAGAAGGATGGTGCTGAAGAAGCAGTCTGGGGCACTAGAGGAAGCGCGGGGAACCGAGGGGAGCATCAAGCACATCTTGTGTCGGGAGAGACCCCTCTGCTGACGCTGGTGGACAGGCAGAGGCAAGGAGGGGCAGGGCAGGCTCTCAGGTGGGGCGCAGGGACGAGAGGAGCGGCTAGAATGACGGGAGCGCACAGGGAGTGTGCCCCCCGGGGAGCCGGAAGGGAAAGGGAGAGGGAAAAATATTGGGAAAGGGAAAGGGAAAGTAAATATTGGTGTAAAACTCACCTTCTTTCCCAGAAATCACTTCCTTTTTTCCATGAAAATTTTTTTCTCTCTCCCTGGCCCTGTTGTAGCCTCACTTGTGCAGGAAAGTCTTGCCTTCGCTGGGCATTTGGAGGCTCGGAGGCTGCAGGCAGTACCTGGGCTCCCTCTGGATCCCAGGAACGGGGCAAGGGCTGCCCCAAGTGCAGAGTGAGGGCACACCCTCCCACATTCTGTGCTCACAATGTAGCCTCCTCCCTCCCGGCTTGGGCCCTGGTTCCCTTGTCCCACTGGTATGGATTGGACATTTGTGAGTTATGTTTCTGTGTTGAAATTAACTGGCATGTGCCCAGAGGGGAAAACAGCACACCAGTGAGGAGTGCACGCTCCGTGGCTGGCTCCCACTTTGGCAGGGACACACCAGGTTTTCTGCGGACGCTGCAAACGCTTTCCTCCTTTGAAGTGGGCTTTCTGCTCCATGAAATATTTAACGAAGGCGTGTTGCAGATAAGGCTTGAGACACCGCTCAATCTATTGGCTTCCCTTCTAAAGCGTGCTGCCCCCGGTTCTGTAACAAAGAGCCAGATGTGCTGGGAGCACCGGCTGGTGCTTTGGAGGCCCCGGCGAGGCGGGTTCTCTCCTCTTGGTCAGGTCGGCGCTGACCTTTCCAGAACCCACCGCCCAGCGCTGTGTTGACCCGGTTCCCAGGCATCCACGTCATCTCTGCAGAAGCGGCCTCCAGTCTCATGATCTCTAGGATGAAACATTCCTTCCTGCTGTCTGCCCTCGATTTGCCCGACTTTGGACTCGAGAGCCTTTGTTCTTTCACCCATTCCCTGTCTTTGTGATCTTTCCGTTTACAGTTTTACCCAATCCCACGTAAGTGCTTCTCACCCAGCTGGTTCTGAAATACATGAAGCCTCCCCTCCCTTTTGTCCTATAAACCACTTCATGTTGTTCCTTAACTACTTCCTCTTCAAAGGGGCGTGATTCCCTATCTCCTCAAGCCCCTTCCCCATCCAGCCTTCATAGCTCACATAAAGAACCCGCTTTCTCAAACAGAAATTCAGCCACGTCACTTCCTAGCCTACAACCAGTCCTTCACTGGTTCTACCACGATGAGTAGACTAGATGTTACCTTCACTCCTGCTAGGTGTTCAGGAAACACTGGTTCACTGTGTGAATCCATGTCACGTCCACTGCCTGCCTCTTGGGGCTTGAAGCCCATGACTCCCTGACTCAGACTGCACGTTTGAAAATGCCGGCTTTATTCTCCACTTTCTCACACTGTTTCACCCGTCTGTTCACTCAACTGGTATGGACTGGGTGTCTGCTGTGCGTCAGGTACTTTTCTAGATCAGTGCTATCCAGTTGAAAGATAATGTGAGCCACATATGTAATTTAGATGTTCTGGTAGCTACATTAAAAGAGATAAAAAGAAAAAGATGAAGTTAATTTTGATAATTTATTTTATTTAACCTCATATGTCTAAAATATTATCAATTTTAACGTGTAATCAATACAAATATATTAATAACGATGTTTTAATTCTTTTTATCATACTAAGTCTTTGAAATCTGGTGTATATGTTACACATTCAGCACATCTCGATTAGGGTCATATCTCCAGTGCTCAGTGTGGCTTGTGACCACCGTATTAGACAGCCCAACTCTGGGTGATAAGATACAGCTGTGTACAGGGCATCAGAATCCCCACCTTCAGTATGAAATAGATAATAAGAACCTGCTGTATAAAAAATAAATTAATTAAATTAAAAAAACAAAGAATCCGCACCTTTGTGGAGTTTACATTCTAGTTAAAGAGACAATAAACAAGAAAACAACATGGACTGTAATTTCAGGTGGGCATGCTTTCTCTGTCACTCGTCCATGTCTCACTAAGCTAGCAGCCCCTTGAGTGCTGCCTCTCTCTGAGGTAGTGGTTAAGACTGTGGGATAAAGCAGCGGTCCCCAGTATTCTGGGGACCAGGGACCGGTTTCGTGGAAGACAGTTTTTCCACGGATGTGGGGGGCGGGGTGGGTTCAGGCGGTAACGCGAGCGATGCGGAGAGGCAGATGAAGCTTCGCTCGCTCGCCCGCCTGCTGCTCACCACCTGCTTTGCGGCCCGGTTCCTAACAAGCCGTGGACCTATGCCGGCCTGCGGCCTGGGGGTTGGGGACCCCTGGGATAAAGGATTGAATCTCGTGTGCCCCTTGCTCTCTGTGAGAGGGAGAATAATACCCCCCGGTGATGTCCGCATCCAAATCTCTGGGACTTGTGGATATGTCACCTTAAGTGACAAAAAAGAAGCTTTGCAGATGTGGTTAAGGTTAAGGAGCTTGGGATGGGGAAGGTGGTCCTGAATTATCCAGGGGAGCCGATCTCATCACAGGAGTACTTCAAAGCAAAGTCCTTTCAGCTGCAGAGAACCCGAGAGATGACATCATGAGAAGGATGAGGTCTGTGTTGCTAGCTTTTGTGATGGAGGAAGGTGGTCATGAGCCAGGGAATGCAGTGGCCTCTAGAAGCCGGAAAAGACAAGGAAACAGGTTTTCCCTGAGAGCTGCCAGAAAGGAATGCATCCTGCTGGCACCTTCATGTTAGCCTGCTGAGACCCACGTCGGACTTCTGACCTAGAGGATTGTGAACTTATAAACAGGTGATGTTTTAAGCCGCTAAATTTGTGACAGTTTGTTAGGGCAGTGACGGAAAACTAACACACTCGCTTTTGGATTAAGTGACGAATAACTCACCGTTCTGAGATTCAGAAATTAGTTATATCTACCTCGTGGGAGTTTTCAGTGGATGAAAATGAGCTAACGGCTATAAAGCACTCAGTACGGCGTCTAGCCCGTCGTAAATGCGCACTTACTGTCAGCTAACACTACGTGGATTGCTGCAGTTTCTTCGTGGGGCTGGCCTGGAGCAGGGACTCTGTCCGTGCTGGTTGAATGAACATTGAGTGACTGGCCTTCTATCACTGTCTTCCAAGACACAGTCGTCGGCTTCTTGGAGATTGTCTGCTCCGTGATTTTGCAGTGTGGAACCCGAGGGGATTTGCATGGCACACAGTCAAACGTGTTTCATTTGAGTCGTTACGCATTTTAATATGTATTGGAAAAATACGGCTGGCACATCGAATCCGTTATTCACAGATAAAGGACAACAAAGCGAACCCATTTTTAAAAAGTGTTGTGTAAACACTGGCTCCCATGGTGAGGGCAGTAGGTGAGTGGCTGAGAGCCTGATCTAGTCAGCTGTCTCATTCTAGAGACGGGGAGACGGAGGCTGAGGGAAGGAGGGTGACGTGTGGGCTGCGTTGTGGCTGTGAAGCGGCCCCATCTCTCCACTCGCTGCTCCTGCTCATCTACTGAACTGTTTTGAGTTGGGACCAGCCCTTTATTTTTATTTATTTATTTATTTATTTACGGTATGCGGGCCTCTCACTGCTGTGGCCTCTCCCATTGCAGAGCACAGGCTCCGGATGTGCAGGCTCAGCGACCATGGCTCACGGGCCCAGCCGCTCTGTGGCATGTGGGATCTTCCCGGACTGGAGCATGAACCCATGTCCCCTGCATCGGCAGGTGGACTCTCAACCACTGCGCCACCAGGGAAGCCCGAGACCAGCCCTTTAAATCCCTTAGAAGCCAGTAGTCACGCTTCAGGCATGGAAAGGTTTTCAAGTGAAGCTCCCTCGTGTTTTGGAATTAAGGGACATCTTGGCTCAGTCTGATCCCCCCTTTACTTATCCCATCTCCAGCCAAGGACTAGGAAATGTACACACAGGACCTTCATATTAGTCCAAACTCCTTTTGGTTGTTCAAGGCTAAACTATGACTAGAGCCAGCTTGGGCAGAGGGATATTTATTGGCTCATGGGCAAGGTGAGGTTGAACAAGCAAACCACAGGAAGGATGAAGATGCAGCTGGGCTTTGGGCACTTCCCACGGCAGGGGCTCTGCCACCTCTCTGTACCTCTTTCGTTTCCACTTTCCCCTGTAAATGTCTTCCTGCTGCCCCTGGCCTTCATGTCTCGGCCTCACTTCTGCCGCTGCCAGATACCAGAGAGGGTCTGGCTTTGTTTTCTGGTTCCAATATGAAGCATCCCAGAGACAAAGTCTATGATTGGTTGGGCTTGGGCTGAATGTCCAATCCTTGACCAATCAGATTGATTGGGCTTGAGGTCAATGTCCAACCCTGGACCAATCAGATTGGTTGAACTTAGGTTGAATGTCTAACCCAGGACCAATCAACTGTGTTCAGTGGAGATGTTGAGGGGGCAAGGCCAAGGAAGAGCATGGCTGCTTTCTCTCCAGCCACGGGATGCTGTTCTGCAAAGGTGGTGGTGTGATGTAGTGGTCAGACCTAGCCAGAGGCAACCTCTGGTCCAGCTTATGGACCTGGAAAGCTTGCTGGCATAGCTCAAACCTCTGCTTCTGCACTTACTAGTCTTCTTATCTCAGGAATATTTCCAATTTCTCTAAGCCTCAGTTCCCACATCTATAAAAGTGGAAATTTTGATACTTACTTTGTAAGATGTTATGAGGATTGTGGGAAATAACAGGTGAAAATATCTAGTGCACAGTAGGGGATCAAGAAACGTTTGCTTCCTTCTTTCCCAAGTGGCCAATTTTTCTTCTGCACTTTTGCTTAGGAGGCAGGAGACCCTTCTCTTATTATTTCCTCCTGTTGATTGGAAAGAAGCAAAACTAGTTCCCTCCTATAATTTCTTCTTCTAATACTGGTTTTAAAACATACTGGGTTAACGATAATTGGAGAACACCTAGGACATCAAAAATAAAAATGTAGGTCACATTAACAGTGACTGCTGGAGTTCCTGAAATAAACATGATGGGAACTGTCTAGGGAAATGAACATTATGCAAAATGCTAAAAGGAACGGGGAGGAGATGGGGAAAGGAGGAATCTCCATCTGCTGGGAAAGTGCCTCAGGAGGTCGGCATCTGACCATGGGTCACAAGCTCATACATGGTCCAGAGTGGACTTCTGCCTTCAAAAGGGTCTCAGGTCTGCTCTCCAGCAGGATGTCTGGGTGATGGCCTTTGACACGTCACAGACTTCTGAGGACTGGCCCAGGGGGATGATAAGGATATAAAGAAAGCCATCTCTCCAGGAGATGAGGAGAGCCTCATCTCTGGGTCATATAGGCCCTCTACCTGCTGGAGAAACCGGTCAGATCCTGTATTTAGAGTAGGCTTGGAAAAAGGTAAAGGATAATGGCTTTGGGGTGGTAAGGCAGAGAAGAAGTCGTGAAGAAACAGGGCAGGAAGGGAGGCACTGAAGGGAGACCCCACGCCTTCACCCAGCCACCCGTTCCTTTGTCCCTCCATCTGTCAGCCATCCATCATCTGTCCACTTGTCCATCTGCCTTGCTACATACATAATTCACTTCTTCTGTTGGTCTAAGGTGGGGACAAGGTTAATGAGTCAGTGCTAGAGAAATGGAAATGAGTTAGACAAGGCCTTTCCTACTTCACCAAGTTCACAATCATATAATTTGCACAGTGCACAGTGAGGAAAGGACTGTACGTATAGAAATAAAAAAATAAGGAAGAATATTTAGAATACAGAGCACATACTTGGGACATCAGTATCCTTCCTGCTCCCTCCAGGAGAGGGAATTTTGCATGGTAGACAAGTCGGCAAATGTTTGAATGAGTTACTTTATGCCATTTCCTTAAAAAAAAAAAAGTCCCTTTGTTGCCCAGATAAAAGACCAACAATGCCCAGGATACTTTGAGGACACCAAATCTAGCTGAGAACAGAAGGGAAAGCTTTATATGGTCCTTTAGAAATGTCTAAGTGTCCCTAGAGTATGCCAAGCTCTGCATGAAGCCCTGGACCCTACTGACAAGCTAAGACCCAGTTCTGCCCTTGAGGAACACATTCTCCTGGGGAGCTGGGCAGAGGTGCAAATACCGATGCTATGAAAAAGGCTCCATGCACATGCATCCAGGTGCAGAAAGGTTTCCAGCTGAGGAGGTATGAAGCCATAGTCTTGAGGCATGAGCGGTAACGAGATGTGGACCAAGAAATCAGGGAAAGAGAACTCTGCATGAGGGAAGACGTGAAGCTGTGTAACTGAGTGATGGTTTTAATTGCAGGTAGCTAGGTGCTGCTGGCATTTGGGGTTCAAATGAGTAACATCCATAAAGGCCTTGAACATTAAGCTAAGAAGCTTCAGTTTTATCCTAAACACAAAGAGATTTCGAGGGGTTTAAAGCCCAGAATGAGATGGTATCTTAGTTTGGGTTCCCCTGAAAGCAGAGCCTAGGATGAGTACTCGGGTGCATGTGGTCTATTTGGAGGGTGATCCCAGGAAACAGAAGGGGTGTGAAAAATGATACAGGGAAGGAAGAACAGTGGAAACTGTGTGTTTTTGAGCTGGTACCAACTATGGGCAAAGCAGATCTCTGTCTTGCTGGGGATCCTTTAATGAAGCGTGTAGAACGTGCCCCAGAATTGTCCCCCTGAAGATAGGAAGCAGGGGGCATTTATCCGCTGACTCCCATCCGTCATTAATTGAAGGTTACCCTCAGAGGCAATGATTCCTTGCACGTACAGCTGTTTGCCTGTAACTAATGCCCATATGCACTGCGAGCCCTGCCCTCACTGCCTCTCTCAGAGCACTTTTCACATGTGGGCATGGAGAGTAAATTACCATAGATGTCCAAGGACCGTGCCTGACCTTCTTCTCTCCGCCCGGCCTCTCCCTTGTGTGATGGTCATTTTTACAGTCAAATGACTTTTAATCAATCATGGGTTCAGCTGACTCTGTGACTCCAGAGAAAGCCCAGAGGTAGAAAAACAGAGCGACATCACAGCGTGAACTTGAGGTGGGCTACTGCAGGTGCGCATGGCACCTTCCATCGTGGCTGCCCTTTACTCGGGTGAGCCTCAGGGATACGGAGCATCTTCTACACGCATGGTTAGATTTGCCTTTTAGAACATCACTTTGGTCTTAGTAAGGAATATGGATTGGAGGGGGCAAGACTGGCAGCAGCAGACATTATCTTATGGGAGAAATTCTCCAGTAATTATCTCAAGCCCAAACAAAGCCATGTGATTTGAATGTTCTCAGTGGCGAGTTTGGTGCTTCTCTAAGAAAAATGCAGGGAAGCAGTGGGAGTGACCGTCTGCAAGAGGGAGACTGAGGGTGAGAAGTTCATGTTATCTGGGTCTATGTTAAAGGCCATTTTTCTCTCAACTCGTTGGGGCTTGAGAGTTACCCTTGGAGGTGTTCAACAGCAAGATAAGAGGGGTCAGATACCAAGGAGGCAATTGAACTTTTGACCATTCCCCTTTTCCAGAACCTCTGGAAGGCAAGTAAATATTTATGGACTCAGAGCAACACCTAGTTATAGAGTTGGAACCTCTGTCTTATTGCAGTGTTGCAATTCAGGCATTCACCTTGTTGGGGAGAAATTAAAGATTAAATCAGAGCTTTCAAATATCCTGTGGGATATATTGCTATAAATGTGGAGCATCCATATCAGATGCCTTTGGTCCAGAGAAAGAAAGGTTACATTAATTTTTTTTTTTCTTGTGGAGATATAACATTTAAACCCTACAGAGCTTGTCCTCTGCATTTCCAGTGTCTACCATGTAATTGGGGGTAATTCTTCTCTTTCTTTTACCTTTTCGACCTGCAGTTTGGAGGAAATAGCTCTTCACTGCTTTGAAAAGCATCTTTCCCTAGACTCTAGGGCAAAGAAATCCCTTGCCACTCCCTAGTCATAAAAATGCTGGGAAACGCAGGACAGAGCCGGGTCTGCAGAGCAATTACTAAATGTCATGCTTTTCACTGGAAGTGCTTGGGCCATGGCTATGGAGTTGGCCTTTGTAGGAACTGGATGGAGTCTGGTCTTATTTCTTGCAGCTAGGTTGTAGAGATGTCTGCAATTACAGGTCAGTTCTCTGAGCCATTGCTGGCATATAAATAATGCCCATCTGTCCTTCAAGCCCTGCCCTCACTGCCTCTATCAGAGCACTGCACACATGTGGACATGCAGAGTAGGGGACCATAGATGCCAAAGGACCATGCCTGACCTCTTCCCTCTGCCTGACCTCTTCCTTGTGTGGTGGTTGGTTTTAGAATCAGATAAGTTTTAGTCAGTCTTTTCTCCACGGACATCCAGTTTAATCTTCCTAGGGCAACAATTCTAGCACATGTGTCTGTGTTCTTGGAATAGAGCAATCAAGGAAGCCTTCCTCTCAATGATATTTTCATGGGATTCTGTAATTTGCATGTAGTGTGTGCTCAGTAAACATTTGTTGGATGAACAAAGGAATGAATGAATGGGATGTAGCAAGATGCTAGGCACCGGAAGAGAAGGCGCTGAAATATTATTGGTGATTAGGACCAGGGACATAATTTGCAGGGCCTGGTGCAAAATGAAAACACATGGTCCCTTGTTCAAAAGTGAGGAAATTCAAGATGGCAAACATGAGACCATTAGACAAAGCACAGGACCCTTCTACGTGCAAAGCCCTTTGTGACTGCACAGGTTGAGTGTCTGTGCACCTGGCTTTGATGGTGACTGTCTTGAAGGACTGGGATCATGGAGTGAGCATATTCCATATTTGGAACATTCTCTATAGTGAACATGAATACTTTTAATAATCAGAAAAAAATTATTCTAAAAACCTATAGAATAATAAGAGCAGCTGTATGTAGTCTGGGCCATGAGTCAGGAGATCTAGAGTCTAACCTTGATTCCCTTGCTACTTAACCTTTGATGAGCCTTGTCTACTCTTGCGGTACGCAGGCCTCTCACTGTTGTGGCCTCTCCCGCTGCGGAGCACAGGCTCCGGACGCGCAGGCTCAGCGGCCATGGCTCACGGGCCCAGCCGCTCCGCGGCATGTGGGATCCTCCCGGACCAGGGCACGAACCCGTGTCCTCTGCATCGGCAGGCAGACTCTCAACTGCTGCGCCACCAGGGAAGCCCCTCTACTCTGTTTTTGATTTCCTCCCTGCGATGGCAAGGAAGAGGTCCCAGTCCTCCTCCTGCCTGGTGATTCTTGGATGCTAAGATTATCACCAAGAAAACATACCCTGAGAGTTTCTTGGACACAAAGGTTAGAAAACCATGGAAGGGTAGGTCTGCCAACATTTCCTCTGAATTGCCCTTGGAAACATTCCTGGCCAGGCTATCAGGAGCATAACCCCTCTCTGTGAAAATATCTCCCCGCCAGAAGCCGCTGGTCTCCAGGGGGAGGGATGCTTTGTATGGTCCTAAATCAGCAAAGTGGAGGAGGACAGAGGAACCAGCCGCTGCCTCTCAGTCTCACCCAACACGTTGGCCCCGGGGCGGGGACAGGCGGCAAGGGGGCGATCTGTGGCACGCAGTCCCCTGTTTTCTTACAGCAATTGCATGAAGACTACAAATATTTGAGCTGATTGTACTGGCTTACATGCAGCAATGAATCATCTGGTGATGAGAGGCCTGAAATATGCCAGGATGAAATTAACGTCAATTGAAACAGAAAATGGATTCTAGCTCCCCCCACAATGAGCTTTAGAAGAGGGGCCCGGGGAGCCCGAAGCTGTCTGCTGCTATTCTTAGTGGCAAAAATGCCTGCGCCACTGGTGTTGCTTTTTCTATTTGTATTTTCTTAAAAAGCTTCTTTTCAGCCCCTCCTGTGGGGGCATCTTCTAATCAGACTTTGTCTGGCTGAGCTTCCTTCTGGACGTTTTTCGATCTCTGGGGGAAAAAATAAAAGAAAAAGGAAACTAGCACAAACCTTTAGAATCTAAAGGAGAAGAAAAACGAGGAATTGCATCCCCCCCACCAAAAAAAACCTCAAAACGCAACAACATTTGAGGTTCACTCTTCCCGTAAATGCTAGATGACTTCAGGTGTTTGGCTTTTTTTTTTTTTTTTTTTTTTTTTTTTTTTGCGGTACACGGGCCTCTCACTGTTGTGGCCTCTCCCGTTGCGGAGCACAGGCTCCGGACGTGCAGGCTCAGCGGCCATGGCTCATGGGCCCAGCCGCTCTGCGGCATGTGAGATCTTCCTGGACCGGGGCACGAACCCGTGTCCCCTGCATCGGCAGGCGGATTCTCGACCACTGCGCCACCAGGGAAGCCCTTTACTGGCTTTTGAATGTCGAAAACCACGCCCTACAGGAAGCAGAAGGAACCCACGCCTAGAAACGGATTTGGGAGGGTTCGTGGTGAGTCCAAGCAAGGCTTCCTGTTGTAGAATCAGAAGAGGATGCCTCAGGTTGACGGGAGCAGACCTGGGAGGGGTGGGAGGTGCAATATGAATGTGGATGCTGATGGGTGTCTGAGAAAAGTCTTGAGGTTTATGAGACACTCCTCAACCCAGGAGATGCCCAGCTCCCTGCGTCCTCCCACTGCTGATGGCTGGCCACCAAGGCCCACTCTGGAGAGCCCTGCCCACGTGTCCCAGCCACCCAGTGGAGCACGTTGGGTGACCAGAGCCAGATCAGAGTCAGCCCAGATTCTCTGGGCAGGGATATAAGTTTCTGGAGTTAGAGAGACCCAGGGGGCTCCGGTCAGCTTAGCACTTAACTTCTCTGGGCTTCAGCCTACTCAGGTTTGAAATGGGGTTCGTGCAACAAAGTCAGCAGAGAGGGGGTGGCGTTAAATGATAAAGCAGATAAAGCTCCTAACTCTGTGCTCGGCTCGTGTTCGCATGCGCTTGCTGGCGGAGGGCGGTCTACCGTGTGATGCTCCATGAGCATCCTTCTCCCTGGCTCTGGCCTGAGAGCTGGGCCGCTGCCTCAGCCTCACCCCTGCCTCACTGTGACTCCGTCCAAGCTGCTTCAGGACCCAGCATCGCTTGAGACCGAATCCACTTAAGAAGTAAAGAGGTGCAGAGCCAGGAGCTTTTGGAGACCATAGCAACATTTTTTATTTCCTCTCAAAATGAGAAATATGTTCTGGAAATATGAAAACCCAACCTCTAAAAGGAGGGCAGTGCCACAGCAAGTGCTGTATCGACCAGCCTGGTGGTTAGGGGATAAACCATGTGGGCTGGAGCCTGTACCTGCCACTTAAGATTTAACAGCTGTGGCACGTCACTCACCTTCACCTCTCTGTGACTCGGTTTCCTCATCAGTGACTGAGGATGACAGTGACCTCACAGGGTTGTGAGGATTTCCTGAGTGAACTCAGGGCAAGTGCCTAGGAGGATGCCACACACTCAGCAAGAGTGTTCAGGAAGTGCTAGCGGCTACTATTGTTCTAGTATGTTACCCGGCTGCCCCTCCTTTTGTCTTGGTTTGGCTTGCCCATCTAATTAGGCTCTGCGGGGGTGGGGTGGGCAAGGGTCAGGTGTTTTCTCTGGCATCTCTAAGGAAGAGGGCTTTCCATGAAGACTCCTGGGCCTGGAGGGCCATTTGGAGCTGAGGCTGCTCTGGGGACCGGGGACCACGGTGGCTGCCCTGGCTTCTCCTCCCCGCTGTGCCTTTGACTTTTCATCCTCTCCTCTGCCTTTGCGTCTCCTGCTTCCTCAGAACTTGGCTTCCCCGGGTCTGTCCGTGACCTCTTACTTCGTCTTTGAGAGCTCCTTGAGATGGACTTCCGAAGCAGGTCCTGAAATGAAAATTCGAGTACCAGTGCTTATTTGGAAGGTGATTCCAGGAAATAGCAGAAAGCGGGTGAGGCTGTGAGGAAGGGACGAGAAAGGCAGCCAGTAAAGGATGTGCTATCAAGCAGGTTATTACTTCGAGCAAATGGAGCCTCATCCCTTCGGGGAACCTGGGCCATCAGTGTGGAGTATGTGTCTCCAAGGCAGTCTACGCAAGGAGCCAGAGAGCCGGGGTATTTATATATCACATCTCACTAGTCATCTTCAGGGCAGCTCTGGGGGCATTAACCTTAGCACTTCCCACTTCCTCTGTGTGTCGGCCAAGCACGCTCCTGCAGGGAGAGTTACAGGAGTTTGTCAGAAGCAGCTTTCAGCATATAGAGGTGGGGACCTAGAGGGCATGGGCAGGGGGCCTCCAGGACACCTGCTATACCCCGTCACTCCTAACTGACAACTCCTCTCTCTGTTTTGCAATTCCAGATATGGGGTGGGGGAGGAGAGAAAGAGTGAGGAGGAAGTAGGGAACAAAAGAGGGAGGGAGGGAAAGAGGAGAGAAGGAGGGAGAGAGAATAAGAATGGGAATGGATATATGAACCTGAGAGAGCCATGCCATCTCTGCTCCATCCTCGATCTGCTCAGCTATGGACAGGAAGGAGGGATTGTATGCTCCACCTGGGGCTGTGCGAGGGGAATGTTCATCCAAATGGACCATGGGTTATTCCTTTTAGACATCTTTCGTTGTGTAATTTCTTCCTATAATTTCCCACGGGCTAGGGTGACAGCAGTGGGCTTGTTCTGACAGCTTGGGGAGAAGGGAGGTGAAATCCAGTGGTCTCCGTCCCGTTCTGCTTTTCCCGGCATCCGCATCAGCAAGCGACACTGAATTCCTTCCTGTTTGACAGCTGAGGCGATGAAAAGCCACACACGCCCAGATGAAGCCCTGGGATAGTGGCCAGCCCAGAGCAGTTGTTTCACCTTAAAACAAGCCTCATCTTGGCTGTGTCATCACCATGAGAGAAGTCACACATGGCTGTGATGTTTTCTCTCTCCTTGGCAAAGAAATGGAAGAGGAAGTAACAGCTTCCACCCCTGACACTTTTCTTGGTCTGGGGTAAGTCACAGATAGGAATGGCAAAATATCTTAGCCAAATTCTACCAGAAGAAAAATGAACCAATTAAAAAAATTAATTTATTTATTTTTTGTATTTATTTACTTATTTTGGCTGTGTTGGGTCTTCGTTGTTGCGCGCAACAACGCGCACTCACTAGTTGTGGTGAGTGGGGGCTACTCTTTGTTGCAGTGTGCGGGCTTCTTATTGCGGTGGCTTCTCTCGTTGAGGAGCACAGGCTCTAGGGCTGTGGGCTCAGTAGTTGTGGCACGCGGGCTCAGTAGTTGTGGCTTGCGGGCTCTAGAGCACAGGCTCAGTAGTTGTGGCACACGGGCTTAGTTGCTCCGCCGCATGTGGGATCTTCCCGGACCAGGGATTGAACCCGTGTCCCCTGCATTGGCAGGTAGATTCTTAACCATTGCACCACCAGGGAAGTCCCGGAATCAAGATTTGATATTCTGGAAGCAGAATCATTTTGCAGGATGCTTGGGAAGGACTCTCCTAGAACAATGATATACAAACTTAAACGAGCACACAGGTGACCTGGTGATCTTGCAAAGACGTAGATTCTGATTCAGTGGGTCTTTGATGGAGCCAGAGAATCTGAAATCTCTAACAAGCTCCAAGGTGGTACCGAAGCTGCCAGTCTAAGGACTTGGAGTAGCAAGGGCAGACCTTTAGATTTAGACATAACTGGATTCAAATCCCAGCTCTGCTGCTTCCTTGCTGGGGGAGGTTGAGCAAGTTATTTTGCTTCTCTGAGCTTCAGTTCTTTGACATTGAGAATGTGGAACAGAATTCTTGTACCTCCGGTAAGAGGATGTTGTGAGGATGTGATGGGATCGTGTGTGCCGGTGACCACACATGCATCATTCTACACTCTATTCCATTGTAATTCAGTAACGTGACATTATTTCCCTTCTTCCTCTGGTCCTCTCTCCACTCTAGGCAGTGGTATCTGCCAATTTCAGTCAACATCAGGGAGGGCCTCGGGCTGAAGACCAGCCTGGGGCAGATGCAGGCTTGTGGAGGGGTGCTTTGAAGTGTGGGCATTTCTCTGCTGGCTAGAACACCAGTGTGGCTGTCTTTAAGAAACAGGAAGGTGAATTCAGATAGCAGGTGGGGTCAGGAATTCAGCCCATCCTGGGGAACGTGGTTGGGATCTGGTCACCCCACCCTTGCCCTGCTCATGGAGCATCCTCTGGAATCCATTTCCTGACTCTCAACTCATTTCCGATTCTGCCCTGGTCCTGTACTCCCACTCCTGCCAACGTGCTCAGTTTACAAGCACTCCTGATCTTGAGCTGCAAGGGCTACCTCTCCCCAGGTAATCCTCACCCAAGGAAAGACCTTCTTTCTGTTGGTCCCCTCATTTCCAGGACAATGAGCAATTCCCTCACTGAGTCTCAGCTTCCCCATCTGTACAATGTTGAGTCTACTTCAAGCAAGATCTACATACTCGCTAGCTCTCTCTCCGTCAGTGGGCTCAACTACAGCAGTCCGAACGTGGTTTTTTCTTTTTCTCCTCAATTCCCTTCATCAGTCTTCCTTGTTCTTCACCACTGACCGTTTACTCCAAATCCTGCCTCATTTCCAGGCCCTATAGATGGAGGGCTGCCATATTCACATAAAGTGGTGCACCCTGGAGTTGTGCAGTGCGCAGCCTGCACAGATGTACATTGGAGCCTTGCATGGACCTATTGCCTTTAACACGGTATCCCATACTATAGGTTCCAGACTCATCCCAGACCCAGTCCCAGATCCTGAAATCCCAGTGTGGACCAAGTGCCTGGCTCTCCCTCAACTTAGGGAGTTGAGCTCCAGAGTCTCTAGGTTCCAGACTCATCCCAGACCCAGTCCCAGATCCTGAAATCCCAGTGTGGACCACGTGCCTGGCTCTCCCTCAGCCTAGGGAGTTGAGCTCCAGAGTAGACTTGGAGAGGATGGGCGCAAAAAAGGTAGGATGCAAGTTGTGTGTGCATGAAGCCAAATGACAAAACCAGCACTCAGTACTGTAGGACTTTCTTGGGCCCTACACCTCAGGCTTAACATCATGACCCAGTATTTTAATAAATATTAGTATGTGACGTTCTTCAGAAAGCTGTCTTGCTCAGCCTAGAAATACCACCTTGACTCAATTAATTTTGGTCACTAGATAACACGCTCTAGCGTTGGTCTATGTTGTATCCGTAGCAGGAAATATCAGTTAGGCCTCCATCAGCCACAGCACCTAATGCCAGTCCCCGTTGAGGGAGTTTACTTGAATAGCTTTGTTTCAGTGTCACTGTTCACGTTTCAGTGTCATTGTTCTTGCCAGCGAGAGGTCTATGAGATCACGCATTTCATTTCATGCTGGAGTTACGTAAAGGACAGTTGATAAATAAACCATATTTAGAAGAAGGAATATCTTCGGTCAGAAGATATTGTGAGCAAGGGGAAGAAGTTGCGGTCTGTGGATGTAAGACTGAAGCACATGCATTCAGTGGTTCCCTGCTGTCTAGAATCAGAACAGCAAATCCATAGCAAGGGTGCTATGGCGCCCTGGAGCTGGCTTGTGCCAGTTTGTGATAGCCAACTGGGTACATTTCTTCCCAACTCTGCTTTCAGTGATGTCATGTTGAGGGCTTGAAATTAGCCATGGGGAGAGCATTTTTACCATGGAAATTGGCCAGTGACACACATCAGGGCTTTTCTTCTTTTTAGAGAGCAGTTGTTAAATATTTACTAGCATACCACTGCAAATGGATTGCCATTCCACCCCGCCCCCATCCATGGCAGTCCTCACTAATGGATTCTAACACATTTTCCCCCTGTTGAGCTACAGATGAGGCTCAGAATCCTTTCCAATACATTTTCTTTTTTTTTCTTTTTCTTTTTTTTGCGGTTCACGGGCCTCTCACTGTTGTGGCCTCTCCGGTTGTGGAGCACAGGCTCCGGACGCGCAGGCCCAGCGGCCACGGCCCACGGGCCCAGCCGCTCCGCAGCATGTGGGATCCTCCTGGACTGGGGCACGAACCCGTGTCCCCTCCATTGGCAGGCGGACTCCCAACCACTGCGCTACCAGGGAAGCCCTCCAATACATTTTCTAGGTAGCAATTACCAATGAGTTGGTGTCAGGTCATGGAGTAAAACTCACTCAATAAAGTCTCCTGACCTTGGTTCGGCATGTCTTGAAAAGGACCTCTAAATGGTGTAGAGCAGTAGACCTCAAAATTTTAGATTTTATAAACCTTTAAAATGTCCAAAAATATTTTGGGAGCATGTTAGAATAACCAACTTATTGTTTGGCTGAGAAAGGACAAACAAAATAATAACAACAAAATATCTTCCACCTTCTACCATCATCATTTCATTAAAGAACATTTTAACACCACCCTCTAGATAACGAGTATATAATCTCAGAATAAAGACAATTCCATTAAAGTGAATAATTACCTCCTCATTTTCCGCCTTCCAATGTAAACTTTCCCTTGGATCAGGATAAAGTCCGTGGACGCATGTTTGGGAACAAGCTTTCAGAGTTCTGGGGCCTGAAGCCAACGACTGGAAGCAAAGCTGCAGGGATAAATGAATAATACAGGCCCGTGAAAATACCATTTTCAGTGGGGAAAAGGGTTTTACAAAATTTGACAATCTTATGTTTTTGTAGCCACTTTTATTCATTACTGCCCATTTCTCACTAGCTAGGCGAGCTCAGAGAGTACTGCCCCCGTGTTAGTAGAAATTTAGAATATAACTAAATCCTAATATTTTTTATAGTTTGCTTGGTGAGACCTGGAGCAGTGAGATGGTCTGTTTATACCACTGGGTTCTTTATAGTACTAGGAATGAAGTCAGTGTATTCAAGAAAGGGGATGACTCAAATGCCTACAACGAATAAATGCTGGAGAGGTTGTGGAGAAAAGGGAACACTGTTGGTGGGAATGTAAATTGGTGCAGCTACTATGGAAAACAGTATGGAGGTTCCTTAAAAAACTAAAAATAGAGTTGCCATATGATCCTTCAATCCCACTCCTGGGCATATATCTGGAAAATATGAAAGCTCTAATTCAAAAAGATACTGTACATTGCACCCCAGTGTTCATAGCAGCACTATTTACAATAGGCAAGACATGGAAACAACCTAAATGTCCACTGACAGATGAATGGATACAGAAGATGTGAGATAGATATATATATAAATATTACTCAGCCATGAAAATGAAAGAAATATTGCCATTTGCAGCAACATGGATGGACCTAGAAATTATACTAAGTGAAGTAAGTCAGAGAAAGACAAATATTATATGCTATCACTTATATGTGGGATCTAAAAAGATAGTACAAGTGAACTTATTTGCAAAACAGAAACAGACTCACAGACATAGAAAACAAATTTATGGTTACCAAAGGGGAAAGGGCAGAGGGATAAATTGGGAGTATGGAATTAACAGGTGCACACTACCATAAAGAAAATAGATGAACAACGAGGTTTTACTGTAGAGCACAGGGAACTATGTTCAGTATCTTGTAATAAACTGTAATGGAAAAGAATCTGAAAAAGAATAAATATATGAATCACTTTGCTGTACATGTGAAACTAACACAGTATTGTAAATCAACTCTACAATTTAAAAAAAAAGAAAGGAGATAACTAAATCTTTATTCACTGGTATATTCAACTAACATTTCAAAGGCACATGACAAGCATCTTTCTGCAGCAGCCTCCTTCTCCCCACTGCCCCCCACCCCTGACCAGTGTCCTTTCCTCCAGTCTGACTCCTGCCACGTGGCAGCTCAGTATATCAAACTAAGAGGCAAGTCTGCTCAGGTCCCTCCCCTGCTTAAAGTCCCAGTAGCTCCATCTTGTCTTCGGGGGGAATCCCAAACTCCACACATGACATACAAGCCCCTTCATGCCTGAGCCATCAGTCACTCCTCCAGTCCCAATCCTCCTTGCTCTCCGACAGGCACCTTGCCCTGTGGATGTAGCCGGTTTACTTTTCCTTCCCAACACTCATTCTCTCTCTCATCTCTTTTCCTTGGTGAGGCCACTCTCTTCACCTGGATTACCCACATCTTTGACCGGCTCACTCCTATTCTCTTTTTAAGGTTCAGATCAGAGATAGTTTTCTTTAGAAAGTCTTTGGAGCTTTTCCTGGGTCTGTACCCCCATCATAACACACATCTTGCTATGCCCTAATTGTCTATCTGTGTGTCTCTCCCACTCATCTCAGAGTTCCTTGAGTAGACATTATTATTGAATAAGCAGCATCTGTTGGTTATCAAATCGCTATCAAAGAACTGAAGCTCAGACAAGTGAAACAACTTGCTCAACTTCCCACAGCAAGGAGGCAGCAGAGCTGGGATTTGAATCCAGTTAAGTCTAAATCTGAAGGTCATGCCCTTGCTACTCAAAGTCCTTGGACTGGCAACATGGACACTGCTTTGGAGTGTGTTAGAAGTTTCAGATTCCCTGGCTCCGCTCCATCAAAGACTGGGTGAATGCAAATCTGCATCTTTGCAAGATCACCAGGTGACTTGTGTGCTCATTTAAGTTTGAATATCATTGTTCTAGGAGAGTCATTCTCAAGCATCCTTCTAAATGATTGTTTCCAGAGTATTAAATCTCAATTCATTTGTCTTCTCGTAGAGTTTGGCTTACATAGTCTGTCATTTCTAGTCATGTAGTAGGTGCTCAAACATTTGTGGAGCGAGTCAGCCCGTGTACACCAAGCAGAGAAAGACTCGTCTAGAGAAAGGGAACGGTGTGAGTAAAAATAGGCCAATGTGGAGGAGGATGTTATGTGTGCGAAGATGAAGACAGCCAGTGCGTCTGGGCAGGAAGGCGTATGAGGCCAAGTCTGGACAGGTGAGGCTGGGAAGGTGGCCTGGAGTCAGTTCCTGAAGGACCTGGAATGCTATGTCTGGGGGCTTGGACTCCATCCTGAGCAGCAGAGGGATTTTGGAGCAAGGAGGTGAGAAATACGGGCTTGCCTGTTATAAACAACATTCTGGTAGCTGACACAGAACATAGAAGAGTGGGGCGGGGCCGCTGGAGTCTGGTAGACCAGTTACCCTGCTGTTTCCGTGGTCCATGAAATGGTGATGATGATCTAATCCAAAGTAAGGTATTGGCAGCAAGAGCGGAGGGTGGGGGACATTTGAATCTACAGCTCTGTGCACGGAGTACAAGTATATTCCTGGAAGCAGCTTTGAGACAGCAAGAGCAGATGTTCCTTTGCATGATATGGCAGAGGCGCTGTCAGGTGGGCTCTGCTGGGAGGCATGAGATATGAATTGGTACCACTCGGAAACATCATTCGAGGAGTCCAACTGTGCAGGTTAACGTGTAGCTAATTTTACTGGGAACAAACAGCAATGTTTAAGTGGTGGGTATTCTTGGGGTTTGCAGGTTTGGTAACTCTCTGGATGTTTCCCTTTGCCTTGGTGCCCATTAGGAAAATGTAAGTCTTATAAAAGCGATGCTCTTGCTGGGAACGTTTTTCATTAGAGTCAATTTGTTTCCAAATTGACTGTAAATTATATTGCATTTTGTTTGAAAGAACTTTCTGAATTAAAGTAGGGAGCCGGGTATGCAATACTCAGTGTGAAACAGAAGTTCAGTTACCTGCAGTTACGAGCATGTTCTCCTCCACGTGTGCAAAAATGGCATCTCCTATGTGAAGGATTTTAGGGCTGGAAGCTGCTTTACAGATTACTCAGTTCAGCATTCCCAAAATAGAGATGAAAGCACAGAGAGGGAAAGAAAGTTGCCTGAGGTCACATAGCAAGTTAATGGCAAAGCTGGAACTGGTTTAGGTATCCTGATGTAGCTTTTTGATGAGATTAAAGAAAAAACAAATATGTTTCTGAATTTTCATTTCACAGAATATTCAATAGTTCTTTCTCTACAGACTAACATTAGAAACAACTTTACATCAAACAGATTTCAGAACAGATCTAGAGAGAAAATATGTCTGAAGATGTCAAGTCCCAGTTTATGGCACTGAAAATTCTAGAAAGAGCAGCAGGGCTACCGTGTGCTGTATTTTTCAATGTGGCTCAAATGAGCAGCCTACCACAGTCCTGCTTTTTCATCACATCTGATTTCATGAAGACTGTTTTGTTAGGCTTTGGATTACCTGGCACAGGTGAGCATTTGGATGAACACCTAAGGCCAAACCTGATGCTTCAGTCCTTCTCCCATCATAGACACTCCATTGTCAAGTTCTGCTGATTTCAGCTCCTGGCCATCTCCGGGATATATCTTCTCTGCTCCATCTTCCCTGATCCAGGCCCAAGTTCATCACCCTCACTGGGACCATTGTTAACAGCCACCTAGTCAATCCACTTCCCTCCCTTCCTGACAAAACCTACAGTCCAGTCCCCAGATAGCAGACAGATTTAAGTTTTTAAAACTCGAACCTAATCACATTGACCTGTTACCCCAGCCAACATCCTCCCAGCGGCCTGGGCCTGCTGTCGTCTGGCCCACCCCAGTGTCTGGCATCCTCGCCCTCCAGTCTCCATCCCATTGTCTGTTCCAGCCCCCAGCTTTCCCTTCAGTTCTTCCTGTTTGCCAGGTTCCTTCCTGCTACAGAGCTTCTGCAGACACTGGCTGCAATGTCCCAGCCCTCCAACCTCCCCTTGGATATTTAATGCCAACTCATTCTTCAAACCTCCAAAATTATTTTCTTCCTCATGTAAATCCTTTACTGATCCTCAGATATGATCAGTTTCCCATTTTATTCCCTGGCACATTACCCTGGGTTCATTCTGTCAGTAGATGAGGTTGGGGGAGTGTCTCACTCAGAGCATCAGTGGTGGGGTGGATGGTGGGGAATCTAGAAGGGTCAGGGTCTTAACTTAAACCTGATGGTTTTAGTGCCCGAGATTCAGGTCACTGAGTACCCGGTGCTCTCTACCCCTGGGCAGAACCTTTTCAGGTCCCTATGCTGGCTTTTCAAGATGTTCCTGTTACATTCCCAGCAGAGCTGGACTTTACTCCCTCCAGGTCTGGGAGGGTTAGAGGTTTTATCCCAACCGCTGGAGTAGAAAGTGGGGAAGGAGGACGAAGTGGACAATCCCTAATTTCATTCGCCTTTCTGTGATTTCACCAATCCTCAATGCAGAAAAGAACGCGGCATCCCGGAGTCCTTATAATTTGCTCTCCCCACTTTGACCTCTGAAAACCCCAAAGCCGAGCCGCTCCCTACTGCCGTCACATGCCCTGCACATCACCACACGTCAGCAGTGCTTGCTCGCCGCTGCTTTCCCGGGAAGGCTGACGAGGACGCGCCATGACTCAGTGTCTTCCTTCCGCAGTGGCCAGCGGTCCCTGCTGGGAGCTCTGAACGTTTTAGCAGTTGAAAGAGTGAAACGAAATGGTGTAAATGCGCGTGCCACTGCAAATGCCCCACTCCTTCCATTTATGCCTTGGGATCACATTTCACTCAGTTCTGCCGAGTCACAGAGTAGTTTGTGATAACACGTTCTGGCGATAACTTAGCAGAACCCAAATGATATCTGAACGGAGCTGCAGAAACCCCGGCTCTGAAGCATCCCCACAGGGAACTCTGTTCGATACAACAGCTGTTTATTTACTGATTACCCTTTGGGAAGGTAGACCCGACCTTACCTCTGCTCGGTCCCTTGCAGATTGGCCTGCTGGACCCTCCTTAATCCCATTTCTCCATTGCCTCAGGCCCCCGAGTTCTGCCCTGCTTCCCTCTGACATCATCAGAGTAGTGGTGACAGGGGTTAGCATTTATGGAGAGCTTAGACAGAGCAGGTAATGTGTTTATATGCTTCATCTCATTTAATACAACAACCCTGCAATAGGTAGCTGTTATTACTTTTACTTTCTAGAAGAGGAAACCGAAGTTCTGATTGCCTTCCTGGAGGTTAGCTCTGGTGCTGGAGCTGGGATTTAACCCCACGTGTGTCAGAATTCCTGAGGTTACAGGAAGAGTGGTTGAGATAAGGCGTACAGGAAGCATGCCCTACAGAGAAGAGGTTTCCTGATGAAGTGAAGGGACCTCTTTCATGGGGGGTGAACGAGGCTGTACCACCTAATGCCAGAGGTGCTGGGGAGTTGGGTGCCACAGAAGCTAGGATTCCTTCTAACCATTGAATCCTACGGTTCTGTTACATGCTGAGGTTCTATTACCAGGTCTCAAAGTATCTAGATGCAGTTGTACCATCATGTGGAAGTTGAATTTTTGCGTCTTATACATCGTCTCCATCGTGATGAGACTACAGTACTACTCTAGCTGCCAATGTCACTGGGCACTGTTGATTGAGTTTGTGACGGGAGCTGAGGGAATGGGATGATGGAGTGTTCAGTCTATAGGGAGTTCCTTAAGAATCCTACTAGCCATGAGTGTGTTCCCAAGCTTGAGCTCCAGTTTCTCTCTTTTTTTTTTTTTAGCATAACAGTTGGAACATCAGAAATTGATGAAACTAGTTTAGATCCTGACTCTGCCACTTGCTGCTGCATGAACTTGGACAGGTCATTTCATTTCTTTGAGCCTGTCTCCTTACCTATAAAATGAGGTTTGCAATGCTTATCCCATGGGTTGCTGTGCTGTTAAAATGCTGTAATGCAGGCAAAGCATTTGGCATAGTGCTTGGCACATAGTTCAATCCCTATGAGACGGTACCTGTTGTCGTTATTATGCTCTACTTAGTGTCAGTTACCGTGCAACACTCTTTCTTTCACTATTCTTGGAGCTCACAGTGACATAAATATTATCTTCACTTAAAGACATGATCCACAGGCTCAGAGAGGTGAAGTCACTAACCCAGGGTCACTCAGCTTAAAGAGTGGCCTTTAATCTCCGTTTCCTCAGGTTCAGCTCTCTTGCTGTGCTCTACGGAGTGTGCCTTCCAGGGTAACGCTGCCCACTGGAGGCTGGTGATCTCCCACACATGCCACACCCAGAGGAGATGCCCACCCAATGCTTTTTGACTAAATGGACAGGGACCAGGACCTTGTCATCTCCATCTTTCTTTTCTCTGTAGCAGATTGTTCCTTCCTCTTCTCTGGGCCCCAGTCTCCCTACATGTAACACAGGAGGGTTTGGACCAAATAGATTCTATAATCCCTTTCTTGTTGTTAACTGGTTGTTGAATAGCACTAAGCATGTAATAGGTGCCCTGTGACTTTTCATAGTAAGGCTGGAACTAGAGTGAGGCAAATAAGGCACCTAGGTCACAAAATTCAAGGAGGCACAGACTCTGAGAGAGTGCGTGCCTACTTAAATCTTATGCCCTTAGCCTCTCTCCTCTCACTGCAGTCTCACTTCTGCTTCATAAGGTGGGTGAAAGTATTAATGACTCAGTGGCCCACACAAAATTATTTCCCCTTTTTAAATACCAGTGATATGTGCGGTGATATTTTTAATAAGAATTGGCTAGTACTTTGAATAGCTCTGCTCAAAAAGACATTCTTGAAAAAGGCTATTATTATCTAGTTATATAGTTTAGGCTTCTGGGGAAAACAGCAAGGGTATGGGGTTATAAGAAGTAGAAGGGATGTAAAGGGAAAAGATGAAATTACTGTAACAGCCATTAGCCTAGCCAAGGAAATAATTTCCAATGATACAGTCATTATTTGTACAAGTGTCCCCCCTGAAAAAGCAGACCAACAGAATTTTCACACTTACTACTTTGGTTTAATTGTCTATTTGTTTCGAAATGAAAGCTAATTAAAAGATTATTTTCATATGCTTTAATCACACCATAGCGAACTGTTGGAAAATTTGCAGTTAACTGATGCAACAGTTGACATAAGAATGCATTTTTTAAAAATAACATCACTATTTGAATACACAGAGTGAAGCAATTAGTCCTTCGTTAGTTCTGAGTTATTTCAAGTGCTTTGAAATACTTGTGTGTTTAATGTTTAATCATCAAGGAAGTATATCTGGCAATGCTTCTAGCCCCAGCATCATGAATTAAATACCATCCCTTGGGAGTGGGGAGAGTTCAGGAAGAAAAATGGCAGCCTCCCCAGGCCCGGTGATGGGTAAATGCCTTCTTTGTCTGGGCACTGGCACAGTGAAGGCTCTTAACGTGTCAGTGTGCTTCTCCCGTGCTCCTCACTTTCTAAGCAGGCTGCAGTTGGTTGCCTTGGAGGGGAGCTGACTGAGTCCAGAGCCCCCTACCAGAGAGGGGGTGTTAGATGGGATGTCAGTAGCCACAGGGGAAGGTGAGGGAGGGGCTACATGTTGGCAGGTTGAATGAGGTACCTAGAATGTGGTGACCAGCACTCTGGGTAGAAGGATGTCACTGGAGCCTTAGGTGGTGGCATGGGGGATGGATGGGGACGTTTCAAACAACAACAGAGCTTGGTAAGGGGGTGCTACCTGGCACGAAAGCTTCAGAGGTGTATAGACATCAAGAGGCTCACTGGCAGACAATGACTGTGGCTTTGGTGTGTAGGTTAGAATCAAAGGGATCTGTCCAAATTGGCAGTGAGAGTCCTTCCCAGGAATATCCTTATGGCTATCAGACACAACACACATCGGAGCCATAGGTCATACTTCCCCTGGATCGGCAGAAAATACAACAAAAGGCTGAAAGTTTTCGTCTCTTGGAGACGTGGCCATACACAATAAATAAGCATTCATAGCTAGGATTCATGCTGAGTTCTATATGTACATTTTCATATTTGATTCTCATAGTAGCCCAGTGAAGTAGGCATGTATATGATCCCTACTGTGTAAGTAGGGAAACTGAGGGACAGAGCGGTTAAGTGACATATTAGACTGGAGCTGTTCCCCCTGCCCGTCTTATTAGCTTGTAGGGGAAGTAAAATACGATGTTCCCTATTGTGCAGAGCACAGTGTGGCTTATACAGGTTAGAATACCTGCCCAAGGACACGCACACTTGCTAAGTAGGTGAACCAGAGTTTCGAGTCAAGTCTTTGTGACCCCACGTTCTCTCAGGGCTCAGCGTGGGGGGGGGGGGGTGGTTCTGCTAATGTGTCGTGGGCATGCGCAGACAGCAGCTCTGTTGGTGCATCGTGCTACCCCAGGAGGCTCACTCTGTGTCGTCAGTCAGGATAGCAGAATGGAAGCAAGTGTCGCTTCCGTGGGTCCTCAGATTATGCCCTCTCTTCTCGGCAAAACTAATACGGATTCTTCAGTGTAGGAATTAAAAATATCAGAAGCCCGAGACTGGGCCAATGACAGTAGAACAAATTTCAGGCTTCACACCTGCAGGTATATTTCCAGGTTGGAGGTGATCTCAGGGAGTGCAGGGGAGCGGGGAGCTGAGAGTGACCACGGCCATCCCCGTTTCTAGTGAGCGATAGAATGATGCTTCGGGGCTCTGTCTGCCTGTGTTTTGTGGCATAAACAGAGGACAGAACTCCTCTCTGCCGGGCCCCCTCTATGCCATCTACAAGTCTGTCCTGTAAAGTGGGGTCCCCCTGTCCATAGGGAGGGTGGAGTGTAGTGGGAGAGACTAACAGAGAAGCCCGGGAGTTCAGTGTTGTGCGTGACCACAGAGCTATGACTCAGCCTGAAGAAACCGGGTTTGGGGGGCAGCTGGCCACACTGGGAGCCAGAGGAGTGGGAACACACTCCTGGTCTTGAATTTCTATGGGGAAAACAGGGAGGGGACATTACAGGCTTAGGAACCATGTGTGCCAAAGACTGGGCTGGGAAAGGGCTGGGTGGATTTGGGGACTGGAGGATGCTTTAGCGTAATGGGGGTATAGGAAGCAGGCACTGGGCTGGTGAATTAGGATCGAGAAGGCCTTGGGGTTCCATCCATCTGAGGGAGCCTGGATGTCCTCCTATAGCCAGCAGGCTGGGAGCCAACAGAGATTTGTCATCAGGGAATAGGGAAATCCGTGTATTTCACAGGAGATCAGAATTAGAACATGTTTGAGGTGGTGGTGAAAGCCCAACCAAGTGAACTGGGTTGCTTCCTTTTTTTTGGAGGGCCACTTATTTTTATTTATTTCTGTGTTTATACTCTTCCTCTGTTTCCACAAAGGAGGGAGGATGCACATATTCTGCAGTATCTCACAAAACTAAAGGCAATCCAAAATGATAAAATAAGTAACTGAGGGAGTGGGGCAGAGATTAGAGTCTCAAAGAGCAGTTTCAGAAGCGGGCTCCAGAGCTGGCACTGAGGTTCCCAGAGGCCAAGGCAGAGCCAGGTTCCAGCGTGGTCACGTGACACAGTCAAACCGCATCAACTCTTCCTGATACAGGAGAGGAAATGGTCTCATGGATTCGCCAAAAGGAGTCTTTCAAGAGGCATTTCAGGAATTTCAAAAAGCTGTTCTTTCTAAGTTTTTTAAATAAATAATTTGTTTTTAATTTAAGTTATACTTGACATACAACATTATATTAGTTTCAGGTGTACAATATAGTGAATTGATTTTTTTTTTGCTTTCACTGAATTTACTTTTTAAATTGACGTATAGTTGATTTACAATATTGTGTTAGTTTCAGGTGTACGGCAAAGTGATTCAGTTACTATATATATATGTATCTTTTTCTCAGATTATTTTCCATTATAGGTTATTACAAGATATTGAATATAGTCCCTCTGTTATGCAGTAAATCCTTGTTGCTTGTCTATTTTACGTACAGTAGTCTGTATCTGTTAATCCCATGCTCCTAATTTATCCTTGCCCTCTCTCCCATTCCCCTTTGGTAACCATAAGTTTAGTTTCTATGTCTGAGTCTGTTTCTGTTTTGCATGTAGATTCATTTGTATTATTTCTTAGGTGAATCGATACTTTTGTACCTTATGAAATAATCGCCACAGTCACCATCTGTCACCATACGAAGCTGTTACAGTATCACTGACTACGTCCCCATGTGTGCATTACATCCCCTATGTGTGCGTTACATCCCCTATGTGTGCCTTACATCCCCGCGATCTGTCACCATGCAAAGCTGTTACAATATTACTGGCTACGTTCCCTATGTGTGCGTTACATCCCCGCGACTGATTTACTCGATAGCTGGAAGTTTGTACCTCAGAATCCCCTTCACTGATTTGCCCCTCGCCACACACCCCTTTCCCTCTGGCAACCACCAGCTTGTTCTCTGTATCTAAGAGTCGTTTGTTTTGTTCTTTTAGGTTCCACATAGGGTTGAAATCATATGGTATTTGTCTTTCTCTGACTTACTTTACTTAGCGTAAGACCCTCAAGGTCCATCTGTGTTGCTGCAAATGGTGAGATTTCATGGGCTCCTACAAGGTGGGCTGATGGGATTCCACTGAAACTCAATTTAGCGCCAGAAATTCTAAGGGCAGCAGAGCAAAGGAACATGACCCAAGCTTGCAGATCTCTCTCCATCTGGCTTGACCGCAGCCTGAAATCTAGGCTAATGGGATGGCTTTTATTCTTTTAAGACATCAGCATCCATTTTTAAAAAGGTAATTGATTTCCTGTGTGCAACCCCAGGATCCCCGTGTGTGACAGGGAAGACCTGCATTCTCTTGATTGGAGAAGGGGCAGGGGATTGGCTTCTAGGGAGCCTCAGGGACACGCCCAGGAATTCCAGGCCTCTGGGGAAGATCATCTGGAAAACTGCTGATGTAAAGGAATGGCAGACAGCACGTCCTTCAGCTGATACTCTATAAATATTATTCCTCGCGGATGGCGTTTGACGAGTATCGGAGGGTAACGTGCTGTAGCGGAGACTGATGCTCCATGCTGCTGATTGCAGGTGATTTCACAAACACTGATAGGCAGGCAAGGGCCGAAAGCTCCAGGCTCACTTAGCCTCCAGTCCCAGGTCTCAGAGGATCCGGCCTTAGAGAATTCACGGTCCTGAATGTGGGCCCCGGGGCCATATCACCTCGGCCCTGACGGGAAGCAGGGTCACACTGACAAAGTCTCTCAGGACCGGGTTGCTCTAGATCTTTTCAGCTGTTTCTTGACATGCCTCTTCAGCTGTCACGCTGAAATGTGATTCCCATCTCTGTTTATCTAATGTCACCGGGGGAGGCACTTGGAGAATTGTTATGAGTAGACATCAACCTGCAAACACTCTCTCTCCCCTCAGCTGGTTCTCTCCACCTTCCGAAATGTCTCTGGAGCTGCTGAGCCACTGGCAAGGTCTTTGGCAGCAACAAAAATAAAGGACCGATCTTGGGGAAAGGAAGATCCTCCATGGTGCTTGCTGGACCTGGAGGTTCCATCACATTTACCAGGCACCTACTCCGAGCCCAGCACTGAGATGGTTGGGGGCGGTGACCATGGGAAGGAAGGGGCTCATATGTTCTTAGGGGCTCATGGTCAGGGGGTGAGGCGAGCACACCCACACGTATACTTTTCTGATGTGAAAGAGAGCCCAGAGAGGGTGATGCTTGGGAAAACACTGTGCTGGGGAGATCCACTCTCTCCTTCTCCACCCTGCTGTCTGCCCCAGAAGCTGTACTGCATGAATGACATCAATGGGGTCTTCTGCGTGCTGCTTCCGACTGGGTCCAGCCAATGGGGAGCTCTGAAAAGAGTTAGGTGGGAGGTCAGAGGGTGCCTTCATTGCCGTCACCATTATCAATAACCATTGCTAACTAGTGGGTGCAAACCAGCCCCAAATACCTTGGACTCATAGTTACAAAGCAATGCTGTTTTTCAGTACATTTCGTGCCTTGACTAAGGGTCAGTATTGTCCAGGTGTTTTTGCAGAATAGCTCAGGCCACTTCTGTGTTTCTGGAATTAAGTTTCACAGCCAAGAGTGAGGTCAGAGTATTTATCCCCTAACTGCTCCCCGCCAGGTCTCCCCTGGGCTTGGCTGGGTCCGTGACTGAAGATCATTGCTTCTCCCAAGGAAGATGATTGTCTTGTATTCTCTCCCTCTGGTTTCTGGCAACTACTCCTGCCCCTCAGCCTTTTAGTCCTAGGTGTGTTAAAGTTCTGCTGCTCTGAAGCTTCAGGTGATTGCTTAGTGCTTTTAGCCCCCTGTCGCCTTACCTTTGTACATAGCCCCTTCAAAAATAATTCCCCTGGAATCACCCTGTTTTCAGTACACAATCTCTTTCTTATTGGAACCTGGACTGATTCAAGGAGGGATGGATTAATTCCAAAAACAGAAAAGTAGCTCTCAAGAGTTGGGTCTCAAAGGAAAGTGGGATATGAATAGGGGAAGAGCACTGCTCGGTAGTGTGTCAGCATTTGTCCCTGGAGCTTAATCTCCGGAGTCCCACTTAACTTTCCCAATAGCCTCCTAGACAGGCGTGCCCTGGACGAGGACAGCCAGGCTTGGGGAGGTCATCTGAGAGCACGCTCTCGTGCCTGGCTGAGATAGGACTCTAATTCTGCTCAGCCCACCTCCAAGGTCTCTGAACCCTCCATTACCCCATGTTGCCTCCCGTCAAAGACCTGAGTCAAAGTCCAAACAACAGGTGTGGGCTGGATGGGGCAGGAAGACCTGACAAACAAAGGGAGATGCTTTAGAGGCCCCTTGGGAAGATAAGAGGTGACCTTGGCAAGTTCTGTATCTTGGAAGCCCAGGTCATAATAGTTGAGAGGTAGTACAGCAGTGTGGGGCCCCAGTAAAGTTTCTGAGTTAAGAAGTCATTCAACGTTTCTTAGCGTCAAGTTCCTCAGTTATCAGTGAGGGATAATGATAACCTCTGCTTCAGAGGGTTGTGGTAAGAATTAACTAAGACGAAGCACATACAGCATCGGACACAGTCTCGGACCCGTAGTTGGTATCCGACAAATACTGGTTATTATTGTTGTTGACGAGCGAGAAGTAGCAGGTGTAGTTGGTGAGGCAGCTTAGAGGAGAGAGAATGGCAGTATGATTTTACGACATGGAGAGTCTTGGAGTGGAGTGTCACCAAGTGCCGGAGCTGGAAGGAAATTTAATTGATCCTCTTGTCTGACACCCCCCCACCCCACTCTCAAATGCATAAACTGTGGCCAGCATGGGGAGAACGGCCTATTCCAGGTCACCCAGATTTTGATGGAAGGACCAGGACTTAAACTTGAATCTTCCACTTTTCTGTCTTAGGCTCCTTTCTCCAGAACCTCCCATGGAAATTCCTCCATTGATTTCCTCACTTCAAGGATGGTGATGACTCTCAAACTTGTTAAGAGAATATTGTAAGGAATATTTGAGGAATTAATTATTAAGGAATATTTGAGGAAATAATGTCTATAAATCAGGCCAAATTCATTCTCGAAAGAGAAAACAGTTGTCGATTTTGCACTGGTTTATTAACATACCCAGAGTCATGTAGCTCATAGGAGGTAGAAGGGGGAAGGCAGGATTAATGAAGACACTGCCTCTTCTCACCTCCGAGCTGGTAGTCTCTCCTCTCTATCACACTCCTTCAGCCGTTTCTTTACTGAAATTAAGAGCTGTGGCTTCAAATAGAGGCACTTGCTTCACACACTCTTCCTTCCTTGCTCCAGGAAACCCTATCTTTGTGGCTTGCTCATATAGTGTTGGTTGTTAAAAAAAATGCCAAGGGACAAGGAAACAGAGCCTGAAATGTTTCATCTGGAAAAACAAAGGCAAACAGACAGACAAGGGGACAATTAGTTTTTGTTTGGGCTGAAGCCAGCAGGGTATGTGTCATGTAAGTAGAAGTCTGTAGGATTTAATAGGATTATTGTAGGGTGAGGAAGTCCATTTGGAGAGGGGGAAAAAGCACTGGAGCAAAACATGCCTGTACACATTTTTATAAATACTTAAACAAAAATCCAACCTAGGAACAACCCATCTGATACTTGAAATAACATCGCCACCACCAATGGTGACGTAATGTTAATGAACAACCATTAACTCTGAACTAAGCCTCATTTTAAGCACTCGACATTGGTGATCTCACCTAATCCTTGCAGGGCTACAAGACACATGTTGTTATTTCTGCTTTGGTAGTTAAAGATACCAGGGCCAAGAGGGGCTGAATAACCTTTGCAAAGCTACCAAAGTAGTAAGTGGTGGAGGTGAAATTTGAGCTTCATTCCAAGTCTTCTTCCTCATTTCTTTTTTTTTTTCAACTTTTTATTTCTTCCTCATTTCTGCCTCCTCTGAAATGCCCTGGGAGCACAGGTAGGGTCCATAAACCCAGCTGATATGTAAGGAGTGAGGTTGCCAGTGTGGACATCTGAGCAGGGCAAAGGTATAAGTCAAAGTCTGCGGATTAATCCAGGGTCCAACATCAAAACGTATCCATAAGACAAGACAGGTGAGAATGTGGGATATGCTGGCCCAGTAATGCTAATGGAGGTAGGTTTACTGTTGCCTTAAAAGTTGGAGTTAATGCCTTCTGAAGCCTGGCTTCCCCCCTCTAACATCTGCAGGAGCATATTTTCTGATTCTTTTCTCTGCCCCAGATGCCCAGCAAGATTTGGCCCTTGACATGGATTTGCTGATCTACTGACCAACTGATTGCTTGATTGATATATTTGCAGGTGTATGGTTTGGGGCTTCCAGCTGTAGCTGCGAATTGATTTTAATCTTCACAGGTTCAAAACGAAAGCTGTCAGATCCCTTACAGGAGATGGTGATGAGACACAATCTTATTAAAGAGAAACTGATAATTTATCATCTCCCAACAGCTCCAGGCCCAATTTTTTTGTGCGTGTATTCTTGCCAGAATCTCAGTGTCTCGTTCAATATCTAATTTATTTGGAGTTGTGTTGAGGGAGGAGTATCTTCTGCATTGGAGCATTGTCTCCAGTTTTCAGGGTAGTTAAACAGCAAAAGGAGAGGACCCGGTGGCTGTAAAGGGTTTAGTCCATGGAAGGGGACACAGACCTGTTTTCTCTGAACCTTGCACCGTGACAGTTTTCTCCCAAACCTAACTTCTTAAGGTCCTATTTTTTTTTTTCTGATTAAATATCCTTTGTTTTTATGTTGTCACCTTGATTTTAGAATTTTTCTCTCCCCCTTGCTAAGTACTAAAATACTGTTTAGCAGTAATGTTTGATGCATTTCACAAGCTAATTAACCTTTCTAACAGCACACATCAATGGGACCCTCTGGCCAGTGGAAACAGTCACCTCATCGGGTTTGGTCAGGAGGTGGCCTCCTTCAGCATCCATCACAGGAGAGCTGGGTCTTCAGGACAGAGGCTACTGGGCGTGCAGCTGGGCGCACGGGATCGGCTGGGCCCATCCTACTCTTTATCGCTGGGTCACAGTGACTGGTTCTGTGCGAGAGGGGGTGGGGTCGTGGGATTCACGCGTGGCCTTTCAGAATCATCCTTGGGTGTGGCAGGTGGGCTCTGAGAGAGGTTTTATCTCTAGCAGGTTTGCTAACCTGGGAAGGTATGAGCAAGGCTGCTGCTGTCCGCCTTTCCAGTTACAAGGGCAGAGTGTGCTTCGGAGCTAAGAAGGAGAAGGCAGAACTCATAGATGGAAAGAGAGCTGTGATTGCAACGAGATTCCTTAGCCCTTCATTTATGAGGCTCAGTGAATTCTTTCTGTGCTCCAAGCTAGTTTAAGTTGTGCTTCTGCCACGTACAATCAAGAGACGGAGCCAGTATAGGTGGGTTTATGTCCTCCATTTTACAAAGAGCTAAACTGAGGCTCGGAGAGGCTATGAGGCTCCCACGAGTGGTAACTGGCAGAGCAGGGCGGCCTGTCTCAGAAGCTGCTGGAGTAACTGTGACCCAGTAGCATAACACCGCCCTAGATATGCCTTGCTGGAAAAACACCTGGTTTTATCATCAAGGCTCACAGCCAGTTCCAAATAACCATCACCCCAGCGTGAGTAGGACACCGTCCTCTGCTTTCCCGTTATTCCCTTGACTTACTTCATAATCATTCTTTACCCTCTAACGTTTTCACTAAAACTCAAATGAATGCACGCACATTGTAGAAGTTACAGAGGAGCACAACGAAGACAATAAATTTACGCCGAACATTGCCACCTAGAAGAAATCAGTGTTAAAATGGTGTGTTGTTTTCTCTCCATGCGAAAGAAACCGAAGCGTTCGCTTAATTCATCTGTGCCTTAATGAAAAAATTGGCTCACACCAGCATTCCATGGCTTGTATAAAGTCCCATGTCCTGGACTTGAGTCCAAGCTCTGTCCTATACTAGATCTGTGATCTTGGGTAGGTCAGTTAAGCTCCTGGAGCCATTTTCTGATCTGTACTTATAAAGGGTTGTGCGAATAACGTAATAGTGGTTTCTACAAAATTTTTTTCTTTCTAGTCACAAAAATCTCTCATAAAAATTTCTGTGTGGAATCCAAGTATATAAAATAGATAAAGAGGGGCTCTTTTGGTGAGTGTAGAGCCACCTCCAGCCCCAAGTGACCTATGATGTACCTTCAGTAAACTCTAGGGCACTGGGAGCTATTTTAAGGCCCTGGTCTATTATTAGATAATTTCCAAAGTGCTTTCCTCAAAGAAACCCAAGGAAAAATGGCCAAGGAAAAAGAGAGGGGATAGGCTAAGTGGCGAAGCAGAACTCAGTACATTCTGTCCTGTGAATACTACATTAACAAGAACTCTACCCAGAACCAGTTGTTAGAAGATGACACCGAGGAGGGTGAAGTCCTCATTCTGGAGTTTCCTTGGCCATTGCAGTCAAGGGCTTCTTAGGAGACCCCACGCCCCCCTTTCTCTAACCGCATGTCTAGAAGGGGTGGGACAAAGCTAAGGATTGAGACCAGCAATCCTATCTACACAGGTGCCCAAAGACACTCCCCTTGGTGCTGGGAGTCACCCAGACATATCCGTTGAGTACTTGCTCTGTGCCAGGTGCTTTGCTAGATGCTGGGGATGCAGTGGTGGACAAAACCAGGCATAATCCTGTTCTCACCCTCTTCTCTGAGGACTTACTAGGTAGATAGGGAGTTAGACATAAACCATCCTATTGTCTAATTTTACAATCCTAAAAATTTCTGTAGAATTGCAATCTGTATATATGATGGATGGGCCCAGTCTGGGAGATCAGAAAGAATATGATGACATTTAAGCTATGATCTGAAGTTAACAAGCGTCCCATGCCAAGGAAGAAGGTTGTGCAAAGGTCCTGTGGCAGTTAGGGGATTAGTACCCTCCCTAGAACTGAAAGAAAGCCAGTGTGGTCTGGTGTGCAAGATAAGCCTGAGAAGGGAGACAGGGACCAGGACAAGCAAGTTTATGTGGGCCATGCCAATGATTTTGCTTTTTATCCCAGGAACCATGGAAAGCCAGAGGCTGTGACATCTGCCCGTTTGAGAGATGATGGAAGATTGTCCCAGGGAAGGGCCTGTAGAGATAGAGAAAAGCAGATGCATCTGGGAATTTTTTGGATAGCAAAATAAAGAAGACTTGATAGTATATATGTTATAGCAGGATGTGTTTTTTTTCTGTTGCTGCTATAACAAATTACCACAAACTTATGGCTTAAAACAACAGCAGTTTATTCTATTTCTGGTGTCTAGAAGTAGAAATGAGTCTTTTATTATGTATTTGTTTGTTTGTTTGGCTGCGCCGGGCCTCAGTTGTGGCAGGCGGTATCTTTGTGGCCGCGTGCGGTATCTTTGTTGAGGCATGCAGGATCTCTTTAGTTGCAGCATGTGGGATCTTTAGTTGCGGCATGCGGGCTCTATAGTTGCGGCATGCGAGATCTAGTTCCCTGACCAGGGCTCGAACCCAGGCCCCCTGCATTGGGAGCGTGGAGTCTTAACCACTGGACCACCAGGGAAGTCCCTAGAAATGAATCTTAAAGGGCTAAAAATCAGCGTGTTAGCAGGGCTGGATCCTCTTGGAGGTTCCAGGAGAGAATCTGTTTCTTTCCTCTTCCACGTTCTAGTGGCTGCAGGAGAGAATCTGTTTCTTTCTTCTTCTATGTTCTAGTGGCTGCTGGCTCCCTTGGCTTATGGCTGCATCAGTCCAATCTCTGCTCCCATCATCACATGGACTTGTGCTCTTGTCATCACATCTCCCTCTGCCTCCCTCTCATAAGGACCCTTGTGATTACATTTAGGGCCCACCTTGATAATCGAGGATAATCTCTCCATCTTTATTGAAGATATGTAAGATTGTTTAATTTAATCACATCTTCAATGTCCCTTTTGCCAATAAGGTAAGATTCACAGGTTCCAAGGATTAGGACCTGAACATCTTTGAGGACCATTGTTCAGTCTACCTTGTAAGGCAGGGAGGGAAAGAGATCCTGGGTGTTCCAGCTTTCAAATTGGATAGATGGTGCTGAGATAGAGTTCGGGTCCAAGATGAACTCAGTTTTGGTCATATTGAGTTTGACGTGCCTTTGAGACATCCAAGAGCAGCTGTCCATCAGGAAATTTGGAAACACCGATCTGGAGTCCAGAAGAAAGGTTGGGGCTAGAGACACAAATTTGAGATAGTAGATAGTAGAATAATGCTGTAGTAGATATGCAGACAGTAGAATGTGAATAATGCTGTGGCATGGATGAGATTGTATATAAAATAAGAGACAAGAGTGCCCAAGACTAAGTCTTGAAGAGCTTTTAGAGGAGAATAATGAAGTAATGGCAATTTTCAGGGAGGATCCAGAGAGGCAAGAGGAAAACCAGTAAATTTCTGGCTCAAAAGGCAAGGAGGAAATGATTTCAAGGAGAAGAGAGTGATCGACTGTCAAAAATGTCTGGGGCTTCCCTGGTGGCGCAGTGGTTGAGAGTCCGCCTGCCGATGCAGGGGACACGGGTTCGTGCCCCGGTCCGGGAAGATCCCACATGCCGCAGAGCGGCTGGGCCTGTGAGCCATTGCCGCTGAGCCTGCGCGTCCGGAGCCTGTGCTCTGCAACGGGAGAGGCCACAACAGTAAGAGGCCCGCGTACCGCCAAAATAAAAATGTCTGAAGACTCAAGTAAACTGAGGATTGAAAATGTCCATGAAACTTACCACGTGAACTTGTATGCCAGAGTGATGGGAGCGGAAGGCATATTAGGTTGGAGCAGGTTGAGGGGTTGGTGGATGGGAAGGAACTGGAGAGCAAATATAGAAAATTCTTCTGTATTCATATATATCATTCTCTCTATATATTACATGTTCACACTCATCTTTCAGATCACACTTCAACAATTACTTCTTCAAGAGAGGTTTCCCTCTCTTGAAGACCCTCACTTTTACAAGTCCTCCTAGCCCTGTTTCTTTCCTGTGTAGCCCTGATCAAAAGCTATGGAAATCTGTTTGTTCACGCGATTATTTTATCTAAGTCATTCTCTCTTACTGCTCATGCAAGCTCCTCAAAAGTAAGTTCTGGATCAGTTGTTTTTCACCATTGTATTCCCAGAACATAGTCCAAAACTGGCATATGGTAGGTACATGATTGACTTTCCTGAATGAAAAAAAAAAGATCAAATGAGTGCTATAGCTGTGAGATCAGAGATGGAAGCATTTTTGATTTCTAGAGGAAGCTTACTGTATTTAAAAGTGCACAGACTTTGAACTCAAAAGCCCAGAGTTTTAAATCCAGACACATCTAGACACATCTGTTTTTCAGTCCTGTGGCTTTGGCAAAATCAGACCAGCTGATCTTTGGAGCCTCGGTTTTCACAGCAGTATAATGGGATGATGACTTTGATGTAGATACTACCATCCACCTGATTGAGTCTGATATGCATTTTGCTCCTATAGCACTTCTGCCTTATCAAGAGCTGAATCAGACATGTAAAACAATTGACATATATGAAATTTCCAGAAGTATTACTTTGGGAAACCATAAATGAGAACAAATAGAGAGAGAGAGAGAGAGAGAGTGGGTACCTGGCATACAGTAACAACTTAACAAATCCTGCCCCTTGGTTGTGTTGGGTTGCATTTTGTCCTTAGCATGTTGTGGTTGGGCCTTTGTAGATGCTTGAGGAATGATTTCCTGATTAAGGAGGTGCCTTTGTGGAAGCTCGCACCTGCTGATGTTGACAAGGGCTCACTGTGTCTGAGCAGAGAGGAGGGGGCTGGGAGGACTGGATCTCCCTGCCCAGGGGCTTAGCCTTCCCCTTTCTTGATGCCATTCCAGCTGGGCACCTGGCAAAGGAAAGCTAAGCATTTCTCCCCTGTGCCCACGCCTCCAAGATCACATGCGGAGTTGGGCTGCCTGCTGGAAATCTGTAGTAATTCCGGTTTATTAATTTGTGCCCCTATAATTAAACCGTCATATTAATTAGCATTTCTGCTTGTGTGCCTTCCTTTTTCATGTTAAGAGTTGAAGCTCAGAGTAATTATTTATATGATTTCTTAATTTGTTTTGGTTCCTGTTTTCCCAAAGTGATACTTTTGCAAAATTCATACAGAGCACTTGTTTTGCATGTCTGATTGTCAGCTCTTGACAAGGCAGGATTGCTGTGGGAGCAAAATTGATCAGGTGCCGTCTGTGTTCTGGGCAGTAGGTAATTCAGAGCACCCATTCTTTCGGATGAATTTGCAAGGAAATTTGCAATCTCCATGCACACTGCCAGTGGTTCTTGGATGTTTTAGTGTGTGTGTGTGCGTACATGTACACGTGTGTGTGTGTGTGTGTGTGTGTGTGTGTTTTGTGCATATGGGAGAATTAAAAAATTTTCTGTGAGGCAGTTATTCATCTTGGTTTGGTATCATCACAGTGAACGACTGTTTTGTTTTCTTAGTATTGGGTTAGAATAATGGATGTAACCTACATGGCATGGAGGGAATCAAGGGTTTTATGGCTTGGTTTAGGGACCTCCTTTTTGCCAAATATTCCCTTTCATGGTTGATGGGAATAATTCCTTCCACAGGCATTTGTGTCTAAGCAGCTACTGTCACTCAAGGTGAGGCAGGCTCTGGTCCCTGTTTCTGAAGCATTTATACCAGGGGAGATAAGGTCGAAATGATTAATGGGTCAACACAAGATACCCCAAACACATAAGAGCAGGCAGACAGTGGAATATGGTGCCTCATCGATTATCTTCATAAGAAAGGATGCAGATAGAGGAGACCCAAAGGTAGGCGGTTGGGAGAGAAAGGAAGACAGAGGAAAGGAATTGGTAGGGGGAGGAAGGGAGTGAGCGTTTCTGGTGCCCCTGGTCTGTGTTGCACTCTGGGGGCAGATGCTCTTCTAATAACAGCAACCCGAAGGTAGGCGGTTGGGAGAGAAAGGAAGACAGAGGAAAGGAATTGGTAGGGGGAGGAAGGGCGTGAGCGTTTCTGGTGCCCCTGGTCTGTGTTGCACTCTGGGGACAGATTCTCTTCTAATAACAGTAACCCGGCAGCTTTGGCATCTACCCCTGCCCCCAGCCGCATTTTGTAGATGTGAAAGTAGAGGCTCAGGTGAGGATTGAGTGACTCCTCCAGGACCATCTGCTAGAAGGTGTCACAGGCAGGATTCACACCCAGCCTGTCTGATCCCAGAGCCCAGCACCCTCCACTCTCCCATGCACTGGCACCCGATGCTAATTGGCATGTGCTTTGGAGAACATGAAAGAATTTACCAGCAACTCACAACTTGCAGACTGTCCACTATATGCCAAGCTTTCTGCTCTGGGGATGCACAGTGCTCAGGGCCACGTGGGGAGCGCATGGCTAAGGGGTTAGAACAAGGTAGTCAGAAACCTTTGAGATCACAGCAATAGTAGCTGCTGCTGTTGAGCTCTTTGTGCCAGGCTCGTTTAAAACCTTCTACGTTCGTGATCTCATTTGATCTTCACAGCTGCTGCCTAGAATAGGTACCATTGTTTATTCCCATTTTATGGATGAAAAAACTGAGGAACAGAATGGTTAATGGAGAAGCAGGAGAAATGGATGTAGGTTACTGTTGTCATCCTGGGCTGGAGGAGGCTGGCAGGGACTGGGGGTGCCATGAGTGACAGGGGCCGGTCCAGCTGGGATCCAGACAGATGGAGCCGTAGTGTCCGTGACGAGCTCTGGGTCCAGTGCTGCAACTGGCCCCAGTAGAACTGAGGCATGATCAGCAGGATAAGTGAAGCCCAGACAGGAACCATTGAGCTGTGGGTCCAGCAACAGGACAGTCAGTGGAAAAGAAAGGCGAGAACGTGCGCTTTGGAATCCAGCCAAACCTGGTTCAAATCTTGGCCCCATCACTTACTCAATGTGTGGCTTTGAACAAGACACTTCATCTCCTTAAGCCTAATTTGTCTTCTATAAAATATGGACAATAGGACTTGCCTTGCAGGGTAGTAATGAAGATTATGTAAGATGGTACCTGGAAAGAGCCCTAATCAATGTTTAGCACAGAATGGGCATGACATAAATATTTGAGGAAGGATGAAAAAGAAAGAATCCAAGGATATCATGGGATACTTCAAGGAGGAGGTGGCATTTGAATTGGGCTTTAAAAGATGAGTAGGGATTATCTGACTTTTATGTGAACAAAGAGCGGAGATGAGTCCGGGATGGGCCCGCTGTAGGTACCTGGTGGGGCAGGCAGAGCAGCCCAGGATACTCTGAGGCTCCAGGAGGCCTTGAGGGGATGAAGAGCAGTGTTCCCCGTGAGGTCCCTATCATGGTCACTGACCTGGTTAACACTGACTGAGAACCTGCTGTGAGCCAGACTCTGTGCCTGGTGGGTACCCATATTATTCCCCACCTCCCTGTAACGAGAGACTCACTTTTGGAGAGGTTGGATAGCAACTCACCCTGACTGGCAAGACAGGTTAGGGCTCCAAGCCCTTTCATTCCACTATCCCTTTCATCTTGCATTACGCCTTTCATCATTGTAAGGATGAGCCCCCAGGATTGTCTGTATTGCTGGAGCCACTGCCCGGACCCAAGCATGGGCGGGGGGTGGGGGGGGGCTTGCCCATTATGTGAGCTGAGCTTCCCAGGGAAGACATATGCGTCGCTTACAGAGGCAGCGCTTCCTGACACCTCTGGCAACAACATTCCGAATTCTAATCGTGGAAATAATTTAGAAGAAGGAGATGAAGGTTATCATTTATTTAGGGGGCTTTATCAACAGAGGCCCACTCCAACTTCAATAAATGTGTTGCACAGGATGGGGATCACTGAGGCATGAGATACTGTGTCTGCCCACTGAGGGCTCTGAATAATTCACATCCTGGAAGGATATTTTATGACAGTGCTTATAATCTTCTTATTGGCTCAACATCAACATTACAGCAGACGTCTTGGAACCGATGCAGCTGATAAGCTTATCTCTTTATTATGTGACACGAATCAAGTCTGCTCAGGAAAGGGAGGTTTTGTGGAAATTGATTTCTCTTTGGATCTAGATATTTTTCTTTTCTCCAAAAACCGCCAATAAATAATAGAGGTCAGCTATTTAATATTTCATTTTAATTAATACATTAGTAGCGGGAACTCTTTTAATTTGAAGGGGCACGGGAAGGAGGCTTTGCAAAGGTGATTTATCTGGAGGCCTTATCTCTGATTAAACCTGGCCCGGAGAGATGCTGTGCTTTCATCAGTTGACAGTCTTGACTTCCCAGCTGAGGGGGGGGCGGGCGGGAATCAGGGATCTGACAGAGGGGCGGTGGGGGGGGGGGGGGCGGGCGGCTGCACCTTTTCCAACAGGAGCCTCTTCTAGGTAATTCATTGAGTCTGGTCAGTCCTGAAGAGGAATCCTGGGGTACCAGGTACCTGGCAAAAGATAAAGAGAACATTTTGCTCCCCCAGTTCTGCAGTGTTTGGGGCCTGCGGAGGAAAGGGCAGGGAAGGAAATGAATTATAGCCCCTAAAACTCCAAAAGGCTGTCTGTCTTTCTGTCTGGGCATACACATCTAACACTCACAGGGTGACTGCAGCCAGTGCAGTCCTAAAGGTGGCTTTCGAGTTCCGTACCAACGCTCGAATGGTAGCTCTGTGTTTCGTTTGGGAAAATCAGTCCCTTGCTCTGAGCCTCTGTTTTCTCCTCTGTAGAGTGGGATAACGAGCTTTCATCTCACAAGGCTATAATGAGCGTTAAGCGTGGTTATTTATTTAAACAGCGCTCTATTCTGAGCAGAGCTTACGCTTTAAGATTTTAAACTGGGAGGTCCTGGTGCCCAAGGAAGGAATCGTTCCACCCGGGAACACAGCTGGATTTTAGGAATTGGAAGCTGAAACGTCTCCTTGACGTTTGGGTTCTTCGTGCTGCTAAACCAGCAGGCAAAGAAGGGGGTCGGCGAAGTGACCCGAGGAAAAGGATCCCAGTTTCCGTGGCACGTTGGGCTGTCGCTGCAACACAGAGGGGTGGTCGGGCAGGGTTATGCTTGGAACCCGGGGGGTTTGCTGGGGCACCTCCTAACACTCCCCTTCCCAAAGTCCTGGCCAAAATAACTGCAGCAACCCAGTAAGAACAAGACCACCTAGGACTTCGACCTCAAAGAAATGAGGCTTGGTTCACCCTCAAGGTAAAGAGCCCTCCTGGGGCCAAAGGTCAGTGGGGGGTGGAGTGGGCTGCGGAAAAAGAAACTGGGATTACAGACTGGAATCTGATGATCAGAGGACTCAGGTGAGAGGATGACCCAATTGACTTTACCCTGAAGTGACTCAGTAGCTGATGGGACTTCGTGTGTACCATGCACTGGGGCCGTGAACTTTTCACCCGGGCAATAGTGGAGGCCCCTTGCTTTTTGGCTTGAGAGACTGTTCTTTCTGGAACATCATTTGGTCCTGTTGCCCTCTGGTTTCCGATTGTATTTGGCCAATGGTGAGTGTCTACATGGGATCCGAGAGAAGGTGGGGGATGGGAAGAGAGTGAGCTCCCTTCCCACGGATGCCCAAGAGCTGGCTGCATCCATTGACGCAAAGTCACAGAGGCCTTGCCACACAGCCCTCTCTGTCCAGTTCTAGCTCTGAGTTCTGGTAATATCCTTTCCCTCCCCTTTTCAGACCTATGTTGGTGATGGCTCCCCAGTCACACGCCCTGGGGTCCTGCCCTGAACATCCCTTGGTGTCTCCCTACACCCTGCCCACGCCTGTGTGAATAGGTGCTTTATCAGACTAACACCTGTTCGAGTGTGTCATCATCCTTTCTCCCCAGTAGAGCCCTGAATAATGCAGATAGCAGCCGCACAGACACGGGCTGTGATCCAGATGCACAGAGTTCAGACAGGTGGGCAAGGGATTAGAGGGTGTAGTGGAAAGTCAAGAGACCTGGTGCATGCTGAGTACCCCTTATCTGTGGGCCCCTGGGAAAGTTGTTTAGCCTCTCTTGCCCTCTTTAAGTTCAACTATGTAATAATAACAACCAGTAATTATTATTATAATGGTTAAATATAATTATATATGTTATATAATTATATTCTACTATTATAATTATATAATGTGATATTTACAGTTATAATTACACAATTTTATTATAACTGTATAATTATAATAACTGGGAGTAATAATAATGTCTACACAACAGGATAAAATGAGATTCATGATGCAAGGAGACTAAATAAAGACCTGGCATGTGATAGGTACTCAGCGAAGCTCTTCATTCCCTTCCCCTGGCACACAGTAGGCATTCAGCAGATGTTAGAGAAATCTAAATGAGAGATAAACTATGTGCGTGTAAGTGGGTGTGGGCCCAGGGGGTGGATGAGGGTTGTGTTGGAAAAGAGACAGGTCTGCCTGCAGAGGTCCTTGAATCTATGCAGAGATTTCAGTATGGGGAACATTCAGATACACAGCTGTTTTGGCAGGGGGAGTGGGACTGGGGAAGGCCTCCAATACCAAGGTCATTCTGTGGAATAAGGGCGGGGCATGGATGTGCCAGGCAAAGCCTTCTCAGTGGAAGGGAAATTGTCTGGACTAGACTGGAGGCAGGGAGGCCTGAAGAGGAGGAAGGTCTGGCTCACAGAGGGACTTGAAGCTCCCCGGTAGCTTCAATGGGCTGGGGGCCCATTGGGGAGGCATGGCCGCTCCTGAGCTGATCCATAATTCAGAAACACATTGGGATTTCGAGATGAACACAGTGTACAGGTTTATAAGAGGAATCTGGGACCAGGAGAATAAATTAGAAATTGATGCTACAGAGTCAGGCATAATCCCACTGTCCCAGGCAGGTGGACTAGTGGGTCTTTTGCTTATTCCTTGAGCCGGTATTGGCTTTTTCCCCCTCTGTGCTGAGCAGTGGGCAGGAAGGAGGGCTGTGAGCAAAGACAAAAACAGGCTTCCCTGGCTCTACTTAAGGAGGTATTTGTTCCATGTAATTAACGAGAGTGGATCCTGCCAGCTCTTTCCCCACTTTCCAATCAAAAACATTCCATTAGTCACGCTGCCTTTGAAATCCTTCAACAGCCTGTTGGGTAGTTGGCTCAAGAATGGGCGCTGATTGGAGCTATGGAGAAAATTCCTGCTGCAGGCCAATGATGCTGACACTCTTGGATGGAAAGACAGCTCTGTGCCCCATGGACCCCAAGTGGGCATTCGGGCAAAGACAGAAATGGCCAGGGGGCGTGGCTCGTGGGCACAGTGATCAGATAGACAGCCTGAAATATCAAAGCAAGATAAACACCAATCTGGTCTCTCACTCACTCACATTTTATTTTATTTTATTCTGGGCAAGGACCTGCTATGCCCTGGAGATTTGGAGATGGAGAGGACACAGCTCTGTGGAGCTCCAGGCAAGCTGGGGAGAATAACATGGAATCAGACCAGTGGCGTTTAGTGTGAAACCATCCTGTCGCGAGAGGGGGGGAGTCGCCAGGTTCCCTGGGAACAGTAGGCCGTGAGCTTGAGGATGTTCAGACAACGTCTCTTCAATCCCCGCTGTGTCCTCAGAGCCTCACGCCGCACTGAGCCAAATCAGTTCACGATTATTTGTGGGAGGGATGAACGAGTTCATGAATGAACACATGCAGGAGAGGTGTCAAGAAGCTTTCCGCAAAGGGTAGATGTGTGAACTCAGTCTTGAAGCTCATGCAAGTTGGCAGAGTTTGCGGGAGGGGAATAATCATTCCGGAGACGGGGCGTCAGAGGGAGGATGGCGGGTGACGTATTTGATGCCGATGATGCTGGGCCACCAACCTTCGGTTTTAGGGCTTCCCTGGTGGCGCAGTGGTTGAGAGTCCGCCTGCCGATGCAGGGGACACGGGTTCGTGCCCCGGTCCGGGAAGATCCCACATGCCGCGGAGCGGCTGGGCCCGTGAGCCATGGCTGCTGAGTCTGCGCGTCCGCAGCCTGTGCTCCACAACGGGAGAGGCCACAGCAGTGAGAGGCCCGTGTACTGCAAAAAAACAAAAAACAAAAAGAACCTTCGGTTTTAGGTTGCCACCTTTGGGGCATAATTAGATCAGGTCTGGACCTCTGTGGGGCTGTGTGTACTTCCTCAATGCGGCTGCTGCCTATAACTGTGATGCTGTTTGATAGCTACCAACCCCCTGGAACTTCTGATCCAAGTAACAATTATGATGCCTAACCTGTTCTCTCAGCGCTCAGCGCCCTTGGGGTGAGAAGTGGGTTGACAAGTCGGCTAAGGCGTATTTAGGTCACTCACTTGTCTCTTTTTAGTAACACTGAGAAGGGGGTTCAGATGCGAGGGTTTCTTTACTCGGCTACCTGGCCGGCAGTTTGCCTGGGTTCCATCTTCTGTTCAAACGGTGACACGTGGCAATTCACTGAACCTCTGTCACCATCAGCTTCCTCATCTCCAAAGTGGAACAAAACAATTCACCTGATTTATGGGGCAACTCTTGTCTGTCCAGCTCGGTTTCCACGAAGTACACATTTCCGTTGCAATCTGAAAGCCGAGCTTTTCTATGAAACCTTTTGTCAACCGAAATGGCATAAAGCGAAAGAAGAAATACCCTTTTTCCTAAAAGCAGAAATCCTCTTCGGATTTCTTTCAGTTAGCAAAACCAGGTACTAATGTAGGTCTTCTGTAAAAGTGAAGTGGTATAAAGCAAACTTTTGAAAAACAGGGTGTATACCTGTACCCCTAAATCCAGGGAGAGTGATCTCAGACCTCCAGGAGTCTGATGGTATTGCCCAAAGCACAAAATGGTTTCGCTGTCTGTCGACTTAAAAATCATATAGGTTTGGCCTTCCCTGGTGGCGCAGTGGTTGAGAGTCTGCCTGCCGATGCAGGGGACGCGGGTTCGTGCCCCGGTCTGGGAAGATCCCATATGCCGCGGAGCTGCTGGGCCCGTGAGCCATGGCCGCTGAGCCTGCGCGTCCGGAGCCTGTGCTCCACGATGGGAGAGGCCACAACAGTGAGAGGCCCGTGTACCGCCAAAAAAAAAAAAAAAAAAATCACATAGGTTTGTACTCCAGTCCTCAGTAGAACAGTGTTTGCTTTATTTTTGCATATTTCAAATGACTCACAGCAAGTCTGCGGTAAAGAGAGTGAGGCACTTGCCTTGGGCCCCAAATTTAAGGAGAGACCAGAAAACCTCAGGAATTAAGATACGTAACATTTTAATGTAATATTTTAAAAACTCAAATTGGCAAACTGGCCACCCCTTTTTGTACATAAAGCTTTATTGGAACCGGTGGCAGGATTAGGGGGAGGCGAGTGAGGCAGGCTCGTGCCAGTGCAGGAGCAGATCCCATCTTTATTTAAAACCATGGTAGTTTGTTGGTCATGGATCTTTTGGCATTAAGTTTGATTTTAAGAACTATCGCATTAAGATAGTATTTCTCTTGATTACTGAGTGTTTTGGCCCCTTTTAAATTTTGCACCCGAGGCTGGTACCTCACTCGCCTCACCCTAGTCCCGGCTCTGTGTGCACTTAACGTCTTTACTCCTCGCCCTTGAAACTTGGCAGACAGCAGACCCTCCAGGAAGCTGCCGCTTGTTATTCTTCCGGCTTCCTAAAATCCCAGAGCACATTTCTGGGCACCTTCATCAAAGAAGCACCAAGATACGTGAGGTTCTCCATGAAAGACCGGGTGGCCGTTGCCCCTTGAAGGCAGTGGGCTGGTCGGTCTCCATCTACAAGCTCACCTGTGGCTTTTGAGAAATCCCTTAAGCACTCTGGTTCTCCACTTCCCCATCAGCAAAAAAATGAGGGGATGGGGACAGATGATCTTAATTGAGGCTAAATCTTCTGTGCTTCTCTGAAAGCATTCCCCCGAGGACCATGGGGTGAGAGAGACCACCACAGGCCCTTCCCCAGGCCAGACCTTCCTGTGAGTCATGGACTGAGAAGAGGTCAGTGTGAAAAATCGTTGGTATTTAGAACAGAAGTACTGAAGCGATGTTTCCTGGGTGTGAGCTAGGGAGGGTATGTTTATTGGTCTCTTAAAACTCTTCCGAAAATATAAGGCTTGTGCTAGCTGTTGAGGGAAGTGCGGAGGGGGTTAGGGAGAGCCTGTATCTTCCCTGGCCTGGTGGTCAGTCTTGGGGATGCATTGTAGTCTGGAAACAAGAGGGGGAGGATGACACAGGCTAAATGGTGGGTGGAAAGTCAGCCCAGAGAAATACTTTAAGGCTGATCTGGGGAGATTTCTTGGAAAGGGTGAGCCTTCAAGGATGTGCTTCAAATGTTGGCAGACATTCGGAACCCAAAGAGGAGCCTGGGCCATTGGTCAGGGTCCCCAAAGGAGACAGACGGTGCTCTCAAGTGGGGGAATTGAGGAGTGGTCGATAAGTGGACTACTTAACGACAGTCCGGGGAGGGTTAAGGGAAAATCAGCAAGGGGTGGGGAAGCACTTTGGGGCGACATTGGAGTCTGTACCATCCCAGATCTGAATAGGGAGGGGAGAGAGGGTTCACCAGAAGCTAGAGGCAGCTGTCGCTGTAGATGAGAGCCAGGATGCGAGCTGAGGCTTTCAGGACCGGAGTGCAGCTGGAAGAGTGAGCCGGGAGTCATATCCTTACCCTGCTCTCCTTCCACACTCGATCTCTTGTCGGCACCTCCCATGGGACGGACTCGAGTGATGTCGTTCAGACAGGCCAGCATCCCAAGGTACAGACCGGGGTGGAGAGGTAATCTGGGAAGCAAATGCGAAGAGGTAGCTGACTGGGTGAGAAGGTACAGTAACCACATGAAACTGTGTCTGTGCAGACGGTCGTGTGGTTAAAGGAAGGAGGAGGGTGGCGAGCCTCCATAGCCCTGCTCACTAACTCCTCACAACACCTGGCCAGGGAGCCGTTATTACCTCTGTTTTTCAGGAGAGGATTGACAGTCAATCATCTCGGCCAGCTGTGAGTCCGTGGGTGTTCCTAGTGGTGGGTGGGGAGAGGAGTATGACCCTCCCGTGGGGCCCCTGAAGGGTGATTCTGCCTCTGTGCTGTGATCTCAAGGCTCCATCGTAGTAAGAAGCTGTTTGATTCCTGATTGAGAGGAAAACATTTCCCTGAAGGCAGGGCTGCAGGAAGGGGCCAGGCAGAGGGAGGAGACACCTGCATACATGAGATGAGGGCATTAACATTGGTCCTGCCAGCGGCCGGGATGCCAGCCGTGTTCCGCGAGGCTGGCCAGACAGCGATGGAACTCGGGGCCCCCGAGTGGGGAAGGCTGGGGCTGACTCAGGGCCCCGCAGATCTTCAGACCCGCTTTCAGGTGCGTGCCTTCAACCAAGCACGCTTCCTGAATGCCAGTCAGGTGCCAGGTCTGGCTGGCTGTTGAGGCTTCGCAGGGGGACGGAAACATCCCAACACCTCCACATCCTCCTCATCTGCCCTCTCATCACAACCAGCGCTGATCGGGCTTTGCTAGGTTTCAGGGTTTGAGTTCAGTTCTACAAGTCAATCGATGCGCGTAATCCTTGTAACAACACAGCGGGGCTGGGTGTTACCACTGTCTTTTGGCTCACAGGAACCCAGCACTGAGGGCCTTGCATTGGGGTGAGAGATACTGACCAGAGAACCATCCAGTGTGGGACCAGCGCCACCATCACAAAATCGTATGCAGACCTTCCTGCGTGCTGTGCATCCTTGGTCAGGTTTCATTTGCCTCGGTTCGCGTCATAGAAACGTCCTCATGAGGCTCTTTGGAGGGTGAATGAGCAGTGCTGGACAGATGTCAGCTGTTATGTTGTTACGGCTTTGACTACCCTTGTCATGCCATCTTTTGGTCCTTTCTCTTCCTGTCTTCTCTCTACCTTTTCCCAGCCCAAGAGCTTCCATCACTGGCTTGGGAGTTCCCCCAAGCACAAGGTCTTGAAAAGACTTCCCGGTCATATGGGAAGTGTGTTAAGCGTGTATCATGCTTGCGTTCTCCCTGGCTGGCCCCACTGGATTCGGAACGAGATCCCAAGAGCTGGATGGAGCAATGCGTGTGCTCTTCCATTTATGCCAGGGAGCGGCCACCCTTCCGCCCTCCTTCCCTGATAAACATTTTTGTACCAGCCTGGGGAAACAACGACATGCCATCAGATGTTTTCACAGATCACTGGGTACTTCCCGCGTAGGCTGATGGTACTTTTCTCCATTTGTACAGATGAGCGAACTGCATTTCAGATACCGAATGTGATTAGGTCATTCAGCTCATCAGAGGGGAGCCTGGAATGGCGGCAGGTCTGTCTGACACCGAAACCCCGTTTCTTCCTTCTCACCAGATCGGTGAATTACTGTTCACTCCTCTCGTTTTGGCACTGCTTTTCCATTTGGGTTTTTGGAGGGGGCCCCCCAGCCCCTCACCCCGTTGTCTCTACTGCAAGTTGTTGAGCTGTCCTGGGGCTTCTGCCTGAGGCTCAGCAGGTGGGACTTCGTCCCTTTGGGGGTGGAAGGGCTGGCCTTTGGAAAGTTCCAAATACAGCTACATGAGCCTGAGACTGTGGGTGGGGGGGGGGGATGGGGGGAAGAGCAGAATATGAATGAAGAGGCAGGACCCTGAGGATGAAGGAGCTGCCCAGAGAGACAGCGGAAGATGATGGAAGCTGCACGGGACGTCCTGACTGGCTCAGGAGACGGCAGAAGCTGGGATGTCCGTCTGCCTACCCTGGTGAGCACGCGATGGCACTGGCCAGAGCAAGTTGGGAAGAATCAAGCACATGACAGTGTGTAATAAAGCTCTCAACCTGTGGCAAAGACGTTTTTGTTAGCTCGTGCATGTACAGATATAGCAATTTTTAGAAACGGAGAACAGTGACAGATGCACTGGAGCTCCCGCGGCTCCTGCAGTCCTGAGCGATACATTCTATATCTCAGGCTCTGAGCGGAAGCGGGGAATCTTACCCCATCTCCCCACGCTGGGGTCTGGAGTCACAGGGAACCAGCATCTGGGCTCTATTGCTACAGTGTGGAGGTTCTCACATTCTGGCACACCAGACTCACCTGGAGGGCTTGTTGAAAAAAAGAAACCAAATGCACACCCACAGGGTTTGTTTTTTGGTAAATCTGGAAGGAGGCCCAAGTAGTCACATTCCTAGCAAGTAACCCAGGTGATGCTGAGGCCATTCTTCTGAGGAACCACACTTTAAAGAACCACTGCTCTGGAATTTCCCCCCTTCTACCTGCATGTAAGAATCACCTGAGAAGTCTTTAGGCCATTGCCAATCCGGACCGTCTGAAGCTTGGCTCCAGGTATCAGTACATTTTCAGAGCTCCCTGGCTGATTCTGCCGTATCGATCGATAAACACCCAGACTGAGCATCCCCACTCATCATATAAGCTTCTGACTATGATTTTGATGCCAGAATTGAGAATTACTGTCTTAGACCATAGTGGAGAGGCAAAACCCCAACAAAGTAGAACCTACAAAACAGATATAAAACTTAACAATTATTAGGTTTGATTCATTGAGTCAACCAGCAAATATTTCTTGACTGTGTACCTTTTGCCAGGAATCGGGGGCAGGCAGTGGAGATAGGAAAATGAATCAGCTATGGTGGTAAATAACAGACAACAGACATGCACTGTGGTAAGCTGGGGAGCCATTTTTAGTTGCAGGGGATACATTCAGATTTAAGATAAAAGTCTAATATACATGTGTAGGTTATCACAAAATGTGAGTTCATCCCTTCTGCTGTTTGCATAACGTCCTAGGCGTCTAGGGTCTTTCTGGGTCTGGCTAAATAGATCTATGGAACGAGATCTGAAGGAAGAGAGTTGACACCCTGAGAAGGCTGATCAGGTAAATAATGTCCCTTCAGGTAGGGGAACCTGCCCCCTTCTCCTGTACATACATGAGACTTGTACCTCAGTGATGCTTCCAGAGCTCTCACCCTACGTGCTCTGCTGAGACCTTCCAGGAAGGAGAGGAGGACAGTTTGGGATTTCTCATACGTGGAAATTCAGTCAGGTCAGATTAACATTGTTTCTGATTTTTCCTAGAGGATGTAACATATCGATTTTGTCAACACGAGGCCAAAATCACTAGATTTTTTTTTAAACATCTTTATTGGAGTATAATTGCTTTACAGTGGTGTGTTAGTTTCTGCTTTATAACAAACTGAATCAGCTATACATATACATATACCCCCGTATCTCCTCCCTCTTGTGTGTCTCTCCCACCCTCCCTATCCCACCCCTCTAGGTGGTCACAAAGCACCGAGCTGATCTCCCTGTGCTATGCGGCTGCTTCCCACTAGCTATCTATTTTACATTTGGTAGTGTATATATGTCCATGCCACTCTCTCACTTCGTCGCAGCTTACCCTTCCCCCTCCCCATCCCATGTCCTCAAGTCCATTCTACGTCTGCGTCTTTATTCCTGTCCTGCCCCTGGGTTCTTCAGAACCATTTTTTTTTCTTTTGTTTTTAGGTTCCATATATATGTGTTAGCATATGGTATTTGTTTTTCTCTTTCTGACTTACTTCACTCTGTATGACAGACTCTAGGTCCATCCACCTCACTAAAAATAACTCAATTTCGTTTCATTTTGTGGCTGAGTAATATTCCATTGTATACATATGCCACATCTTCTTTATCCATTCATCTGTCGATGGACACTTAGGTTGCTTCCATGTCCTGGCTGTTGTAAATAGAGCTGCAATGAACATTGTGATACATGATTCCTTTTGAATTATGGTTTTCTCAGGGTATATGCCCAGTAGTGGGATTGCAGGGTCATATGGTAGTTCTATTTTTAGTTTTTTAAGGAACCTCCATACTGTTCTCCATAGTGGCTGTATCAATTTACATTCCCACCAAAAGTGCAAGAGGGTTCCCTTTTCTCCACACCCTCTCCAGCATTTATTCTTTGTAGATTTTTTGATGATGGTTATTCTGACTGGTGTGAGATGATATCTTATTGTAATTTTCATTTGCGTTTCTCTGATGATTAATGATGTTGAACATTCATGTGTCTGTTGGCAATCTTTATATCTTCTTTGGAGAAATATCTATTTAGGTCTTCTGCCCATTTTTGGATTGGGTTGTTTGTTTTTTTGATATTGAGCTGCATGAGCTGCTTGTAAATTTTGGAGATTAATCCTTTGTCAGTTGCTTCGTTTGCAAATATTTTCTCCCACTCTGAGGGTTGTCTTTTCATCTTGTTTAAGTTTTCCTTTGCTGTGAAAAAGCTTTTAAGTTTCATTAGGTACAAGTTGTTTATTTTTGTTTTTATTTCCATTTCTCTAGGAGGGAGGTCATAAAGGATCTTGCTGTGTTCTGCCTATGTTTTCCTCTAAGAGTTTTATAGTGTCTGGCCTTACATTTAGGTCTTTAATCCATTTTGAGTTTATTTTTATGTATGGTGTTAGGGAGTGTTCTAATTTCATTCTTTTTCATGTAGCTGTCCAGTTTTCCCAGCACCACTTATTGAAGAGACTGTCTTTTCTCCATTGTATTTTCTTGCCTCTTTTATTAAAAATAAGGTGACCATATGTGCGTGGGTTTATCTCTGGGCTTTCTATCCTGTTCCATTGATCTATACTTCTGTTTTTGTGCCAGTACCATACTGTCTTGATTACTGTAGGTTTGTAGTATAGTCTGAAGTCCAGGAGCCTGATTCCTCCAGCTCTGGTTTTTTTTTCTCAAGATTGCTTTGGCTATTTGGGGTCTTTTATGTTTCCATACAAATTGTGAAACTTTTTGTTCTAGTTCTGTGAAAAGTGCCATTGGTAGTTTGATAGGGATTGCATTGAATCTGTAGATTGCTTTGGGTAGTATAGTCATTTTCATAATGTTGATTCTTCCAATCCGAGAACATGGTGTATATCTCTCCATCTGTTTGTATCATCTTTAATTTCTTTCACCAGTGTCTTATAGTTTTCTGCATACAGGTCTTTTGTCTCCTTAGGTAGGTTTATTCCTAGGTATTTTACTCTTTTTGTTGCAGTGGTAAATGGGAGTGTTTCCTTAATTTCTCTGTCAGATTTTTCACCATTAGTGTATAGCAATGCAGGAGATTTCTGTGCAATCACTAGATTTATAAAGTCAAAATTTGAGTTTTCACATGGCTCAAATGAGATATCTAATATGCACATAAGTTGGAAGCTACAAGTTATTATTATTACAGCACAAAAGAAGATGGTTCTCTGAATCCAGTCTTAGTAGAACAGTTCTGATCCACTAGCCTTTAGCCCCAGCATAAGTCGTAGGTAGTTCAGGTAGTAGAACAACTCCTTCATAGGGCTGCAGGGAGGACTGAATATGGGTAAACGTCTGGCATAATTCCTGGTGTGAAATAGAGACTCAATACACGTCAGCAGTCAACATACTGATGGATGTTACCGACTATCGCTGAGAAATCAGCCATGTTGATAAAAAATTTGCTTTCTTGAGGGGAAACCTTAGCAAATGGAAAAGGGTTAAACTAGAGCCAGATGAGGTAGTGTGAGCCTGGGGGAAGCAGGAAAGGTTGTATCAAGGTGTGTGTATGTATATATATACAGCCTTAGGCTATCTCAGCGTGCTCATGAGGAAGGATCTCAGCTGTCTGTCACTTGGCATATGGCTCCTGTAGATCAGCCACTCCAAACAAACTTGGTTTTCAGAGTTTCCTTGGGTGCAGATTTCTCTACCCACACAGCACCATGAATGTAGACTAATTACAAGCAAACTCTAAAAGTGCATGATTATGTGGTGGCTGATTTACAGCATTTTTTTTACCCCTTCCCTGTCTGTGGCTGGGGAATGAAAGAGGCGGCTTTCTCTCTTAGACTTCAGTGAACCCCGGTGAACCTCCCTTGGGGAGGGCTGAGATTCCTGTTAGCTGAGTGAAGCTTTCTAGAGGTTCCCCCAGTCCCTCCTCAAACCAGAAAGCATCCTTAGCACCCAAGCTGGGCTGGGCGGACTGGGGTATGGATGGAGGATGGTGTCCATTCTTCCTCTAGCACTTCTTTTCTTAGCAGTAAAAAAGAACTATGACAAATGACACTATTCTAGGTGTTTAGGTGTGTGTACATGTCTCTTCAATAATGGGAAGCCTTAAGCATTAAGAAACTTAGCCTTCAAGTCTGTATCACGTCAGTTTTGCTGTGTGACCTCGGGCAATTCCCTTCCCCTTTCTGGGTCTCAAATGACAGAATTGAATTAATTGGCTTTAACATCCAAAGGGTTGCGGGGACTTCCCTGGTGGTGCAGTGGATAAAGCCTCTGCACTCCCAATGCAGGGAGCCTGGGTTCGATCCTTGGTCAGGGAACTAGATCCCACATGTATGCCGCAACTAAGGGTTCACATGCCACAGCTAAGGAGGCTGCGTGCTGCAACAAAGGAGCCCGCCCACCACAACTAAGACCTGGTGCAACCAAAATAACAAATAAATATTTTTTTTTAAAAAGGGTTATGAATGTGCAGACAGTTGACCCTTAAACAACTCGGGGGTTAGTGGTGCAAAACCTCCTCACAGCCAAAAATCTGCCTATAGCTCATAGTTAACCCTCCGTATCGGCGGCTCCTCTGTATCCTTGGATTCAACCAACTGTGGATTGTGTAGTACTGTAGTATTTACTCTTGGAAAAAAATCTGCATATAAGTGGACCTGTGCCGTTCAAACTGTCGTTCAAGGGTCAACTGTGTATGAGCTTTGAAAGCCAGGGTTTGACCCAATTGGGGGCATAAATGGAGACAGAGAGGACCCTAGAGTTTACTTCATCAAGTCATTTGTTTTACTGATGGGACTCCTGAGGGTTGAAAGATGGGAAGGGACTTGTTCTTACCTGAAAAATGGGGGAAGATGGCAACGCCCACCTAATAGGGTTGTTGTGGGGATTCAGTGAGAGCAGTGGTCTCCAGCAGCCCAGTCTGTAACCCCCTTGAGGGCTGGATGGAGTAACCCCCCTCCCCCAATTCTTCATCTTTGTTCCTCAGTTTTTAGCACAAGGCTTGGCGCACAATGACCACTTATGAATGATTGAATAAAAAATGGTACTGCAGTACGGGAAAGCGGCTCTCCCTGCGCCTCGTGCGTGGAACACACTCCCTAAATGCCCCCTTCCCAAGGGACGTGATCAGGAGATGGTGGAGCCAGGACTATATTCACATTTCACTGAAACGTGCACACACCTGCCGCGTGCACTCTCTTTCAAAGGCAGCCTGTGCCCTTTCAGTTCGGAAATGAAGGCAGAGAGATTTTGGCGGCTTCCATGTGCTTTCAAGTTAATTTCTTTAGGTGGAGTTCTTTTATTTTGTATATATATATTTCAAACAATACTCCGAAAAGCATCTCGCTCGGTTGGAGTTCCTGCGGGCCGCCCTGAGTTCAGCATTGCTGGACGCGGAGGCTGGGGAAACAGCGGGCTGGCGACAGCGCACTGACCTTCTGACTCTCCCACCTCAGCAGGGTGGGGGCCCTGGGCCTGGTTAAAGCCACATGGACTACAGAGAGGGTGCAGTGTCCCCATCTCTCCTTGCCAGTGGCTGCCTCCTCTCAGGGTGTGGATGTGGACTCAAGGAGAACCCAGGAGAAAGTGAGTTTTGTGGGCTGGCCTGGGAACTCCACACCCAGGTCCGGGAAGGATGCTGAGACAAAACACCCTCCACCTGTGCTTTCCCTGCTGAAAGGGCCACTTCCTCCCTTGTGATTGAGTGAGTTATTCACCTCTCTAGTTCCCTTTACGGTAAGGACAGTGAGTTTGGGCCATGCTTCCTCATCTGAAACACTAAATCCAGCTATCATGTTGGAGCAAGGCCCACTTTCCACGCACTGTGCTAGCTGCTTCCGTACCCTATAACTTGATAGCGGCCTTGCTAAGTAGCTATTGTGCTCATCTCCAAGACGATGAGCTTGGAGTCCAGAGAACTTCAGTCCTTTGCTCAAGGGCTCATGTCTAGTATGCCACAAAGCCAGGATTTGGGGGGTATCTAAGTCCTTATGTTCCCCAAGATCCCATGTTGGTTGCCTGCGTCACTTACCTGCAGTGTTTCACCTGCAGCATTCTTGTGACAATCAAGGGAACTGCCGTGCCCTGCACGCTTGGTGATGGCCTCTGCCCTCCTGTGCAGTGGTTCCTGTCCCCACCCCCTTCTCTTAGACAAGCGGTAACCCGCATCCCCATGTCTGCCTTCAGGGGCCCAGTGACTTCTCCATCCTTGTCTCCACCCCTCCCTTCACATAGCATCTGTTCCAGTGGAGCTAGACTCCCCCCATCCCCACATGCCTTTAACTCCTACCACAATCATTACCCACCACCGCCTTTCTGGGCAACGTGTCATTGTTCTCAAATAGACTCTAATTTTAGTTTTATGTTTCTAACTCAATTTTTCCACCCAGTTTTTAATTCCTCTCCTCTAGAAGTCCTCAGTTGTCCCTTATGTCAGCAGCATCCACGATTCTGGTGGGCTTGCTAAAACACTGATTTCTGGGCCCCGCCTCCATGGTCTCTGAATCACTTCCTCTGGGATGACAGCTGAGTGTTTTACATATCTAACATGTTTCCAGGTGATGTAGCAGATGCTGGGCTGGGGTTTCATGTGTTTACTAAGAATCTCCTAGGGTCTCGTTACTGAAAGGGGGTGGGTGTCCATTCATATGCCTGCACATTTGAGAAGATGTGTGTGGGGAGCAGATATTCTGCCTTTGAGAATCGCACAGTCTAGGTAGCAGTTCTCAAGCTCAAGTACGCGTTAAAGTTACCAGGGGAGCTATAAAGACACTCCGTGCCTGGGCTCCATCCCAGAGCAGCTGAATCAAAATCTCTGAAGTGGGGCCTGCCGTTATAGTTTTTCTAGCTCCCCAGAGGATTCTAAAGTGCAGCCAGCCAGGGTTGAGAACCACTGGTCCAGGAAGGCACAGTCTGGTAAGTGGAAAATCCTCTGCTGGAATCAGCCACGTGTTTTTATTTTTTTATATAAATTTATTTATTTTTGGCTGTGTTGGGTCTTCCTTGCGGTGTGCAGGCTTCTCATTGCGTTGGCTTCTCTTGTTGCAGAGCATGGCCTGTAGGTGCGCGGCCTTCAGTAGTTGTGGCTCGCGGGCTCTAGAGCGCAGACTCAGTAGTTGTGGTGCACGGGCTTAGTTGCTCCGCGGCATGTGGAATCTTCCTGGACCAGGGCTCGAACCCGTGTCCCCTGCATTGGCAGGCGGATTCCCAACCACTGCGCCACCAGGGAAGCCCAGCCACGTGTTTTTAAACAGAGACCTCAGGGATGTGGTTGGGCTGAGTTAGAGGGAAGGACTTGAGTTAGGTATCAACAACCCTGGGTTTTAGTTCTGTCACTGCTTTGTGGCTTCAGGCAAGTGTCTCAGCCTCTCTGATCTTGGTTTCCTGTGGGCCCCAGTGCTGTGGTGAGTCTGGGGGACCTCTGAGTGCCTTTCCCTCTCCTAGGTTAGTGATTCTAGGAAGAGCAATGCCATGAGGATGAATCTCTGTCTTACTGCAGATATTAATAAACTCAAGGGCTGGTATATTACTGCAAATAACAAAGGAGAAGTAAAAAAAATATGTAGCTGACCTTTGAATGACACAGGGGTCAGGGGCACCAACTGTCCACATAGTCCAAAATCCATGTATAACTCATAGTCGGCCCTCTGTACGCAGTTCCTCTGTATCTGGGCTTCCGAATCTGTAGAATCAACCAACCAAGGATCGTCGTGTTGTACTGTAGTGTTCGCTATTGAAAAAATCCGCGTATAAGTGGGTCCCTGCAGTTTAAACCCATGTTGCTCAAGGGTCAACTGTACAGCAAAACTGTTTATTTGGAGGCCCCAAAACGAGATGAGAACATAGACTGGAGGGCTTGGTCCATCTCATCTGTCTTGCCTTGTAGAAAGTAGCCTGATTTTGCCAGTGGGGCTTTGCTCAGAGCCATGGTTCTCAAACTGTAGTGCCTGGATCAGCGACATCAGCATCCCCCAGGAACTTGTTAGAAACAAATTTTTGGGACCCACCCCAGATCTCCTGAGTCAGAAGCTCTGTGGGTGGGGCCCAGCAGTCTGCGGTTTATCAAGCCCTCCGGGTGGTTGTCATGCACACTTCAGTTGGAGAACCACTGAGCTGGAGAAATGTCGTTGTCACTTGTGGCTCCTCCCCAGCCCCAATGCCATCTGAGCACAAGGAGTTGATCTCCACTGTGGGCTCCCTGTGTCCCGTAGAACACCTAGTTTCCAGTTTTCTTAAAAAGAAACATATAAGAGAGCTTGGCATCCTGTGTTCGTTGTATGCATTGGCAATTTTTTGCCTTACTCAAATCGTGGACATTTTCTTCTACTTTGGTTTTGGAATTGAATGTCCTTTGTTTAACATAGATGAAGGGGAGAAGCCACTGCTACCGTGTATGACTGAGATGGTTATTTTCCTCTAAAGGTGTCCATGTTCAAGTTCACTCTTGGGATTGCTCTACCGCTGCAGTTACAGGAATCTCATCAGATTACAATGGAGAAAAGTAATTATTTAGATGTGTGTTGTTCTGTGCAAGGGACGTGCCAGAACGTTCCAGGGGGAATGCCAGTCAGCAGCTGGACCATGATTCTGACTGGCAAAAGGGTGGGCTTGAAAGGCTTTAGAGGAGAATGGCCACATTGTGTCAAAGCAGTTAAAAGGGAACTTCTCCTTTACTTTCAGCACAAGAGGGCTGCCTGTAAGGATTCCAGGTCTGCTTTTATGAATATGAGACTCTAAGAAGTGTTGCAGTTGTGAGCCATGGGGGACCATGTCACCTTGATCCGCCAATTTACTGCCGCCAGCAGTCAAAAGAGCTAAACATCTTCACACGCTTCCCAATCCACTTTCATTTAATCACCCAAAGAGATGCCTGGGACAATAGTCGTTGGATGTGACATTGATGTGATATATATTTGCTTCAAGTAAGAGGAGCAGGTGCCTTTGAAGAGCCTGAAAATGGGAGAGGATTCTGATTCCCCTCCAGCCCTCTGACACCCTCCGGAAGTAAAAATAAGGTTTGGCATTAGTCTGACTCTTGTTTGACTGAAGCTTCTCTTAATGACAGTCAAATCTGCAGCCCCCAAACTGATCTCTGCCTCTTTTTTTTTTTCTAATTTTTATTTATTTATTTGGTTGTGCCAGGTCTTAGTTGCAGCAGGCGGGCTCCTTAATTGTGGTACGTGGCCCCTTAGTTGCAGCCGGCAGTCTTCTTAGTTGTGGCATGTATACTCTTAGTTGTGACATGCGTGTGGGATCTAGTCCTCTGAACAGGGACTGAACCCGGGCCCCTTGCACTGGGAGCGTGGAGTCCTATCCATTGCGCCACCAGGGAAGTCCCTGATCTCTGCCTCTTGAACTATCACAGCATCTGCCTGCTATCAGGCAGACCCCAGAAACCTTAGTATAGCATCCTGTTTCCGTGCCTATTCACTTGCACAGGTTTTTTTGAATTTCATCTCAAGGTGATAGAAAAAACCCAAACATTGGGTAATGGCGTTTTGCTGCCTACTCTCTTTAATTGATGTCTGGCTGGTTTCTTCCTCCCCCATCCCTCCTCCAATTTAACGCCGGAAACATCTGTCTTTTTTTATCCACCAATAGAGGCTCGAAAGGGTAACAAACCTGTTAGATAAAATATCAAAGTTATGAATTCTGATTGAATAAATGTGCATTCAAGAGATGATTCATGGCATGTGTGATGGTTTTCAATTGCTTTTTCAAAAGGTTCATGCTTCATTTCATTCAGAGCTTTAGTCAATGCCAACTGATTAATTATCACAGCACTAGTCATCTTTTGTTTAGTAAATACTTACACAGGACCTGTCTGGGCTTGACCGTATAGAAATTTGTTTTAAATGTGAATAAAAATGTTTTAAAATAGATATTTTATAGATGTTTTTAGAATTCCGCTAAATATTGGAAATCATTAGTTTCTTTGCCTAAAAAATGCCTACTAGATACGTACAAGTGCCAGCTGTAGGCTCAGTGCTTTGGAGGATGCAGAGACCTGCCCTCACTGAGCTTAGAATCTAGTGGCTGCAAATTCTTCCATGTGAGTGATTTTAGGCTGAGGTATTCTGGATTCTGATTACTCAGGGTTAAGGACTTTAAGTCCCAGCTGGGCCGCAAAATGGCTGTGTGACAATGACTGAGTTGCATCAACTGTACAGGACTCGGCTTCTCTTTTTGCAAATGACCTTGTCGGATTCTGTTGCCTTTCACGTCCTAGCAGCACTGACGTGTTCTGATCCTAATTCTCGGGGTATTTTTGTTTGCCTCTCACCTCAATTTCAACAAAAGAGACCACAGAATCAGAACACCGAGGCTTAGCTGAGACAGTCACACTAGAATTCTTCATTTCAGAAAACGTATGAATCTTTTTCATGTACTTTGAGCGTTCACACTATGACCCTAATTGCAAGAGTCAAAGGGAAGATCTCATTCTGGAGGAAATGAGGTGACTTTAATAGGTGGAAATGATTGTCTTTTTCATTTCATGGGCAGTCTCCGAAGGTTTTTTTGGTTTTTTTGTGTGTGTTTAATTAAAAACACATTAAAAAAAAAGTTAGAAAGCGACTTCATTAGCGATCCCTGGGGAAACTGCATGTTGCTGGTTCTGGAAGAAGTGACTACTCACATAGCTGGCTTCCTCAGACCCGACTGGACTTCCTCCAAGTGGCCTTGTCTCAAGAGTCATCAGAGTGAAATGCCAGGCTCAGGGGTGCTCTCACTACGGTATTTCCTCCTCCACCTCATTCGTTTTATTTGGTTAATTGTGGGTCATCGTGACTGCCAAGAGCAGCCTTGAGGTGGAGGGACATTTACTAAAGGGCACTGTTAGAGCTGGAGAGGAAAGCTGGAAGCCAGAGAGGGCAAGAAAAGAGGTGCCCAGAAGTCATCTTCTTGGTGGGGAAAAGCCTGGGGAAGCAACTGTCACTGAGAGTGAAATGCTTCAGAATAGAGTCCACTTGTTCTGGCTGGAGGGCAACTCAGGATTAGGGGACCGGCCCTCCCCAGAGGGAAGACAGACATCATCGTGGTGGTAGAGGTGAACTGGTCATGTGTTTTATGGTCAGCCCCAAGTATGAACCCTGATTCCATCACGTTTAGGGATGACTTTAGACAAATGATCCTTAGCATTTCTGTGCATTAGTTTCCTCATCTGTAAAATGGGTATACTTGTAATGGTTTTGAGAATTGAATAAGTTAAAGATGGTAAAGAACTTGCCCCAGTGACTGGTAGTTATTAATTAATTATAAGAGCGTTGATGATTTCTTTACCTGTGGATTCTCACGTGTAAGCACTTCCCAGGTTAAAAAGCATGTCTGTATCCTAAGTGTCTTTTGAGTTTTAATGATGCTCTGAGGGAGAGACCATAAGCTGCATTACGCAGATGCGGGAGGCCTGCCCAATGAACAGGACCACCATCTAGCATCATTCTAGGTTCCAGTTGTAAAGCATTGGACAGTATATGTTCTTGGAAGAAATTTTGAATCGTATGGAGAAACATTAAAAATAGATAAAATTTTCCCATAATTTGACCATCCAGAGATAACCGTGAGAAACATATTTGTGTATTTCCTTTATATTCTTCACATATGTATGCATGCATGGTGGGTTGTGTATATAATATGGGTGTCATACTATATGAGTATAATTTTGTAATTTGCAAGATAGAATGAATATAGCACATGTTCTTATATTCTTCAAAAAAATAATTTCAAACTTCATTAGAGGCCTAAACCTTTAACATTTCTACCTAATTTGTTCCACCAGTCGGCCTTTCTTTCTCTCTCTTGCTCTTACTCTCCCTCTGTATGTGTGTATGCATACGTGCATATATACATACCAGTTATCGTTATTCATTTTCTGAATCATTTGACAGCAGTCTCCTTGCCAGGCTGCTCACTTCTCCAGTCCCTCAGATCCTCCACTGCCATCTCCAGAGTCCCTATCACCTCCTCTCTTGGCCTCACGGGCACAACAGGCCCCCACCACCATTCCTCTTATAATTGCATCCTTCCAAGTTTGTTTTCCATGATAAATTTCAAATTCCACGAAGGCAGGGAGCAAGCCTGTCCCATGCATAGCTGAGTCCCCAGCACCTGGCATGGTGCTGGTATGTAGTTGGTGCTCAATACTCGTATGATAAATAAGAAGAAGTATATATGCTGGGCTTTTCATTTTATGGCAGCATGAAAACATTACCTCTAAGCACTTGGGTCTTTGCTTTATGCCCATTTTCCGGATAGGAAGGACTGGGGCTGAGCTCCAGGCCTCTCGCACCATGTGCTTATGTGAACACCTAAGGGGCTCTTGGCCTGAATCTGCTGTGTCATCCCGTCAGACAACATAACCTTTCTGGCTGTACCAGGCATCTGTCGCTTGGCAGGGTTTAAGAGCTAAGTTTCCAGCTGCTGGCAAGTGTTTATTTGTGACTCTGTCTGACAACAGGGAGGCTCTTCTTCGCTGTCCTCTTCTGCCTGACCTCATCCTTAATAATCCCACCACCACACTGCTCCCGCCTCCCACCCCTCTTTAGCAGCCCGTGATATTTGTTCTTCTTTGCCAAGCCTGCCTTGGGTAGATTGCTGACGTGGAAAAGACTGTTTCTCTGGCCTCCTGAAGGGTTTTCAAATAAAGCTCCTTTCAGTTCAGAGACACCTGACCATCTAGTACCAATGGTATTACTTAACCAAAAAGAGGAGCAGAGATGCTGGCGTGCTGCTCCCTTCCAAGCCTTTATCTGAGCCTGATGGGGCAGCCTCCCTAGTGGGCTATGCAGATCTTCCTGAATAGTTCAGGGGCACAGAGACCCTCACCGCCCACCGACCTCCCATGGTCCATGGCACGTGGTGGGTTGCTGGATTCCTACAGATCTGGCTGGGTGGTGGGGTTGGGTTGGGGGCGGATAAAGTGCAGTATTCCAGAAAACGAGCAGCCCGTGAAGGAAGCAACCCTGACCTGAAATTCTATGTCTCATTTCAAGATTTCAGCTCCTTTCCCCACTCACTTTGAAGCCTTGGGAAACACGACCTCATCTGTAAAACAAGCTGTGGAGTCTGGAGGAATTTAAAGGACACTTAGAGGTGGCTGGAAATGATTCTCTGAGGAGTGCTTCCTACTGGGACAAACGGCAGAGGACAGAGAAGGGTCCAGCCCTTGACAGCAGGAGGTCTTGATTTTAGTCTAGGCTTTGCCCTAAGCCTGACCTTGGAGCAGCGTCTGTCTTGCTCATCCTGGTAGCTTGGTCCTTTGGAGGGTGTCTGGCATGGATAGGCCTGCAATAAACCTAACCTTAGTGTTTGTTCTTGTTGGATGGATTGACCTCTTTTTTTTTTAATTAAAAAATATTTTTTGGTTAAAATTTTTTTTAATTAAAATTTTTTTTAATTAAAAAAATTGTTTAAATTAAAAATATTTTTTAAATTAAAAGCATTATTTTTTTTTTTTTTTTTATAAATTTATTTATTTATTTATTTTTGTGGTACGCGGGCCTCTCACTGTTGTGGCCTCTCCCGTTGCGGAGCACAGGCTCCGGACGCGCAGGCTCAGCGGCCATGGCTCACGGGCCCAGCCGCTCCGCGGCATGTGGGATCCTCCCGGTCTGGGGCACGAACCCGTGTCCTCTGCATCAGCAGGCAGACTCTCAACCACTGCGCCACCAGGGAAGCCCCAAAAGCATTATTTTTTATTTTTTGGCTGTGTCGGGTCTTAGTTGTGGCACACGGGATCTTCATTGAGGCATGCGGGACCTTTCGTTGTGGCGTGCGGGTGGGCTCTTCCTTGCGGCACACGGTCTTCTTTCTAGTTGTGGCGCGAGGGCTCCAGAGTGGGTGGGCTCTATAGTTTGCGGCATGCGGGCTCTCTCGCTGAGGCTCGCGGGCTCAGTAGTTGTGGCGCGCAGGCTTAGTTGCCCCACGGCATGTGGGATCTTAGGTCCCTGATCAGGCATCGAACCCGAGTCCCCTGCATTGTAAGGTGGATTCTTTACCGCTGGACCACCAGGGAAGTCCCTGAATTGACCTCTTGAAACTCCTTGGGATCCAGTGTTCTTACCGGTAAAATTGGGACAAGGAAGGATGGAGATGCAAGGCGAGCACTGGCTTCAGTACCTGGCTCCAGGTCAGCGCTTGAGGCTGAGTTGCCATGGTCATTGCTTGATGCCGGGCTGTCTGCTTCCGGGAGAAGGCTCTTCCTGCTTTCTCAGTTCTGGGTTCCTGGCTGATGAGCAGAGCTGAGAGCCATTGAGCGCCTGCTCTGTGCCCTGCACGCAGCCTGTGCTGTCACAGTTCATCATCACGGCCGCTCGCTGAGGCAGAATCGCCACCATCCCCAGGTTTCGCACGAAGCAGGTGGCCCCCGGGGCAGGTCAAGCTTTCTGTGAGGTCACCTGGTTAGGAAGTAGCCAAACCAGGTTTCACACTCCAGGTTGGCCTGACTCCAAAGTGGGTGCTTTTTCTACTGCCCCCCCCCGACCTCTCCGGATGGGGGCTGTTTGACTTACCTGCCCAAGTCTATCCACTCGCCTGACCTAGGAGCCATCCAGAGTGGGCATCCCAGGGCCCTTGGGATCCCCTAATCCCAAATAGGGGGTCTTTGCTACCCACTTTGGCATCCCCTGACAGGCAGTATGGATCAGGCTGATGGCTTTTGGCAGAGAAATAACCACAGCATCGTCACAGACTCCAACGGTATTTGATCCAGTGGCTAATGGGGTCATTAGCAGAGAAGGGTGATTGTAGGTGTCCCTTGACCCTGATGGTTGCTGCCAGATCAATGGCCATTTATCACTCTTTGGCTTCGCACTTAGGGTGCAGGCAGTGGCATCAGAGTGGTTGTGGCATCTATTCCTGGGAAGGTGAATACGCTTCATAACCATCCCTGGTGCTCCTTGCTGCCCTCTGGGGTCCTCCTGTGGTAGGAGCTTACAGCTGCCTGGGCCTCTGGCCAGAAATGGGCCCCAGTAGCTCAGTATTCTCAGCGTGTGACAGGCCGGGCCCTGGGGGCACACGGGAGAAGGCATGTTTGGTCCCGAAAGGCAGCCAGCAAGTCTTCTTGAAACAGCACTAGCTAGACAGGATCAATTTCCCATTGACTTTCAGCCCCATCTCAGACACAGTGTAATTCTTGTCTGAGGGTTTATAAAGGCCATTGACTATCTTATAAAAGATTTAAACACTTGCCTTGTGGCATGTGGGAGCTCTATTTATCACACGATGCCTTTTTGACAATTTGAGGGGGTAGCATTGAGTTGGGAGGGGGTCTTTGGTATTCCCACAGCAGGTGTGGCTCAGACAGTCCGGCCGCCTGGACCTGGCTGGACAGAAATGTGAATGGGTCAGTAGAAGGACCCTCCTCATACATCACCCGGAGGGCTCTTCTCCACAGGGAGTCAGGCTCCCCTTGCTCCATTTTGCGGACACATCTAGATAACACCAGGAACGATAACGATGACCTCTGCACTTGGTTAGTCTCACTCTGTAAGGCGTGTCCTATCCATTCTCTTTTTGACTCCCAAAATAACTCTGGAAGGTAGGTGGAGCCAAGATTCTCATATTTATCTTGGGAAGCTGAATTTAAGTGTGTATTCGACCAAGATAATCTCAATTTTCAGGCAAAGCAGTATTTTCCAGCTTACCTTTCTCCTACCCGTCTGCTGCGGACTCTCTCCGTCCATCCGCTCTGTAGCCAGCCACGAGGTGCTTCCTAGGGAAACCAAGAGGAGAGGGATGTTAGGATTCCTATCCTGAAAGAGCTCAGTCCGGGCGGTTATGTAGACAGGGAGTTGGGTGATTGCATTTCAGTGTGTTTCGTGCTCTATTGCCTTTATGATCAAGGAAAATGGGAGCAGAGGAAATGGGCTTGTCAGAGCTCTGGGAGGGCGGTCAGGAGGGTTGGTGGTCAGTCAAGTATGGCAGCAGAACACAGGCACAGCACTGACGCACGAGAGCACCCAGTTTGCTCGGGGAATTGCGACAGTGACATTTCAGAGAAAAGACTCGTGAGGTGCAGGGCAGGGACTGACAGAGGAGCTAGTCTGGCCTCCTTATCGTCTCTGATGGCGTCTCCCCCTCCTCTCCCTCTTGTTCAATTTCTTTTGCCCACACTGGCCTCCGTGCTGTTTCCCCAGCACATCTCAGGGCCTTTGCACTGGCTCCTCCCACCGCCTGGCCTGGTCTTCCTCTGGATATCCTTGAGACGCACAGCCTCACCTGCTTCAAGTCTTTGCCCCAATGTCCTTTTCTCAGCTAGGGCGATTCTGACCACCCGGTTGATACTTGTCACCCCTCCCGCACTCTAGACTTCCTTTCTTCATCCTCCATCTTCTTTTTCCCACAGCACTTACCACCTCCTAAATTACACAGTAATTTACACATTTATGATTATTACTTACGTTTTCTCCATCACCTAGAGTGTAAGCTCCATGGAGGCAGGAGTCATTGTTTCTGATTTATCCCAAGTGCCTAGAACAGTGCCCGTCATGGAATAGATACTCAACGAATGTTTGTCGAGTCGATGAATTAATGAATGATTGGCCTTCGGTGGTTAGCACGCTGAAGGGTTGGGATTCAGGGTTATAAATAATGGGGGGCCTGGGATTTACTGTGGACAGTGGAACTGAAGGAGGTTAGGCAGAGGAGTTCTGTGGTTATAGTTTATCTTAGAGAGGCCTCTCCAAAGGCCTGGGGTGGTTCTGAGGAGGGGCAGATGGGGGTCGGGGAGGATCGGGGAGACGTGATCCAGGCGAGGGATGAGGAGGTCCTGGGCCCAGGTGGGCAGGGTGGGGACTGGGGACGGGGGACAGCTCATGGGGTTTGGACAAACTTGACTCTCTGGGCTGCTTGGGAAGCAGGACTGAAGCTGATTCCTCAACATGAGGTTGAGTGACTGCGTGGAGAATCTGGTCATTCATTGACTCTGAGACCACGACTGGGGGAAGCGTATCAGGCAAAGTGTGTGTGTGTGTGTGTGTGTGTGTGTGTGTGTGTGTGTGTGTGTGTGTGTGTGTTGGCAAGGTAGGTGGATCCATGCTGGGCTGCAGGCTGTGCCAACAATGTCAGGGCACTGTGCATTGGCTTGGGTGTTACAAGTCATTTAGCATGGAGCTGGTTGGGCCACCAGAGACCTGGACTGCTGTGGAATTATTAACTGGCTCAGTAGAAAGATGGTGGGGTAAGAAATCAGAGTGGTCATCTGACTGTCTTCTGCTTGGTATTCTAGGGTGGGACCAGATGCTCTGGTGAAAACACTTTCTCAGAGAGGAATTCAGTGCTTGTTAAGTCAGAGCAAGGCGTGCAGGGCCATTTCCTGTGGGGCTGGGCCTGGGGGCTGAGCGCGCCCTGCTTTCTCCTTATCCTGAACTCCCTGTGCTGGGGGCATCCGTCCCTACTCCTCCTTCTAGAGGCTCGTCCACCATTTCCTCCTCATCACACATCTGTGTGGTTGCCAGTGGTCCAGACGTCTTCGTACCCATCACAGCCTCTGTGCTGACATACATCTGACCCAGCTCCTAAGGGGCTTCTCATATTAGACCGTGTGGACCCTGGGGTCCTATGGGTGACACCCCACACCACAGTGGCAAGAGACCAGCTTTCGGTCCCAATTTTGCTACAGACACTGGACATGGGACCCAAGGAAAATCCCTTTCCTTGTAGGATTTCAGGGTCTCCTCTGGAAAGGAGCATGGTAATGACTGCCACATCTATCTAGGTCAGAGGGCTGGAATCTGAGGGCTGAGGATTGGAGCAAACAGCTGGGCATGCAGTGGGCAGGGAGGAGGACCCTTTGGTCCTGGACTTGCAAATATCACACGAGATAACATCCGGTTCTTAAGAAAGTTGCCTCTTACAGCATATTCTCTGTTAAGTGGTACCTCCTGTAGTAGGAGAGCGATCTCAAGAAATAACCACATAAAATTTGTTCCTGAAAAGGACACTTCCGTTACGCTATAAATGTATTCCAATTTGGGCCACATTTGATGAATCTCCTCTGAAAGTTTAAAAAAACTTTTCGCTCCTGCTAAGAGCATTGTTTTCAAAAGAGGGAAATGAATATGTGCCCTGACGGAGGGGAGCTCATGTCCATTTAAGTTCCCCGTCACCATCCTTCAGTTAGCCCTCATGAAGGCCATGTTCACTGCTGCCAGATCGTCCTTGTACACCACGCACAGGAGAGCCGATTTTACCCCTAGAGGCAGTGGGAACCGTTTTAGAGTGGTGAGTCAGGAGAGTAACATTCCTACACTCCCTCTTAGCTTGGAGTAGAGGCTGGATGGCGACGTGTATGAATTAAATATCTTTGGACAAATTTGGAAATCCAGAACACACCCCTGCTCGTGGGCTGGAGAGCTGGGAAAGATGTAAAAGCTATTATGTGGGTAGGGTCAGAGTTGATCAAACTTTAAATTACTGGATGGGAGAAGGGAAGAAGAGAAGGGGGTCAAGTGCGACTCCATGTTTGTTATTGACCTTCTTAGAGTAATTTCTCAAGAAGCCAGACTGCAGAGCCAGCGAAGGTGGGAGCAGAGTGAGGAGTGTGGACAGCTCTTTGGAGGAGCTTGTCTGTATGAAGGGGCTGGAGGGGGAGAGAGGGGTGAGGGAGATTTTTCTTCTCTTTTTTAAGGTTTGGGAAGCCTGGGCATATTTATATGCTGAGGGGAGGGGTCTTTAGTGAGGGGAAGCCTGGAAGCACAGAATACAGAAGTGAAAACTGATGGGCAAGACTCCCGAGTGATGCTTGGTACAGAGGAAAGTGGAAGCAGGGACATCTTCCCCCAAGGAGGAGGACACGGTAAAAAGAGATGCGGGGGCTTCTAAATCTGTGGAAAGGACTTCCCTGGTGGCACAGTGGTTAAGAATCCACCTGCCAATGCAGGGGACACGGGTTCGAGCCCTGCTCCGGGAAGATCCCACATGCCGCAGAGCAGCTAAGCCTGTGCGCCACAACTGCTGAGCCTGCGCTCTAGAGCCAGCACTCCGCAACAAGAAGCCACCGCAATGAGAAGCCCGCGCACCGCAGCAAAGAGTAGACCCCGCTCGCCTCAACTAGAGAAAAGCCCGGGTGCAGCAACAAGGACCAAGTGTAGCCAAAAATAAAATAAATAAATTTAAAAAGAAGAATGGAATGAAGGGAAGGGTTAAGCGGGGAGGTTGAGGTGCTCAAGGTGAACCACTCGAGGGACTGGACATCGTGATAAGGCCAGACAGAAGATGGCAGGTGATTGAGGGAGCTGAAAAGACACAGGCTGTGGTCAGACGTTAGATTTTAAGATTTCAGAGCCAGAAAGTTTGTGAGTGACCTTAAGATCCTGGGTGTGGCAGCTGATGTGGAGGTAAAAGTGGTCACTGGCACGTCAGACACAGTATAAATGCTTTGGGTGGATTTTCTCATCAAATCTCATAACAATCCCTATTTTACAGAGGAGAAGCTGAGGCACGGAGGGAAGAAGCGGCTTGATCCAGGAGCCACAACAAGTCATTGCTGGAGGCTGGGCTGTGAAGGTAGGTGATGTTTTCCGCTCTCAACCGCTGTGCATAACACCCTGATGGCAGATGGCTGAGTCAGCTCTGTGCACGTGCGTGATGCTGTCCCCCAGGATTATGGCTGGTTGGGGTGGGGGGAAGATGATAAAACAGGGACTGAGTCTTCTGTGAAACGTTGACCTGGTCCCAAATGACAGCTGAAGTGTCACTCTGCCCCACCAGCTCCACCACCATCCATACTGGCCAAGTCAGCTCTGGGCTTCAGAGGGCTGATAAGCTTCCCGTTGGGTATATTACTCAGCCTTGTGGGGGGCACTCAGCTTCCTGGTGCCGAGGCTCTGTGTCTGTAACCAACTGGAGGCCAGCCCCGGCACAGGGTTCAAGTCACAGCCATCAGTGGTTGGAACTGGAGCAGGGGAGGGAACAGCCTTGACGTGCACTGCTGCTATCACAGAGGGGAGTGTCTCCCACAGGAAAAGCACAGCTGAGCAGGGCGTGCGTTGATCTGGGGGAGTGGGGGACTTCTGTGCTCTTTACCACACTCCCCCATCAGGCCAAGATGTACAGTCTCCCTGGGGCCATATTTTCCAAGAGGTGTCGGTGGGTGCCCCAGATGCATTTTAGATCACGTGGTCACTTTCTTTGGAATAATCCTCCTGGTGCCGTCCGGGTCCAGGCGAATGGTATGGAGAATACTCTGGTTGTTCATCACCTTTGTCCAGTTATCTCAGTTGGTTCTTTTTTTTCCCCTCGTTCTGGTTGAAAGCCTTTTTCCTCTCTGTTTGACCCATCATTTAAGAGCACAGCGTGGGGCGGTAGAAATATCTATATTCTCTTGTTTATTTGGCGACTAGTCTTTGGATCCTTCAGAAAATACATGGAACATGGGTTTTGGAAAAAGGTGGGCCTAGGTTTAATCCTAGTTGTGCTATCCTTGTGGGCAGGGGCCACATCGTGACGTACTTTGGATGTCACAAACGAGCTGTTTTTAAACCTGTAACTGAGAGGGGCGCTCTGTGGCCATGGGGGAGTTGCTTATACTCTTGGACCCTCAGTTTCCTTTTCTTTGCCCTGGGCTTTGGTAACAACTTGGCCCACTGTTCACAGAAAGCACGGAGAAAATATTGGTAAAAGCGTGGCACTGTGCCCGGCCTATGCATCCAAACCTGTTGATTTCTCATCTCCTAGATCCCATACATTTTTTAACTGACAGGGAAATGCCGTTTCCCCAGAAGAACTGGTGTGCTGGTTGCATTGCAGTGGCCTGCAGGGTTGCATTTTTTGTGCCTGCATGGTGGGCGCCACGTTGACACTGATGGCAAAGGTCATTGCAGCCATGGGTGCCCGTCAGTCCAATTAACCCAGCTGAAAGATGGCGTTTTGGATGGAGCAGAAAGAGAGCTGTTAAGAGCTCATTTCAGAGCTCACTGCTTTAGCTCCTAGCAGCAAAGCTCTGGCCCCCCTCCTACCCCTAGTTCTGCTGGTCTGGAACAGGCCTGGTCGGGGGATGTGGTGGGATCTGCTTGGCCGGCGTTTGCACGATAATCCTTGATGCTGGGATTGAACTAGGTGTGAAGTAGTCCGTGATGCCTTACCGTTCAGGAAACTGCAATTGCATTCTTCACACCAGATACATTTTCCAGATGATCCAAGCCTTTTCTCTGCTGGCAGCCTCCGTTTCAGCATTTCTAGACCTGGAATAAGGTCATGGGCTCCAAGGGGGCCCATGCCCACTGTGGCTTTGCGGGAAGTCCGTATTCTGTCTCGGCCTTGCCGGCCGCTTGAGCTTGGATGTTGTATCATCGGGCTGCATGTCATGTTTCTTCTCGCACGTGGCCTGACACTTGTTCAAACAGAAGAGGCACTGTGGTTCTGGGTAAAGAGCAAAGGGTTTTGAGCGATGCCGCCTGGGGTTGGTGCCTGGCTTTCAAGCTCTCTGAGTCTCTGTTAGGCCAACTCCACACGGTGCTTGTGAAGTCCAACCACACAAATGAGTGTGAAGACGCCAGGAACGGTGCAAAGAGCTCTGCAGATATTACTGTTTTATTTATGATTATCCTTCAATTTACAGACCCATACCTACATTTTGATCTTAGGCTACGAGAATGTCACAGCTTATTTGTTAAAATATCATTAGTCTCTCAGGCACCTGATAGAGGAGTAAAAATGGCTTAATATCTACACGCTCGTTATTTACCTTTAAATGCAGGATTCGGTTGGTCTGGTTAGGTGGGCTGCGGCATGAGAGGGAAGTTTTGAGAATCTATTTACAGACTGTTTTTTCTTTTCTTTTTAGTTTTGTTTAAAAAGTCAGTGCATCATCCTCAAAGACTAATGGAAATTAAGTGACTGAAGTTCCCAATCTTGTCAATGTTAACTAAAAAAACAGCGCCCGAACTGTCAGATTCGATGCACTGGGAATGGTAGGAAGAGTCAGTGATGGGGCTTCAGAGCGGAAGCTGGTAATTACCGAGGTTCCCCTTCTCCCTTGTCTCTGCCCACCCACAGCAGCACCCTCAGCCTGGACCCTCTATCCTCACTGCATCCTCCTCTCCTCAGGAATCTGTCGTGGCTCCCTATCGCCCCATCGGTCCTCCAGGGTCTGGATCGTGCCCTCACTCGTCGACACTTTTCCCCCGGTTTTCTCCCGCTCACGATCTGTGTTCCGGTGTTTCTGTACTGCATCCTCTTCAAGATTTACCGTCAACTTGCATGTTCATTTTTGTAAGACTAGCACCTCTGAGGCACACCTCTGGCAGAGCACTGCCAGCACCGAGCCGTTTCCTGCCATTTCTCCTACAAGAATGACCTACCTTCTAAATATTACCCAGTGGCAGCCCCACTTACTGCAGAGATTGGTCCTAAATGGTCCAGACAGGAGGATCACGCCCCTTTAGGTAATTCATTGTACCAACTCCTAGCCCGTTGGAAAATTCTCAGGGTGAGTTGCTTTAGAAGACAGTGAGATTCTAGTAACTGTGTCCCAACAGATCCCCGTTAGGAACAGCTGCCCCTCTTAGTAACCTTCGTTTGGCCACTACCTGCATACCTCTTCTATCCTATAGACTGTGAACAAGCTGGAGCATATCTGATCCTGTATAATCACATACGTCCTGTCATAATGTCTGCACAGAACATCCCTTCAGTGAAACTCACCAAATGCTTTACTATTATGGCTCCTCGTGGGTCTTCAGAGGCCCAGGTCCTTGAATCAGGGACCTCCCCAAATGTCGGTAATGCAAGCTATCCCTCTCTGGCACGTACGAAGTAGGACTGGGGCACGAGGGCGGTGATGAGAAGAGGTCTGTTTAGAATGGTGTGTAAGTTTTTGGTTGCTGAAACAACTTACTACAAGCTTAGGGACTGAACACAACACAAACTTACTATCTTACGTCCTGTCAGAAGTCTTGACATCGTCTCATTGGGCTAAAATCACGGTGTCAGCAGGGCCGCATCTACAGAGGCTCTAGGGGAGAATCCACTTCCTTGCCTTTTCTGGCTGCTAGAGGTTGCCTGTATTACTCGGCTCACTGTACCCCTTTTTCATCTTCAAAGCCAGCAGCGTTGCATCTCTCTGACTGTTCTTCCACCATCTCTCCGCCTGACGCTCCCTTCTGCGCCACTCTTACTTTTTTTTTTTTTTTTTTTTGCGATACTCGGGCCTCTCACTGCTGTGGCCTCTCCCACCGCGGAGCACAGGCCCCGGACGCGCAGGCCCAGCGGCCATGGCTCACGGGCCCAGCCGCTGCCGCGGCATGTGGGATCTTCCCGGACCGGGGCACGAACCCATGTCCCCTGCATTGGCAGGCGGACTCTCAACCACTGCGCCACCAGGGAAGCCCCACTCTTACTTTTGAGAGCCTTTGGGATTGCGTTGGGCCCTTCTGGATAATCCAAGATAATACTTTTATTTTAAGGTCAGTTTATTAGCAATCTCAATTCCAACTGCAACCTTAATTCCCCTGTGCTGTGTAACCTATTTACAAATTCCAGGGATTAGGACGTTTTTGGAAGAGTCAGTGTTTTGCCTATCACAAATAGAGACTAGGAAGTATGGTGCCCAGATCCACTTTGCCTTTACCCAGAGTGAAAGCATTCAAATATGTAAAAGACGTCCACACTGAGGTCAAAGCTGGTGAGAAAGTACGGGCCACGGCCAGGATAGAATCCCTGGCACCAACCATGAACCACCCACGCAAACAACACACATTTACTGATGCCTGGTACATACTAGAGATTCTATGGCAACTGTTTATCATCATGGAGCGTGAGAGAAAAGGACATAAGGAGACAAGACACTGCGATGAAGGCTTCAGAGAGGAGTGGGCACATCAGCTGACTCTTGAAGGAGACATAGGTCAGGTGAAGATGTTCTCTGGGCAAAGTGGGGAGAGCGTTTCTGGCAGAGGTCAGAGCATGGACAAAGCCTAGAGGTGTAGACCAGCGCAGCATCTTCCAGAACCAGCCAGTAGTTCTCTTTTTGCCATGTTGGACCCTGTGGAGGCCTGCTGGGATCATGACTTCTCAAACACCAATTATGTCTGGAAGGCTGTGGTCCAAGGCATTTTTGCTGGCAGTAAGCAAGGTCTTGCAAATCAGAGGGAGCACACAGCTCTTCTTAAAACTGAAAGTGTTTATGCCTGACGTGAACCCAAATTTTATCTAGGGAAAACAAAATAGTGACTTTTGGAGACAAACCAAACAAAACCAGAGTCATCCAGGGAAAGATAACCCACTTCCATGGAACAGTAGCCTGGTTTGGGCCAAATTCTGAAGCAAGCTTCCTGCTAAGGCCATTGGCCGTAGAATCCATGTGGGATTGCATCCCTTAGAGATTTAACTTGTTTAAAAGTAAGCAAATAAAATTCAGGGGAAGAAAAAGAATCAGTTTTTTGATGTGATTTGACCAGAGATGTTTGGAGAACAGTTGATGGTGGAAAATGATAAGAGGTAAGCAGGTGTTAAAGGCTGAACCGTGCTTCCTCAAAATTTGTGTGTCGAAGTCCCAACTCCTGGGACCTCAGAATGTTACTGTGTTTGGAGATACAGTCTTCAAAGAGGTAGCGCAAATAAGATGAGGTCATTAAGGCAGGCCCTAATTCAATGTGACGGTTGTCCTTATAAAGGAAGTTAGGACACAGACACGTGGAAGACCATGTGAAGACACAGGGGAAAGATGATCACCTATAAACCAAGAAGAGAGGTCAACCCTTCTCACAGCTTCATCTCAGACTTCTAGCCATACAGAGCTAGAAAAAAAATACATCTCCATTGTTTCAGATACCCAGTCTGTGGTGCTTTGTTTTGGCAGCCCGAAAACAAATATAGTAGGTCATAAAAATCGTAAGAGTCATTGAATGCCAAGAGCTAGTTGCTGTGATGTATCGCTCAGATCTTCCCTCAGGTCTGATGGCCTTCTTCCTCCAAGTGCTGGGAATACTACTGGCAGACAGCCCCCAGCTATCAGCTTCTTTCAGGAATTTGCCTTGGATCGAGCTACCTTGTCCCAGGTCATGCCCCCTCTCTCCGGGTGGTCTGTATCCAAGACTTGTTGCCATGTACGTATTAAGGCTTGGTCCCTTTGCCCAACTTGGTTCAACTCTTGAAAGGTCATCTGGCTTTGGAGCTTCCCTTGGAGTTGACTGAGGCCTTTGTTAGGACTGCATCATACCTTCTCAGCTTCTCTTCAATTCTTCTTCCTTCCCCCACTTCCCTTCCACATGGATTGATCCCAAGGGCATTCCCTAATACACTTCTATTTATTTATTTATTTTTGGCTGTGTTGGGTCTTCGTTGCTGCACGTGGGCTTTCTCTAGTTGCGGCGAGCGGGGGCTACTCTTTGTTGTGGTGCACGGGCTCCTCATTGTTGTGGCTTCTCTTGTTGTGGAGCACGGGCTCTAGGTGCGTGGGCTTCAGTAGCTGTGGCATTTGGGCTCAGTAGTTGTGGCTCTCGGGCTCTAGAGCGCAGGCTCAGTAGTTGTGGCGCACGGGCTTAGTTGCTCCCCAGCATGTGAGATCTTCCTGGACCAGGGCTCGAACCTGTGTCCCCTGCATTGGCAGGCAGATTCTTATCCACTGAGCCACCAGGGAAGTCCCCTAATACACTTCTGTATGTTAACTGTTGTCTCAGGGTCCCTGTCTGGAAGAATGCAACCTGTGACATCATAATAAAGAAATTGGGCTTTGTCCTGACAGCATTGGGGAACTGTTGAAGCATTGTATTCTGACGTGGTGTGATTTGCAGTGTGGCTGGTTTGACGGCTAAATTAAAGAGGATCAGACAGAAGCAAGTAGACCAGTCAGACAGGGTGGAGGGTAGGCAAAACGGAAGGTGATAGAGGCCTGGCTGTAAATGGTTATTCGTCACCTAAGGCTTCTCCTGGAGCCTCTACCTGCTGGGAAGCTCAAAACCATTCCAGTATATGAAGTGCATTGGCCTGGTTTGACTGGCGTTTACATCTCACTCAGAACATTGAAGGGAGCTCAGGTCTGGTCTGCTTTCCAAGACGTGAGAGCCAAACAAGACTATAGGTGAATACCTCGTGGGTGAAAAATAAGAGCTTAATGCTCCAGGTGTATCCTCAGGGATTTAGATACGAATCAGAGGATAAAATACGAAACTTCCTCCTTACCCCCTGCAAGGGCAAGTGTCGCAGGAGCTTGATCTGACGGGATGCGAGCTCTCCCACGCCAGCCTCAACCACCTATGGCTCTTCCCTCACATCACACCATAACTGAACCCTGAACGCTTGACAATGCAGCTCCTCTGTCTGGACTACATCCCCTCTTTCTCCGTGCCCTTCATTTACCTTATTCATCACGTAAGTCTCTTTTCTGCATTTATTGCTTCCAAAAAGCCTATACCGATGCCTCCCTCAGGCTGGGTTAGATATATTTTTGCTGTTTTTTTATAGTCTTTTTGGGTTTTTTTTGACCATTAGACTGTAAACTTCAGGACAGTAGAAGCTATGTCTTCTTAGGGACTTGGAGCAAAAGAAGCCCTGCATTCTTCCCATTCAAAGTTTGACCATTAATGAATATATACACAAAGAGCTGATTATTGAATGGGGATCCCTTTATCTACTTTGGTAACGCTTGCAGAACACTCAGTAACCGTCAAACCTAGAGATTCTAGTGAACTGTGTAGGAGCTTGTGGCTTAGACTTGGGACCAAGTGGTATCTCCTACTTGTTACATTATATTATGTATTTAAACTTTAGGATCTGCAGACGTGCGCGAACTATGAGAAAAGCAGCATGACTTGTAGACTCCAGATTCCTAACCTTGTGAAATAGGACTGCAGGCCTGCCTGCATCAAGCATAGAAATCAGTAGGGGAGTAGAGAAGGGGCAGAGAGGGCGAGTGGTGGGTTTGTCTTCTGAGAGGGGTCCTGACCTGCTGGTTTCAGAATAGCAAGGCAGGAAGGAGGAGGAGAGTGTGTGGTGCCAGAGCCTGGATGGCAGAGGGCAATTGAGTCTAAATTGACCGGTTGGGTTAGACATTCCTCCTTCCACAGGAATCGGGGAGTAAGAAGGCAGAGAGAGGCCCAGTGTTCCCTCTAAGGCATTTCCCTGCATGGGAAAAGTGGATGGAAATGTGGCCTTTACGAGATAAAGTGGGAACACGGGGGAAAGAGCACACGTGAATTGCCATCCAGGTCTCTTTTGATTTTCATGTCCGCAGAACCCAGTATGAGACTGGCCCGAAGTGGGTATCAGCCTGTGCTTACTGATGGGACGGATGAGTGGGTCACTAAGTGGTTAAGGAGTGACAGTTGCTGATAGATGTGCGGTTCTGCACCTTTCCTTGTTTCTTTCAGTTACTAATTAATGTCCTTGGGCCTGGGTAGTATTATAAATGTAACTCATCCTCAACTTTGCAGGCCTGTCACTGAAAGCCCCCTCAAAATCTCTTGTAATCTCACCTTTAGCCACATCCATCATGCGGGTGTGCTGTTATCTGAAATGAGCTCCTGCTGGGTGGGCAACGGGATGTGGCCAGAAGGGGCGACTGGGAGCCTGGCTGTGCTGCTGTCCCAGGGCTCCTTGTCCATGGGATGATGGAGTGAGCTCTATGTGGGACCAAGCAGGCCTTGGTATCTGACAAGGGTCAACACTGTAGACAAGTTAAAGGCAGGGAGCGGATGGAAATCGGCGGCAGATAGGTGCAGTGGCGTGGCTGTCTGTGCTTCATCCACTTACGGCAGAATGGAAAGAGGATGGGTGCCCCGAGTGACTGGGAAGAGACTGACCAGGGGCTGTGGCCCCTTAGAAGCAGATAAGGATTCAGGAGAGGACTAGAAAGGCTGGACAGGAAAATGGAGGCCAACGCCCCACGGTGGGGTTAGGAGGGGACTGTTGGAAGGAAGGCAGGGTCCCTTCTGGGATCCACCGTATGCAGCCAGCTCCTGTGTGGGTTGCTCTGAGTGACTTGAGTTTGAAGGGTGTGCTGGTTCCCTACATTTGGAGGAGATAAACTAAACTCTTTACTCTTCTGGGGTACATGCGTGATGAGCTTCTGAGGTCCCCCCTTCAATGAGGACTTACTGTCCCAGCTGCCAAAGGACTGTTGGCAGACAGCCTTGCTATCTGTCAGCCTCCTTTTGCAGAAACACACACCTGAGATCTCGCGCCTTCTTGGGGTGCCCGATCTAATATTGAATAGTCGCCATGGGAGTATAAAGTATTTGAGCTCAGCTTGGAGCAGTGCCGAAGGGTCAGTCCTAACTCCACAGCTTCCCGTGGGGTCAGCAAAATCCGTCACTGGGTTTGCTGAATGTCTCCCTCTGCTCCCTACTTCTGTTCCCTTCCCTTCCCCACGTTTTGATCTGAAGTTCATCTTAATAAACATCCAGCTTGCTCAACAGCTCAGCATTTGCTTCCTGGGCAACCGGACCCGTGACTGTCCCCTTGTATAGTGTGTTCTCATCTGGTTTGGGAAGAGCCTGGAGTGGGTGAGGTTGAGTGTGAAGGGGCGGGTCTGGGAGTGATGGGAGAAGGGGGTCAGGCTTGCACAAGATTGGATCTAGAGTAAAAGTCCCCCAACAGAATTCGTTCAAGACCTGGTTGATGGTACCAGTGACATCTTATTGCAGTGATGCTCAAAAGGAATGCTGAACTGTGGAATAGGGTGATGGTGGTGACCCAGAAGCAGATGGCTCATGGTATGTGGACAGAATGACTCGTTGGAGCCTGGGCCCACTCTTGGGAAACAGTCTCTCTCGTGCAGTCGGGTGGTCCATCAGTCAATAGATATTTCTAGAGCTCTTCTTTGATGAAGTTTGGAAAGTTGCACAACAAATTCTTAACGTTGCAAATATAATACAGTTGTCATGGTTATAGCCATTAGGGTGGCCTAGAATGTGCAAGTATGGGTTTGAGTCCAATCTCTTCTGGAGAGGAAGGAGGCAAACTGGAGAGAATATTATGAATTCTGAGTGTCAAACCCCTATTCCTCAGATTTGTCATAGAAACTGAAAAAATTTCTCCTTTTGTCATGCCTCCATCCCGCACAGCCTCTGGGAAGTTACACTCCTCGTATATTAATTTCTTATGAATAAGCAATTCTTTGAGTACCTCCTATATGCCAGATTCCCTGCTGAAAACCATGGGCCACCCTTGAATAGCTCTCAGATTCCTGTGAGAGGCAGACACAGAAATAAGAGAAATAATGGTGGCATTGGGGTTCTGTTAAGTGGTTTATGATTAGAGAACTGAAGAACAGTTATGCATGGCTCACAGCCATAGCCACCCACAAAGGTCCAAGTAAGGTGTATGCATGGCACAAACACAAGGAAAGGGAGCAAAAGGCCACAGGGTGACAAAATTCTGTTAACTGGGCAGAGAAGACCCAGAAAGCCAGACTGAGTCCTGTTGGGCTTCCCCTCGTCCTAACACACTAAGGATTCACATGAAAGCGAGTCTTGGAGTCTGCTTTGTCTCCGATCTCTCCACGCTCCACACATAAGGTTCACACAGGGAATTGTAGGCATTTGGTGCTGCTGGAAATTGAAGACAGCAAAGCATTAAGAGATGAGACTAACCACCTGGGCAGGTTCCGGGTCATCAAGGACCAACCACCGTGTTGTCACAGAGTTTCTCATTTGCCCTGAGAACAAGTGGCTTGAAATTGTATATTCATTAGAATCACCTGGAGAGGTAGAAAAGCGGTGGCTCCATGGTCTAATGCTAGACAGTGGCTCTCAAATGGGTAGGGGGCAGTGAGAAATGGTTGGCAGGGCCATTTCTGGGAGAGTCAGGGCTCTGGGTCCCCCAGCTCTTAGGTGTGGACTCAGGGGAATGATGGGGTTTGAATGTCACATCCTGGGCGGCCAAGTCCGCTGGGATCAGGTAGACCAAGGCTGTCAGTGATGGAGATGCCACATAGGAATAAGAGCTTTACATGAGAGCCCAGCGTCATTTCCATGTCCTCACATTGCCTTGGCCCTAAGGGTGTTAGGAGAAACTGGGAAAACTTTCAGATGTTCCAACCAACCCAGTAAGGAGAAATCATTTCCTCGCAAGATCACTGGTCCCATTCTGGGGTCATTTGGCTGTTAGAAACTCCTCCCCCACCCCATGCCTTCCACCCATTGGTTCCTATTCCATCCCTAAGTGTTGATGGGATAAGCCAGAATTGATACTTGAGGCCTGTTTTCGCTGAAGTTAATAATCAATGAAATCTTCAGTCCGTAGGCACAGGGCAAAATAAATAGTCATCTGAAGGTGACCAACCCTAACTTAACGAGGGTGATTCATCGCTTCGGGCGAAGTGCTGTCGGCCCCAGATATTGGAATCAGATCTTTAGCAGGAGGATGGGGCTGCCTGTGGGGGAAGAGAGTGGGAATATACACGGGACCTCGATGCATTAGTTCTGCTGATGGCCCTGCACACAAGACGTGGACCCCCTCAACAACAAAGCTACCACTGAGCTACATTTGTAGGTCACATTTGGATGGGAAATGATTCATGAAAATATGTTTGATGTCCAAAAACAAAAGTACTGATTATCCAGTGAAGAAAGTATTAGGAAGCTCACTAGGAAATACGTTTTTGTCCTTGCACTGGCCCAAGCATCACAGTTGCCATCCACACCACACAAAATGCAGATACAGTTGTGAAATGAATTCTGAAAATGGAGTCCCTCAAGCTTTCTGGTTCCCATGCCAACTGTGTCCATTTGATGTCACTTGGATCACGATTGCAGGAAAAGTACTTCCTGTTCTAGCACTTCCATAGCTTCCTAAAGGATGGGACTGACACTCTGTACATTTTTGGTGTGAAAAAGAAGGTTCTATTGTTGAAGCCCCTTTTGTGAGACACTTCATTACTCACAGCTGAAAGCATCTGTGTTCTTCCTCCAGGCAACTCCTGCCTTTTGTGGGATCTCCCTCCCAGCAAATCTTTCCTCTTTAGCTTGTTCAGGGTCTCAGCCTGAGAGCTCATGTAAGCTCTTTCTCATCCCACCTCCTCCAGAGCCTTCCCCCCCTCTTCTTTTCACCCCAGACTTACTGAGCTGAGTTGTACACTTGCTTCCTTGGCTTTCTGATACTGTGTCCCCTCTTCCCTTTGTAAGATGACTGCCCTCCCTCTATTGGAACCTCTCTTGAAAGGCTTTGGAAAGGTCCAAGTTGCCAAACCCAATGGCTCCATTTCAGCACCCCTGAGCTGGTGCTCTTCACTTTCTCTCTTTTCCCCAGAGCTTTACCTTCGGTGACATTCAGGAATCCCTTGGGCTGTGCCCCACATCTAAGCTCTCTCTCCTCTCGCCCTCCTTCACTCGCCTAAAAGCCAGTTTCCTCTCAACATATTGGGATCTCTTCTTCTCCTTCTCTGTAGTATATCCTTTGTTGATGTCTTATCTGGGTTTCAAGAAAGACCTCCATGTTGGAGTTTCCCCCCGCCACCCCCATCTCCATGCCAGGTCCTTAGCTGTAGACCTGGGAGATCTCAAAGCCCACTGGACACCTCAACCTTCGTGTCTGGTTGTACCTCAAATACAGCATGTCTGAAACCAAGCTCTCTGTGTTCTCTCACGAACCTGTTTCTGTGAGGGCCTGCTGACGGTGCTCTGGCCTGGTCTGGGGGCCCAGGCTATGGCATGTGTCTCAGTTTTACTCCCAGATCCCTTTACTGAGCCAGAGCCCTGCTACTGGTCCCTACCATGTCAGAACAAGGCAGAAGTCGGGCTGCTTGCACACCAGGCCCTCTGGGTGCGGAAGTAACGCTTTCTCAGGGTCTGACTGAGCCTGTGGTGACTCCCAGGACCTTGAGTGGAGCTGAAACGTTGAGCAACAGTTTTGTGTCTCCTGCCATGGGGCGAGGAGAGATGGAGAATTGGGGAAACAAGGAGGCCCTGAATCTTGATGTATTCACCCTGTGTGTCACCTCTGTCCTCCTCTCACTAAGATACAGAGTCTCTGCAGGCGAGAATGTTTCCTCTGCTTCACTGCTGGATCCTCAGCACCCAGGAGAAGGCTTGGCGGGACCTCAGTAAACCTTCGTTGAAGGAGTATATTGAATTAGTTAAGCCCATTCTCAGCAGATTCAAATACAGAAATAGAAATCGATCCCAGCAACTTGAGGTTCTTGGGTGGTTCACTTCTGTTTAGTTGAGGTTTTCTATTTCAGCCCTCTGGTCCTGGAGCATCACTGAGGTCAGTGAACCAAGGGGAGGCTCATGGCTTCTTCAGCGAGGGGGTTTCTGAATAGCCTCTGGCCAAATAGTATTAGAAAACCCTCAAAATATGCATATCAAGTATGAACACAATGCAGCCGTAATCAGGGACTTTGTTTATAAATCTGAGCTTAATTTCTTTTGTATGAAGAGAAGGTGAGAAAACCTTACAGCCAGTAGAGCGACCACATCAGTGACCTGAACAGATATGTGAGTTGATTGGCACCTTGAAATCGCTCCTAACTTGTCTTCCCTTGTCAAAATTGCATTTGCATCTGTATTGGAGAAGATCTTTTTTGTGTGGCAAAAGTGTAAGTCCGGGGACACATGAGATAACTAGATGTTGCCTGCTGTTGGCGGTGGGGAGCACTGCTGAGAACCCAGGCCGGCAGCTGGAAAGGCATTAACCGGACTTTAGGGAAGTCCATGCATGATGAAGTGCCATCGCAGATGGAAACAAGCCCCCTTGGGTTTGGGGTTCTTAGGGAGCTTTCAGGGCGTGCTATCCTGTTCTCCCCAGTCAGGCCCCAGGCTTACCAGGGACCTCGCTTGGTTTGGTGCTTTATAATATTTCCTGAAGGTCTTTGCTTCGTGACAACACATGGACTGACTGAGGCTGCCTGGATCCCCACCAAGACATGTTCTTGGGAGGGGTTTCCATGTCACTCTCAGCCCACAGTGATAGGTGACCTGCAGAGGAGTTCTGATCTTCATGGGGCAATTGTACACCTTTTAGGCCCAGTGGTTCTGGAAAATGTCTCTTTTCTGGACAGGTCAGGTCCTTCTCTTCACTGTTCCAGCCTCTTCTCATTTCCCCGATTCTCTTTTCCCCATGCCTCATGTTGGAGCATCACTTCCTTGTCCTGGGTAATCCCTAGACTTTGCAATTATACAAGAAAACAAAGCTCTCTCTTTACTGACAGTAACTGGGTCCACTAAACCATTGCAAGCTTATTAGTAGACGCCCCAGACTGCAGTGGGTACCCATGTGCATTTCCATTTGCCTCATCGGTGAATGAGAGGAACTGTCTCATCACAGCCTTGCCAGCTTGGAGTTTTATCACTTTTTATTAGTCTTTGTCAAATTAAAAGACAACTATTACTGGTTCAGTTTTCTTTCTTTAATTATTCAAGAGAGTGAGCAATTTTTCATGTGTGGATTGGTCGTTTGCATTTCTTCTTTTGGGTCTTACCTTTAAGCTCTGTGAATTAATGTTTTTGGTTTTTCCCTGGATGGATTCGTACATCAAAGCCGCCAGCCGCCAGCCCCACATTAGTGCGTTTGCGCTGCATTGCAGCTGCGTGCCATCCTCTTCTTGTTAACCATGTGCAGAAATCAGTCTGGACTCAAAACTCAACAGGAGTGTGGAGACGGAATGTCTGCTGTTATTTCATTCATGCATACATATATGTGCACACATATGTACACATTACATATACGTATATATTCAAATACGTGTGTACCTATATTCAGTATGGTTCTATATTCAACTTAAAGTGTGTGTCAGACTTTAATGGGGAAATATTAGGAGCTATAACTTTAGTGAAGGGTATTCTCAGGTTGAACCAATATGAGGGCCCGTGAATCAAAAACTATTTTCACAAGTTGCTCTGTAAATCCCCTAAAATTAGTCTCTGGATTCAGTATTACAGAGAATGAGCTGGTCTTCCATGGTGGCCCCTGATGCCCTTCTGATTACATGTTGGAATGCCCTTCTGGTCTCTTTGCCCTCAACCAGCCACTTCCCATGTCAGGTAGAAGGGTAGGAGTGTTCGGGTGACTGGCGCTTTAAGTGATGGGCTCAGGTGTTTCTTCCAAATCCATGATGCTCTCTTTATGCCGCTTCCTGCAGAGGTGGGTTTCCCCAGCTAAAAAATGAACACGTGACCAGCACTCTTTTCTTCCGTGGATATTAGCATCTATTTCTGGGGTCTGTGTGGGGGGCGTGTTCTGGGCAGGGTGGGGTGCTTCCAGCCCCAGGGGCCCCTGGAAGTGCTGTGGGCCAGACAGAGCTTTACCTACAAAGTAAGGTTTGATACAGACAAGATCCATGAGGGTTAGATGATTTTACTACCATTTTACAAATGATGAGCCTGTGGCTCAGAGACGTTAACTGACTTGGTTTACGTCACACAGGTAATGAGGACTGGGACTCGGGTACTTCTTTACCACCATTACTTCCCCCACTATTACCTTATTGTTACTACCAGTACTACTACTACTACTGTTAGTACCATTACAACTAGTAGCACTACTTGCTGCTGTTGCTACTACCACTATAATTACTAATTTTACTACCATGGGTACTAGTCCTGCCATGCTTACTAGTATTATGACTATTATATTACTAACATATGACTCCTACTCATGACACAGTCTTGAGTTATGGAGTGCGTATTCTGTGTAAGGTCGAGACTAAGCCCTTTCAAATCTATTTTGTTTAATTTTCAAAACAATTCAGTGAGATTTAGGATAGTCTTTACCCCAGAGCTGACGGGTTGCCCCACATTGTGGGGTAAACGTCGGCATCCCTGATCTACAAGAAAAGGACAGGAGGTGGACATTGGTTAAACCAGGAGCTAGTTTCCGTGAGTCCTAACACATACTCATGTATTTATCTTAGGTTTGGGATTAAAACAAATTCAGCCTATTTTCGCTGGAATTTTTGCTTAGACTGGTCTCTGCAGAATTCAAGTCAGGTAAGGTCTCCAGAAAGAAGGGATAATGCTTCTGTCAGGAAGAAGAGCGGTGCCGGGTTTTGCCTGCTCCTCCCTTGTCAGGTGTTACGACAGATGTTCTGTGTGCTGTCTCTTTAATTCTCCTGCTGGGGGGGGCAGGTTTTGTCCACCCCATTCTACAGATCTGGAAGCTGAGGCAGAGTGAAGGCGAGGAGCTTGTCCGAGGTCCCATCTCCAGCCAGACACGGTCCATCTGGCCCCCCCTGCTTCGGTATGGGGCCTCTGCAGCAGAATTAACATGTAAATCAAAACGTAATTGGCTTTGTGTGCACAGTTTAGATAAGATTTACTTTTGAAGAATGACTTTGTGTTCTAACCCAGCAGGCCCAGCTCCAGGAGGCCCACTTGCACTTAATAACGGCAGGGGAGTGGGGCCATAAATATTGCTAACGATGCAGCTTGAATGAAACGCCCTATGAACCGTAATAAAACCCCCCGTGATTAATTCCAGAACGCGCTCTGTTCGTATTAGGCCTGCAGTGGCTCCCCTGATGAGATCTATACAGTGTGGCGGAGTGATCCTAATAGAAGTGTTATTATCTTTTAATCTTCGGGAAAATGCCAACTTCTCACATCCTTCACCAGGCCTCCTGCTTTATTTTCTTGGTGCAACCTTGAAGGCAGTTGTTTTCCCTGAAATGAAGATACATTAGAGTCTTTTCAAGGATTTATCAATAATAGGCCCCGTTCCTTCTTTGCAGGGCCCACGGCTAAAAGGCACATTTGTATGCGGCGAGCCAGAACTGGTCACGGTGACCTTTGCTGTCAGCTGCGATTCTCCCAGCAGACAAATGCCTCTGGAGAGTGATTGTTAGATATTCACGGGAGGGAGACGGAGAAGCGAGAGGGGGAGAGAAATAACACCACTAACAAATAACCAAGGGAGGGTTGAGGAAGCCAGGCGTGTCCCCTGTGTAGCGCTCCAGGCGGCAGAAATGGCCCTCATGGCCCCGGGCAGGAAGCTGGTGTCTTCTCCACCACTTCCACAGGTCTCCGGGACCAGAGCGTAGTGGAACTGGCTGGGAGCCCCGGAAAATGAAATGTCACTGCCCTGTAATGAGTGTCCAGGCAAGAAGGAAGGAGGACAAGGATCACTCAGCCTCACGCCTCCAGGGGTGCTGGACCTTCAGGCCCACAGGGGGCAGGAGAAGCTGTGGATGGGGTTTGGTGTCCTTGTGGTGGAGCTACGTGGGCCATGCCTGTTGGATGTGAAGATGAACCAGCTCATCAGTGACGATGCTGGGAAGTCTGTAAAGGGTACCAGCGCCGCTCCTGCGGTGTCCTCAATTCTGATGGAGGTGCCACACCAGGCCTGGCAGACAGCCCCAGAGAAAGGCAGCGGAGCCCATGGGATGGAGGAGGAGTCCTCAATGCCTTTCTTCTTCCTCCTTTGCTTAAAGCAGCGTGCACATCCCTGAAAGGCAGCCTTCTTTGGAGGAGCCTTGGCTATCATCTGGTCCCACCCTTATCTTATGCAGAAGGGGAAGCCAAGGCTACAGTGGGGAAATGACGGAGCAGCAGGGCTCACAGCAGGGTATCTAGAGGGCCATGTCTCCTGGGCTTCCACCCAGGGCTCTATCTCTTCTTGCTCAGTGCTGTCACTCAGGGACCCAGGCTCCTTCTATCTCGGGGCTCTGCCATTCATGGGGGCTTCTGAATCCTGCATTTTATCATCTGTGTCCAGCCAGCAGACAAATGAAGAGGGGCAAGGGAATGGAGGCTCTTGTGGGCAAATATGAGGACCCAGGAGTATGTTTGAGACCTCTATACCTTGTGTCCAATTCCATCAGTCAGGACTCAGTCACGTGCCCCCACCCCCCCAAAAGTCAGGTGCTGCGAAGTGTCATCCACCAGTGTGCCACAGAAGGAGGGGGCATAGAACTTGTGATCAACTAGCTTATCATGGCTGTAGCATCCTCATCTATAATACTAGGGGACAGACTACCCCCTTATTGGGCCACAGCAGGGACTATAAGGAAATGAAAGTCATGAGAGCTTCTGACAAGTAGTAGGTGCTCCATTAATGTTAATCCTGCCCCTTTGGTTTTGCCAGTCCCTCCTGTCATGGACTGGAGGCTTGAGCCCACGTCTGAGTTTCCCCTCCAACTCCGTGGGGCTAGATTCCTGGTGGCTGGGCTTGGCCCTTTGGTGGGATTAAAGGCGAGGTACCTTCCACATTCTGATGTGGCCTTGAAGACGGCCTTGCCTACTCAGCTCACTGGAGGCTGTTGGTGAGACTCTCCACCTGCCCATTGGCTCTCCCCTCCAGCCCCTGCCTCCTTCTATTTACGTCCCCCTGAGATGGTCTGTGATCTGATGCCAGCATATAATACCTGGCTCCTTAGAGTCAGCTTTGCCACACCCGGTGTGCTCCAGGGGCCACACTGAGCTGTCTGGTGTCCTGTGGGGGTGGGGTTACCTTTTGGCTCCCTCACTTATGACCTCATGACCTTAGGCAAGTGGCTTTGCCTCTTTGAGCCTCTCTTGGATTATAAGAATCCCTTAAAAAGGAGCAACCAACAGGCGGACTGTTAGGAGGAGGACACAAAATCATGGCTGTGAACTTGTTGAGCACAAAGCCCCACAGAGCAGCTGGGAGGGAGGGTGTGTCTCAGAAAGCGGCAGTGCACGCTGACGCCCCCTATGCTGACATCCCTCATTTTCCACAAATGGGAGGTCAGGGTGCTCTGTGAGGGTGATCATAGCGGCAGAATTGATAAGGAGGGGTTGGGGGACCAATATCCATAGAACACCACTCTCCAGGGTGGTGCTGAGGGATGTGAGGTCCCAGCACCTTCTCGTGCCCCTTCCCCTGGAGCCCAGCTGCGTCACTCACTCCTTTGCCTCTGGTCCAGACTCAAGGGATGCCATGGCAGTTCTGGGCTGAAGAAATCTGTGTTGTTGGCTGAGCCCAGAACTGAGGGGAGTTTTTAGTTTTGCAGGATGTTACTTCCCCAAACCTACCCTCTGCACCCTACAGAGCTTTTAGCACCAGGCAGGTGAGTTCTGAGTAAACTCATCAGAGATAAAGGCAAATAGGACAGGTGAGAACAGTGGTGGGGTGGAGTGGGGGAAATGTAGATTCTTGCCTTGTGCTATAGCTCCTTCCTGTTGTACCTTGGGCCATCTGTTCTTCCTTTTACTGAGATACTTAGATTTTTATGGCACCTTGTGTTTAGGATGGTACTCTCAAAGGAGGCCAGAGCTGTGCTGATGGGGAATTCCAGCATGTTTCCCGTTCCCTGCTGTTTAAGTACTTACCTATCTCTGTGCCTTGGCTCTGCTGTTCACCAAGCCAGTCATGCCCTGTTCATCTGTCCTCATTGTACCTTTTTCAAGGTCCTACAGGAATATAACACTTCTTAGGAATCCTCTGATGGTCCTTGAGTCAGGGGAGACTCCTTCTTTCTCCAAACACACACACATATCTTCCTCTTGTCTACCTTGTGGCAGTTCTTACATTTTCTGGTAGGTATATTAGTGCACCTCTTCTCCCTTTAGCTAACCATAGTAATAATCATAATAAATATTAATAACAGCCAACTTTTTACTGATCTCTAGATGCCAGGAAATTTACTGACATTATCACAGTGAATCCTCGTAATGGCCTTTTAGAGGAGGCACCATCAGAATCACCAAGTTACTGATGAGAAAATTGAGCCATGCACAGGCTAAAGGACTTACTGAAGGTCCTCCAGTCAGTGAATAGTGGTTCCAAGATTTACTGTAAACTCTTATGACATTCAAGTCCCTGTTCTTGACCACTGCAATTTGTCTTCAGTTTGACTATAAAGTTAAGATCCTGCGGGTAACTGATTTGGCCACAACATCTCAGGCAGAGCATACAGGAGAGAGGATGGGCTTTGGAGTAGGAAAGATCCAACTGGATCACCCAGTTGGCTTGAGGATCTTGGACAATCTACTTGAGCTCTTTGGTTCTCCTTTTTTCTTCTGTAAAATATAGAAAATTATTTGGATTATTTTATAGTGATGTAATGATCAATCTGTCAGAAAGTCACAACAAATATAAACATGTATGCACCTAACAACAGTGCCCCCAAATACATGAAGCAAAGGCTGATAGGATTGAGGAGAGAAATAGAAAGTTCAAAAATAAAAGTTTGACATGTTAATACCCCACTAAGAAAAAAATAGGAAAGACTCAATTTACTAAGATCAGAGATGAAAGAGGAGGTACTACTATTGACCTTACAGAAATTTAAAAAAAAATCAAGTATAAGGGAATACTATGAAAACCTGTATGTCAACGAACCAGGAAACAGAAGATTTGAACAACATTGTATACAAATTAAAGATAACATACATTTATAGAACATTCCACCCAACAGCAGAATACACTCTGCTCTAGTGCAAATGGATCTACAAAATCTACCATATTCTAAGCCATAAGAAAGCTTCAATAAATGTAAAAAAGATTGAAATTGTGTAAAGTATGGTCTTTGGTCACAATGGAATGAAATTAGAAGTTCATTACAGAAAGCAACTTGGGAATTTCACAAATATGTGGAAATTAAACAACATGCTACTAAATAACCAGTAGGTCGTAGAGGAAATTACAAGAAAAATTAGAAAAAATTTTGAAATGAATGAAAATGAATATAAAAACATATCAAAACTTACGTGATGCAGCTAAGTCTGTGCTGAGAGGGAAATTTATAGCTGTAGATCCCTATATTTTTTGAAAATAAAGATCTCAACATCCTAACCTTCTACCTTAAGACACTAACATAGAAGAACAAACAAACCCAAGCAAGCAGAAGGAAGAAAATTATAAGGATCAGAGTGTAAATTAATTCAACAGAGAATCGATGAAACCAAGTGTTGTTTTTTCAAAAAGACCAACAAAATTGACAAACATTTATTTAGGCTAACTAAGAAAAAATGGAGAATATTCAAAATACTAGAATAAGAAACAAATTAAAGGACATTACTACTGACCTTACAGAAACAGAAAAATTAAGTCTAAGGGAATTCTACGAGTAGCTGTATTGTTCATTGGTGAGAGGTACTGGTGAAAGTGTTCTAGTGGAAGCTGAATTATTTACGAGGGTCAACCTTAGCCAAACACCCAGCATGAGTCAGAGATTGGTCACACCTTGGTGTGATGCGTACAAAGTACTCCTTTCACATGCCATATGCCCTCAGATCCTTATTAAGAGAAAACGTAACCTGTAGTAAGACTTGCAGTACTTACCGTATACAATGCTCTGAAATTACTGCTGTGAAATGCAGATCCAAAGCCCCTTGAAGTTCCTCAATTCAGTAAGTTATCTAGGTTAATGGAGGTGGGATGGGATGGGAGTTAGGAACACAGGCTCTGGAGTCAGAAGGGCCAGAAGCAGCGTGACTGTGGGCAAGTTGTTTCATCCTGAGCTTCAATCACCCTGGCAAGTGGGGGGGGGGGCGGTAATAAGGATATCTTCGTCAGTTATTTTGAGGATTAAATGAGATAATGCTTGGTAAGTCCCCAAGCTTGGTAGATCCAGTGTTTGAAAAATGTGAGCCGTTGCATGATGACAAAGCCTTATTCATTCAGGTCACCCTCATTGATGCTGCCAGTATCCATCATCAAAGACAATAGGATGCAGAGAGCTTCTCTAGCTGCTTTACACACGTTTATTCCCTTACAAGGGTATCATCCTCATTTGATAGAGGAGGCACATGGAGCCCAAAGAGATTAGATCACCTCCGTAGGCTCCCACAGTGGAATAGTCCTTCAAAAATGGTTATTCTGACCCCTTCTGCCCTCTTCTCGCCCTGCCACTTTCATACCAAAGAGGGGGAAGGTATCATGGTAAGAGCTCAGCCTGGTGCTGATGAAGGACTTGATCAGCCAGCCTTCCATCCCTATGAACTGTTCTCTTTCCCAGGTGCCTCTGTTGGCTGGGTGGGACTTTTCTTGTCTGAGGGTGAGCCAGAGGCTTCTTGGCCAAGTTGCTGGGTAATAGAATTCATAATTGCTTGTGGCTCACGATGTGGGTGGCTAATTCTTCATGAGTCCACGTCACCCGTTCTGATGGGAAGAAGGGGAGCTGGAAATGCTGCCGGCCGCTGCTCTGGATGCTGGGTTCTTTGTCTGCAGCGTGGCGGTCTTGGTTTCCCTCCAGTTTACTGTCTAAGGCTTGTGCAGGCTGACGGCTCAGGTTCTCTGCTCTCATCACCGTTCTCTCGTGCTCATGGCTGCACTTACTGGTTTGAGTCCCAGTTTTTGAAAGAGAACAGTTTTTACTCCTGGGCCTGCAGATCAAACTTAGACAGCAGGGATGTACCCTGGAAATATCATCATTACTCATTTTTGCAAATGTGATTGAACTACAGCTTCAAAAAGTAACTTGTGCGAGGTCATACCATGGGTGGAGACAGGACATTGGTGCAGCCCGGGCCCCTAACCACGATGCCACCCTACCTCAGGGATGAGGGATAACAGGGCTTGTTGGAAAAACGTCCAGCACCTCTCTCCTTTGGACCAGCTCTATACTTCTTCTCTTGGTTTGGAGTGGGGTTGTGTGCACAGAAAAAGAGAGCAAGAGAGGGGCTTTCCCATGTACTCTGGGGGCTCAGACTTGAAGGCTGAAGTGTGGGTATTCTCCGAGGTCGGGGAGAAGAGCCCTCCAGGCAGAGTGAAGGGCCCATGGGAAGGCTGTCCTACCATGCTTTCCCCAGATAGTTGGTGATCTGGTGCACGATGGTCCTGTGGGTGGGACCTCGGAGACAAAGAGGGCTCAGTCCTTGATCAGGAAGATCTCAGAGCCCAGGGACACCTGGACTTAGCAAGTCCTGTGTCTCCTCCCCCCACAGTCCCTGCCTTTGGTGTCACTTTGGGCTGTTGGCCCTGTGAACCTCAGCTCCTTGGGGCTTTCCTCTCCTAAAAGGACCAAGGGAGACTTTGCACTTAGGGCCAAAAGAATCTTTACATCAGTGGGCAGAATGCAGAGGAGAAGATGCTGATTGGGACCTGGATGGCCATCCTGGAGAAGGTGGTGAGTGAGGGTGGTCCTGTACAGCTGTAGGGAGGACGTGATTCTGACCCATGACTGCTTATGGGTCTCTGATGAGAAGAGCTACAGTTTCTAGAACATGTGCTTATTAATAGGTACTAGGGGAATGATGGAATTGGATAAATAAAGGGAACGGCAAGGGAAGGACAGAAGACTTTGTGAATGAATGAAAACCTCAAGTAGTGATATCAGTTAGCCGCGCACTTACTCTGTACCTGAGACTTGACTTCTGTTATTTCATTTAACCTTCCCATCAACCGTGCAGGTGGATGTGTTTATACAGGTTTCATAACTGAAGAAAGTAAAGCCAGAGAGGTTGAGAGACTTCCCCAAGGTCACGCCGTCAGGATATGAGAGAACCAAGCTGTAGTCCTTCGATCTAGCTGCAAAGCCCTTATTCTCTACAGCGACTTGCTTTCTTTCCTCTCCACCATGACTCAGGAGAAAAGTCAGTTTTCAGTGGTGGTGGCTGTTTGCTAAAAAGAGCAATTCCCTTTCCTCCATCTCTAATTTTCCTCCAACTAATTGCAAATTAGTGGTAATTTTCAAATGAAAAGAGGGAGCCTGAATGCCATCCATTTGTGCTTACCCAGCAAAGCCCTGGATCTGTGACAGCTCCGTTGCCGTGGCAACCGTGCCGCAAGGCCTTCCCTGGATCCTCGGCAGTGCTGCCCTAGACTCTGGAAGTGTGTCCCCAGCACAGGCCCAGAATGTCAGTGTTTAACAAGGCTCCACTCTTCACTGCTCATTTTGATACCCTTTATTTTTAGGAGTTTAGAATTAATAGTAATAATAATAAAGAAGGAAAGAAGAAAAAAGTCCTGACAAAGAAACTTAGCCATGTAAACTGCAGGCTGAAGAACAGCTGCCTTCCCCCCCTAAAACATGGGGAAAGCATTTTCAATTCAACTGCTGTAGGTGATGGAACAGACTTCCCTGCCCCAGGATCCTGTGGGTGCAGAAGGTCCTGCCTTCGATAGAGCTGGAAGGCCTGGTGGATGGAAGAGGTATGGTTAGCAAACGTCCACTTGCCCCACCTCCAGCCCAGAAGGGTACCCCTAGCAGGGGGCTCTGGACCCAGAAGGAGGAAGGTCTTTGCAGAGCACTTTTTATTATTTTTTTTGTGAGAGTGTGTGTGCACATTCTCCATCCGTAATTACTGATGACCTCCTGCGCGCCAGGCTCTGAGGATGAAACAGCGAAGGATTCCCCACCCCCCACCCCCCCCCCCCACCCCCCCCCCCCACCCCCCCACCCCCCACCCCCCCCCCCCCCCCCCCCCGCTATTAAGTAGCTCTTGCCTAGTGAGGGAGACAAGTGGCCAATGAGGTGCTGTGAATGACGTGATGACAGGGGTAGGGGTGGGGCTAGCACCGTTGGGTGTGTGTGTTTGCAGACATTGGGAGATGAACTTCACCTTGAGAGATATTAGCAACTTGCTGGAAAGATAAAGTAGGAAGAAACATACCCTAGGCAGAGGGAATAACAAATATAGAAGCATGCACGTGAGACAGAAGTTCATATATTTTGGTCACTCTCAGTGGCAAGTGTGGCTAGGATATAAATGACTGGGGCCAGGAGTCTGGTGGCAGAGAACAATACACATCGAGTAATTTAAAACATTACAGTGAAAATAAGAGCGCTCGAGATCCTGGGCTTGGCACTGAATGGGAGCCAGACCTCTTTAAGACCTTTAGATTCCTCAAATAATGCCGGAGGGCAAGGGCTCAATGTTACCTTATCTCAATATGACCAGAAAACTCACCCAGGATGGGGGAGTCAAGACCATGAGCTTCCTGGTTCCTGGGCTGCAGGGAAGATTGGTGGCACCTTGTCTAGTCTCCAGTGTGAGTTTCAAGGGGGCTCCTCCCATGGAGATTGGGGTATCAGCTGACAGAGGGAGACATGGTGGATTTGCAGGAATCCAGGTGATGGGACCGAGAAAGGATTTTCATTCGTTTTGGGCGTTTCCCTTCAACTTCTACCAAGATGATGTGAACGGAGGCTGGACCATGGGGTGAAAGATGGGGGTACTGGCAAGGTGGCATGGACCCCTAGAGGCTCCCAAAGCTCAGATCGTGCCAGTGTGAGGGACAGATGGCTGGGCAGAGTACATTCTGACTCTGGGTCTTGCAAACAGGCAGTCTCTCCTGTGTCACAACCACGCATACACCCCGCCCCCTACTCCATCACTCTGATGATCTCCTGCTACCACCTCTCCTGTTCCATTCCACCCTTCTCTGTTCTGCATCTTCTACAAAATTATTATTAATTAAGGTCAACAATCACACACGATGGAATGCAATTCAGTGATTTTTTTGACAAATGTATCACCATGTAACCAAAACCCCAACAAGATATAGAACATCTCCATCCCCCTAGAAGGTCCCCTCCAGCCCCTTTCCAGTCAATACCTGCTCCCCACAGGCCACCACTGTTCTGATAAGTACCTTGTTTGTGAATCTCTTATAAATGGAATCACACAAGTATGTCCTCTTTGGGAGTCTATGCCTTGGGTTTTGTTGCTATCTCCTGTCCTCTGCTCTCACTTTGCCCTGGAGGAATCAGGGGCGCCTCCCAGGACTCTCTTGTCTTATTCCCAGAAGTTTCTTTGGGATTCATTGTGCCTTTGTGAAAGTCATGTCATTTCGCTAAGGTTTCCCCTTACATCAGCATCCTGCCTGACCCAGGTCAGAGGGGGACGGCAGGTCAGGGGGCCACAGGAAGCAGCAGCTCAGAGCATCTGCAGAGCCGGAAGCTGAATGGCTCAGGCTCTGGACCTGCCGGGTCACCTCTCCGTGCCTCCCACGTATGATATGGGAATCACGCAGTTGTGCTTCAGGCAGTCTAGCAGGAGCTAGACTGAGATGATGCTTGTAAAATTCATAGCGGGATACCTGGCACTTAAGAAGTCCTCAGCCTTCGTGTTAGTGTAACAGATCCAGAGAGCACAGAGATTGGTGCCTGCGGTTTAAGAGAGTATCTTAACCGGCAGAGGAGAACACGGGAGCTGCCTCCTCCCATTCTGCAAGGGCAGTGGTCATCTAGCTAAGATTTCCTGGGGGCGTAATATGTGTCAGGAACTGTTTTAAGTGTTTTGCGTAAATACTTTAAATCCCCACAATTCTGATGATATCTGAGTGACTGGACGGCAGAGGGTTTGGCAACTTGTCAGTGGTCGTGCACATGGCCAGTGGCCTCACTGGGCTTCTATCCCAGGAGATCTGCTTCCGCGAACTTGACTGTTTACCACTGGCGTTTACCAGGGGATGGTTCCTTTAAAGTACTCCCGAATCTGGGTAGCTTGAAAGAGGGTAGAGGTTACCCAGGACGTGGATCAACTGATCATAGATTCTCTACCCCAGAATACTCTTAAAAATCAAGGGTATGATATATATATGTCTGTCTGTCTGTCTGTCAGGGATGAGATTTGTAGCCAAGCAATCAGCTGGAACAAATCTTTCTCCACAAGTGGGGTTTATACTTAAGGAAAAGAAAAGTACACACACTGAATAGTCACATTTAGGGTTAATCAGCGACACAGTGTTCCCTGAGTGTGGCATGCAGGGTATTTGTCTTGCATTTGCATTAAAAAAAATAGGGTCAGGTTTTGCTAAAAGCAGCCAACAATAGCAGCCCCTGAAGTGTTAGAGGCAGTCATTTTCCTGAATATTCCTCTTTACCACGTAGGGCGCCATCTGGATGCCCTGCTGGCGGGAGAAACAGGCTGGTCTCTGTCCTGTTTCGGGAACCTCCCAGAGGAGGCTGGCAGGTGCCGGCCTTTCCTGCTCTCTGAACTGGATGCTGTTACCTGGGCTGCATGAGTATTTTCTCCCCAGATCTGGGGTCTGGGTCTTTCTGCACGCTGGACATCTTTATTCTATCTATAGTCACACACCCCTTGGCACTTGCCTGTAGACTTTGGGAGACATTTGCCCTCACAGGTTACCCCCAAATTCATTAGTCTATAATAAAGGCCCCCTTTTCACTTATTTCTGTTTCTTTGGGTTTAACCTCTTGGAATCTCAATTATCTCATAGTTCAGTGGGGATGGCAATAGTGAACTCAAGGGAATTACTGTGAGGAGTAAATGATGTGACTTCAGGGCATCTCTAGCAAAGGCCCTGGCGAGGGAGACACCCTTGGCTCATGTCTGTTCCCCTTAACAATTCTATTTGTGTGGAGCAAGAGAGATGTTCTTTCCTTTGGATTCTTGCTTGACCCCCAACACCAGTCTCCTGGCGGCTTGGGAGAGGTCCTCGTAGCTTCCTTCCTCTTCTCAGCATCCTATTTTCCTTCTAGTCCTCTAACTTCCTAAGGAATAAACTTGCTACACTCATAACAAAATCCCTGAGGAATAAATTTCCAACGATAATGATAACGCTGGTTGTTGTTGTTTAATGATCAATCACATACGTCGGAGTTAGTAAGTACTTACGAAATGAGTGAGTGCAGTGATGGTTCCCATTCCCAACTACCGTGCAAGGAAGCCCCAAGCCCGCCCACCCGTTTTACAGATGAGAAAACAGAGGCTCCTAAAGGTTAAGTGATTTCCAAGTGAAGGATATCACAGAGTTAGCATTCGGAACCTGGCACATGCATGTCCAAATCCTTTAAGGGGGTCAGACCATAAAACCGCCAGTGCCCTGTCCCCCAGAACAGGTCTGCTCTTGCAAGGGTTTGCCTTGAGTTGTAGTTGTTTGCAGATCCCAGCCTGCGGAGATCGATTCTGAATTTATGACGCGCACTCAGGTCTTTTGTGACTTGTGCTCCTGGAATTTCATTAGGCCGACCTGTAATTGTTGTGGTAAATGTTTACACATCTATAAATTGTTATTTAGGCAAGAGGGACAAGGTCAACCTTTATCTTTTAGGGTGCTGGGAACCGACTCCAGAGATTTCCCAGCAGACAAAGGGGCTGAGATCAGATCATTTACGGGCTGTGTTGCTGTCATGTTGACAGTACTACTTCTTTCTGTTAATTTTGAAGCCCCAAATGGGTCATCTTTCCTGAGCATGAAAAATTATCACCCTTTTACCAATTGTTTTGCAAGTGATTCCATTTTAAATCACTAATGACTATTGATAGGAAGCAAAGCCCAAGATGCCTTTGGGGTTTCAGGCTGAACTTTATTTTACTATACTTTTGCTATCTGTTTAGGCTAATACCTCCATTTCCAACTCATTTACATTTTTGGCATCATATACTAATTGTTTAAGAGAAATGCAATCATAGCATTACAGAAACATTTATAAGTGGAAAAGAACTACTTAATGCAACACTCATTATATCTCAGGCACCTGTACATGTTTGTCGTCTAATGCAGCAACCACGTGGGGTAGGTATTATTGTTATTTTCAAGTTGTTGAAACTCAGATGCAGAGTTCAAGTTACTCTGTCAAGATCCCATGGCTACAACAGTGTGAAGTAAGGTCTTTGTGGCCACAAACCAAATTCTCTCCCCTATGCGTTTAGGCTTCACACCAAGAGTCCTTTAATCAGGTTCTAGAACCAGGTCAAAAGGTGAAAGAAATAGTTGTATTTTTATTGTGTTTCGGGGTCACACTGTCAGCTTATACAGTGTGCTTGGTGGCAACACAATTGCCAGAAATCATACAACACCACCGTCAACAACACTTTCCTCACTTCCTGGGACATAGGAAAGGGCTGTGTGAGCCTCATGACCTCAGGAGATACTCAGGGATTTTCGAACCTCCTCACATTTCCATTTTTCCGATCCTCTTTTTATTTTCACTTCTAATCTGAAACTGCCCGTAGGTCATGTACTATTGCTATGTCTCATTCATCCCTGAAGCCCTAGCAGATAACATGATAACTGGCACATAGTAGGCACTTAAAATCTACTGAAGGAATGCAGAAATGCAAGAATCTCTGTCTCCACCCGAAGGAAGATTATAAATACAGCCATTGCTAGAATGTAATATCCTGCGTGTTTATATGTGTGTATATACATGTATACACACACATATATATATACACATGCGTTCCATGTTTCTCAATTCTCTTCATTTCCCTTTTAGATAATTCCACCATCTTACCACTGACAGGAAGAGGTAGGTAAGAGAATTGCTCTGTCCTCTGGAAAAGTAAATTGGAAGGCAGTACTTTTTCAAGCCACAAAAAGCGTTAGAGAGAATCCCTGGTGACTGTAGCCTTAAAGTCTGTAACTGGAAACCAAAATGTCCCCTCTGTACTTAGAGAAGGTCTGGGATATGCTCCGCTGGTGTCCTTAGTTAGATGGGGAACATTCAGCCTCTGGAGGGTAATTATTGGTACTTAAGCCTTTCTCTCCCCAAAACACTAGGCAACCTCTTTCTCCTGCTCTGCCTGCCTCCTGGGGCCTCTGCCTTATTATTGAGAGAATTGCAAGGTTGGGCTCATTATTCTGGCCTCTTCTTTTCTCTTCTGGCCCACCCCCTCTTTATCCAGGTTACGCCTTAATGTATAAATGCCCTTTATAACTCAAAATGCAAGGATTCCATCAGCAAATGAATACTCAGGTGCAACTCACAGTCACTGATTGCCCACTGTGTGCCAGGACTTTTCACATTTAATTACCCAGCAAAGACTTTTTACTTAATCCAGCTCCTACTGCGTGTCTGTTCCTTTGTCATACACTGTGGGGATTAGCAACGAATGAATAGCCTAGAATCAGCCCTCGAGATCTCGTGGTCTGACGGGGATGGCAGTAGGTAGGATCTTCTAGGAATTGTGAAGGCCATGGAGATGTTGCCAGACTGTAGAACATTTAGTGCCCTCTTATAAATTTCCAGAATGAGCCAGATCCTCCCTTTGAGGGAGATGAAACCTCACTGTGTTTATAAGAAGTAACGACGCTAAATTGTTTATAAAGACTTTTCTTGATCCCTCTCCTGTCTGCTGTGTATAAGAGCAGCCCACTCGAACAAGGAAAGGCCTTATTTAGGAGCCTTCTGGAACAGCTTGCTTGGCTTGCAAACCCTGCTTGCTGGCATCTTGATTCAAACGTCCAAGCTGTCTTCCTGCCTCAGCGATGTCTAAAGGTGTTTATTCACTAGAATCTTCTAGGGGAAACACAAATATTAGTTGAATGGATTCAATTCACCTTATGAAATTTACCCAAAAGTAACTTAAGCATATCTGTCCGTCTGTGTGGCATGTTTACTACAAGGAGCCTGCGTGTGGCTCTGGCTTCACGAGCAGGTCCCTTCTTTCTAGATCCTGGGGCCACGTTTATAATGAGTAACAATGTCCACGTCCTGAGCTGATTCACACACTTATCCCATCACACGGTTCTTCATTGTCTGTTGGCCCCTGACTGCATCCTACAACTAATGGCAAGAAATAGGGTGGAGAAGGTTAAAACAAAAGGCTAAAGGGACTTCTCTGGCAGTCCAGTGGTTAAGACTTAGCCTTCCATTGCAGGGGGTGTGGGCTCCATCCCTGGTCAGGGAGCTAAGATCCCACATGCCTTGGGGCCAAAAAAACCAAAACATGAAACAGAAGCAATATTGTAACAGATTCAATAAAGACGTTAAAAATCATCCACATCAAAAAATCTTAAAAAAAAAAAAAAAAAGGCCCAAATTGGTTTTGCATTTTATCTGGGAGCTGCAGATGTCCAAATTCTCCTTAATATCATGAATGCTGGAGAATGCAAGTGCGCCATCACTTGTGGGTCAAGCTCTTGCTCTTGGTCTCAGTTTCCTCAACTGTTCTACATCAAGCTCCACTCCTCAACTCCCTCCTCTGGCCTAAGGACCCTCATCTCTACAGTATAGGGGTAGAAGTTCCCTAAACATCCTCTGAGTTCTTTAATACCGTGGCAGTCGTGAAAGATTCGCCAGCTCCACCTCAGAGGTTGTTGAATCCCTTGAGAGGCACTGGAACAACCCCAGTGAAAGTATTAACACATGGATGCAAATTCTTTGACATTCCTCCTTTCCAAAGATGGGGCCTCTGTCCTTGACCCTTGAATCTGGGTGGGTTGTGACTACTTCAACCAACAGAATATGGCAGAAGTGACACTACATAACTTTCAAAACTAGATCATAATGGCCATGTAACTTCCACCTTCTTCGCTAGAGTACTATATCTGGGAGCTCTGGGGCCAGCAAGTTGGAAAGGCCATCTGTTCCAATAGACCATCCTGGCCGAGACTGGTTGTTCAATCTTCCTATCAAGGCGCAGACACGTGAATAAAGAAGACTTCAGATGATTCTAAGTCACTCCTGGACATTTGAATCTTTCTAGCAGAAGTCCCAGTGTCTTGGAGCCGAGATAAATCATCCCCTCTGTGCTCTGTCTGAATTCCATACCCCAGGATCCGTGAGCATGTGAAGGAGTTGCTGGTTATTCTGGTACATTTTGGGAAAGATGGTTTATTACACAGCAAAAGATAAGCAGACACCCTCAGAGGGACACCTAGCTGGCCCTTTGAGATGAAGTTTAAAAAGTTTGTTGCGGGGGGACCTTCTAGATGGTGGAGGAGTAAGACGTGGAGGTCACTTTCCTCCCCAGAAATACATCAAGAATACATCTACATGTGGACCAACTCCTACAGAATACCTACTGAATGCTGGCAGAAGACTTCAGACTTCCCAGAAGGCAAGAAACGCACCATGTACCTGGCCGTGTGGCTGACAGGGTCGTGGTGCTCTGGCAGGGTGTCAGGCCTGAGCCTGTGAGGTGGGAGAGCTGAGTTCAGGACATTGGACCACCAGAGACCTCGCGGCCCCATGTAATAGCAATTGGTGAGAGCTCTCGCAGAGATCTCCATCTCAATGCTAAGACCCAGCTCCACTCAACGACGAGTAGGCTCCAGTGCTGTACACCCCATGCCAAACAACTAGCAAGACAGGAACACAACCCCACCCATTAGCAGAGAGGCTGCCTAAAATCATAATAAGGTCAAAGACATCCCCAAATGCACCACTGGATGCGATCCTGCCCACCAGAAAGACAAGATCCAGTTTCATCCACCAGAACACAAGCACCAGTCCCCTCCACTAGGAAGCCTACACAACCCACTGAACCAACCTTATGCACTAGCGACAGACACCAAAAACAACGGGAACTATGAACCTGCAGCCTGAGAAAAGGAGACCCCATACACAGTAAGTTAAATAAAACGAGAAGACAGAGAAATACACAGCAGATGAAGGAGCAAGGTAAAAATGCACCAGACCAAACAAATGAAGAAGTAACAGGCAGTCTACCTGAAAAAGAATTCAGAGTAATGATAGTAAAGATGATCCAAAATCTTGGAAATAGAATGGAGAAAATACAAGAAACGTTCAACAAGGATCTAGAAGAACTAAAGAGCAAACAAGCAATGATGAACAACACAATAAGTGAAATTAAATATTCTCTAGAAGGAATCAATAGCAGAATAAATGAGGGAGAAGAATGGATAAGTGCCATGGAAGATAAAATAGTGGAAATAACTACCACAGAGCAGAATAAAGAAAAAAGAATGAAAAGAATTGAGGACAGTCTCAGAGACCTCTTGGACAACATTAAACACACCAACGTACGAATTATAGGGGTCCCAGAAGAAGAAGAGGAAAGGAAAGGGTCTGAGAAAATATTTGAAGAGATTACAGTTGAAAACTTCCCTAACGTGGGAAAGGAAATAGTCAATCAAGTCCAGGAAGAGCAGAGAATCCCATACAGGATAAATCCAAGGAGAAATACGCCAAGACACATAGTAATCAAACTGTCAAAACTTAAATACAAACAAAAATATTAAAAGCAGCAAGAGAAAAGCAACAAATAACACACTAGGGAATTCCCATAAGGTTAACAGCCGGTCTTTCAGCAGAAACTCTGCAAGCCAGAAGGGAGTGGCAGGACATATTTAAAGTGATGCAGGGGAAGAACCTACAACCAAGAGTACTCTACCCAGCAAGGATCTCATTCAGATTCTATGGAGAAATTAAAATCTTTACAGACAAGCAAAAGCTAAGGGAATTCAGCACCACCAAACCAGCTTTACCACAAATGCTAAAGGAACATCTCTAGGCAGGAAACACAAGAGAAGGAAAAGACCTACAATAACAAAGCCAAAACAATTAAGAAACTGGTAATAGGATCATACATGTCGATAATTACCTTAAATGAAAAGGGGTTAAATGCTCCAACCAAAAGACATAGACTGGCTGAATGGGTACAAAAACAAGACCCGTATATGTGCTGTCTACAAGAGACCCACTTCAGACCTAGGGAAACATACAGATTGAAAGTGAGGGGATGGAAAAAGATATTCCATGTAAATGGAAATCAAAAGAAAGCTGGAGTAGCAATTCTCATATCAGACAAAATAGACTTTAAAATAAAGACTATTATGAGAGACAAAGAAGGACACTACATAATGATCAAGGTATCAATCCAAGAAGAAGAAGATATAACAATTGTAAATATTTATGCACCCAACATAGGAGCACCTCAGTACATAAGACAAATGCTAACAGCCATTAAAGGGGAAATAGACAGTAACACAATCATAGTAGGGGACTTTAACACCCCACTTTTACCAATGGACAGATCATCCAAAATGAATAAGGAAACTTTAAATGATACATTAAACAAGATGGACTTAATTGATATTTATAGGACATTCCATCCAAAAACAACAGAAAACACTTTCTTCTCAAGTGCTCATGGAACATTCTCCAGGATAGATCATATCTTGGGTCACAGATCAAGCCTTGGTAAATTAAAGAAAATCAATACGGTATCAAGTATCTTTTCCGACCAGAACACTATGAGACTAGATATCAATTACAGAAAAAAATCTGTAAAAAATACAAACACTTGGAGACTAAACAATACACTACTAAATAAACAAGAGGTCACTGAAGAAATCAAAGAGGAAATCAGGGGCTTCCCTGGTGGCGCAGTGGTTGAGAGCCCGCCTGCGGATGCAGGGGACACAGGTTCGTGCCCCAGTCCGGGAAGATCCCACATGCCGCGGAGCGGCTAGACCCACGAGCTATGGCTGCTGAGCCTGCGCGTCCGGAGCCTGTGCCCCGCAATGGGAGAGGCCACAACAGTGAGAGGCCCGCGTACCGCAAAAAAAAAAAAAAAAAAAAAAAAGCAAAAAATGCCTAGAAACAAATGACAGTGAAGACACAATGACCCCAAACCTATGGGATGCCGCAAAAGCAGTTCTAAGAGGGAAGTTTATAACAATACAATCCTACTTCAAGAAACAAGGAACATCTCAAATAAACAACCTAGCCTTACACTTAAAGCAATTAGAGAAAGAAGAACAAAAAAACCCCCAAAGTTAGCAGAAGGAAAGAAGTCATAAAGATCAGATCAGAAATAAATGAAAAAGAAATGAAGGAAACAATAGCAAAGATCAATAAAACTAAAGGCTGGTTCTTTGAGAAGGTAAACAAAATTGATAAACCATTAGCCAGACTCATCAAGAAAAAGAGGGAGAAGACTCAAATCAATAGAATTAGAAATGAAAAAGGAGAGGTAACAACTGACACTGCAGAAATACAAAGGATCATGAGAGATTACTACAAGCAACTATATGCCAATAAAATGGACAACCTGGAAGAAATGGACAAATTCTTAGAAAACACAAGCTTCCAAGACTGAACCAGGAAGAAATGGAAAATATAAACAGACCAATCACAAGCACTGAAATTGAAACTGTGATTTAAAATCTTCCAACAAACAAAAGCCCAGGACCAGATGGATTCACAGGCAAATTCTATCAAACATTTAGAGAAGAGCTAACACCTGTCCTTCTCAAACTCTTCCAAAATACAGCAGAGGGAGAAACACTCCCAAACTCATTCTACGATGCCACCATCACCCTGATACCAAAACCAGACAAAGATGTCACAAAGAAAGAAAACTACAGGCCAGTATCACTGATGGACATAGATGCAAAAATCCTCAACAAAATATTAGCAAACAGAATCCAACAGCACATTAAAAGGATCATACAGCATGATCAAGTGGTGTTTATCCCAGGAATGCAAGGATTCTTCAATATACGCAAATCAATCAATGTGATACACCATATTAACAAATTGAAGGAGAGAAAACACGTGATCATCTCAATAGGTGCAGAGAAAGCTTTTCACAAAATCCAACACCCATTTATGGTAAGAAACCTCCGGAAAGTAGGCACAGAGGGAACCTACCTCAACAAAATAAAGGCCATATATGACACACCCACAGCCAACATCGTTCTCAATGGTGAAAAACTGAAACCATTTCCCCTAAGATCAAGAACAAGACAAGGTTGCCCACTCTTACCACTATTATTCAACATAGCTTTGGAAGTTTTAGCCATAGCAATCAGAGAAGAAAAAGAAATAAAAGGAGTGCAAATCGGGAAAGAAGAAGTAAAGCTGTCACTGTTTGCACATGACATGATACTGTACATAGAGAATCCTAAAGAGGCTACCAGAAAACTACTAGGACTAATCAGTGAATTTGGTAAAGTTACAGGATACAAAATTCACAGAAATCTCTTGCACTCCTATGCACTAATGATGAAAAATCTGAAAGAGGAATTAAGGAAACACTCCCATTTACCATTGCAACAAAAAAGAATAAAATACCTAGACATAAACCTACCTAAGGAGACAAAAGGCCTGTATGCAGAAAACTATAAAACACTGATGAAAGAAATTAAAGATGATACAAACAGATGGAGAAATATACCATGTTCTTGGGTTGGAGGAATCAACATTGTGAAAATGACTGTACTACCCAAAGCAATTTACAGATTCAATGCAATCCCTGTCTAACTACCACTGGCATTTTTCATGGAACTAGAACAAAAAATTTCACGATTTCTATGGAAACACAGAAGACCCCGGATAGCCAAAGGAATCTTGAGAAGGAAAAATGGAGCTGGAGGAATAAGGTTCCCTGACTTCAGACTATACTACAAAGCTACAGTAATCAAGACAGTGTGGTACTGGCACAGAAACAGAAATATTTTTTCAATGGAAGAGGATAGAAAGACCAGGCATAAACCCACACACATATGGTCATTTTATCTTTGATAAAGGAGTCAAGAATATGCAATGGAGAAGAGACAGCCTCTTCAATAAGTGGTGCTGGGAAAACTGGACAGCTACGTGTAAAAGGATGAAATTAGAACACTCCCTAACTCCACACACAAAAATAGACTCAAAATGGATTAAAGACCTAAATGTAAGTCCAAACACTATAAAACTCTTAGAGAAAAACATAGGCAGAACACTCTATGACATAAATCACAGCAAGATCCTTTTTGACCCACCACCTAAAGAAATGGAAGTTAAAAAAAAAATAAATGGGACCTAGTGAAACTTAAAAGCTTTTGCACAGCAAAGGAAAACATAAACAAGATGAAAAGACAACCCTCAGAATAGGAGAAAATATTTGCAAATGAAGTAACTGACAAAGGATTAATCTCCAAAATTTACAAGCCTCTCATGCAGCTCAATATCAAAAAAAGAAACAACCTAATCCAAAAATGGGCAGAAGTCCTAATAGACATTTCTCCAGAGAAGATATACAGATTGCCAACAAACACATGAAAGGATGCTCAATATAACTAATCATTAGAGAAATGCAAATCAAAAGTACAATGAGGTATCACCTCACACCAGTCAGAATGGCCATCATCAAAAAATCTACAAACAGTAAATGCTGGAGAGGGTGTGGAGAAAAGGGAACCCTCTTGCACTGTTGGTAGGAATGTAAATTGATACAGCTGCTATGGAGAACAGTATGCAGGTTCCTTAAAAAACTAAAAATAGAACTACCATATGACCCAGCAATCCCACTACTGGGCATATACGCTGAGAAAACCATAATTCAGAAAGAGTCATGTACCACAATGTTCATTGCAGCTCTATTTACAACAGCCAGCACATGGAAGCAACCTAAGTGTCCATCGACAGATGAATGGATAAAGAAGATGTGGCACATGTATACAATGGAATACTACTCCGCCATAAAAAGAAACGAAACTGAGTTATTTGTAGTGAGGTGGATGGACCTAGAGGCTGTTGTACAGAGTGAAGTTAGTCAGAAAGAGAAAACCAAATACTGTATCCTAACACGTATACATGGCATCTGAAAAAAAAAATGGCTCTGAAGAATGTAGGGGTAGGACAGGAATAAAGACCCAGACATAGAGAATGGACTTGAGGCCACAGGGAGGGGGAAAGGTAAGCTGGGAAGATGTGAGAGAGTGGCATGGACATATATCCGCTACCAAATGTCAAATAGATAGCTAGTGGGAAGCAGCCGCATAGCACAGGGAGATCAGCTCAGTGCTTTGTGTCCGCCTAGAGGGGTGGGATGGAGATGCAAGAGTGAGGAGATACGGGGATATATGTACATGTATAGCTGATTCAGTTTGTTATAAAGCAGAAACTATCATACCATTATAAAGCAATATACTCCAGTAAAGATGTTAAAAAACCCCAATATTTGAAAAAAAGGAAAAATTAATTAATTAAAAATAAATTAAAAAAAAAACTACAGTGAGGTATCACCTCATACCAGGCAGAATGGCCATCATTAAAAAAAACTACAAATAATAAATGCTGGAGAGGGTGTGGAGAAAAGGGAATCGTCCTGCACTGTTGGTGGGAATGTAAATAGGTGCAGCCACTGTGGAAAACAGTATGGACCTCAACAAACTAAAAATAGAGTTACCGTATGATCCTGCAATCCCACTCCCGGGCATATATCCAGAGAAAACCATAATTCGCAAAGATACTTGCACCCCAGTGTTCATAGCAGCACTATTTACAATAGACAAGACATGGAAGACACCTAAATGTCCATGAATGGTTAAAGATGAATGGATAAAGAAGATGCACTATATACATACAATGGAATATTACACAGCCATAAAAAAGAATGAAATAATGCCATTTGTAGCAACATGGATGGACCTAGAGATTATCATACTAAGTGAAGTAAGTCAAAGACAAAGACAAATATCATATGATATGACTTATATGTGGAATCTAAAGAAATGATACAAATGAACTTATTTACAAAACAGATTCACAGACATAGAAAACAAACTTACGGTTACCTAAGGGGAAGTGGGGGAGGGATAATTTAGGAGTTTAGAATTAGCAGATACAAACTACTATATGTAAAATAGATAAACAACAAGGACCTACTATATAGCACAGGGAACTATATTCAGTTTCTTGGGGGGGGAGTTTAGATTTGCCCAATGAGAGTGTCTGCAGCTATTCTTCAAAACTCACCTTCTTTTTTTATTTTTTATGAATTTATTTATTTATTTTTGGCTGCACTGGGTCTTCGTTGCTGCTCACAGGCTTTCTCTAGTTGTGTCGAGCAGGGACTGCTCTTCGTTGCGGTTTGCGGGCTTCTCATTGTCGTGGCTTCTCTTGTTGCGGAGCACGGGCTCTAGGAGCGCAGGCTTCAGTAGTTGCAGCACATGGGCTCAGTAGTTGTGGCTCGCAGGCACTAGAGCACAGGCTCAATAGTTGTGGCGCATGGGCTTAACTGCTCCATGGCACGTGGGCTCTTCCCGGACCAGGGCTCGAACCCATGTCCCCTGCATTGGTAGGTGGATTCTTAACCACTGCGCCACCAGGGAAGTCCCCCACCTTCTATATAAAAACCCCAAAACCTATATGAGGTGGGTATTACCCATTTTACAGAATATGGAACTGAAGCTCACAGATGTTAAGTAACTCACCCAAGTTCGCACAGGTAGCAAGGGGCAGAGCTGGGATTTAAACGTGGATCTGTCTGATTCCAGACTCCACACCCTTTTCCCCAGATCTCTACTCCCTGGAGAAGTCTACACTGTCAGAGGAGGAAGTGTCCTTACTCTTCAACGTGGTTCAACTCCCTTTTAACAGACTGAGAAACAGAGGCTCGTTAAGATTAAGCAAGCTTCCCAGCTCACAGCGCTAATAAGAAGTAGAAACATGATTGGGATCCAGGTCAGAAGGCTCCCATAGACCCAGATCTTCAAGCTGGTCCTCAGTGAAACCCCAGCTCATGGCTCCTACCTGCCTTTCTCCCTGTCTGCCGATCACACTGCCAAGTCTGACAGATCTCTGCCGAAATGTCATACTGTTCCCAGCATTCGTCTCACCTGCCTGGATCCTTGACCTCTCGGGCTCTGATAACCTCTGTCCAGCCTGTTTCCCCAGGTTCAGACCGAACAGCAGATGACATCTTTTGTCCACCTCCTATCACCCCAGTCTGATACGTTCCTCTTCACATCCTTGTACACTTAACTGCTCCTCATTTGTTCACAATTCAAGGTTCAGAGACAACCTCTGCAGCAGCCACTGTGTGGGTTGCTGGGAACATGAAGATAAACAACACAGAATTCCTGCATCCCTGCCCTCCATGAGCCTGTATTCTATGGCAGTGGGGGGGGCGGGCAAACACTCAGGGAGATGATCACAGGGCACTGGCCTCTGCCCGCTTCCCCACGCTGCTTCCACCACTTCAAGGAATCCCTGCCCCTTCCTTTGGACGAGGTGGGACATTTGCATTCTCACAAATCAATGACTAGAAGGGACACAGGAAGTGTTAGGCTGCCAGGCCAGTGAGGATGCTGGGAGATTGTGGCAGGAGAAAGCTCATGAGGAACCCAACAAAGGGAGACCCAGCAAGGATGGAGCGGAAACAATGGACGCAGGAAGTATTAAGAAGGTCGTGGGAAGAGTGAACAGCACTTGGTGGCTGGTCGGCAGGGGTGAGAAGACACAGAAAGAGCTGCTAGTAGTGATGGGCTTGGTGGCTGCTCAGGCTCAAGCCTGGGGCATCGGAGGTGAACTGAATCATATGCAGAGCACAGAGCCCTCTGCAAATGCAAACCTTTAACCAGTTAACAGGAATCTACTGAAAAGTAAAAGAAATAATTACCACCAAGCTGCAGTTCAATACACCCCAGGTTCATTGCTCTGACTGGGTCGACCTTTGAGATGCAAGACATTGCCGTTACCAGGGAGGAGGTGGAGGTTACCCTGGGATTAAGATTCCTACAACCTGAATGCTTCAGACTTTTGTCAAAGACAAAAGAAAGAGGCATACTTATGTTTAACCACAATTCTATTAAACTTCTTCTTTAAACATGAAAACTATGCATCTTAAAAATATGACAGTATCTAAGGAAGAGAAACTCAGGGTGCTTCCTGGAAATGCACAGAAACAAGAGGTTGCAAACACTTTTGCACAAACTGGGAATGAGGAGACCCTAGAAAGCCCGTGAATGTTCACAGGAGAGAAAGTCTGAGCCCCAAGCAACAGCTGAGGAAACCGAGATCCAGGTGACATGAGTTGCTCAAGATTTCACCCCTAACTGCTGGAAACAGACTCCCAGGTTGGGGTCTTCCTATGAAGCAGGATAGCAGAGGGGTCAAGGGCATGAGACCTACGTGAGTCCAAAGCCAGACATCTTGGGCCCTAAGAGCCATGCGTCCAGCCTCCAGTCGGGACCTTAAGAGAAGACGCAATCTTCGTTCACTTCCCAACCTCATGGGTTCCTCTTCACAGACTCCCTCACTTACCCGCTCCTCATTCATTCACAATTAAAGGCCCAGCTGTGTAGCAGACGCCACGCGGGCTGCTGACTCAGCTCCACTAAGCCTCCCCTGTTAAACAGGAACCCGCGAGGACCTGCCTCTCTCCCAGTGGGGCTGGGATGAGTCAGCAGGACGAAGAATGTGAAGCGCTTTCTACAGCACCTCCCGTGCAGGGAAAACTCAGTGAGTGTTGCCTCTCATCATTCCCAGCCCCCTGCAGTCTCTCTGATGGGAAGTCCAACCTTCACGCACAATGAGCAGTTTTGACAGGATTGGCAAGGATGAAGGATGGGTGATGATCCTGGTCTGCGCCTGTGAACCACTTGGCCTGCAGTGGGAGGTGCGGCAGGTGAATTTCTGCACAAGGAGGAATACAGCAGAGAGGAGAAGGTGTCAGCAAAAGAGAAACGAGCGATCCTCTTTAAAAGGTGACTTTTTGGTCGCTTCAGACACACCCTTTCAGAGACAAAGAGACAAAGGCTCCCTATAAACTTTGATACAAACACACAGATGGGTTAGAGGCCAGGGTTCTACCAACAACTTTTTTTTTTTTTTGCAAAAATCAGCCTGGAACAGAGAGGGGAGCCTTCCGAATATGAGCCCGGAGGCACCAAATAAATGACTTTGCAGCGAGGGTCCTATCTGTTGCAAGTTAAAACTTAACAAAGAAAACAATCCCCTTCTGTTTTGTACACCTTGGAAGCCATGGGCATCCTCGCCTCTGGGTCAGAACTCCACCTTGCTACAGCCAGGGATGTACCATCATCAAAGGTGCCTGGTACCATGTGGCCAGCATTGTGCAAGACCCTTAGCACACATATTCCAGACGAGAAAAGGCGGCTTATCAAGGGTATTTAACTTGTCCAAACTCACCCATAACGTAAATTGTTGAAGCCAGATTTGAAAGTAGGCTTGTGAGATTCCAAAGCATGTGTGTTAACCACTCAACCTCATGACCTCTTCGAATATAAAAAGTAGGGAGCATCACTTTCTTTTCTGAGAGGAACGAGTGCATTTTAGAAGATTTTCTCCGGGTACAGCATGGATTGATGATAGGAGAGAATGCAAATAGAGATGGGGAATAGGTAGAAGGTTGTGGTAATCGGTCAGGTGGACAGGGAGCCGGAACTAAGGTCAAGAAGGCAGAGATTGGGTTTCCCTGGTGGTGCAGTGGTTGGGAGTCCGCCTGCCGATGCAGGGGACATGGGTTCGTGCCCCGGTCCGAGAAGATCCCACATGCCGCACGGAGCAGCTGGGCCCGTGAGCCATGGCTGCTGAGCCTGCGCGTCCGGAGTCTGTGCTCCGCAACGGGAGAGGCCACAACAGTGAGAGGCCCGTGTACCGCAAAAATAAAATAAATAATAATAAAAAACAAGAGGGCAGAGATTTCTCAGGCACACGGATGCTGATGCCCAGAGCTTTCTCCCAGGTGCACTAGGCACGAGCCTTTGACGTTGGAGGACTAACCCCAGGCCCTTTCCATGTCCTCCGTATATCATGCAGGATGGTCATGCAGGATGGTCTCTGTACCTTGTTATCTTTATCTCTAGCACAGTGTGGTAGATTGTTTGCCAAAATGGCCACAAAATTTCCTCCTGGCCCTTTATCCAGTCTCCTTTGCAATATAACTCTGTGTTACCCACCATCAAGCAGTAGAGTCTCTTTCTCCACTCCTTTGGATCCAGGTTTAGTTTGATCAATGGGACATTAGAAAGTGAGATGCAAACAGAGATTTGAGTCCATTGGGGCTCACCCTTTCTTGCTGCTCTTTGGAACCCTGAGACTTCCTAGTGAAGATGCCCGAGCTAGCTAGCCTGCTGGAGCATGAGACACCATGTGGAGGCAAGATGAGCGGATCCAGCTAAGGCCCCCTTAGATCAGCCAACAGTGTGAGCAAGGCCATGGAGACCACACAGCACAGGCAAGCTGCCAGATGACCATGGAGACCAACTGAGCTAGCCCAGACCAGGAGACCTGACCCACAGAATTGTAGGAAACAATAACGTTTGCCTTTTTAAGCCATTAAGTTTGGAGTGGTTTGTTTATCAGCAAAATAATAGAGACTATCAGAGTCAATGGGCAGAAGGAGCTCAGGGGTCTCTCTTGTTTCTGAGCTTCCATTGCCTTTGGTACCTTTAGTGCAGCACATATATATTCTACCCACCTGAATTAGAACCTGAAAACTCCCCAGATATCTTGGGTCAGAGATGAAGCTGAAAGTCACCTCATCTAACCTCTTTTATTTCCCAGCTGGACTCTAAGCTCTTGGAGGCAGAGGCCAGACCCCTGGCAAAGAACCCAGACTCTATCTTGAAGGTATTTAGGGGCCTTGGAAGTTTTTACTTGTTTATTTGTTTTAAAATAATAATTGAAACTGTTCTGTATCCTGATGTGTTGGTGGTTATACGACTGTATGCGTTTGTCAAAACTCACTGAATTGTACACTTAAAATGGGTCAATTTTACTGTATGTATATTATGCTTCAATAAAAACATTTTAAAATATATAAACAATTTTTAGTACGGGGAAGAATGAGAATTTGAATGAAAACTGTGGACTCTCAAGGCCCATCATGAAAACCATGTCACTATGACTAGTTATAGAAATTACATCATGATAGAATGACACAAAATCAGATGAGAAACAAATGTATATTGACTGTTAAACACAATCTAGTTAAGTTCCATTCACAGGAAGGTGGAGTAGATGTACCTTTTTCTGTTCCTCTTGCTAGGTACCACTAGAAAATCTGGATATTATAAATAAAACAAACATAAGAAGACTCTGAAGAAGGCAGACAAGTTAGGAACATCGGGCCTGAGGAATGACACAGTTGCGGATTTTCTTTTTGCTTCATCTATCCCAGACTAGTAGCTAAAGAATCCAGCAAATCAAACCCTGATAGTTGGAGACCAAAAAAAAAAAAATAATCCCTAGCAAAAGCCTGTTTTCTGTAGTCAAAGGACCAGGAAAAGATAGGCTAACAAGATGGCAAATTTTAATACAATAACCACTACACTTTACAGCCAAATGCCTCAGAAAAATCAGTGGCTCCATCCCCATCTATGCCAGCAAAGGCCAGGTGGGATATCTAGACTTCCATTTTTTTTCCCAAGAGAAACCCTTGCCTGGTAATGCCAGAGAAGTTTAAGTGGGGACTTTTATCCCTGCTGGACAGTCATGAGGAACCTCCTCTCCTTAGCAGTGGACACCCTGAACTTCCACCCCTATTGGGAATAATAAAATGCCTCTCCCCACCCCTTCTGGGAGGCCTGTCAGAGGAGGCCTCGAGGAGAGTCAGGACATTAATCACTGCCCATCTGTAACAAGACCACACACTCTGCAGTATAAGTCAAACGGGAGTAGTAATGAATCACTTCTACCCCTCCAGACTGAGTGATATCAGTGGAGGCATACTGGGGGGATGGAACTCCCTCCCACCCAGAAGGAGTGAGGAGACCCCTGTCGGTTGTCAACAAAGGTCAAGTGGGAGACCTGGACTTCTACCCCCACCTGGCAGTAATGATACAGTTTGCTACCTATGGTAGGAGATTGTGTGTGTGTGTGTGTGTGTGTGTGTGTGTGTGTATGTGTATGTATATATATATATATATATATATATATATATATATATATATATATATATATATATATGATCATCAATGATACTGTCCCTGCCAGAGCAGTGTCAGGAAAAGCCAGCTAAAACAGAAGGTTAAAATAAGCTCCAGATAAATTAGGAATTTGGAATTAACAGATACAGTACTACTATATATAAAACAGATAAACAACAAGGACCTTACTGTATAGCACAGGGAACTATATTCAATATCTTGTAGTAACCTATAATGGAAAAGAATCTGAAAAAGAAAAAAAATATATGTATTCATATACATATGTATAACTGAATCACTTTGCTGTATACCTGAAACATTGTAAATCAACCTTACTTCAATTAAAAAAATAAGCTCCAGAGCGTCATAACATAACACAATACCCAAGATATGTCCAGATTTCAATAGAAACCAAAATCATAAGAATAAGCAGAAGGATTTCAAACTGAATGAAAAGAGGCGACCCATAGATGTCAACACAGATGATGGAGATGTTAAAATTCTCTGACAAAGATTTGAAAGCAGCCATCAGAACAATGCTTCAGTGAACAATTACAGAAACACTTGAAACAAATGAAAAAGTAGAACGTCTCAGCAAAGAAATAAAAACTCTCAGTAAAGAAGAAAAGATATGATGAAGAACCAAATGGGAATTTTAAAAACTGGGAAAGAACTGAAATGAAAAGCCCAATGGGCTCAACAGCAAAGTGCAGGCAACACAGGAGGGAATCATGAACTTGAATATAGAAAAAAATGACCCAACACGAACAATAGAAAATAGGCTGAAAACAAGAGAACAGAGCCGCAGAGACCTGTGGGATTATAAGGAAGATCAAATATTTGTGTAATTGAAGTCCTGGAGGGAGAGGAGAAGGAGAGGAGAGAAGTGTTTTTGTTTTTAAAAACAAAAACACTCAAAGAAATAATGGCTGAAATCTTCCCAAATTTGACAAAAACACATGAACATAGAAAGTTAAGAAGCTGAGTGAACCCCAAACAGGATAAAACCAAAGAAATGTCCACCAAGACACATTATACTCAAACTTCTGAAAAATAAAGACAAAGATAAAATCTGGAAAGCATGGAGAGAGAAGTCATATCTATAGGGAAAAAAACCCCCCACAAATTGAATGACAGTGGACTTCTCATCAGAAACCTAGAGAGGCCAGAAGGAGGGGCACAACATTTTTTCAAGATCTGAAAGGAAAGAATTGTCAACATGCAATTCTATATCCAGCAAAAATATCCTTTAGGGGTCAAGGGGGAAATCAAGGCATTCTCACACGAAGGAAAACTAAGAGAACTTGTCACCAGCAGACCTACCCTTAAAGGATAGATAAAGGGAGTTCTGTAAACAGAAAGGAAATGATAAAGGAAAGAATTCAGAAACTCCAGGAAGGGTGAAAAAGACAGTGAACAAAAATATTAGTCGATACAATAGACTTTCCTTCTCCTTTGAAGTTTTCTAAATTGTGTTTGAAGCTCGAAGCAAACTTTTTTCTTTTTTCATTCTATCAATATTTTTTATTGAAGTATAGTTGATTTACAGTGTTGTGTTAATTTCTGCTGTACAGCAAAGTGATTCACTGATTCAGATTCAGTGTATACACATATACACACATTCTTTTTTAAAATATTCTTTTTCCATTATGGTTTATCATAGGATATTGAATTATAGTTTTCTGTGCTATACAGCAGGACCTTGTTGTTTATCCATTCTATATATTAAAAGCTTACATCTGCTAACCTCAACCTCCCACTCCATCCCTCCCCCAATGCCCTCTCCCTTGGCAACCACCAGTCTGTTCTCTATGTCTGTGATTGTGTTTCTGTTTCATAGATAGGTTCATTTAAGTCATATTTTAGATTCCACATATAAGTGATATAATATGGTATTTGTCTTTCTCTTTCTGATTTACTTCACTTACTATGATAATCTCTAGTTGCATCCAGATCGCTGCAAACGGCATTATTTCATTTTTTCTTATGGCTGAGTACTATTCCATTGTATACATGTGCCACATCTTCTTTATCCATTCCTCTGTCGATGGACATTTAGGTTGTTTCCATGTCTTGGCTATTGTGAACAGTGCTGCAGTGAACATAGGGTTGCGTGTTATCTTTTCAAATTAGGGCTTTCTCTGGATATATGCCCAGGAGTGGAATTGCTGGATCATATGGTAATTCAATTTTTAGTTTTTTGAGGAACCTCCATATGCACTGTTTTCCACAGTGACTGCATCAACTTACATGCCCACCAACAGTGTAGGAGGGTTCCCTTTTCTCCACACTCTCTCCGGCATTTGTTATTTGTAGACTTTTTAGTGATGGCCATTCTGACCAGCGTGAGGTGGTACCTCATTGTAGTTTTGATTTGCGTTTCTCTAATGGTTAGTGATGTTGAGCATCTTTTCATGTGCCTGTTGGTCATCCGTAGTCATCTTTGGAGAAATGTCTATTTAGGTCTTCTGCCCATTTTTCGACTGGGTTGTTTGTTTTTTTGTTGTTGAGTTGTATGAGCTTGAAGCAAAAATTGTAATACTGTCTAATGTGGTTATAAATGTATATAGAGGAAATCTTTAGGACAGTTATCAATACATTATAAATGAGGAAGGGTAAAAGAATATTAAAGGAGGTAAAATTTCTATACTTCATTCAAACTGGTAAAAGAATGGCACATAGACCACCAGACTGGGCCCCTTTGAGGGCTGTTCCCACTGAATTCACCCAGCCTCGGAGGCTGATCCAGAAACTCTGTGCTGGGAATCAGGAAGCCTTTTTCTTTCCATCAGAAACTTGCTGTGTGATCTTAAATAAATATATTGTCCTATCCATGTCTTAGTTCCCAAATTTGTGAAAAAAAGACAGTCATTTTGTATCACCCATGAAAAGGTTCTTCACAGGGAATTCTGTGACGTCTTGCCTATAAAACAGAAGATTTAAAGTCGGAGAAACCCCATCCCTTGCCTTGCACAGACCACACAGCTTGATGACTGTCCTTTTCCGTGGACTTTATGGCAGCCCTGGCATCCTCCAGGTTTACGACTCGGTGCCTTCTCTTCGTGGCACCTCCCAGGAAGATCCAGGGTCCTTCTCAGTGATTTCCTCTTCTGTTTCCGTGCCCTTCCCCACACTGGCCAAGGAACACTGGGAAACTCCCAAGAGTGACTTTCTCCTCTCTGTGCCTACTATTATTGAATGACACGTAAGCTGTGACTTCTCAGGGCTGTTCCAGAATCTGCCTGCCTTCTCCCCGAGAGGTGAGGTTGGTGTTCTCACGGCATGGTCTTGTCCTGGGCTTGACAGTGGTTCTGGCCAGCCTGATGCCGTCTGGGGTTGGTGTCCATGCTTGGTGATGGCTGGCAGGCTACACTCTGAGCTATAGTGGGTGGGGCTGTGGAGGCCATGCTGCAGGGAGGGAGAGCTGGCTGGGAGAACAAGTTCATTTTCACCCTGGAGCATCCCTGACCACCCCTACCCCCAGGGTAAAGCCCTGCCTTCGCCTGTACTCGCAGAGGGGCCAGTGCTTCCCCAGCAGAGCACGTGGCAGGCTCTGCAGTTACCAGTCATCTCCCCGCGAGATCACGAGCCTGGTGAAGGCGGGAATAATGTCTTGCTCCTCTTATTATCCCTTCTGCCCAGTGCAGGATCTGCCGCCGAGCTGGAGACCTTCAGGGGCCTGTGAACTGAACTGCATGGGCCCGTCTGCAGCTTCCTCCCAGCTGCAATTAGCAGATGGTAAAATTCCTCTCCAGGTGGTTCTTGACCTAACAGGTGCACACGTGGAAGGTCTTCTCCTTTGCAAGGCATTTGAGGGGCTGATTTATTATTAACAGGAAGTGGTGGGTCTGGAGCAGGTTCAGAAAACAGAGACATGAGTAAAGAGGCAACAGCTCCTAGGAGGAAGGTTTAAAGTCAATACAGTGCCTTAGTCTTGGGCAGAAGAAACAGGCCGTAATGTATGAGGTGTCAAACCTGTGAGGAGTCTCTTGAAAAAGGCATCCCTCCCTTCCTCCTCCTCTGCTATCCTTTCTCCCTCCCACCTGCCTGCCTGGAGCAAACATCGGTTGAGGTTCTACCGTGCCCTCGGCACTGAGTTAGGGGATGGGAAGGATAAAGAGGTTTATGATGCATATTCTGTGCCTTCAAAATGCTTGCAATGCGGCAGGAGACAGAAAACGAATAGCTGTAATAAGAAAACCAAGGTTAGGTTGTATGAGAGGCCAGAGGGAGCAAGCAGAGGTCACGCCGAGCTTGGATGTTTGGAGAAAGCTACATGAAGGAAGAGGTGAACTTGAACTTGAATTGGGGGAGGATTTGAATCAAATAGGGGAACTCGTTAAGAAGGCAGGCTTTATGCGGGCAGACCTGCTCTGAATCCTGGTCTGCAGCCAACTAGCTGTGTGATCTTTGTAAAATCACTTCACCTCTCTGAACTTTAGTTTCCTCCACTATAAAATTGGTTAAAATGTTCTCCTATAGTTGTCCTTTCTCCGGCGAAGAGCTGGTCTTTCTCGGCTAGGGGATGCCCATGAGCACACAGGCATGTTCATACGCCAGTCAAAATAAAACAGAAGCCTCTCCTTGAAACTGCATTCCCCTTACAGCTACCACCTGTTTCGCTGCCTTCCTTTAGAACAGACTCCTCACACAAATTGTTTACTTGTCTCTCCGTTCTCTGCTCCCATTCTTTCTTGTACCAGCTCCACTCAGGCCATTGTCCCTATCATCTCGCTGTAATCGCTTGGGTTACGGTGGCCAGTCACCTACATGATGCAAAAACCAAAGGTCAGGTCTTTGATCAAATCTTACTTGGCTGAGCATCACTTGACACAAGTGACCACTTTTGCCTCCTTCATGTGGCTTCCAGGATGCCACTCTCTGTTGGCTTCCTCCCGGTTCCCCCCCACGTTGTGCCTCTTTTGCCCTTCCCTCTTCATTTCTCTGACTGTCATCTGAATGCTGGACCAGCCCGGAGCTCAGTTCTAGGACGTCTTCTCTGTCTTCTGGCACACCTCTGGTGATCTCACTCAATAACGCCCTGACATTTTCCCAACAAATATCTCTATACCAGGCTCTCCCCTGATCTCCAGACTCAGATCCTCAGCTGCCTGGTGGACATCTTCTCTTGGAAGTCTCATTAGCATCTGAATCCCAATATATCCAAAACCAAACTCTCCGTCCTCTCCACACACTCACTCCTCCAGAAGCTTGTCTCATCTCCATTTATGGCAATTCTATCGTTTGTGTTGCCGAGGACAAAAACTTTGCAGTGGTCCTTGACTCTTCTTTCTTTCAGACTCCACATGAAATCCACAGCCAGTTTCATGGGCTGTACATTCAAAATACATCCAGAATGTGAGCATTTCTCACCACTCCACTGGTCTCACCCTGGTCCGGGCCACCATCACCACTCACCTGGACTGGGCAATATAGTTTCCTAAGGGCCACCTGACTCACAGCCAGAACCATACTTTTGTAATGTGTCATGTCATGTCACTCTCCTGTCCCAACCCTTCCTGTGGCTTCTCTGTGTTCTCAGAGTGAAAGCCAAAGTCTTGCCATGGCCTGTAAGGCCCCAGGATCTGCCCCCGTCCCTCCTCCTTCTCTCTCATTCTGACTTCATCCCTTCTCAGGATGCTCAGTTCCGGACATGCAGGCTTCTTTGAAGTTCCTCAAATCCACCCAGTATGCTCCCACCTCAAGATCTCTGCATTGCAATAGCTGCAACGCTTTTCCTCCAGAAATACCCAAGCTTTGCTCCTTCATTTCCCTCAAGTCTCTGCTCATGTATGACCTCATCAGAGAGACCTTTCCTTTTTGAAAAAAATTTTATTGAAATGTAGTTGATTTACAATATTGTGTTAGTTTTAGGTGTACAGCAAAGTGATTCAGATACAAACACACACGCACACATATTCTTTTTTTAGATTCTTTTCCATTATAGGTTATTATAAAATATTGAGTAGAGTTCCCTGTGCTATACAGTAGGTCCTTGTTGTTTACCTATTTTATATATAGAAGTGTGTATATGTTAATCCCAAACTCCTAGTTTATGCCCCCCCACTTTTCCCCTTCGGTAACCATAAGTTTGTTTTCTACGTCTGTGAGTCTATTTCTGTTGTGTAAATAAGTTCATTTGTATCATTTTTCAGATTCCACAGATAAGTGATATATGGTCTTTGTCTTTGTCTGACTTACTACACTTAGTATGATAATCTCTGGGTCCATCCATGTTGCTGCAAATGGCATTATTTCATTTTTTATGGCTGAGTAGTATTCCATTATGTATATATACCACATCTTTTTTGGGGGAGCATCAGATGCTTTTTATTTTTAAATTTTTTAAATTAATTTTTATTGGAGTATAGTTGATTTACAGTGTTGTGTTAGTTTCTGCTGTACAGCGAAGTGAATCAGTTATACATATACAGATATCCACTTTTTTTTAGATTCTTTTCCCATGTAGGTCATTACAAAGTAGAGTTCCCTGTGCTATACAGTAGGTTCTTATCAGTTATCTATTTTATATATAGTAGTGTGTATATGTCAATCCCAATCTCCCAATTTATCCGACCCCCCTTTCCCCCTTGGTAACTATAAGTTTCTTTTCTACATCTGTGACTCCATTTCTGTTTTGTAAAAATGTTCATTTGTACCACTTTTTTAGATTCCACATGTAAACGAGGTCATGTGATATTTGTCTTTCTCTGCCTGACTTACTTCACTCAATACGACAATCTCTAGATCCATCCATGTTGCTGCAAATGGCATTATTTTGTTCTTTTTTATGGCTGAGTAATATTCCACTGTATATATGTACCACATCTTCTTTATGCATTCATTTGTTGATGGACACTTAGGTTGCTTCCATGTCCTGGCTGTTGTAAATAGTGCTGCAGTGAACATTGGGGTGCAGGTATCTTTTCAAATTAGAGCTTTCCCTGGATATATGCCCAGGATTGGGATTGCCGGATCATATGATAACTCCATTTTTAGTTTTTTAAGGAACCTCCATACTGTTCTCCATAGTGGCTGCACCAATTTACATTCCCACCAACAGAGCAAGAGGGTTCCTTTTTCTCCACACCCTCCCCAGCATTTGTTATGTGTAGACTTTTGATGATGACCATTTGTTGTTACTGTTTTTATTTAACTGTCCCCTAATCACTGTCCTCTCTCAGAAGAGACTTTAGCTGTTTCATTCCCTGCAGTTTCACCAGTGCTTAGACAAATGTGCCAACAAGTTGGATTCTCTACATATTAATGGTGATTTTTGTTTTTTATTTCGTGTATGTAAGTGCCATACTTAGTGGCTCTTACGTACTTACGTTACCTAGTAAGTACCTGGCACATGGAAGCATTTGATGAATGTCCTAATTATTAGATGGTGATGAGAGGGAAGGACTTTTTATGGGGTTGGACCAGCATGAGCCAGTTCACAGAAGTAGAGAGATATGGCTTAGTTACATGGAATATAAAGAGTTCTTTGGGGTCTGAGCAAGCTTTCCTAAGCTATGCAAGGAAGTCCTTGCCTGTTATCCTCGGGTGTTAGGACCTCATTGGCATTTGGGAGCTATTTAGTATTTTGAAGCAGGAGAGTGGCTTGCCTAGAGCTGGGTTTAGTCTGATTAACCAAATTTGATAAAGGGGGTGGACTGGGGGAAGGTAAGCCTTGGGGTAGAGAACTCCAAGGAGAAATTCTCAAGTGAGTGAATTTGATCAATTAACTCTGCAGCATTATACAGTCTGCTACACACTGTCTGTATTTTATTTCAGTAGTGTGTTTCCATTTAAAAGCAATATTTTCTGATCTTTTTTTCACGTGAGCCATGTAATTGGTAAACAACTTACTGAGGATATAAGTTAGAGGATTTTTTTGTTTTTATCTTAACAAATCCTGCTTTCCACACAACTGCAAGACAATGTTCCACTAAACTTTTTTTGTTTTAATTTTTTTGACATCCTTATTGGAGTATAATTGCTTTACAGTGGTGTGTTAGTTTCTGCTTTATAACAAACTGAATCAGCTATACATATACATATACCCCCATATCTCCTCCCTCTTGTGTGTCTGTCCCACCCTCCCTTTCCCACCCCTCTAGGTGGTCACAAAGCACCGAGCTGATCTCCCTGTGCTATGCAGCTGCTTCCCACTAGCTATCCGTTTTACATTTGGTAGTGTATATATGTCCATGCCACTCTCTCACTTTGTCCCAGCTTACCCTTCCCCCTCCCGTGTCCTCAGGTCCATTCTCTAGTAGGTCTGCGTCTTTATTCCCGTCTTGCTCTAGGTTCTTCATGAGGTTTTTTTTTGTTTTTTTTTTTAGATTCCATATATGTGTGTTAGCATATGGTATTTGTTTTTCTCTTTCTGACTTACTTCACTCTCTATGACAGACTCTAGGTCCATCCACCTCACTACAAATAACTCAATTTCGTTTCTTTTTATGGCTGAGTAATATTCCATTGTATATATGTGCCACATCTTCTTTATCCATTCATCTGTCAATGGACACTTAGGTTGCTTCCATGTCCTGGCTGTTGTAAATAGAGCTGCAATGAACATTGTGGTACATGACTCCTTTTGAATTATGGTTTTCTCAGGGTATATGCCCAGTAGTGGGATTGCTGGGTCAAATGGTAGTTCTATTTTTAGTTTTTTAAGGAACCTCCATACTATTCTCCATAGTGGCTGTATCAATTTATGTTCCCACCAACAGTGCAAGAGTGTTCCCTTTTCTCCACACCCTCTCCAGCATTTATTGTTTGTAGATTTTTTGATGATGGCCATTCTGACTGGTGTGAGATGATATCTCATTGTAATTTTCATTTGCATTTCTCTAATGATTAATAATGTTGAGCATTCTTTCATGAGTCTGTTGGCAATCTGTATATCTTCTTTGGAGAAATGTCTATTTAGGCCTTCTGCCCATTTTTGGATTGGGTTGTTTATTTTTTTGATATTGAGCTGCAAATTGTAAATTTTGGAGATTAAACCTTTGTCAGCTGCTTCATTTGCAAGTATTTTCTCCCATTCTGACGGTTGTCTTTTCATCTTGTTTATGGTTTCCTTTGTGGTGCAGAAGCTTTGAAGTTTCATTAGGTCCCATTTGTTTATTTTTGTTTTTATTTCCATTTCTCTAGGAGGTGGGTCAAAAAGGATCTTTCTGTGATTTATGTCATAGAGTGTTCTGCCTATGTTTTTCTCTAAGAGTTTTATAGTGTCTGGCCTTACATTTAGGTCTTTAATCCATTTTGAGTTTATTTTTGTGTATGGTGTTAGGGAGTGTTCTAATTTCATTCTTTTACATGTAGCTGTCCCGTTTTCCCAGCACCGCTTATTGAAGAGGCTGTCTTTTCTCCATTGTATATTCTTGCCTCCTTTATCAAAAGTAAGGTGACCATATGTGTGTGGGTTTAGTTCTGGTCTTTCTATCCTGTTCCATTGATCTATATTTCTGTTTTTGTGCCAGTACCATACTGTCTCGATTACTGTAGCTTTGTAGTATAGTCTGAAGTCAGGGAGCCTGATTCCTCCAGCTCCGTTTTTCCTTCTCAAGATTGCTTTGGCTATTTGGGGTCTTTTATGTTTCCATACAAATTGTGAAATTTTTTATTCTAGTTCCGTGAAAAATGCCAGTGGTAGTTTGATAGTGATTGCACTGAATCTGTAGATTGCTTTCAGTAGTATAGTCATTTTCACAATGTTGATTCTTCTAATCCAAGAACATGGTATATCTCTCCATCTATTTGTATCATCTTTAATTTCTTTCATCAGTGTCTTCTCGTTTTCTGCATACAGGCCTTTTGTCTCCTTAGGTAGGTGTATTGCTAGGTATTTTATTCTTTTTGTTGCAATGGTAAATGGGAGTGTTTCCTTAATTTCTCTTTCAGATTTTTCATCATTAGTGTATAGGCATGCAAGAGATTTCTGTGCATTAGTTTTGTATCCTGCTACTTTACCAAATTCACTGAATAGCTCTAGTAGTTTTCTGGTAGCATCTTTAGGTTTCTCTATGTATAGTATCATGTCATCTGCAAACAGTGACAGCCTTACTTCTTCCTTCCCGATTTGCACTCCTTTTATTTCTTTTTCTTCTCTGATTGCTGTGACTAAAACTTCCAAAACAATGTTGAATAATAGTGGTGAGTGTGGGCAACCTTGTCTTGCTCCTGATCTTAGTGGAAATAGTTTCAGTTTTTCACCATTGAGGACAATGTTGGCTGTTGGTTTGTCAGATATGGCCTTTATTATGTTGAGGTAAGTTCCATCTGTGCCTACCTTCTGGAGGGTTTTTTATCATAAATTGGTGTTGAATTTTGTCGAAAGCTTTCTCTGCACCTATTGAGACGATCATATGGTTTTTATTCTTCAGTTTGTTAATATGGTGTATCACATTGTTTGATTTACATATGTTGAAGAATCCTTGCATCCCTGTGATAAACCCCACTTGATCATGCTGTATGATCTTTTTAATGCGCTGTGGGATTCTGTTTGCTAGTATTTTGTTGAGGATTTTTGCATCTACATTCATCAGTGATACTGGCCTGTAGTTTTCTTTGTGATGTCGTTGTCTGGTTTTGGTGTCAGGGTGATGGTGGCCTTGTAGAATGAGTTTTGGAGTGTTCCTCCCTCTGCTGTATTTTGGAAGAGTTTGAGAAGGATAGGTGTTAGCTCTTCTCTAAATGTTTGATAGAATTCGCCCATGAAGCCATCTGATCCTGGGCTTTTGTTTTGTTGGAAGATTTTAAATCACAGTTTCAATTTCGGTGCTTGTGACTGGTCTGTTTATATTTTCTATTTCTTCCTGGTTCAGTCTTGGAAGCTTGTGCTTTTCTAAGAATATGTCCATTTCTTCCAGGTTGTCCATTTTATTGGCATATAGTTGCTTGTAGTAATCTCTCATGATCCTTTGTATTTCTGCAGTGTCAGTTGTTACTTCTCCTCTTTTATTTCTAATTCTATTGATTTGAGTCTTCTCCCTCTTTTTCTTGTTGAGTCTGGCTAATGGTTTATCAATTTTGTTTATATTCTCAAAGAACCAACTTTTAGTTTTATTGATCTTTGCTATTATTTCCTTCATTTCTTTTTCATTTATTTCTGATCTGATCTTTATGATTTCTTTCCTTCTGCTAACTTTGGGATATTTTTGTTCTTTGTCTAATTGCTTTCGGTGTAAGGTTAGGTTGTTTTTTTGAGGTGTTTCTTCTTTCTTAAGGTACAATTGTATTGCTATAAACTTCCCTCTTAGAACTGCTTTTGCTGCCTCCCATAAGTTTTGGGTCATTCTGTTTTCACTGTCATTTGTTTCTAGGTATTTTTTGAGTTCCTCTTTGATTTCTTCAGTGATCTCCTGGTTATTAAGTAGTGTATTGTTTAGCCTCCATGTATTTGTATTTTTTACAGATTTTTTCCTGTAATTGATATCTAGTCTCCTGGCATTGTGGTTGGAAAAGATACTTGATACAATTTCAGTTTTCTTAAGTTTACCAAGGCTTGATTTGTGACCCAAGATATGATCTATCGTGGAGAATGTTCCATGAGCCCTTGCGAAGAAAGTGTATTCTGTTGTTATTGGATGGAATGTCCTACAAATATCAATTAAGTCCATCTTGTTTAATGTATCATTTAAAGCTTTTGTTTCCTTTTTTATTTTCATTTTGGATGATCTGTCCATTGGTGAAAGTAGGGTGTTAAAGTCCCCTACTATGATTGTGTTACTGTCAATTTCCCCTTTTATGGCTGTTAGTATTTGCCTTATGTATTGAGGTGCTCCTATGTTGGGTGCATAAATATTTACAATTGTTATATCTTGTTCTTGGATTGATCCCTTGATCATTATGTAGTGCCCTTCTTTGTCTCTCGTAATAGTTTTTATTTTAAAGTCTATTTTGTCTGATATGAGAATTGCTACTCCAGCTTTCTTTTGATTTCCATTTGCATGGGATATCTTTTTCCATCCCCTCACTTTCAGTCTGCATGTGCCCCTAGGTCTGAAGTGGGTCTCTTGTAGACAGCATGTATACGGGTCTTGTTTTTGTATCCATTCAGCCAGTCTGTGTCTTTTGGAGGGAGAATTAAATCCATTTACATTTAAGGTAATTATTGATGTGTATGTTCCTATTACCATTTTCTTAATTGTTTTGGGTTTGTTATTGTAGGTCTTTTCCTTCTCTTGTGTTTCCTGCCTGGAGAAGTTCCTTTAGCATTTGTGGTAAAGCTGGTTTGGTGGCGCTGAATTCTCTTAGCTTTTGCTTGTCTGTAAAGGTTTTAATTTCTCCATGAAATCCAAATGAGATCCTTGCTGGGTAGAGTACTCTTGGTTGTAGGTTCTTCCCCTGCATCACTTTAAATATGTCCTGCCACTCCCTTCTGGCTTGCAGAGTTTCTGCTGAAAGATCAGCTGTTGACCTTATGGGGATTCCCTTGTGTGTTATTTGTTTTTTCTCCCTTGCTGCTTTTAATATTTTTTCTTTGTATTTAAGTTTTGATAATTTGATTAATATGTGTCTTGGCATGTTTCTCCTTGGATTTATCCTGTATGGGACTCTGTGTGCTTCCTGGACTCAATTGACTATTTCGTTTCCCATATTAGGGAAGTTTTTAATTATAATCTGTTCAAATATTTTCTCAGTCCCTTTCTTTCTCTCTTCTCCTGGGACCCCTATAATTCAAATGTTGGTGCGTTTAATGTTGTCCCAGAGGTCTCTGAGACTGTCCTCAATTCTTTTCATTCTTTTTTCTTTATTCTGCTGTGCAGTAGTTATTTCCACTGTTTTATCTTCCAGGTCACTTATCCATTCTTCTCCCTCATTTATTCTGCTATTGATTCCTTCTAGAGAATATTTAATTTCACTTATTGTGTTGTTCATCATTGTTTGTTTGCTCTTTAGTTCTTCTAGGTCCTTGTTAAACATTTCTTGTATTTTCTCCATTCTATTTCCACGATTTTGGATCATCTTTACTATCATTATTCTGAATTCTTTTTCAGGTAGATTGCCTGTTTCCTCTTCATTTGTTTGGTCTGATGGGGTTTTACCTTGCTCCTTCATCTGCTGTGTATTTCTCTGTCTTCTCGTTTTATTTAACTTACTGTGTATGGGGTCTCCTTTTCTCAGGCTGCAGGTTCATAGTTCCCGTTGTTTTTGGTGTCTGTCGCTAGTGCATAAGGTTGGTTCAGTGGGTTGAGTTGGCTTCCTGGTGGAGGGGACTAGTGCCTGTGTTCTGCTGGATGAGGCTGGCTCTTGTCTTTCTGTGGGCAGGTCCGTGTCTGGTCGTGTGTTTTGGGGTATCTGTGACATTATTATGAATTTAGGCAGCCTCTCTGCTAATGGGTGGGGTTGTGTTCCTGTCTTGCTAGTTGTTTGGCATAGTGTGTCCAGCACTGTAGCTTGCTGGTCATTGAGTGGAGCTGCGTCTTTGTGTTGAGATGGAGATCTCTGGGAGATATTCGCTGTTTGATATTACATGGAGCTGGCAGGTCTCTGGTGTAGCAATGTGCTGAACTTGGTTCTCCCACCTCGGAGGCATAGCCCTGACACCCCGCTGGAGCACCAAGACCCTGTCGTCCACACGGCTCAGAATAAAAGGGAGAAAAAAAGAAAGAAAGAAAAATAAAATAAAGTTATTAGAAAATTATTATTAAAAAAAGTTTACATAATAAAAAAGAAGAGATCAACCAAACCAAAAAAGAAATCCACCAATGGTATCAAGCGCTAAAAACTACACAAAAAAAAAAAATACAGACAGATAGAACCCTAGGACAAATGGTAAAAGCAAAGCTATACAGACAAAATCACACACAAAAACCTATACATACACACTCACAAAAAGAGAAAAAGGGGGAAAACTCATAAATCTTGCTCTCAAAGTCCACCTCCTCAGTTTGGGATGACTCGTTGTCTATTCATGTAATCCACAGATGCAGGGTACATCAAGTTGATTGTGGAGATTTAATCCGCTGATTCTGAGGCTGCTGGGAGGGATTTCCCTTTTTCTTCTTTGTTCTCACAGCTCCAGGGGCTCAGCTTTGGATTTGGCCCCGCCTCTGCCTGTAGGTCAGGCTTCGCTCAGACAGGACGGGGTTAAAGGAGCAGCTGATTGGATGGCTCTGGCTCACTCAGGCGGGGGGGGGGGGGGGGGGGGGGGGGTGGCGGGGGGGGGAGGGAGGGGCACGGAGTGCTGGGCGAGCCTGCGGTGGAAGAGGCCGGCATGACATTGCACCAGCCTGAGGCACGCCGTGCGTTCTCCCGGGGGAGTTGTCTCTGGATCCCGGGACCCTGGCAGTGGCGGGCTGCACCGGCTCCCCAAAAGGGAGGTGTGGAGAGTGACCTGTGCTCGCACACAGGCTTCTTGGTGGCGGCAGCAGCAGCCTTAGCGTCCCATGTCCGTCTCTGGGGTCCGCACTGATAGACGCAGCTCATGCCCGTCTCTGGAGCTAATTTAAGCGGTGCTCTGAATCCCCTCTCCTCACGTGCCAGAAAATAAAGAGGGAAGAAACAGTCTCTTATCTCTTCCGTAGCTCCAGACTTTTTCCCGGACTCCCTCCCACTAGCCGTGGTGTCTGTATAGCTTTGCTTTTACCATTTGTCCTAGGGTTCTGTCTGTCTGTAGTCTACAGTCTGCAGGACTGTTCACGCTGCCAACCCCAGTCCTCTCCCTGCGCTCCGACCGAAGCCCGAGCCTCAGCTCCCAGCCCCCGCCCGCCCTGGCGGGTGAGCAGACAAGCCTCTCGGCCTGGTGAGTGCTGGTCGGCACCGATCCTCTGTGCGGGAATCTCCCCGCTTTGCCCTCCACACCCCTGTTGCTGTGCTCTCCTCCGCAGCTTCGAAGCTCCCCCCCTCCGCCACCGGCAGTCTCCGCCCGTGAAGGGGCTTCCTAGTGTGTGGAAACCTTTCTTCCTTCACAGCTCCCTCCCACTGGTGCAGGTCCGGTCCCTATTCTTTTGTCTGTTTTTTCTTTTGCCCTACCCAGGTACGTGGGGAGTTTCTTGCCTTTTGGGAGGTCTGAGGTCTTCTGCCAGTGTTCAGTAGGTGTTCTGTAGGAGATGCTCCACGTGTAGATGTATTTCTGATGTATCTGTGGGGAGGAAGGCGATCTCCGCGTCTTACTCTTCCGCCATCGTGAAGCGCCCTAGAGGATTTCTTGAATGCTCTCTCTCTCTCTCTCTCTCACTTTGGATGTTGTATCATTCTGCTTATATCTCACAATGATCTTTATCTTAGGAACTACTGAATATTCTCAGAAGTCTAGTGATTTCTCTCCTATTTTGCATTCTTGGGGAGAGGGTCCATTTGCCTATTGTTGGGAGAAGAATGAGTTCTGGCAGAGTGTGAATGGTTCCTTGTTCAAGTACTTGGGTCCAAGAAAAATGAGAATTTCTTGAGGTGGATTTTGACTTAACTTGGAGACTTGCCTCCTGTACAGGTGGTGAGATCAGTAACATCTTGGCATGGAGGTGGTCGTGGCTCTCCTGGGTTCATGGAGATGACCTGGGGCACTGCTGTCCTCCTCTGTCCCTCCCACTCTAGCTAGACCCCTTCCCATTGTCCCCTGAATGTTTCACTTAGAGCTCCCTCTGCATCAGGGAAGCCTGATGCCCTTCCCAGCCGTGCTATGTCCCTGGTGTATCTGTCTCCACCCCTTGTCTCTCTGATTTTCAGGTTCTATTTGGTGGCATCACAGTTGCTTTCCTTAAATAGGCACTGATTCCGAGACGAATTTGTTTTTCTACCTCAGTGTTTTCCAAACTGAGGTCTGAGTCAGAATTACCTGGGGGTAGACATGCAGATGCCTGGCCTCCTCCCTGAGCATGAAAACTTGAAATCTATTTTTTTTAAATCCTGTCTGCAGGATTTCTTGTAGAATCTGCGCTTCATTTTTGGCTCATCCATGGTACTGTTGCGCATATTATTTATTCTAATGGTGTTTATGTATCTTCTAATTTTATATATACTCTACTTATATATTTATTGGTCATTTCAAAGGGAACATTTAAAGGGTGAGGAATTAAGTCTTTCAAAACATTGAAACACTTGCTATCCTTAGATGGGTTTTTATATTCTTTATAAGTTTTTATGAGGGCAATAAAACCATATTGCAGAAAGCTTAGAAAATAGGGAGAAAAGCATAATTTCCCCCAGTTTGGTGCAACGACTGTTTTCACGTCGGTATGGTCCCCCTGGGTCTCTGTAGAAGAGTGTTCATAAACGTGAGCAGCATCGGGCGTGACGTGCAGTCAGAGAGGAGAGAGCAGACCCTGCTCTGGGCTCCGTTCTTCTCAGAGGGCGTGGCCTTGGATTCACGGAGAGACCCACTTGCAAGACACCCAGCCCTGGGCTCCCAGAGGCCCCAAAGGGGAGGAGGCGCAGAATCGCTCCAGGTCCAGACCCCCTGCATCCCCGGAGCTGGTGTGCACAGTGTGATTTCCATTCTATCCTGTGTTTGTTGTCACCTCCTATGTGCAGTGAATGAACAGGACCCTGCTGCTGCCCGGGGCTCCCATGCCGGGCTGGGGGTGGGGGAGACGTAAATAGGACGTAGCACAGAGTGAAATATCTGTCACTCCGGAGGGTGGAGCAGAGGGCGGGAGGAGGCTCAGCCACTCACAGGCCAGAGGAGGGAGATGACAGAGGTGGGAAGTTAAATAGAGGCGGGCACTCCTGAACACAGCTTGGCCGGCCCTGCGTTTCAGGCACAGCCAATGGCCGTGTGGGCTGGTACCGGCCCAGGCCCATCTGAGGATCTTATGGCCTTATTCTCACCCCTGACTTGTTCCCAGGGGAGCCAAGGGACTTTCAAAAAGAAAATATTGAGACTGATGTGTGCAAGATGTTGTGTTTGGCAGTGTCCCCCCTCAGCAGGGAATGGTATTTTCTCTCTTTATAATTTTATTATTTTTGTTGCAATTCTGAGATATTTAAAATATATGGAAATTGACAGAAAATGATGAAACACACACACATGTATACACTGGACAGATTTAAACAAAGACATTATATTGCCACATTTCATTCTTATTTTCTTTAAAGGAAATTTAAAGATTATACCGTTGAAATCATCTTTGTAACCCTTATGGATTACATTTCTCTCCTGCCCTCCTTAACTAGAGGTAAACACTGTTTTGAAGTTGACATGTGTTTCTCCTGCATGTGCTTTTTTGCTTTCATTACCTGGGTATGTGGTATGTGTTTTAAAGTATATTTCTATCTATCTATCTACCTACCTACCTACCTACCTACCTATCATGTGTCTACCTGTTGTATGATACATATATTTTGTAACTTCCTTTTTTTCCATCTCTCAATACTAAGTTTTTGAGAGTTACCCACATGGATCATGTGAAATCTGGTTCTTTCATTTTCACGGCTATAGAGTGTATTTCATTGTTTGAAAAAATTAAGATGTACTTATCCATGCTCTGAATAGACATTTGAGTTGTGGCAGAAAACATCCTTCCATGTATTTCCTTCCATGTACATATAAGAGTGTCTCTTGATCATATTTCAGAGACAGATTACCTAGGTCTTTGGGAAAGTGCATTTTAAGTTTCACTACGTATTTCCAAATTGCTCTCCAAAAAGTTTATACACATTTTCACTTTGTCAGCAGTGTAACAGATCCCATTTTCTAACGTATTTTCACACATCACAATTTTTGACAATTTTATGAGTACAAAACAGTATCTCATTGAGGTTTTTATTTATGTCTCTGATGGTTGGAGAAGATTATTATGTTTTCATATGTTAATATGTATAAGTTCTTTATATTTTCTGCATACTAATACTTTGTTGCTTATATGTATTGAAAATATTTTCTCCCAACCTCTGATTTATCTCTGAATGCTGTTTTCAGCAATTTCTCTCGTACAGAGATTTATAACTCTTTCCTTTGGAAAGTTGTGCGTTTTCATTTTGTTTAAGGAATTCTCCCTGTTCTGGGGCCATAACTACGCAGTTGGCCCTTGAACAGTGCAGGGGCTAGGGGTACCAACCCTCTTTGCAGTGGAAAATCCAGGCAAAATTTATATTCGACTCTTTGTATCCAGTGTTCCTCCGTATCCACAGTTCTGTATCCTTGGATTCAACAAACTGTGGATTGTGTAACACTGTGGTAGTTACTATTGGAAAATATCCACGTATAAGTGAACCTGCACAGTTCGAACCTGTGTTGTTCAAGGGTCAACTACATTCTCTGAGATTTTCCTCCAGAAGATTTAAGGTTTTAGTTCTACATTTAAATCCCTAACTCGAGTGGTTTAAAAAAATCAAAACTTCTTTTAATTTGGAAAAGTTCATGAAATTAAACTGTGTAGCTTATTTATGATAAAGCCAACACAATGTAACCATGACTTAAGTCAAGAAACAAAACATCAGGGCCAGAGAAACCCTCCATATTCCTCCCTGTCAATCATAACGCCTTCATCTTGCCGCAGTTAATCACTAACCTAAGTGTGATGGCAGTCATATGCTGCTCTCCCTGCCCCCTCTCCCCCTCTCCCCATCTCAGAATTTCATCCCTGCCCTGGTCCTCCCAGGATCTCCATGCCTCAGTGCTGCCTCTGGACCTTGCACTTACCAGAGGCCTGACCCTTCCTGGAGAAGGCCCCTGAGCTTGGGCTTGAAGGAAGAGCAGGTTCAGGAGAAGAGAAGAGTGTTCAGAGCTAGGGAGAGAGGGAGCCAGAGGATCAGCCACTGAGAGGCTGGAGGCTTGTGTCTTTCATCCCAAGGGGCTGGAGAAGAGAGCATTTGCAGAAAGTGTAGCAAGATGAAGCTGGGAAGATTTCATCCTCCCCTCCCTCCTGGACCAGCAAGAGACAGAACTCATTTTCCTTATATTGAACAGACACAGAATTTTCTCCTCATAATGCTTTAGAGAGAGAGAGAGGGAGAGAGAGAGAGAGAGAAAGAGAGTGTGTGTGTGTGTGTGAGAGAGAGAGAGAGAGAGAGAGAGAGAGAGAGCACAAGAAAAAATGCACAAGATACATAGAAACAGATGGGCTTGCAGAGAGCAGATGTTTTCTCCAAGATCCTTTCCATCTGACTAAAAACAGCTGGTGCTTCCAGAGCCACCCTGTCTCCTTTCTCCACCAGCCACCATAGTTCTTTCTCTCCTTATTTTCATTTGCCCTTTTTCACCTTCATGGGCAATGGCCTTGTGACCCATTCTGCATTCAGAATCATGTCCCCCAGAGGGTATTGGGTCATTGTAGGTCCAGTCCTGATTGCTCTGGAAGATCTTGAGACTCAGGCTGTACACAGGACCTGCTGTTGGACTCTGGGCACTGGGGCTGGAGGCCCAGACCCCTGGCTTGCTGGCCCACCCTGCTTCTGGTCCATGCTCACCACGACCCAAGACTTAATGGAGCCCAAGTCCGTCTTCACTGTGGAAAAGGAGTGGGGAAGTTAGTCACAGTGGGCAGAGGTTTGGGGAGGAAGGCATTCAGACTGGAATCCCAGAGGAGCTATAGAAAACAAACAGACAAACAAAACATGTCAGGCCCTGCTCCAGGTGCTGGGGGATCCCAGTGTCAGCTGGTTTTCCAAGACAGACTAGAATTTTACCATGTCTTCTTTGCTTTAGAACACACTGTTTTTTGGAGATTTAAAACCCATTAGGGAATGGCTTAAGAAGTTAATAACCTGTTATCATCCTGGAGAGTTGCATTTGATGTTTATAGCTTTTTGGCTTATGAAAATAAATTAAGTGAGATTGGGAGCCAATTCTTATTCACACCACTTACTGAAGGCAGATCATCCAATAATAAACAAATATCATTAATCTTAAATCCACGTGCGGAGAATTTCATTTTTTTAAAACTGATTGTACTTTTGGGAATATATATTTTATATATATATATATATATATATATATATATACACACACACACATATGAAAAGTAGAACCTAAACAAAAAGTACCCTAATACAGTAAACTTTGCATCTCTGGTACAGAATTCGATTCAATCAACTGTGAAATGTAACCAGGAAGAGTAATGTTGATTACAAGGAGCACATAATCAGGGCAGCTTGGATACGCACTGGGTTCATCTTTGCTTCTACCAAGCCTGAGCACTACTGACTAGGTGTTCAATTTGTTTTTTGCTTTTTTCTTTTTTTTTTTTTTGCGGTACGCGGGCCTCTCACTGTTGTGGCCTCTCCCGTTGCAGAGCACAGGCTCCGGACGCGCAGGCTCAGTGGCCATGGCTCACAGGCCCAGCCGCTCCGCGGCATGTGGGATCTTCCCGGACGGGGCCACGAACTCGTGTCCCCTGCATCAGCAGGCGGACTCTCAATCACTGCACCAACAGGGAAGCCCCAATTTGGTTTTAATGATCACGTTAGTGTTAGTTGTAATTTCCATAAATGACTCTTAAGCCACAGGAATGGATACTAGAGTTGAAAGACTTTTTTCCCCTTTTTCCTATTTGAGCATTTATTTCCCAATTATCAGGGCAGCCTGTGCAGGGAGACAAAGTCACACAAAGATGGTCATTTCTCAGTGTGATAATTCCAGGTCCTTTTTGAAGCCAGGTCATTTGCTTTATTTCACCGGTGACAGTTTATTCATTCACAATTAGGAACACTTCCTTAAGTGTGAGTGTGCTAGGAACTCAGAAATTTAGAAGTCTTTGTCTTTGCATTAAAACTGAGCAAGGGAGATATACATGAAAACTTTTAAAAAACAATTAAACTGTCCTGAGATTGATTACACTTATACGTATTAAGGTCAGTGATGATATAAGGTGATAGGAACACACAGAAGAGGGAGAGTAAAGCCTTCCAGCAGTGAAGGTATGCAAAGGGGTACTTTGTGTTGGGTTTTGATGGATATATAGGAGTTCACTAGAGGAAGGAGGAAGAAATGGCTTGAGTCAAGAAAGTACATGAGGCATTCAGAGGACAGAGTGAAGCTCAGGAGGCCGGAGGACAAGGTGAGAGGGAGAGTTAAGTCTGGAGAAGAAAATTCTTGTCAGCTCATTCACCCATCTTGAATACGTCCTTTACTCCCACTTATCATCTCTCACCTTAACCAGAGCAGAAGCCTCCGCATGGTCCTCCCTACTCCCCCCCTTGCCCTCCTCTGATCTGTCTTCCACACTGCAGCCAAAGGGATCTTTTTGAAACCCAAATCTTAGCACGTCACTCCCCTTGGCTCTCGGGATAAAGTCCAGATCTGCTTGATCCACCGAGAAGCTCCTGGAGCTAGCCTCTGCCAACCTCTCAGCCCTCACATCTTATCAATTGCCTTCTTTCTCCCTAATTCCCACCACGCTGTCCTCCTTTTTGTTCGTAAGCCTGCCAGCCTCATTCCCTCCTCTGAGCCTTTGCATATGCTGTTCCCACTGCCCGGTAAACTCACCATTTTCTAAAATAAGCATCTTCCCTTTCCCTCTCCCATCCTCCTCCCACCTGTTCTCTGAGTCCTTTGGTTTTTTGGGGTTTTTTTTTCCTTTGTTTTTTATTCCTATAACCTGTATACAGTCTGTAATTGTTCCTTTCATTCAGTATCGTGTATTTTTTGTCTGTCTTCCTCATTAGAATTCAAATGCCACGAGTGGAGGAATGATCCCTGTCTTGCTCACAGCTGTGTACCCAGTACCTGGCACTGTGACAGGTACCTCCTAGGTTCCGAAAAATTGCTTCTTGAGAAAATAGATGAAAGGGCCAGATTCCAGAGGGCCTTGTGTGCCAGCCTCTAGGCTTTAGCCCTTATCCTGTGAACAGTAGGAAACCAAGAGAGAGATTTAACCAGGCCTGCAATGAGCATGCTGTGTGTCTGCCTGACACAGAAAATTAAGTTTAAAATATTTTCAGTAATTTTACTCATACCATGACTTCACTGGCATCCCTTCATGGTGATGCGATGATAGGAACAAAAAGTGATTTCCATTTCTCGAGTAAAACATAAAACCTCTCCCTGCAGGGCCTTAGCACTCAGAATGAAAGCTGAACCCACTGCCCCGTCCAGACAGACAAGCGAGCTGGTTAGCGGGAGAGGGATGGCGGGTCGCTGACAGCAGACAGGCCTCTGGTTTGCAATTTTAAGGGGACATAAAATGCTGGCTGGCTTTCACAGAACACCGAGCTGAGCTGCAGAAAACTATAAAATCTCCCTGTTGCAATATAAATATGGGATGAAAGTTGATTAACCGATTTTATGTTGTTATCTGAGCCTTCAATCCATTTGCACTTGAATTAAAAAGACACAAATTGAGTTTTGGCTGGACCAGCATTTTTCGACAGGCAATATAGGTTAAATTCCTTTTTCACCTGAAATCTTCATTGGGCAGAGGATTTTCTACGACGTTGCGCTGCTTGATTTCTGTGGAATACTGCCAGGGTTTAACATGTGGGCCCAGGATACATAGGCTACAACGAAAAAGGGCATCTCCTGAATTTTCTTTTAGGGCCGGGGCATTCTTGTGGCCATGGACACTTTATTTCTCAGCTCGGTTACTGCGGGAGCCTTCTTGCAGGACTCCACATAGCTTTTGAGGCTACTTTTGGTCCATCTCTGCCCAACCCCTAAGATGTCTCACCAAACAGCCACAGGAATGTTCTTCCAGTGCAAATCTGGAACTGCCCTAAACCTCTCCGTTGATTGCTTGTTAAGAACACAATTTAATCCTTTGGCGTGATCATCAAGGTCTTTGACAATCTGTCTCCACGTGCCTACCTTTCTAAACTCACCCCTTTCTTCTCCATCATCCTCCCACATTGACATGCCCACCATATTCTATTTTCCAGGCTCACCTGTCTGTTTACTTGTCCCAGAAACCATCAGGTGGTTTCTCATCACCCTGCTTTGCTTCTGTTCTTTCCCCAGCCTTGCATGGCCCCCATCCCAACATCACCACTTCCCATTCAAATTCTCTCTCTCCTTCAAAGTCAAGTCCAGAGGCATGGCAACCCATTTTCTAGGAAGCAACATGGGAGACTGTAGCATCCCCCTGATGGCCTCGGGGTAACATTCATTTGGGCAGGTGCCAGATCACAAAGAGCTCCATTAGCCAGATGAGAAAAGAGAAATTTCATCCAGAGAGAGGGATGCTTGTGCAGGGACATACGGTCATGGTTCTAGACGACACCATTGCCCAGTCAAGCTGGTGTCCTATGGCCTTGAGTACCATGCCATAGAGAGATGCCAGGAGGGTCTACCCCATCTAAATATCCCCACAGAGCTGTGACCTGGCGGGGCTCAGTTCACATGGTGTTCTGATGAGTTCTGCTTGGGCAGCCTGGACAGTTCATCCTGAATCTCCATCCCCACTTGTCCACACTATTCTCATATCCATAGCCCTTTGATCTCTTGAATCCCCCAGAAAAGCATGTCAACAGCAGAGAAGCCATTCTTGGCTTATGTACATCCAGTCCATTCTGGGACCCTTGACCAGTTAACCTGGCTTCATAACCTGCGGCCGACAGCTAACAAAAAGGGTCTGATAACACCCTCGCCTCATTGACAGCTGACGTCCTGACGTCCTGCGCTTTCATCCGAGCTCCCTCCTGCCCCCATTTCCATGCTGTCCCTGCCCACCCAGTATCGGTTCTCTAGTCTTGTCTCCTGTCTGTGGGCTGCCGTCTGTCCCTCAGCCCCAAATCTTGATTTGAGTCTCTGGTTCTAACCTCCGGCTTTTGTCTTTGACCTCCAAGACTCTGGATTCTCCAGAATCATTCTCCCTGCCCTGGACAGCATCCTCTCATCAGTGACAGCCTTAGGCTCTGAGTTCGCCTCCGCTCAGGGAGGGGACTCACCCTGTGTCACTCTGCGACTCCCTGCTGCTCACTGAACCAATACAAAACCCAGTCGTTTGGCCTTCAGGGCTCTTGCCACCCTGACCTCTCACTAATCCAAGCTGTCCTTGGCTCTGTGCCCTACACTGTACCTTTTGCTCCAGCCCTTCTGTGTAAGTTGCATTCTTGAGCACACCATGAACTTGACATCTCTTTGCCTTACTGTGGCATTCCGCTGCTTTGTAGTGAGGACCTCCATGGGGCTATGAGAATCCTTTGAATTTAGATTCCACAATCAGACCTGGGTTCAAAGCCAGAGCATCTGTGTGACCTTGGGCATATCTCTTAACCCTACTGGACTCATTTCAGTGGACTCATTTGAAAATGAGAATAATGACCCCCCCACTTCGTGGGGTTTTAGTATAGGATTCAGGGTGACACCATGCCTGGCACATTTCTCTCCCAGTGGCAAGATAACTTGAGCGCTCCTTCCCTGCGCCATCACTGACTTTGCCGGCAGTTAGGAAAGTTGATGGTGGTGCCTTGACTCAGGTGTGAGTGTGATTCCCTCGGACAGTCCACGGGCCTGAGGCTCAGAGCGTGGAAACTCCTCCTTAACGTGAGTCCCACTCCTTTGGCCGTACAGGGGCCGCCGTGTGAGGTGCTGATGCAGAGATGACTCACTCCTGCTGGTCCTGTGTTCTCACTGTGTCACTTGTAATGAGTTGAGGCTCCAGTTTCAGAATTTCTTACAGCACTGCCCAGGGAACTGTCACCTAGCAACCCGCTGAGCTGAGACAATTCCATGGCACTGGGGAAGGGGGATGGGGAGTCTCTGGAGAGGACATCCTCCCAAGGAGATTGCTTCTGGCCAGGAGGCCGTGCTGACTGCAGTGGACGGGGACCTCCACTGGAGAGCAAGGGGCCAGTTTCTAGTTCTGCTGCTGATTTTTAGTGATGCTTGGAGAATCTCCTCGTCTCTTTATGCCTCAGTTTCTTTTATTTTAAATTAATTTTAATTAGAGTATAGTTGATTTACAATGTTGTGTTAGTTTCTGCTGTACAGCAAAGTGAATCAGTTATACATATACATATATCCACTCTTTTTTAGATTCTCTTCCCATATAATTGGTCATTACAAAGTATTGAGGAGAGTTCCCTATGCTCTACAGTAGGTTCTCATTAGTTATCTATTTTATATATTGTAGTGTGTATATGTCAATCCCCATCTCCCAATTTCTCTCTCCCTCCCTTCCCCCTTGGTAACCATAAGTCTGTTTTCTACAGCTGTGACTCTATGTCTGTTTTGTATCATTTTTTTAGATTCCACATAGAAGCAATATCACATGATATTTGTCTTTGTCTGACTGACTTCACTCAGTATGACAATCTCTGGGTCCATCTGTGTCACTGCAAATGGCATTATTTTGTTCTTTTTTATGGCTGAGTAATATTCTATTGTATTTATGTACCACATCTTCTTTATCCATTCCTCTGTCAGTGGACATTTAGCTTGCTTCCATGTCCTGGCTATTGTAAAATAGTGCTTCAATGAACATTGGGGTAGATGCATCTTTTCGAATTATGGTTTTCTCTGAATATATGCCCAGGAGTGAGATTGCTGGATCATATGGCAACTCTATTTTTAGTGGGTTTTTTTTTTTTTTTTTGCAGTATGTGGGCCTCTCACTGTTGTATTTTTAGTTTTTTAAGGAACCTCCATACTGTTCTCCATAGTGGCTGCAACAATTTACATTCCCACCAACAGTGTAGGAGGGTTCCCTTTTCTCCCAACCCTCTCCAGCATTTATTGTTTGTAGATTTTTTAAAAAATTATTTATTTATTTATTTTTGGCTGTGTTGAGTCTTCGTTGCTGCGCATGGCCTCTCTAGTTGTGGCGAGCGGGGGCTGCTCTTCGTTGCGGTGCGCGGGCTTCTCTTTGCGGCGGCTTCTCTTGTTGCAGAGCACGGGCTCCAGGCATGTGGGCTCAGTAGTTGTGGCTTGCGGGCTCTAGGGTGCAGGCTCAGCAGTTGTGGCGCATGGGCTTAGTTGCTCCGCAGTATGTGGGATCTTCCCGGACCAGGGATTGAACCTGTGTCCCCTGCACTGGCAGGCAGATTCTTAACCACTGTGTCACGAGGGAAGTCCCGTTTGTAGATTTTTTGATGATGGCTCTTCTGACTGGTGTGAGGTGATACCTCACTGTAGTTTTGATTTGCGTTTCTCTAATGATGATGTTGAGCGTCTTTTCATGTGCCTCTTGGCCATCTGTGTGTCTTCTTTGGAGAAATGTCTATTTAGGTCTTCTGCCCAGTTTTTGATTGGGTTGTTTTTTTTTTTGATACTGAGCTGCGTGAGCTGTCTGTATATTTTGGAGGTTAATCCCTTGTTGGTCTCTTTGTTTGCCTTAGTTTCCTTAACTGAAAAATACGGGCCCTGGCCCAAGAGATCTCTAAGGTCCCTCGAATGATTACATTGTGTGGTTGGTATTAGTGAGCAGCCCATGACAGCCTTCCACCCGCCCACACCTTGTCATGATGCTAAAGTCAGATGCAGCTACAGAGGGCCAGCACTCCAGCTGACACCTTAACGCAGCACTCAGTAATTGTCATGCCCTATGAGTGTTTGTTCATGGGAAAATGTAAAACACATTTCATCATACTCTTTTTTTGTGCCTACCCTGTACTGGGCACTTCGCTTATATTGTAGCATGAATTCCACCTTGTCTTGGTGTGCATTTCTCCCAGAGCAGACCCTGGGACGAGGATGAGGGTGCAAGTAGTTTATTTGGGGGTGGGGGCTGATCACAGGGCGCCTGATGCATGAGTGGAGGAGGGAGACAGGGAAGGGGAAGACCAATTAAGGGCGCTTGGATGAACGGTTACTGCTGTGGGCCCCCGGGGGGCAATCCCCATGGGGCCCATCTCAAAACTGTACCATTGCGGGGGATAAGCTGGGGGTTTATTCACCACTTCCTGGCCCTGGTTGTGGAGAGTCTTCTGGGCATTAACTCTCTGGCACCTTGGTGCACCTCTGGTGTGGGTCTCTCAAGCTGCCTTGGCTGGCAACACCTTTATGCAGGAGACACAGAAGGCCATTGGAATATCAGAACCACCTGCCAGCATCTCTGGGGCGGGTCGGAATCGGTGATGCCCCGGAGTCAGCTCAGACCAACGCTGACTGAGCCGATTGTCAACTTTTCAAGAATTTTTGCCGGCTGGTCACGAAACACAGCCATTCTTGAAAATTATATTTTACAAACTTGCATCAGATAAATTATATGAAACACAGAGGTAACAAGTACTAACATCTCATCCAATTAATTTACTACACATTGCTATTCTCTGCGCTCTGGGGTTATCACATTCATATGGTGAAATAACAATTTGATGACGTGTATGTATGTCATCAGCCACTCAGGGAATATTTATACCATGGGGATCAGTAAATCTATCAGGGCTTTTTTTTTTTTCCTGCAAAGAACAGGTGGTTACACATGAACCAACACCCCTGGTTGGGTTGCTCCTGGCAGGGCACTGACTGTGTCTTTTACACACCCCATCGCAGCAGCCAGGGTCTTAAATGACCTACACAACCATTAAGAGCTGAAGACCCAGGTGATACACTAGGCTTCCAGGGGTGATCCCCAAAGCATCACCACAGAATTGAGGTGCTAAGGCTGCTGCCGCCTCTGGCACAGTCAGGAAGCAAACGGTAGACGTGAGAAGCTGCTTGTGGAGTCAGGGAGCCCCGCTGCGGATGGAGGCCCCACAGCCATCTTTGCCCTGGTCCACACCAGCGAAACGCCTGCCGCCCTGCATGTGATGAGCAGAGGAAAAAAAAAAAATCTCGCATCTGGATCTCCAGCTGCAAGGGACCCTGAGAACAGTTTTAGATGTCTGGCTTCAGCATGCCAGAAACGGGTTAAGTGTGTGCTGAGAACGTGCTTCACTGTGTGCCATGGTGGTCACCTTCCTCGACAGCCTGAGGACGGTGGCTGCTTCGTGGCCCTCCTGTATCCCCGAAGCTCAGCACAGGCCTGGGGTGCAGTGGGAGTTCAGTAGGTGTGTATTAAAGGAATGTGACTCTAGAAAATGAAATTTCGTGTCCTTTGGCTGGTCGTCATCTTTGTCAAAAAGGAAATTCTGAAAGGGAATTTGGACTCGGAAAGAAACACGTGACCTGAAAGCCACCCTACCTCCCCTCCCCTCCCACCTCTTCTCCTCTCCCTTTTATCTTTTTCTTCTTCTCTCCTCCTCCCCCCTCTCTCTCAGCTTCCATCACTAAGAAACCTGCTTCTCCTGCAGACACACAGGAGGACCCTTCAAATCCAGCCCACGGCCTCTTGCGTTCCCTGCATCGCCTCTTTTAGCTACACATCCCCTTCTTTAGGGCAGTCTCTCAGTGCTGCAGGATGGTCAGGTCTGGAGGAGCGCCGTTCATTCAGAACTGGGACCTGGAATGACTGGGAAACGTGGTCCAGGAGGTGGGCCCCCCCTTAGGGAGGGCCAGGCTCCCGCCCTCAGGGACCGCCATGTCGTCCTTGCTGGGAGGGCATGTGTATGGTCCAGGCAGCACTCTCCGGGCCCTGCTGGCTGGAAAAGGTCATATGCCCTTGTGAAAATATGAAATACATGCCTAAGTGGCAACATCACTGTGTCCCATTTCCCCTAATGATACATTAATCGGGGCTTTTAATGACGGTGTTCTGTGGAGACACTGGTGTTGCAATGTTGCCTCTGAGTGTGGGGTTGGGGGCTGGCCGTGAGCCCTTGGAGAAATCTCCTTACCCCTCCATCCCAGCTCATTCATGTTAAAGATGATGTTCTGTAAGTGCTTTCAGTTCTATCCAGAAACCCCTTGGTGAGCACCAACCCTGCTAGGTGTGGGGAGAGGCTGTGACTTCCCTGTGGGATGGGATGGGGGTGGCAGGAACTGGGCCGTGTTGGGGTAGAGCCCAGGGATCTGCCGTTCAACTTGGGCTCCTGTGTTGGGGAAGTGGCGTACGTGCCCCTCTTTCTACGCCAAGCCCACCTCTACCCACCCTGCCCTGACTGCTAGAACAGGCCAGGGTCACTGTGCCCAAGAGGAGAGGCAGGAAGCTGGCCCCCGCCTCTCCATCTCCAGGGGAGCAGAGGCAGGGTCAGCTTCCCAGAGCACCTGCCAGGTCCTTCTCTTCGCTCCATGCTGCGGGAGTAACGAGGAGCAGTGCGGGTGCTCCTCTTGTGGACACTGCCGCCTTTCTCTCAACCTGCAGATATTCCTGAGTTCTTACACCGAGATTAGGTTCAATGTCAAACCCACACCCATTTTTTTTTTTTTAAAAGCCAAATGTGCAAAAAGCCAAGAAAAACAAAAACAAAACAACCGAGAGCCAGAATCAGGGTCATTGAGCAGCGGCTTAGATACTAACAACATAAAAAAAACATTCCCAGTCTACCATGGTCCCTTCTGTAAGGAGCCCCCAAAGTCCAGATATGGCAGGGGTGATGTGCCGGGCAGCGTGCACCCCTTGCAGGGTCACTCAGTCCCATGCCATCTCCAAGGCACCCAAGCCTTCTTCTGGCAGTGTAGACCGGCTTCACACGGACGCGAGATGGATGAAGGTAAGGCCTTCCTGGCCATCTCAGTGCGCAGCAAGTCTCTGAGTCACAGCAGGGGCAGGATTGGGAGAGAAACATTGATTCTAGCCCTTGAGACTGATAGAAAATGCTCCTGACAAAGAGTTTTGGGAATATCTCTAGTGGGAACTGCGTATCGGGTCGTTTTAGTTGAAAGTAAAAGAGAATAAATCAAATCTATTGACTGTCTACTATGTGCCTGAAATCATTTTACGTGCTGGGAGCATAGCAGTCATCAAAACTGAGTCTAGTGGACCTTAAGTAGGCAACCATGGGAAGGAAAGTTGCTGCAGCTGGCTTTGGGGCCATCAGAACTAGAGACTTGAAATCCAGCAAGATTTATGTGATTCGGCTTCTCTTAGAGTCACTCCCTCTACCCAACTTCTTCCTGTCTCTACATCCATCAGGAGGGGGACACAATAGCTACCATCCGCATTCCCACTCCCATACGAGGATCCCAGGCTGATTCAGAAGGTGCCAAAGAGGAAACTGTAACTGAGCAGCAGATAGGTGCTGCGTAAGTGACAGCCCCACAGCTGGTATGAGACCAACTGGACAAGAAAGTTCCAGGTCCGGTGGATGGCATCCCGAGGAGGACATGGGCAGGCAGGCCACGCAGTGGAATGCTTCCTTGGGCAGCCACTTGAGCCTGAAGAAGCAAGCACATCAAGAAGGGGGACCAACCTGGACTGAAACCAGGACGGTGAGGGTTGCCTTGTGTGACACCAGGCAAATGGCTTTCTGGTTCTGAGCTTGGCTGCCTGTCCCTGGATGGACTGCCTGCATGCAGGGGAAACTCCCACCTGTGGCCTCCCCAGCATGTCTCCATGCACAGCACATGTGTTGTTGGCAAGATCCAATGCATCACCATTGTTTCCTAGTATCCTTATTTTCTTCCTTTTCCTGTGCCTGGAATGTCCTGGGCTCAGTTCCAATCCCAGATCTTTGCTTCAGCCCCAGCCCCCTGCAGCCCCCATCCCTGGACTGCCTCGTGTACTCCCTTTTCCTTATTAAAATATTACACACCTTCAAGGCCATCTCAAGCCCCCTCTTTCGGGAAGCGCTTTCCTATCTACTCACGCCCTCTAGTCCCTGAGGACCTGGTACAATATTAGAGCTGAAACATCCATCATTTCATTCTATGCTCCAGCACCTCTGGGAGGTTGGAGTCATGTCCTCTATTTTTCAGATGGGGAAACTGAGGCTCAGTGAGGCCTTACATTGCCCCAGGGAGGAGCTGGAGCCTTTGCAGCTGTCTACTGTACTCTGTGTTATGTCCTCGCTTTCTGGGGAGGTCACTTGGCATTCAGAGCAGTGGTTCTCAGACTTCGGGCTGCGTGAGCGTGGCGCAGAGAATGTTTCACAGTGTGATAGCCGAGCTGCGGAAGCAAACTCTGGGGTGGGGACCCAGCCCTGGGTGATTATGGCTGGTCTGGTCATACCCAGAGAACCACTGATTTAAGAGATGGACATTGTGGTGTAAGTGACGATTTGGGTTATGTGGGACTCGGGATTCAAATCCCTCCCTATTGAATCAAAATGTCCAGGGTGGGGCTTCCCTGGTGACGCGGTGATTGAGAGTCCGCCTGCCAGTGCAGGGGACACAGGTTCGTGCCCCGGTCCAGGAGGATCCCACATGCCGCGGAGCAGCTGGGCCCGTGAGCCATGGCCGCTGAGCCTGCGCGTCCGGAGCCTGTGCTCTGCAACGGGAGAGGCCACACAGTGAGAGGCCCGCGTACCGCAAAAAAAAAAAAAAATGTCTGGGGTGAGTGGGCTGAGGAACCTCTAGTTGACTAAGTGGTGCAGGTGGTTTTCAATCATCTGGCGAGTTGGGGAAAGCTGATTGAGAGTCAAGCCCACCCAATTAGCACTTAATTGTATCCTGCTTTATCTTCTTCTCCAATTAGTCCTTCTACATCAATTAAGCTCCTTGGAGGCCCAGACAAATCACTCAGCTCAGAATTGTCCCGAGAGCTGGTGTGCTCCTGGCCAGGGGACTGGTGTCACCCGGCTGCATCCACACTCAGAGGAGAGGCATTTCCGGAATGGCAGGAAAGGGGGCTCTGGCAGAGCGGAAACAGGGGTCCTACACCTCCCCGCTTGGTACTTGCTAGTGCCTCTCATCTCAGCAAGGCTGAGTCCTTCCTGCTGCTTAAGGACCAGCTCAGGTTTCTTTCATTCTGTGAAACAGACTTTATTACCCCCAGCAAGGGATGAACCTCATGCCGTTGAGCCTTTTGATCCTTACATGAACTGACTTGGGATTGGCACTGTCCCTGGTGGGAGGCTTCAGGAACGTCCCTGGTGGGAGGCTTCAGGAACGTCCCTGGCCTGACGCTGTGTTAGGCACGTACATCGTAGAAACACTTAACATCTGCTCTTTCCTTCCTACTTCCTGTTTTGGGGAGGGCATCTTATCCACCTTGAACATCGCCGGCGTGTAGAACAGTGACGTGCACAAATGCAGTTAATATTTTAGATTCCTGCGCAAATCTCAGAGATATTATCAGAAATTACGGTATCATTGCGTTGAATGTGAATAATGCACGTTGTGCCTGTGTGTTATTCCCACTTTTAGGTGCTGGATTCCCCCAGCACCTAGTCCAGAGCCTCACACAGGATTGCTTTCTGGAAGTAAGTTTTTTGTTTCTGACTGAAGTTATTAACTTCTCAGGGTGAAAACTCGTAAAGGGGAAAATGTGTGCTTCTCTGTTAAAAAAAAATCAGTATCTTTCTCTTAAACCCACTCCTGACTTGACTGGTCTCCTTCAGGACTCAAAGGCTCTGAACGTCAGTTTCTTTACCATTAAAAATGGAACAAATAGTAGCTACTTTATACGTCTTTAAGTATCTCTGAAAAAATATTTATCACAGTGCCTACAGATAGCAAGCTCTCAAATTGTAGCTTCATGATCCAACACAGACAACTTGAGGTTTAGACAGAAGGCAGATCAGATATTTGTCCCTATCAAAAAAAATCAAAAGAAAATAAATTATGAAAACCCAGCGTTGGTGGCCGTGCGACGGAACAGGCACACATATTTTGGAGGAGTTTAGTAGTGCGTATCAGGTCGTGAGTATTTTCACAAACTTTACGTTAGGATGTCAGTTCTAAGACTTACTATGAGAATGATTTTTAAAAAGGAGTAATTTAAATAGAGGCATCAGTGTAATTTACGAAAAGTGAAAATAAGCAAACGACAAACGTAGGAGAAGGGTTATATAAATCATAGTGCATCAACGTGTGGAATATCCCACAGCAATTAAAAAAGCTAAAGGCAAATCCTATGTGAAAACATGGACTGGTTTAAAATAGTATAATATTAAAAACAGTTTTATGTACACTTTGATTAAAATGATACGGAATTATATACTTACACACAAGCATAATGATTAGAAAAGGACAAAAAGACAAGAATATGTTTGCTTTATTGTACTGGTGATGCTAAATTTGTTGTATATACTTACATCTCTCTCAATATTTAAAGTCCCCCTAACAGTTGTGCAAGGCAGCTCTTATAACTTTCATTTCTCAGGTGAGGGAACAGACACAAGTATTTTGTTAAGTCACACATCTAAGAAAAGGTGAAGTAGGCCTTGGAATGAACGTTGTCCCTTTGACCCCCAAATCTGCACTTTTTGGAATCAGTTATTCACAAATTATACATGTGTGGATTGGGTGTCGGTTTCCTTTGAGAACTCATTTCTGAGTAGACCTTATTTCATATTTCAACGATGTAGATAGATAAAGAGATACATCATAGGATTCATTATATATACCGTAAAACTTTATAATTACCATGAGGTGTATTGTCACATGGTTGGCCCAAAGATTTCCCCGTATTCATGGGCTCGTGTAGACTCCTTTCGCACAGACACTAGACTTGGCTGTGTGACATGCCTTGGCCGATGGGCCATTGGCAAGCATGACAAAAGCAGGCCTTGATAAACACTTGTGAGTTGGGATTTGTCCTCTTGGAACCCAGCCACCATGTTATGGGGAAGCCCAAGTTAGCCACAGGATAGGCTTTTAGAGAACTAAAGCATCCCAGCAAAGAGCCGCAGGCGAACTCCCAGCTCCCAGTTTACACCAGCTGCCTGCTCATGGATGATCCAGCCCCTGTCAGGCCTCTGGATGACAGTGACCCTTGTCAAGACCGTGTGGATAGAAGAATCACCCAGTGAGCCTAGCCAACCCGTAGAATCCTGAGAAATAATAAATCTTTGTTGTTTGAAGCCATCAAATTTGGGGATGATTTGTCACCTAGCAGTAGGTGACTGATACACTAGAACTGAAAATTTTTAAGTAGCAGGATAAACTTAGCCCAGGATAAACTTAATTAAAATGTGTATGAGGAGGAAGGGGTAAATTCTGTCGCTTGGCATTCTGATTCCCTTATGATTGTCCACTGTAGCCTTCCGCTGTAAGAAGACAAGCTGTTTGTTGAATCGAATCTATCTATAACCCAGGCCAGCAGTCCTGGCTCAGGGCAATCCTTCCTAGAGAGCAGAGTGTACAGTTCCATAGCAAAGGGGCATTGTCCTTTTGGAAATGCCAGATCCTTTATAAGCTGGAGAGTTACAGTCACCGCTTGGTAGTTGCCCTGCCCCCCAGCTAGTGCTTCCATTCTTGGCTCCCATAATAAAGTTCAGTCTCATGCTTATTTTTATTTTTATTTTTTTGCGGTTCGCAGGCCTCTCACTGCTGTGGCCTCTCCCGTTGCGGAGCACAGGCTCCACACGTGCAGGCTCAGCGGCCATGGCTCACGGGCCCAGCCGCTCCGCGGCATGTGGGATCTGCCCGGACCGGGGCACGAACCGGTGTCCCCTGCATCGGCAGGCGGACTGTCAACCACTGCGCCACCAGGGAAGCCCTCATGGTTATTTTTTATCTTCCTAAATGGAGCCTGCCGTGGGATAGCCATTTGTATCAGGATCTTAGGCACCCATGACTGTTCCCAGCCACCGCTTCCCCGTGGCCACTGCCTCAGTTCAGGTCCCCGTTATCCCTCCCTTGGATAATTACAGCAGCCCCTAACAAGTCTCCTAGCATCTTGGCTTACACACCTCCATTCCATTCTCTGCAGCAGGCCGTAGGCCATTTCTAAAGCACAAATTGAATCATTTCACTCTGCTTTTTAAAATCCCTCCAATATGCTCCCCACTGCCTCAAAGCAGCGTCACTCAAACTGGATTAATGAGTGTTTCGTAGGGTATGGGCTAGGAATGAAATTCATAGTTTAATACATTTGGGAAATCCTGGGTTAAACAAAGTTAACCAGGTGTGTGTGTGTGTGTGTGTGTGTGTGGGTGTGTGTGTGTGTTTGTTACAGGACTTCTCAGAGCCTTCGATATGCTGATGTGAATTGTGACACTTCAGAAGAGGTGATATAAAATGCAACATTTACTAAACTTACTTCCTTGACAGGCTGTCTTTGGTTCACTGAGTTAAGGTTTAGAATTGTTGAAGTATTTCCAAGTTCCTTAGTTGCAAAGAAGCATGCAAGCTTCTTCATGGTCTGACCCCCTGCTTATCTCTCCAGCTCAAATCCCTATGTTTCTGCCAAGTTCTTGCTGACGACAACTTGGTGCCTTTGCATCTGCATTCTTTGTATCCCAAATCACCGGCTCTGCTCTCTCATAGCCTAGTTAATTTTTATTCATCCTTCAAATCTCAGGTCAGTCTTCCCTCCCCTGGGAAATATCCTATCCCCACTCACCCCACCCTCACCACCTTGGCCTGAATTATCTGTTCACCCCACATCATCCCATGAATGTTTTCCTGTTATACTAGCTTCTATACAGACTTATAATTGCCTGTTAGTCTTTCCTTCTAGGTTGCATGTTCCTCTGGCTAGGGCTGGCTACTTAGCGCTTTAATGGGCATTCGATAAGTGTTTATTGAATAAATAAGCGCTGAAAAGTAGAATGAATTTTGAGACAATTATTGTTGACTGAGAACTTCCCGGGAGCAGGTATATTCGTAGTAGCTGTCTTTTCAGGTGTCAATCCACCTGTGGTTCAAACAGGTCTCGCATATTGACCTTACTAACCCACAGATGGTCTTCGGGATGGTGTGTCCTCAGGCCATGTAAGGTCACATGAACAAGACTGGGCCTACTCAATTCACTCTCTGAAAATTTGGATTTGGCATTTGTTGGAAAGTTGTTCAAACTGCAGAAACATAAGCTCCAGAGCTCTGCTGGCCACTCTGTGTGGGAGCAGGTGGGAACAATGGGGGCAGAGAGAGAGAGGGAAGTGTGAAAGCTCAGATGTTACTTAGAAATAAGCAAAGATGGAGAGAGATGGTGGCCTGTCTTCCTAACTGGTCTTTTTTTTTTTTAAATAAATTTATTTATTTACTTTTGGCTATGTTGGGTCTTTGTTGCTGCGTGCGGGCTTTCTCTAGTTGCAGAGAGCGGGGGCTATTCTTCATTGCGGTGTGCAGGCTTCTCATTGCGGTGGCGTCTCTTGTTGCAGAGCATGGGCTCTAGAGCGCAGGCTCAGTAGTTGTGGCGCACGGGCTTAGTTGCTCCTCAGCATGTGGGATCTTCCCAGACCAGGGCTTGAGCCCGTGTCCCCTGCATTGCCACGCAGATTCTTAACCACTGCGCCACCAGGGAAGCCCCCCTAACTGGTCTTATATGCTCCTTTCAGTGGTAGCTGCGGCCTGGCTCTGTTGCCTGTGTTTGAGTTATGAGTGTATCATTCTGAAGAATTTCCTTTTTCCCACTCCAGCTTGTTTGAAAGGGTTTTTTGTTATGTGTTACCAGTAGGGTCTTGACTAAGAAACATCCAGTTATTCTTCCATGAAAAACTCGAAATGTGGATGGCCCTGTCTTCATGCTTCTTTGTCACAGCCATCTTGTGAATATTAATGGTGATACTTAAGTGGGTCGATTGTGCATTGAGAGTATGAAATATGTATGTCACTTAAAAACAAATGATTGTCAACATAGTGTCTGGGCTGAATTAGTCTCACCCAGCTTGTCACAGCTGATGCAAAAGGAAACTATGGCAATGCATTTGTGCCAGACTTTATGGATCCCAAGGTCAGGACCTAAATGTGCAGATTTAGGAAGGTGTTTTCTGACTAATGATTTGTTATCATTAACTTGATGCACTGAGAACTTGTGGATTTATAGAGAGAAAAATGTTAATAAAAGGTTATTTGAGCTACATTTCTGCTTTGCTGAGTTGTCATCCCATTAATCAAATTTGAGGCAATGTAATTGCTACAAGATTCTTCATATTTGCACATGAATTTGTGAATTTATTTGGGAAATGAATGGGTTTTAACTTGACTTGTTGGACTAATTCCATCTTCTTTTCAGGAGATGTTCTGATTATGGTTTTCTATGAGCTTACAGGATGGTAAAGCAGTTTGCTGTTGACATGATAGCAGACAGATAGGTCTGGATTTAGATCTTGACTCTGTCACTTACTAATGATGTGACTATGGCCCAGTTACTTCTCTGAGGCTCAGTTCCTTCATCTGTGAAATGCGCATAATGGTAATACCTCACCTATAGGGGGTCTGGTGATTAAATTTGATGATGTCAGACATTTCTCCAGAGAAGACATACAGATAGTCAGTAGGCACATGAAAAGCAGCTCAACGTCACTAATTATTAGAAAAATTCAAATCAAAACTACAATAAGGTGTACCACCTCGCACTGGTCAGAATGGCCATCACTAAAAAACCTACAAATAACAAATGCTGGAGAGGGTGTGGAGAAAAGGGAACCCTCTTACGCTGTTGGTGGGAATGTGAACTGGTGCAGCCACTATGGAAAACAGTATGGCGGTTCCTCATAGAATTAAAAATAGAGTTGTCATATGATCCAGCAATCCCAGTCCTTGACATATACCCAGCCAAAACTATAATTCGAAAATATACATGCACCCCTATGTTCACAGCAGCACTATTTACAATAACCAAGACATGGAAACAACTGAAATGTCCATTGACAGGTGAATGGATAAAGTTGTCATACACACACACACACACACACACACACACACACACACACACACAATGGGATATTACTCAGCCATAAAAAGAATGAAATAATGCCATTGCAGCTACATGGATGGACCTAGAGATTATCATACTAAGTGAAGTGAGTCAGAAAGAGAAAGACAAATACCGTATGATATCACTTATATGTGGAAGCTAAAATATGACACAAATGAACATGTCAGTGAATCAAAAACAGACTCACAGACATAGAGCACAGACTTGTGGTTGCCAAGGGGGAGGAGGGGAGGGATGGGGGAGGGAAGGAATAGGAGTTTGGGATTAGCAGAGACAAACTATTATACGTAGGATGGATAAACAACGAGGTCCTACTGTATAGCACAGGGAACTATATTCAATATTCTGTGACACACCATAATGGAAAAGAATATTTAAAAGAATATATACATGTATAACCGAGTCACTTTGCTGTACAGCAGAAATTAACACAACACTGTAAATCAACTACACCTAAATAAAATTAAAAGATTTGTGATGATGTGCGTTAAAAAGGCTGGCATCCAATAATTGGTAGTTATTATCTCATCTTAAGCTATCTTTTGATTGTTCCTAATAGAGCAAAAAGGAAATTTGCCATTCACACAAATATTTACAGACTTAACTGTGTGACTACAAACGTGGGATTTAGGCTAAAGTGGTTGAGGGGAAGGGTGCTGGAAGTAGTTACCCCCCCCAACACCTGTGACAGGTAGCATCCAGTAGGGGCTAGAGTGAGCCCATATAAGTTACACTCAGTAAAGCCATCCCAGACTTCTGCTTCCTGATCGCAATGTACATGTTTGGAATGTACAAAACCCAGGGAATGGACTCTGCTGGTATGTGGGTAACTTACAATCACTAATTGGCTGATTGACATGGTGTTTGAAGGGCTCATATTTTTAGAACGTCCTATGGGATCCTAATCCCCTTCCTGAAAGTATGTGACAAGCAGCAGTTTTTGAAGTTAGCGTGCATGATGGGAATGACGTGGAATTTCGAGTAAAACTTGCATTCTACTTATTTTGACTATTTCCTATTTCTTTGCCTTTGGGCTCATCACTTCACCACCTGGATCCTGTTTCTGTATTTGCAAGGTTAAAATAAGAATGTCGCCAAGTGACATAAATGTATGTTCGTACATTCATTCAACAAGCGATATGCTCAGGGCCAGGGATCCAGCAGTAAATAAACAGGCAACAGTTTTAACCTCTTAGAGCTTACATTCCACTGGGGGAGGAGGTGAGATAATAAATATCTCAAAAAAGTAAAATCCAGAGTTTGTCAGATGGTGGTAGCAGACTGCCCGGGAGTGAAACAGTTCAGGGAAGAAGGACTTGAAGTGTCAGTAGCGGGTGGGGTCATCAATGTAGAATAGAGTGGCTAGGCTAGAACCTAGGGGAAGATGGTATTTGAATAAAGATCTGAAGGAAGTGAGGGAGCAGCACGTGATGGTGTTGGGGGAGGGGTGAGAGCATCCCAGCCAGAGGGCCCAGCAAGACAAAGCACTTGAAGTGGGAGTAGGTCTGGAGAGTCTGAGGTGGCCAGAGTGGCGTCAGTGAGGAGGAGAGAAGCAAGAGATGAGGGTGGAAGAGTAGGCAGGGGCAGACATGAAAGGCCTCGTGGGCCATTGTCAGGACTTTGACTTTCCCCTTGAGTGTGATGGGAAACTGCTGGAGAATTAGGAGCACAGCAACGGTACAATGGGACTCAGGCTTAATAGTATTATCTAGACCTCCAGTGCCCCAACGGGGAGCGACAGACCTTTGGAAATGTGGCTGATGAAATGGAGGGACTGACTTTTCATTTTATTTCATTTGAATTAAATTTAAAAAACATTTCTTGATTCAGTGATTGGAAAACTTTTAAGTGTGTTTGGAACAACTTGGGTCTGTGAATCTATTTTTTTCAACTGTACGTTTATGAGTTCTAAATATAGATCAGGTATTTCCAATAAAAATTTTACCATGTGAATTGAGATGTGCTATAATTGTAAAAGATACTCTGTATTTCTAAAACATAGGATGAAAAAATTCAGGTTAAAAAAATCTCAATGATATTTTCTATTCATTATATGTTGAAATAATAATATTTTGAGTATATTGGGTTATATACAATATATTAATGTTAATTTCACATGCTTCTTTTTACATTTTTACAATGTAACCACTGGGAAATTACGAATGACAAACATGGCTCATAATTAGAGAGCGCTGATGCAGAAAAAGTTGTGTACTGAGCTTGGCGTATACGAATGAACTCTTTCTTTCTTTTTCTTTCTTCCTTTCTTCCTAACTTTCCTCCCTTTCCTATCCTTTCCTTTCAAATGTATTGGGTGCTTTCCATGGGTAGAGCGCAGTGCTCCTAGAGAGAGATATGGGTGCCCCCTGCCCTCATGAGACTTCTATTCTAGTGGGAGACAGAGACAAGACCAAAAAATCAAATAATGCAAAATCATGGTAAGTGCTGTGTAAGCAAAACTAATGGTCTGAGAGAGAGCATATTGGGGAGGGGACTTTAGGTGGGCTGTCGAGGCAGTCTCTCGGGGCACCTGAGGAATTACTGCTGCCTGAAGATTATTATCAAATTGCCACACAGAAGTGCTTTGCAAACCCTCAAGTGCTGTCAAAGTGAGTTACTGTTAATATCTATGTTCTTAGGGGCAAGGCATTTGGCTGGAATACGATCCCCTCGAGAACGGAGACTGAGTCTCAGTTAACATTTCACATGGGTGTCTGCTCTGTGTCAGACACGTACAAGGTATTGGCGAGGATTTAAAGCATCGGGGACCCCTCAGGAGATAAATAGAAGCACTAAACAGGTTCTAGATTTCACCAAGTTTAGCTGGAAGGGAAATTCAGCGGTACAAATAGGAGTCAAGTGTCCTCAGGGCTGACTAAGTGATATGCATGGGGGCGTGGTAGGCATCCTAGGAAGTGAAGACCAAGTGAGTGGGGAGGATCCTTAGGGAAGAAGATGTAGCACGTGGGTCTGAATCCTGTGGGAACTTTGAGTAGGTGGAGAGGAGCAAGGAGGGCAGGAGGCAAGGGACCAGCAAAAGTTTGGAGGTGGGACCTGGCAGCTAAGGCTAAGGGTGCTCCCAGGAAGGAGGGGGAAGGATTGCTGTTCGACGCTGTGCTTTGCGACCAAAACTGTGCGTCTGGTCTTCGGAGTTCTGAGAAGTCACTAAATACGTGGGCTCAGAGAGAAATGAGATCTAAATAGAAATCAGGTCTTTCTAATAAAAATGTACCATCTGAATTGAGTTAGTCTGTAATTGTAAAAGCATTCCAGATTTTGAAAATTTAGGATGAGAAAAAGGAGTAACAAAACTCAATTATATCTTTTATATTTATTCTACATTGAAATAATATTTGGATATATTGGGTTAAACAGGTTATAGTAACATTAATTTCACCTGTTTCTTTCTTCCTTTTTTGAAAAAATGTAACAACCAGAAAATTTTACATTGCAAACATGGCTCACATTCTCTTTCTGCTGGAGAATACTGCTTGTGGTCCTGCCGTGGCCAGGGCACCAGCAGGGGCAGCCTGGCCCCAGCCCAGCCCAGCTCTCCTCTCTGTGAAGGTCTTCAGATGGGCCTTGAAAGTCAAGGCTTCCAGACACCCTTGTAACTTTTTACAAGGGGTCATCAGGTGTTGGAGTCACAGCCTCAACATCTTAAGGAGCAGCTTAGCCCTCGCCTTGGAAGGGAGAACAGGTTCCTTGGTTAGATGCACCCATATTTCTTTCCACCAAGAACCCTCGTTCATTGCCATGTGTCACTATAGTGAAGTAGAAACTCTTGTCCTAACTTTGTAAATCACACATATGGGGAGAGAGATCTTTTGCCTCGAGTCACACAGTGTAGACAGGATCCAAACCTAGATCCTGGACAAATCCTCACCCCACGTGAGTCATCAAGCCCTCGACAATAATGCTTTCAGGGACCTCCCCCATTAGCACATCAGCCCCTCCTTGTTTCTCAGGTGGGAAACTGACACCCAGAGAGAGACAGAGACTTTATCGAGGAGCTTGCTCCCAACTGGCTTCCTCACCAGCAGTTCCCTCCTACATGGAACTCCATGGAGAGGAAGATAGTTTACTCCCTCCGGAGCCAAGGGAAAATGAGCCTCTCTTCTCCTGGATCCATTAATGTAGGACAATAAATCCAAGATTTATTAAGCAGTGACTTGAACCAGGAAAAATGTTGCCAAGGTGATGGTGGCCTGATTGAGAGAGAATGTCCCCTTCCAAAATCCATCACCCACTGCTCCCCCTCTCTCCTGACCAGCACTGACTTCCTGGAGGCTAGAGCTGTGCATCTGGCTTTCCTGTCTCCAGGGAGACTGGCAGCTGTGGACGATGCAGGCTGGGCGGGGACAGCGCTGGCTCCAGGTGACACACAGAGGCACCGGCTGCTGCTGGCCTCCCCCGAGATTTGGGCTGGGAGCCAGGAAGGCAGAGATAAGGCTCACCCTGTCAGCAGGGTGTCACCCTCCCACATGCTGTTTATAAGCACATCTCCTGCCATCTGGGCCCTGTCCCCACACCCAGCCTCCGTCCTGGGAAGCCGAGCTGTGTCACACACACACTCTGCACATCGATGTGTCCCAGGCCAGAGTGTTTGGGTAGAAATGCGAGATGGAGCAGAGGCTCAGCCGTGTTGTGGGACCTGAGAACTCAGACCCAGGGAGGACCATCCCCAGGTGCCGCCATATCTACAGACGCCTGGGAGCCTAATCCTGGGGGGCTTATTGGAGGCTGTACCCAGGGCTTGTTGGGGAGGTGCCGGGCTCCCCAGCTCTGCCGCCCCCGGCCTAAGGGATGTGACAGTGGCTTAGGAACACGATGGACTGCTCCTTCCCTCCCCAGTGTCCTCTGTGGTCACGGCTCTCCGTTGATTGACAGCATTTCACATCCCTAAAAATTACATTCTTTATCTGAAAAGAAACGCCCTGAAATGTTAGCAACAGTAAAGGTCTTTGGGTGCTGCGACTGTGGATGATTTTTCTATCTCTAGTTTCCTTTTCTCTTCCCTGAACATTTTCCTCACAGAGCCTATGTTATTTTGTAACGGTAGTATTTGAACAGAGTTTTTTGGTTTTTTTCCCCCTGCCCAGAAGGCAAGATACGACTTCCATGGAGCTGATTGTCTCCTTGGAGCTAAGGTGACTTGCTCCTGGGTCTGCCCCAGACCCGTCCACATCCCCACGTGCTTGGTCCTCCTGTTTGCTCCATCCCTATTTCTTCTTCCTCAGGGGGGGAAAATGCCGTTCTCCTGAAACTGGGGGCTTTATTTGTTTCATCTCATCATCAGAAATAAAGCCAGATTTAAGAAGGAAATACCATGGGGGAGGAGAGCTCTTTGATCCTGGGTCTCGAGCTCCCACCAGCAGTTCACGCATCCTTGCCCAGTGTTTGTTCCACGACCACGTCGCTTTCATCTCACACTATATGTTGTCACCACCACTCCTCCATTCCCGTCACAACCTCGGGCTCTCTGCTGGACATTTCCACGACTATTGTCTGTCCTCCCCTCTTACAGATTGTATTAGTCGAGATTCTCATTTATACAGCACCTGAGCTGGGAATTTGAACCTCTCAGCTTATCTCTGAGCCTTTTCTTTCTCCACTTTGTCCACTGACATGAGGAACAGCCAGCCAGCTTCATTACATTTGTTGGCTTACCAAAAGTGTTTGAAAGTATCGTATGCACAGTCATCCAGCCCATGCTTCTTGTAAATCATTGATGAGTATGCAGTGACGGTGTTTTGTGTATCTCTCCTATAACACTGTGTCGTAGACCATCAGTGGTCTCTTTACTACTGGAAATAGAGTCTTTAGTGTCTTTACATCTAATCAGATTAGAGAGTCAATTCCATCAACCCCAGAACCAATTCAGAAAACTCATCCTTAAAACTCTGTTCCTCTGGAACCATTCTTGGTACTAACATCTATATCAGTCATGGTTCTCCAGAGAAACAGAACCAATAGGATCGATCTCTCTAGCTAGCTAGCTAGCTATCGATTTATTATAAGGAATTAGTTCACATGATTATGGAGGCTGAGAAGTCCCAAGATCTCAGTCACCAGATCTCAAGCCGGAGACCTGGGAGAGCTGACAGTTAGTTCTGGTCCACGTCTGAAGGCCTGAGAACCAGGAGAGCCAATGCTGTTAGTTCCAGCCCAAGGCCAGGAGAAGACTGATGTCCCAGCTCATGTAGTCAGACAGGCAAAATTCCCTTTTTTTTTTTTTGCGGTACGCGGGCCTCTCACTGCTGTGGCCTCTCCCGCTGCGGAGCACTGGCTCCGGACGCTCAGGCTCAGTGGCCATGGCTCACGGGCCCAGCCGCTCCGCGGCATGTGGCATCTTCCCGGACGGGGCACGAACCCGTGTCCCCTGCATCAGCAGGCGGACTCTCAACCACCGCGCCACCAGGGAAGCCCCAAAATTCCCTTTTATTCAGCCTTTGTGTTCTTTTCAGGTCTTCAGTGGATTGGATGAGGCCCACCCACATTAGGTGGGACAATCTGCTTTACTCACCCTACTGATTTCCCTTACATTTTTTATGAGGTCGTCTATTGATTGCAAAGCATCACTGTTCTAGGTATTTGGTAATGAGAGGGTTTTTCAGAATATCTGTTTGCCGGGTTGACTGGACCAGAAGTCCCCACGTGTTGTTGGTGTTTGTATGCACACATGCATATGTGAAATTTATTGAATTTTATTAAATTAGTAAATTTTATGTGCTAAAATTATATCTTTGCATAATAATAATCATATTCAGAACAGAGTTTACATCTGGAAGGCAGAAAGGCAATGGGATTAGAGAGGGATACACAGAGGCTTCAAATTTATCTATAATATTTTGTTTCTTATAAAAATGCTAAGATCTTATTAAGCTGGGCAGTTGTGAACCAGGTATATATTATAAGAATACTTTATGGTATGTTGAAGATATTTTACAATGGAGGAAGGAAGGGAAGGAGGGAGGAAGGGGGAAAGGGGCAAGAACAGAGGAGATCAGGCGGCACCCAGAGTGGGAGCCAAAATCAGGGTCCACGACCAGCTGGGGGGACCCCTGCCACCACTGTCCCCGAATCTCAACATCGGCCCGATCACTCTTGCCACCCACTTCCAGAACAGAGTCTCTACGGTCCCCACGTCTTTGTGTCACCACCTCCCAACTCCGTCCAGGCACATCCCAGGTTACGTACCTCACGCTAGATGCTGGGGGGTAGGGGAGGAGAAAGGAGGTACCTTACATTTTCACCTTCTCTATTGAGAGGCTGTCCCTGGTGCATAAAATGGAGAGTTTCTTGAGCACAGGAAGGGCATGGAGGTTCAAATAACAGCCAGAAATGAAAAGCCCAGTGCCAAACATACCTGGGAAGATTGGGCTCTCTCTGCAAGATCCTAGGCTGGGTCCTGGACCTACAATCCTTCCTTCCATCCTGGCCCCATCCCCCCCTTACTCCCAGAGGGGCAAGTGTCCTCAACCCAACTTTATGGACAGCAGAGAATTGGACTTGCTCCACGTCACAAGGTGAGCCAGAAGCCAAGCAAAGTCTGAAACCCACATCTCCTGAACTCCCAGTTAAGAGAGGCGCTTCCTGTATAAGCTTCCACCTCCTCTATTATTTCACCCTTATCACAGGTATGGTTACTTCCAGCGCACGCTTCATCCTTACCATGGGGCAAAGGTCAAAGAAAAGGTGACCCTTTTCTTTGTTGTCCTAGCGCATAATACTTCGGTGAGCATTTGGCTTTGCTGAAGCCAACATGGTAACAGACAACCAGACATGGCATTGAATGGAGACCTGTGTGGGAAGAGGTGTTTTCCCAAAGCCAGCGATCATGGGGGGGGTTTCAGGGGCTGCGATAGTGAGAGGAAATGTCTGATTTGAGACTTTGGGGGCTCTTCAAGTTATTCTGAGTAAACATCTGTATCAATAGTCCACCAATAATGAAGACTAAAGATCTTGATTGTAAACAGGAAAAGGGGTGTGGCGAGGGTACGATGAGCCTAAACAGAACGTATCTTCGTGCCAAAGACCTGGATTGTGTGCGCAACACTGAGCCTCTTCAAACCACCCGCTGACTGTGTGCTCACGGCTCAGAGCGGGGTCACATTCTCTCAAAGTTAAAATTCGGTGAGGGGCATCTTTCATTTCAATCTCCTGCCTTTGTGTAGCAGACACAATACTCTAGTGACAAATGCGGAGGAATTGAATTTGGGGTTTTTTTTCCCCATAATAGTTGCATCCAGCAGCAAGCGAATGTGTTAGTTGTCAGACATGAAAATGAGCATAATGCCTGGTCCCGAACTTGGAATTGCATGACTGCAGCCAATGCCTCTTGACTGAATTACACATTTGTTTTCCTTGTCTTTTTTTCTGCTGCTTCTTTTTGTGAAGTCTCCATCTATCTGTGATGACCATAGCTTATTAGTGGGCTGCTTTGGAGCACACTAAAAGGAGAGCACCCTCATTTAATGCATGGTTACCTCACCCACAGGCTCTTAGACACTCACCCCAAAGCTTTTAGCATTTATCTCCTCCAAACATAGACGCTAGGACATATCTTCTTCCAATTTTTTTTTTTTTTTTTAAATGCACAGATTCAGAGCCTATGTGTCTATTCAGGAGAATAGGGGCTTTTGTTCAGCGACTAGGGGCACAGTGTTGAAAATGGGTATCATTTGAGTACTTCCTATGTGCTTGGCACTTTACGTATGTTATGTCTAATCCTCACATCATCTGAGGAAGGAAGATATTATCCCCACTTAAGGAAACAAGATCTTAAAGAGGATGGTGGACTAATTGGAAGGGTGAGAGAAAGAGAAGGGTAAGCATTAGACCCTGGAATTTGGCCCGAGGGCGTGGTAGGTGGTGTTGCCCTTTAAAGCTGAAGTCTGAGGGACAGGGGGGTTTATTGCGGGGTGAAGATCAAAGGGCTGGTTTAGGAGTCATTGAATTTGAGAGGCCTGCTTAAAGGCCAAGTGGAAATGTCGGTTACAGGGTTGATGAAGTTAGGGGTTCAGAGACAAAGAGAGAGATGAACATTTGGTCTGGCCTTGGAATCGGTGTACCTAAGTAACCCCCTCAATGCCAACCGGCTGTCAAGTGCTGGAGCCAAGAGCCTCACGCCCGTCCCCACCCCTTTCTGGCCTTTGTGACCGACAAGCCCTGCTTCCCCCTCTGTCCCTTATACCCCGCTACTGAGCCGTGGGCGGGGGGGAGGGGTGACATTCGGAGTCAGTCACCCACGCTGGGGCCTTTAGTCTGAGAAATACCTAGAGATTTTATAATTGAGGAAGAGGCTAAATTTATCAAAGCAACATGTACAGTTCTTTGCCTCATTTTGTTCCCACCTAAACACAAGAGAAGATTGGAAGTGGGAGCTCCCCCGTGAGAGAAGGTCTCATTTCCTTGCCTTAAATCGGAATTATCGTAAGAATCACCATCCCATCGCCGCCACCAGCCAGAGCGCTCTGAGTCTTCTCAGTGTTCTCGCAGACATTCTTGCTTTAAATTCCACAGAATAGGACTCTGAAATTTGGTGCTCGGAACACTGTTTAATCTCCTTCCCTTTGACTTCTGTCCAGACCAGCTAAATTCAGAACAAATTTATTAAAAATGTATGTGTCTATAAGTCCATGAACTTATATATACTACCAAATGTAAAATAGCTAGCTAGTGGGAAGCAGCCGCATGGCACAGGGAGATCAGCTCCGTGCTTTGTGACCACCTAGAGGGGTGGGATAGGGAGGGTGGGAGGGAGACGCAAGAGGGAGGGGATATGGGGATATATGTATGCGTACAGCTGATTCACTTTGTTATACAGCAGAAACTAACACACCATTGTAAAGCAATTATACTCCAAAAAAGATGTTAGAAAAAATATATATAATGTATGTGTGTCTAACCTGATGGAGGCACACAGGGGAGTATATGTTATTCCCTGAAAATGAAGACCATAATGCAGGATCTGTCCAAGGATCTTTTTTGGGTGGAATTTAATTACATGAGCATCAAAGAGGGCTACGTTAAACCACTTGTACCTAGACATTAAGTTGACCACCTTTAAGGAAACCGACTACATTGTGAGCCTGTCAGTCGGGTGGTAAATGTGGATTTTAGTTCTGTCGGTGGTTTCTGGTTACCATGGATGTATGGCGTGGCTCGAGAGGGACTTACTCTTAGGACAGAGGCAGGATATCCATCTCTGAGACATAGTAGGAGAATAGAATTAGGAGTTAAAATGAAGTCAAAGCCTGAGCATATAACACTCAAAGAAGACCCATTTATTAAAAATCTTCTATGCAAAAGGCTCTGTTAACAAAGCAGGAATGATAAGTTTGGCTTATTGTCCTCTAGCTATTCACAGGCTAATAGGGAACTGATAACCTGTTCACCAGTGATTTTTAAAACAATGCAGTAACTTTAGGGGCAGAGTGAGATGGCGGTGAGAGTTGGAGATCCCACCAAGGACTGGGGGAAGTGGGACGGACTTCCTGGGAGGAGTATCTTTAGAGCTGGGCCTCGGGTGCTGGAATCTGGATGAGAAGATGGGTGTGGAGGGAGAGCCTCACAGGCAGAGAGAACAGCAATTAGAAAGGCTTGGAGTTGAGGACCCAGGGTTAAGTCATGGGAAGAGTGACAAACACACTTTGACCACACAGGACAGAAGTTCTTGAACAGGGCTCATGATCACCAAGACTGAGATGGAAGTATGGGAAAAAAGTCAAAGGGACTGTGGATGTCCGGCAGTGATGGAGGCTGGGATTTATTCTTTGGGTGATGGGAAAGTACAGAGGTTCCTTGAGCAGAAAGAGAGCTGATGTGGTCAGGGATGCACTTCAGGGAGCTTATGAACTTCGGCGGGGGGCATGGCATTTGAGGCTACCATCCAGCCCCGGGAACATTTTGTTCACCTAAGGGTATCATAAGCACATGGGTGCATATAAACATGTTAAAAAATCAGGGATTTGAACTTAGTAAAATCACTGGTCCCTCCAACACCTTCTCTGGAATTCTTGCCTTGTCTCCAAGCTAAATAACTCATCAGATTGTTGAGGGAATCCAGTCATGTCGTCTTTGGGTCTACTATCCTTCAGTGGCTATTCTTTGTCTTCTGAGTGTGAGCCAGGCTTTGGTGTGGAATTTCGGGTCTTCACACATCTGGCCTCACCTCCCCCAACTCAGGGCTCCCCCCAAACCACCATGGCTGTTGTGTCATCTCCACTTATTCTACCAGAGGCTCTTTGCTCCCATTTCTCTGCGTCCACTCTGACTCCCTCATTCTTCTGAGGAGCTGGCTCTGTATTGCATTTGTTCAGGGGCCTCCACAGCTCCTTGAGTCAGGAGACTTGTCTCTCATCCGTGGACCACCAGGGATAAACACGATGACCCCGTGAGCAGATGCTATCCTCCCGTCCAGCCCCAGCAGTGCTGGCTTCTCAGCAGGGGTTTACACGGGAGTCACACCTTCCTCCAGGCCATCAAAAGAGTATCTCAGACCTCTGGCTTCTCTCAGGACCCCTGTTCAACCAAGGAGGCTGGCCTCTGGGGCTTTCCACTGGAGGCTCTAGGAACATGGAGTCTAAAGGAAACTTACTTTAAAGGATTGAGACAACAGACAATTCTTGGCCGATTCTAGTCGAGAAGGTGCCTGTTGGCCTCTTTTTCCCAGGTCGTCCAGGGGAAGGGTTTTCCAAGCTTAAAGGATCTGGGTCCTTGGCTCCCATGACTGTGTAGGTAGAGGAAGCTGGCCAAGGGAGGTGAGTGCCTCTAGTGGACTACATGTCAGGCTCCAACCTCAGTTCCAGATTCTCCACTAAAAAGTCGTGGTAAATGGAGACAGAGCTGCTCAGAGCTGTGTTCCCTCAAAAACACAGCCTCAGACTTCCCTGGTGGTGCAGTGGTTAAGAATCCGCCTGCCAATGCCGGGGACACGGGTTTGAGCCCTGGTCCGGGAAGATTTCACATGCCGCGGATCAACTAAACCCATGCTCACAACTACTGAGCCTGTGCTCTAGAGCCCATGAGCCACAACTACTGAAGCCCGCACACCTAGAGCCCGTGCTCCACAACAAGAGAAGCCACTGCAATAAGAAGCCCGCGCACCGCAACAAAGAGTAGCCGCCGCTCGCCGCAACTAGAGAAAGCCCGCGCACAGCAATGAAGACCCAACGCAGCCAAAAAATAAATAAATTTATTTAAAAAAAACCACAGCCTCAGGCCAATCCTCAGTGTATTGTCATTTTTGTACCATTTGTATCACACGCCTGCTCCTTGCCAGATGCTGTACATTGGTTACCTCCTTGCATCCACACCATGTACCAGTGAGTCCTTAGTCTATACTGGATACAAGGTCCCGCCTGAGGACTTGACACCTGACTATGTCTCCACCCCATAGAGAAAAGGAATGGTGTCCACTGAGTGCTGCGGATGTCTGGGAAGGGGGTGGAGGTTCAGATAGCAGACCAGCAGGAATTAAGAGTCGAGTGCCCACTACATCTGTGACGATTGAGCTCTTTCTACAAGATCCTTACTGTGGCCAGACCAGACCCTGGTCTGGATCCTTTACATACAATACCTCCTTCTTCACCCAGTGCCCCCACCACCTTGCATCCTCATGACCACTCTGAAGGGGCCACTATGCCCATTTACAGAGCAAAAGGAATGGAGAGTTCAGTAACTTTCCCCAAATCTCATGGTTAGCAAATGCTGGAGCTGGTATTCAACTCTGGATCTGCTGGGTCAGAGTTTAAATCCAGCCACCATGATAAGAGGGAGCTTTTGGAGGCGGGGAGACTGGGTTTTCTTCCTTGTTCTGCACAACTGAGCATGTGACGTAATTCTCTTAATCAGTATCTGTTGACATAGAAATCAACACTGTGTTTATTGCAGTTTAGATCCAAGGCTCGGGAATCCTGAGTTCAAGGCCAAACATTGACATTCACTCACGTGAGAAACAAATTGCTGTATGTCTCTGGGCACGGATCCTCATGTTAGGATACGTTTTCCTCGCCTCCATACTATTGCACATGCTTTCCTCTGCCTGGAATGCCTTCTCCTTTCTTATTTACTGCTCCTCATTCTTCGAGACGCAGCTGCAGCATCTCCTCCCTGGGTGATTTTTCTGAACACTCAGTGCGATCAGATGACCCTTCTTCTGGGCTCATGCGGAGATGCCAAGGCGAGGACCTCTGTGCTCAGCTGTGCCCAGTTACTGAGAGCCACGTGACGGAGCCATAGCAGTGTCAGCCGCTGCCACCTTCATGTATAACTTTGTTCTGTACATTGGCGTCAAGCTGTGAAGTGGATTCAGCACAGAGGGTTGGTTAAAGATGCTCTCACCTTGGAAACTTGACTCTGGGGAAAGAGCCAGATTACCGCTTCTGTCTGTCTCCCTACCTCCAACTCCTGGGACCCTAATACTGTGGGAAGTTAAATAGCAGAGTAGAGCTTCTGAGGGCACGCATGCATCTGATGGTGGAATTGAAACTTAGCTCCTTTAGTTAAGCTAATCAGGCTTTTGCTCTGGGCACAGGGTCAAGAGAAGACGGATGGCTGAGGAGACACCTGGATGGCACCAGCGGATTGGGCTTTGCAGCCTCCTGGTGAACCCAGGCAGTCCTTGATGTAATCCAGGGATGGGGTCTTGAAAAACCTTGTGCAACCTAAACTTTGTATGTCCATAGAGCCCCCTGCTGCAGGATTTCCTCAGCTGGAGAGAGCTCCCGCCCCCAAATCTTCCCCTCTTTGGAGGTGGCCTACCTCCTGTGGCTGAGTCCTGTGGGGGTCTAAAGGCCTGACCCTCTCACCCCAACTAGGGACAGGCGTGCAGGGTCCCCCAACCCTCAGAATTCCCTGTGCAGTTGGCTGAGCTTTCCATGGAGACCCTGCTGCACCTAACCTGCTCCCTCTGCCCAGTCCAGCTTCTTTCCCTTCCCTCCTGTGGGTGTTGAGCCCGAGAGGACTCCCTAATAAGCCTTCTGCATATCGACCTCTGTCTTAGATTCTGCTTCCCAGCCAGCCAACCTGTGACAATGCCCAGAGCAATTTTGCCATAAAACGTCATAGTAAATGAGAAGACCAGAGGGCCTCAGTCGCTCCTGAGCGGTACAAGCCGATAGCTCCCCTGGTCACGTGTAAACGAGGAGTGGTTGAGGGGAGGCGGGTGGGGAGTCACAGAGGCGCAGGGTGGATTTGTGAATGACCACGTGCATGGATGAGTGAAGTGGCCTGGTGGCCTGTGTGCTCCCTGGTGGCTGAGCTCATGCTGGGTCATCCATGAACCCACCACTCACTGGTTAGCGGTTCCTTCGTCTGGCCAAGAGGGACCTCTGAGGACTCATCTTGTGTGCTCATCCTCTGCCTCTGCCTGGGTGGAAACAAACTCCATCTGGTTCTGAGGAACCTTGAGATGGTGTCCAGTCTGTCCACGCTGGAGGAGACCCTCCTTCTGAGGCTGCCATCCTTCTGCCAAGTCTCCCCACCCTGTCCCTTTCTACTTAGGCCCTCATATTAACTTGCGAGACCTGCCACAGACTGGGTGGATTAAACAACAGAAATCTACTGTCGCACAGTTCTAGAGGCCGCAAGTCCAAATCTAGGTGTTGGCTGGGTTGGTTCCTTCTGAGGGCTGGGAGGGAAGGGTCTATTCCAGGCCTCTCTCCTTGGCTTGCAGATGGACATCTTTTCTCTGTGTTTCTTCATCATCTTCCCTCTATACTTGTTTGTGTCCAAAATTTCCCCATCTTACAAGGTCGCCAGTCATATTGGATTAGAGTCCACCCTCATGACCTCACTTTTAACTTGGTGACCTCTGTAAAAACCGTATCTCCAGATGAGCTCATAACCTGAAGTTCTAGGGGTTAGGACTTCAACGTATGAATTTTGGGGAGGACACAGTTCAACCCATAAGACTGACTTCTTTAAGCCACGCCTGGAGGAAGGGTGTGGGGATGGCATGCTGCCTCTGCCTTGGCTCCCCTGGTTTCCTAGAAACAGCAGGAGCTCTGGTGACTGACATCTAAAAGCAAATTGTCAGGACAGCCTTCTCACCCTTTCCATGGCCTTGTCAGTCTCTGTAATTGAACCTTTAGAAACCTCTGCCTTTTCCATCGTCTTTCTCGCTTGAGTCTAACGCAGCATCACATTCCTCCTCTCCCTTAACCTCTAACTTATGATGATGCTAATCTAACCCTCACTCTGCATCAGTTGTGCTCTTGTAGGCTGGACTACTGTTTTGCATTTTTGAATTCATTGACTCTTTTCTGCAAGTTTCCTCACCTTTGAAATGAATAACGGGAAAAAGTGAATGTTCTGTTTGCTCCAAACACATTTACTCTTCTATTAAAAAGTCAATTCATTTTTATTGAACACCTACTGTATGCCAGCCACTTTACTATTTCACCTGTGGCTTTTATGCTTGTCTGCTTATCTGATTATTTTGCTTGCTGATGTACCTAGATATCATCCCCTCTTCCACAGTGTCAGACCAAGGGATTTGCAGCTGGAGAAACTTGGCTCAAGTTCAAGTTGTGCCATTTGCTCTCTGTGTAAATTTGGTCAGAGTGCTCAAGCTGTCCTTTTTATTCATCAGCTGTAACATGGGAATAACAATAATTAGGTATCCCTAGAGAATAAGTGAAATAATGAAATACAGTTTGTGAAATTGCTTCACAAGGTGCTGGGCACTGGGTAGACAGTAAATATTTGTTTTTAAAAATATTGTTTTTAGTCAATGTGCATCTAGTCAGTGTGCGTCTGGGGTCTGTGACCCCAGACCCAGGGTAACAGATGAGCCACCTTCCAGGTGCTGTGGCTCCTGAGGGACTGTTGAGATCCTGGAGGGTCGCAGAGCCACGTGGAAGATGTTACCACTGCCAGAGGGTCCTGAAAGCACAGCTGCTGTTGGAAGCTCTTGCTGTATAGATATCATTTCACCAATGACAAAATCACTTGACTTTTTCTAACTGGAGAGAACCTCCTCCTCGTCCATGGGTGTTAGTTTTTTTGTTGCTGCTGTAACAACTTACCAAAAACTTAGTGGCTTAAAACAACACAAGTTTATTATCTTACAGTTCCGTAGATATGTATCTCACTGGGCTAAAATCAAGGGCTGTGTTCCTTCTGGAGGCTCTAGGGGAGGATCTGTTTCCTTGCCTTTTGCAGCTTCTAGAGGCTGCCCACATTCCTTCACACATGACCCCTCCTCCATCTTAAAAGTCAGCAACTCTGGGCTAAGTCCTCATGCTGCTGCCGTCTATCTCTCTTTTATGCTGTCATGATTACATTGAGCCCCTCCCCCCCCCGCCCCCGCCCAGATAATCCAGGATAATCTCCCAATCTCAAGATACTCAATTTAATCACATCTGCAAAGTCTCTTTTGATGTGTAAGGTGACATATTCGTAAGGTTAGGATGTGGACATCTTTGGGAGACCATTATTCTGCTTACAATAACAAGTGAGGACACAGGCTCAGAGAAGGCAAGGATTTGACCAAGACCACACAGCAGCTGGTGGAGGGTCAGGACTTAATGATTGGCTCAGATCTGGGGTGTGAGGTGGTGGAGGCAGAAAGGAAGGAATCAGAGATAAAAACAATGTCGAACAGTCCAGCATACTGTCCCCCTGCCTCTGCTTCACTCGTTTCTAGAAGCTTCCGGAGTTTGGCCCATAAGTCAGAGACAAAGAAAGGAGTAGAAGAGGACAAAATGATGATGTCAGGGGAAAATAAACGCACATTTCTTCCAGCTTCTGTTGTGGGTGGAAGCTCAGCTTCCTTGGTGTTACATTTGTGGGCATAATTATCTGGTAACTCAAATTGAGCACCAGGAACCTGCTGGAGCTGGCGGGGAAGCTAGACCCTGGCGATACAGCTGGGGGAACGCAGAACGCATCGGCTTTCCAGTCTTCTCCCCCGAGCCTGCCTCATCTGCTCATACGTAGTCAGCTGGTGGGCAGCCAGACAGTGGCCGCTGTTCTGTGGAGAAACTGAGCATCTATCCCTGGGTCTCTCCCTGGCACGGGGTTGAAATGCCCACCGGAGTGTGGCAGATGGGGTTCAAATCCAAGCTCTTCCTTTTACAACCGTGGGGTCTTGGGCAGTATTCCTACCCTCCCTGAGCTGCCTTGGTTTCCTGTATTATAACATGACATTGACGGTAACTATTTCATATGGTTGACCTGGGAATGAATTCCGTGAGAATGCAATTAAACAAGGAAGCACAGGGCTAGGCACGTGGGAGGCTGTTGGGAATACCTGTTCTCCAGAAGGCAGCTGGGAATAGACTGGTGGGGAGACAGGCTGGAGGAGACCCAGGCTCATTCTGCTACCTGAGCACAGGTGCACGCACCTGCCCCGGTTGGCCCCTGTGCGCAAGGCAGCTACGTTCCTTTATATTGCCATCTCCATCCATCCTGAACTGCTCCCTGGATCCCAGGGCAGCAAAGCTGCTCAGAGGGCCTTTTAGAGAAGAAGGCAGGGTGGTGGCATGTGGTGCCGTGAACTTGGATAGCACTGCATACCCCTCTCCTCTGCAGATTCTTCACGTGTGCCAGCATCTCAGCCACTCTGAAGTCCCACCGCTACAAGGAAAGTGCGGCTGAACCTTTTCCAAAGACTCGATCTCAGAGATTTTTAACTGGACCATCTGGCTGGATGCTGGTGTCCTGAGGATCTCCTGGCACAGTTTGGGGACACTGGGTCAAACGTGCCTCTGGTCACAGCCTCCTCTCTGGCCACAGGTGCCTTTTCACGCAAAGGCTGAGGCAGCTCATCTTAGAAAATAGTGAGCAACCCCAAACTATATAAAAACCCATTCCCCATACCCCTAGAGTTTCCCTTTCCATAGGTAGATGAATATAGCATATGTTGCAGAAAAATAAAATGCCTTATATGTCAGCCCAATTGGCTGGCTCTCTTTGAGGGGTGTTTTTGGGCCAGGTGTGGGTAAAGCTCCCATTTGTCAGGGCTGTGCTCATTGCCTCGGGCAGCTCCCTGGCTCTCTGAGCCTCCTTGTCCTGGACCCTTCTGCCTCTGGGCTATGGGTTGCCCCTGCCCCCTGGCTGGTGGCAGAGAGGGCAAAAATGTCCGAGCTCCTCAATCCCAAACTGACCTTGGAGATAAAACCTCCTTCAGCCCTTCTCCCGCCCCCCAGGATGCTGCTGTCGGTCCTTGTGTGGAAATGAATGCACCCTGGCTTGCTTGATCCATCTATTGTTGAAACCTCGGTGGCAGGGGGGCTGCTGTTGGTCGGTCCGGGTCAGCTGCCGCCCCCGTGCGCCTCCGCCATCCCTCCACCAGGCTTGCCTTTCTCCCCCAACCTTAAATGTTGCAATCCCACCATATCACCCAGACCAAGATCAAACACTTCCTTCTTCCTCAAGTTTTCTCTCTTCCGTTTTTTCTTCTGCTGACCCTCTGAACTATCCTCATGATTTACTGGCTTTGGTCATAATCTCTGTGCATGATTTTTCCTCTCCTATCAGGAGGCAAACTTCTCATTGGCAGCCAGTCTTATTCTAAGTAAGTGTTTATTGAGGACCAGTCCCAGGCCCCTTACTTAAGTATTTTGCCCTCTAACCACTCTGGGGAGGGAGCATCTTTATCTTCATTTTTTTTTTTTTTTTTTTTTTTTTTTGTTTTGTTTTGTTTTGTTTTGTGGTACACAGGCCTCTCACTGTTGTGGCCTCTCCCATTGCGGAGCACACGCACAGGCTCAGCGGCCATGGCTTACGGGCCCAGCCGCTCCGCGGCATGTGGGATCTTTCCAGACCGGGGCACGAACCCGTGTCCCCTGCATCGGCAGGCGGACTCTCAATCACTGTGCCACCAGGGAAGCCCTATCTTCATTTTATTAATGAAAACATTAGGGTTGGGGTCATGAAGAGACTTGCCCAAGCTACTGATACTTCAGAGGTAACAGGGCCTGAGTTTGAACCTTGATCTAACTGTAAGCTTCATAGCATCACTTGAAGCTTCATATCATCAGTTCCTCTTTTTTTTTTTTTAAATGAGACTTTGACAAAAATTCCATCACCAGGTTTCCAAATTCTCTTCCTTTGCAGTAAGGAAAATGCAACTTCATCGCCCATTTAAATGTTGTTATCAGTTTTATTGAAGTTGTAGTGGCAGGAGTTAGATAATGACCTGAATGGACTGAGATTCTGGCAAACTTCCTAGACTGTAAGGTTATCCTTTTCATGTTGGGTTTTTGTTGTACTAATTGGTACCAATGCAACCAACCTGCTCGGCTGTGATTTTTTCGACCAGAGGAAATTTCCAATCAGAAGCCTTCGTGGCCCTTTGTGACGCGTCTTTGACTGTTGGAAGGAGAATACCATCCACATTCAGGGGACCCTCCCGGTCAACCAGGGTTTTGCAAAGCCGCCCTCAGCAAACGGGGATGTGCTGAGGCATAATGGACCAGAGCGCTCGTCCTCAGGCCATACTGCGTTGGTGGGGCTTTAACAGACCCAAACCCCAAGTTGCCCCTGGTGAAGCAGACTCTCTGGAGAGAGGTGGGGCATCTGTGTTTGCACAGAACTCTGCAGCTTGAAGGCAACTGAAGGTGGGCGTCACTGGACCCCAATGGGGAGGACCCAGATCCTAGGAGGGGCAGTGGAAACACATGGGGATGCTCAGCCTGGGGTCCTGGGATGGGCCCAGAGAGCCAGGACAAAGTAAGTTAGGGGATGTTCTGGGGGGGGGTGGGCTCCCAGAAGGAGGGTGACTTCTTAGCTGCGGAGACACTTTTGAAATTCTGAAATTCTAGGACCGTTGCAGCATTGCCCCATTCTCCATCCAACGTGGAAAAGAGACTTAAAGAAGAGTGAAGACGACCTTTGTAAATAAGTTTAAGCATTTGCTGTTCACCAGGCCCTGGTACAAGGCCTGCGGCATTCATAACAGCAGGTAGCAAGTTGCTCTGTGTGTTGCTGAATCTTGTTAAAAGTCCAGCAGACACGAGCCACTCAGCATTCACAGAGATGGAGAAAGGAAGGAGCAAAAATCCCTTCCAGACTCAACACCTGTGAGGCCCTGGTCCCTCATACTGCCCTGGAGCTGCCGGTTATCTCATTCATCAGTGGCCCCTAACCTGCTCCCACCTTCCCAGCCCTCCTGTTGGCCAGGGGTTCATTGGTCATTTCTGATTCACTTTCACAAGAAGTTGTGGGTAGATCATTGGAGGCCAGGACTTGCACCCTGAACTCCTGGGTTTCAAGCCCTACTTCTGTCACTTATAAGCTGTGTGTCCTTGGGCAAAGTACTTAACCTCTCTGAATCCCTGTTTCTTTTAATATAAAGGACTTTTACAATGATCCCCAGGGCTTTGGAAAAGGGTAAGGTGAGTTAATGCATGGGTCAGCAAAATTTTTCCATAAAGGGCTAGATAGGACCTATTTTAGGCTTCGTGGGCCATACGGTTGCAGTCTCAGTTACTCTGCCATTGTAGCACTAAAGCAGCCATAGATGATACATAAACAAACTGGTATGGCTGTTCCAATAAAACATTATTTACATAGACAGGCAGTGGAGGGGTGTGTGTGTGTAGATTCAGGCCACTTGGTAACCCCTGAATTAATGCACATAAAACGCTTAGCACAGGACCTGACGCAAGGTAATCTATGAAGAAATAGTGATGGTTGTTATTATTATTACTAGTCATATACGGGGAGAGCTGAGCACAGTCTCCCGGTTCCAGCTGGAAAGGTGTGCATGAGGGGAGGAGGAATCCCGGAGACCCTGGTGGGTGTTATGAAGGCCATCCCACAAGCATCGTGTGACGTTACAGAGTGCTCTGATGTTCTAAAACAGCTGCAATGGTAGAAGGGGTGTTAGCAGAGTGCAAAGCAGGGTAAGCGTGTGTGTGTGTGTGTGTGTGTGTGTGTGTGTGTGGTTGGGAGGGCAGGAGAGGAACATATTAATATTCTTTGCCAGAGGGATCTTTGTGCAGTTATAACGGAGCTCCCCATCACCATTTGTCACTTAGATTCTTACCTGTAACTGGCAGGGAAAACCCATCAGCACTAGAAGGGCCCTAATCGGAAGCACTGCCCTATAAAATGGTTACTGTCTCTTTGGTTTGAGCATGGCTGGGACCCTCCCTGCCACCTCTCGAAGACACCCAGGGCCGGGGAGAATGTGAGACCACCTCTGTGACTGTCCCATGGTGTAGCTCTCTCCCTCTGGATCCCTATTCTCTAAGTTCTAGAACATTCTCTGGGGCCTTTTCTAACTGGCTTTTCAGATACACTGTCTGAGGTTTGTGCTAGAGCCCAGGGCTGGAGGCTTCCATGCATGGGAGCTCAGAAAATCCCAACAAGTTGCCTTCATGATGATTTCATTAGGAGAGAATTGAGATGCTGCTGCCCCAGGTACGAGTGAGGGGGCCTTCCTGAGGGCCACACTCAGCTTCTAAGGAGAAGACCCTGGCAGAGGAAAAGTGCAGACCTTCGCTGACAGCCCTACATGCTGATCTGTCTAGATAAAAACTTGGGAAAGGACATTATCAACCAACAGCGATGCTGGAAACTTGCCCAGGTATCAATTCCTGGATGAATAACCACAGAGAGACAGTTTCTGTCTGAGAGAATGGTCGAGACAGTTTCTGAAAGATTCCAGAGCTCTTGGCCCATTTTCAACCAGAGTCTCAACATCTTCACTTTGCAGCCGAGGAGGCCAAAGGTCATGGCAGGTGTGCTTCCCGTCCCACAGGCAGGCAATGAACATGCCGGGCCCAGAAGCAGAAGGCCTCCACCTAGTCCTGTGCTACGATAATGCCTTCTCCCTGCATCGGAGTCACAACTGGTTGGATGTTTGTGCCTCTTATCCATGCAAGTGATGTCTGTTGGCACTGCTCACAGCTGGACCCCCAGCCCCTAGGCCAGGCCTTGGCTCATGGCGGCTCTAAGTATATGTTTGCTGAACAAATGAATGGCCATAAAGGGAAGTTCCCCCAAGCTGTGCTTCCAGTGGGACAGACGGGCCCATTATCCTCAGAGAAGTTTAAAGCCCCGTGCCACTATGAATTGGAATTACGAAGTAACTGAGAGAGGATGGGGCAGAACGTTTGAAAATAGCTCCCCAAATCTGTCTAAGGAATGTGTCTCAAGCTGGATTCTCCCAGAAGCAGATTTTGATTGCAAGTGGCTGGTTTGGCAGGTGCTCAGGGAAGCACCAGCAGGGCTCTGGGGAGGGGAGAGAGGGCGGGAAGGAAGACAGTACAGTGTGCGTGAACCAGCAGGCTCTGGGCGTTGGGGCACAGCCCCAGGGGGGGCCTCTGGGAGACTTGGGAGTCATTCCACCTACAGGTGAGGAGCTAGAGTGGGGACCCCCCAGCTCGCACTAATCGTGGGTGGAGAGCTGCCCCGAGGGTGTCAGCCCCTCCGTGCCCCAGTCTTCTGGAGCAGCCAGGCTCATGCATGTGAGCGCTGACGCTAACGCAGGCGGCCGGCGGGAGATAACTGCTGCTCCCTTCCTCCTCCTTTTGATAAGTTAGGAAACTGAGGCTCAAAGCAGTTAAGGGACTTCCTGATAAGCAGTCAGGCTGGGATGGATTTCTGCTGATAAGCCGTCAAGCTGGGCTTCAAGTCCAATTCCGTCTGGCTGTGGAGTTGTGCTCTCTCTCTTGTCCTTGTGGGTCCCCACCACTTTCCCCGAGTGGAGCATAGGGTGAGAGGGTCCCCCTGGCAGGATCTTCTCTGCCTTTTTCTAGGATATGACTGCCCTGGTGTATTCCATTATAACATCCTTCCTCCTTCTGTTCAGAGCAGTTAACTTTGCCTCATTATTATTTCGTTGGGCTGAGCTTTAGTGAACCACAGCCTTTAATTTGTTTATTTAACATTCCTGGTCTGCACTTGCTGATAGAGTAAAACTGATTAGTTAATTAATTGTAGCCTGCCACAGCTCATGCCGGATCGTGACAATATTTCAGAAGCTGATGGGAGCTCAGGCAGAGGTGGGTGGTGACGGAGATGGGTCACAGAGCCCTGGCCTGAGTGCAAGGCAGGGAGGGGACGGGCTGGCCTCCGTCAGCCCTGCCTGCCGAGTTCTGAGGCCACACAGGCCTGGTCGAGGCAAGAAGCAGGCCCATGGCCTCAGTCCCAGCCATCGGGAATCCAGGTCCGCCATGTTTCTTTGTGTAACACATTTGGTTGTATTTTCGGACCCAGGATTGGCTTCGGTGACATTGTCTTTCTGCCAAATGGATCCAGAAGTTCCAGAGGAAGGGTTCCAAACATGGGGCATGTCTGAAGTGGTCCTAGTTGTAACGGGCTTGGCTGGGACAGCTGTGAACTCCAGGGGGCCCTAGACTCATCCCAGCAGCCAGTCTTGGCAAACCAAGTGCCCCATGGCTAGAAATCAGGGGCTTTCTTCCTGTTTGAGACCAAGGCTCTGCCTTCCTCCAGGAACTGGGTCTGGAAGGGTGATGACCTTTCTCTCATTCTCCGGTCCTGTGTTGACACGAGACCCTGGCCCCCAGGATTCAGGTTTTGCCCAGCACGTTGTCCGCCATTGACCTCTTCTTGTACCCCCATGACACTGCCCAGTTTTCATTCATTGCTAAATTCATAAGTGTTTATTAAGAGGCCTATTATATGCCAGACTCTGCCCTAGGCACTGGGACACAGATGTGGCCCCTGCCTTCACAGGGCTTCCTCTGTTCCATCCAGGGAACATGGCTTTGTTTTGCTCCCTCTGCAACCTTCCTACGTTGCCCGCCTGCCTTGGTGGATCTTTTCTCTCATGTTTGTTGAAAGCACTTCCTATGTGCTGGATGTTATCTCCTTTGATTTCCACCATAAGTGGAAAGGGTACTGCAAGAAGTACTCTTACAAATACTGCAAGAAGGAGTATTTAACTTGATGGGGGACGAAGGCTCCAGGAGACGACATGACCTGTGCCAAGCCAGGAGGTATCAGACTTAGCGCTTGAGCCTGGGAATTGCACTTGGAAGTCCAGAGCACAGTCTATTCAACTTGGCTGACTGAGTTCCAGCCATCCCTCCTCTGTCCTGTTCTGCTGCTTTTGAAATGACCGTGAACTAGTGTGCTCCCAGGCTTGGGAGAAATGGAAGCTCTTGTGAAATTGTATTTAGTGATCCTTTGCCTTGGGAAGGAGGAAAATGGCAGAAGAGACAGATTTTTCCAGGGTTGGGTTCCTCCTTGGACCCGGCCCCGGCTACTCAGCATGTGCCGTCTGGTTAGGACATACAGGCCAGTCTCAGATTAAAGCCCAGCCCTACAGGGACTTTGGCCTCTCCCAATGGCCTGGTTTGTCTATGGACACAGTGCCCATTACTCTGTGTTAAATACTTGTAGCTCTACAATAAATACCTGTTGAAGAGTGAATCAAAATGAATGAAGAAGCTATTCAAATTTTGGTCTTGTCTCCTGCTACCTGGGGGACTTTGGGCAAGTCATTTCATTGCCCTGAGTCTGAGATGTATCAGCTATAAAGTGGAATTTATAATATAGAGGGTTGTTGTGGAGATTAAATGAAATACGTGGAAATGTCCAGCTCAGTTCCTGGTATACAGTAGGTGCTAAGTACAGCCTCCCAAATTCAGGTTCAGGCAGGGATGGACAGCATCTTTCAGATTCATTTTGTGCTCGCCAGTCCATCTTCTTCTCTAATTCTCCCGGAAACGGAGAAATGCAGCTGCACACAGATGTTCCCACCACCCCCAGCGACTCTGGAAACATGTGCCTTGTTTATTCTCAGTCACCTCAGCCACAGGATAGGGACACAGGCCTTTCATTCAGAGAGCTCCACAGGCAGCATGGAAGGCCTTGCCCACCTCTCAGCACCCTGAAAGAATGAATGAGGTGCTGTTTCCATGTGCTGGGCAGAAGGATGGCAATTAGGAAGGATTCATTGTAATTACCTATTTATCTCTGAGATTTGACCTAGGAGTGTTTCTGTTCAAGCAGCAGTGTTTAGCGGTGCTCAGCTAGGCATACAACCTCCATCTGCTCCTTGGTTTCGGTGGACAGAGCCTGGGGGTGGGCGGGGGCATCCCTCTCTCAGCCTCACCAGCGAGCTTTGCTTTGTTGTCACCTTGAGTAGATCACTTTGCAGAAACACCAGTCAGTGATGGCTCAAGGACCAACTAGTTTCGCTTTTGCTTTTTGATTGAGGAGTAGAGAGGCATTTCTTACAAAGCATTCCTGACAGGGACTTGAGAAGGGACACAGTAGTTTCTAAGACAGTGTGGAGGATTTTTTTAAAACTCATTGAAGTATTGGAGAAAAGGTAACTGATTTGCTCTGAGGCTGCTATGTTGAGGTGAAATATTAAAAGGAAAATATCTGTTGACTTGGGTCAACTCAAAGCATCCAATTGTCTTTTATTTTTAATAAATTTATTTATTTTTGGCTGTGTTGGGTCTTTGTTGCTGTGCGCGGGCTTTCTCTAGCTGCGGTGAGTGGGGGCTACTCTTCGTTGTGGTGCGCGGACTTCTCATTGCGGTGGCTCCTCTCGTTGTGGGGCACGGGCTCTAGGTGCGCAGGCTCAGTAGTTGTGGCGCACGGGCTTCCTTGCTCCGTGGCATGTGGGATCTTCCCGGACCAGGGCTTGAACCTGTGTCCCCTGCATTGGCAGGCGGATTCTTAGCCACTGCACCAGCAGGGAAGTCCAATTGTCTTTTAAGCAACAAACATTTAGAGACAGTCAATGGTGGAAAAGATACTATGGTGGGTGCGGAGGTGGGAGTGATGGTGAACTAAAAACAATTAAAATGTAACTGTCTTTCAGGGGTCCAAGGTCAAGTGAGAGAGACCCACCATGGACATACCAGAGATACCAGTTGCCATGGAATGGCTGACCTGCACAAAGTAAGGACAAGAAGCCAGAATGGGCTACTTGGGTGGTGTGGTGGGAGGCTGCTTCCTGGAGGCCGCATAGTCTTGATAGAGGGAAAGATACAAGCACACAAGGGCAAGAAGAGGTCGTTTGGGCATGAAAGGCATTGGATCAAAGGCCCTGAGAATGGTCTGGCCGTGGGACTGGTGGGGGAGCAGTCAGACTTGCTCAGGGATAGGCTGGGTAGAAGACCTCAGATCCTAGTTTCTACTTTGTCAGCTAGTAGCTGGGTCACCCGGGCTAGGCGACCTCCCTGTCAGGGCATCACTGTCCTAGTGAATCTCATGGCTGATTAAAGACAAGAGTATGAAAATAAATGTGAAGAGATTGTGCAACTCCCCTCCCTTTCTTCTCCTTAATTTCCTGCAAATCAATTCCACATGCCCAGTGGCCACTGGATATAAGATGAGGAAAGCCCCGTGATCCACAGATGGTCATTGGGTGTGACCGGCCAGTGTTACCCTCATCCTTCCCCCAGAGGACTGATTGGAGTCTGCATCCACAGGTGGCAGTGTGAGACTCTGTGACCACAATTGCACCCCATGACCATGCCAGGAACATGAACCAGGCAGGTCTCATCTTCCTGTCATCCTTAAACTGAGATACGCTATCCCGCCACAGAGTTAGGTACACGCTGCAGCTGCTCCTATGACAAAGATATTCCCGTAAACAATGAGGAAAACTTCCGTAAAACCTACTGTGGTAGGCAGAGTAATGGTCCCCAGAGAGGTCCCAATCCTTGGAAACTGTAAATAGGTTACTTCTTCTGGCGAGGGGAATTAAAGTTGCACATGGGATTAGTGTTGCTGGTCAGCCGCCCTTAAAATAGGGAGATTGTCTTGGATTATCTAGGCGGACCCAGCTTAATCATAAGCATTCTTAAAAGTGGATGGCAGAACAGAGATGGCAGTGTAGCGGCGCGAGAAGAAATCAGCCCAGCACTGCTGGCTTCGGAGATGGAGGAGGGGGCCTTGAGCCAAGGAATGTGGGCAGCCTCTAGAAGCTGGAGAAGACAGGGCAACATTCTCTCCCCTAGAGCCTCCAGAAAGGAGCACAGCCCTGCCAACATATTGACTTTAGCCCACAGACACCTGTGTCAGACTTCTAATCTATAGAACTGTAAGATGATAAATTTGTGTTGTTTGAAGCTACCAAATTTGTGGTAATTTAGGAAATTACCACAGTGATAGGAACCTCCACCTACCCTCCACCTCTAATTCTCCTTCCTGAATTCCAAAAGATGCTGTCATTCGTATGTATGTTCACTCATTCGTTCATTCAGTTGCGCTTACATATACTCATGTATTCCTATACTTTAGGTTCCTAATTTGTAAATAGAAGTTAACAGGTGAAAAATATTTCATAGGGTCTTTTTGAAGATTAAACTAAATGAAACAAGAAAAGGGCTTAGCACGTTGACTGGCGTGGCGCAAGCGCTCATAAATGTTAGCTGTCACTTTTTTTTTTTTTTCTTGTTGTTCAGTCAAAAAACCTCTCTTGGGCACCAGGCTTGTCCCAGCTCTGCCTGAGCTCAGGCCGTGGTTCCTGGGTAGAAGAACAGGTTGGGTGAGGGTCAAAGGGGGCTTTCTCTGAAGCCCTTCTCAGTAACTATGTGTCATTGGCCACCTCTACCTACAAGGCAGGCTACTAGATTCAGTCCTTCTCTTAGGCTCATGGCTGCCCTTGAACAAAACCAGGGTTCTCTTAGGGAGACAGGGAGATTGGATTTTAGTATGAAATTCCCCACAGTTGGTAAAGCTGTGGAGACAAAGGAAGGAAGTTAGTGAGAACAGGCAATGATCATTTGGGGAGTACCGTTAGGTACCATATCTTGTATGTGTCCTTCCATGTAACCTCACAACCACCCTGCAAGGTTGGTAATCTCGTCCCCATTTCAGTGTGATGGGACAGAGACCCAACCTCACACAGCTAATAGGCAGAGGCAAAATGGAACCTCTGGATTCCAAGTCTACTGGGTTCCAAGTCCACGCCCCTTCCATCCACCACTGCCTCACCTTCAAGGTGGGGGGCTGCAGACGAACCCAGCAGATTGAAAACCCCATTTCTCCCTGCTCTTTTATTCTCTGGCTTGACTGTAAAAAGAGGTGTTTCCTCCAGCAGGACACAGGCTGCTTTTCTCTGGTCTTTCCAGCTCCTCTCCTTCAGTGCTGGGGGAGCAGTGCTGCTCTCAACACCCACGCCAGCCCTGTCCCTGGACAAGTGCAGCTAACAGGAAGCATCCCACGTAGATCCAGTGCAAACACGGTCATCGCCGCTGAGCAAGGCTTCCAAAAGCAAAGCTCTCTGGCTCCTGAGAAACCTCACGTCCTGCTAATCTTTCCTTTGCAGCTTCTCTGGGCTGCAGGGGGCTGCCCCTGGCGCTGCCTGGCACATACCTAGTCCCTCCTCTCGCCAGAGCGTTTCTTGCATCGTTGAAGCCCGTTGAGCTTTTCTGTTCACTTCGGGACAACATTTTGCTTCCTGGGTGCCCACTGGACAGCTGAGCCTATCTTGTGTGAGCCAGTCATCGTGGAAAAACCCTTCAGGAGGCAAGACACAGGCGAGGGGTCCTCATGGAGAGTCCATCTGTCTGAGCCGAGATCTGTCATCAGTTGTCCTAACTGAAATTGAGGCACATAAGTAAGACGGTCAGCCAGCAAATAAAAGGGGGCCTTTAGCTATCATTTGGAAATAATTATCCAAGTAAAAATTGAATGAGTGATTAGGCTCAGTAGCTGAGGCAACATGTCTTAGACTAAAGCAGCTGTGCCTTTTAGATGCCCAAGGGTGACTGATGGCAGAGGAAAGCCTGCGTGTATCTCTGGGACCACATAAGGAGGCATGGGCAGGAGTTTCAGAATGTCCTTCCCTGACTCACTGCAGGCAGGCCCTCTGGGGCTGAGCTGTGAGCACTTTAACCGCGGCGCTGGAGACACACCGGTGACTGTCCACCTCCAGGACTCTTGCATCCAAACGGCAGTTTTCCCTGGCACGGGCTTGGGAAATTTTACCCCTCAGTTAGAGTGGCCTCCTGAGGTTTCCTCTCTAATCAGCCTTCATTCCCAACCACAGGATGGCCATGATGATTAGACAAGACGGGGTGTGTGCCCTGCAGATGTGCAAGCCGCCTTCCCATACCCTAAACCTCCATCACTTGCTTTGTCAGCACGTCCTCCACGAGGACAGTTCGGTGTTCCACGGTGCTTCCTGGTTCTTTCTCTGCATGTTTATTTTTCACGCAGCTGAAATAGAATCCAAAAGAGAGAACAGTCAGAGTAAAGTTGACTAAGTACTTACTGTGAGTGAGGCTTTGTGCTAAGGGCTTTACAACCATTATCATACTGTTTCCCTAAGGCAAGTACCATTATATTTACAGATTGAAAGTTTACACGTTTACAGATTGAAAACCAAGGCTTGTAGAGATCATCCTGCCCAAGTACAGCCAGCTAGTAAGTCTAGAGCTAGGATTCAACCCAGATTGGTTTAACTGTGAAGGAAGTATAAATGAGAAGCCTCCAGTAATCTACATGTTAACCCTCAAGTCTTAGACAGTGGATGTTTCTTCTTATTTCCTGGAGCCAATACAAAATACTACTGTACCTTAGAAGCCCTTGGATAAATAATAATTATATTTGATTAAAACTTTGATCAAAAAACCTGTTGCCATGTCCCAACATTGAAAACTAGAATTCCATGTATGAGAGATCTGGTGCCTCCCTGTTAAACAGAACATTTAGCTCACTAGAACGTTAGGGTCCTGAGCATTCCAGATAAGAGAGTTTTCTCTATAATAAATGTAATGTGTGCAAGTTGGAGAAGAACTCACAGAATATGTTTTGAGAAATACTGGGAAGGTAGTGGTCACTGCATCTAATGATGAATGGTCTCCATTCTGGTCTTTCCTTTCCCTTCAATTTCCATGTCCTGTCTGCTAAGGTGGGAGAGGTATAGAGGAGGAACAGTATTCATGCTTTATTTTTGCCTTTTATGTGTCTGCTCCCTTCATGGGTGGGAGGGGAGATGGCACAGGATCCACAAATCCTGGGGACCATAGAAGGTGCCCTAACCCACTGATAGCCTCCTCTTCTACACTGGGCTTCCCGTCTGGTAAAGAAGAGACTTGGGTTAATCTGCTCTCAAGTCAAAAAGACCTTCTCTTGGTCGTGTCTATCGCATCCACTGCAGTTCCCTTTTTTCCCAGGAAGGGATGGGAAAAGAGATCACATGTCCATGTGTCATTTCATTTTCTCAACACAAATCCTCCAGGCTAGGGTTTCACCCAATTTATAGACAAGGAAACTGAGGCTCTGGACGTTTGAATGGCTCATCGAAAGCCGTGTAGCCAGTGAGTGGTGGAGCTAAGCTTTAAGTCTAGGCATTTCGTACCCTGGCAGGAGTTGGGGTCTTGTAAGAGGCTACAGTTCTAAGTGGGGGAACACCAGTGTAGACCACCCTTGAAGAAACTCTGCCCTGGGTGGAGGGGGGTGTCCAGTGGGACGTCTTGGCTTTGCCCATAACCTCTACCCCCTGCATCTTGAAGAGAAGAAGGCTATTACTTGTATCACTCCAAATAAGATTTTACTTATTAAAAAAGCATACTTAGACTATAAATAAGGCAAAGAGGATTGAGTGATTGAATGTTAACAAAATAAACCCCTTGGAAATAAATGAACATCTCATATTGCGCTTCATTTCAGTTTCATGAGCTCCAAAATAGCACTTCAAGTGATTAATGTTTTCTTCATTAATTGTAAGTAAACCCAAGTAAAACCTTGCTCTTTAACATGTTTTTTTAGAAGATTGAGGGTAGTTCATTTCTAAGAATAACCTTTTGAAACCTGCTGTAGGCAATTCAAGGTGGTGGAGAGTGTATACGCTTTGTGTCAGGCAGACCTGGGCTTGGATCTCGGTGCTATGACTTTCTGACTGTGTGGATCTGAAAGAATGAGCCTTAGTGTCACATTATGATATGGAAACATTAATGTGAACCTCACAGAATCATGGCGGTCTGTTACATTGTTGGCCCCCAATGAGCCAGGTCTCCTGGTATCCATGTGCTTTGAATCTAGGCTGTGTTTATGGCTTGTTTTAACCAATAGAATGTGGTAGAACTTCCAAGAATACTAAAATGTAAGTTGTTAGGTTTTCTAAAATTGTGATTCTCAACGGGAACCAATTTTACTCCCCAAGGGACATTTGGCAATGTCTAGAGACTTTTTTTATTGTCCCGACTGGAAGAGTGCTACTGGCATCTAGTGAGTGGAGACCAAGGATGATGCTAAACATTTTGCAATGCGTAGGACAGGTGTCTGCTGCCACCTCCCCAAAAAAGAATGATCCAACCTCAATTGTCAATAGTGCCAAGGTTGAGAAGCCCTCCTCTAAAGGCTTAGGCTGGGAACTGGCCCTAAGTCTCCATGCAAGAAAACCAGTTACATTGCTGGAAAGACCATGTAAAGAGGCTACCTGGAACTGATGAGACCACAGTGAGAAGAAGAAGCCCTCAGATTCCCCGGAGAGAGACCCACCACAGCTTCCTCAGCAGCTGAATACAGCCAATGAGTGATCATCAGCAAGACTGGCAGAAGAACTGCCCAGCTGAGCCCAGCCCTTTTTGCAGAATCATGAGCGAAATGGAAATGTTTTGTCTGTTTCAGGCTAAGTTTTGAGATGGTTGTACGTCAGTAGATAACTAAAATGATAGCACATATTAAAGGAAACTATGGTGTTTCAACCAACGTCGGAGTCCTTAGGCAGGGGATACTGTGGCACGTCACCCAGATTCCCTCTTCTGGACTCAGCTCTCATCCCCCCCAGCTGCTGGTAGTATTGGTGGCTGACAGTTCACAGCCGAGTGCCCCTCTGGGATTTGCCTTCTGCTGAAGAGAGTCACCTCATCCAAGCTCAGAATGCCTTCCCTGGGGCAGCCTGCATCAGAGGACTGGTCCATGTGCGGGAAGAAAGTCCTGGAACCCTTGCCTTAAAGCAGGACAACAATAAAGTGTCATCTCAGTACTATTGATCCCCGGGGCCATTGCTGAGATGGCAACTGCTAAACCCCTCCCTCGGCCAGCTCCAGCTTCTGTCACCTCCTCCAGATCTTAATCTTGAGAAAATTCCCCCAGGAATCTCCTGTATGCAGATCTCGGTCTCACAGTCTCTTCCCCAGAAACCTGACTTGGAATACCTTCTTTTTCCCTGTCTTCCTCCCATCTGGAAGTTTTCGCCTTAAGACCCTCAGGGAAGAGGGTAGTTTGGCCAAGAGCATGTCCTGGGATGCTGAATCAAGCCAGAGTCCCCGCTCCATCACTGGCTTTTCAGTCTCTGTTACGTTTCAGTTGCCTTGACAACAAAGAAAGAAGCAAAAAGCCATGCCCTGAATGTGACGAGAGATTCGAAAGTTTAACTGTAACTCTGGGAAACTTATAAATAGCAAAGAAACACAGGGAAACATATTAATCTTCACCAGAAATGCAAGAAGTGCAAATTAAATCCACCTTGAGATACCATTTTACACTGACTAAATTAGCAGAACAAAGTAAAAATAAATTCAAATACACATTGCTGGTGACATTGTGTTGAATATTGGGTCCTCTTAATCTGCCAGTTTAAATATAAATTTCTCCACACTAGGAGAAAGCAATATGGCAATACACAGTGGAAACTGTAAATATGCCCTTGCCCTCTGGCCCATTAATAAGAAAGTACCTGAATAAATCTGTTTAAGAGAGGCTTGGGGATTTAAATTCTGATCTCTTAAATTTCACCAGGATGAAAAACAAATGTAGTGTAAATAAATATGTGCTGGATAACAAGAAGCTAGCACGTGGAATTGGAAGATTGGGAGATATATATTATATAAGAAAAAAAGACTAGTATTGAACACGTGGCAGTGTTTCTCAAAGCGTCGTCTCCTGACTACGAGTATCCAAACTGCCTGGGCTTTTATTAAAAGGTAAGATCCTGAGCCTGACCCCAGATCTCAAGTAGCGGAGTTTATTGTGAATTGGGCCTGGGGACCTGCATTTTGAGTAAGTTTTCCAGGTGTCCTTGTGCCTCCCAAGTATGACAGTTCTGCATTGAAGCCATCCCTTTATGCCTTTTTGAGGGGGTGGAATTGGGAGGGAAATTACCTTTTTCAAATTGGCTGTAGTTATTTTGTTTCTATAATTGTTAAGGGGAGAAAATGTAATTTTCCTTGAGCACTCTGGAGAATATATTTTAGTTATAGGTGTCTTAATAGTTCCTCATTAAGGGGCATAGCTTAACCTCATCCACCGGGGTAGGTTAAGTATCACGAGAGAAGAGTCTTGCACTGAGAAAGGGCATTCTTATCGTTATTACTCTTCCTAGAAATAGATACATATGATATATTTGAGAATCTTCCATTTATAACCATTCCCAGGTCCCCTTGGGTTCTGTGTCAAGTACACTCTTGGCTCCCAGCTTGGGAGGTTGGGACGGCTTCATAGTGGTTGGAACTCTGTCTCTGGGTTTAGGGAGAGCTGTGCTGAAGGTTGGAGCAGAGACGTTAAATCCCAAAGCTTAAAAACATTGTGCCCTTCAGTCCGGAGAGCGGAAGAACACCCGTGAGACAAGCGTGCCACAGAGGGGAATTGGGAAGGTGGGCAGAAACATTAGATTTTGACCATGCCCCACCCCCCTTGCCTTGTGGCGTCATTAGCGCAAACTGAGCTAGCTGTCGTAAGACTAACGTATATTTCTGTCTCAAGAGCTTATTTTAACGACTGTATAACTATGTGCTAATCTAGCAAACTTCTGGGTCTAAAATTTAAGAAAAACTGTCTGGCTTTATCAGAAACATCTTTACTTTCGGTTGGTGGTTCTGCATGTGAAAGATGTTAAATATATTTCATGTTATTCTGGTCTGCAGATTTGAAGAATGGAAGAAATATGTATTCCTATAGCAGGCTTAATTATATGAAGTGCTCATTTGAATTTCACTGTATATATATATATATATATTTTTTTTTTTTTTTTTTTGCGGTACGCGGGCCTCTCACTGTTGGTGGCCTCTCCCGTTGCGGAGCACAGGCTCCGGACGCGCAGGCTCAGAGGCCATGGCTCACGGTCCCAGCCGCTCCGTGGCATGTGGGATCTTCTCGGACCGGGGCACGAACGTGTGTCCCCTGCATCGGCAGGCGGACTCTCAACCACTGCGCCACCAGGGAAGCCCCTTCACTGTATATTTTTAAAATTAATTTTTATTGGAGTGTAGTTGATTTACAGTGTTGTGTTAGTTTCTGCTGTACAACAAAGTGAATCAGTTATACATATACATATATCCACTCTTTTTTAGATTCTTTTCCCATATAGGCCATTAGAGAGTATTGAGTAGAGTTCCCTGTGCTATACAGTAGGTACTTATTAGTTACCCATTTTATGAATAGTAGTGTGTATAGGTCAATCCCAATCTCCTAATTTCTCCCTCCCCCACTTTCCCCCTTGGTACATCTTTAAGCTCTGTATCAGAGGGATATTGGTCAGGGAGATTTTTCAAAGGTGAGCCCTCAGTGCTAGTTTATGTTCTGTCATATAGAGCCCTGTTATTGATTGGAGGGATTGAAAGAGGATTAGAATGAAGGTACTACTCGTGTGCGTGCGTGCGCGCACATACACACACACACACACACACACACACACACACACACACACACCGTGAAAGAGCCTCAAAAGGACAAATAACGAATACAGTGAAGAAATGTTACGAGGTTATGGAAGGCAAACAATGATGCTGATGAAGTCAGATGAGAGAGACAGAAACTTCCCTTTCCATTTCTGTCATGTCTAAAGAAGATGAAACAAATGTCTATCCTTGGTTGTATGTGAGCTGGGACCAGGTCACTAGGGAACCAGAGGGCTATAGGGACTTTGACTTCAAATGAAGTTGTGTAAACCCTGGTGTCCAGAGAAGTCTCAAAGGTTTTGCTTTTTCTAACAAAAGAAATAGTGATTATAAAAGGACATTCCTCTTAAAACTTATTCCTATGACTAAGATTTCATCAAGTGGATTAGGGGTAAGCATGGATAGAAACGGGCATTCAATTCAATCTCAAGCTTTATTTTCTTTAAATCTTGCCCTATTTGTATTAGCATTTAAGCAGTACATCAAGAACTGCTAGTTAAGATAGCTATGGTTTGGGGCTTCCCTGGTGGCGCAGTGGTTGAGAATCTGCCTGCCAATGCAGGGGACACGGGTTCGAGCCCTGGTCTGGGAGGATCCCACATGCCGCAGAGCAACTGGGCCCATGAGGCACAACTACTGAGCCTGCGCGTCTGGAGCCTGTGCCCCGCAACAGGAGAGGCCACGACAGTGAGAGGCCCGCGCACCGCGATGAAGAGTGGCCCCCGCTTGCCGCAACTAGAGAAAGCCCTTGCACAGAAACGAAGACCCAACACAGCCAAAAGTAAATAAATAAATAAATTTATTAAAAAAAAAAGATAGCTCTGGTTAAACGTCCTAACTAAAATCACCATTTTACTTTACTGGGGTATAGTTGCTTTACAATGTTCTATTAGTTTCTGCTGTACAGCAAAGTGAATCAGTTGCCAGATACCATTTTACTTTAATATTAAACTATTTGTTTGATTGAAAAAACTCAAAAAACTCATTCCTTAATCTCTGGTAAAATGTGTGCCTTGTAATTTAGACCATGGATCTCATAAGGGAGACCCTTTTACCCATCTGAAAAACCAAACATAGAATGGCAGTAATCATGTTACAACAGTGCTAAACTCTTCAGGTTATTTAGCTCGAGGTACATGTGAGTATGTCTTTTCTTCCTCCTTCTAAAAGAACCCAAGATTAGTTATAAGTATAGATTACTATGATACAGTATTTTGAAAACATAAAAATCTAACTGAATATTAACATCGGTTAAAACTAGGGGTGGGGACTTCCCTGGTGGCACAGTGGTTAAGAATCCGCCTGCCAATACAGGGGACATGGGTTTGATCCCTGGTCCGGGAAGATCTCACCTTCTGCGGAGCAGCTAAGCCCGTGCGCCACAACTACTGAGCCTGCACTCTAGAGCCCACAAGCCACAACTACTGAGCCCGCGTGCCACAACTACTGAGCCTGCGCTCTAGAGCCCACACGCCACAACTACTGAAGCCCACGCGCCTAGAGCCCGTGCTCCGCAACAAGAGAAGCCGCTGCAGTGAGAAGCCCGTGCACTGCAGTGAAGAGTAGCCCCTGCTTGCCGCAACTAGAGAAAGCCCGTGCGCAACAACAGACCCAACGCAGACAAAAATAAATAATAAATTTTTTAAAAATAGAAAAAAACTTGGAGTGTATGATGATCATCTATTGCGTTTGTTTTCATATTTAGCTATATGCTTGAAATATTTTCCTTCTAAAAGCAAACACATAAGCAGAAAAATTATCTGGACAATATATAAATATATGGTAGATGTGTGTGTATATATGTATGTGGGTATGTCACAGGTAGTAGGCAGAGTGTTTGTTTTTTAGGGATGAGCACATTTTTTTTGTAGAGGACCAGCTAGTTAACATTTTCAGCATGGCGGGCCAGGTAGTGGTCTCCGTTGCATCTACTCAACTCTGCCATTATAGCACAAAAGCATCCATAGAGAATACATTAATGATTGGATGTGGTTGTGGTCCAATAAAACTTAATTTACAAAAACAGATGGTGGGCCAGAATCAGTTGTAGTTTGCCAATCTGGTTCAGAGAGTAGACCAGGCATAATGGGTATCATTAGAACTGTCTTTTCACACATACCATTTTACTTAAGGAGAACCCAAGGCCCAGAGCGATGAAGTGACTAACCCCAAGACAGACAGCAAAGGCAGAGTAAAACCAGCTTTCGATAGTGTTCTCTTGATCCCTGTAACACAGAGTGGAAACCAAAGTGGCAGCTCCCTCCTTAGGCAGAGTGGAGGGGCTGGAGGAAGAGAGTGAGTGCACACAGGGGTGCCCCCCAAATCTCTTCTCCCTGATGATCACTGGGGCTTGTCTGTGTTTTGCCCATGTTTTCATGTTTGGTTTTTGATGGTGGAAGAAGCACCGGGCAGGGAGGCTTGGACCTGCCATCCACTTAGCTCTGTGGCCTTGAAGCAAGTCACTGCCCCTTTCTGGTCTTCATTTTCTTTAACCTGTAAAACAAGGGGCTTGTCTTGACGATCTTGAACTCCCATTCTGTTCTTGTGAGTTTTCTCATTCTTCAAGTGTATTCCGTCCAGTTCAGCATCTCCACCATCAATCCATGATGATTCCCAAGTTGGCTGAAACTTACTCGGGCCTTGGGTGCAGAGAGGCCCTAAGTTGGTAGCCCCCGCCCCCGGGTGTCACCTGATTACATGTTTCTTTACTCACTTCCCTCAGAGCATCCCAGGAACCCTGATGACCTCATTGCTTCTTGGGCCCAGAGCTGATTACTATAATAAAGGTACCCACCTGCCCACAGAGCCTTTTTGTTTTTGGCTCTGAACTGCTGGGCTGGGAGTTTTACCAACTCAGTAGTCTTGCTTATAGATTTATCTGTCCCTTTAGAATCTCCACTTCTCCCTGAACTTCTTCACAGTAAGCAGTTTTATAACAAACTAGGCCCTGGTTTCGGCATACACTGGGCCAGGTGAGATGAGGCCCTCCTGTGGACTTGTTCTGGGTGAGTGTGTCATTGCCACTCATCCGTATATTTTCGCCAAGGACTCAAATTTTCCTTTCTCCACTCCAGGACTTGCATCCACTTAAGTTAATTTTAGTTAAACTCTAGGTCAATTTTCTTTCTAGAAAATATGGTGTAGGAAATGGAGTGCCGGACTGAATCTAGAGACCTGGGTTCAAATCCCAGTGGCATCACAACTTAGATGGATGACTCAGGCAAGTCCTGTAAGCTCTCTCAGCTGCCCAGGCATTGAGTGTTACTGAATACTCTCCAGGTGATTGTAAAGAGCAACCAGGCTTGAGAGCCACAGGTGTAAATCGTCTGAATGATCTAATTGATATAAATGCATATTTCAAAAAGGCCTTATCAATGTGTTGTGTCATTATTTTTGTTTATTTCTATTTAAAAGAGAGATATCAAAATCCTGTACAAATAAATCCCCTAGAGAAATAAAATGGATAAGTGAATAAAATGAAGCAGTGTGATATTGTGATTTATAATAAGAAATATATTTTTGGTGTTTGTTCTGTTTCTGGCTTAAAGCTCCCCAAACCCTTGGAAGAACAGTGGGCGTATCTTTTGTTATAATATTTGGTCTTTTGTCCTTTGTTCCTGAAATGGCTGCAGAGTCGTGAAGGTGAAATGGGTATCTTGTTATTCATAACAATTCCCTTTCAACCACACCTAGGTTTTGTTAATGAGGTGACTTCCATAAATCCCCTGAAGCTGGGGGGAGATAATTGGCAGCCCAAAGCTGGTTGCTGGGGGAGCCAGCCATATGATTGGAGGGTTGGAACTTCCAGTCTGGCCCCCTGATCTCCCGGGAGGGGAAAGGGGCTGGAGATTGACGTCAATCACCTGTGGCCAGTGATGTAATCAATCATGCCTGTGTAATGAAGCTTCTATATAAAACAAAAGGATGGGTTTGGAGAGTTTCTGGGTGGTGAACAGGTGGAGATTCCAGGAGGGAGGCAGGCTGGAGAGGGCATGGAAGCCAAGTGCCCTTCCCACGTACCTTGCCCTATACATCTCTTCCATCTGCCTGTTTCTGAGTTCTGTCTTTCTATAATAAACCTGTAATCTAGTAAGTAAATGTTTCTCTGAGTTCTGTGAACTGCTGTAGCATATTAACCAAGCCCTAGGAGCGGGCGGTCACTGGAACCTCCTCTCTATAGCTGGTCAGTCAGAAGAACAGATGACAACTTGGGCTTATGACTGTCATCTGAAGGGGCTGGGGGCAGTCTTGTAGGACTGATACTGTTTCCAAGTAGATGTTGTCAGAATTAAGTTGTAGGACACCCAGCTGGTGTTGGAGGATTGGTCTCAGAATCTTAGGCAGCCCATCTTGCAACATATTTTAGTTCTTCGAGGTTTTCTTTGAGATGCACAAGCTTTCTTGGTTAAAGTTAGGGTCAAGTAATTTAACCACCCAACAGCCCCATGGGACAGGATTGAATGTGCCGGCAATTCGTTTAATCCTGTGGAACCTCTGAGAGATGAGGTTGGTGGCCCTGTTTTTCAAAGTGAAGCAAGTAAAGCTTGGAAGGGCAGATCACTGTAAGGAAGTTCCTCCCATCACTGGGAGTGGAAGTGATGGGACCAAACGTCAGAGTCGAGGGCTCTTTGCGTTAGATCTTAGCTGCTTCCTGATCCTACCACATAGAGCTTAAAACCCCATCCTTTCAAATTGCAGATGATAAGCGAATAATACTAATGATGGCAGCAATATGACATTATCATCTTATGTGATGTCAAGTCTTCAAGATGCTTTCATGTCTTTTGTATTTTAGAGACTCATCGTGTTGAAATCACACCCTCAGATGGCTACTAGGAGTCAGCCCTCAATTTAAAGGTAGGTAGAGTTTTACAAGTCCTCACAGGGAGTCTCCTGGGGAATGAATGCTATGAACACCTAGCTGGTAAGTTCTCAGGCGCTCCCATTGTTACCCTGCACAATGCCAAGGAGGAGGCTGGGTCACTGGCTGCTCAAGACACCACCAGGGAGAACATAAATTTACCAAGTGACCCAGCAAATCCACTCCCGGGTACCTACCCTAGAGAGATGAAAACACTGCTCCACAAAAGGTTTTACCAAAGTTCAGAGCAGTACCATTCATGATTGCCAAAAAGTGGAAACAGCGCAAGTGTCCTTCAACAGATGAACAGATGAGCAAAATGTGGAATGCCCACACGAGAGAATATTATTTAGTCATAACAAGGAATGAAGTACTGATACACGCTACAGCATGGACGAATCTGAAAAAGCATTATGCTAGTTGAAAGCTGCCAGATACAGAAGACTGCATAATAGATCATTCCCTTTATATGAAATGCCCAGAAAAGGCAAACCTGTAGAGACAGAAAGCCAATCAGTGGTTGCCTGGGGCTCGGAGGTGGAAACGGGGATTAATTGCCAATTGAGCTGATAGAAAAGTTCTAAAATGGAATTGTGGTCGCGGTCGCACCCTATGTAAGTTAATTAGAAAACAAATCATTGAATTGCACGCTTAAAATGAGTACACATTATGATATATAGATTTTACTTCACTAAAGTTGTGTTTGTTTGTTTGTTTGTTTTTAGAAACCCATCAGGAGTATAACAGCAAAGTCGGTGCGGTTCAGACTTTGACGTCTCCTTTTTCACCAAGACTTTTTGGCAGAACGTGGGAGGAAATCGAGCCCACGGGGAGTTGCCCCGGAAATTAGATTCAAGAGACATGTTCAAACCAATTTTCAGTCTATAATTTATATGAAGAAACTGCCCTTGCCAGGAACGAGGAGGCTCTCGTTGCCCCACCAGGGCTTTGACTTTCTGCGCTGCATAACCAGGAACCCACTTTCCGGGTGTGCCTGGATAAGAACATTGGGTGATGGATGGTGTCAAGGATGTTCCACAACAGCCGCTCAGGTGGCCTGTGAACCAAACCACCCACTTTCTGGCGATGCTGTTCACGGACCAGTTTGCTAATGTTTCTCAGATCCAGTGACCCTCCGCCTGGATGTTGCAGGTGAGTCGTTGTCGAGTCTGTTCCTCTCTTCTCCCCTTTGGCACGTTCCGTTCAGACAGTTACCGTTCTGTTCGAGCAGTCTTTGCCCAGCCAGGCCACCGTGCAATATTTCAGGTCTCTTCGTTCTTCTGTAGGATGACATTCCATATCTGTCTTCTTGAAACTTTGGTGTGGCTATGCCGATCCCACTTCCTGAGGGTAAGATGTGCCTACAGGTGGCCAGTGCTCCCAGGGCCCCTCCAAGGCCCTCTTGTAGATTCTGGAGCTGCCTGCCACTCCTGCGGACAAAGTAGAGCACTTGAACCTCAGAAACTTCCTATTCTCTTAATACGTATGGAACAAACCGCTGCGTATTCTCAAAGTAGATTTAGTATTGGGACGCTGTAGCTTTGTCCCTTTGCATGAAACCCAGATCCCTCCAGCTTGCTCCGGCTCCTTCCTCATGGACCTGGATGCAAAGACTGGTGTAGAGCTGGGTCATCCGTTTCTGCAGTTTCTATCAGTTGTGGGTGGGCCAGCCTGACCTGTGCATGTCACATCAGCCTGACCTGTGTGTGTCACGTCATCACATACCTGTGCATGTCACATCATCACATACCTGTGCATGTCACATCATCACATACCTGTGCATGTCACAACACATACCTGTGCGTGTCACATCATCACATACCTGTGCATGTCACATCAGCCTGACCCGTGCGTGTCACGTCACATGCCTGTGCATGTCACGTCACATACCTGTGCGTGTCACATCAGCCTGACCCGTGCGTGTCACGTCAGCCTGACCTGTGCAGGCTCTGCCTCTCTCGTCTCCTTGAACTGCAGTTGACCCAGATTAGGATACTTGACGCAGGCAGGGCCGTCTGCAGGTTTCCAAAATAATGAGTGAGCTTTGGCTGTTCCTTGGGAAGGGCCTGCAGTGGGCTGTTCCCCAGCTCCAGCCCTGATCCCAACCCTTACTTGATCCATAGTTCTAACAGTAACCCTAGTCATAGAATTGGGTGAACCCCTATCTCAAATGCGATAAGAATACAAAACGCTTAGCGTGATGGCTGACACAACTTCATTGCTAATATATCGTTTCACCTTTAGCCACATCCACTGTTTTATCCTAACCCTCGTGGTGTTAATCCAATCTTCAGATTTAAGCAGAAGTCCCTTCCATTTGTTGGGTGCTGAGCATCTCCCATGTCAGAATATCTCTCGTCTATCGATCAATCGATTTATCTATAGATTTATGACCTGTAAATCTCCAAAATCAATTTCTTCATTAGCTGTTTACCTATCTTCCATCGTCTGCTGACCTACATCAAATCCAGGGTTTTTCAGTATCAGCACCATTGACATTTTGGGCTGGATGATTCTTAGGGGCATGTCCTGTGCTTGTAGGGTGTGTAGCAGAATATTGAACCTCTATAGTCACTAGATTTTGGTAGCTCTCCTCGCCCAAGTCGTGTTGTGGCCATCAAAAATGTCTCCAAGCAATCTAAGAAAAAAAAAAAATGTCATGAAGAACCTAGGGGTAAGACGGGAATAAAGACACAGACCTACTAGAGAATGGACTTGAGGATATGGGGCGGGGGAAGGGTAAGCTGTGACAAAGCGAGAGAGTGGCATGGACATATATACACTACCAAACGTAAAACAGATAGCTAGTGGGAAGCAGCCGCATAGCACAGGGAGATCAGCTCGGTGCTTTGTGACTGCCTGGAGGGATGGGATAGGGAGGGTGGGAGGGAGGGAGACTCAAGAGGGAGGGGATATGAGAACATACGTATATGTATAACTGATTCACTTTGTTATAAAGCAGAAACTAACACACCATTGTAAAGCAATTATACTCCAATAAAGATGTAAAAAAAAAAAAAAAGTCTCCAAGCAATGCCAGATGTCCCCTTGGACAAGGGGAACAAAATCGATCTAATCTATCATCTATCCATTATTTTTTACTGTTTCTTTCAAGAAGGTACAACATAGACACTCTTCTCATTTTACAGATGAAAATATTGAGGCTGAGAATTTAGGTGACTTATACAAGATTACATAAGTATTACGTGATGGATCTGGGTTATAAAATTAGATTTGCCTTATTTTAAAACATCCATGTTATCTTTCTCACACTGGACTATTTTAACTTAAACATAATGCTACCCATTTGATCCTCAGTGCCATTATTCTCCTTTATTCTCAATTTTAAATCATCCTTAAATTTAAATCTGACTCTCAAGCCCAAACATATGTGAACGTATCTACACCCCAAACCTTCATTCTAATCCTGTCCTTGACTCAAGGTGTAACCCTATTTCCGACCCCAAGTCTTAAGCATACACTTGCTTTCTAACTCCTGTTTCCCATCATCCCAGACAATGAGAGTGTTAACTAGAAGAGAGCGCTCCAGCACCAGTGAACCCGCCAGAAGTGGACAAGCTCATTTGCAGCCAGGGACATGTATACTGTTCATTCTAAAGAAGAAGGATGCAAGTGGTCCCTTCTCCGCTGATCCACTGAGTGTGCTTATAGACCCTGGTCTGCCACAGACCCCCTGAGGTTGGGATATTTGGAAATTCCCAATAATAGAAAGCTTCTATTTGCCCTCTTCAGTGACACGCTAGAGCTTATAAATGTAACTTTTGAAAAACTGAGCAAATGAAGAAAGGGGTTTTTAACGGATCAGTCGGCTTCTCGACCCTGATATACTGGTTCAGCCTCTACCCAGTGGTTTTGATTTCTGCCCTGATACTCCGAGGCCCACTAGATGGCTGACAGCTTCTGGCCTCCATGTCCAGAATTCAAACAGGGAGAGACGTTGTTTTTATAGCAATTAACAGTGATGCTTGGAAGAGATGGCAACAAGCTGAAAAAAATTAATTGAAAATTTAATCTTCAAATAAAAATACTTAGACCTTAGGCTTCCGTTTGTAAGCAGCTTTTGCTGTCTGTGCACATTCTGTTGTATTATTTAAGTATTTTCTACACCATTTCTGATTAATACAGCAGTACTATTTTCCAGTCCAGTTTCCTTAATAAATACATGTGTCAGATATCCGTTTCCTCCCCTGAATGCAAAGGCTTATAATTCCCCTTGTTTGCATGTGCTAACTGGTTGTGTAATGAGATTAACAATTCTGTCTTTTTCTTTCTGCAGATTTTTAAAGAAAAGCCAGTGGGTTCCCAGGCAAAGTTAAAAAGGTACCTTCTTTAATTTTGCATATTGTTAGCTACAATCCATTTGCTAATGTTTGTTTTATTTCCATCTGTCAAAAGCAATGCCAGAATACGTTGTGTTTGCCTTGCGTTGGCTCAATTAATCCTCCTCTGGAAACAGTTCTGTCATTTCATGTTTGGTTAAGGCCCTGATTCAGTAGCTACCAAATGGGGGTCATCTCTGCCAGCGGCAGCCAGTTCACACTTAATACAACTTTCTGGGAAATATCTGTTTGACAAAAGGGAAAGGTGGGGTAGCACCCTTATAGGAATGTCAATTTGAAGCCAACCCCATCGCTCCCTTGGGTACACATATGTGTGTCCTGGCTTGATCCTGTAAACCAGTTCCTGTGGAGCTAAATGAACCCAGCTAATGGATCACACTGAGAGAGTGGCTTTGTGAGGTCTCAGCATGGGGCACACCGCCCCGCCACCCCCCACTCGGCCCCCAAAGTGCAGCCTCCATGTAAGTCTGATGATGGTATATTAGTCTGCTAGGGCTACCATAACAAAATACTGCAGACTGGGTGGCTTAAACAACAGACATTTATTTTCTCAAGGTTCTGGAGGCCGGAAGTGCAAGATCATGGTGTCAGCAGGGTCAGTTTCTCCTGAGACCTCTCTCCTTGGCTTGTAGATGTGGCCTGTGTCTTCACATGGGCTTCCCTCTGTGTTAGTGACTTGTCCGTGTCAAAATTTCCTCTTTTTACAAGGACACCCGTCATACTGGAATGGGCCCACCATAATGACCTCATTTTAATTTAATGACCTCTTTAAAGACCCTGTGTCCGAATATAGTCACATCCTGAGATACTTGAGGTTAGAACCGCAATATATGAATTTCGGAGGGACGCAGTTCAGCCCACGATAGATGGTAACCAGAAAAAAACAATATGATGAGGTAAGAAGGGAAAGATCTTAGGCCAAAAACTATAAAAGCAGTCACTCTGTAGCGCTCTTTCTCTCCCCTCTCACGCTTCTTGCTTCTTCTTTATCTCTGAATAAAAGCTCTAGCCATCATCCCTATGCAGTCAGCATATTTTAGAGGAGGTAGGCTTTTGAGTCAGCGTGTTCTGAGTTCAAATCCTGTCTGGACCTCTTATTAGCTGTATGACCAAGGGCAAGTTGTTTAAATTCAGACTCTCAGCTTCCTCTCCTTGAAATGGGGTTAGTAACCAATCCAGCTGATTTTGTTTCGTAAGAATAATAAGGTACTGGATTTGAAAGCTGGTGGCACGCCAAGGTTGGGTAAATGGGAGTGGTCTGCCCTGAGTGCAGGTAGTAGGGGTGTGTGTTGTGGATAGAAAATTTTAAAGTAATAACATAATTGCCCTTTTCAACAGTGTCTGTAATAAAATACTCTTCCCCCTCAGGGAAGATGCCGCCCCCTGCTGACCCACCGTCCCTTGTCTGGAGTAGGGGAGAACTATCTGTGTGTACTGCGTATTAAATGCGTGTGTCTACCCTCACCCTTCCCCCCCACACACTTGCGTCTTGAATTTAGTCATTCTCAGGGCAGCTTAACCAAAGGTATTTCACATGACTGCACATCTTATTTTTTATTCATTTTACTCAGAAATTGCCAAACCTCAGAGCTAAATTATATATGATGGAGGAGAGTCATCATTTCTTGTTGTTTTGAAAAGAGGAGGCCTAACAGTCTCTGGTTAGAGCCTCCCTCTCGGTCCCCAAATATCTTCAATTCTTCCATCCAGCTTCCAGGACTGGGTCCTCTCAGAAAACATCTTGACGTGAGTCAGGAATTAAAATACACAATAACTAACCACAGGAGAAGTGTGTGTGGCTGGGGCCGTCCCTTTTATGACTTAAGACCCCTTTCTGAAGTGGTACCCGATCCCCTGGCATCTTTATATGAGGTAGCTGCTTATGTAATCGCTCTGCTCTATAAGTAGCTATTTTATGTAAACAGAAGAATAGAGAGTTGGTTGGTTGTGCTAAAAAAAAAAAAAATAGCAACATAAAATAGAATTCTGGTTGGTACATTTCTTTTTTTCAATGGATGATATCTGTCTTCATGCAATATCAAAAAGTCTAAACCCTTTGCATGAATCATTAAACCTTTCCAGAGAGTGTTTCACATGGGGATTATACAAAGCAGCTTCTTCAGTCTAGATCTCCAGAGGTGGAGGAAATAGATGATGGTGTGTACGTTGCATGGGGAATCTTGCAGTAATTAAAACGACGGCTCTGAAGCCCATTTAATAAATGGAGCTATTTGATCATACGTTAAGTGACTAGAAAGAAGCAAAATGCCATATAATACATATTGAAAGGTTTAACAGCAAAAAGTAAACACCACTAATTATGTCTAAAAATATGTAGAACTTGGCACACATTCACACAGGAAGGCCTTGGAAAGAGCCCTTTTCTGTGAAGCGAGTGGCAGGTGTTGAATCTGCTCTGTCTACATTGGGTGTCAGAATCTTAAACCTGTATCCCATAGGTCTGGGCCTGACTTGGATTTCTATAATTAATAGTACAGGTTGTATGGAATCTGAGGGTGAAGGGTGGGATCTAATTTAGGATTTAACAATGGCACTCAACAGATGGGTTAGCATGGTTGAACCCGATCTGAAGTGAAAACTTTATAGAGATTTCTAGATGGCTGGCATGCCCATAACTCAGATAACCTTTGAATATTGCAAAGCAGCGCCTTTCTTATTAGTAACACACAGTAAGAGGTCTAGCCTGTATTTACTAGGAGAATTATCTTTTTGCTCAGATGGCTCACTATTGCCAGCCAAGTTCTCTCCTCACACCCTTCTGGACACATAATAGTTTCGCCCTAAGGTAACATTTCCATGGGTCAGGCCCGTAATTGTGAGCTGCAGAACTGTCAAGTTTCTGTTACTAGAAACCGTTAAATTGGTAGAACGTGAATAACAAAGTTGTTACAAAACCCCTTTTGAAGGGCATTCTGCTTTCCTCTGTGCCCTGCCTCGTGCAACCATTTGTCCCATGCGGCTTCCTCTGATTTCTGCCCCCTCATCTGATTTCCCTTTGATTGCCGTGGGGTGTAGAGCTGTGGAGGGTTTTTGCTAGCAGCAATTATTCTTCAAAATGGGAAAGAATGATAAAGGGAACGTCTCAGCTGCGGGGCTGTAGATTCCATGCCTCTTCCTAAATACCACCATTCGACCCTCCCACTAGAGTTAGGCTGGTGGGTCACTTCACACCCACAGGCGTGAGGCGCCACCTTGAACCACACCTCGATATGAAGGAAACATCGAGATGTTACTAGTGACACCGCTTCAGTCTTGGGATTATAGGAATATTTTCTTCTCTTGTTTTCCAAATGTCCTTTAATGACTCTGATGAAAAAGAAAAAGTTTTTTTTTTTTTTTTAAACCGTAATACTCTTGCTACTTTTTTTTTTTCTGGCCGCACCACATGGCATGTCAGATCCTATTTCCCCTGACCAGGGATCAAACCCACGCCCCCTGCACTGGAAGCACGGAGTCTTAACCACTGGACCGCCAGCGAAGTCCCAGTCTTGCTGCTTTTTTAATATGCATACCAAACTTCTTGATATCATGTGAGATAATTCTGTGAATTTCAACACTTTTATCATCACACATGCGAAATGGAAATATTGCAATTTATAAAGAGGAATAACCAAAAATTTCCATTAAAATCATTACCATATGCTGGATGCTGGTAGGATTAACTTCCTAATTTAAAAATTTGAGCAACATATTTGTAAACTAAAATAAATAGAATAAGTAGAAAGAAATGGAGATTTTTGTCCATGATATTAAAAAATATGTGGGTCTGGTTCATCCCAACCTTTATTTAATCACTTGTTTATTCAGTCAACATCTTATATGGGCTTGGCCATCGGATTTACTGGTGAACCAAGTACATAGTCCCTGTCCTCAGGGAGCTAACAGTCCAGGTTAATTTTTTTATCAGAATAAATATATTCTGGGATTAACAGATGCTAAAATAAAAGTGGAGAAAAAGAAAAACAATAGATTACAGTACCATATTTTACAGTAATATATTACAGTACTATATTTTGCATGCATGGAAGTATGTAGGGTAAAATTTCTTTTCCATTTCATCCAATACACACAGACACATAGACACACATATGCGCACACACACTCACAGTGTCACACTGTCTCTACCTGGCTCAGAGACTCAGGGTTTATACCAATCGTTAAAGTAGTTTTAGTCATTTATTTAAAGCACTTGTTCTTGACAGGGACGGTTGAGTCTCCTACGTCCTGTTTAGTCCCACCGATATCTACTTACAGACGTAATAAATAATAAATAAATGAAAGCAATCAGTGAGGACAGACAGAGTTCCCTTATATCTGAGGGGCCATCACCCCTACAGGGAAAGGGCTGTATTGGGGCAAAGACAGGAAAGCCCTGGCAGCAATGCATACAATACAGGTGATTCCCATGTTTTATTGAGTCATTGGTTTCAAGTGTCAGAGAACCAAACAGATGGACTAGGGGATGATCTCACCTTGGTCCCTCCATACCTGAATGGAAGAACACCTGTTACAGACTAGCAATTCCATGTGGCATCACTCAAGAACTTTTATAAAAAAATATAAGTCAAAGGGGGTGGTTGGGAAATAGTGCAGAGCAAAGAAAGAAATAACATCACCTTGAAAATAAGCTGCTATGTATACAAGTTGGGTGTGGAGCGAAACATATGGAATGTTTGGTGAAATACAGGAAGTTGGGACCCCAGAACACTATTTGGAAGCCTTTTTGGAAACAACTACAATACAGACTGATATGAGAACAATGGAGTGAGTGATATAAGAATAAGTTCCAAGGAAGCTAACACTCAGCTGTAGGGAGGTGAATCAGTAACTACCCACAATGAAGACAGAAATGATGAGAAAGTCAAATCCAAGCTGAGTAGGATAAACTTGAAAACATGTCTCCAGACTGGATCCTTCCTTCCCTCTCTCCCTCCCTCCCTCCCCTCTTTCATTTTCTTTCCTTCAAGACTGTTTATTGAACAGCCAATACATGTCAGAGGAATACAGAGCAAAAGATGAGAAAAGGATGAAGAGACAGAGAATGGATATAACACACATACGTTTTAGATATTTCTAAAGATTAAAAGCGAGCAATTGAAAGAAAACAATCATCAAGGGTATAATTAGATACAATTTTCTGAAGCCGAAAAGATCTAAATATGGAGATCAAAAATCACCACTGTACTGTAAAAAGAGATAATGAAAAAAAGATCTATACCTAGAAGGGCAGAGTAAATGCCAGAAAATGGAACAACTTGTACAGTGTTTTCAGAGAAAAGCGTGTGACCCAAGAGTGTTCTAACCAACTAAATGACCATTTATGGGTGAAGGCGAAAACAACAACAAAAACAAAACCCAAAACTTCAAAAAAAACCTACACTAACACAAAGACAAAACAAAAAGCGTATTGAAATTGAAAAACTTCCAAAATATGTTACCAATAACATCTTATTTGAGGGAAAAAGAGCTTGAATACAATCTGTACACAACAGAGAAACTGACTTGAAATTTGTGACTCAAGAATGGGAAAACCATGGCATTAAGTGTGACTGTGAGAAAAGAAAGCAATATAAAGTCAAAAGCTGGAAATATCCTTTCAACTTGAATGTAAATACCAGTATAATTCTCAAAAGTATAATTCTCAGTTATACAGTACTAATATAATGGAAAATGAATTTATAAAGGGGACATGAAAAATAAACGGTTTCGGTTGCTCATCGTGCAAGAGGGTGAGGGTTGATATTAAATCTTATGGGTCAGAGAAAATTATGATCCAAATCTATAAAAGGCACCAAAGGAAAAATTCTAAAAGGATGAGTTCTTTTTTTTTTTTTTTTTTTTTTTGCGGTACGCAGGCCTCTCCCGTTGCGGAGCACAGGCTCCGGACGCGCAGGCTCAGTGGCCATGGCTCACGGGCCCAGCCGCTCCGCGGCATGTGGGATCTTCCCAGACTGGGGCACGAACCCGTGTCCCCTGCATCGGCAGGCGGACTCTCAGCCACTGCGCCACCAGGGAAGCCCAAGGGATGAGTTCTTTCCAAACTACTGGGGAAAAATAAGCAAAATGTAGCCATAAATAAATAAAGTTAAGAGAGGTAATGGAAACAGTATGAAAGTTGATATAAAACAAGATGGCCGAGGGAGCAAACTCTTCATGTGCATCTCATTACCTCATTTCATCCTCTTTTTACAGATAGGAAAACTGAGGCACAGTCCTTTTAAGTAGATACAAAGTGCTTGGAGCAGATCTCTTGGTAGATAGTAACTGGGACATAATAGTAACTTGCCATGTAGGAGTCATATAGTGACTTGACTCTTGATATCTCCCATGGCCTTGTAGACGGGCAAAGCCCTTGTCTTAACCTGTCTTGGACAGAAGATGCTATCTAAAATCTCTAATATGAGTTTCTCATATTTTATCCCCATACCAACACAATGCTGTTATGGCTCCACTGTCCCGTTGAGAGTACGGGAGAAGATGGCAGAGGGAAGAAAAATACGTAGAGAGGTCCCCAACAGATAATAGTATTATTGTAAGCGCTGAGATTTTACCTAGTAGTAACATCTTATTTACCTCTCATTTTACCTATGTTCTCAGAGTTCTGAGCTGACTCTATAGCCTAGAGGCATGCTTGCTTAACCAAGACATTCCACCCAGTAGCCAGGAGTGAAATGAAGGGCTGACAGTTCACAACTTTGCTTCCCAGAGGAAACCACACGGAGAGGGGTGCGCGGGCTGCCGATGAAAGGTGTCTGTCAGCATTTTTAGATCATTTTAAAAGATTCCGTATGATTAACAATATTTTCCAACAATTGAGAAGACCAGATTTCTCCTATTATGTTCAACAGTAAAATCCCATTCAAGGCTACATTAAACTAAAAGCCAAAGAAGTTGAAAAATATTTGTTGCAAAGTATACCGAGGAAATGCAAAAACGAAGAAAGCAGCACTGACAACCTTAGTTTCCAACAAACTTTATTCCAGGCCAAATAATATTAAAGGAGACAAAGAGTGTCATTTTACAATCCATGGTAAAGATAAAATAGTCATGAAAATTTATTTGCCAAATGACATAGCGTCAAGATACATAAAACTAAAAACGTTAGAAATAAAATGGGAAATCTAAGGAAACATGTTGCTTTAGGGAGACAGTAACACACCTCTCTTACTCAAGGCAGATAAAACAGACTAAAGTAACTAAGTACGTAGACAAATTAAAATAATAAGACTGTTCATATATTAAAATGTTTCACCAGAAGATTTATAAAATTACATCTTATTTCGAGCCACAACAGTAAGCACAATAAATTCCTTAAAGCAGACGTTTTGTAAGATCAACTCTCCAAATGTAATGCTGGATAAATACAAATCAAAAATAAAAAGAAACAAATAATAACGAACAGTAAAATTTCTCTCAAATAATTTTGGGCTGATGAATAATAGGAAGTCAATTGCTAATTACTTAGAAAGAAAATAAAGGTAAGGATATGCCATCATAAACACATGTTATACTGCTAAGCTTTACCCCAAGGCACATTCATATAGTAAATCAATTCCTTATTGCATAGGAAGTAAGAAAAGTAAGCTAACAGTCTCTTTAAAATGTTAGACTGAGAACCCAAAACTAGCCTAGGGAGACTAGGTAAATGCAAATGATGAAACTAGGAACAAAAATAAATTGAAATAGAAAATAGTTATAAATAGAAGAAATAGATCATTGCAGGAAATGGTGTCCAGCCCTTCTCCCCCCACCCGTGCCCCCCCACCGTGTCATGGAATATGGAGAGTGAATAGAATAGATCAACTAGGTCAACTTCCGATAATCTTATTAAAGGAAAAAAACAACAGAAGGAATCACCATTCACCCTTAAGGAAAATTAAAGAGATACTGGATAATCGCAACTACAGAGAACGTTTAAAAATAAGAGAATACAATTATAGTGCACAACTTGAGGTAAACACAGTGTTAAAATTATTGATAAAATCAATTATTTAGGAAAGAAATAGAAATAACTGAAATTGGCTCCAGAAAAATAAAAAAAAAGTCCCGCTAATTAATCGCATAGACGAGTAACCACAGAAGAAAATGAAAGCACACTGGTTTCACGTGGCAAGCAATTTCACTGATGGGTTCTCTCGAACTATTGAAGATCAGATAATTTCTGTGACTTACAAATTCTTCCACAGCATAGACAAAATATGAATATGTATTTCTAAGCAATGCCACAGACTCTATAGATTTGATATTCCTTTCTACTAAAATACCTTTGACAATGCAAAAAGGCAAACTAGCAAAACAACGTAAGTTTAAGAGAGGACTGTAGGACCATATGCTCTGAGTTTATGTAATAGATTTAATAGAATCCTAAGCACAGTCTCAAAACCAAACAGGCCCTACAGTTCAAATAACCTAGAGAAAAGTCTGAACCTATCAAGTTCTCTCTCTCACATAAGTATTTCAGTGCACGTACTCTCTCTTACATGCACACACACACATGAATACAGAGCTTTGAGACTCACCCTCGCTGTCTAACCTTCACTTGAAGTCCCAGTAGTTTCACTGATGAGAATGGTAGGTGACCATCCACAAACATTGTGGAAAATTTACTATAAACGTGGAAGTTCTAGAAGCCTGCTCAATGCTCGGGCTTCCATTAACTTCTGTACTACTACTTGCTTTTAAAGACATGGAAATAATAACCCAGGGAGATGCAGCAGTAAAAGTGGTGGCAGGAGAAATGTTTCATTCTGGATTATTTATTTGCGTGAGAAAAAGTAGCATAGCTAATGGCAGGGAACCCACTTGTTAGAGCAGGACAAAATTAAACCTGACCCCAATGAATGAATGGCTGTGGCCAGTATTCCAGGGAACCTGGGTGGTGACTATGACGCTGTTGACTCTGGCTCCTAAAAAGCATAGGTTTAGTTTTATTCCTCCCAATTTGGGATGAGCCAAATAAACAAATAAATAATTTTTAAAAATCACTAACCTGGGGGGCTTTGCTTAAGAGAAAGGAAGCTTTGCTCTGGAGACTCAAAGAAAAAGTGTATCTCTAAAAGTTATATTTTCTAAGATAAGTTTAAAATATGAGAAGTCCAAGGCAAGTCCTAGAAACAACCTCTGTGAAATAGACTCAAGGTGGTACGTGAGAGGCAAGAGATTAAGATGAATGCAGAGGGGCAAAGAGAGTCCCTTGGGAGAAGAACAGAGTATAAGAAATCTCAAAGCGTCATGGTGGAATTTTAAATTTGCATTGGAGGCAACAGAAAACAACTGACATCTCAGTGGAATCAAGGACATCCCTGGAATCAATGATGTGGACTGAAAATAAGAGAAGACACGTTGCAATCTGCCATATGTTCCCACTAGGAGATTTGGAACATATTTTAATTTTATTTTTTGGTAATTTAGGATTCTCCTTTTAATTTCCAATTTTTCACTCTGCTCTAATCAGATGATTCTTTTAGAAGCTACTGGGCCTACGTAGACTAGGTAGACTTCTGCTTCTATGCAAAAGTACCCCAGCCTGCTGCACAGTTCTTGAGTCACTCAACATTTCTCTTCCTCATCACCCTCTCACTAGACCCCCCGATGCCCATAATTTCATTCTGAGTGAGATCTGCCTGTCTTCCATCCCCTCCGAGCTTTACCCTTTAGGTGTATACGTCTTCTAATTAACTATGTGGTAGAAAAGCAACTAACCAATTTTATTAGAAGTATGTGAAAAAATAATTGCGAATAGACAAATTTTTAAATGGTGCTGCCTGAGGCCATGAAGAATTCTTCTTTGAGAGTCTGTTCAGAGGCATTATGGTCATTATTTTAACTCTTCAGTGGGTTTTGTTTTCCTGGTTCTTCTGTCCTTATTCACTTTCATTCTACATAGCAGATTGATTTAGTTATTTAGGTGTTTTGTATATAAAATCATCTTAATGAGTATTGATTGAAGCACACGTTTGTACAACCGCCTTGGAGGTATCTGTAGAATAAGGCCATTGGGTTTCTTCTTGAATAGTTCACAAAGATGCGGTGTCTGTTGTTTTAACAGACCTGGGAACTCTTATCTCAATTGTAGGAACAGTTGAAAGGATTAGAGATGAGGAGTAACAGAGAACCTTTCTTTAAGATTCCTGGGAGCTGGGATGAGCCCTCCATTCCCAGCCCCAGCTATTCTCGAATTCAGGGAAAGCCTGGGCTTGTACTTTCTTCTAAGCTTCCTTTCCTAGAGCTGAATGCAGCTTCAGAGCTGCTGAGGGACCATGCCTCTCTTCAGCCTTGAAATTTAGTTTATGTGGTCCCAGTGGAAGGAGAAGTAGGATAGCCTCTGCGTAGGAAGTGTCAGTTACTGCGTTGGGACCGTTCCCTCCAGCCAGGTTGCTTGACTCTTTTTATTTTATATTTTTATTAATTATTATTGGAATATAGTTGCTTTACAATGCTGTGTTAGTTTCTACTGTACAGCAAAGCGAATCAGTTAAACATATACATAGATCCACTTATCCACTCTCTTTTAGATTCCCTTCCCATTTAGGTCACCACAGAGCATTGAGTAGAGTTGACTCTTTTTACGTGGAGGACTCCCCAACTTATGTTTCCGCCATCTTGCTCTCTAAAGCTGCGTGGGGTGGGCTGGGAATCTGCTTGTGGGACAAGCAATTAATCACCTGCTCTCCGACAACCCAAGAACTAGAATATCCCTCTGTGGGCATTTTTGGTAGTTCCCATTGAGATAAATGGGGATTCTAAATTTTAAATAAAACAGCCTGAGTTACTAGGTAGCAGGAAGGGCAGAAGTTGTTCTGGGAACCATGTATTTTAGCTCTTTTGTTTAGTGGTTTACTAGGTGCTATCATTGCGCTGGTATCATTGACTTTATTTGCAAAATAAAGAAGAAGGAGAAGGAGAAGAAGGAGGAAAAAGAGGAGGCGGAAGAGGAGAAAAAGAAGAGAGGTGAGCCGCAATATGAGGGTCACTTTTCTGGAGAGAGAGGAGTTTGGATATAAGCATCCCCCATGAGTCAGCATCCCCCCTAAGTAAGAGAGAAGGAACTTTTACCGTCATGCGCAAGCCAAAGACTAAAGAGAAAATAAAACAAAACAGACAGACAAACGAACAGAACTAGTTAGTTTTTCTCTCTGGAGACTGTGAGGAATGGAAAGGCAACCTAACTCCCGAGCCATGAATCCTGACTCAAGGAGTATGACACATGGAGTTAGGACTTTAAATGAGGAGGGATTTTGGAAAACTATGAGTTCGACTCCCCATTCTGGAGAAAGACATGGAAATCCTTCAACAAATAACTCTCACTCTTTATGCACATTTTTCTCAGTCTGCTTCATATCCACTTTGGTCTTCTCCATACCGTCACCCCTCAAATTAGCAATAGTGGCTACGTTCTAGCTTCATTTTCTTCCAGTTTCCGGTTCTCCTTCTCAGTCCTGGGGGCTGGGGCAGACTTTAGATAGTGTCTCGGTCCTGAGTGCAGTTTGGGTGTGGAAAGAAAGACTCATGAAGTGAAATTGCTTGCAAGGCACTAGAAGGCTAAGACAAAGCGAATGCCCCAGGGAAGATCAGGTTGAGAGAGCCATGAGCATAGCAGTCTGGCCCGAGCAGGAAATGGACGGCACACTCAAATTGCACCCTCGGAGGAGAGGGGAGAGAGGTGCTATGCCAGGGGCGGGACGTGGCCATCTTGAGGAAGCTCTGCAGGGAGGGTGTCTAAGGCAGAAGTACCCGAATCTTACTCTCCCACTCCTGAGTTTTTTGTGAGGGCGCCCGACTGGCCACATCCGAAGACATGCCAGAAGGTAAATGAATCCCCTGATGCAGTCCTAACAGGTGAGCCCTTGAGGACAAGGGCAGGAGAGAGGAGTGGACTTGGAGGGGGTGCGTGGAAGTCAGGAGAAGCCCTACAACTTTGACCCAACTGCTGTCTCCCTGCATCGTGGCATGCGTCCATCGCAGGAGCATCAGTGTGGGAGGGAAGGAGTGGGAGCTGAGTGCCCTGTCCTGCACTGCTCATTAGACAGATGAGTCCGACACCGTGCTGCCTCGCGTGGGACAAGCCAGCCATTCCTAACAGAAAGCTCTCTCCAGATAACACACCAATCCGTGGGCGTACAGATGTCTCAGACTCAGGAAAGCACAGAAGCACGTTCTGCAGGACCACTGAAAGCATGTTCCCCTCACTGGACTAAAAGAGTAACAGCAACTCATGAAACCCCATCTGGTTATGGTGCACGTACCAGAAAATGCGGTGATGTCTTCCATCATTCGATTTTAGTAGAAACTGTTTTCAAATGAAAGTAATCTGTCTTTCTCATGTCTGGGAAGAGTGGTTATTAACTATGGAGAAACTGTCTCTAATAGGAGGTCAATTAATTACTGCATTTTAGAGCTGCTTCTTGAAAAGCAGCAATTAATTTCACTGCGTTTCTGGGTATTTCTTCTCCAAACTTTATCCTTTTGAAATCACTGTTATTCTGGGCAGTTATGGAGACTTGGTTATTTCTGAGGGCTTTACAGGAGATCATATTCTGTTTGTTTGTTTGTTTTAATGAATGCAGGGATAGAATTAGGTTTTAATTATCGCTGGCATCTTTTCACTATTGGAAATAGACTTAAGACAGAAAATGGGAAGAATTCATACTGAAAGGAGAGTTGATAAATACTCAGAAAGACTATTTATCCAAACACATCTTAAGTGACAATGCTATCTGATATGGAAGAATAGAGTCCAGACACAATGTGGGGTATTTCTGTTTACTGATTAATATTCTTTGCACTTTCCTGGTCTATCTATTGGGTTAGTTCTTCTGTAAGATTTTTCTCTGGGCGAGAAAAATCAAAGAGACTATTCTCACCTATTCCTCAAGCTTTTAACTCAGGTTCAGTTGCATTGTCTTTGACTGGGTTGGACCCTGCTGCCCTCCCATTTGATTTCTCAAAAAGCTACAGAGAACTTGACTAGCTTTTGTCCAAAGGGCGGTGAGCAATAATTTTTCATTGCCAAGGATCATCTGGCTGTGGGAAGTAGCCACATCTGCGTTTAGAGATGTAAGTTGGGCATTTCATGCTGACCTTGCCAGGCCTTCCTGAGGCTGTGTGCTTTGAAACCATTCTCATAGGTAGAAACCAAGGTTTCTCAGCCTCCGCACTTTGAATGTTTTGGGCTGGCGGAGTCTTTGTGCATTGGAGCGTGTTTTGCAGCATCCCCAGCCTCTACCCACTAGATGCCAGTAGCAACCCTCTCCCCTCAGCTGTGATGATCAGGACTGTCCCCAGGCATTGCTAAATGTCCCCTGGGGTGGGGGTGGGGCCAAAATCATCCCTAATTGAGAACCACTGATATAAACCCAACTATTTATAGAGATAGATGATATATAGACTGTAGATAAATATACATGAGCACATGTATTTATAGCCCAATAATATGAGGGTTGTGGTTTTTGGAAAGACTCTGTGTATTAGGTTCAAGAAACAGAACTGATAGGATATAGATAGATATAGATATGGATATAGATATGTAAGAAGAGATTTATTTTTGGAATTGGCCTGTTTGACTATGGAGGCTGAGAAGTTCCATGGTCTGCCGTCTGCAAGCTGGACGAACAGGGAAGCTGGTAGTAGAATTCAATTTGAGTCCAAAGGCCTGAGAACCAGGAGTGCCGATGTCCAAGGGCAGGAGAAGGTGGAGGTCCCAGCTCACCAAAGAGAGCACATTCTCCCTTCTTCCTCCTCTTTGTTCTATTCCGGCTCTCAATGGATTAGATGACGCTCACCCACATCTGTGAAGATAATCTACAGGTTCGAATGTTAATCTCTTTTGGAAACACCCTCACAGACGCACCCAGAAATAATGTTTTACCAGCTACCTGGGAGTCCCTTAGCCCTGACAGGTTGACACATACCGTTACCCGTCACGCCTTGTGGTGTGTGTTCAGGCACTTGTGAATTTCGGTCCAGTCTCTGTCAAAAGCGAGCTCTGGGATACTTCCTCATCTCTGGAGCCTAACAATGTTGACCCCATAGGTTTTGGTGGTAAATATATGAGCTTGCAGAGTGCTTGTTACTGAGCCCAGGATACAGTAGGGGATCCAGGAAAGCTATTTCCTGCCCACATGCAGAAGCTGGCAGTGCTAAATAGACCGATAGCTGTAGCGGAAAGAGAAAAGTCATTCCCTTCATTGCCAGATATTTCTTCTCTCTCTGCTCTGTGTCAACTGGAAGAGATGTCTGTCTCTCTTCCACGTGTATCACCTCACATGAGATTGCTTTCCTTTAAAAAGTAAGTGTGTAAAAGCAACATACAAGCACATTCTCATTGCAAAACGTCCAACACCACAGATAAAACTTGAGTCTCCCTTGACCTTTTACCCCGAGGTCACCCCCGTCCCCAGAGGCAACCGTGAGCATCAGATTAAGGTGTTTCCTTCTCAAGTTTTTATATCGTTATCAGTTTGCGTGTATAAACACGTTTTAATCTTATACATAGTAATCTGTTACCTTTTTACCGCATATACTGTTCGTGTGTGGCTTATTCATTTTAATCGCTATTTGGGCCGTCCACAGTCTAGGGCCTTCCGTTGTTTCAGATTTGGGGCTATCACAAACAGTCCTGCTGTGAACAGATTAGGTCTCATTGGGCATTTATGTATAATAGTTGCCATAATAATTGTTGAGACAGGGATGGCATGCATATTTTAAATTTTAACAGAAAAGGCCAGGTTGCCCTCCAGAGTGGCTGGAGCATTGTACATTACCAGCATTCAGTAGCGTCAAATCTTTTTTTTTTGCCAATCAGATGGAAACAAACAAATATATTGTTTTAATTTGCATTCCACTGATTACTGTCCAGAGGAGTATATTTTCTTATGTTTGTTGGCTATTTTTTCCTTTTGAGATTTGCTTCTTCCTTCCTTGTGCCTGCTTCTGTATTGGATTGTCACCTTTTCCTTATTAATTGTATGAATATTTTTAATTTTTTTTTTTTTGGCTGCATTGGGTCTTCGTTGCTGCATGTGGGCTTTCTCTAGTTGCGGCGAACGGGGGCTACTCTTTGTTGCGGTGCACGGGTTTCTCATTGCAGTGCCTTCTCGTTGCGGAGCACGGGTTCTAGGCATGCGGGCTCAGTAGTTGTGGCTCAAGGGCTCTAGAGCGCAGGATCAGTAGTTGTGACGCACAGGCTTAGTTGCTCTGCAGCATGTGGGATCTCCCTGGACCAGGGCTGGAACCCATGTCCCCTGCATTGGCAGGCGGATTATTAACCGCTGCACCACCAGGGCAGTCCCTGGATGATTAATTTTTATGTGTTCTGCATATTCATTCTTTGTTATACACATTGCACAGGAAGAGATTTTAAGACATTGCACAGTAAGCATTTCAAAGGGCATTGGGTTAAAAAGCTGCTCTCTGGGATAATCAGTGAGCTTTCCCAGCTGTAATGTGTCCCCATCTCCTTGTCCCTGCTTTCCTAATTACACCCCTGATGTTGGCTTTCCTCAGCTGCAGGTACCTCCCTGAACCTTCTCGATCTCTTGCATCCTGGGCAGTCCCCCACCTCCGTGCCTCTGAGCTCGGCGGCTGTGGCCTGTGCCTGCTCCGGGCAAGTACAACAGTGTTCCCTGCAACCTTCCCTTCCTCAGAGCTGCATTCCCAAGTGTGCGACACAAAACACCATCCATGGAATACTGATAACTGTTGTGGGCAAACAAGACTCATGATATAAATTTGCAGAACACTTGGTTGAACCAAGTGTTCATTACCTTTTCTCACTGCAGGCCAGTTTTTCCTCTCAGTGCCTTTGCTGTGACACCCTGCATGGTGTCCCTCCAAGAGGGGATGAGTTAGTAGCGTTTCCCAAGTGCCTTTGAAAAGACAAGACTTCTTTCCTAGAGCTTCTCTTAAGCCCACCTCACCATGGAGGATGCTTCAGGGCATTTTGTCGTGGTGCATGCAACAAGGATGTGGCTTGAAAGCTGTCACAGGCTCTTCCTGGAATTGTTTTGTGTGTGTGTGTGTGTGTGCCATGCTATGTCCTCTTTCCTCTGTGTTCTGTGGGTATCTCCCACACACAAGGCGTGGCATGCAGTAATAGTTCTATGATAGCAGCTAGATGATGGGTACCGGCGGGATAAATGTGGGAAGCTGGGGTAGAGCTCTCAGGATGGTGCTGTTTGCAAATTTTCAGGCCTGGGTTTGATGAGCTGTATGCCTTTGGAGCATCTCCTTAGCCTCCGTGGGTAGGAGTTTGCCTGCTCTACAGTGGGAATAATAATATCTGGTTGCCAGGTGCTTTTAGGCAAATTGAACGAGCGTCTAAAGCAGACGCTCAGATGGGTTCAAACAATAACGTGTTTGTGGTTTGAGTCTTGGCACAGTGTGCAGTGTCGGGAAACCCAGAATCTCGAATGTTCTCTGATGCCCCAAATCCATTCATTTTTCAGAGAGATAGGTAGTCCTTATTGTGGAAGTAATTCGGGGGGAAGAAAACATAGAGGCTCTCATCCTTTCTCATGGTTCTTCCTAGGGGCGTCCCATCAGTTTCCTGGTTTTTCTTCGCCCTTCTGGAGCAGCAGCTTATCACACTTGGCAGTTTTTTCATCATTTGCAAAATCAGCCCATCACAACCCCTCGAGATACCTGCCCCCACCAGCGCGCATCACTTCCTCAGAGATCTGAGTCCTGACTCTGTGAGACCCCTCCCCCAGAGCTTCCTAACACCAACCTCTTCTCTTTGTGTTCTCAGCCCTAGCAAGCGGTAGCTACTCCTACAGTTGGTTGAACTATGATGCCCTGTGGTTCTCTTTTTACCCTTTCAAGTACCTGGTTATCAACTTTATTCCTACTGAACAGTTCTTTATACTAAGTTCTCTCTGTTCAGACAACTGGGTTGGGTTCTGTCTTTAGAGTGGACGCTCACTGATAAAAGAAAAAGGATGAACAGAAGTAAAGAAGGAAGGGATGGGTTAGAAGGAAGAATGGACGTCGCTAGTCCTCTAAATCCATGTCTTGGGCTCACCCCTGGAGCTCTCAGCTGCCAGCCAAGTCCGTGACCGGCTGACTCACACCCTCCTTGCTAGAAATCTGAACACTCAGTGCACGATGCTTCCCTCAAGCACGTTAACTCATTTACCATAGCTTAGCTGGTTAATCACGATGTGTCTCTTGTTTTCTCATGGGACTGGCTGCTCAAATGTGTTTTTCTTTAAGGTGATGGAAAGTCATCAGGAATTCATTAACGTGTTCTGGTGATGTCGATTGCTGTTATAATGATTATTGCGTGGCTGTGTTAGGTTGTGGGTATTAACGTTGTCTCTGTGACGGGAACCCGGTAATGAGCCACATGCACTTCCCGTAGAGACTAAGCCCGCGAGCATGGGATTTGGAGCCAGGTGGAGACCAAGGACTTTTCTAGTGATGGCCTCAATAGTGTGTGCTCTGAAGTGAGACAGCCTGGCTCTGCCTTTAATTACTTAGACAATTCACTTAGCTTTCCTGCTCTCAGTGTCCCCAACTCTGAACTGGGGACGATGATGATGATGATGATAATAATAATAATACCTCCTCATAGATTGTTGGCAGATTAAATAAGATAATAGAGCTTAACTTATCTTAGGGCACCCGATATCTTTTTTTAAAAATATTAATTAATTAATTAATCTGGCTGTGCTGGGTCCCAGTTGTGGCACGTGGGATATTTTTTTTTTTTAGTTGTGGCATGCGGGATCTAGTTCCCTGACCAGGGATCGAACCCAGGCCCCCTGCATTGGGAGCATGGAGTCCTAACCACTGGACCACCAGGGAAGTCCCAGGGTGCCCAATATCTATCATTGCTTCTATAAACAGCTCCAGACACAACAACGTTGAGCCCTGAAACCCTTCTTTCTGCCCCAACTCCAACTTTTAAGCTTATTTCTCTCATCAGGTACCCATTAAGACAAAGAAGTGGATAGGCTGTATCTTTGTGTGCCAGGGTAATCTAGAACAGTGCCTGGCCCTTGGTAGGTGCTTCATAGATGCTCATTGAATGAATGAGTCTATTGGTAAACCCTGGGCTTTGCGATCATAAAGATTGAGACTGAATCCACCATCTAACACTGCATAAGCTGGATGAGATACTGATTCTCCATGGTCCTCATGTTTCTCATCTATAACCAGGGACAATAAATATCTATCTTACTGTAGTGGTTCCCGGGAAGCTTGTTAAATAAGATGCATATTCCCAGGCTTGTCCCTGGAGATGCTGAGTCAGTAAGTCTGGGATGGGCCCTGATGCTTATATTCCGACAAGCTTCCAGGGAGGAGGGGGGTGGTGCCATGTGGGTGCCCTGAGGACCACACTCTGAGAAACACTGCGTTGCAAGTTCATTGTGAGACCTCAGTGTGGCTGCAGGTGAACTACTCCTGGCTGGTGTCCAGTCAGTTTTAACACCCTTCCGCTTCAGTGATTGAGAGATCCTGTGTGGTGGGGCACCTTCTGGATTTTATGTCAAGACATTTGGGCTTAAATGTCACACCTGCCAAAAGACAGCTCTGAGAGATTAGGTAAATTACTTTTCGGGCTGTCTCTTTTTACCTCATATGTACATACAGATTTGAAGGGATCTTTTCAAGAGTATCACGTGAGAAACTATGAGAGAAACACTCTGCAAACCATAAAAGGTCTTTCAAGTGTTATGTTTTTCATTTTATGGGTTCATTTTCTTTTTTATGATGAGCCCCTAAATCCATATCCTTAATCCTAAACCAGAAATGGTTTCTTTTCAAATAGAGAATCGTTTATAAGGTGAATCGGAATTAAGGTAGCCCAGGGGACCACTCGTAAGACACAAAGGCCGTGTCGAAAGGAGACACAAGTATCAATGACCAGCCTTAGGTGACAGGTGCAGGGCCTGAGGACAGAGCAGGCTGGGACGAGTAGAGGTCTGGCATTGTGCCGCTGCCCAGTGCCCCTCCTCCCGTCCCTGCTGAAGGCTCCAGTCTGGTCCACACCGCTCACTCCCCAAGCTCTAGTCTCCATCTACACACCTCTCTCCTCCTTGCCTGCACTCTCCAGGGTGGGGTCAGGGAGCATCCAACACCTTTCTTGCTGTCACCTCCATGTTTCTAATTATGATGAGAAAAGGCCACGTTTCTGGAACTCAGACCCTGGCAACTGTCTTTGATTTAACGAGAGCTGATGGCGGGGAGAGTCAACACGTTTCTGAGTCAGACAGACTTGAGCTCGAATCTGTGCCCTGTAAGCTTTCTGTCTCTGATACATCCTCGCAGCCTCTGATCCTCACTCTCTTCCTTACCTAGAAGCTGCTGCTAAGGATAAGTTCCTCTCTTGATTGACGTGATAAATAAATGGGAATCAAGAGTGGAAGAAAGAGGCATTAATCGAGCACCTACTGTGTGCCTGACCCTTTGGCTACGTTACTCTGTACGATCCTCACAGGCCAGTGCTCTTGGGTTATCCCCGTCCTCATCCTGTTAGAGCCAGGTGTCAGGAGCACAGGGATGTCTGCCCCTCCCCTTCACTAGGATCTCCCCAGCACCTAGAACATGGCAGACGTGCAGCCATGCATTCTCCCTTTGGAAGGAAATGGATTCTACCAGAAATGAAAGTATCAACAATCCACCAAAAGCTACATGGCCTGGAAATGCCAGAGCAGGAGCCCAACCCCAGCCTGCCTGCTTCGGAGGCCCCGACACTGTCATGCTCAGTCACGTGGGTGGCCCAGCTTTCAGGGCAGGGACAGGCTGGGTGTCCCTGCCACGCTCTGGACCTGTGTGCTTGGGAGCTCTCCTGTCTCCCTTAGATCTTTACCTTCCCCCTCACTATCTCTCAGACTCACCATCACCTCATCATAATGCAATTGCACGATTCCTCAACATTATAGGAGAAAGCAGTTAGATAAAATGAAGGGAAAATAGTAATATTTGCAAAGACCAGTAGTACTGAGCTTTCCACCTCATCTAGGGGCTAAATGTGCACGTGGAGCCTCACCACCCCGACCACCTGAAATCCCCCAAGGGTGGAGTGGGGTTTTTTTTCACTTCTGTCTCTTACACGATACATGATCTTTACATTTTGCCCACCGTTGTGAAATCTAATGGCATCATTTTCATGCACGGACACGGGCCTGCCAGCTGACAGTGGTTAGCAATTCTTATTACAAATATATCTTCTAATTCCTGAGCTAGAATTGTAAAGCTTTTCTATAGTGACACGGAACCAAAATATCAAAATTGCTCAAGCCTTTAAAGAAAGCGGCAGCAAAAGGTTGTGGAGTGCCTTGTAAGTAATGCTGCAGCTCGGCTCTCCAGAATACAGATCGGACGGCTGCCTGAGTTTTCCTGTCACCTCAGATCACCCAGGAACTCAGACTCTAAGCTTCCAGTGCCTTTGGCAGGAGTTTGAGCAGAGAGAGAGAGAAGGTGAGGGGTAGGGGTGAAGAGAGAGAGGGAGAGGAATGTCTTTGAAAAGAAACTTGTGCAGAGTTTTTATCATGACGACTCTCTGGACGTGGAAGGGCCTCTTTGGGGTTTGGAGCGGAAACACTGAAACAGGATGCGTCTGTCAGGTTCCACCTGTAGGCCTGCGGTTTGAAGGAATCCTCCTCCCTCTTCTCAGGCCACATCCGCTTGGAATTTCCTCAAGACACAATCCACCATTCATATTCCTAATGACGGCACCTCTTCATTTCTTCCCTCCAGCCCCGGGCGGGCAAAGGTTGTCGTCTTTGGTGTCCCACTACCTCCTGGGCTTCTCTCTATCACAGAAAAGCCAGTGTAGACAATTGGGAAGCATTCTGGCTTTGAAGCTGAGGTGAGCTTCTGTTTTGGGCATATGACTTAGGATACAGGGCGAGACATCTTACCTGTCAAAGCCTTAATCAGTTCACCGTCAAATGGGCTTAATGATATTCACTGAGTGGAATGATTTCGTGGGTGAAATGAGATAATATGAGCAGCAGCATGAAAGGAAGGTTTTTTTTTGTATTTTTATGTATTTTACCACCTGTGATTTGGGGTGACTCTCTTCTTTAGAAGACGGGGCTCCTTGGGGGATCACCTAGACCCACAGCTCTGAGGATGGTGCTAGGACTCAGCCTCTCTTCTGAGCTCTTGACTCTGTTGATCTCTGTGTGCTGGCTTCTTTCTGCAGGCAGGCTTTCTCCCTGTGGTTAGGAAGATGAAAGATGGCAACCCTCAAGTAGAATCACGTCCTCACAGCTTACCATTCTGCAGGGTCAGGCTGCGGTGGAATGGAGGAATCTTTCCCCCACTGCGATCCACATACGAATCTCAAGGAAGGCTGGTTGGCACGCCTGGGTCGCATTTCCACCGACAGATCCCATGTGGGAGATGGGATAGCACATGCCTAAGTATCGACTCCCTCTACCTCCCGTCCTAGTGTTCTGGAATGGGGATGGGCAGTATGGGTGCCTATTCCCCCAGGACCACAGGAGCAGGAATAGTTATTCAATGGAACAGACTGCTGGCACCAGCAAAGGGAAGGATCCCTGGGAAGTCAAAACAGATAGATGTGCATTGCAAGGCCAAACCCTGCTTAATAAATTAATCAACAAACAGACGCATGACAGCAGGGTTTGGGAATAGGGTAAATTAAGTTCGAGTCCCAGTGCCTCTGTTGACTCGGGTGACTTTGTATGTTGAGACCTTGCCCATCTGGGGCTGGTATCATGGGCTACAGAACTTTCTGGTTGGATTAGAAGATCTCCAAGGTCCCTTCCAACTTTGCGTGTCTATTATCTCACGCTGCTGCTCTTTAAGAAAGAATTGTAGGTTAATTGGAACAGGGCTCTTTCGGCAGGCTCGGGAGAAAACCGTATAGATATCTATAGGTTAAATAGGGTAATGGCAGGCTTTCCCTGACTCAGGGGAGTGTAATTTAGAAGATGAAAAATAAGTAAGACTAGCCGTCGTATTTGGGACAGTGCTGAGAGCTCTCTTTAGGGAAGGCCACAGACACGGGCGTTCTGCCAGCTGACCGTGGGAGGGTCAGGTTGTCTGGCAGGAGGGATGAGCTGGGGCTATGAGGACAGGGACAGCACAGGGAAAGTGCATCGTTGTTACCATTCTCAGGATTAAACACAATTTGCTGGGTGATGACTTAGCCTTGCATGGAATAGGTGAGGAAACAGAGGCTCAGAAAAGGGAAGGAACTTGGCCTTGGTCTCCCTGCCAGGACTGGGGTCAGAGAGCCCCTGGGCTGCATTCCTCAGGCCCCATGGAAAGGTCTGAGTGGTACAGGCCGTGTGCTGGCCTTGGCTCAGGGATGGGGGCCCACCCTAATGTGAAGAGCCAGTATCAGGCTACTCGACGTTCAAGGCCAGGCAAGAGGGAGACAAGGGGCCCGGCCGCACCCCCCCCTCAGCAGCCATCTGGTGGGGGGGGGGGCGTGAGGGGCTGTTGTCTGAAGCCCAGAGCCCTGGGGTCCTTCCTGTCCTTCCCACACCCCTCCTTCTTCTTCCTGCCTCCCAGCACACATGACGTGGGCTCCGAAGGCCCGAGGAGGGCTCTGCTGTCTAAGGACTTGAGTGGTACTCAATTCAGTAGACAGGCGGCTGTTCGTGGCCCGGATTGGAGCCAGAGGGACCCAGCGGTCAAGGCCCCCGGGGAGGGCTGGGCCCTGTTTTGCGGGAGCTCTGGGCGCTGCTTGCCTTTCTCAGACCAGCCTTGGTGACCGCTGGTCACTTTCCCCTGCCTTTGTTTCTCTCCTCATCTATGTCTGCCCCTCTCTGACATTTCTCCCTTTGGTTCATTTGTCCCTTATGACTCCATTTGCTTTTGAGTTTCTTTGTTCGCTTTCCGCTTCTCTATTCATTTCCTTTCCCATCTGCGCCACCCTCTTTTCTCGTCTCTTGCTGTGTCTTTCTCTGCCTTGGGTCTCGGTCTTCCTCTCTCTGCTGCCATCCCTGACCCCTGCCCTCTCTGTTTCTTCCTTTGCAGAGCTCGGCTGGCTCCGCACACAGCCCAGCACCTCCCTAGCTCAGCCCCATCTCACCCTGGATCTCTAGGTCCTGGGTGGCTTCTTCCTGAAGGCCCAGGCCTGGCCCCTGATGGAGAGCCTCCTCCTCCGGGCTTGTCCCCCAGCTCCTCCCTCTATGAGGTCCCCTCAGCCTGGAGATGTTGATGAAGTGCCCTCTTTACCCCATTTGGGGGCCTGGCACTCTGGAGAGTAGAGGGGGCTTTGGGGGCAGCGAACCAAGACGTGAGGGCTCACCCCTGGCTCTGCCCTCCGTCTGGGCTGGCCCGGCTCCCCTCTATCTGCAGGCTCCCCCTCCAGAGACTCCACTGCCCTTGCCCACAACTCTCCCAATGGACTTGAGGGCTCAGGGAGAGGGCCGTCTGCATAGTGGGTCCTAGTAGATGCCACCCCCATGTCCCCAGCCATCTCCCTGTTGTATTCCAGGGGCAGCCCTTTACCTCTCCAGTCTAAGATCGTTCACAGACTCCACAGTCAAATAAGCATTTATTGAGCACCTACTGTGTGCCCGGTGTTGTGCTAGGTACTGTCCTAACACCTGTACCTTGGGAAACAAGCTAGGCATGGCCCCTCTCATCACAGGGCTCACGCGCCACGCACAAAATCAGACAGCAAATGAGAACCGACGGTGCCAGGTGGCGAGGGCTCTGCCTGGGGAATTGCAAGACTCTGTGGGTCCTGGGGGTGGGGGGGTGGCACCCAACCAGGTCAGTGAGGTTTAGGGAAGCCTGCCCTGAACAGATACTCTCGCAAGCTGAGACTGAAGGATGTATTAGATTTTCCTGGTAAAGGGGTGGGTGTATGTGACGGGGATTGGAAATTATCCCGGCGGAAAGAACAGCCGCTGTGAAGGCTTCAGGTCAAGGAGAACGTTTCTCCCCATCCCTTGTTCCCCAGGAGAACACACCTTCATCCTTCAAGATTCAGCCCAGCCGAGACCCTCCCTCTTCTGAGTTGCTATAGCCCCCTCCCCCGTTCCGCCAGGAGAGCCGTGTGTTACTGCTTGACAGACTGGTCCCCTCAGTGGACAGGGGCCATCTCTGACTGACATCCCAGAGCCTGGTACCAAACCTGGGATCGTCAGTCCTTAGTCAGTGTCGTTGAGTTCTGATTTATGAACGGATGGAAGGGTGGAGGAATTTAAAAAGAAAAAATGACGGCGTTCTGGGCATGATCCAAACTCCGAGGCTGCCAAAGCTTCCTTCATCCGCCCGGGCTCCCTCCAGAAACCCCATTTCTTTCCAGCGTCCTGGGGATTTTGTAAAGGCTGATCCATCATTGTCTCCGGCTGCCAAGAACTCCTTTTTCTCCAAGAAGTCAAACTAACCCCCAAATATTGGATGTGTTTGTATGTGTTTCCTGCAAGCTGAGGCATGGCTTTCGAGAAGTAATCAATTCCCATTGACTGGCAAAATGTGACTTGTGTCCTCTTGGCCAGTTTTGGACGGCAAAGTTCATTAAAAGCAGGCATCTGGCAAGTGGACACCCCTCAGTGCTACGGTAATAAGGACTTATTATGCCAAGCAGCAGGATCTGCCCTAAAGAGTCCCTGGCATGATTTCGTGGGGACTTGCCCATCTGCAGCAGCATTTTTTGTAAATGAGTAATTTGACCATGGTAAAAATCCATGAGGAGTTTTTCCGAGCTTGGCCGGTGAAGGGTTGGGAGAGAACTCGATGGAGAGGAGAGGGGGAGCTTTGGCCTGTGGTGGTGTGGAGACCCCTTCCATCCCTCCTTCTCCTCCCTGCTCTGACCCCCACGCTCCTGGCCAGAGATTTCTCTTGTCATCACTGGCAGGAAAGTGGTTTGGCCCCAGGCAGACAAAGGCACTGCTTTGGAGTCTTGTGGCGCCTTGGAGCGGATGGACCCACATGTCTCCCACAGTTGTTTGCTTTCAGAGGCTCCCAGGGCTGGAGCTAGGAAGGTTTCCATCGCTTCCTGAATTTGCACAGGGCAGCGGCTTCTGGAAGTCATCAACTCTGAAAGCAAACCGGCACAGGACTCCCCTGAGCGGGCAGTCCAACCAAAAGCAGGAGTTTGCTTTGAACTGGTGTTTATGGGGTGCCCATCATGTCAAGCTATGTGATGGGCTCATCCGCACGCAGAGATGCCTCATGGTCTTTAGAGCAAACACCAAAGCTGGAGATCGTCGACGGCCTGGTTTGAAAGCAAAGCATCATGTTTTGTTTTCCATTTTAAAATGTTTACATGGGGGGGCTTCCCTGGTGGCGCAGCGGTTGAGAGTCCGCCTGCCGGTGCAGGGGAAGCGGGTTCGTGCCCTGGTCCGGGAGGATCCCACATGCCGCGGAGCGGCTGGGCCCGTGAGCCACGGCCACTGAGCCTGCGCGTCCGGAGCCTGTGCTCCACAACGGGAGAGGCCACAACAGTGAGAGGCCCGTGTACCGCAAAAAAAAAAAAAAAATGTTTACATGGAAGGTCTAAAAGGTTATGCAAAACAAGTATTGAATTACTTTTGAGAGCTGGAGCTAGAGGGTTGGGGAAGGCTTTGAATTTGTACTTAACATCCTAAATATGTTATTCATAAATTTAAGAAGTAGTTATTAAAATACTTATTATAGAAAGTTTGGAAAACATAGAAAATAAGGCAAGAAGAATATGATACCTGTTAGATATGATTAACATTTCCATTTCATCCTATTAAACTAAGACTCAATGCACCCAAATTCATATAGATGAAAGATGAGCCAGGATTTGGTTCAGATTTGGCAATGGTTTCTACCCTCCTGGGGTTTCTGAAAGTGTTTTCTATATAACCCTCGGTCCTAGGAGAGCTTCCTCTAGAGGGAATAACAGGCTCCATGCTCAGATAAGAGTGGGATACGGTGGTTCCATGTCTTATAATTGATGATTCACAGTCAATGTGCTTACAGTATGTATTTGCTTATTAAAGGCTCTGAGAAGTCCTGTAAACCGCCCATGAAACTGCATTCCACTCATTTTGGAAAATGCATGCTCCCTCCTGCCCCAGCCCATCCAACCCTCTCCTTCCACTGGTGTCTCTGGAGTCTGTGTGGGCAGGTGGGGACCCTATGGTGGAGGCAAGGGCGAAGTGACCTCCAAAAGTCCTCACTTCTGGGAGGAACAGTGGGAATCTTACTGGCCCACACATTTTTTTTTTTAACAGATGAGGGAATTGCAAAGGGGAAATGAGAGTGCCTCACCCAGTGTGACAGAGGAAGTCAGTGGCAGGATTTTGACTTGAACCCCAGCCTCAAGAGCAGGACCTGGGCCCCTAGCAGATGTGGCTCCCCACAGAGGCCTGAGGTTCAGCTCAGGTGCTCATGCGAAGCGGGGCCTGCCTGGTCTGGCTGTGGTGTGGCGAGTGTCTCCAGCAGAACCTGATCATGAAGGCCAAGGTTTAACAGCAGAAATACACCAAGCTGCCTGGCGAGTTCTTTGCTTTTGCTGCGTAGGAGACGTTATTTCTGGACTTTGAGGGTGGGTGGTGCCGCTTCAGCCCACTTTTCCTAGCAGCACCTACTCTTCCATGGCACGTAAGTTTGGGCCTCAGCTGAACTTGTCCTGGAGCCTTCTGGGGGCCAGGCTCTGTGCCCAATGCTTTATCCGGCTCCCCTACTCAGTCTGCCCAAAGGTCCCATGAGTGGGGGCAATCCCACCTCTTTCACATTCTGGAGAGGACCAGGTTGCATTGTCACGGCCAAGAGCCCAGGCCCCAGAACCCACTCCCCACCTTCCATGAAACCATCACTGACCAATAGCTTTGAAATCCCAACACTCTGAGTGGCCTGCAGGGATTAGAGATCCGCACACCTTACATTCATTGATTTACATTTTCATCTTTTTCTGAGCATGAACTAGAGGCCAGGAACCATCTAGACATTGAATCCAAAGGTATTAAGACACCTAGTTGGGGACAGTTGTGTTTAGAGCTCACCGAGGTAGTGGTGCTGATAAAGCTCATTTCTGGGTGCAGGCAAGCTTAGAAGGGCCTTCTGTGGAAGGGACAGCTCAGATGGATTTTGAAGGATGAGGCAGGCTTAACAGGAAGGAGCCAGGAGGCATGGCTTTCTTTTCAATGGAAAAGCTTAGCTGAAAGGGGTGGAGGTGTGAAACAGCACATCTGGAGGCCAGCTGTAGAGCAGCCCAGGAACAGGGGGGATTTGGAGGGAAGGGAGTGAATCCAGCCTCAGCGGTGGGCAGGGGTCAAAGGCCAAATCTGGGGAATGGCGTGAATCAAGTGCAGAGGACAGATTAAGAAGGCCCCCAGGGAATGCATGAGAACCAGGCAGGAGACAATGCCCTGGTCCAGGGGCTGCCTGGTCAGTGGAGCGGCACTGAGACTGTCATCGGAGGTGGGGAAGGCACCTGAGAGGTGAAAGCGAGGGAGGGTCTGCTCAGATGGGGGGCTGAGGAGGGAGGGTCCAAGTCAACTTCCGTGTCTCTGACCAGTGTGGTTGCAGAACCCAGACCGTGGTCTCAATTCCACGTGAGAATGAGGCATTAAGTGCGTAACTAAACACAATTTGATAGCTAGACCTTTGGAAGTCTTTTCCCATACAGTAAATCACTAATCAGTCATGTTTTAGGCATACCAAAGCCAGGCAGTGGGGAAGGTCCATCCTAGGTGTAGATAATAAGGGAGTACCTTGTTGGCAGAGAGTTGGTTAAAAATCAGTCAGCTTTCTCTTATCACCTGATGCCGGAAATTCTGAAGAGTGTCAGGAGTAAAATACAGCTCTCTGGCCGGTAGATTTCTCCCGCCGCTGACTGGCCTGAACTTTTCGGTTTGCACCTTCAGCCTCCAGCCTCACTGGCTAGTTTAAGCTGATCTCATTCAGAGGGCCGTGCGCTTTTACTAGCGCTTTTACTGGCAGTGGGTCTGTTTGGCAGGCTACTAAGTGTGGCTTGGAGGGCTTCTGAGCTTCTTCCTCAAGAATGTTTGTAAGGGCCTCACTCTCCCTTTATACGTCCCCTCCGCAATCTTCAGACTCCAGGACAGATTGCCTTGCCGAGTGGGAAGACTCTCACAGCTTCTCGTCGGCAGATCTTCAGTGGATTACTGATCAGGGTCTCTGGCCAGGAGGAGGCCCTGCCCTTCTCCTCCCCAGGGAAAGCACTCTTAGTCTCTTACATCATGTAGATGCCCCCCACCCCCCGAGGGAGCTTGCAATGTTTGGCCTTTCTCTGGGGCAGCAACAGTGATTCACAAGGAACGTGCAAAATATTGCTCGTGGTGGGTGCCGTGTCAGGGCCTCTTGGTATTAAGGCTCTAAATAAAGCCTCATAGCGAAGGGAGTGGGACAGGGAGAGCAAGTGCAGGTGATCCTTCCAGAAGGGATCTTTGGAGTCACTGCCTGAGAGGGTAGAACCTGGCAGCTGGCCCAGAGGACGGCAGGGGTCAAGGCTCTTCTCAGATGGGGCCCTAAGGCCTGATTGTAAGTTGCCAGCAGCGTCCTCAGCTCTTCTTGCAGCTGCGAACCTCCTGCCCCTCCGCCTTACATTTTCATGCGCGGACTTGGGGGGCTCTGATTTTGGGGTGGGGATGGTAGTGGAGTGAGGGTAGGCCAGGGACACAGGGACACAGCATTCACCAGGAATCATATTTTGTATGCTCCTCCTGGACCAACCTGGCTGCCCCAGAGAAAGGTCAAGTTCCTACCTCTACTCTGTGCCCTAGAGCAGTGGCTTGAGACGGCAGTTCTGGGTCATGCCCAGCTCTCAGGTGTGTGCCTCCTAGTACATGCCACCTAGGTCCAGGTTGGAGCTGCAAATGCAGCAATTGTTATCCACAGATGTGGGACGAGCATTTGCTGGCTGATGACAAAACCCTTGGGTAAGTCTGCTCTCACTGATACTCCTTCCAACAGGTCAGCTCACGGGAGGCCTGCTTCCCCTTACCGTCACCCAACGTCCAGATTGATACACATTTACTTAACCGGTGGTAACACTTCGGGTGAAAATGGCATCTTACGTTGCTTGCATTTTTGCTTCCTGATTACCAGTGAAGGCGAATACTCTTTGATGTGTGTTGTCGGTTTATACGTCTGTTTCTGGGAATTGCCAGTTCAAATCCTTAGGTCATTTTCTGTTGGCTTGTTTATTTCATCTTTTACCTATTGATTTGTAGACATTTTATTATGTCCTCATCTTTAATCTGTTTTTCTCATCATGAGTATTTTCTCTGTTATAAATTTTGAAAATATTTCTTGTAATCCAGTGTTTTGTTGGTTCCCTTTACAGCGTTTGTGTTTAGAAGGCCTGACTTAACCTCAATATTAGAAATATATTTCTCTGTGGTTTTTTTTTCTAATTATTTGACATTTTTACTTGTTCGACGTGTGATGCTTTAATAATTCTGGAACCTATTTTTGTGACTGATGTTAGGTAAGGAGCTAGGTAGGAATCTACTTAGTTCCTTATGTCATATGAATAGGCAGTTGTTTTCACACCATTTATTGAACTGTCCAACATTTCTCAACTGATATGAAATGCTTCCTTTGTCATGGTGAATGTTTCTATACGTACGTGTTTTTGTATACATATGTGTGGGTGTGCATTACCCATGCCTAGATCTCTGTCTGTATATTTGCATTCATAATTTGGTTCTGGTGCCATTTGTGAGGTCTTTGCACTGTATCAGCAATAATAACAGATCTCCTAAGTCTGTTTTGCTTGGCACATTTAGCAAGTACATATCTAGTGGCTGGACATAAAGAGCTACGCTTCCAGGGGTCCTTACCTTCTGAGAACTCTCATGTCCTTGTGAGTGGGCTGACACTGGACATGTTTTCAAGGCTGAAAGATTTATAAATAGTTAAATTACCATCTGAAATCCTGGAGTGGATCCTGCAATAGAAAGACATTAGAAAAAACTGTTGGTATCCAAGTGAGGCCTGTAGTTTAGCTAATAATATTGTACCAATTTTAATTTCATAGCGTTGACAGTGATGACAATTATGGAAGATGTCAACATTAGGGGAAGCTGGATGAAGGGCATATTGGAAATCCCCCCTATTACTGTTGCAACTTTTTAGTAAATCTAAAGTTATTCAAGGATAAAAAAGTTTACTTAAACATTTTATTTTATTTTTTTGATCAGCATGCAATGTTGATGCAACAACAGTAGAGATGCAATCACAAGCTCCTCTGGGGCAGTCAGTGAATGTGTCCCAGAAGGTGGAGCCTTTGAAGAGTGTGGCTTCTGAAAGGCTCTTCACCACTTTGGGATTTGGTTCTCATTTTTCTCATCCACATAATGAGAGAAAGTTGTGAAATGAAGCCCTTTCCCCGTTTTGGAGATAGGGTTATTTGCTCTGTTGGGAAGTGTCCAGGCTCAGACTTCTTTGAGCATCTGCAAATGGCACACTCAAAAGATGCTTAATGAGTTTTGCCTTCAAGCAGGCATAAGTCATCAAGTTGTAATACCGAAAGAGCGAGGAGCTCAGGTCAGAAGAAAATCATTTGAATTGCAGGTCGACAGACTGGCCTGCTGTGTGGCACAGCACTTAAATTCTCAGAGCCTCGTTTGCTCATCGGTAGAATGGGGATTAAGAAATTGCTACCTCTCAGGGCTGCCGTGACACTTGAACATGGTAATACATGTGGAAAGCATACCTGTCAGTACCTGGTGTGTTGTCAGTGTCTATGAACACAATTCCCTTCCTCACTTCCCTCACTCTTGCAGCACTTTAACTCCTGTTCAGACTAATATGGCAGCGAAGGAACGTTGGTTAACAGCTGAAATCTCATTTAGAGTTTGTCACCATCCTCTTCCAAACTGTCATATCACTCAGTGGTTACGTTTCTTTCTGGTGCTGGGGACAATCAAGCAGGCGAGATACTTTCTCAGTAATGCAAAATGTGATTTTTCCAGGATGATATTGCACGGGGAGGACATGTGAGTTGAAAGGAATTTTTGGTAGGCTCACTGTCACAAATCGGATTAACAGGAAATAAAACAAGGCTCAGGCAGTACACCGGCAGGGTCAAATTTCTTAAAAAGCAGGCACGCAGTCTTGGCAGAGGTTTGAAAATCAGCCCCATTCTGGGTGCAAAACAAAGAGGTAAAAGCAGGAGCTTTGGCAGGGCCTCCACATCACACAGACCAGGAGGGAGGGCACCATTCCCATACTCCGCCTGCAGATAGCCCTTCCCAGGGTTCTGCAGTATACCGCCTCCAGGGGGCGCTAGGCAGCCCTGGGGACACATCTTGGCTCCCAATGGCAACTGAGACAAAATTCCTTAATCCCTCTAGGCTTGATGTCTGTCTGTAAAATGGGGACAGGATTAGATGAATCAATAGGATCTACAGCATCTGCTGCAATACCATTTTTTCCCCCACGAACTCTCATTGCACAGAATCCATTGCTAGGTGAAATTCCCTATTTTTTGGCATTGCTGAAGCTATCTGAAAAATACAGCATATCGTACCAAAAAATGGGATGTACGAGGCCATGCATGGTATGATGTCATTTTTGTAAAGTACATAAACGATAAAAACTAAACTATATACCTCCAAGGGATACATATGTATGCATATTGATGTTTGTATATCTGTGATGTATGTATATCGACAAGCAGTCTGGTGGTTTATGAATGCACGATTCAGGATGGGACTCACTTCTGTCAGGGAGAAGGCAGAGATGGAAGGAGAGAGGAACACTCAGGTCTCAGCACTTTAGTAACAATACTTCTCAGGCCCAGTGGTCGGACCATGAGGATGGGTTTTATGATTTTTTTTTTATATCTTGCATATACCTAATGTATATTCCATTACTTTATTTATTTATTTATTTATTTTAATTAATTTATTTATTTTTTTCGGTATGCAGGCCTCTCACTGTTGTGGCCTCTCCTGTTGTGGAGCACAGGCTCCGGACGCGCAGGCTCAGTGGCCATGGCTCACGGGCCCAGCCGCTCCGTGGCATGTGGGATCTTCCCGGACCGGGGCACGAACCCGCGTCCCCCACATCGGCAGGTGGACTCTCAACCACTGCGCCACCAGGGAAGCCCTCCGTTACATAATTTAAAGAAACCCTAGATAACCACTCTGAAAGCAAGTTTATGTTAAAAGGTTTATTGACCGAAAAAAGAAAACCAATCCAAAATACGTTATCAGTCATGAGGTGTAGGGACAACAGCATAAAGACAGTGAAACTCCATGGGACATTAAGCTTCCGAGCCCATTCTGTTCACCCTTCTCTGGTGTGGCTTGCTTCCTTTCCTTCCCTTCCCAGGCACCCAGGCCCTGGGCTGGAGCTTCTGGATCCACCTCTGACCGCTCTGCGCAGGCTCCCATTCTGCTTCGGGCTCTGTTGTCTGCTCCCTGAAACTTGCCCTGGGGCAGGAGGTGGAGGGTGTGACTTTCACAGGAAGTTCCTTGTCTGCTTTTCTTTCCTCTCACTTTTTCCTTGTAAGGAGGAGGAGCCCCTCACCCTGTCCTCTAGGGTCTTTCTGCACGTGGCACACCCTGTCTATCACCTGCACCTATGTTAATGGTCTTGTTACCCGTCCGTCATCCCCAGCATCAGGCGCTCAGCAAGTACTCATTTCCTTCTCCCTTTCCGTGATCTGCTCACTCAGTTTCTCCATCCCTACAACAGTCCCTACTTCAGATGGACACTATGACAACCCTAGGAGAAAGCCAGGTGGTCACCCCCGCATGGCAGCTGGAATAGAGGAGACAGCCTGGAAACAGTTTCTTCTCCCAGGCTGCCTTGGTCTGATCGAGCAGACCACTTTGCCTCTGGGAGCCTTAATATTCCTATCAAGTGGGACATCCTTTTCTGCCTGTTTTGGGGGCTCCTAGTCACTGATGGAAGGGAAAGTGCTTGGACAGGTTAGAAGCATCCTCCGGAGGTTCCAGGAGAGAGTAGACGTGTCTCCAGAGACTTGGAGCATCTGTCCATGCAGCTGTCTGATGGCCCCTGTGTCCCTTGTTGGTTATGGAGGCATTGGTGGCGACAGCAGTGCTTTCAAGTGCTCCCTCATGGCCTTGCCATGTTCACGTGCCTTCCCTTCTGCCCAGCTGCTAGGCTTCAGGGCGAACGCCCAGTTCACAGCATGGGACCTGTCATCTGTGGGCCATGGGTCCCAGGGAGGTCAAGGCCTCTTTCTCGGGTTTCCCCTGGGAGCGGAGGGCAGCTCCTCTGGACTTCCCCTGCCTGCCCCTGGTGGGCTTCAGCCGGGAGTTCCCCTTGCACCACGGCTGTGACTCTGGACACGGTTTGCTACATATGGAAATCAGCCTCCGTCTGCCTGGGGAGCGGTTTCCAGTTTTCAGTTCCCAGAAGGTGCTGGAATGCAGACAGGTCTCTCTCCTGCCCCAGAAAGCAGACTGTGTTCACAAAACAGGTTTGGAATAACTAGTCACAATTGGGAAAGGGGGGACAGCAAGGGGGAGCTACCCTGGGCTTGTGGCCTCAGAATTCCGGAGATCCACACGTTACCGGCATTAGCGTTCAGGATGACAGGGTCACACATCCTTTCAACCTCCTACCACCACGCCTAGGACACCTCGCTAATTAGGCTGTGTTCACCACGGGCTGTCATGTTCCTTTTATTTTTTCATTCCACCTGGGCCAGGTTTTAGCTGCAAGACCTTGGACAAGTGACCTCAGCACCCTGAACCACAGTGGCATCATCTGTAAAAAGGAGAAAGGATGCCTTGCAGAGTTATTGTGAAGATTAGAGCTCACGGGTGCAGAATTCACAGTAGCCTGCTGGAGACCCAGAACAGTCGAGTTATTCCTAAAGCCCTTGCTCTGTAGCATTGTTGTGTCACCAGCACATAAAGCCTGACTTTTGGGGCACAATGTGGGTATTTGTTGACGGTTTGATTATTATTTCTATAAATTCTAAAATCTTAAAATGGGAAGCTGGAAGGAGAAGATATTTTGAGCTGCAGTCTCTGTTCTTTTCCAATTTATTTTTAAGATATAAGGCATTAAGTAAATTTATTTCCTCCCTCTCTTATCGTTGAGGTGATACCACATCTGTCTGCTGAGTGGGCTCCTGAAGGCTGCATCTCCATACTTTGTTCATCTGCTCGTCTGGGGTTCGTTGCAAACACCCACCGTCTCCTTGGGCCCCGGTCCTCTGGGCCGGCGAGCTGCAGAAAGCCCAGTAACCAGTCAAGGCCGTGTTCTTTCCTCTGATAGATGAGGTCAAGCCACACTTGGCATATTTCAAATGTGTTTTCCCTAACTTGCTACCTCCTAACAAAGAAAGAGACATATCACACCCTCATTAGCTTCAAAGAGAAATACTAATGTTTGTTTTTTTCTCCTTTTCTTGCATTGGCAAGAGATTTAGCTTTGCTTAAAGGAAACACAGATGACGCTAATGAGACCACAGTGTCTTAATTTGCATATTAGATGAGATAAATATTGAGCTAATTAACACCTAGGATGAATTTTCATTGCCTGGGACAATTGTTCTATGGTGATAGTAGTTCTCTGCTACTTACCCAGGAACAGAACAATCTGAAAGAGAATCACTTCCCCACAAATACTTCAGGCCAACCAAAAATGCTCCCAGGAAATGTCATCCAGAAATTCTTACGTTAATTTGCAATAAATCCTGGACCCTCTTTCAAGTTAACCCTGATCCTGTTGGCAAGTAATACCAACGGAAGGTCTGTCCCACAGACGGGAGAAGAGCTGAGTGGGGCTGGGAGGGGCTGTGGGCAGGAGAAGTTGGTTGGTCGCATCTAGGGTTCTGGCAAAGGGTTTGAAAAGAACAACCTGGGTTGGACAGTCATTTACTCTAGGAGCGGGACTGGCTACATAATTTGCCGGGCCCCGTGCAAAATGGAGATGCAGGGTCCCTTGTTCAGAAATTAAGAAGTTCAAGATGGCCGTAGTTGAACATCAAACCAACAGTGGTCCTTCTAAGTAGAGGGGGCTTTTGTCCTACTGCACAGCTTACACGCTTTTGAAGTTTGCCCCATCTGTTGTGTATGAGCTTTGAAGAGAAGAAAGAAAGGGGGGAAAATTTAAAAAGAAGTAATATTTCACATCTAGCTCATTTCAATGAATTAAGTGAGTTTAGATGGATATAAATAAAATTAAATGGAAAAAGAATGCTGAGCACCAGGCCCGCCACGGTTCCGCTGCCCCCTCTCCCTTTCCTCTCCTCTGTGCATCTGTTTGCATCCGTGAATAGCTGACTAGGGCACTTGATTCTCTCCCCATACCCTCCAGAACTGCTTCCCCACCTTCAGCAATGCTCGCTCAACTTCCAAGTGTTAAGCTTTGCTCTGCCTTTTGTATTTTAATTGCTTTCTCTCCTGCTTTTAATGAGCAATCAGGGCTATTTCTTTATTGAGGACCTGCTGGCAAATTTCAAGCAGACTTGTGTGTATGAAAGGAACAGGTGAAATCCACATTCTCTGGCATGAATAGCTGTGGGGAGGCGTGGAATAACCATCTATCTAAGGGAAAATGTCCACTTAACTTGCAGTCTTAATTCAAAGGAAATGTCAAGTACTCAACTCTGTGCTTTGTGGCAATTGAAGAGAAGATTGGAAGGAGGGCTGGTGAAAATAACTGAGACCACAGCCACTGCAGGGGAAATTAGCTTAGGTAGGTGTGCGTGCCTGTATTTAATGCCCAGTATTGCCCATCAGAATTAACTCCCTAGCAACAAGTAGGCAGGAAATAAAGGCCCAAGTATTGTAGGCTAAATTGAGAAGCCATAAACTCATCATTATGGAGTAGTAAGGGGTTATAGTTCTGCAGGGCACACTATATCGTAGGACTGCTTCCAAGGAATGGTCGTTCTTGCCCCAGGTCCTTCCTTTGTCTGATTCATAATAATGTTGCCAGTGGGATATTTGTTTCTTCGAATTTCTGTATTTTTCTACCACCACCTTAATGCCCTGCACTCAGCTGGCTGCCGATACATGCCTGTTGATTGACAGAGATGTAGGCAGCCATCAAATGTGTTTCCTCCCTGAAGGAGCGGAAACCACGTGCCTTCAATTAGTGCCTTTCCTCCTGGCTGGAACTCTTCAGTATGACAAAGGCCTCAGGTTACAGAGGGATGTGGGGAATTGTCCTAGTAGTACCACAGATGTCATACATGTCCCAAGCTCTCAGAGACAGCTGAGCTCAATGATAGGAAACGTGACGATGCGTCTGTGTCATTTTTATGGGGCTCCCCTGTGTCCTGAAGGACAAACTTTCTGGCTTAGACGTATAACAGCATTGCCCCAAATGGAAACAGGGCTTTCAAACCTGCCAATCTGACTACTTAGGTCAAATTGAGCAAATATTTTATGAGTTAGACAGTTTTTTTTTAAACCAAACCATTAAAATGACAAATTGTGACACTTTATAAAGACAAGCTCCTCACTTTCCCCACCCCAAAGCAACTGAAAATGGTTTGCTTCCTTTAAAAGGGAGGACTGGACCTTTGGAAGGTCTGAGTATTCCATTATGTCAACCATAGATGTGGGTGGGTGACATGTCGTATGTCTTTCTTTGTGTGTCGGTGTGCTGCTGCAGGCTTGGTGGTTTCCAGCTCGGTACCCGCCTTGTCAATCTGAGCGTGCCCTGGGTCACGTGCATTATCTCAGCTAGAACCGTGGACCGTTGCGTGAGTGTACTAGAGCTGCCGTCACAGACTGGGTGGCTTAAACAACAGACATACATTTTCTCACAGTTCTGAAGACTGGAAGTACAGGATCAAGGTGGTGGCAGGTTTGGTGGCTTCTGAGGCCTCTCCCTTTGGTTTGCAGATGGCCACCTTCTTGCTGCTCCTCACGTGGCCTTTTCTCTGTAGCTGTGCATCCCTGCTGCCTCTTCTGTGTCCTCTTCTTATGAGGATACCAGCCATATTGGATTAGGGCCCACCAGAGAGACTTCATTTTGATTTAATGACCTCTTTCAAGACCAAGGTACTGGGGGTTAGGGCTTCAATATACATGAATTTGGGGGGGACACATTTCAGCTCCTCTTGATTATCAAGTCACTTCCCTTCACAGTGCCAAGGGCAAATTGTTCAAGTGTGGAGGTCAACCGAAAACAGTTAAAGAGACTGGTGGGGCAAAGATGCTTTGGGGGGAGAAGCATGGAGATGTGCTTCCTTCTTTACCACAGCCTCAGGCCTTCTTCAGGTCACTCCAGCCCCCGCCCCTTCTCCTGTGGGTGCAGTCTCCCCAGGGCCTGGCATCAGAGGGCATCTCACAGGCCTGGCTTTATCTGCTTCGCTCCTGCTGGACAGATGTTCGCAGAGCCTCTGACGCTGAATTTTACTCTTTGGTTGATATTGTCGTCAGGGTTTTATTAGTGATGACAGAGAGAGATGAGGGGATGGAGGTAAAAAGATATAGAGACTCTGGGGGAAGGTTAGGCCTTAGGCCTCTTCAGTGTTTTGTTTTTCAATTTTGGTCCTTAATCCATCACCCCCTTCTGCCTGTCTCCTGCCCCCTCTGTTAAAAGATGCAGCTTCTACAAGCAGAGAGGCCTCTGACAAGCAGAGGAAGAAAGACAACAGGACTTCAGCCTGGGCCCAGGTCACTTGCTTTGCTTAGCTCGACATTGCCCATTGGCTGTTGTCAGGCAGCTGGTAATTTATGGCCTCTGGTCAAGAAGGGTGGGCCGGAAACCGCCACCTTCATCCCCCACGCTTGCTGGGTCCGTGCCAGCGCCTTCCGTAGCTTCTGTCTGCTGGGGAGGGCTCGGGGGCTGCCACCCTACCACGGAGCCCGCGACCCCGCAACCCTGGAGCGGCCTGTCTGGCACCTGCGATGTGTCCAGTAGGTAGCCACGCCCTTCTGAAGGCCATGCAGCTTGCCGTGCCTTACCTTTTGAGGCCCAAAATAGCTGTTCTCAGTGGCAGTTTCCCCTTCCAGATGGTTCTGTTCTTCCACAGAGGTGATGGTTCATGCTTGAAGAAGTCGTGCCCCAGAGGAAAAGTCCAGGCGAGGACAAGCAGGAATGTGACCCCCACGACAGCAGGGCTCCCTTCTCACTGTGCTCCAGTGTCACTGTCCCTTTAAGGTCCACACGCGCGTCTTCTGAAACACCCCCACCCCCCGCCCCCCGATTCCAGGCACGTCCATCTCTGAGCACCACGAGCTCCTCAGCAGCATCTCTGGGGCACACCTGCTTACCCTGTGCAGACAGTCTTTGGGGCAGAGCCTCTGTCCTTGCACCTGACCTTCAGAATCCAGCATGGAGCTGTGCACACACAGTTACTCAGCAAGTAACGTATCAGATGAGCAGGGTGACGATGGATGGTAACTAACAAGGCTCCTGCCCCTCCTGCACCTGCTCAGGTGTGACTGCTTCGGGGGGCCCACTGCCCGCAACTCCACAGTTCACTCCTTCCTCTGTATAGCCTTGCACATTTGTCTGACTTTTACGTGCATATTACATAGTAATTATATTTCTTTGTTTACCCATCACTCTCTCCACCCTAGCAGAATATGACCCATTCAACTTGGTATTTTCCAAACCTAGAGCTAAGTGTGGCCCTGGGAAGACACCATGACGTGACATGACTGTTGAAATGTTACACTTAACTAGGAGGAGAAATCATATTGCTTAAAGCATGCTGGCTCTGGCTCTCGCTACTTTAGAAGCAATGACTTAATTTAGTCTCATTATTTATGAAGCAAGCGCTATGCTGAGGCAGGGTCCTGGACATTACAGATGAAACAAATGCATGCTTGTTGAATTGCTTCCATTGACTAGCAATTTTCAAAGAGGTTACCTCTCTACAGCCCACTCGAATCGGATCAGGGGATGTGTCTGTTTTGTTCACTGCTCAATTGAACAAAAAAGTGCCTACCTCAGTGACTGGCAAATAAGGCACTCCGTAATATTCATAGACTAAATGAATGAAGAACCTGTGAGGTAGATAGTATTGTAGCATTTTATGGAGAAGTTAAATCACTTGCTAAAGGCCATTCAGCTATTACCTGGCAGAACCATGACGCAGCTTGGCCACGGGGTGGGGCAGTGGTCCCTGTACAGCCCTGTTATATGGGGTCATCTAGTGGTGTGGTGGCATTGCTCATGGTCTGGATATTTCTCTGGGAGAGAGTCTCAGGTTTGTGGGTGTTTACTGGCCAAGGTCTGATGAAGAGAGCCTTTGTTTTTCACCAAAGTAATCACCTCTGAAGGAGTGGGAACTCAGCTCCTGTGGTCAGCCAGAGCCGAGGAGAAATGAAGGGTTCTGATCTGTAGTTGATCAACTCTTAAAGTCACAGCGTGGGGTGTTTCCGAGCTTTGTCTGTTCTTCTGTTTGGATTTGTTTAACATTTGCCTTATTGGCGGGAAGGGTTTTCCTTCATTTAAGACACATGGGAAGCGCTTCCTGATGATTTATGCCGGGGAGGGTCCAATCTGTGGGATAGATAACAGGTGCTCTTTGGGGAGCATTAAAATGACATTATTGTGAAATACTTATGCTAATGAATAGCTCAAGAGATCACTCCTGGGCTGATGGCTCAGGAGTAGCTGTCACTGCCTGAGGAGCAGGTTACGATGGCAGCCTCCTCTGTGTCGATGCTCCTTGACCTTTAATGAAAAGGCAAGAGACGAGACAGACGCTCAGTTATTTATCCCCAGTTATGGCTCTGCTGTTTTTAACATTTTAACACGTTTACTTAATCCCACTGCAGTCTCTGCAAGGAGCCATGATTATCCCCATTCTAGAGATGAGGAACCGGAAGCTCAGAAAGCTCAAGTGAGTTGCCTGAGGTCACACAGCTTGTCAGAGGTCTAGCTTGCTTTATCTGGTTGGAAGATGGGTGTCTCTATTCTCTATAATGCATTTTCCCTCCTAGACTTTAGAATTCCACTCACTGGCTTTCAAGATGGCTTGTTGTGCCTTTTCTATGACAGTTGGAAAGATAAAGGACTGAGAAAGAGTTGGGTCTCATCTGACCTAGGAGGTGAGGTGGGCTTCTGTAAGCCTCTCATCCCCCTGGCTAGGCAGGCCTGGTGTATAAGGACTCCTCAGGAGCCTGGATACCAGGGCCTGCTGGGGAGGGTGGGTGCAGTCACTGTGCACTAACCGTTATCCTATGGACCTTAGATGGGCTCACGTTTGTGACGGGCAGAGCAGCCCAATGCGGTATATACTATTACCTGCATTCTACGGAGGAGGAAATGGAGGTATAACGATGATAAATGAGTTACCCAACATCATTTGACAACCAGGAGACAGGGCAGGAATTTTAAACCACTGGCTTCTAACTCCAAAATCCATACTTTTTCAATTAGGTCACCATGTCTCCTAGTCAGGGGCAAATGGGAAAGTACAGAAACATTCTGAGGGAATGTGAATGAGGGTGATGGGAAACGAGCAGTTGTATGTGGGAGGGGACAGCGTGTGGGGGACGCCGTCCTGTGTGAGAGGAGTCGGGGCACAGGACGTGGGCCTGCAGGGTGGGCGGAGCTGGCCTTGGCTGTGCCAGTCTGTGCTGAGCAAACCCAGTGTAGGGGCAGGGGGCAAACTTCAGGTGTGGAGAGAGGGTTAAAGAGGCCCTCTCACCCTCTGTGTGGTGCATTCAAAAAGACTGAGCTAAAAATAATGGGTGTCCTTTCTTTGAGATTTATATGTACCCCTTGCATGAAATGAACAAAGATGAAACCAACATTATATTTGCCTTAAATATTCTCCTCACTTCAAACGGTTATTCTCCCTTCCAATATCTTGAGACAGGTGTGGGCGGGGCCGGGGGGTAGTGTTTTTATTTTGTTTTGTTTCACGATAGCCTGATAGCCTGCAATAAAGCCAGCTCTGGTTAGAAAGAGACATTTTCGTTCCACATCACAAAGTGTGAATGAGAAAGCAGGAGGGGCTATTTTCTGTTCTTTTATGACTGATATTTGGACAAAGTGACCACAGCCAAGCTTGTAGCTAATGATGGAAAGGGGAAGTTTAATAGTGTTACACAGGCTGGGTCGTGGCTCTATGAAGGGAAGTTTAGCGTTACCTACCCTGCCTCTGCTCTGGGCTTTTGACAGCAAACACGAAGTGACTCGTGTTAGTAAATAGGGTTTAACAATGCTGAGGTAAAAGTGGAAGTTTGCCCCGGGGCTCCTGTTGTAGCCATAGTTGCTGCACATCCTGAGGTTAGACTGTAAATATCGGGACCTCACTGGCTGGGCTTAGAACAAGTTCTCAACTAATAAGCAAACTTGAAGAGTTAGGAAGGTGATTCCTGTAGCCAGAAGTAGACAGTCTGGTGCATATAGACCATGGGGGACAAGCATCGCGGGGGCACCCGTTTACTCTTTCAAAGCATATTTATTGAGGGTCTACTAGAGAGGGGCTAAAGGTGCATTTCCCTCTTGGAGCCCACATTCTAAAAGCTGGTGATCTGGGCCAAATGATCATTGCACTATTTACAATAGCCAAGATGTGAAAGAAACCTAAGTGTCCATCGACAGAGGAATGGATAAAGAAGACGTGGTATCTATACACAGTGGACTATTACTCGGCCATAAAAAAGAATGAAATAATGTCATTTGCAACAACATGGATGGACCTAGAGATTATCATAGTAAGTGAAGTAAGGCAGACAAAGACACATATCATATGATATCACTTATATGTGACATCTGAAAAAATGATAAAAATAAATTTATTTACAAAACAAATAGACTCATAGACATGGAACAAACTTATGGTTACCAAAGGGGTTGGGGAGGGGGGAGAAATTAGGAGTTTGGGATTAACATGTACACAATACTATATATATGTAAAATGTAGCACAGGGAACTGTGCTCAATATCTTGTAATAACCTGTAATGGAAAAGAATCTGAAGAAGAATATATGTATATATGTATAACTGAATCACTTTGAGGTACAGTTGAAACTAACACAACTTCAATTTAAAAAAAAAATGAACTGCAACCTCCCCTACATGGGTTGTAGATTAATAACAGACATGCTTTAGGGCAGCGCTTTTCAAATGGGGTTCTTGTTAAAACACAGGTTCTGATTCAGTAAGTCTGGGCTGGGGCCCGAGGTTCTGCGTTTCTATCAAGTCCCAGGTACTGCTGGCGCCGCTGATCCTGACCTCACCGTGGGGACCGCAGTCCAGGCTCCCAGCCCAGCGCGCTTTCTATGTGGTCTGCTCACTTCAGTCTGTGGAGTCACGTGAATCAAGTTCTCCTTCCAGCGTGTGAACTTCAGCATATTCAGTAAATCCGTTCATCATCTTGAGGAAGGGGCTAGAGCTAGGGATCCCCTCTCAGTGTAGACAGAGACCTGGTGGAAGCACCATCACCTGAGTGTAAGGGTCAGGACTCTTGCCTCGAATAGAGCAGATTGCGGGAATACACCTTATTGCACTTTCATGTTCCACTTGGGCTGGATTTCAGGGGCTGCCCCTAATTGTATGGAACTTGAACTTGGTCCAGATTTATGACACACCACCTTGTATTTTTCGGAGGAGCCCCCAAAACACAATTTGCTCCTTTTGTCTCAATGAAAACACGTGTTTTCAGGTCACGAGTGCCTATGTTATTGCAGACACACACACACACACAAACACAAATATTCTTCGTTGTTTCTGGTTACAGTTTTCAGATCGGGCCACATTTCAGCAACACAATTAGTCCCCAAATGCCAGAACTCCCAGTTGAGATGCTGGGATTTCAGCAGTTCCCGAACATCCAGTTTCGGGAGGCTTGGTTTCGTACAGGTGCTCCGTCACTCCACTAGAACCGACACTCAAAAGCGACAAGGACGAGGACATCGGAGCGGGGAACTGAATAATGGCCTCTGAAAATTGGAAATCCATTTAAAGTGGGAGGCCATCTCGTCCGCACCCTTGGTAAATGTTATAAAGCGAAGGAGCTATAACCTCTGAATTAGCGTGGAGAGAGAGGCAGTGGAGTGCAGCAGGCTATCAGGAAAAGGGTATCGTGTTTGGAAATGAGGGTTTGATGCACGATGAGAAGCAGAAAGTGCAGGCGTTTTTCATTTGGCCGGAGACCAGCAGCTTCTGCTAGCAGACAGTTCCTGGAGGGATGAAATTTCATCGGGGAGAAAGGGGACCGACACACAGCCGGCAGAGGCAGACGAGTTTCCGAGACGAAGAAAAATGCAGTCTAGGTAAATGCTGTTTACTCTAAAATATGAACTACAGAGAGAGTAATTGTTTAATCATCTGGGGCCTTTAAACAATTCACTTTTTGTGGCTCTCTCATCCGAGAGCCATTACCTCTGTGCTGCCCACCTGTTCCTCTGCCAAATGGGAATGTAACCCAGTTAATGAGGCCATTACCCAAAGCTCACTGCAGAAAGAGGGGGAATTTCACCTGGGACAAGGAACACAGAAGAGAAAAAAAAAAAGTACTGTTGTGTGACCTTCTTTTGCTCAGAAAGTTTGGAGAAAATGGAATCGTTCATAAGAAATGGCAGGAGAGCGCAAAGCACAATTTACCCCATGAATGTAATAGCAGTAGTGCACATACTTTCTGGAAACCACTGGACTCTTAATTAAAGGGCCACAGATCTTTCGATTTCCACATAATTAAGGATTGATAATCACCATGCATTGTGCCACCGGCACAAAGTAGTATTTAACTTACAGTACTCACATTTCTTTTCAAACTCACCCCAGAGTTCCAGCTTCAGGCTTTGCTTTTATAAATGTGGTTGCTGGAAACTACATGCAAAACCAGCTTTTTTTTTTTTTTTTCCCTTTCTCTCTTTAAGAGCAAACCTAGTAAAGTCGCTTAACGTTTCAGGATGCCTGCACAATATTTTTAAGTCGTTTGCAGATAAGGGAAGATTCCATAGCCCCAGGAAATAGAATAAATACCAGCCACCTTCATTAACCTGCTAAATTTCAGGAGAGATAATGGTCTCTCTTAGAGAGGCGCACTGTTGGTTATCAAGCCTGCGGACACCTTTGTAGTGACAGATCGGGAATGATTGGGGGCAGTTTGCTGCAGTTTATTTCCAACACCACGGAGCTTGTGGTTATCCATTTGTTCAGGCGTTTGACGTCTATCAGGGCCTGCACCGGGAGGTCATGGTAAGAACGAACAGCAACGTCAAACACAAAGAGACCCGGCTCCTGCCCGCTCTGTGTTTACAATCAAACGTGTGAGACAAACACAAACCAAAGAATCAGATGGAGAAATATGGGATGACAACCGCGGTAAGTGGAAGAAGGACGACCTGGTACTCTGAGAGCTAATGGCAGGAATTGACCAGGTCAGGGAGGATCAGGAAGGCTTCCAGAAGAAGCAGTACTGAAATGTTCATCCTCTAAGCCTAGTTCCTTCAGTGTTTAAGGGTTTCGCTCACCTTTTCTGAATGCTCATCTACTCTGATCTTCACAATAGAAAAGCAAGGCAGAGACTGTCTGTTCTCCCCACGTCACAGTCAGGGACAGTGGGGCAGGAGGGGGCGAGAGCAGACTGCCCGGTAGAGCCCAGCCTCTGGGGTTGCGTGCCGTCCTTGATATCAGTCGCCCTCGTGTCTGTTTTTTGTCTGCTGCTTTCTGGATGATGTTTCACATATTAAGCCTGATGAGCCTTAGCTCTGACCAGCTTCTCAGCAGTGGTGAGACTCGAGTCACTGAAATAAAATATTCTTCAGCTGCTGCTGTCAGCTGGCCTCCTCAGATAGCCGTTGCCGTGGCTGTGGATTAGTCTCTGCTATAGCCCTCTGCTGTCCCCTCCTAGATTCTTAGCTCTCCTCTGCTTGATGTTTCCAGGGACGGGACCCTGGCTGCCTCCTGACGTGGTCCCCTATCTGGGGACAGCACAGAAAACAGCAAGATCTTTAGGGTAAGCTGCTAAAGTTCTCACGGTGTCTTCTGCTTGGTCACTTGGCTTCTGGTGCAAGAATTAATGGAGGGACTTAAGCAGAAGTGGAGGGAAAGGACTGGGGACCTTCTGGAAGCCAACAGTGTAATAGCATGGGGCACATGAAGCCTGCTCTGAAACATGTGTTTGTGCTGGGTTTGTTCAGGGATAGGATGCTATCGTTCCTTACTCCCCATCAAGAGTAGAACTCTAAAGAAGTAGGACCTGTCTGAGACATCCTGAGTGGTCCTCCCAGCAAATAAAATGGGTACACCCTCTACTCCTCACCCGCCAGCACACTTTCCCCTCGCTCGATGTTTCTGCGTGAACTTCATAAAACAGTGGCCTGTGAATTAGATGAAGGAGGTCCTGGGGGATCCCCAGGGGGCTGGGATCTATGCCCCTGACCCTGACGGACTTGCCACAGTGGCTGGAGGTGAATGTTTCCTCCCCACGCTCTGAGCCATCAGCCCCTTTGACATTCTCCTTCTGGAATCACTGGATGCCCTGGAAATTACAACTGGGAGTCCAGAGCTGTGAATTCCCTTGTTTCTTTAGGAGATGACTATTGTAGACCCCCCTCACTCTCATAACCAGGCTATAAGTGGAGTGCAGAGCTGGCAATGGCAGATTCCCCAGGTGGCCTGGGGTTTCTCCCAGGTGGCCGGCTGGCACTCAGGAGGTGTGATCAGACCAGGAAAGGTGGGGCATTCACGCCACAAAACCTCTACCAGGTTTTGAAAGGAGAAGCCCTTTGACTTTGTATAGGGAGAGAGACGAAAGAGTAAGATATCTCAGGAAGAAAATGACCTCTTCCAGGTACATGCCTTGAAGGCTGATACTGTCCTCCCCTACCTGACAAGATGCTTCGCTCTCAAGGAATTAGAAAACAAAAACCTTACTCTGCTCAGGAGAGAGGGCTGGATTTAACGTTCAGCTGATCAGGCTCTACTAAGCTCTTCCTGTGAAAACAGTGGCATTGTATTGCCTACTCTAAGCAACATGTCACAAACAGCGTCTCATTGTTTGGGGAGAGCCTGACACATGGATTCAGTGGTGCCCATTTTGCAGATGAGAAAAGCCAGACAGTCGGGAAGAAGCCGTACAGTTGGGACTTTGGATTTGCTAGCCTAAGAAGCCCTCTCCTTTTTCAGGAGTCAAGTTCTCTCCTTAGGAGGCAACACCTGGTGCTAAGGCCTAAGGATGGCTAGAGGGAGGAGAAAGCCTCAGCGGCGGGCAGGCTGTAATTTGTGCCGCTGAGGACATTCAGTGCAGTAGGACAAACAAGGCTAACAGCACAGAAAACAGGTGGAGGGCTTCCCTGGTGGCGCAGTGGTTGAGAGTCCGCCTGCCGATGCAGGGGACACGGGTTCGTGCCCCGGTCTGGGAGGATCCCACGTGCCGCGGAGCGGCTGGGCCCGTGAGCCATGGCCGCTGAGCCTGCGCGTCCGGAGCCTGTCCTCCGCAACGGGAGAGGCCACAACAGTGAGAGGCCCGCGTAACGCATAAAAAAAAAAAAAAAAAAAAGAAAAAAAAAAAAAAAAAAAAAAAACAGGTGGAGGCTTCTCTGTAGTGAGATTTGCATTCAGGTGTGAAAGAAGGATCTTAATAACAATCGGAAGATGGGTGCTATAGACCAAATGTTTGTATCCTCCCCAGATTCATATAGTGAAACCTAATCCCCAGTATGGCAGGATTTGGAGGGGAGACCTTTGGGAGGTGATGAGGCCATGAGGGTGGAGCCCTCATGAATGGGATTAGTGTCCTTGTAAAGGAGACCCCAGAATGCTCCCTTGCCATTTCCAGTGTATGAGAACGTAGTGAAAAGATGGCCCTCTGTGTACCAGGGAGTGGGCTCTCACCAGACCCTGAATCTGCTGGCACCTTGATCTTGGACATCCCAGCCTCCAGAGCTGTGAGAAGTAAGTGTTTGTGGCTTCAGCCACCCAGTCTGTGGTGTTCTGTTACAGCAGCCCAAACAGACTAAGACGGCAGGGATTCCTGGTGAGACACTGGTGTGGGCAGAGGCCGGTTGGAGGCGCGGTCAGGGAGTGTTCAGCCGAGGCTAGTTGCCTGCAGGTGCATCTGGTCACAGAGAGGGACGGATTCGACGGCTTCCGTGCAACTGCATTGTCTCTGATGCAGTGTTTCTGGCCCTCGACACTGTTGACATTTGGGGCTGAGTAATTCTATGTTGTGGAGGATGTCTTGTGAACTTCAGGATGTTTGACAGCATCCCTGGACTCTACCCTGGTGTCGTGACGACCAGAAATGTCTTCAGACTTTTGCCAAACGTTCCTTGGGGCAGTGGGGGTGAGGACACTCCATCCTCGCGGCAATCTCAGCGGATGACTTCACTCTCCTCTGTGCTGATGTAGGAAAACAGAGGCTAATGGTTACAAAACTTGTACCTGGGAGCGTGGGGTTTTAGAACCACGTTTGTTCCGATCCTTGACAAGATTCTGCCTGACTGCCAGGGGGAGCAGGGTCAGGGCCGCCTCTTGGACTTGGTGGTGATGAGCTTTGATCGGTTTTCTCGTGCTTTGGAACTTGCCCCTGGCCTGGTTCGCTTATCCAAATAGGCAGAAGTGCCCTGTGCGGCACGAGAGCAAATTGTTGGATTTTCAGCCCTTTTGGGATGGCTTATTAATGCTACTGCATGACACTCTGTGAACCGATTCATTCATTCTCAACATTCACTGAGCTCTGACCACGTCCTAGGCATGATGCTGGGTCCCGGGGAAAGAAGGGTGGACAGATCACAGCCTGATCCCTGCTCTCACGACTTTATCACAGCTGGAGACAGACAACAAGACGTTAACAATCCCCACAGCGGCAGCGAACCCAAACAGCACGCTCTGATGGGAAACACCGGGATGAGAGAACCGGCTAGATAGCCCGAGATCTGAAGGCTGAGGAGGTACCGGCTCTGGAGGTAGGTGGAGGGTATTGGAGACAGAGGGAACAGTCAGTGCAAAGACCCTCAAGTGAGGAAGAGTTCGCTCTGTTTTAGAAATGGGCAGAGAGGTGTGCGGGGCTGGATTTGCCAGGAGATCACCACCCTAACACTAGTGGTCGAGCACCGGAAGTTCCCAGCTAATCGCCCTGTGGACAAGATTTCTGGAATAATGATGACTTCAGCGTGGAAAAGAATAGTGGATCTGAATGTGTCTGGAGATGCTCATGTACTCCCAGCCTGATAACGTCTCAGGAGACACATCATTGTCTCCACGTGTGTCTGTTTCTTCCCCAGACTTTCAAAAGCTGGGGAGGAAAACATTGTCCTCTGCCCGTCTGGGTTCTTCTGGCTGATCTAAGAATTAAGTTGATGGGAGACACATTAACAGGAGAACATCAAACAAAAGCTCGGTAACATATATACGTGGGAGAGAGCCAGGAAAATGAACTCGCCATTTACGCCCTCACCTTAAATACCACTTCCAGTTAAAGACAAAAGAGGATGTTGGGGGCAGTGGTTTGGGACTTCAAAGGGGAGGAAAGTAACTCACATGGAGACGGAAAAGCAAATGTTTGGTAAATAAATGTTTGGTGGGCCCTGCAGAGACACTGGGACACAGAGAGGACGCTGATCTCCAGGCCCCCTGCTGAGTCCCCCCCACCCCACACAGGCCTGCAACGCAGCCCATATTCTCAGCAGATGTCTCCACTGATAGCGCTATTCTGGGAACAGGCCCTCTAGCTAAATTCTTTTAGTCAGTTTAGGGGGATGGACAAAGTTTCTTCCTAAGTCTCTCGGGCCCAGATTGTTTTCAGTTCAAAATAACCCACACGCCCCAAAGTGACGTTTTGGGGAGGCAAGTTCTGCCCCCCTACGCAGACCCACTTGGGTCGCCTCCATAAGGAGGGGCGGGGGGTCCTTGGGGACCCACCTGTGCCTGTGCCGCCCCTGCATTCCCTGTTCTGCTCTTTGCTTTGCCCTGCTCTGCGTCCAGCCACTCAGGGCTCGGAATACTTGCTGGCCTTAGGAGACCCCTGTGTTGTGCCTACTCACGTCTTTCTCCAGCCATGAGGCCCTGGCCACTCCTGTCTCTCTTGCTTGCTTTGCTCCCCTGATTGTCCCGGGATGGATTCTTCTCCCACCTTGTGTCTCAGAGTTTGCCTGCAGCCTGGCCTTTCTGTCAGGCTGGGTGCATTTGAAGCAGGTGTGGGAGCCTGTGCTCTGACCTTGGCTGGAGTTTTGCAAGCCAAGGGAAATTTATATCCCCATGCCTGCCTCTGGGAACGCACTGCGTCCTGGCTGAGGGGCTTGAAGGTGCTCAGCGTTTTCTGGACTAGGAGGCAGCCCCGTGGCAGGATGAGACACACTGGGGTTTGCAGTCCACAGACTTGAGCTAGAATACAGGCACCAGAAGGTAGGAGCGGTGGAGTCTCAGAAAGTTCCTCCACCTCCTGACACATGGGTGCCCGGGTGCCAGCTCAGGGTCGAACTCCCAGCCCTTCTTCCGCGGGATGGGGGCCTCAGTGTTTTCCTCACCCGGTGGCCGCGTGTGCGCCTCTCACCCCCAGGTCTCTCAGATGCATTGCAGATGGAGGATGCTCCTCCTCGGCTTTAGTTCTCCTGGAGCTGGAGGAGACCGTAAGCTTGGGCATTTGATGTGGGTTCAAACCCAGGCCTCACCATCCATTGGTTGTGTGATTTCAGACAAGTGCCTCAATCTTGCTGGGCCTTCAGTTCCTCAGATGTAAAATGCAGATAATGGCCCCCTCAAGGAGGGCAGCCCGAGCCCGAGCCCTGGCGTCAAGAGTCATCTCCATACATCAGTATCCCTTTTCTTTTCCTCCCTCCCTCCTCCTTCCTCTCTCCCTCCCTCCTCCCTCCTCCTTCCTCTCTCCCTCCCTCCTCGCTCCCTCCTCCCTCCCTCCCTCCCTCTTCCCTCCCTCCCTCCCTCCTCCCTCCCTCCTCCCTCCTCCTTCCTCTCTCCCTCCCTCCTCCCTCCTCCCTCCCTCCCTCCTCCCCCTCTCCCTCCCTCCTCCCTCCTCCCTCCTCCCTCCCTCCTGCTTCCTCCCTCCCTCTCTTCTCCCTCCCACCCTCCCTCCTCCCTCCTCCTTCCTCCCTCCTCCTTCCTCTCTCCCTCCCTCCTCGCTCCCTCCTCCCTCCCTCCCTCCCTCTTCCCTCCCTCCCTCCCTCCTCCCTCCCTCCTCCCTCCTCCTTCCTCTCTCCCTCCCTCCTCCTTCCTCTCTCCCTCCCTCCTCCCTCCTCCTTCCTCTCTCCCTCCCTCCTCCCTCCTCCTTCCTCCCTCCTCCCTCCTCCCTCCCTCCTCCCTCCCTCCTCCCTCTCTCCTCCCTCCCTCCCTCCTCCCTCCCTCCTCCTTCCTCTCTCCCTCCCTCCTCCATCCCTCCCTCCCTCCCTCCTCCCTCTTCCTCCCTCTTCCTCCCTCCCTCCCTCCCTCCCTCTTCCCTCCTCCCTCCTCCCTCCCTCCTCCTCCCTCCTCCCTCCTCCCTCCTCCCTCCTCCCTCCTCCCTCCTCCCTCCTCCCTCCCTCCTCCCTCCCTCCTCCCTCCTGCCTCCCACCCTCCTGAATGCATTCAGGGCTAGATCACTTGAGGACATATATCCTTTGTCTCCCTATGAGAGCCGCCCTCCCCGCCCCCCACCTCATGTAATTGTCAGCAACAGAGTTGGAAAATAAGGCGTCTGAAACAGCTCTCAGCACTGCAACATCTGCACCAGACAAAACTCGAAGAGCCCTCAATCCCCAGTCATGAATGCACTATAAAAACAATGTGGCAGAAATGAAAATTGTTCCATCATAATATTTCACAGTTCTTTTTGACAAAAGCCAAGCCGCCCTCATGAATACACATTTCCCAGCATCTTATGCATTATGCATCAGCCTATAGCAGGGGACCTGGGAATTGCCAGGCCCTAGTAAAGGGCCTTTGAAAGTGCCTATTTTGTAAACAAATGGAGCCCAGACCCAGCACTCAGGCTCTTTAGGTCCCCGAGTGGGGACCAGCTCTTCTTAGGGCCGTAAATGGCAGGTGTCTCCAGCGTTCTCTGGATGGAGAGGGGTGCTTCAGCGTTCGGTAGTCTCATCTTTAATTTCCGAGTATCCAACATGGCCATCCGGAGGGGCAGGGACAGTTCCTCCCCGAGCCAGAGCCAGGTGTTGCCGGAATGCCAAACAAGCCCACCAAGACTGGCTGGGCAGTCAGGCAAATTAGTCAGGACTTCTGACTCCCAAGAGCCTCCACGGGATCAAGCCCTGTGATGGGGGGTGCTGATGGGTGGAGGGGACAAGGAGGTCTGAGCACACAGAGGCTGGCCTGTCTCAGTGGGCTTGCAGGAAGCATCTCTCTCTGCCCCAGGTAGGCAAACTGGAAGTAGGTATTAAGCGTGCGTTACTGTCAGTGGGAAGTCCCTTGAAGATTATTAACTAACCCCTGCAGTTCCAGGAAGGGGAGACTGAGGCCAGGCATTTTAAGTGACACGTTCAAGGTCACACCGGTTAGTGAGCAGTAGGTCTGGGACTGCTGGAAGCCGGTTGTCTTTTCCCAGCACCTCTCACTGCTTCAATCATGAATTGGCAGCAACTGAAAGGACCAGGGGTAAAATGGTTACTGATTGCTATGATTTAAGCAAAGGGCAGATAGGGATCCTTACAACAGCCCTGGAAAAGAGCATAATTCAGGGCTGTTTTGTGTCATTTGCAATCTGTCCTCTATGGTAGCCTTATTTGAAATGGTGAATGATGCATGATAGATATCTACTCATTACATTATATGTGTCACAATAACAAGGTGATGATTGATTCATTGCTACGTGTATTTATTTCATAAGAATATTCAGCTCCCATTAGGAGGTGCTGCAAATGGCTTTGAATTGAGGGACAGGAATTCTGAACTCCAGTGTTGGTATGCCCTGTTCTTCCCTTCTGTGGACCTCAGATTCGTTCTTGTAAAAAGCGGGGCTCCGGAGGGATGGTCTTTGGGTTGCATCCCAGCTGAGATCTCCCACCTGCTAGTGTGTGAGTACGGGCACCGTGCAGAGGCCCCGATGAAATCGGGGCAGAAGGGCCCACCTCATGCTGTATAAATGTATCTGCAGGGCTGGGCTCCGCCATGAGGGTTGGTGGGTGGGCTGGGGGGGTGCGGGATTGACCCCAGTTAGGGAAGTTCCTCATTACTGCACCTGCTGCTCTACAGCTGTTGGACCCACTTGCTGATTGGCGCAGTTTGACTAATGAGAGCAGGGACAGCTGAAGGCTGATAGAGACAATGAGGCGACATTACCCCTCACAGACACCTGGCAGAATCAGCTTAGGAGATGGCTGCTTCCCCTCCTCTGCTGACCCGGGGAATACACTGATGGTGGAGGTGGCTGGACGGGGGAAGTCAGGATCACCATGCCGCCTCCAAAACCGAGAGCCCACCTGTGACGCTCTAAGCCTAGTATAAGCAATGCTCAAACTGCTGGGCATTTTTGTTGTTGTTGTGAAAACACTCCCCATCTGGAGTTTCTGATTCAGTAGAGATGTGTGCAGATGTGGTGGGGGAAGTTTTGTGTCTCAGAATTCCCAGGTGACACTGCTGGTCCAGGAGCCACACTTTGAGCACCACTGATACAGGAAAAAAAAAAAAAGAATATCTACATATCCTGCATTTCCATCTCTCAGCATCTTCAAACTACTCAAAACTGCTCCCAAGTCTTTGTAAAAATAAATAAATTCAGTTTCTACAACTGGCACAGGAGTAGGAAGTCTCCTCGAGTAACATAAATAGTTATTTATTTGGTTCCAGACTAAGAAATAATTTCCCCTGAATTATGAAAGGAAAATATTCAAATTGAAAGCCTTAGAAATTCAGAAGAGCATAAAAATGAAAATGAATGGAAATGCCTCACAGAAGGATAGCAGCTGTTGACATGCTACCTTCTTTTAATTTTTGGCCGGTGAATATGTGTCTGTAGGTCTTTCTACTGGTCTTGTGCAGTTTTCCTAAGTTGGGATCCTTGGGATGTTAAATAGTGTTACGATCAAAGTAACAAAAACAATAAAACCAGAAACAACAGTGGTAACACAGAAGATATATTTTAGAGGCAGATCTGAGATCAAAATCTTTGGAAAATGCTGTGGTAACCAAAATTTAAAAGTTGAATAGGTTTTCAACTGGAGGAGTTAAACTCTGATGGGCACTGTAGGAGGCATCTGGGGTGGGAGTATCTCCCCTGTAGGTTCCTTATGGAATCCCTCCTCTTCTGCCCATCTCCCCCAGCCCTACCCCAAGCTCTTTAAGGGGTGGAGGTTCTTAGCCCTCCTAGGGGAAATGCCTGGAGAGTTGTAAGGAATTCACCCTGGGTATAAAATATGGAGTTTAAAGCTCCCATCACATATCATTCTCTATCGCTGGTGATCCTGGATTTTCCAAAAGGAGCTGCCTTATTTTGTTGAAAATTTAATACATTAAGCAAGAAATGGTCATTTCACCTCAATTATCAGTCTCTAGACAATCAAGAGTCAGGATTCAAAGTCCATGCTTTCCATGGCTGTGACCTGAGCTTGTCTTAAGCTGTCTTTCTCTTCTTAAAAGGACACTAATTCCTTCATGAGGGTCCCACCCTCATGACCTTATGTAAGCCTAATTACTTCCCAAAGGCCCCACTAAAAAGAACCATCACAGAGTGTGGGGGAAGGGGGAGTTAGGGCTTCAACACACGAATCTGGAAGGGCACAAAACATTTAGCCCATAATAGCAGCTTTGCTTCTTGGCAAGCCAACTAACCGCTTGGAGACTGTTTACATTTCTTAAAGAGGGACGGTGATGTTGGCGTGATCTGCAAACCATCTCTATTCTGGCCACTGTGAGATGGGCTGGGTGTGGCCAGTGACACAACTGTTGTTGCCCATCTCCCTGTGTACCACCTCCTCTGCCTGGCTAGCCTCTCCTCCACCTGCTCCCCATTCACCCGCCTAATGTCTACTGGACCTCCAAGACTCAGTGTTGCTTCCTTCGGGCAACCTGACTCTCCGGAAGCTCTTACTACGCTGTGTTGATCCAGGTCTCTGTCTCCCCCACTGGGCTGCGAGTTGCTCTGTGAACACAGAGACCATATGTCCCATCTCACTTTCATTCTTTAGTGCCTAGCAGTCTTCCGGGCACATCACAGGTGCTCAGTAAGTGTTTGGATCAATGAACGTGGTGATGGACACTGCAGAGAAGGAAAGAGATACAGTAGAGGTGTAGCTATAACCACTGGTGAAAAAGAAACGTACCAGCAGAGAATATAAGGAAGCAATTAAAACAGCAATAGGATTGCCCACAAACATTTAAACAAAAATTCCTACCACAATGGCGTAACCAGGCCAAACCAATAGAAGAGCACCTTATCAGGGTGACAAATGCCAAGACCAGTGCTCAAAACCCAGCCAGGTTTCTTGCGAGGGTCTTGTGTTTGCTTGACCATTCCACACGCCCAGGGTGATCCCAGTGGGGCAACTGTGTCTGATAGAAGCAAACTCTCTACCTACAAGTCATGAGGCTGAGAGTGAGCTCAAACAGTTAGAGATCATCTTAATTCACCCACAAAACTTTACGCATGGCCTGTGTTCAGCCAGCCTTTTGATCCCAGACAGAAATCTATTAAAGCCCATCGAGAGAATGAAAAGACAAAATCTGATGAACATTTTTTACCTTGGTGGATATAAAAGTTGGCAGGTTCGATGCCTCTAAGAGTGATCTATTTGCCAGAAGCAGTATTACACTAAACTGGGGAAACCATTCCCTTAAATGCAAGCCGAGTGAGTACTCTGAATCGTGGCTCAAAATTACATGTGTCCAGGGCCTGTTGAAGCTGGAAAGGAGAGAATTAACATTCCTGCTTTAGGAATGTGGAAAAATTCCACATTTTCTCCAAAGGAGTACCTTCTAAGTTTGAGTCGGGGACTAGTTTAAGAATCTGGTGAAAATTATAGAATAATGCGTGTGGTACACGCACAGAGCACTTCGTGTTTCTCAGGGAGCTCATGGAATTCTTAAATGTCCAACTGTGCATTCCAGTCAGGAATTCCTACTCCTAGGAGACGATGTGGTCTAGTGCACAGGTTTTCAACTGCCAATGTGAGGAATCACGTTAGCAGAATCATCTCTGAAACTTTTCGTAATATACGTTTACCCCGTGTGGTCTGATAGCGGATCACTGCAACTTCTCAAGTAGGTAGAACCGAGGTGGGGCTAAGACATGGGTGATTTGAAAAACACCCCAGTGATTCTCTCGCCCCCTCACACCTCACCCCATCATGAACAGGAGTGAATAGCTCAATAGCTCAAGAACTCTATCGAACATAGTACTACACGACCCGCTGTTGATTGAATCCGTGGATGTGGAACCATGGATACGAAGGGCTGACTGTAAACTTATATGCAGATTTTTGACTGTACAGAGGGTTGGCACCCCTAGCTCCCACATTGTTCAAGGGTCAACTGTATATCTAATAGAGAAATATATCTAATAGAGGTAGGCCTGGGTTCAAATCCGAGCTTCTTTCCTCACTAGCCTTCTGACCTCGCTCAAGGAACATTTATTTCCTCTCTTAACTTCTGTTTCTTCATCTGTAAATGGTCATTAGAAAGACGGAGCTGAAGGGCATGGAGTTTATGATGCAACCGTAATTCCCTTTCTTTATTTAAAGGAAACATAAAGGTACAAACTAAGAGTTACATCACGGGGTCTTCTCAAGGAGGAAAATCTCAGACATTGGATGTGCCGCGTTTCATTTTATGCCTACTACAAAGTGTAGTTGATAATGGGAATTCTCTATGTGCTCCTAAGGGTCTTAGGTGTTGGGAAAGAGTTGCATTTCTCAAAGTCTGCTGTAAGGGGATATATTGCTTGTAAAGGCCTCAAGGATTTTTTCACAGGGAAGGTTATGAGCGGGTGAATATTGCCAGTACAGTTGGGAGTATCTCACCACATGGTGACTTTCCCTGGTTTGGCTTCCAAGGGCATTCTGAGTCATCAGAGAAGAGTACACATGTGGGCGATGCTGTGAAAAGTCTTTGTTTTTGATTGGAGTGGAAGGATGGCCTAGTTGGGTGGGTGCTGCTGGGCTCCAAGGTCTGGCATAGCGGGGGGCATCCTACTTGTGCACAGGTCTGGACGTGAGTCTCTTGGGAAGTCGATTTCCAAGACTCTACCATGGGAGTCATTCTTATCTCTATGCAAAGCCCCTATCCGCAAGGTATTAGGTGTTGAACGAATGGTAGTTATCTTGATGTAAGTGGTAGTGGTGGTGCTGGCACTAGTAGACTGCTGGTAGGGGCCAAACATGACTCAGAGGTTTCATCTGGGCAATGCCATTCTCCCTAGAGGCGTGATGGAAACTTGAGGATTCTGAGCTCTGGGAATCCCGAGCCTGTTAAGAGGTGATCCTCCTCTTTCAGGTGAAAGTACACTCGCACTGATGCTGGAACAACCTCACAGCTCATTGGTTCACGTCTAAGCTCTTAAGGACTCAATCTGTTTTACTCACTCTCCCATGGGGCCAAACTCGCCTTTCCCTTTCTTTAAACTTCCTGTATTTGCTCAAAATATTCTTCTCTACCTGGAATATCCTCTTTGCCCCTCCAAATTCAACTCCTCCTCCAAGGTTTAGCACAGAAGTCCTCCCTCCAGGGATCCTTTTATTGTGTCCACTCTGTGCCCATCAGGTACTATTCTTTTCTCTATATTTTCTCATCTCTCTGTCCAGACTGGAAGATATTTGAGGCCAGAGACTGTGTCATCCACTTTGGTTCCTCTTCAGCACCGAGACTACACTGCTGTTTGCTTCTGATCTTTGAGGCGCTTCTGCTGGTTTGCTGGGCGGAAAGACCCACTCCCTGGTGTGGGTGGGTCTTGCCTTTCCACATACCTTTGTCGAGATTTCCAACACCTGTCAGATCCCAAGAACAGGTACTTGTTTTAACACAGCTGCCGGGTAGAGGCCATTGCTTTAGACAAGGTTTCTTTTCTTTCTTTTCTAATGAACTTAATCATTTTTAATATCTTTTCCACAGCAGAATACATTAAATGACCCTAGCTTGGCTGAAAGCCTTCTCTCGAGTGCTTTGGGAGGATTAGAGGAAGCTCTTTTATAGCCTCTTAGCATGACTGTTTGCCTTTTCCTTTCTCTGGGTTAGCAGAGAGCGAGGTTTGATCCTAATTAACAAAGGCGGAGCCCTGAGCCTTGCAGTTTGTGTTCATTGGGAGAGAAGCAGGGGCTGGACTCTCTGGAGAAGGGCAGCTAGTATTTTCAGTGATTTCAGCTTGTGTCTGAACATGGGGGCTGATAGGGACACTGACAAGGCAGCTTTGGGAAAGCACGGCAGACCCCAGAGAAAGAAAGAAAGCATAATGGTCAGGAGAGAGAGCTGTTGTCATCTGAAGGGAGTTGACTCTGGCGGTGGAGACCATCTCCAGCAGCGATGGAGGGAGGATTGGGGCTTACGGTGCAAATTCAAAGTCAGGGACAACATTTTTTTTTTTTTTTTAATTTGCACAAAGAGCATAGAAGATGGCAAAAAATGGGACAGATGAATCAGCGGCGTAATGAGAATGGAAAATAGTACAAAATGAAGTCGTCATCCATGTGGTAGTCAAATTCCTGGCTCATTGCCTTCCAGCAACAGGAGGAATTGTTTCACACTTGGGGAGGGTCAGGGTCATGCGGAAAGAAGGGGCGTTTCAGATAGTCTCTGCTGGATCCTACAGGGATTCCCTTTGTCTTATATACGTCCCCTTGTTATTTCTGCTTTAGGCCTGCGAAGTACTCTCTCCCCAAAGAATGAGGAATGAGAGGGGGCATATTCTTGCTTCTTTCTCTCTGTGGCCCCTAATCGAGTGCTGGCCACGGGGTACCATTTAGAACTTTAGAGGAGGAAGCATCCATCGGAGACAACCTGCCTCGGCTTAGTGTCAGAATTAATTGATTGAGTGGCCGAGGATGATTGAGATTTGCCTGGGACTGGGCGATGGCTATCTCCTTTGAACCATGATTCGCAGACTCCAAATCAAGACGAGAGAGAGGCATGGACGCATATACACTACCAAACGTAAGGTAGATAGCTAGTGGGAAGCAGCCGCATGGCACAGGGATATCGGCTCGGTGCATTGTGACCGCCTGGAGGGGTGGGATAGGGAGGATGGGAGGGAGGGAGACGCAAGAGGGAAGAGATATGGGAACATATGTATATGTATAACTGATTCACTTTGTTATAAAGCAGAAACTAACACACCATTGTAAAGCAATTATACCCCAATAAAGATGTTTAAAAAAAAAAAAAGAAACAGACCCTGTGAGCACATCCTCCGTCTCAGACAGGGATGGCATGCCATTGAGAGACCTCAAAGAAGCCAGCAGAGGGAGGATTTGTCCGAACAGCACAGGGAACTGTATCCTCAAGTTCAGTTTGAGCCTGCGTCTTTCTCAGAACATGGCATTAAAATATTCTGCTCAGCTGCTCTGCGCTCCAGAAATAAATAAATAGCAGCAGTATTTTTAAAGGATCATCGGGCTTCATTAAGTAAAGAGCAGCCTCTCTTTAACATGGTTTTGAGGATTTGCTGTCTAAACAGTGGGCTGGGGTGCTGACATCCTGGCAGAAGTTTTTCAAGTGTGTATTAATAGGCCTGGTGTTTCTGGCGCTGCCCGTCCCTGGCTGGGCATTCTTCAGCCAGTCATTCCACCCGCTCTCGGCTTCACTTTCTCATCTGTATGCACAGTGCGGGTAAAAAAATCTGCTTCCCCGTTTATGGTGAGGATGTGATGCAATGAGTCAACTCCACAGCCACTGCAAAGTGCCTGTCGGTTCTTCCATTCATTAATTCACTGAGAAACGCTGCTGTCAGGGGATGCTTTGGATGGCTACTGTCCTTTGAATCAGCCTTTTGGTTTCTCTACCTTGTTAGGATCTAACAAGAGGTCTAATAATTAAAACCCAGCCAGGCTGAGGTTAAAGCTCTTTGGTTCACTTTCACCCACGTGCCATCATAACTGTCCAACTCTGGCCCAGGGTTAGGAAGGAGGTAGAATTATCTTTGCATGAAGACGAGGAGCAGGGCCTTGGTCAAAGAGCAATTCTTGCAATCGGATAGACTGATTCAAATTCCGGATTGGCTGTTTACTGGCTACATTTAGACAAGCAACTTATTTGCTCACAGCCTTGTTTCCACCCTCTGTAAGGAGGAACAATAAAACCTATCTTAGAAGATTCTTGGGAGACCAAACAAAAGGATGCCTAGATTATGCTTTGTAGCCATCAGTGCATAGTGGTTGCACGCAAGACGGTAGCTCCCTCAGCAGAAACAGGTGCTATCGAGGTGGTGGTCTCAGGGCACCGGCCTGTCTTTTAGTTCTCTCCTTCTCTCCCAGGCTCTCCCCACCTGCACTCCCACCTTCCCAAGACAGCCTTCTTGTATGTCTGCCATCAGAACTCTCTCAGAAGGAACGTGGATGAGTCCCTTGTCCTTGTTCATGGTCTAGACAGGGTGGGCTCCCTCCAGGTGGGGTGTATCTCCCGCCTCTTTTGGCTTTGTGCGACCAAAGACTGTTTTTATGAGAGGAGAACTAAACCCCTGGAGTCCTTAAAAAAGTTAAGGTTGAAGTATATAGAAAAGTACATGTATTGTCAGTATATAGCCTATCACAGTTTTGCAGAATTAACAAATCTATGTCATTAGCACCCAGATAAACAAGTCATTGGCAGCTCCCTAGAAGCCCCCCTCCTCATTATCCCTTTTAGTCACCGACTCCCCAGGGTGACCTCCATAGGCTGCTTATGTACTTTATATAAGTGAAGTCATATATATGTACTCTTCTGTCTGGCTTTTTTCACTGGACGCTACATTTATGAGAACCATCAATGTTGTTGTGTGTAGTTGTAGATTGTTTATTCTCCTTGCTGTGTAACATTCCATCAGGTTGAATATACCACAAATTACCTGTCCATTCCACTGGGGATGGGCATTTGGGTTATTTCCTTTACAGTCCAGTGGCATCCACTTTTTGAGATGGTCATGGAGGCTTTGCTCTAAACACTGGCTCCCTCACCTGCCCAGAAACTCAGGGCAGCCATTCGGTAGAACTTCAGGGCAATGGCAGAAGTGAGACTTTTTACATGAACTTAATTTAGGACCTCAGGTCGCTCCAGTGACAACCCTGGAAGGTAGGTAAGAGTCTCCCAATTGTCCACATGATCAAACCGTGGCTGAGAAGGTTTAGACATTTGCCTGAGGCAGCAGATCTGACAAATGCTAAAACCAGGATTCTAATACAGTTTTTAGTTTCTCTAAAAATTCTACTCCTTTCACAAATCATACCACCTCTTTGCCAGATTTAATGAAAAGCTCATCTTAACTGGGTAGGGGTAGTGGGGGAGCAGTTAAAGGAAAATAGTTTGATTCCAAGACGTCTACAAGAAGTTTGGCCAGGTCACTGCTTCCCTGGGCTGGCCATCCTCTTCTCACTTTTAAGAATGAAGCAGTAGGGCTTCCCTGGTGGCACAGTGGTTGAGAATCCATCTGCCAATGCAGGGGACACAGGTTCGAGCCCTGGTCTGGGAAGATCCCACATGCCGCAGAGCGGTTAAGCCCGTGCGTCACAACTACTGAGCCTGCGCTCTAGAGCCTGTGAGCCACAACTACTGAGCCCACGTGCCAGAACTGCTGAAGCCCGTGTGCCTAGAGCCTGTGCTCCGCAACAAGAGAAGCCACCGCAATGACAGGCCCGCGCACCGCAATGAAGAGTAGCCCCCGCTCACCGCCATCTAGAGAGGGCCTGCGCACAGCAGCGAACACCCAACACAACCAAAAATAAAAAATATATAAAATTAAATTTAAAAAATAGATAACTAACGAGAACCTACTGTATAGATCAGGCAACTCTACTCAGTGCTCTGTGGTGCCCTAAATGGGAAGGAAATCCAAAAAAGAGGGGATATATGTATACGTATAGCTGATTCACTCTGCTGTACAGTAGAAACTAACACAACATTGGTAAAGCAACTATACTCCAATAAAAATTTAAAAAAACAAAAAAGAATAAAGCAGTAGAATTCATTGCTCACAGGGAGAATAGGCCAGTGAGGCTCAAACCAGATTGGAATCTTGACTCCTCCACTCATGAGCTGTGTGACCTTGGGCAAGTTACTTGCCGTCTCTGTGCCTCTGTTTACCCATCCATAAAATGACGGTGATAAAAATTGTTCAGAAAGCTACAGTGAGGATTAAATAGAAAATTAATGTATTGCACTTTGCATAGTGCCGGGCACCAAGCTGATATTTTTTTTGGCGCTTACTGTTATAATAAAATCAAGCCCTTTGTCAGGGCTGACATTCTAAGAGCCGGGTACTGTCATTTCAGCCAGCACTTTGAATCAAAGATCTTCACCAGCTCCTAAATAAACGTTACATGGCTGATACCACCGCTTCTCTTTTTGGAGATGTCTATTAAAATTATGATTCAATTGTCAGAAACAAAATATTCTTAAGATGTCTTCAACCATACCCTCAAATTATATGACAGTGTCTGGCTTTAATACCCCTCTAAACAGTTATACTGCTGACAGGTTTCAGGAGCGGCGTTTGCTCTTCCATTCCTCTCATTAACTTATGTAGCAACATCATAACTCTCTGGAAAGATTAAAAAAAAAAGGATGTAGGCATATTCCATCTGAATTCATTTCATATAGCGTCTGTGTCAGAGCGTTTGCATATGAATGAGATGACTTGACGTTGGATCATTAACATGGGAGCATTGCCGTGACACATTTTAGAGTTCAGGTTAAAGAGTTTGAGGCAAGCCAGGGAAGGAAGGTTAGAGACTCAGCCCATCTGAAATTTTGCTGGAGTCGCTTGACATAGAATCTCCATCCCAATAGGGCTGTGCCTGGAACTGCAGTCCTGTCTCTTGCCTTTAGGATGGCAAGTCCAACATCCCACCCATCCTCTCCATATCCCCAGTGTTCTAGCCCCGTGGATGTGCTTGTTCGTTAGTACCGTTAAGTCTTTGTATACGTAACCTGCTCCCTCTGCTTGATAGGGCCCCTCTCTGCTTGGCAGATCTTAGCGGTTCCATAGAACCATCAATGTCTCCGCGAACCCTTCTCAGTCCCTCCAGGCCAGTTTAATCACTTCTTCTCCGGGCCCAGCAAGCACCAGATCCTCATGTCCAGAATGGGCTGTGTCCCTTGTGGCACGTCTCTTTCATGCTGGACTCTGAGGTTTCAGAAGGCGTGGAGGGGAGCGACCGTCTTCATTCTTCCAACCCCAGGAATCAGTACAGTATAGAGTAGTAGATGCTCGATAAGTGTTTACTACACGGATGAATGTAGAAAACTGGACTAAGACATGGTTGGGCATGTTCTGAGTTTCTCTTTCCAAGGAACCCACGGCGTTTAAACTGCTCCTAAGTGTCAGTAACAGGCTACCAGTAATGCTTCAACAGAAGATGTCAGCTTCGGTGGACAAGACTTGGGCTCAGAGCAGGCCCTGGGGTTCCATCTGAACTGTGTCCCCCTCACATCACAGGCATTGGAAATGGGCTGAGCATGTCCTCACAGCCACCTGGCTGCCTGCGGCTTGTTGGCTGATCTCATAATGGAACATACTGATTTGGAGGCAATTAGCCTATGCTGAGCTGTGGCTCCCAATAATGTCTCCTGAATTGGGACGACACGGGTCTCAGTAGCTGAAGCCTGGGGATGACATGGTACTGGCTGAAGGCACACCAGACAGGGACGGTGATCCACATCGTCAGCTTCCAAGGAACCTATCATGACCTTGTAGTGACCCTACACACATTCGCTGCAGTGGCAAGAGGTGGCTGGGGGACAGACTGTCAAGTCGGACTGCCTAGGTTCCGTCCCGGCTCGACCGTCTATCGGCTGTGTGACCTTACACAAGTTCCTCTACCTTTCTGAAAGTCAGTTTTCTCATCTGTAAAATGGGCACAATAAGAGCTATGGCAGAGGGCTGTTATGTGCTCCCTCATAATAGAATGACCTTTATATGTGTCATAGAGTCTATGACAGAAAACTTGACTCCATAGAATCAATATAATTTTACATAATTAGTTTAATATATAAAAATTGTATATAAAATATGTAATTAATATAATATTAATATAAATAACTCACACACAAAATTCCATTTGATTCTCACCAAAGGCCTGTGAAGTTATTGTTACCCTTATTCAGAAAATGTAAAAATCCCTGTAGTTTAAAATAGGAATGTAAAGTCAAAGCTCATCAGATCTTATAGTCTGTGATTCAGTGTCATGGCCAAGGCCATAGAGCTCTTGCCTGTCATGTCTTGAATACTTCCAGGCAGCCCCCTCCACCTGGTCCATGAGGGTGGGTGGCAGGCAGTTGCCCAAGGCCCTGCCCCCTTTCTGCCATCCCCACCCCTATTCTCATCCCTCACCCCACTGATTCTAGGCCTGCCCTAGCTCCCTCAACCCTGAACCTGTTTCCAGCCCTAGGCACTTTTTGTCTGAACTGTGGCTTTTCCTAGACTTACTGATTTGTTCTCTCACCTCTGACTCTTTGTCTTATGCCTTATGCATCTTCCTTAAGGAAACTCTCTCTCTTCCAACCCACAGCCTTTTGGGAAGGCAAAAGTCATGGGCTCTGAATCCCAACAGGCCTGACTTTGAATTCTGGATCTTCCCTTTCCTGATGTCCCCACTAGTCATATATACAACAGACAGCATCTCCATCTGCCCAGATGAGAAATCTGTTCACTCTACAGGGACTTATCAAACACCTACTATGTGCCAGGTCCTCTCACCTGCCTGGGAAGAGAGCTTGAGCGAAAACAGACAAAAATCCCTACACTCCTGCAGTTTACATTTTAGTGGTGAAGGGAAAGGGGTAATACACAAGATAGGTGAGTGAATTAAGTAGTATGGTAGAAGTGATAAACATTACAAGGAAAATGTTGAAAAGCCCACTAAAGGGAGAGATGGTGCTCTGCACTGGCCCTGGGCCCACCCATAGTAAGTGCTCAGTAAACGGCAGCCATGACGATACAGGGCGAGGGGAAGAGGGAAGCAGCTAGTGAAAGCTCCTCCGACCTCTTCTGGAGTGTGTAACCCCTGCCTTTCTCTCCTGCTGCTGCATGATACAGAAGGACCCACACTGCCTCATGTGCCGGTTCCAGTCTTCTGTGCTTGGACCTTGCCCGTCCTGTGCCTTTCCAGCTACTCACCGTTACACTGAAGGTTTGGAGTTCCTTGCCCGTGATCTGACCTGATAATTTACACTCCCAATAGACAAAGGTCATTTTTGGCTCGCCAGCATCCGAATACCCATTCTAATGTAGAGGGACCCTGAGGCAGTTGGGTGGCAGGCAGAGCTTTGCTTTCTACTTTGGGAACCCCAAGGAGGCAGGCGGTTCTCTCCACTTGACAGTCAGTCGGTAGCTTGACTCTTAGGAAGTGGCCTGAGCAGGGTCACCCAGAGGCTCCAGTGTGGGATGTTGCATCTGGGATGAGTGACAAAGAGCAAGGTGACAGTTTAGGACCAATTTCAGGGTCCTTGGTGCCTGGTGGCCGGTGTGCCAGTATCCAGTGTTGGTGGGTCAGTAGTGTTTGTGGTAGACCAGAGACCTTCCCACCAGACTCTGGGACGTGGTTGGTCTGTGGTTTCTGTGGACCAGCCTACCTCATCCCTGCCCACTGTTTCAGCCCTCTCTCCAGCCTTCCCAACAACTGTGAGCTGATTCGTATCTTGCAGTAAATTCCTTCTTTGTTGGCATTACCAAAGTTGACTTCTATCACATTCAGACAGTCACCCTGATGAGTTCATGCCCTTCTGCCCATGGTAGTTGCTTCCCACTTTGGTTGCATACTTGGGGAACTTTTCATTATCCTAGCACTCAGGCCATCTCTGAGGGTGCTACCAGGAGGCTGCGTTCACTACAGATTTTCAGGTGATTTCATGGTGTGACCATGTTTGAGAGCAAGTTCTCTACCTAGCCACACACTTGTGTTTCATTGCTAGAACGTGCATTGCCATCTAGACCAAGCTCAGATCGACTTCTAGGAAGCCACCTCTGCCCCTTCCCCTCTCCCTGGGTTGGGCTAAGCCAGTGGTTCTCACTCTCGACTCTACATTGGTACAACCTGAAGAGTTAAAAAAATCCTGCAGCCTGGATTTTTTAATCCTTAGAAATTCTGATTCAAATGCTCTAGGATGTAGCTTGGGATTCTCCTTCTTTTTTTTTTTTTAACATCTTTATTGGACTGTAATTGCTTTACAATGTTGTGTTAGTTTCTGTTGTATGACAAAGTGAATCAGCTATACATATACATATATCCCCATATCCCCTCCCTCTTGCGCCTCCCTCCCACCCTCTCTATCCCACCCCTCTAGGTGGTCACAAAGCACCGAGCTAATCTCCCCGTGCGATGTAGCAGCTTCCCACTAGCTGTTATACATTTGGTAGTGTATATATGCCAATGCTATGCTCTCACTTCGTCCCAGCTTACACTTCTCCCTCCCTATGTCCTCAAGTCCATTCTCTGCGTCTGCATCGTTATTCCTGTCCTACCCCAGGTTCATCAGAACCGTTTTTTTTTTTAAGATTCCATATATATGTCACATATATTTGTTAGCATATGGTATTTGTTTTTCTCTTTCTGACTTATTTCACTCTGTATGACAGACTCTAGGTCCATACACCTCACTATAAATAACTCAATTTCGTTTCTTTTTATAGCTAAGTAATATTCCATGTATATATACACCACATCTTCTTTATCCATTCATCTGTCGACGGACACTAAGGTTGCTTCCATGTCCTGGCTATTGTAAATAGTGCTGCAGTGAACATTGTGGTACATGACTCTTTTTGAATTATGGTTTTCTCAGGGTATATGCTGAGCAGTGGGACTGCTGGATCATTTGGTAGTTCTATTTGTAGTTTTTTAAGGAACCTCCATACTGTTCTCCATAGTGGCTGTATCAATTTACATTCCCACCAGCAGTGCAGGAGAGTTCCCTTTTCTCCACACCCTCTCCAGCATTTGTTGTTTGTAGATTTTTTGATGATGGCCATTCTGACCAGTGTGAGGTGATACCTCATTGTGGTTTTGATTTGCGTTTCTCTAATGATTAGTGATGTTGAGCAACCTTTCATGTGTTTGTTGGCATTCTGTATATCTTCTTTGGAGAAATGTCTGTTTAGGTTTTCTGCCCATTTTTGGATGAGGTTGTTTGTTTTTTTGATATTGAGCTGCATGAGCTGCCTGTATATTTTGGAGATTATTCCTTTGTCTGTTGCTTCATTTGCAAATATTTTCTCCCATTCTGAGGGTTGTCTTTTCGTCTTGTTTATGGTTTCCTTTGCTAGGCAAAAGCTTTGAAGTTTCATTAGGTCCCATTTGTTTATTTTTGTTTTTATTTCAATTTCTCTAGGAGATGGGTCAAAAAGGATCTTGCTGTGATTTATGTCATAGAGGGTTCTGCCTGTGTTTTCCTCTAAGAGTTTTATAGTGTCTGGCCTTACATTTAGGTCTTTAATCCATTTTGAGTTTATTTTTGTATATGGTGTTAGGGAGTGTTCTAATTTCATTCTTTTACAGGTAGCTGTCCAGTTTTCCCAGCACTACTTATTGAAGAGGCTGTCTTTTCTCCATTATATATTCTTGCCTCCTTTATCAAAGATAAGGTGACCATATGTGTGTGGGTATATCTCTGGGCTTTCTATCCTGTTCCATTGATCTGTATTTCTGTTTTTGTGCCAGTACCATACCATCTTGATTACTGTAGCTTTGTAGTATAGTCTGAAGTCCGGGAGCCTGATTTCTTTAGCTCCGTTTTTCTGTCTCAAAATTGCTCTGGTTATTTGGGGTCTTTTGTGTTTCCATACACATTGTGAAATTTTTTGTTCTAGTTCCATGAAAAATGCCATTGGTAGTTTGATAGGGATTGTGTTGAATCTGTGGGTTGCTTTGGGTAATATATTCATTTTCACAATGTTGATTCTTCCAGTCCAAGAACATGGTGTATTTCTCCATCTGTTTGTATCGTCTTTAATTTCTTTCATCAGTGTATTGTTTTCTGCATACAGGTCTTTTGTCTCCTTAGCTGGGTTTATTCCTAGGTAGTTTATTCTTTTTGTTGCAATGGTAAATGGGAGTGTTTCCTTAATTTCTCTTTCAGATTTTTCATCATTAGTGTATAGGCATGCAAGAGATTTCTGTGCATTAGTTTTGTATCCTGCCACTTTACCAAATTCATTGATTAGCTCTAGTAGTTTTCTGGTAGCATCTTTAGGATTCTCTATTTATAGTACCATGTCATCTGAAAACAGTGACAGTTTTACTTCTTCTTTTCCTATTTGGATTCCTTTTATTGCTTTTTCTACCCTGATTGTCATGGCTAAAACTTCCAAAACTATGTTGAATAATAGTAGTGAGAGTGGGCAACCTTGTCTTGTTCCTAATCTTCGAGGAAATGGTTTCAGTTTTTCACCATTGAGAACAATGTTGGCTGTAGGTTTGTCGTATGTGGACTTTATTATGTTGAGGTAGGTTCCCTCTCTGCCTACTTTCTCTAGAGTTTTTATCATAAGCGGGTGTTGAATTTTGTCAAAAGCTTTTTCTGCATCTATTGAGATGATCATATGGTTTTTATCTTTCAATTTGTTAATATGGTGTATCACATTGATTGATTTGCATATATTGAAGAATCCTTGCATTCCTGGGATAAACCCCACTTGATCATGGTGTATGATCCTTTTAATGTGCTGTTAGATTCTGTTTGCTAGTCTTTTGTTGAGGATTTTTGCATCTGTGTTCATCAGTGATATTGGCCTGTAGTTTTCTTTCTTTGTGACATCTTTGTCTGGTTTTGGTATCAGAGTGATGGTGGCCTCCCAGAATGAGTTTGGGAGTTTTCCTTCCTCTGCTATATTTTGGAAGAGTTTGCAAAGGGTAGGTGTTAGCTCGTCTCTAAATGTGTGATAGAATTCACCTGTGAAGCTATCTGGTCCTGGGATTTTGTTTGTTGGAAGATTTTTAATCACAGTTTCAACTGTAGTGCTTGTGATTGGTTTGTTCATATTTTCTACTTCTTCCTGGTTCAGTCTTGGCTGTGCTTTTCTAAGAATTTGTACATTTTTTCCAGATTGTCCATTTTATTGGCATATAGCTGCTTGTAATCTCTCATGATCCTTTGTATTTCTGCAGTGTCAGTTGTTACTTCTCCTTTTTCATTTATAATTCTGTTGATTTGAGTCTTCTCCATTTTTTTCCTGATGAGTCTGGCTAATGGGTTATCAGTTTTGTTTATCTCCTCAAAGAATCAGCTTTTAGTTTTATTGATCTTAACTATCATTTCCTTCATTTCTTTGTCATTTATTTCTGATCTATCTTTATGATTTCTTGCCTTCTGCTAACTTTGCGGGGGGGTTCTTCTTTCTCTAATTCCTTTAGGTGTAAGGTTAGGTTGTTTATTTGAGATGTATCTTGTTTCTTGAGGTAGGATTGTATTGCCCTAAACTTCCCCTCTAGAACTGCTTTTGCTGTATCCCATAGGTTTTGGGTTGTCGTGTGTTCATTGTCATTTGTTTCTAGGTATTTTTTGAGTTCCTCTTTGATTTCTTCAGTGATCTCTTGGTTGTTTAGTAGTGTATTGTTTAGCTTCCATGGGTTTGTATTTTTTACAGTTTTTCTCCTGTAATTGATACCTAGTCTCATAGCGCTGTGGTTGGAAAAGTTACTTGATATGATATCAATTTTCTTAAATTTACCAAGGCTTGATTTGTGACCCAAGGTATGATCTATACTGGAGAATGTTCCATGAGCACTTGAGAAGAAAGTGTATTCTGTTGTTTTTGGATGGAATGTCCTACAAATATCAGTTAAGTCCATCTTGTCTAATGCGTCATTTAAAGCTTGTGTTTTCTTATTTATTTTCATTTAGGATGATCTGTCCATTGGTGAAAGTGGAGTGTTAAAGTCCCCTATTATTGTTGGGTTACTGTCGATTTTCCATTTTATGGCTGTTAACATTTGCCTTATGTATTGAGGTGCTCCTATGTTGGGTGCGTAAATATTTACAGTTGTTATACCTTCTTCTGATTGATCCCTTTATCATTATGTAGTTTCCTTCTTTCTCTCGTAATAGTCTTTATTTTAAAGTCTATTTTGTCTGATATATGAGAATTGCTACTCCAAGTTTCTTTAGATTGCCATTCGCGTGGAATAACTTTTTCCATACTCTCACTTTCAGTCTGTATGTGTCCCTAGGTCTGAAGTGGGTCTCTTCTAGATAGCATATATACGAGTCTTGTTCTGTATCCATTCAGCCAGTCTGTGTCTTTTGGTTGGAGCATTTAATCCATTTACGTTTAAGGTAATTATCGATATGTATATTCCTACTACCATTTTCTTAATTGTTTTGGGTTTGTTTTTGTAGGTCTTTTCCTTCTCTTGTATTTCCTTCCTGGACAAGTTCCTTTAGCATTTGTTGTAAAGCTGGTTTGGTGGTGCTGAATTCTCTTAACTTTTGCTTGTCTGTAAAGGTTTTAATTTTTCTGTAGAATCTGAATGAGATCCTTACTGGGTAGAGTAATCTTGGTTGTAGATTTTTCCCTTTCATCACTTTAAATATGTCCTGCCACTCACTCTGGCTTGCAGAGTTTCTGCTGAAAGATCCACTCTTAACCTTATAGGGATTCCCTTGTGTGTTATTTGTTGCTTTTCTCTTGCTGCTTTTAATATTTTTTGTTTGTATTTAAGTTTTGATATTTTGATTAATATGTGTCTTGGCATGTTTCTCCTTGGATTTATCCTGTATGGGATTCTCTGCTCTTCCTGGACTTGATTGACTATTTCCTTTCCCATGTTAGGGAAGTTTTCAACTGTAATCTCTTCAAATATTTTCTCAGACCCTTTCTTTTCCTCTTCTTTTTATGGGACCCCTATAGTTCGAATGTTGGTGCATTTAATGTGGTCCCAGAGGTCTGTGAGACTGTCCTCAGTTCTTTTTATTCTTTTTTCTTTATTCTGCTCTGCAGCAGTTATTTCCACTATTTCATCTTCCAGGTCACTTATCCCTTCTTCTGCCTTAGTTATTCTGCTCTTGATTTCTTCTAGAGAATTTTTAATTTCGTTTATTGTGTTGTTCATCATTCTTTGTTTGCTCTTTAGTTCTTCTAGTTCCTTGTTAAAATTTTCTTGTATTTTCTCCATTCTATTTCCAAGATTTTGGATCATCTTTACTATCATTACTCTGAATTCTTTTTCGAGTAGATTGCCTGTTTCCTCTTCATTTGTTTGGTCTGGTGCGTTTTTACCTTGCTCCTTCATCTGCTGTGTATTTCTCTGTCTGCTCATTTTATTTAACTTACTGTGTATGGGGTCTCCTTTTCACAGGCTGCAGGTTCATAGTTACCATTGATTTTGGTGTTGTCTGCCCCCAGTGGGTGATGTTGGTTCAGTGGCTTGTGTAGGCTTCCTGGTAGAGGGGACTGGTGCCTGTGTTCTGGTGTGTGGAACTGGATCTTGTCTTTTTGGTGGGCAGGGCCACAACCAGTGGTGTGTTTTGGGGTGTCTGTGAAATTAGTATGATTTTAGGCAGCCTCCCTGCTAATGGGTGGGGTTGTGTTCCTGTCTTGCTAGTTGTTTGACATGGGGCATCCAGCACTGGAGCTTGCTGGCCGTGTGGTAGAGCTGGGTCTTAGTGTTGAGACAGAGATCTCTGGGAGAGCGCTCGCCGATTGATATTAATTGGGGACGGGAGGTCTCTGGTGGTCCACTGTCTTGGGCTCGGTGTTCCCACATCAGAGGCTCAGGCCTGACACCTGGCCAGAGCACCCAGACCCTGTCAGCCACACGGCTCAGAAGAAAAGGAATAAAATAGAGTAGAGTAGAACAGAATAGAATAAACAAATACAAAGAAGAAAGCAACCAAACCAATACATCAATCAATGATAACAAGCACTAAAAACTAAACTAAGATAAACATAAAAATCAGGAACATATCACTAGTCGACAGCAAACCCCAAGTCTACGGTTGCTCCCAAAGTCCACCGCCTCAATTTTGGGAACATTTGTTGTCTATTCAGGTATTCCACACGTGCAGGGTGCATCAAGCTGATTATGGGGATTTAATCTGCTGCTCCTCAGGCTGCTGGGCGAGATTTCCCTTTCTCTTCTTTGTTCACACTGCTCCTGGGTTTCAGCTTTGGTTTTTGCCCTGCCTCTGTGTGTAGGTCACCCTCAGGCATGTGTTCCTGCCCAGACAGGAGGGGGTTAAAGCAACAGCTGATTAGGGCTCTCCTGCTCTCTCAGGCCAGGGGGAGGGAAGGGTATGGTAGTCACAATTGGAAGGCGGGGTGAGCCTGTGCTGCATGGCTGGCATGGCGTTGCAACAGCCTGAGGCGCCATGTGTTCTCCCAGGGAAGTTGTCCCTCAGTCACGGGACCCTGGCAGTGGCGGGCAGCACAGGCTCCCGGGAGGGGAGGTGTGGATAGTGACCTGTGCTTGCACACAGGCTTCTTGGTGGCTGCAGCAGCAGCGTTAGTGTTTCATGCCCATCTCTGGTGTCCGAGCTGATAGCCGTGGCTTGCGCCAATCTCTGGAGCTCATTTAGGCGGTGCTCTGCATCCCCTCTCCTCGCACACCCCGAAACAGTGGCCTCTTGCCTCTTCGTCAAGTCCAGGCTTTTTCCTGGACTCCCTCCCGGCTAGCTGTGGCGCACTAGCCCCCTTCAGGCTGTGTTCACGCAGCCAACCCCGGTCCTCTCCCTGGATCTGACCTCCGAAGCCCGAGCCTCAGCTCCCAGCCCCCGCCCGCCCCGGCAGGTGAGCAGACAAGCCTCTCGGGCCAGTGAGTGCTGGTCAGCACCTATCCTCTGTGCGGGAATCTCTCCGCTTTGCCCTTCGCACCCCTGTTGCTGTGCTCTCCTTCGTGGCTCCAAAGCTTCCCCCCTCCGTCCCCCTGTCTCCACCGGTGAAGGGGCTTCCTTGTGTGTGGAAACCTCTCCTCCTTCACAGCTCCCTCCCACTGGTGCAGGTCCCATCCCTATTCTTCTGTCTCTATTTTTTCTTTTTTTCTTTTGCCTTACCCAGGTACATGGGTATTTGCTTGCCTTTTAGGAAGCCTGAGGTCTTCTGCCAGTGTTCTGTAGGGGTTCCTTGGGCTTCTTTTACTGTCTGTGAAATGTCCCATGCAGCTCAGATGATGTTCAAAGATGTTGAGATTCTTTGACTAGACATGCTGATTAACAATGACTGTTTCTTTAGGTGGTACGTGGGAGTGATTTGCAAGCAGGCCTCCATGAATTTGGGAAGAGAGGGAAGAATAGGTTGCCTTTGGAAAAGCAAATTAGTAAATGCTGCACAGAATCGGTGAAGTTGGCCACCTGAGAGTAGTTGGCACAACTGTTCTTCATGTGTCCGTGAAGGAACTTCTGCTTCTCCTTCCGCAGAAGGGTCAGCCCTGAAACAAGCACTTCTGCTGTTCTCCTCATCCCTTTCCCAGGGAAAGAGGGGCTAACCATCAGGTTGCTGAGATGATGAGGGGCTCCATCCATTTCTAGGGGGGCTCCTCCCATCCTCCTGCTTCTCCAGCTGTGACTGGGGGAAAAGCTGATATCTGGGTGGGAGGTGGGCAACCCACCACCTTCTGCATTCCCACCTGTGCCATTGACAAAACTGGTCCTGTGTTCTGATCCCCAGATGGTTCTTTGTGACTGTCCCTGATTGGCTAGAACTTTTTAGTTCTCGAAGAAATGAACCAAGTGTGTCCGTGAAGGCACAATTACAGAGTTTGGGAAAACCTCAACCTCCTTTGAAGTGACCTGGGGGTTATCACCTGTGGGCAGGACTGAGGTACATGAAGACCAGTGTGTTGTGGGTGCCTCGCTGGGAAAGACAGTGCCCACAGCAGAATACGGGTACTTCCATAGGGAGCAGGGAAGAGTACAGTTCAGTGAGGCAGTGCCCAATTGTATTTGTTTCCTGTGGCTACTATAACAAATCACTACACATTTAGTGGCTGAAACAACACACCTGTATTCTCTCAGAATTCAGAAAATCGCAGGTCCCAAATGAGTTTCACTGAGCTGAAATCAAAGTGTCAGCAGGGCCACACTCCCTTTGGAGGCTTCAGGAGAGCCTTATCTTTTTCAAGCTTCTGGAGCTCTGTTCCTTGCATTCCTTGGCTTTTGGCCCCTTCTGCCAGCATCTTCAAGCCAGCGGCGAAGCATCTTGCTTCAGTCGTTACATCACCTTTATCTTCTGCTCTGCCGTCAAATCTCCTCTGACTTCCCCTTATGAGGACCTTGTGATTACATTTAGGGCCCACGTGGATAATCCAAGACACTCTCCCTGTATGGCGAGCTTTAATTTAATCACACCGGCACCCCTCCCCCTCCCCCGCCTGTGGCATTTAAGGTAACACAAGGTTCTAGGGATAAGGACCTGGATGTGTTTGGGGGCTGCTCCTCAGTTTATCACATCAGCCAAGCAGCCTGAGCTGGAGTCTGAGGAGCTCTGACCCACGAGTGTACTTGGTCCTCTGAGTTGACCTTCACCTACTGTGGACCCTGAGCTTGGCCCCTGCTCTGATTTGAGGCTTAGCAGGGCACCTTTTACCCTGGGACAGGATAATGTGTGGATGATAGGGACAGAACAGACCGGTCTTGCAGAGGAAAGCATCGGCTTATGTGGCATTTGTGCTTCTGGAGGGTTATGAATAGATTGGCCCTTCGTCTGTCAGCTTCTCGGAGCCTAAAAGGTGGGAGTTTGGCCCAGTGAGATGGGCCTGTCCTTCAAGATGCTGTCAAAACCCGAGGGCCGAGGACCTGAAACAGCACTTGGTTGGATTCCCCAAAGGAAGGACCACCTAGGCTGGCTGGAGACACCTTGCCCTGACCACGTATTTTCGTGGAAATACCATTTATTCTACTGATATTTGAAAAAGTGATGTGAGCAGGTCATGCCTTTTATTTTTTACAGCTTTTTTATACAGCTCTCACCCATGAGGCTGGTGAACTACTGGCCTCCCCGATTCCAGCCTTGACCTGCAGCCTCTCCTTCGATCCTCTGAGCAGCGGGGCTCCGGTCTGCTGTGTGTGCCTGGCTCAAGGTTATGGGGACTTGAGCCCAGCTGGCAGCCCAGGAGCCACCTTGCCCCTCACAGATGCTTCAGCTCTGTGACATTGGAGGTATCTGGTCATTGATTGGATTCTTTCGAGACCACACAGAAGGTCTTAACTTGCTCACCAAGAGGTTCAGACACTCAGCCTGTGGACAGAAAGTGCTTACGGCAAAACGCAAGCTGATGTGTTTTCAAGGCTTCCCCTGAGCAGCGTCCTAGGGGAGTCAGGCCTGATGCCTCTTTTATAGATGTTCACTAGATGAGGAAAGTCACCACACTTTACTTTTAGTTCTTCTGTTTCAAATGGAAAATATTTGAGAATCCATTTGTTCTGCCAGTGTGAGCTAACATCTCCTTCCTGAGGCTGTCTTGCAAGAATCCCTCTGAAATCCTAGCAGCCTCAGTTCTTACCTGCCCAAGTGATGAGACCGTTTCCCCAGCAAGGGTCTTTCCCCGGAAATAGGAGCTTCCCTGGCAGTACAGGCTGGACCCGGAATGTCAGAATCCCGGGCGTGGCCAAGTTAAACAGAGATGCCGTGTGCCCCTGCCCCTGGGCAGGTAATGGGATACACAGGAACTGGTGTCCATGTTTCTGTTGGGACTTCAGGCAGGAAGGCATCTATTTTGCTCTCTGGAGTTCAAAGCATCTCTTTCACCACCACGGGTTGCAGGCAAAAGCTAAGCTCACAGAAAGGACAGAGTTTAAGGTAGAGAGGCAGGTTACATAGGTGAGGTTGGCTTTTAAACTCACATTATCACAGAACCCGATCTGAGGTGATACTTGGGTTCTAGAATCTCTAACAACTCAGCAAGGAGCAGTCTATCACATTCCTCATTCTCCAGGAAGGAGACAGAGCCTCATGGTGTTGCAGTAACTTGGCCACAGCTACTGTGTGGGTTTCCAGGACCCAGAGAGTCTGCTTGAGCAATGTCCTCTCCCTCTGCCCTGCCACAGTGCTGCCACTCTGCTTTTCACAACATTATCCCGTGTATCTCGGTGATTTACACCAAGGGTTTTAGAGCAGGATGTGAGGTTTCCACCCTGACCCGACCGTGTGGCACCAGGGAGAAGAGAGGCCCAGCGTGGGCAGTGACCACTCACTCAGCTCCATTTCTCATGGGGTCTCCTGCTTCTTGGGGAAAAACAACCAGAAGCTGAGATGAGAGACCATAACAGGCCCTGCATGATTTTTTTTTTTTTTTTTTTTTTTTTTTTTTTTGCGGTACGCAGGCCTCTCACTGCTGTGGCCTCTCCCGCTGTGGAGCACAGGCTCTGGACGCGCAGGCTCAGCAGCCATGGCTCACGGGCCCAGCCGCTCCGCGGCATGTGGGATCTTCCCGGACCGGGGCACGAACCCGCGTCCCCTGCATCGGCAGGCGGACTCTCAACCACTGCGCCACCAGGGAAGCCCCCTGCATGATTTTTGTAAGAGTAAGTTGTACAGGGCAGAGGCTCTCCAAGGATGGTCCCTGAACCAGCAGCATCTGGGACCTTGTTAAAATGCAAATTCTCAAGCTCTACCCAGAGTTACTGAATGGGAAACTCTGAGCCTGGGGCCCAGCGATCTATATTTCAACAAGCCCTGGAGATGGTTCTGATTCATGCTAAACAGGTCTCCTTCCAGAGCCTGTGCTCTGTCATTCTGAGCAAACCCTTTGCCCACTGTCTGCACAGACTAAACAGTAACTTCTAGGTGCTGTGCAAGAGGGGACCTGGGCCGGGTGGAGCCTCCAGATTCCTAGAGGGCTGAGAACCCTGTGAGCAACCCCGGGGGTCGGGCATTCTTCCTGGATGAGACGCACTTTTGCCTGGGAGTGCGATGCGTTCCAAGAGGCAAATCCAGCGAGCTCTGTGTTCCTGGCTCCGCTGGGTGCCCCCCAGCAGCGCCTCCCCCTCCCGGAAGCTTTCTGACTTGTGAACACTCGTACAGACCTGCGTGCATGTGATTCTGATCATTAGCACCTTGTAGTTGGGATCCTCGCCTTGTAAATCTCTTTGTTCTCTCACAGTTCAGGGGGAGGGAGGGGCAGGAAGCCTGGAGGAGCTCTCCTTTCAGCCCGTTCCTCTGCTCCAAGTAGAACAAAGCCGGCGTGTGGGGAAGGCGCTTTGATCCCAGACAATGAGAGCGGCTGGATTAAGTGTTTGGAGATACGGGACAGCTCTAGCACAAAACAGATCAGTTACTTTTCTTTTTCTTTTCTTTTTTATTCTGTTTTTTTAAAGACCTAATTCATGTCCTGGAAATAAAAAAGTAAAATCTTTTGAAGGATGCTTTTACCATAGCTCTACTAAGTCACACAGGCTTTAACCTGAAACGTCTGTGTGATGAGTATCCAGACGCGGAGGCTCTGCCCCTGGGCTGGGGGCTGCCCTGATGTGCTGGGGTAACAGGGCCTTCCCAAGGGTTCTGCCCTGCCCTCCCCTCAGGCCATTGAGTGACAGCTGGGACTGGAAAATGCTAGAGCTGGGAGGAACCTTGGGAAAATCTGCTCCTGTATTCAACACAGTTGCGAGACATAGGAAACTCTGAGTTCAAACATAAACATAATAAAATAAACATGCCTGCGTAGAACACCGCCTCTGTGCCAAGCACTAAGTGTGTTATATATGTCATCAACTCACTGAACCTCCACCACAGCCGCGGGGGCCTCCGTTTTCTCAGATAGTTTATGGCAGTTTTAATAACACTTGTGAGATGAGTGTTATTGTTGTCCCCATATTTCAGATGAGAAAAACTGTGGCCCAGGGCGGCTGGTAACTTACCCAAATTCACCCAGCTGGTTAAGTGGCAGAACCAGGATGCAAACCCCGGCAGCCTGGCTTCAGGGCCCACGCTCTTCACTCTAGGATAAGGTCCTCTGGGTAATGAATTCCAGGCTATCTGAGGAAGTGATGGAGTGTTGCAGGGAAAACCCCACTGGCCCTGAGAGCTCTGAAAACGGCATCCACAGTTACCATTGCTGTGGCTACTGACACACACACGCTCAGCACAGCGTGGTCCGGGCTGCAGGGGTGGACGGAGTGTCATGGGAAAGCGGAAGAGGAAACCAGGAGCTCAGAGCCGCCAGGTGGCCAGGAAGAGGACGACCTTTAGACACAGAAGAGGCAATACCTGAGCTCAGTCTCTTGCTCTCCAACCACGTTGAGTAGAGAAAGCCGAGAGGACGTCAGTCAGGGCAAACAACGTGCGCAAAGGATTGGAATTAGACTAGAGAAACACAAATTAGAGTGATTTAAGGAGGCTTTTGCTTGCCAGGGTTTCAGCTCATGGCTCTCAGTACCCCCTTCATCCTTACAGAATACCCAAGGTTTCAGCTGTATCAAAATGATGGAGTTAGAGTTAGGAATGATCAGAGCTGGAAGAGACCTCCGCATATGCATTGGGTTAATGAATAAACATATCCAAATAGCAGAAGCCAGTGACGATGGTTTGACCATTTTTGCCCTCATGCCCTCCACAGCCCTGTAACCCGGGGCAGCCTGAACTTGTAGTTATTCCCTGAATGTCCCTCGGTCACCCACAGCCCTGGTCTCGCATCCTCTTAACTTGTGCTAATTACCCCTCCAGGTATGCCCTCTCCCATTCTTGATGCCCAGGTCTCACCCACAATCGAAGCCCAGTTTAGATGCCATTTCCTCCAGGAAGCCTTCCGTGCTTCTACTAGCTGGCAATAATTCCTTCCTCCTTCCAATTCCCTTGTGGCAGTGATGGCTTCCAGATGGAGAGAGAAAAGACCTCTAATACTACTCTCAAGTTGACAGTTCAACACTGTTTGGTATAATACATTCCTCAGTGTCCGATGAGGCAAGACTCAGAATAAGGTCCTAAGACCACTAACAAGGGCTTGGATTCAACTGCACTCTTGAATTCCAAAGGCCTGACATGCCTATGATTGTTTCTTCCTCGGTGCCAAATCAGCTCTGTTATCCACTGCTATTTTAATGAAACCTCCTGGTACCGGCTCAGGAAGGGTATTTTTATTAGGTACAGTTGAGCAGATTCTCATGTTGAAAGCATTTGGTGTAAAACAGCGCATCCAGTTCTCAGATATCCTTCTAAATATTTCCTTTGAAATCGGAAAATTACCAAAGAACTTGTGATAAGAAGATGAAAAAAGGAATTAAAAAGCAAGGATGATGTACTTGTCTGCCCCACCACATTCCTGCATGGGTGAGGCTTTGGGAATTTGAAGATCAATGCAATTAGAGGATTAGATGGGGCAGGACCTGGCTCTGCCCCAGAAAGGCTCAGGAAGATGGTCAGTTTTCTGGTCTTTGGTTTCCCCCTCTCCTCTAAACTTCCCTTTAGGAGATGGAGTCATTACAGAGAAGATGACAGGCCTGACTCTCGTATAGTCTAGTTAATTCTATTAATTTATGATGCCCCTGGCATTATGGTACCTAAGTCTCAGCCTCAGGGAGAACATTGTGGTCAATGTTTATAGAAATCAACCCTCTCCTCCTCCACTGAAAATCTCTTCCCCAATCATTCTCGTCCCCTAACTCTGAATACAGTGTAACAGAGACTTAAAGCTAGGGCTCTGGAATCACCACCTGAATTCAAATACCGGCTTTACCACTTTATAGTGGGGCGACCTTGGGCAAGTTACTTTACCCGCATCACTCCATTGCCTTATCACTAAAATGAGGGTAAGCAGTAGTACTCATCTCCTAGGGTTCTTATAAGGAGAAGGAGACAATTCACTTAATACATTTAACCATACCTGCCATATAGTAAACACTCAATAAGTGTTGGCTATTATTAATATTACCATAAAGACCCATCTGTCTTGACAGGTGAAGAGTGAGGAGGATGAAGGTTCAAAAATTTTCCTTAGAGTCCTTCCACAGTAACAACAATCACCGTGTGTGTGTGTGTGTGTGTGTGCCTGTGCACGTGTGCATGTGTGTGTGTGATTTCTTTGTTGTTGTTTTTTTTTTGCGGTACGCGGGCCTCTCACTGTTGTGGCCTCTCCCGTTGCGGAGCGCAGGCTCAGCGGCCATGGCTCACGGGCCCAGCCGCTCTGCGGCACATGGGATCTTCCCGGACCAGGGAACAAACCCGCATCCCCTGCATTGGCAGGCGGACTCTGAACCACTGCACCACCAGGGAAGCCCTCTTTGTTTGTTTTTAAAATTTTATTGGAATATAGTTGATTTACAGTGCTGTGTTAGTTTCAGGTGTACAGCAAAGTGATTCAGATACACATATACATATACTCATTCTTTTTCAGATTCTTTTCTCTTATACGTTATCCCAGAATACTGAGTAGAGTTCCCTGCGCTATACAGTAGGTCCTATGCTCTACAGTAATTGGTTATACATCCTATATATAGTAGTGTGTGTATGTTCATCCCAAGCTCCTGATTTATCCCTTCCCCCTCCATGTTTCCCCTTTGGTAACCATAAGTTTGTTCTTGAAATCTGTGAGTCTGTTTCTCTTTTGTAAATAAGTTCATCTATATCATTTTTAATTAGATTCCACGTATGACTGATACCATATGATATTTGTCTCTCTGACTTAATTCACTTAGTGTGATAACCTCTAGGTCCATCCATGTTGCTGCAAAGGCATTATTTCGTTCTTTTTTATGGCTGAGTAATATTTCATTGTATATATGTATCACATCTTCTTTATCCATTCCTCTGTTGATGGACATTTAGTTTGCTTCCACGTCTTGGCTATTGTAAATAGTACTGCAATAAACATTGGGGTGCATGTATCTTTTCGAATTATAGTTTTCTCCAGATGTATGCCCAGGAGTGGGATTGCTGGATCATATGGTAGCTCTATTTTTAGTTTTTTAAGGAATTTCCATACTGTTCCCCATAGTGGTTTTATCAATTTATATTCCCACCAACAGTATAGGAGGGTTCCCTTTTCTCCACACCCTCTCCTGCATTTATTGTTTATAGACCTTTTGATGATGGCCATTCTGACTGGTGTGAGGTGATACCTCACTGTAGTTTTGATTTGCATTTCTCTGATATTGATGTTGAGCATCTTTTCATGTGCTTTTTGGCCACCTGTATGTATTCTTTGGAGAAATGTATATTTAGATCTTACACCCATTTTTTGATTGGATTGTTTGTGGGTTTTTTTGATATTGAGCTGCATGAGCTGTTTGTATATTTTGTCTTGTCTTTTGCTTTGTTTGCAAATATTTTCTCCCATTCTGAGGGTTGTCTTTTCATCTTTTTTATGGTTTCCTTTGCTGTGCAGAAGCTTTTAAGTTTAATTCGGTTCCATTGGTTTATTTTTGTTTTTATTTTCATTACTCTAGGAGGTGGATCAAAAAACATAGTGCTGTGATTTATGTCAAGAGTGTTCTGCCTATGTTTTCCTCTAAGAGTTTTATAGTGTCAAGCATTACATTTAGGTCTTTGATCCATTTTGGGTTTATTTTTGTGTATGGTGTTAGAGAATGTTCTAATTTCATTCTTTTACATGCAGCTGTACAGTTTTCACAGCACAGGTTATTAAAGAGACTGATTTTTCTTCATTGTATATTCTTGCCTCCTTTGTCATAGATTAATTGACCATAGATGTGTGGGTTTATTTCTGGGCTTTCTATCCTGTTCCATTGGTCTATATTTCTATTTTTGTGCCAGTACCATACTGTTTTGATGACTGTAGCTTTGTAGTATAGTCTGAAACCAGGGAGTCTGATTCCTCCAGCTCCATTTTTCTTTCTCAGAATTGCTTTGGCTCTTCGGGGTCTTTTGTGTTTCCATACACATTTAAAATTTTTTTGTTCTAGTTTTGTAAAAAATGCCATTGGTAATTTCATAGGGATTGCATAGCGATCACCTCTTGTGACGTAATAAGAAATATATATATTTGATCTCTGTCCCAGGTTTCTGACACAGAGCTCTCGAAACCCCTGTAATTTCCTGAGTGATAGGATTGTTAGGAGCCTCTTTTATTCTAATATTTGATATTTGACCCTGGTTCCTAAATCTCTTGGAATTTCCTGGGTGATAGGAGCATCTTTTGTTCTAATGAGGCGACTTTTGGTGGGCTTCAGGATGGGGGTTGATCACCAGGAAGACCAAGCCATGATTAAAAGCTTGAAACTTGCAGCCACGCCCCCCATCATCCTCTGGGAAGGAGAGAGAAGCTGGAGATTGAGTTAATGATGAATCACACCAATGTAATAGAGCTTCCATAAAAATCCCTGAAATAGGGGATTTGGAGAGCTTCTAGGTTGGTGATGACATTTACGTGATTGGAAGGTAGTGCACCCCAGCTCCACGGGAACAGAAGCTCCTGCCCCCTTGACCCTTCCAGACTTCACCCTGGGTATCTTTCATTCTGACTGTTCACCTGGATCCTTTATCGTATCTGTTATAATAAACTGGTAAACATAAATAAGTGTTTCCCTCAGTTCTGTGAGCTGTTATAGCAAATTCCTGAATCCAAGGAGGGGGTTAAAGGAGCTGCTGAGTAGCCAAGTGGGACAGAAGTGTGGTGACCTGGGACCCACTACTGCTATTGGCATCTGAAGTTGAGGGGGAGTCTTATGGGACTGAGCCCCTAACTTTTGGGGTCTGTACTGACTCTAGGTAGTTAGGGTCATATGAACTATAGGACACCTAGTCAGAGTCTGGAGAACTGGAGAATTGGTTGGTGTGGGAAAATCCCCACACATGTGGTGTCAGAGTGCTGTTAATAAAGCAAAAGAAATTGTTCTTTTTTTCCTTGTACTTATGAATCCTGAACAATTTCCACATGAATGTGGGTTTCCCTGAACTCCTAACAGTCCTGATGCCATTTGGGTCTTTGCCCAAGTTAAACATTGTGCTGCCAAAATAAAACATGATTTTACGCAAATCCTACTCCTTCACTAGCTAAAGATGGAGGCAAAGGGCGCTAACCAAGAAGGGATGCAGATCATCCACATGATTGCGCAAATCCTACTCCTTCACTAGCTAAAGATGGAGGCAGAGGGCGCTAACCAAGAAGGGATGCAGATCATCCACATGATTGCGCAAATCCTACTCCTTCACTAGCTAAAGATGGAGGCAGAGGGCGCTAACCAAGAAGGGATGCAGATCATCCACATGATTGCGCAAATCCTACTCCTTCACTAGCTAAAGATGGAGGCAGAGGGCGCTAACCAAGAAGGGACTCAGATCATCCACATGATTGCGCAAATCCTACTCCTTCACTAGCTAAAGATGGAGGCAGAGGGCGCTAACCAAGAAGGGATGCAGATCATCCACATGATTGTGCAAATCCTACTCCTTCACTAGCTAAAGATGGAGGCAGAGGGCGCTAACCAAGAAGGGACTCAGATCATCCACATGATTGCGCAAATCCTACTCCTTCACTAGCAAAAGATGGAGGCAAAGGGCGCTAACCAAGAAGGGACGCAGATCATCCACATGATTGCACAAATCCTACTCCTTCACTAGCTAAAGATGGAGGCAAAGGGCACTAACCAAGAAGGGACTCAGATCATCCACATGATTGCGCAAATCCTACTCCTTCACTAGCTAAAGATGGAGGCAAAGGGCGCTAACCAAGAAGGGACTCAGATCATCCACATGATTGTGCAAATCCTACTCCTTCACTAGCTAAAGATGGAGGCAGAGGGCGCTAACCAAGAAGGGATGCAGATCATCCACATGATTGCGCAAATCCTACTCCTTCACTAGCTAAAGATGGAGGCAGAGGGCGCTAACCAAGAAGGGATGCAGATCATCCACATGATTGCGCAAATCCTACTCCTTCACTAGCTAAAGATGGAGGCAGAGGGCGCTAACCAAGAAGGGACGCAGATCATCCACATGATTGCGCAAATCCTACTCCTTCACTAGCTAAAGATGGAGGCAGAGGGCGCTAACCAAGAAGGGATGCAGATCATCCACATGATTGCGCAAATCCTACTCCTTCACTAGCTAAAGATGGAGGCAGAGGGCTCTAACCAAGAAGGGACTCAGATCATCCATGGGTGGCCTTGTTTTCTATTTATTTATTTATCTAGTTTATGTATTTATTTTTGGCTGTGTTGGGTCTTTGTTGCTGCGTGCGGGCTTTCTTTCTCTAGTTGCGGCGAGCGGGGGCTACTCTTCATTGCGGTGCATGGGCTTCTCATTGTCATAGCCTCTCTCGTTGTGGAGCATGGGCTCTAGGCGCGCGGGCTTCGGGAGTTGTGGCACGCGGGCTTCGGGAGTTGTGGCACGTGGGCTCGGTAGTTGTGGCTCGTGGGCTCTAGAGCGCAGGCTCAGTAGTTGTGGCACAGGGGCTTAGTTGCTCCGCGGCACGTGGGGTCTTCCCGGACCAGGGCTCGAATCCGTGTCCCCTGCATTGGCAGGTGGATTCTTAACCACTGTCCCACCAGGGACGTCCCTTGTTTTCTGTTTCACAGTTGAATTTCAGAGATCATGAAATAGGAGCCAAAATAATGAGACAGACGTAACTCTGGAATTCAGAGTTGCTTAGCCAGAGAGCTAGGATAGTTCCCTAGTTCCTACTGAAATTCTGTCTTGAGACTTACCACCATCTAAATATTATTCTCGGGCTTCCCTGGTGGCGCAGTGGTTGAGAGTCGGCCTGCCGATGCAGGGGACACGGGTTCGTGCCCCGGTCCGGGAAGATCCCACATGCCGCGGAGCGGCTGGGCCCGTGAGCCATGGCCGCTGAGCCTGCGCGTCCGGAGCCTGTGCTCCGCAACGGGAGAGGCCACAACAGTGAGAGGCCTGTGTACCGCCAAAAAAAATAAATAAATAAAAATAAAAAATAAATATTATTCTCATCAGCTGATAGATGGAAGACTGCTGCTCAGAGAAATCAGTGTCAGTGGCGGTAATTCAGAAGCATTTAAGGGAAGATGAGTATAAGGAAATATGATTTTATTGACTGTTCCTGGTATTTTAGAGAAGAGACAGTGTAGACTATGTGATCATGTTGGATCCATTCAGTTTGAAGGGATTTGGGGTTCATTCACACCATCAGGAAGGTCAAAATGACCTCTGCTACCTTGACTTGGAAGAATGGCTTTTGCCTGCCCTTGGGCTTTTCCCAGATATTGGTACAAGATTTAAGGCATTCCTTGGAGATGAAAACTATTTGGGGTGGCAGCATTACAGGAGTCCCATGAGTCCTCATCCTTGGGTCAAGCTTCCAGTCCTGGCTGCCCTGCCTGTGGCCCCTTAGCAGTTTTCTAGACTCACATCTTCCCCTTACTTCTGCTCTGGGTATCTTCCTCTCAACCCTGCTTCCTGGTCTAAGTCTGTCAAGACATGGGAAATGCTGGGAATCCAATGTCCTGGCCTGGTGCCCCTGCCTGGCCCTGTCTAGGCTCAGCGCCCTGTTTCAGCGCTCTGTCCGTGCCCCACTGGTTCTTCTTTGACCTGACCATTATTTGGTTCTGTTGCCCCTTCGCCTTGCTCTCAGCTCTTTTTCTGGGACACCAGTTCAGGTGGTCTTTGTCTCCCCTGACTACAAACTAAAACCCTGATTTCTGTGATCTGAACAAGTCCATCTGATGCCAAGCCTCGCAGCCAGTGACCCTCAGTATTTTTCTGTCCTGACTGACAGGGACATTCAGAGAGGTGATCCTGGGCAGAGACACCAAAAAGTCCCCTTTTATTGGAATACATGAATAATGGGAAATGTGTTTAATCCTTCAGGCCAACTTCAGTTCCTTAGCCACGTGGAGGTCTGGAGTCCCAGGCAGTTCTGTCATAGAGCAGTAACATCTCTCCCAGCCAGAGGTTAGGGTGTGGTGATTCTGTGTGCACACACTTTATGTGCCTTTTGTATACTCTTTTTCTAGACCTCCGGCCACTTGTCTGGAGCCACCATCAGGTGTGTAATAAAAATTCTCTCTGCTTCTGAGCTGAAGGAATTAGATGCTCCTGTAACAAGAGGCAAATTTCTTGATACTCCTAGAAAACTGGGGAATTATATAGCACAGAAACGATGCCTTAGGATGGGAAAGAAATACATTCTTGAGTATACAAGCTCTGAGATAGCTTCTTTACTGTGTAATCTAGAGTCTTTCTTGATTCTTGAATTCCGGATGAGACAAGCTTAATCACCTTTTCTATCCATGCCTTGTGGAAGTCCAAAGCCTTCCTCAAGATTTTTATGACTTTCAAGGCCTCTTTCTCTCGTGGCAGAACAAAAGGATTCTTTTATTAGGAACCAACATACATAAAAGGCAGCTGGGGTTGTAAAGTTTGTTTTTGTTTTTTTCCTCCAACACGAATACATTTTTGGTTCTAATTCTCCTCAAAAGGAAAACAAACAACAACAACAAAAACCCTTAAAGATGGACATTTTAAATCCCACTTTACAGCTGAAAAAAATGAGTATGTATTAGGGCTTTTAACTGTTTTTCCCTCTTACATAGCAAATAGCTGGCAGGTTCATTATTCAAATCCAGATCTGTGTGACTCCAAGTCCAAGTACTTTCCACTAATTTAAATGGAGTTGTGCCTTCAGATTCAAAGATCGGTTTAATTGTGTAACTGGTATAGGTTTTATAATGTCGCCTTTATATCACTGCGGTAGCTGAAGTCTATTTTCCTGGGAGGTATTTTAATTTGTGCAAGTTAACTAGAACTTTCACCTATTCAGTCTAAATTTTGACCCTGAACTTTTTACATAGTACAAGCGATGGGACAAATAACGAATCAGCCTATTAAGGCTCTTTGCAAACCTGGAATAAATCAGGCACCAACATAAGGGTCCGCAAGAAGCTTCATCTCCTGGAAATAGATGGTCTGGTATCTTAGTTAAAAATTGTTAGATTCTAGAACTTATTAGGAATCTGCCTGAAATTCTGTACTGTCCCAATTTTATCTTCAGAGTTGAATTAATTAGCCATAAAAACATTTGCATGTGTAATTTGTTTTTTCTTCGGATGCACCACGATAACAAGCTGTTCTTTTACATTATTAAGATGGAAACATATTTTCATGCAAAGCAGAATCTGTTATTTTTAAGTGTCTAATCCCCTTGTCTTTAAAATATTCAAAAAGTAAGTGTGTGTCAGGCAGTGAGTGCCCTGGGCATTTGGAAGTCAGACTTTCAGCTCATGAGGCGGTGGGTGTTTCATCTGTAACACAAGGGAGTTGTCCCAGATGAAGGACTCGCAGGAGTTACAGCTTCATTAAGGTGCCCACAGAAGTCCAGTTCCTGATTTGAAATAGTGTTGGGCATGAGAATTGAAGGAAGAGGAGCTGGAAATGGTAACTGGCATTGGCCTTTATGGTGCCACTTCAAACAAAAATTTTATAGTTGATTTCTTTTTTGTGACGTTGGAGGCTTGAGAGCTTATGGCCATTTTTGAAAATGTATCCAGCTTGATTAACCTCATTGTCTTTAAAGTTATAGCCCATGAAACTGTCTCTTCTGACACTTTTTCTTAGAGGGAATTATCATGAAAATACATTTTAAAGATGTTATTGATTTTAAAATAACAAGGAGAGGAAGTTTATTCCATTAATGCCAAATATATATAACCGCTGTTTGATGAGTATAAGGAAATATGATTTTATTGACTGTTCCTGGGAGACTGGTGAATTTCTTTCCTAAATTTACAGAGACATGCACCACAGATTTTTATTTTAAACATCAGAAACAACCTAAGGAATTTTATAAGAAGATACTCTTCAACTGGTCCATTGTCTTTCTTATATAGCTCTGACTCAACCTGACTTACTTTTTCTCTTCCATGTCGATATAATGAAAAAACAAATAAAAACATGCCCACTTATTCTTTTCTACTTTTTAAGTCCAGAATAAAGTTACCGTATTGCTGAGGGAATTCAAAATCCTGGTGTCAGGGCTTCCCTGGTGGCGCAGTGGTTGAGAGTCTGCCTGCCGATGCAGGGGACACGGGTTCGTGTCCTGGTCCAGGAGGATCCCATGTGCCACGGAGCGGCTGGGCCCGTGAGCCATGGCCGCTGAGCCTGCACGTCCGGAGCCTGTGCTCCGCAGCGGGAGAGGCCACAACAGTGAGAGGCCCGCGTACCGCCAAAAAAAAAAGCAAAAACGAAAACAAAATCCTGGTGTCAGGAACTGCATGGGATTCAAAGAATGACTTATGTTGCAAATCTGGCTCTTGTTCTCCACTGCCCCTCGCCACCCCTGCCTGTTGATGTTACCATGGGGAACTTATATTCTCTGAGCCTCAGTCTTCTCTCCTGTGAAGTGGGTGTAGGAATGAAAACCTCTTGGGGATATAAGAAATAAAGTTCCTGGTGATCTGGTCATACACAGAAGGCGTCTACAAATAGTGATTTTTATGTTTAACTTGGAGAGGACGGTTGTAAAGGTCCTAAAAGTCATAAAATACACAAAGCTGTCTTTGTGTCTTTTAAGAAATTTTTTGTGAAAGGGTAGTTATGTTTGTCCTGATTGCCTCCTGCAGGGAGAATTGGGATTAATTGGTTCCAGTCACAGGGAAATCACCTGTCTTGCTTGAGCTGCCTGGTGCTGTAGGAACTAGGTTTTCTGTCACTGGACGTGATCAAGTAGGGTCTGGGCATCCCCGGTGGTGGGCATTGTAGAGAGGTGTCAGGATCAGATGAAAGATCAGACCAGATGACCCATAACTCCCATTCTTTGCCTGATGTCCTAAAATTCTCTGATTAATCAGACCCTCTGCTTCTGTGGAAATCACACTTCAGATCCAATCCCCAGGGTCAGATGTGTCACCCTTCTGATGCCTTGTAGACTGGAGCTCCATGGACGGATGACATTTGGTCTCTCTTGGGTCTCTTAGCTCTGACTGGTCCCCATAGTCTCCCAGTGCAGGGAGCCTGCACTCAGAGTTTTTTTTCTGTCCATTTCAGTTCCCCTCAAGCCCTCTCTCTTCACACCCTCTATCTGTCCCACCTTCTTTTTCTCTCATCTTCAGATTCTTAACTCCCATCAGGATCAAGAATATCTGCCTTTGATTGGTATCTGTTCACTCAAGTTTACTTCACCTCTAAGAAAAGCTAACCCTGAGAAAACTTGGACACTGCTTTGGGGACCAATTCTGAAAGTTACTTCTTTATCTGCTGGCCTCATTCAAGAAGTGCTACATGGGAAAGACAGTGGACTTCGTGTGCAGACCTGAGTTCAAATCCTGTCCCTACCACTTGCTAACTGTGAAATCTTGGGTAAATCTCCTCATCTCACAAAACCACTTTCCTTTCCATTATATAACCAGTTACATGAAAAACACATCAAATTCTACCTTTGCCAGGAAGACTTTTCTACTAAAGCGAGTTATTAAGAATATTAAAATCTTTATGAAATGATATGAAGCTAATATCCATTCTGATTTCCTTTCTGCAAAACAGAAAAGGAAACCCACTGTGGGGTGAAGGGTGAGAAGGAGACTAAATTCCTATTTTGCAAATACTTCCATGCAGATATCTCCTTGCTGCTTCCTGTAATTTGCTGCAGGAAACCTTACTGATGTGTAAGTAGGTGGGTGGGTCCTTTTTTGGAGTAGATCACACAGAGAGGCCACCTGAACTGGTTCGTCCTCCATGTGGTAGATATTGTGAACAGGCATAGCAGTAACATGGAAGAAAGGGTTTGGACTGAGAACGGGATCTGTACTCCATGCATTTTCACAGACTACCTGTGACTAGGGCAATTTAACTAATAAACCAGTAGTTAGCAAACTTTTTCTGTGAAGGGCCAGATGGTAAATATTTTAGGCTTTGTGGGCTGGACGGTCTTCGTGGCAACCCCTCTGCTCTGCCGTTGTGGCTTGAGAGCAGCTATAGATGATACATAAGGTGATAAATGAGTATGGTTGCCGTCCAAGAAAACATTATTTACATAAACAGAAAGTGGGCTCAATTTGGGCCACAGGCAGTAGGTGGCCAACCTGTGGCCTAAATCTCCAGGCCTCAATGTATTCATCTTCACCGTGGGGGCAATAGAGCTTTATGAAGATTAAATACGGTAATGCAAATGCGTCTGAGCCCACAGCCTGACCTGTGAAAGATCTCCCAAAAGTTACTTCTTGCCCTCTCTTTTTTCTCCCAAGTGCTTCCGTACAGTACGGAGCTGGGAAGGACTGCACGCAAAGGTCCTTCCCAGCCCTGTGATTTTATGAAATTGCCCATCAAAAAAAAAGAAAAAAAAAAAAAGATCAAGAAACAGAGAGCATGCCAGAGAGAGAAATTGTTTGTGTGTTCTTTTTCTCTGCAAAGTCTGACCACAAGAAGCATTAAATCAATCAGATGAGAAAGCAGAATATGAAATATTGAGTTGATTTAGTCCCAAGTATGCAGGAGGCCTCTGCTATTGGGACCAGAAGCAGACAAGAAAAAACAAGGGGAAATGTTTTCTACATATTCTGTGCATTGGCTATTCTGTGACTCCCACATAATTCATCACAGGAAAACTTTAAGTGCAATAAATATTTCCCCTAGTTTAGTGGCTGCCCTGACCAAGAACAAACCCATTAACATAAATGCAGATAAATACAAGGCAAATAATGATATTCCCGGTTGCTTCTGTGTCAACCTCCTGTGTCAACCATCAGTCTTGCCTGACTGGTTGAGAAGGAACCGAGAGAGCTTCCCTGGTGGCGCAGTGGTTAAGAATCCGCCTGCCAATGCAGGGGACATGGGTTTGAGCCCTGGTCCAGGGAGATCCCACACGCTGCGGAGCAACTAAGCCCGTGCGCCACAACTACTGAGCTGGCGCTCTAGAGCCCGCAAGCCACAACTACTGAACCCATGTGCCACAATTACGGAAGTCTGCGTGCCTAGAGCCCGTTCTCCACAACAAGAGAAGCCACTGCAATGAGAAGCCCACGCACCGCAATGAAGACCCGATGCAGCCAACAATAAATAAATTTTTTTAAAAATTTAGGAAAAAAAAAAAGGAACTGAGAGAATTTATAACCGGGGAAGATTCCTTTCTAAAGCATTTCCACCTCCCAGACGAAGGGAGGGAGGAATCGTCCAGAAAGTCCCAGGAAACCAAATGAACACTCGTCATCTTCAGAGCAGCCCATCCGAGGTACACTCTTGGTCACTGCTGCCCTGATACTCTGCTTTTTTGGGTCTGGGGCTCCTCCAGTGTTACATTTTTCAGGCAAATCTTATGGCTGCTCTTGTAATTTGCCAAGGCAGCTCTCTGCAGTCCTTGGAGAAGGGTACATCCCAGGGAGCTCTTGGTGTGCCCATCCTGCCTGTTATGAGTTAAGGGAGAGGACTTGGCCAGGTTTCTCCATCCTTGGTCCTGATGCCAACGCTTGTTCACAGTTCAGTTGAAGAGTTTCTTAGCCTCTGGCTCTGCCTGCCTCTTCTGTATTCACTTCGTTGACTTCACCTCCTCGTCCACTTTTTTGTTTTTTGGCTATGTTGGGTCTTTGTTGTTGTGCGTGGGCTTTCCCTAGTTGTGGCGAGCGGGGGCTACTCTGTTGCGATGCGCGGGCTTCTCTTGTTGAGGAGCACGGACTCTAGGAACATGGGCTTCAGTAGTTGTGGCTCGTGGACTCTAGAGTGCAGTCTCAGTAGTTGTGGCTCGTGGGCTCAGTAGTTGTGGCACGCGGGCTCAGTAGTTGTGGCTCACGGGCTCTAGAGCACAGTCTCAGTAGTGGCGCACGGGCTTAGTTGCTCCACGGCATGTTGGGCTTTTCCCAGACCAGGGCTCGAACCCATGTCCCCTGCATTGGCAGGCGGATTCTTAACCACTGCGCCACCAGGAACCCCCCCCCGTCCACTTTTAAACAGCAGTGTCCCTGGTCCTTTACCCCCAGTTCCCTCCTCTCACTCTCTTACCTCTCCTCCAACCACCTCATTTCCTCTCATGGTAAGAGGTACCAGCTACATCCCAACAGCTCCCGCATCTTGATCTGCCCAGTCTTCTCCAATCAAGGATGCAGTCTTACATTAACTCCTTGTTGCTCTCACCACCTGCCTGCACACCAGACGCATCACATGTAACATATCTGCTGCAGCTCGTAACTCTGCTCTGCCCCTGCTGAGTCTTTACAGGTAACACTCTTCTGTACCCAGTAGCCCAGATCAGAACCTGGGCCATGCTGAGTGTTTCCCTTAGTCTCAGCCCTAATGTCTCGTCAGCAGGCATGATGTTGAGATAAGAACTTCCCAGAAATCTCTCAAAAGCATTTCTTCCTGGTCTACGTGATCACAGTCCCAGTAAAGGGTCTCATTTGTTGTTTTTGACCAGAGAAATGCCTTGTTTTGGTCTCTTTGCCTCTACTCCCCCGCTTCTTCCCTCCCCCACTTCCCCAGTTGATGATTTGAGTTTTCTATGTGCTATGGTGGGATAACATAATTAGTGTTTCCAATTGATGCAGATGTCCACAGTCTGCAGGAGCTGCTGTGGGGACAGAGCTGGAATTGGAAGCACAGGTATGTGGTTTGCAATCTGACACAGTAATTTAGGCTTGGGGGAGGTAGAGGGCTCAACTGGGGAAGAGAGAGTGTTGTATTTTCAGTGTCTGTATGTCAGGCTAGATACTTTCACATACTCAAATGAACTTGTCTCAAACCCCTTCAAGGAAAAGATTATTGTCCCCCTTATTATAAGTGAGAAAATACCCTTGCAATGTGTTAGATTTAGTTGATCTCTTAGTTAGGATGTGACAAATCCAGGATTCAAATCTAGGGCTGCCTGTGTATAAAAACCTCACCCTCAATCCCTGCCATCCACTTCCCTGAGGAGGGAGACCACTGGACTATTTTGATAGACATGTGGAAAATAAATGTGCCGAGACCAGGCATAGACACGATACACTACCCAAGAACACAAGCATAAGGAGATCAGAGACTTTATTATCTATTTTGTTCACTGATCTACGCCTATAATCGTCTGTCCCATGGGAGCCACTCAATAAATATTTATTGAATAAATGAATTAAATCACACAATCCTACAGACTTGGTCTTGGAAGCTACATTTCCCTAGAGAGAGCATCATCTTGTAACCTTGCCCATGTCCTTCCCCGTGTCTGTCCTCCTCCTTGATTCTAACTGCTATGTAGACAAGACTTCCTCCCCTGAGCTTTTTTAGCCATGGGGTTGAGGGCAGCAGATCCAACACTCAGCAATGTTTGTTGAATGAATCCTGGACCTCTGCGTCCCTTGCCTTTTTTGCCTCACTTGGCACAATGTATCGAAGTTATCCAGGCTCCTGTACTTCACTTACTTTACCTTCCTGGTGGTCCTTTGCAGTAATGTGAGCAATGGGGAGCCATGAGGAACGGCAGATGAAGCTTCGCTCGCTCCCCTCGTCGCGCACCTCCTGCTGTGCAGCCTGGTTGGGGACCCCCTGCTTTGGCGTCTGCCCTGACCCTAATCCTGCCAGCAACAATGACTCAACTCTGCTCCCAGCCTCCAGCTTATGTACCGTGGAATTCTGGACGAATACGAAGCCCAGCGCACAATAGGACACTTCCTTCTCTGCTCGCTACCCCTGTGGAGCATCTTATTCTCCGTCTGCCTCAGGAATTATTTCTCCTTCAGTTGCAGAATAGCAACAGCAGTGTTCGAAGAAACACTTTAAAAATTCCTCCCTCTCTGCCTCTTTGCCTTGGAAAATATCTCGCCTTGCATAGCTCTGCATCTCTTGGAGTCAGTGTCCAAAGTGTAGACCAGTAGGAAGAACAAGACTTCCGTGCCTCAGGAAATCCAGATTTGATCCTGGTTCTATCTCTTATCATCCATGTGGATTTTAAAAGACCACTTATTTATCTGAGCCCGAGTTCTTTTAAAAGAGGGTTAATAACCCTGACTTAGCGTTTTGCTGACTATTCGACAGGCTGGTGTTATGCCCTTAGTAGAGAGCCTGGCCCCAAATAGGTGATCTCTACACATTGGTTTCCTTTCCCCGGCTTCCCACACCCTGGTAAGAGGCATCTATTCCAGCGCAGAGATGCCTGCTGCGTAAATGAACTGGCTGCAGGCAGTGAATTTCAGACCACTACTCAGGGTGATTGTATTGGTCTGAGGGTCACCTTCCCTGTCTGAGCGGCCCCGGCCAGGCTGCAAAGCACTGTGGCCTTTGGCTGGTGACATTTGGACCTGTCTGCCCAAATGTCAGTCTCCTTGAAGGTGCTGGGTTCACGGATGCCAATCACTGCTTGCAGAGGCTGATCGTCAGGCTGTGAGGCGTGCCTGTGGAGTTTCTCCAGGCAGAAGGGAAAGGACCCAGTTGAGCCAGCATTATGTGGCTGGCTGGCCACTCATTTCTCTTTCCTCGCCTGCCTTCCCCCTGCTCTGGGCCGACCATGTGTCTCAGGGCGCTCTGCCTGGCGTGCTCTTTCCACTACGCTGCCTCCTCAAGGAAACTCAGAACATCAGTCCTGGCCTCACGTGGTGTCTCAGTGACACCTTCACTCCTTCCATTCACTCCATCTGTTCATCTAGCCATCCCTTGTTTTCTCTTTCTTTCTCCCATGAACAGTTGTGGGGCATCTCCCATGTGCCGTGCTCCTGGGAATTTTCAGGTACAGTTCTCCATAATCAGGGTTGCCTTTCTACTCCAGAAAGAGATGAAAACACAATCAGTGTTCAGAGATTTCTATTGTGTCATTAATTGTTCCTGCACCTCTAGCTGCAGGGGTGGTTGAGGGCTTAGGGCTGGGTAGAGTAGGGGATCAGCTCTTGCTAAGTATTTGTCCAGACCTGTCACCTAGTTCTTTTTCCAACCATCCCTACATCGTTCCCTCCTCTGCGGCAACTAAGATACATTCTCGCTTCTGTGGTTCTAGCCCCTTCTGCAGACGGGCATCAGCCAGCACTCTGCTAGCTGTCGATCCAGGCTTTTTCTGCTCAGCCCTTCAAATCAGAGCAGCTTTTTTGGCTAACCTGGGGGGGTCCAGCCATTCAAGATAGCGGCAGGGGGTCTCCTCCTCTTTCTCTGAGTTCCCAGCTTTCTCCAGTGAGTTCTTCAATGTTGGCCTGGAGCGATGCTGTGCTAGGTAAAATTCAACACCATTTCATTCTGGCTGTGGTTTGCCACGTGTCTTAGGCCTTCCTTCTATCTCAGAGGGACTGCTTTCCTTCCTGACTGTGCTCTAAAGAAACAGTCAGCCTTTGTCTCTGCTCTGTGCCTGGTGGTTGTGATTCCCTGTGCAGAATTCCCTGTGCAGCGGCTTTCTCAGGATTCCTCCCAAGAGAAACCAGGATCCTTTTGCAAAAGGGTCTCCTGCAGCTCTCCTTAGATCTCCCAGGATTCCAGAGATATTTATGCAAATTAGACTCCCTCTGCGGCCTTTGCTTCTCTGTATTATTGGGGGCTTCTCTTCACGGTAATCAACATCTCACCTTAATTGCTTGTGTTTATGGTTCAATAAGTGCATCATTTTTGGCAACACCAGCTCATAGCAATATCTTAAATTATGAAAGCCTGCACACTTTCCTTTATTAACTCTGGCTTGTGTCTGATGAGCACGTAGATTTTTAACCATTTATTTCCTCCGCGTGACAGGGAATGAGGAACATAAAGTGGATGGGAACAGTACAGAAGGGGGAGCATTGGAGACTCGGGACCCATAAAAGTAGTATACAGCGTGTGAGGCCAATGTAAAAGCAATGAGCTTTTAATATATGGCGTGTGTAATACATTCATATTTCTAATAAAGTCAATTATCGTCAGATCCGTTATTTTTCAATTTTCCACCTCAGCTCAGACAAAAACAAATCTAGAGCTATTCAGAAGAAAAAAAATATACTACAGTAATTGCAAAGGCAGCAGCTGTCAAAAAAATTGTCTAATAAGTGCCTGTTTAACACATCTACCCTCCCAGGAGCTGGGGTAATGTCAGGAATAGCACTTGCCATGAATATAACCTAAGACAAAACTGAATCTTTGCCCTTGATTTGAGCAATTATCTTGCTCTTTACTACTTTTTTTTTTTTTTTTTTTTAATTCCAGTTGTCACTGTGCAGGCAGCAAGGAGATGGAAGATGGAGAGCCCTCTCCATCTTGGGGATGTGTGTCTTGAGGGACGTTTCAGTTTACAGATGATCTGTGTGAACGTGTGTGCACATTGTCTCTCCTCTCTGGACCTGTCCCTGCCACTCCACTTCTCTGTGCTTTGGTTTCCTTATGTGTTTAATAAGGGAGTTTTTCCCAAGCCTGACGGATCATCAGAATTATTTGTTGTCTTAAATTTATTTTTAATTGTAGCAAACTATTGCTAATTGAAAAAACCTCCAAGTATCATTATGATTACTATTATTAATTATAGGAGAATGTTAGTTATCTATTGATGCATAACAATATTATCACAAATCTAGTGGCTGAAAATCCCATGTCTTTATTACATTTATTATATCAGTTTCTGTGGGTCAGGGGTTGTGTACAACTTGGCTGAGTCCTCTGCTTCAGGGTCTCACAAGGCAACAATCAAGGTGTTGGATGGGGCAGTGGTCTCATCTGAGGTCAGACTGGGGAGGGATATGTTTCCAAGCCCACATGGTCGGCAGAATTCAGTTCTTTTTAGCCTGTTGGGCTAGGAGCCCCAATTTCGTGCTGGCTGTGGGTTGAGGCCACCCTCAGGTCCCAGATAGTTGTTGGCCATAGATGTGTCTCTGTTCCTTGCCATGTGGGCTTCCCCACCGTGAACACCTGCTTCTGCTTCGTCAAAGCCAACAAGGGAGAGAGTCTAACAAGACCATATTACTGTCTTCTATAATATGATCATGGAGGAGGCATCCTGTCACCTGGATGTGCTGTGTTCTGTTGGTTAGAAACACATCATAGGTCCCACTCACACTGAAGAAGAGGAAAGAGGGGGTTACAGGATGGTGAGAACACCAGGAGGCAGGATAAGGGGGTCCACCTTAGAGCCTGCCTACCGCAAAGAGTAACACCTGATAGTTTTGTTTTGTTTTAGTTTTTAAAGCAAAAGGTACAGAAAGCTGTAAAGTATAAGGTCAGATTCTCCTTTTCTCCACTCATTTTAACTGTTTTTCTTGTACGTTTTTGGTTAGTTGTTGCATCAATCTCCTAAGGCTGACGTAACAACTTATCACGTAGCAGGTGGCATGAAACAACAGAAATTTATTCTTTCATAGTTCTGGAGGCTAGGAGTATGAAATCACGGTGTTGGCAGGGCCACACTCCTACTGAGGCTCTAGGGAAGAGTTCTTCCTTGCCCTTTCCTAACTTCTGGTGGCCCCCAGCAATCCCTGTTCCTTGATTTGTAGCAGTATCATTCCAGTCTCTGCCTCTGTTGTCACCTGGGCTTCTTCCCTGTTTGTGTTTTCTTTTCCTCTTCTTAGGAGGACGCCAGTCCTTGGATTTAGGACCTACTATAATCCAGTGTGACCTCATCTTAACTAATTACATCTGCAAAGACCCTATTTCCAAATAAGGTCCCATTCTGAGGTTCTGGGTGGACATCAAATTTTTGTGGGACACCATTCATCCCACTACAGTTGTTAATTTTTCCTTTGGCATTTGCCACCCTAACACTAAATCCTACCTGTAAACCACTGTGACCACTGCCCCGCTGTGAAAGCTGAGCACTGTTAGAAGTTGCAGAAGGCAGTGGCTAAGAGTCACTGGTCTTTCACTAGTCAAGTGGCCTGGGGAGATACTCGGTCTCTCTCTGCCTCAAATTCCTCATCTGTAAAATGGTCATCAGCAGAAGCATAATAATATTTCACTTTTAGGGTTGTTAGAGGATTAAATGAGATAATATATGCAGAGCCCTTAGAACAGTGCCTGGCATGGAATAAGCACTATGCCAAGGTCAGTGGTTGTTACCTCTCACTTCTCCTTCCCTCTCCACCACCTGCTTTTTGGTATTTAGAAATATCATGTTTACTGTTTGTTTTCTTATTTTAAATTATATGTAAATGAATGGGCTGATTATTTATTATAATTACATATAATGTGTAGATACATTCAACATTATTTCTCTGTATGTTTATGTATTATAAATATTATAGGTAATTTGTAGGTAAAATATACTTATGTAAGTATAACTGAGAAATTAAACAATTTTAATGAAAAATTATTTACATATTTTAAGTTATATATATATATATATTTTTTTGCGGTACGCGGGCCTCTCACTGTTGTGGCCTCTCCCGTAGCGGAGCACAGGCTCCGGAAGCGCAGGCTCAGCGGCCATGGCACACGGGCCCAGCCGCTCTGTGGCATGTGGGATCCTCCCAGACTGGGGCACGAACCTGCGTCCCCTGCATCGGCAGGCGGACTCCCAACCACTGTGCCACCAGGGAAGCCCTAGTTTATGATATTTAATTCTGGCTTAGTCTTCTGTGTTTTGGTAAGAGGCTGATTTTAATAACAGCCTTTACATCAAAAATCAACTATCCTTTCTATATTTTAATATTGTAACAGTAACAGTGATGACCTCTACTGTTTGCATGCTTATTATTTCAATAACCATTCTAAATACATTATATATTAGCTCATGTAATCTCTGTAACATTCCTCTGAGGTCAGTGACATTTTAGAAAGGAGAGAACTGAGGCCTAGAGAAGTTAAGTAAATTTTCCAAGGACACAGAACAAGCAGCAGATGCAGTATGAGCTCCGCCCATGGCCTCAGAGCCCTTGCTCAGAGCCAGTATGTTCTGTGAGCTCTCAGTGTCCACGGCACTGACCGCAGTCACGTGGGCTGGCTGGACTCAGAGAAGGGAGTGCAAGGCTGTGCCCTAAACTCACATCCCTTGAAGGACTACGGGGAAAAACATAACAACTTTCTTTCTTATGCCCAATGAATTCCTCAGAAATAGGCTGCATTTTAGTTTTTCATTGTTAGCCCATGCCTTTCACATACATGCTTTTGTTTTTCCGGGGGGGTTCCTTTAGTTTTTCGCGACAGAGAAAAATCTATGCCCTCGTTTTCCCATTAAGGGGTTGCAGCTTCTTCATCATACAAGTGAGATGACAGAGTCAGCTCCCCTTTTGAATATGTTATTTCTGGCACCTGTCGGCTTCCTGTCCCCATCTGGACTGATTGCTTTTTGCTTCACGCTTGTCATCCTGCGATTTCATTTTATTCGTCTCTGGGTTTAGTTTCCATTCTTCCCTGGATTTCCTGGACCCCTTTTCTGTTTTCCTTGGATTTCTTTTTCATTTCGCTGAAATATAGTCTCAATTTTATTGCTGTTTTGCAGTAACCATTCTCTGCAGAAACGTTAGTGTCTTTATATGTATGTGGTCTTAGCGTATAATTGAAATGCATTTTCCCTCAAAAGGCGAGGACGGATGCGAATCTGATTACTGTCCCATAGAAGATAACACCTTTCTTCCTTTTAAGCTTTCAGGATTTTCTCTTCATCTCTGCTAGTCTGGACGCTCACTAGGATGCTAGGGAAGGGTTTTCTGTTTGTTCCTCTTCTGCAGTGCTGTCAGTGAGTCTATCATTCTGAAGACCTGAGTTCTTCTTTTATTTCTGTAATTATTTCCTTAGGAAGTTTGGTCTGTTAAATAGAAGTTCCTGGTTTCCCCCCAGGTCTAAGATGGGGCTAGGATTTGGATCCTTAGCAAGATTCCCAAGTGGCTTTTTTAGTCAGTGATATCTGTGAACTGCTGACAAGATAGCTCCTGAGATCCCTTGCCGGCCGGCTCTAGCCCGTTTACAGGGTAGAGTCGTCAGGGTGATGTTCTGTAATGTGGTCATGTGATGCTTTGCTTCTCCAGTATGACAGGCGTGGAGGTGTGAAGCTATGCCACCCCTGCCTAGCTCTCAGCAGTCCTGCAAAGGTCACGTGCCGTCTTGTTTATTGAACCGCTCTGGAAACTCTCCTGGTATGTCTCCATGTCGGAAGTTAATTTGTCAAGGTGTCCCAGCCTTTGGCGAGGCTCTGTGAATTTCAGCAGACCGCATCTCTTGCTGTGTCGTCGTGGAGGAAATGTTTGTCCTTGAGTTCCATTTCTGCTGAACCTGTTCTTCATATTACCTGCTTCTTGGTCCCTGAAGATAAGACAGGGACCCAAGACAGAGCCGTCTGTTTTAATTTCTCCCCTGGCGTCTGCTCTTTATTACCTTTGCTGACTTAAGTATCAAATCAGGTTTGCTGTTCCTACTCTCTAGAGAGCGGTGTCTCCTCACCCTCTTCTATAAATCATTATTATTAATAACAAGGATAGTAACGACAATACTAAACAGCAGTTAGGTAAAATCTTCCATTACAAAATGCTTTCAGAAATAGTACCTCTGGGCTGCAGCTTTATATAGGAAACACAAAAACTGATTTAAAAAGACAAGTGTTCTATCCAAAATGCGTTTGCTTTTCTGGGTTGAATTCATTTGTTTGATTGAAAATTTCATAAGGAAGACGTGTGTGGGAGAGGTCTCGGATTGAGGATGGAATAAGCACGTTGTGGAGTGCTACAATAGTACATCGATAACCCAGATGTTTGGAAATACGTGGGTGACAGATCCGGCTTATAGTGGAAAAGTAGGGTCGTATAGACACAGCGGTGTCAATGCCTAAAGTAGAAAAATCACAGCCAGATTTCTTGAAACGCTCTTGTAGAATCACGAGGCAGCCCAGCGTAGGGCTTCTTGGGTTCCAATGCCCGCTCTGTTTCCAAAGGATGTGGTGGCTTTAGGTGTTACTTAACATCTCAGAGCCTCCGCGTTCTCATCTGTACAATGGGAGTTAAAATTGATCTCACAGAGGGCTGTCAGCCAGCACCTACCGGTTTCCAGCACATAGGATTAGGCTGCCCTGAGTGGAAGGCATCGTTGCTGTTGCTGTGATTATTGACATTGCTTTAATGTTGCACAGCAGGCACTGCAAATAAGGATACTTTTATTTTTTGTAATTTCCGAGTATAATATATTTGCGTGAAAGTACGCATAGATCATGTGTATACAGCTAGATGGATTTTTCACGCGGTGAACACACCTAAGTAACCAGAACTCGGAACCGGAACCCCAGAACTCACCCTATGGGTGCCCGTCTTCCCAGGATCATGACCTGGTATGAACCGCCACCAAAGTGTAAACTCATAATTTCTGACACCGTAAGTTCATTTTGACTGGCTTTGAGCTTACCATAAATGGGATCATACAGTATACACTCTGTTTTGTTGTTGTTGTTTAGCGGTTGGTTGGTTGAGTTTTTTGGTGGGTGTATGGAGGGTCTGGTGTGTGCATTTCACCCATGTTGACCGTTCTGTTGGAGAGCTTTTCTCTCATACCTGTATGGAGGTTGGGTAACTTCCATGTGGCCATTAGGGAGAGTGCTGCTGTAAGTGTTCCAGTATATTCCTTTAGGAGAACATAAGGGGCTAACCATCGTCATTCTAATAATGTAGAAGGCAGGGTGTTTTTCCTCACCCGCTTCCTTTTCAGCTAATTGATCTCCAAGCCTCATCCATCCACCTCCTCAGTGTATGAGCTCTGACCCTGCCATCCGTCACCCGAACTATTGCAGTAACTGTTTTCCATTCCTGTGTTTCTCATCTCTCCCAGCTGAACTTCAGCACCGCCAGGATTATCTTCCTGAAACACACATCCGATGGTATCACTTTCCTGCTCAAAACTTGTATCCTCAATGCCAACTGAAGCAAATTGAAATAACACAGCTCTGAGCTCCTTGTATGATGGGGATCCATCTTGAATGAGCTGCTGCCCACACTTCCCTCTTCATCACCAACTTCCTCTCTGTATACTGGCGCCATGTTGGATTAGCCCCTTGGCGGCTCCAATGCTCTCTCAGCCTATGGTGACATTCCTTCCTTCCTGCTAATAGTGAATTTCTTCTTGTGGTTGAAAACCAGCCAAGGGCCATCCTGTTCCAACAACACTTCCTGCCCCCATCTCTGTGAAGCCGAGTCTGACATCCTGGGACTTCTCGTGTTGTCCATCCGGTCAGTCCAGCTATGACCTATTGAGAGCTGGGCCTGAGAGCTAGGCTCACAGCTCTCTCTACTGCTCAGTTCCTCTTAAGCCCTTGTTCACATGGAGAGTCCTTGTTACCCCTCTAATGAATCTTCCTCATCGTCATTAAGGAAGAGGACACCCTGGCACAGGCTCTTGTCAAACACATTCCTCGTGATTGCCGTAAGGGGACCCAATTGCTTGTTTATGTTAATTATTTGAAAATTACTATTTCATGATAAGTTAAAAGTCACTTTTATTTGTGTGATTACCTCCCCCTCCCCTGCAAGGCAAGTGAATAAGTAAAATTTGCATTCCTCTCCTAAGAAGCCATTTCAATTTCAACAAGACCCTAGATCATCACTTGGAGTCTGACAGGTGTCCTGGCCTGGGATTTGGTTAATGCTATAGGAAATCTTCTGAAAGGGCTGGAGTGATGGAAAGTCAGAGATTCCCCCCACCAGTCATTTTGTTGGGGATAACACTCTCTCTTCTTTGAAATCATTCCGGCTCCCTACCTTGGGGCTCCACCGCCATGAGCCAGTGCCTGTTTCTACCTGAGATGGAGCAATGATCTGTATATACAGAAGTTTTCCTCATTCATCTTCCCTGTCCTCCAGGCCATCCTAGCTTTCTTCTTACCCCCAGCACCTGGCACATGCCCAGCATTGTAGGCCCTCAGTAAATACTTGCTGATTGAAAGAATGAATGTTTGGTTTATAAATGGGCAAGTAAAAGTCATTTGCACTGGGGAGATTATGTTAATGTTTATTTTTTTGGTTTGTAAGTTGAAATTTTAGTTGATTCCATAAATAGATATTTATTAATGTCTGATGCATATCTACAGATCCTAAGGGCATGCAAATTGACAGCATATTTTTTAAGCCAACTAGGACCCGTACCCCACCCTTGCTTTGCATTCAATTTCAAGTGTGATTTATGACTGTTACCTCTGTGTCAGGGGTTACGGTAGATGCTCTGCAGTTGTTATCTGCTCTCATCCTCATTTCTTGTGTGTATAGTTCAAGGAAAATACCAATTCTCAACAAATACACATTCAAACAAACAAACCTCTCTTCCAAGGCTGGTAAGGAACTAAGTTGAAATGGATTGAGAAAGACGTGGTAAAATTTCATTATACGAACCAATGGCAACATTAGTGGGGTTTTTTAATCAGTGATGCCCTCATATTAAGATGACACAGAGGGGCTTCCCTGGTGGCACAGTGGTTAAGAATCCGCCTGCCAATGCAGGGGACACGGGTTTGAGCCCTGGTCTGGGAAGATCCCACATGCCGCGGAGCAACTGAGCCTGTGCGCCACAACTACTGAGCCCAAGCTTTAGAAGCCTGTGCGCCTAGAGGCCATGCTCCGCAACAAGAGAAGCCACCGCAGTGAGAAGCCTGTGCACCGCAATGAAGAGCAGCCCCTGTTCGCTGCAACTAGAGAAAACCCGCGCGCAACAACGAAGATCCAACACAGCCAACAAACAAACAAATAAATTTATTAAAAAGAAAAGATGACACAGAACCATCTTATCAAGCAAATATTTATTTGCCACCTGTCCTAGGCACTGGGAGCCCCGTGATGAACAACTGTCTCTTTATTCTCATGGAACCTATGTGTCTTCCTGGGGTAAGCCAGACAAAACAGGAAAAAGGCAAGTACACAAGCAAATGACTTAAAATGGTTCCAAAATGTGACAGTAATGAGACCATAATTCATTGATTTTTAAGACACATTTCTTTTCACCTTTTAATATTGTTGCAATTGTGATGTCTTAATATGGGAACATGTTTCCCCCCCACCCGAGAAGTTATGAAATTGATGCTTCGACTTCCGATCGATGATGTCTCAGCATAGAGGAAATACGGTAATAATAAAAGCTCACATTTATTGAACGCTAACTGAGTCAGGTGTCGAGTGGTGTGCATTGGAGCAGTGTCTCTTCTGTACTGGTTAACACCCAGATGAAGCACGTAGAAGCTTCCCTACTTTTCAGGTGGGGGAAATGCATCTCTGGGAGGTGAGGTGCCTGGTGTACTGTTGAACACGTCGCGGGGGCGGTATTCGAGCCCTGGCCAGTCTGACTCTGCTCTCTGTTACTCTGACTCCCCACTTCTCCAACCCCCTGCCCCGATCCTTCTTAAGATAGCTGCTGCAAAGCAATCAGTGCTATTAGGATTTCCCCAGGTATTCCTAGGGTAGCTGAGTGGTTTTCATATGCACCCTGAAAGCTAATTGACCTGAATACAGGCTGTGTAGAAATACCCACCCACCGAGCCTGTGTCCTCCAGTGAATCTTGAAGCAGGGGTTGGGGACCCCTATTGGTCAGTAATCTTGGATTCCTTGACCTGCTCAGGTGAGTACTGAGAAAAGAGGTACCTCTGTGCTATTTTGGGATCCTTTTAGAAGGGTGGTCTGGTAACAAAGAGAGAAAACTCTAGATCTTACGGTAGGAGGATAATTGGCCAGTAAGAAAATGCTAGAGCCAGCTTCTAAACCAAGCCAAGCCCAGAGAGGCTAAGTGACTTTCTCAGGACTCCCAGGGCCAGTTAGAGAATCAGAAGTAGGTCCCTGATCTTCAGGTCCCCACAGTGTTTATCCCTCTCACCTGTGTTTCCTTCATGTCTCCTTTTTCTTAACCACCTCCTCCTCTTCCCTCCTTTTCTTCTCCCCACTTCTCTCTCTCTCTCCCTCCCTTGCACCACCCTTCCCTTTCTGTTCCTTTTATCTAAAGAAGGCCTAGTAGATTGAAAAGGTATTAAATAACTTTGGTAGCAAAAACAGTGAAGCATGGGAGCTAAAATAGAAAGTTCTGGAACTTGCAAAAGTATCATGAACCACTAAGATTAATTTAGGATTGATTTATGTGGCTGCATAGTTAGTATGCTCAAAGGGGTTTTAAAATATGAGGCCTGTAATTAATATTTATAGATCTAAGTGATGAGAAATGAAGAAGGCTGTTGGGCTGACGTAGAGTCAAAACTCTCCTGAGATAATACAGACGAGAAGGGGGAAGGCGGGAGTGCTAGCATGTTCGAAGAGGTTGGCTTTCCTGCTAATGCAAAAGGAATCCAAAACGGGAGCTCGGGGAGAGCCTGTGTCTGCGTTGGAGGCGTGAAGAACTTGGAGGCACTTTCCATGTTCACTGAATTCATCTCACACAGGCTGGACTGATTTGGGTTACACTGAGCTGGTGAATTGACAAGAGCCCAGAACTCCAGCACATGAACTAGTAACCTATTCAGGAAACTTGTGAAAGAATTGGAGATGCAAGGTCTTTGAATCCAGCAAGCTAGGCAGCAGAAAGAAACACGGGGGAAGAAAAGGACTTGTAGAAGCTTATCCACTGTGCCTGGGCAGGGCCCCCAAGGCTGTGCCACATGCAGTCTGCTCACGTGCTGCCCCAAGAGAAGACTTGTTTGTGGCTACAAATCTGTACCCTGGAGTTGACTGTTCCCGGAGACCTCATCTCTGTTGGGGTATGCGCCGTTTATATATATTTGGTTAAACTGAATTCTCCTAAGCAGAATATAGCGCACGGTCTTGGAACTTTCTCATTGCTAAGTGAATGTTTAAGAGCCTGTCATTAGTCTATAAACCTAGATGCAGGAGGAGAAACTCACGTTAAGAAACTCTGGCTTTCTGGTTTCAGAAAAATGAATTGCAGAATGATGAGTCACTTCACCAAAGGGTTTTTTCATTTAAAAAAAGGCTTCACCATAAGTATCTTAAAAAACAAACAAAACAAAAAAAACCAGCAAAAACTGATAATCAAAAAAAAGAACTTTTAAAGTTTATATTTTTACAAATATATTTAGTGTATAAACTGAGGCTACTCTGCCCATGTACACACAATGAGCCGTGCACCCCTCTTAGCTCATTCGTTCATTTATTCAACAGTACAAGAGACGTTCAGGTGGATCCTATGAGGAAGACAGGAGTAAAATAGCGTCTTTGTCTTCTAGTAGAAGAAGTCGTCACTTCCTGTTGTTTGTAAGCTTTATTATATTTTATGAAAATAAAGTGTCTGCTGTAGAAGGTTTAGAAAATACAAAAATGAATCACAAGGAAGGAGGCAAATAAGCCTATAATCCTTCTACTCAGAAGAATTCACTGTGGAAATATTTATCCGTTTCCTTCCTGTTGCTGTTGGGAGTGTGGGGGTGGGCAGGTAGGGCCAAGAACAGGATTTGAGAGGAGGAGGGGCCGGGACGGTGCTCTGAGTATAGGCAAGGCAAGAGCTTTGCAAATCATAATGAGTTTTGGACTTTTCCCTTTGGTGATGGGACCTATAGATGAATTAATGGCAAGTGAATGGTGTGATCTGAGTGCGTGGAATCTCTTCTCTCCTGACTCATATATGAAAGAAGAGCTCTACTTAGCTGGAAGGATATGTCAAAGAGCATACGGATAATGTTAGCTAAAAGCCTACTGATCACTTGGCATCACTAGCTAGGCACCTTGCTAAGCGCTTGACATGGATTTCATTTAGTCTCCTAACAACTCTTCGGGTGGGGAATCCCGCCGTGCCCCTTTTGCAGATGATCCAGCTATTGATGGTTAAGGAAGATCGCCATGTAGGAGGTCACCCAGATACTAAAGAAATGGTGGGACTAGGATTTGAATCCAAACCATCTGGCTGTAGAGCCCTGTGGTCGTTATCTATTGTTGCATAACAAGCTGAAATGTAGCAGCTGAAGCCAATCCCCCTCAATTACAGTCACCGAATTCCGGCAGGGCTCTGCTGGGTGTTTCTTCTGCTCCTTGTGGTATTGGCTGAGGTCACTTGGTGGGATTCAGTTGGTGGCTGAGATGTTTGGGAGATGGGGGTCCAAAGTGACTCCTTCCACTTGGTAACTTGTCAGGGATGGCTGGGCAGGGGGCTTTGCTGGGGCTAGTGACTGAAGCAACTTGATGTGGTCTCTCTAGGTTGGTGGTCATCTCAGGGTAGCCCCTCAGGGCTCCCAGAGACAGTTGCAGGTGGAAGCTGTCGGTCTCTTAAAGCTGAGAAAGTGGCACAGGCCACTTCTGACATTTTTCTATTAACTAAAACATCGCAGGATCCGCCTAGACTCCAGGGGAGGGTCATAGGCCCCCTCCCGAAGTAATTTTTGGCCATCTTTAATCTCCACACATCCCAGCGCTTAATCCCTGAGACAATAAGAGGCTATCATTGAATTCATTGATTGTCTAACTGGTTGATTGATTAACCTGTTAATCAAATACGTATTGAACAATTGTCATGTGTTGGACACCAGGCTATAACAGCAAAACAGAATACAGATAATTTCCTCCTCAGCAGCTTCTACTGCTGGAATGGGAGGGGCAATTGTAACCAAGGAACAAGTGCGAGGAAGGACCTGAGCTAATTTACAAGAGAGAGGGCTCCTGTGGAGGGACTCCGGACAGTTTCATCAGAGGCCAGGCTGAGGAAGTAGTGTTTTACCTGCTGGCTGAGAGAGGAACTGAGGGGAAAATACATCTTCTAGAAAGGAGAAATAACGAGTCCTCAAACTCAGAAGTGGGAAAGGACTTCATGAATCTCCAGAGCGGAGAAGATGCTAAGATGCCAGGAGGATGGTGGAAAAGGTGCTGTGTAACCCCAGCAAACAGAGCAGTCGGGGGAACCAGATCACCCAAGGCCTCATAGCCCAGAGAAATTTCACTTCATCTTAATGGCAAGCATAAGCCACCGGGTTTTGGACAGGCGTGTGGCGTGACTTAAATATGTTCGCCTCTCTGGGCCTGTTTTCACACTTGCAGTGAAGGGGTTTGAATGATTCATCTTTTCAGCTTTCGTATTCTGACTCTACATGTCCCTCGTTTATATTTTCCCCTGGGGTTGACCCCTTCTTTATTTTGCCAAGAAATAAGCTCAGACAGCCTCTGCAGCCTCAGACAGCCTCTGCGGCCCCGCCTTCACGAATGTACCTTCCTGGGCCCCTGTGTCAACACCAGCCCTGCCTGAGACGTCTTGTCCACAAGGAGCATGGTGCAGACTAGAGGGGGAGACAGATTGGAAACAACGGGGCTTGTGCATTCCGATGGCTCTTAACTTGATTTCAACTTTTGACCTGTAATGCTTCCCAGCTGTTTTGAAGTCACACATCCCATCTTGATTAGCCTCCCCCCAGTATGTGATCCAAGCACAGGGGGTCGCTTCAGAGAACCATGCCCCTGCTGGCTCCGGCTTTGCAGTTTCTGGCTGAAGGCAGTCACTACCCCGAATGCAGGAAGGATCCAGGCCCGCTCCCTCTCCCTTTCCCTCTCCCTCTCTCTCTCCCTCTGTGTAGAGGGAGGCCACGTGGAGAAAGAGGTGGGTGCAGGGGACGAGCCAGAGTCCCCGCCCCCCACAAAATAACATCCCCCAGGTGGTGGGAGTTAAGGAAAGCGCAGGGCTCCGATTCCAAAGTACACAGTGAAATAAATGAAAACCAACTGGACTTGAGCTAGGCGGAGGCAGGAGAAGAAATTTCAGCTCCGAGGTTTTTTTTTTTTTTTTTGTACAAAATGCTAATTATGGGGTGAACTCAGAAGGAATGTGCTTTCTCAAGATAAATTTCCTAACATGGTAGAAAATGGACAGAATCTAGGCAACAGCTCGGCCTCTTGCCTGGGACGGATGTCTGCAGCTGGCCGTGAAGGGTAACCCTCTATCCATCACTGGGCCTGGGGTCCGGGCGCCTGTGGCTCTCAGGAGTCAAGGAGAGGGCTACAAATCCTCAAGTTTCCGTCATTCTCTAAGACCCAGAAATGCAGACCCCTGGGTCCCATATTTGGTTTCTCTGAAAATAAGCTTTCAGGTAATTTTTTTGTACAGCATGAGAAAATGTCCCAGGAACTCCCATTTTTGTTTTGTGTGTCGCTCAGCTAGAGCACATAAACATATTCGTGTAAGTCTGTGCAAATTCATTGACAAAGATTTCCTGTGACTCCATGGACTCTTCATCTGACCGCCTGAGCCATTTACTGAGCGTCCGCTGTGCACCCAGCCAGACGGTCATTTGCAGACAGCGTATGCAGAGCATTGTTCAAACTAAACCTCCAAGCAGAGCACACAGCCTTCTCTGCCTGGAAGCTGTGAAAGATACCAGCTCACCTGGATTCCCCTACTGATCCTGGCTCCCAACGGCCTTCATTCACCCCCGACTTACTAACTTCCTGACCTTGTTCACCACAAAATCTCTTCTCGCAAAGTTGATTCCAGCCACTCTGATATCGTAGCTCTTCCCCAAGCGGGCTGGGCAAGCGCTCCCTCCCTTTCTTTGCAGACTCTGTGCCCTCTGGCTGAGAGATGTTCCCATCCGCCCTCCCCCCTACCCCTGCCAGTTCATCAGAGGGCTCGCTCCCTGGAAAGCCTTCTCTGTTGTTGCAGGTAGAAGTATCCCCACCTCTGCGCTGTTCTCACTTATAAGCCATTGTAAGGGGACTTGGCTTTTTTTTTTTTTTTTTTTTTTTTGGCTGCATCGGGTCTTCGTTGTGGCATGCGGGATCTTCGTTGAGCCATGTGGGATCTTCGTGGCAGTGCACGGGCTTCTCTCTAGTTGTGGTACGTGGGCTCCAGAGTGCGTGGGCTCTCTCGTTGAGGCTCGCCGGCTCAGTAGTTGCGCTGCGCGGGCTTAGTTGCCCCGCGGCATGTGGGACCTCAGTTCTCTGTCCAGGGATTGAACCCTAGTCCCCTGCATTGTAAGGCGGATTCTTTACCACTGGACCACCAGGCAACTCCCAGGACTTTGCTTTTATGGTCGTGTCTTCTCCAGTAGGCTGCAAGCCTTTGGAGGGCGTGATGCAAATGACTGGTGCTTCTCTGTTTCTCACACTCCTTGCCCAATGCTTGGCGGAGTAAATGCAAAATAAATGCTTTCTGACTGAATGGGAGCACTTATTAAATAGTTGCAAAACTAAACAAAGATCAAGTTTACAAAAAAACAGCAATTGCTGATGAAATCTACGAGCATCTGAGTGTCTATGCGTCTAGACCTTGTGGGGCACCTTTGGCCATCAGAGCCCAGAGTGGGCTGATATCTTGTGTCACTGTAACAGCGTTATTGACGCTGCCGTGACCGGGACTCACCAGCTCCCTGATGCTTTTCTCAGCTGTTTCCTGACTCCTGATCGGGCCCAGAGAGGCAGTGAGAGAAAGATTTCACAGGGTGGATAGCTCAGCCCCAGGGGCAAGGAGACCAGCACTTATTATACAGTTAATGCAACCCAAGCCCCTGGCCTCAGTCATCTTGTTTCTTAATACCTCACACTGTTCCAGAAAGGATTAAAAGAGGCCGAGCATAATGTATCCTCATAACCACACTGAGGAGAGTGGTGTACGTTCTGTTTCACAGATGAAGAAATTGAGGCTTAAAGAAGTTGTCATTTGGCCCAAGGTCATTCCTCTGCTATCTGTATATCTAGAAATCATTAGAACCAACCGGGGGCTCTGCCTTGAAGCCTAGCCTTAACCTACTGGGCCCTGACCATCTTGTCTTCATCCCTCTCTCCCCATCCTCAAGCAGAATGCCCGATAATAAATAAATATATTTAATTAACCAAAAGGATGTGTGACCATACATTTATTGTCATTACTGACTTGGCATCATCCGGCTCGACTTTATTTTTTATGTCTCCCTTCTTCTTGTCAACATGCCCTCTGGGACTTCTGGATCCAGCCAAAGCTGCCCCAGGTGTTCATTCATAACTCAGATTCTACCTGCAGAGGAGGGTCCAGGGGACACAGAACTGTTGGCATCAGACTTTGGTCCTGTGAGGAAAAGCTTCTGCAGCTGTGGATGTGAGACACTAAGCCTCAGGAGGGAAGGCAAGAATTCAGTGGGCAGTACTTTCTGGCCATTGCACCAGTTACCCCACTCTTCCGTCTACTGTATTCCTTTGGTGGGTGGGGAGCATTTTTTGTTTTTATTTTTTTTTTTTTTACTTCACTTGGATGTGGCCCATCCTGTCAGCCCATTCTTTTGTGCCAATGCATACCAATTAATTCTGTGGGTAACTTTGATGGAAAATTGGATGAGTTGGCCAGAGAAACTTCAGAAGGCAAATTAAAAGTAGTCATTTTAAGAGAGGAGAAAATAAAATGACAGTTTTGATCATTTCAGGCCCCGGGCATTGGCTAGAGCTGAGATTTCAGCAGGATCGCTCATTTCCTCATTTTAATTCTGTATTTAAGTGGCCATTGCAACCGCAAGGAGAATTCTTAGCCCATCTTTGGGGGATGCTTCACTGCCCAGTTTGTTCACTAGATGGCATGGCTCAGACTGGCTGAGTTGCAGAGATTTAGCCACAGCTAAGGAAGTCCTCTGTGGACTTGTGTCTGTCTTTTGTCAAGTTCCTTTGGGACAAACGGCGCACCCCTGAGAGTGGAAGAAGTAGGGGGTTTCTTTGACTTGAAGCGAGAGTTATCACTGGAGATGAAGTGTCTTAGGAAACATTCACAGAACCAGACGGTGCCTTGTGGATCATCTTGTCCATCTTGTGGTTTGCAAGCTTGTTTATAGAATAGAACACTTTCCTCAGCAAAATGCTATTCAGAGCCGATGCTGTAACTCGGGAAACAGCAGAACTATGTGCTGTGGTTGCTTTCTGGAACTTCGGGGATTTGAGAAACATTGATCTTGTCCCTTTCTTTCTTCCCTCCCTCCTTCATTCCTTCTCTTTTTTCTCTCTCTTTCATTTTCCAGAGTTGGAAACTGAGGACTCGAGCGGACAAGATGTTTATGGCAGATCTTGGCCCCAAACCAGTCACTGAAAGATCTTTTTGTGAAACCAATGCCGTGTTTATTTAAACCCCACAAGTCCCCAAAGCAGATTGTTTTAAACTCCCTGGGAGTGACACTGTTGGTGGATGGACACACACATTTGCTGAATTCACTGAATATTTCTATTGCCTCCAGTGTGTTGACACTGATCATAAATTCAAACAGGACAAGAGTGACAAAGATGAGTGTGTGAATTCTGGGCCAGACACTGGACGAATACTTTCGTTCCTTATTTCATTTTCCTTCACAAGAAAAATGTGAGGTTTGTTTTTCTATCCCTACTTTACAGATGAGGAACATTAGATTCAGAGGTTAAACTTTTTTGTACCAACTAAAATATATCAGGGTACATACAGGTGAAGCTCTTATAACAAAGAGACCCTAAAACACAATGTCTTAAATACAGTAGAAGTTTACTTTTTTCTCCCATAATAGTCCACAGGAGGGTGACCCAGGACTGCTGGGTGTGGCTGGCTTGTTTCAACATATGGCTTCCATCCTGCATCTAATGTGGCTTTTCCAGCTTTTATCATCTCCCCACCAGCAGAGAAGCCAGATGGGCCCAGATTTGAACCGAGACTTATGTGGCTCACAAGTCTGACATTGCTATGCACTGAATAAATTTCCCCCATCACTCTTCCCCCAATCACTCCAGACCAAATATAATAACAAACTACCACCACCTCAGGCAGCATCACTAGCTGTGGTAGCCAGCTTCCAAGGGGGCTTCGGATGCTTCTTACCTCTTGGTAGTCAGACCCTCGTGTAATTCCCTCCCACACTGAACAGAGCTGATTTGTGTAGTCAATGGGATATTATGGATAGGATAAAGAATGCCTTTTGAGGAGGCCGAATCCCAAAAGACATAGCAGTTTGTGCTTAGCTCTTCCTGGGATCACTAGCTCTGGGCAAGCCAGCTGCCATGTTGTGAGGACACTCAAGCAGCCTTGTGGAGAGGTGCCCATAGTAGGGAACTGAGGCTCCCACCAGCACCAACTAGCCAGCCATGCGAGTGAGCTGCCTCGGAAGCAAATCCTCCAGTCTCAGTCAGCCTTCAGAGAACCGTAGTTCTGAACCAATCTTGACTGTAACATCACATCAGAATTCCTTAACTGTTTCATTCCTGAAACAGAATTAATCAGCAAGGAAGTACCCAAATCCCTGCCATACAGAAACTATGTGAAATAATAAATGTTTATTTTTATTATATGCCACTAGATTTTACGGTCATTTGTCACGTAGCTACAGATAACTAATACATTAGCATCGATGCTAGGTTAAGAGGATGTACTTTTTCTAGACAAAACACAAGCCACCGCCTCAGGAAAACCTTAACTGATTCCATCAGGGAAGTAGTTACTCTTCTTTCTCTGTGTTGTGGCTTCTTTATTCTACCTTGTGTCTCTCAAAGCTGAAATTAGTATTTTTACAAATCAGTTCCCTCCTCCAGATCGTTCATTCCTCAGGGACAATGTCTTGTGTTCAGATTCACCTCCCCTGTGCCTACCAGTGCCAAATTAAAAGTGGGTTTAAGTGAATGACTGAAATCTTCTACCTATCCTTCAACTTAGTTGTTTTATAATATTATGCACATATTTTCTTTAAACGCAGCCTCTACAAACATGTTTGTGTTGCCTTTTACATGAAGCCTCTCAGTTATTTCTTTGTTACAGTAACAGGCTTTTAAAAATACTCTGTATAAATAAAAGATATATCTCCTAAGGGCCAGAGATCATGCTGTTTGAGGAGCTTGTACAAATAATTGGCACCTCCTTTTTCCTGAAAATCAGGCCTGAAATCTCCTCAGAACAAATGTTCCCTGGAGATCCCCAGAGCTGAGGAGATAGATTTTTTAATCACATTATCTCGTATCCCATTTGGAAGAGGAGAGAAGGAGCCCGTAATGATCCTGCTTATCTTACGTGTCTCCCGCTCCCCTGGCCTGGGTGACCCCACTTTCTGATGGACCCAGTGTGTTTCTGAAGCCACCTCATTTCCAAACACACATCCAGCCCTGTGTGTGACCTTTTGCAAATGCACCCAAGATGTCTCACCTCCATTTCCTTCCACTGCACTGAATTTAGGACCACTCCAGAGGGGAACTGGAATGCATCCTGCATCCTTTTTAAACCTACATATTATTCTCAATCTTCAGACTCTAGGAAGTTTGGGGAATTTGTAAGTCAGATGGAATTGAGTTTGGGGTCCACAGATAAGTTGAAATGTTTTCACGTGTGATTGTGGCTTAACAAACGGAAAGACAGGATGTTTTGTGATGGTCCGTGTTGCTCCCTTGTCAAGAATGCTGTCAACACAGTTCCTCACGTGCATCCAAGTTCCCATCTTGACTGAGCCATTGGTCAGGGGCTGGAGCTTGAACTGATCCACACTCGTCCTCCTCCAAGAGCTGCATTTTCATGTAAAGTAACATTAGGGAGCACATCTCCTTTTTGGCTTGTTTTTCATGGTGACATTAATTGACGCACATGGGACATTAGTTAAAATCATGTTTATGAAATGGACATGCATCACCAGAGAGAAGGGATATAAACTGTATCCCCCATCGCCTCCCCCCACTCTACATTATGCCTCCCAAATGAGAGGTCATAACGTCTCGATTATAAACATTTTCCATGCTTGCTCAGATTGAAGACGCTATCGATCCACACCATTGATTCAATAACACTACATACATACATATGTATATATGTATACATATTTTCTTAAGGAAAACATCAACTACATTCAATTCCTGTATCAATTTTCAGATGCATCCAGGTGTTTGAAAGCTAATGCAGATAGAAGAGAAATGTCTGTCATATACTTACAGATGTTTGGTAAATTTCTTGAGAGGTGACCATTCTTGGTTCCCAGAGGTGATCAGGCGGAAACGTGAATGGAGGTTAATGCACCGGAAACGGGCTCTAAAGGCCTCTCAACGTGTCATTTTCCAACACAAGACTGAAAGATCTTTGGGGAGAGGGATGATGCCACGTCCATTGCTGGGTCCCCAGCACCTGGCTGGATGCCCGGCTCCCAGAGTCCCTTGATAATTCTCTGTCGTATCAGAGATCAGACGACCTCCCTGACCCCTCCCAGGTTCTACCCCTGCCCTCACGGTCTCCCCCCTCACAAGGCTGTTGCAAGCATCGCGTGAGATCATGCACCTAAAAGCCCTGGTGAAGTCAAGTTCCCAGCAGACAGATGGCGGTGCTTTCGGTTTCTCCTCCTGCGCGCCCCTCCTTCCCTATTTTTGCCTACTCAGGAGCCTTCAACAGAAATTCAGCTCTGCAGACAAACTCCCCGGGGCCTTCCAAAGACATCCTCTTTCTGCGAGAAGATGAGTTGATTGACTTCTCTGCCTTGGAAGAACACGAGGTACAGCTCTTGGTGCAAGGGGTGTGGGCCTGAGTCGGGGCTGCAGAGGCCCCCCACTCCATCCTCTGGGCAGAGGGCAGCAGCCAGCACCACAGGAGGCTCTTCCTCCCAGCTTCCTCCCCGGCCAGGCCATGCCACGCAGTGGGGTGAGAGTGGGCTTACGTCACCTCCCCGCTGAGACATGCCTGGAATGTCTCCCACATTCTGGACCCATTCACATGGGAGACTCACACGGGGTGAAGAAGGAATTTTCTCTTACAAAGACCCAACTCATCCCTTTTCTCATTGGTGGGCTTTGGAACCAGGGGAACCGCGGTTTGAAGCCCAGCACTAGCCTTCCCTGGGCCCCCACCTCGTGTGCTCTCCCTCCTCCGCCCAGGATCGTCCTCCGCCACTTGGAAGGACCTCCGTTCACGCCCTTCCTCCTCACTTGCCAGCCTGGTGCAGTTCACAACAGGCCACCTCCTCCATGAAGCCCAGTGGATTTGCCGCTCCAGAGTGAAAACGTCAGTAGCTTTGGTCTGCCTTACATTCATCCAGATGGAGAGGAACCTTGTATGTGAGGCTAGAGGTGAGGGTCATTTCCCCAAAATGCAGGAGAAGCCCAAGAAGAATGTCAGGCAGGAGATGACAGTGTCAGACTTGTATGTTAGATCACTCAGGACAGATTCTGCAAGGGAGAGATGAGAGGCAATGAAATAAATTAGGAGTTGGATCAAAATTTAGGTTTGGAGCTGTTGACACTTAGACTCATCCCTTAGCTTTCTCCTTGTTTCTGCTTTCTAGCTTCAGGAGGAAGCCAGGATACTATATCTTCTTTCCTTTCTCCCTCCCTCTTCCCTCTCCCTCACCCTATCTCTTTGCTAAACAGGCCTGCCGTGGTTTCAACTTTCCCCACATGATTCCAGACCCTGGATTCCAATAATGTCCCCTCACCCCTCTGCCCCTGAAATCTAAGAAGACAGCAGCTTCTTAGATTCTCTACTTTACCTCACCTATTTGGGTTCTCAGCTCTTCTAACACTGGTATAACCACATTCCTGTATTCAGTTCCTCCTGTTTAAATACTTAGAGCGGTTTCTGTTTATCTGTTTGACTGAGACAGCTGTCTATTGGAGTCATACATGTAAAATATGTGAAGGTCTAAGTAAGGGTATTGCCCCAGGACTGGAGGGGAGGAGAAGGTTTGGAGATATCCTTAATCGAAATCCTACCTAGAGTTGAAATTCCTTGTATCCTTGACCCAAAAGGTATCCCTTGCCATTATGACATTCCACCATTTGGAATACTGTCCACCAGATCTCAAATATCAGTGGTCTTTTCAGACCCCTTGTCGTGTCACTCAGCCTGTAGAGAACGATGCTTAGTCAGGCATGAATGCTTTTATTTATCACCAGTTTTTATGTTTCCATGAAATGAAACACGAGACAGAAGATCAAAACAGAATTGAGAAGAGGGACAGAGTAATTAATCTGCAAGTTAACAGACCAGGAATTTTTGTTTATTTGTTTGATTTAGGTAGGATTCTAGCTAGCTGGGTCATCTTGGGTGAGTTATTTTCCTTCTGTGGGGCTTACTTTCTCCATCTTAAAGAGTATGATCCTAATGTGTCTTCCAGGCCCGGCCAAAATTCGCCATCCTCTCTACTGTTTTGAGAGCTCATCGTAGGATCCATACCATTGGGTGAGTTCTTATACTCCTGGTGCCTGATCCATGATATTAAAGCCTACATAAATGTTAATAACCTTGTTTCCCTTTGAAAAGCTATGAGAGTACAGATGGATTTTCCAGGCCCCATCTGAGCTTTGCACCCAGCAAATTAAATATCACACATTTAAATGTCCTTGGCACTCAGTGTAGACAGAAGCCTTAGCCAGACATTTCAGGGAAGGTTGGTTCATTCGCCATCAGGCAGTTCAAAGTCAGACCCTCTGTTTTTGAAAGGAACCAACTTGCCTCTCACCGTCTGTTTTCTAGGACCTGGAATGATGCGCACTCTTATTTCCATTTATAGCCTAATCTGTTCCCAGAAATAGGCACTGAAAACCAGGAAAGAAATGTCATCCTTTGGCTGGTTACCCTAAAATACCATAAACCACCTTCTTTTTATTTTCTTATTTTTCCCGTATTTAAAATTATCATTCTCTTCTAAGAAATATCTTCATTTAAACATATTCCTCTCTCTGGGAGAATGGAAAAAAATGCACTTATTCCTGGACTGGCACTAAGATTCACACTGGAGATGGCATCACCTTTTTGATTAGGCAAAATTCACTGGGGCCTTAGTGGCACCTTTACTATGTAAATTTTATTAAGGCTTATGTTTAGATGTTGAAGGCAACTTACGAACCATAAAATAAACGGGTACTCTGTGGCAGACACTTTGCTTATCTTTAGGTTTTCTAAGATTAAATATATGTGGCACCTTCCCTTGAGGATCTCTTTCTGAAGGGAGAAACAGAGTTGTGAATAGTATTTGCTATAATGTTGGTGGGTTTACAGTATTGGATACCCCTGTGACTCCTGTAAGTCTTGTCCTCATCCTTCAAAGCCAGAGAGTGGCCACTAGTGGTCAATTACTGAATTGCAAGTATAGAACCAATGAGGAGTGAGCTGTAATGTTTTTAGGACTAGAATTAGATCTCAACTTCCCAAATATTGGACAAAAGAGTCATTCCACTAATTTTTCCAATGTGGGGATTTATACACCTGCATGTTTCAAGGGGGGTTCCTAATATTTTCAAAAGTTTGATCTCGCAGTTTGAAGGTGTGCCTCAAAAGTCATAAAAATGGTACATAGACTTTGTCCCAGCGGTTTCTCTGTAAGGAATTCACCCTAGGAAGCTATAGATGCACTCAAAGGTGTATTGTAAGTATGTTCATTACAGTGTTATTTACAGCAGTAAAAGAAGAAAAATATCATCTAATTGTAAGGTATGAATTCGTTGAATTAGGGTAGATTGAGATGATGGAATGCCATGCAGTGATGATGCAGAAAAGGACACATGACATATAGTTTGATGAAACAGCAGGTGATGAAAGTTTTTAGGCAACGAGACTAAATTCAAATATTTATGTGTATTTGTGTATGCTCTGTAGGGGTAGATATAGATGCAGGTACACACAGTTACTGAAAAAATGTAGAAGGATATGCACTACTACTTAACAGTGATCATTTCTTGCTGGGGCTGTTTCAGGTGACATTTATTTTCTTTTGCATATGTATTTTGCAACGTATGTGGATTGCTTTTAAAATCAGAAAATATGTTGATTTTTTAAAGTGGGACTGGCTTCTGGATATGCTGCAGGAATGACAATGGTGAGGGCCAGTTGGCAGAGCCATCAGAGAGATTGTGAGGCTACAGGCTTTGTAAAGACCCTCCAGAATGAGCCCCACCTTTAACATCACTTTGGGCCATTTGTAAATGGACATTTCAAACACGTCTGTGTATGTATGTAAGATGGTGGGGTAGTTGTAGTAAAAGGATCTCCTTGGATGACATGGGGTAGTTGGTTGGGTTGGACACAGTGACTATGGACGGTCTTAACCAGATGGAGATCAGGGGACAGAGGCTCATGTCAGTGTTTCCATCTGCTTCATCTACTTCTGAAGGCACCGATGTCACAACAGCAGGGTAATTAGAATAACTTGGAAACAAGATGGCAAAGAAGTTGCTCTGACCCAGAGCTTCAGACTTCAGACCTAAATCTGGATCATGGGTGTGGGCCATCTCTCCACTTGTCTGATTCATGATGGAGGTTGTAAATCAGAGGCACTGGATGATGGTGGTACTTACTTCCTGAGACTAGCCAGTGATATACTTGGATGAATCTCAAAACAGTGTCCAAAGAACTACTTTCTAGAGGAAAAACTGCAAATAACAGTAACAACAACAAAAACAAATTACCTGCTGTTTGGGTTTCTTTGTGGCTCATAGCATGTATATGGGGAATGTAGTCTCCTCAGCTCCTTCCCTCCGTGTGTTTCCTCTCTTTCCACTCCCCTTTCTAATTACCAGTAAGCAGGAAGGTGTTGTTAACCTGAATGATCCAGGAGAGCCACTGAGTTGTGTCTCGCTGTTGGGCCTGGTGACTGTACCTTAAAGCTCCTCATTCCCATGTTCCATTCCTTCTCTTCAGCTTCTCGCTACAAGCCTGGGCGGGGCCATCCTCAGGACCGGTCTTCTTCTTCCATCTTCCCTGACTGTGCAGCTGGGTAGATATGGGGCTGGAGCACCTAGCTTAGCCTTACTGCCAGCTCACTGGAGCAGGTCTGGATTCCTGTGTGGACAGCAGTTTTCCAAGCTATAAACCCGGGGGCTGGGTCAACCTTTGACATCTTGGTCTGGATAATTCTTTGTTGTGCAGGGTTTCCTGTGCATGATAGGATGTTCAGCAGCATCCCTGGCCAGTAACACTGTCCCCTCCATTTGTGACAACCCCAAATGTCACCCGACATTGCCAAATGCGCCCAGAGGGGTAAAATCTCCCCCAGTTGAGAACCACTGCCTCTCACTTATGACTTCCCAGGTGCACTTTCAGCTTCCGTTTTGCAGTGTCGGGTAGTAGCAGGTAATTTCTGGATACACGTGGACAGGTACCTCTAGAAAAGGCACATCACTGAGGGTTCCGTTTAGAACTCTCCTATGTCGAAGGCAGACTTCAAACACCTTATGAAGGTGGATTTTCCTCATAGGCACCTTTAGGCAGCCTCTGGGAATCAAATCTGGCAGCTCACTACTGCCAGGGGAGTCAGGGCGCCAGGCCTTGTTCTGCTTCCTGGCCCCCGAGAGCCCATGGGGAGTTTTGGCTTAGCTTAGAGCCCACAGAGGGGAGAGGCTGCTGTGGAGGCGAGGGCAGGGCAGCAATCAGAGAATGCAGGAGTGGGGTCAGGAATTTCCTTAGCTTCATTGGAAACAGATGCCTAGCAGAGGTAGCGGGCTGGGCTCTGCCTCAGACCAGTGTGCTTGGCGGCTTCCCCTTTCCACTGCCAGACTATTTTTTAAGACGAGGGCTCTGGTTTAAGGGAAGCTGGGGCTGTTGTGACGTAGGAGCAAAACCTGCTTTCGTGAGAACACGAGCGGGTATGATGACTGTATATGCATGTGATCAAAGGTGGTGGGATTGAAGAACATCAGGGTAGTGAGGTCCTCTGTGATCTGAGTCCAAAACCTTCATCTGAGGTCTGAAACCAAGAATGGAGTCCCAGGAATCCAGGTTGGTTAGTGCCCAGGGCCTTTGCCCATTACCCACCCCTTGCCTCCAAGTCCTCTTTTAAGAATCAAACCCTTTGAGATCTAATTGAGCACACCTGTAATCCCCAGCCTGTGCCCATGGCAGACATCACTAATTGATCACAGAGTTCTTTCCTGCTGGGTTTTGATGCTGCCTAATTATCCTTTACCCAAACAGCACTCCAGGTAGGTAGTACTAATCAATTAGATATGAAAAGTATTTTCCATATCTGCCGGTGACTTGATCTGTCAAGAGGCTTTCTAGAGATGTATGAAAGGAAGGGCCTGGGGGAATATGTTACTTTGAGATTGTCTTTTGAGAAAGGGTGAAAGGAAGTATGTCAGAAATGTACACTATTCCGGAGCTTCTTAAACTTTAATGTGGACATGAATTACCTGGGTGATCTTTCTGAAGTGCAGTAAGTCTGGGGAGAGGCCTGAGATTCTGCAGTTCTAACAAACCCCCAGGTGATGCTGATGCAGCTGGTCTGTAGACCACACAAGCTCACCCGACCAGCTGTTTTACCATTTAGGAAACTGTGGTTCCAAGAGGATGAGGGAAGAAGTCAGGGCTGCTTCACCATCAACTTGACAAGTCACTTGGTGCGAGGATTTCGTTAACAATTGCTCATGCCTCTGTCTCATTCTGCTCCCTTTACCCAGTCTCTCTGCCCCTGCACCTGGCTTGCACCTACCAACCTTTTTAACCGGAGGCATCTCTGAACTGATGTCCACTTCAATTCTGGCGTGTTTAGAACCTGACTACAAGAAAGAACTATTATTATTTGCCTTCTCATTTTTAATCCTTCTGGAATATTCTTAAAGATTCTGCTGGAGGTCACACCCTGCTGAGAACTGAACCTTAACCGAGGACAATAGAGTAGGTGGATAGTCCCTGAGAGGTCTATTTCCTTTGAGCAAACCTTATTTATTCATGGAATTCCTGCTGTTGGAGGAAAAACTAACCAGACTCTACATAGCCTGTCATGGCTTAAGAGAGAGGAGTGGGGCTTCATTTTTTGGTAAATAACCTCTGAGTTGAGAAAAAGTTATTTATTTATTTTAAAAATTAATTTATTTTTTGGCCGCGTTGGGTCTTTGTTTCTGCGCGCAGGCTTTCTCTAGTTGCGGCGAGTAGGGGCTACTCTTTGTTGCGGTGCGTGGACTTCTCACTGTGATGGCTTCTCTTGTTGCGGAGCACGGGCTCTAGGCATGTGGGCTTCAGTAGTTGTGGCACGCGGGCTCAGTAGTTGGGGCGTGTGGGCTCTAGAGCTCAAGCTCAGTAGTTGTGGTGCACGGGCTTAGTTGCTCCGCGGCACGTGGCATCTTCCCGGACCAGGGCTCGAACCCATGTAACCTACATTGGCAGGTGGATTCTTAACCACTGTGCCACCAGGGAAGTCCGACAAAAAGTTTTTTAAATCCAGCCTAAGTAACAGCAAGGGGAAGGGTGGTGGGGAGTGGGCTTCTTTCCTTCCCCTCAGTAACTGAGACAACTCACTCCAGCATAATAATATTGTCAAATGGAAGATGCTTTAAGTGATTAGGAACATAATTAGTCAAGCTTTTCTGCTCTCTGTGTTCTCGACTAAAACACAATCCTTGTATCCAGTGCCCTTTGCAGCACGGGACAATCTTTAACAGGAAGCACTCTCTTCTTCTTTTGCTTTTAATGAACAAAAAGAGAAAAGGAAAATACAGGGTCTTTCAGGGATGAGAAAGGCTACTTATTTGGTTTCGGTTAACAAAAATCACCGTTGAGGAAAGATAACGTTAGGAAACGTATAGCGTGACTTTGGTCAAGGTTGCTGCTGCTGTTATTACTATTATTAATAATAGTAGTAGTATAATCTCTTAGAACTTGGTGTTCTCAGAGTTCATGAATTTGCTCTCTGACAATCTTTTCATCAGATACAGACAAGCCTTGGATGTTTCAGCTGATTTTCCAGAGCTTGTAAAGAAGTCTCTTTATACCTCAAGTCCTCCCTGCCAAGAAAAGCAGAGATGCGAATGAGGTCAAATAGGTTGTGGTCTCTCGCGGGGGAGGAACTTGGTTTTTGTCCATAAAACGCCCTTGACCTATGGTGGGTATCCAGTAAGTGGTGACTCCAGCAGTGGAAACTGGTATGTGACCGGGCCATATGGACTTGGCATGAAATGGGGCATGGTGCCGTTTACCGAGCCCTTGGACAAGAGCTTCACCAAGGCTTTTATACACATGAGCTCACTGAATTCTCAGAGCCTTCTGACCAAGAGGTATTATCATCACAGTTGATTGAGAAGAAAAGTGAGCTCGGTGAGGGCCCCAGTACAGCGGCCGGATGAGCCTATTTCTCAGGCCCAGCTCACACCCACAGGACGGAGGGAGCTCCAGTCTCTCTCCAGTCCGGCCCTCGCTACCTCCCTACCACTCCAGGGCTCACAGCCGCTCCTGCATGATAGTCTAGCTGTGGCTTCCTTCTCCTCTCCTAGTTCTGTATTTGACTTCCTGACTCTCTGGTGTCTGGGGCCTGGCAGGGGCGGTGGGGAGGTGGGGCACTGTGATCCAATGAAAAGACAGCAGACCCTGGAATCAGACGTATCTAGATTTGAGCCTAAGCTCTACTTACCCTGAAGCAGATTACTTCATCTTCTTGATCCTTGGTTTTTCAGTCTGTTAAGTAGGAATAAACATATGGATGGACAGATTGATAGATGGATTAATTAAAAACCAATAATTAATAGGAAGGTGATGGGTGAGTGGATAAGACCTGTTGGCACTAACATGCCTAAATGGGTAAGAGTGATATTTCCTTTAAGAAAACTAGATGCTCCATCTTTGGTTCAGGATAGAAGGGCTCCGGAGAGCAATGCATTGGAGAAACAAGGTTAGAACCCAGCCGGGGCCCTTGGCTTGGTTTTGTTTCAGGTCAACATTTACCAGGTTTGTGCTAAGGAATGTGAGGCAGATGCTTCATAAAAACAGGGTTCCATGGCCCAAGGTCTTTGGGAAATTGAACCTACTCTTGGAGATTCACATGTACAAAAGCATATTAAGGCCTTTGAGAAGTCTTAACAAAAACTTGTTTTATTATAATAATACTTATTATTGTTTAAGACCAGTGATTCTGCAAAATGTGCTCATGCAGCCTCTTTCAAATATTGCTTGTTAGTTCAAGAGGAACCCCATCCTGTAGGGCTTGTATTTTATATGCAATATAACTATATGGCCAAGATTACCCAGCATGCTCAATGTTGTATCCAATGTTGGTGGTCATCAAGAATCACACACATGCTTTGGGTGCATCCTCCCAAATGATCATGTGATAGAATTAGGACTGGCGTTACTATCGCCATTTCGCAGATGAATGAATGGCACACAGGCAGGTGGAGCAGGGTGTCTGAGTCCACACAGCTTACAATGGACAAGTTTAACTCCAAGCCCGGTCGCCCAGTGCCAGGTTTGTTCTCTTAGGTCCACGTGTGCTCCCACCCACGGTCACAGAGGTCTCTGGTGCCTGCTTGGTGATGTCTCAATGGCAGATCTGTTGAAATAGACCTGGGTAGCCCCATGCACTTCACTTTGCATATGTGGAAATACCGAGTGCACCTCATCGCCTGACAAGCAGCTCTCCAGCAAAGGATAATGGAGCAAGAGAGAATGATCGCACTAACGAAGGCAGTACACTTCCCAGGACTTGTAGAGCACTTTGCAGTTCTGTGAGTGCTTTCACACATGGCACCCCTTTTGATCCTCACAGCAACCCAACACATAAGCTGGGCTGGCAACTTTTGTCCTCATCTGACAGGGGAGAAAACTGCGGTGCCGCAAGGTGAAGGAAAGAGCAAAACCTCACACGGTACATCAGTGGCAAACCCATCGCCCAATTCCACCTCCTCTTTCCTGACTCATTCTAATATTTGCATTGCCGTCCAGTAGAGGACATCGTAGAAACAAATTTGTCCCTTGCCAGTGTCCACTCTTTCCTCCTTCCCTCTTCTGTTCTTTCCTCCTTCCTTCCTTTAAAATGAAAATTTCAACATCCAGAAATTTGCAAAGAGAACAGTCATTCATAATCCCACTATCTAGAGATGACTACTATTTGCATCTAGTAATTGTTTTATGCACCTTTGCCTGTTATTAAATTTTCTCAAAAGCATAATTTTAAATGTCTGCAATGAATTTCATTTTACTTAACATGACCCATCTTTTGTTGTCGGACATTTAGAATGTTTTCACCTTTTCTATAATTTAAATAACATGATAAACATCATTATACATTAAGTCCTTGTGAACTTTAAAAAAAAACACTGTCCTTGAGATACTTTTCTTCTTTTTTTTTTTTTTTTGTGGTACGCGGGCCTCTCACTGTCGTGGCCTCTCGCGTTGTGGAGCACAGGCTCTGGATGCGCAGGCTCAGCGGCCATGGCTCACGGGCCCAGCCATTCCGCGGCATGTGGGATCTTCCCGGACCGGGGCACGAACCCGTGTCCCCCGCATCGGCAGGCGGACTCTCAACCACTGCGCCACCGGGGAAGCCCCAAGATAAATTTCTTGAATGAAATTTTAAAGCCCAAGTGTTGCCAGATATTTAAGACTTTGGATAGATATTTGAAATTGCCATCCTGAAAAGTTTTACCAATTTTACAGCTCCATGAGCACCAGTTTTCTGCACTTACTATTATTCTTTTTGAACTTTTAAAAGTTCACATTGTTTTAATTTCGATTTCTTTAATTACCAGTTTGGATGATTTTCTCTTGTCAAATAGTCATTTTTATTTCTTCTTTTGCCAATTTCCTGCTCACGTCCTTTCTTATGATTCTCATTACAATTATGATTATTTTGCTTTGGCTATGCTTTTCTTATTAATATCTTAGGAATCTTTATATATTAAGGGAACTAATATTTATGTGGCAAATAATGTTTTTCCTTAGGTTGAAATCGTAGTGAGTTGAACACCATGAGCCATGTTGGGTTTTTATCCTCTTTTTATTGAAGCGTAGATGATTTACAGCGTTGAGCCATGAATGGATGAAGACGACAATTCTAGTGACAAAGGAGAGTTATGCAAAGACGGGATTAGTGGTTCTGTGTTAATCTCATTTCATGGAGAGGTAAACTGAGACTCAGAGAGGTCCAGTAACTGCCACAGGTCACACAGCACAAAGCATCAGAAATGTTATTTGAACGCAGGTCTGTCTGTCTCCAACTTCTGTGTACTTTCCACTCTGTGGCATCTTGGCATCCCAGAGGGAGGTGGTGATCCAAGCGATGTTGCAGATATAAATTGGTTGCAGCCCACAGAAAAGACCAGGCAAGGAAAGAGACAGGAGAGCGAAGAAGACAATTAGGGGATCGAGAATTGGAGTCCTCAAAGAAATACGTTCAAAGATGTGAAGGCAAAGGTCTTCATTCATAAAAGGGAGATGGAGTAACATGGCCAAGCTCCCTTCCTCACCGCCACCTTGCATTACCCCCATCAGCACCCAACCTTGGCTTTCTTTGAGCTAAAATCTCTCTAAGATTCATTTTCTTAAGAAGACAGACATGGAGTAAACTTTTGGGCGGTACCATTTCCAGTATTTCGGATTCCTACTTTCTCTCTCTCACATTCCTATTTCCTTTTATTTATTCTTCTTAAACTGCTGAGTCTGATAAATTAGGGCTATTAAGAGACTGTTTGTTATTCTGTCCTGAGTTACTATTTTGAGAGCTAAAAACACTCATAAATATAGGGATGTTCCGACTGTAAATGGATATATTTTAGCCAGTGAAAAAGTCATTTCCTCTAATACACGTTTTTAAAGTGTCCTCCTGAAATTCTGCATGTTATCTCACCATGATCGTTCACTGTCCCTCCCATTTTTATCCAATAAAAGCAGATCCATCATCATTGCAGTTCCTTTTTCTCTGCACCATAAGTAACAGCTGGGGAAGGGGAGCATCTCCCACAGTACAGCGGCTTCGTATTTTAACCAATTTTGGAATTTATTGTTAAGCCTTCTTGGGATGGGCGCCAAGAGTACCTGCATGCCCATCAGTTATCTCATGGCCTTTCTTGTTTTGGACAAAAAGGTACTCCAAGCAGAGTGAATTTTGCATGTGATCTCAGCCTGACTTTCTGGATGGAAGATGGGATATGGTAGGTTGTCATACACCCAGGATCTTCTGGGCCAGCCTCAGTTTTCGATTATGGGCCCAGTGAAATTATTGAGAGCTACCTTTGTTACTCTCAGAAGTGTCCTGGCTTGGATGATAAATGATATGGTCACTGTAGATGTAGGGTTAGAAACCCAGTGTCCTACATTGCCTCTCATCTTTTCCCTGTTTCCCGTCAGATGCTCGTTCTGTGTGTTGAAACCTCCCTTCCCTTCCGTCAACCACTCATCATAGTCAGGAGACTTGTAATCAGAGGGAACATCTCCAGGCTGGCAAAAAAGAAAGAAAGAAAGCAACATGATGTTATTTCCCACCGTGTGCAAGGCCCTATGCGAGAAGCTTTTCAAAACAGTCGTGCTTTCATTCTAAGGGCAGCCCCCACGAGGTACTGTAATTCATCAATATCGAGAGGCGTATTTTTTCATGCATTAATGTCTGGAAATTGGGCTGTGCCTTATCACTGCTGTCATCTTATAATTGCTGTCGGTCCTGTAGCATCGTGACGTACTTGTCATTGGCTGTGTTTGTACAAGCATCAAAACCCACAGAATGGGTGTCGGCAAGTTGGATGAAAATCCTAGAAGCATTCTAGGAGCATTCTTTGAGACCCCAGGAATCAAACAATTGTGGAGAAAGGGATGCAGAATTGGCCAATCAGAGCCATTTGGCAATGTCTGGGGGGCAGACATCGATAGTAGACCAGTGCTACGTTGGGGCAAAGCCAGATTAAACACTCAGCAAAAACGACTTTGGGCTCTTTTAAGGATTCTTGTAAGAAATGCTGCGTCACCAATAATCTTGATGACACGGAGGGCCGGGGAAAGTTACCTATCTGATGATTTTGGATGGCAGAGTGACTCTGAATATGAAGAACGTTTAGGAATACTTCAACCAACTTGATTCATTTATCAGTTTTCCTTTTTATGTGTGCCCAAGAGTGACATGGGATAAAATCTACGCCAGTTAAATCTCAAAGAGACTTTAAGCTAATTATGAAATGAAAATTCCAAGAGATAAAAAACATCAGGTCAAAGGTTTTTGGAAGTCTTCTCTCTTTCTTAGTGCTTTATAAGAAAACAGGTGTCCTGCAATCGATGGTGTCTTCTGGTAAGTAGTAATATACTAGTTACTCCTGAGCGCATTTCACAGGTGAAACTAGAAACTAGATGTGTTTTGTTTTCCCTAAGATGAGGCAGTTAGCTAGTGGCCATGCAGGAGCAGGGTTGGAATGACTCAAAAAACTGACTTAGATAACAGTCATGGCGTTGCTACGAAGTGCCAGACAACGTCCGGGAGACCCAGCAGTGAAGGAAACAGGTTCGGTCCCTGCCCTCACAGAGCTTCCAGTCCTGGGAGTAGAGGGAGGGACTGGGGGGACAAAGAGGTGGGTAATTGTATACGTCCTGAAGGGTCTGATGGTAGCAAGAGAATCAGCCCTGAACCTGGGGCTCTGGGGTAGCACCCAGGAGGGAGGTGCTCCCAAGTCATGGCCTGGAGAGTAAGGAGGGACTATTAGTCAAGCAAGAGCTCCTCTTCCGGGGAGAAGGAACTGTTCCGCGCAGCGGGAGAGCCAGTACAAACCCCTGGTGATGCCGCTGCCAGCATCCTTTGCATGAGTGCACCACTCAGCCTTCTGGAGTTGTTGATGGTGACTGGCTCAGCAGTGCCCTGTGAGAGACAGCCACAGCTCTCCTGTGGATAAATAAGATGAACTTCCCTGTGTCCTGAGGCTTTGGACCTTGGTTTCCCTAATTCTCACAGAAGTAGGGGGTTGGCATTAAAGACTCCAATCTGAAGGTGAGAAAAAACAAAGTCCCAAGTGCTAACGTGCTGTGCCCAAGGTCATACAGGTCATAAGTGATGGAGGTAAGGCGTGAACCCCAATGGATTTCACTCAAAGTGAGTTTGTGCCAAATATCAAAGTAGGTCACACGCTCCGGGACAAGAGGAGACGCAGGATCCATTTGACTTCATCCCCCACACCCTGGTGTTTGGGGTGGAGGGAAACAGAGGCGCCACTGGGGAGAGGTCTGCCCGGGTCACACATGGCCAAGGTCAAGCTAGGAAGTGAGGTGTCAAGGGGCGTCTTCTCCACTCACTCGTATGCCCATGACTTTTATCAACTTATATTTAAGGATCGTCCAAGCAGAGCAAACCACAGCTTTAAAGCAATTACTTGGTGATGATTAGGAGGGGCTGAGGGGATTGTTTGCTTATTTGTGTGAACCTAAAATGCCTGCTTTCTTAATTAAGCTTTAACTCTGGGTTTTGCCTCAAGCTTTCCTTTTTTTCTCTCTCTCTCTTTAACAGGTCTCGGCCCTCCTCCATTACTGAAAGCCTTGGGCATTGCCTGTTGGATTTTTCTCTTCTGAGAAGCATCTGCTCCTGCCCCACCACTGAGGATACCTCCCTTTTTTAGCCCCAGTCCTCAGCTGCTTTGAATTTCATGATTACCAGCCACGAGGAATCAGTTTCCTGATGACTCAGGAGCGAGGCATGCAGGGAGTTCTCTACCTGGGGCTCCTTCCTCAAGAACTCACTCCAAGTCCCCTGCAAGGGAGCAGCCTTCCCTGGTTAGCACTGAGCCTGTCTGAGGTGCTCCAGGTCTGGCCGTCATGGCCCTGGTGACCTCGTGGTTTTTTGGCTTTACATCTCCAGCAACTGGCAAAGCATCTGGTATGCAGGAGATGCTTGATAGACGCTTCTTGAACAAATGAATGCATGGAGGAATGAATGGACAAATAAACCAGGCCAGTGTTCAGGTGAGTGCAAGTGTCTGGAGGGGGTGTTGGCGGCGGGGGAGTTGTCACCTGTCTTATCAAGTAATATTGTTAAGAATCGCTTATCACAGATGGAAACGTTTAGAGCTGTTTAATAGTCACGTGTTGGAATATCTGTACGCCCAGCCTCCTCAGCTGGACATAATTTATGCATCAGTTCCTTCCTAGCCTTATGGAGAGTCATTTAAGCCTGCTTGCTGGCTTTAAGAATTTGGTTGTGTCCTTAGCTCACTTCTCACCCCTAATCAGGAACCCCTTAGAAATCCCGGTGTTGCATTCCTCATTCATATTTACTGGACAGCGACTGTGCTCCCTGTTAGAGGCACAGGGCTGAGGCAGACAGACACGGGATCCTTGCCTCTGGAGACCTTTTTTTTGTTCGTTTTCTTTAAACATCTTTATTGGAGTATGATTGCTTTACAATGGTGTGTTGTTGGTTTCTGCTTTACAACAAAGTGAATCAGTTCCCATATCTCTTCCCTCTTGCGTCTCCCTCCCACCCCTCTAGGTGGTCACAGAGCACCGAGCTGATCTCCCTGTGCTATGCGGCTGCTTCCCACTAGCTATCTATTTTACGTTTGGTAGTGTATACATATCCGTGCCACTCTCTCACTTGGTCCCAGCTTACCCTTCCCCCTCCCCGTGTCCTCAACTCCATTCTCTATGTCTGCGTCTTTATTCCCGTCTTGCTTCTAGGTTCTTCATGACCTTTTTTTTTTTTTTAGATTCCATATATATGTGTTAGCATACGGTATTTGTTTTTCTCTTTCTGACTTACTTCACTCTGTATGACCTTTAAGGCATTGGGAGAGAAGTTGGGCACATTCAGATGGGCGAGCTGTGGATTTCTATGGGAACGTGGAGCGGAGACACCTAAGATGGACTTGTGTCATCAGAAGAGGCTTCCCGAGGAACCGGGTGCATGCCTGTTAGTCAACAGGGGCGGGGGGAGAGAGAGTGGGGTTCTCTGTTACTGTGTAACTAGCTGCCCCAAAACGTAGTGGTTAAGACAGCCACCATTTTGCTGTATCTCACGATTCTGTGAGTCAGGAGTTTGGATAGGGCTCATTTGGGGAATTCTGCACCATGTGGCATTAATTGAGGTCCTTTGACAGTATTCAGCTGGAGGCTAGTCTGGTCTGGTGGATCCTAGAGGGCTTCCCTCTCACGCCCGGGGCCTCGGAGGGGGCAGTTGGCGGCTGGCCTCTCCGGCAGGCAGGCAGCTTTCTTGCAGGCCACGCAGAGGTCCAACGGAGAGGGGGTGGCAGCTGCCAGTCTCCTAAGGTTTGGGGCCACAAGGTGGCAGGGCGTTCCCTCCCCGAGCTCCGCTGCTCAAGGCAGCCACGGAGCCTGCCCAGATTCAAGGGGAGAGGATAAAGGCCGCCCCGGTTGATGGAGGCGGGCCAAGGCGTCCGTGGCCATCTGGAATCTGCCATCATGGAGAGCTGGAAAGTGGGTTCCAGGCAGAGCAGCCAGAGTGCAGAGGTGAGAGCCTGACCCAGTGGGGGTGATTGGAAGCAAGCCCTCAGAGGCTGGACCCGAGGCCGCAGGGGCCGCAGTCAGGGACCAGGCTTCAGAGCGGGCAGAGGTCAAGCAGAGCAGACCTTGTTGGGACGTGTCCATGGAGTGTGGGATTTGCCCTGGGGACAACAGGAAGGCACTGAAGGACTCTGAGCAGGGATGTGACACGATCTGATTTGTAGTTGAGGATCACTCTGGTGGCCGTGTGGGGAATGTGGGAAAAAGTTTGCAGAGGGAGCCAGTGACACTGGCAGGGAGGATGGGGTTGAAGTCATGCAGGTGAGAGAGATGGATGCCTTCAAAAAGGCAGGGGTGGGCCTTCCCTGGTGGCGCAGCGGTTGAGAGTCCGCCTGCTGATGCAGGGGACGCGGGTTCGTGCCCCGGTCCGGGAAGATCCCACATGCCGCGGAGCGGCTGCGCCCGTGAGCCATGGCCGCTGAGCCTGCGCGTCCGGAGCCTGTGCTCCGCAAGGGGAGAGGCCACAGCAGTGAGAGGCCTGCGTACCGGGAAAAAAAAAAAAAGGCAGGGGTGGTGGGAACAACTAGACAGAAGGGGGGAATGTTAGGGACATGGGTGCAGAGAAGGACTTAGCACCCCGCCGGCCCCTGTCTCTGGCTGCCCAGCCTCGCTCCTGCATGTCAGAGAAGACCCCATCCTATGCCACCCCCATGACAAACATCTGGGCAGCAGTGTGCACGTTGGCCCTGCACACACAGTTGCACAAGCAGCTGAGTTTTTTTAAACTTTTTAAATTTAATTTTTTAACATCTTTTTTGGAGTATAATTGCTTTACAATGTTGTATTAGTTTCTGCTTTATAACAAAGTGAATCAGCTGTACGTATACATATATCCCCATATCCCCTCCCTCTTGTGTCTCCTTCCCACCCCCCCATCCCACCCCTCTAGGTGGCCACAAAGCACCGAGCTGATCTCCCCAAGCGATGCAGCTGCTTCCCACTAGCTAGCTATTTTACATTTGGTAGTGTATATATGTCAGTGCTACTCTCTTACTTCGCCCCAGCTTACCCTTCTCCCTTCCCGTGTCCTCAAGTCCATTCTCTATGTCTGCATCTTTATTCCTGTCCTGCCCCTAGGTTCATTAGAACCATTTTGTTTTTTTAGATTCCATTAGATTCCATGTTAGCATACGGTATTTTTCTCTTTCTGACTTACTTCATTCTGTATGACAATCTCTAGGTCCATCCACCTCACTACAAACAACTCAATTTCTTCTTTTTTTTTTCTGGCTGAGTAATATTCCATTGTATATATGTACCACATCTTCTTGATCCATTCATCTGTCAGTGGACACTTAGGTTGCTTCCATGTCCTGGCTATTGTAAATAGAGCTGCAGTGAACATTGTGGTACATGACTCTTTTTGAATTATGGTTTTCTCATGGTATAAGGCAGTGGAGTTTTAATCCCAGCATTTCAAGCGTCAGTCAGCTTCCCGTACTTGAAAAATGAGGATGATAGTATTAAATGTAACAAACATTTAACTATCTCTGAAGCTGTGATCTCGGTAGCAGCTGGGAAGAAATGATAAAGTGGTGACGAGGACGGAAATCAGATTTCCTGTTGGAGAAGTTGAGAAAACATTTCCTTTTTCTAAACAGAGAGGTTTTCATTGACCTGATTCATTTCAAACCTTCATGGGCTTATTGTGGAACCCTCAGATCTGGAATTCGTGGGCTTGAGGGTTTCCTTCTTCCCAAATTGGTCCCCTACGTTCCAGGGAGGTGAGAAGACCCACAGAGCATGAAGTCTGCATCAGGCGTGCTTGGATTTGAAACCCTCCCCAGCTGAGTCACTTACCCATCTGAGCATCAGTTTCCTTATTCGTAGAATGCGAATCACTGATTTCCACTCCACAGAGTTGGTGTGAGCATGCCATGTGATACTGCGGACAGCTGGACAAGTGCTGCTAAACTGACCCTCACACACATTCCACGTGTTCGTACAGGGCCTTCCTCATGCAAATGTGAGGGAGTGGAGGCTCCAAGGGGTCAAGCAGTGTATCCACCCAAGTTCACCTCCAAGAAGAGGTTTGAAGCTCTGCGATGGTGACACGGGTGAGACTTTCTCTCTGGCTCTGGAACACGGCACTTGGAGAGTGGATGGGAGTCATGTGGAAGCAAGTGTGAACTCTGTTCACGGAGTATCTTCCTTGCAAGTAGTTACACAGGCACGTGCGTGTGTGGTAGTGAGCTCCCCATCACCAGAAGTGTTCGAACAGAAGCTGGAGTCACCTGGTCAGAACTCTGGTTGAGAGAATTTTGTGACTCACTGGAGGGATCAGAGCAGCCCGGCGTGGAGAGTCTCTAGAACCATAAAATACATGTTTCCTGAACCAATGCTGAAATCACCCCAAAGGGTTATTTATAGCCAGCCCCTCGACAGTGGATCCTTTGCTTGGTGGCTTAGTGTCAGGATGAATTGGCTCTCTGAGGGGTGGCTGGCCGTGCCTCCGGACACAGCCGGGGCCAGCTGGGTTTCCTAGAACACCTTGGACCACAATAAACAGATCACATTCCCCTGCGTACAGGTCGGATTCTGCCAATTCCATTAGGCCTCTGTGATGGAGGCCAGGATGGACTCGCCTCGGCTGCCCAGGGTGTATCCGGTTTCTCCACCAACAGGGAAACCTGAGGAGACCCCATCTACCGTCATGCTGTGGAGAAGGACTGACAGTAACTCTGAAACAAGTGGGCTAGCCGGGCCCTGGGGCCAAAAACACAGTGGAATGGAGTGTGTTTGATTTTAAATTCAGCATTCCTCCCTCCTGTCTCTCTCACCCTGGCCCCTGCACCCACCTGATGCAAGTTTGTCTCCCTTTAACGGCTTGGTCGTCTCATTCGGGGGTCAGCAAGCTTTTCCTTAAAGGACCAGAGAGTACATATTTTCAGCTTTGCAGGCCGTACGGCCTCTGTCACAGCTGCTCAGCCCTGCTGCCATTGTGTAGAGAGGGCTGTGGACAATATGTGAATAAATAAGCACCACCGTGTTATAAATACAGCCAGAGACAAGACGTAAATACAAAAATAAATACAGCCCCAGGTAATATGTAAATACATGGGCGTGGATAAAACTGCATTTACAAAAGGAGGCAGCAGGCTAGATTTGGCCCGTGGGCCTCAGTTTCCTGACCCATCATTTCTAGCTGGTCCACAGCAAATCGAGAGGAAAATAAAGTACATCCCTTACGCCGAGGCGCGGTGGTGCGGGAGTTAACGAATTCACTCCGCAAAGTGGAACGCAGCATCAGCCTCAGGTAACCAGGTCTGGGGAGACGGTCAGAATGCGGAGTCTCAGCACCTCCCCTCTCTCCTTCTCCTCCTCCTAAACCTCCCCCCCTCCCCCCGCCCCGCAGTTAGAACCCGCATTTTCACAACGTTTTCCAAATGATCCACATTCAAGTTTGGAAAATACTGCGTTGTGAGAGAGCAGTCCTCGGGGTTGTGATTAACACCTGAGTCTCGATCATTTGTGTGTGTGTTTGTCATTGCTGGTTGGACAGTGCGGTAGAGAGTAAGTACTACAGGTGCTCAGGCTCTGCCAATAGAGGATCAGTGGGGAGGCGGTAATTGTGAGACTTCTTTCGATAGCTACTGTGATGATGGCTGATCTTCTCAGTTTTTGGCATTTTCCAAACTGATCTAATAAATGAAATTCTCACAGTACCCCTCTGGATGAAAGATCACAGCTCTGCTCAGCTCCAGGGGTGCTCCTTACATGTGGCGCCCCCTGGATCTGTACGGTGCACAGCCTGTGCAGCTGTCTGCAGCAGCCCGGCCTGGAAGGCAGCTCCACAGCCTCAGATTTTCTGATGTATAAGCTGAGGCCAGCAGCTGGTGAGGAGAGGGGCACGTGGAGGTCCGTTTGGAAGAATGATTCTGTAGTTGCGTAAGGGAGGGGAAGAGGCAAACAGCACCTATGTAGTGTTTGCCACGTCGGAGGCATTTCTGCATTTTGATCGTCAGCGTGCTGTGAGGTAGATGGGTATTACTGCTGTCGCTCCCATCTTCTGCTTGGGAAAACTGAAGCCGAAGGGGGAGCCAGGACTCACGCGTAGGCCCGCCCTTCCCCGCATCACATCCCCACATAGGGTCTCCTCCCCGCGCCTGATGCCAGCCCTTTCCTCCCAGGTGTGCACCCCGCTCACTTTGTCCTGGCAGGAAGGTTGGGACGTGAATGGCCTGCAGGTGACCCAGATTGGGGTCTTTTACTCTGCCTGACCTGACCTGAGCCTTGGAGAGGTAGCCCCGCGGAGCACGGATGGGGCCTTTGGAGTCAGGAGCGTTGGATTCTGGGCTCACTCATCTCACTGTGGCCGCTGAGGAGCTGAGAGGCCCTGGGCCGTGCACTTGTGCTTCCTGAGCCCCTTCTGTCTCCTTGAAGGATGAAGGCGTTGTAGATGAATGCTCTCAGGCAGGCTGCCTGTGTCCAGTGCATGAGGTCTCTCTTCCTCCCCTTGACCATGGATGTGCTGGCTGTCTTGTGTCCCCCTCAGGAACAAGCAGGGTCCCGTGGCTTTCAGAGGCAGCCCCTAAGTCCTGTTTCTGTTCATATCCATGTTCAGAGTCTCTCTCTACCATGGGTCTAAGAAAACTGGCATTTCATCCCTTCTTATCTTTAGAAGACGAGGGGTGGTCTCTCCAGATCACACGGGAGTGAGCCAGGTTTCCTCTGCTCCCCCACGGCTGGCTGGCCCTTCTGGGAGGAGTCAGCACACAGCAGCTGGGGGAGCCGAGGGCCCCGTCCTTCTACAACAAACGGTGTGACGGTGGGTGACTCGCTGCTCTGCTCGGAGCCCCAACCCCAAGCAGCCCCAATGAGGAAGAGCTGGGAACCGGTGAGCCCTGGGAACGTAAGGGTCCAGAGCTGGTCTCCGCACGTACTGCGTGCCTGGGCCCACGCAGGTCCTCTCACACGCCGTGTCGCTAATATTCACCCCAAGCCTAACGTCCTCCCACTTCACAGACGTCAGAACTGAATTTCAGACGTTCCATCACGTGCACGAGGGCGCGCAGGGGCTCATTTTTTGAGCAGCCCCTAAGCCTGACCCTTTCCCAGTAGGATCTGAGATGTGGTCTGTGGGGTCTGTTGCTTTAGGGGATGCAGATGCAATGCGATCGTAAGGGAGCCGCTGGCTCACATACGGAAGCCGGCGTCCGGCACCTTGATTATTTGCTTGGGGTTTTGCTGAAGATCTGCTCAGGATGAGACCATGAACATCTGGAGTGACAACACCATCATTCAGGGTATCCGAAGCCCTTCATGTTCCTTCTCGTGCTGACTGGTGTCTGTGTCATTAAAATATATTGTGGATTAATATTTGAGCAGCCACGCAGGGCGTGCATGTCACCAGGCCCCACGTTTCTCATCCATTTCCGCTCCTGCAACTCTCGCCTCGCCCTTTGGGTTTCCTTTTACTCTCCCTTAGTCCTTCCCCATCTAGTCCACACACCCCCAGTCAGGACGGACTGAAGAGCCACGTGCAGTCAGTGTAAACAGCGCTGAAACACCTCAGCTTGTCCCCGCCCAGCCCAGCCCAAGGCTGATTCCCCTTATACCCTAGAGCGCTCCTCCTGAGACAGTCTCTCAGGCCCACTCTCTGCTTTTCCTTCCATGCTGCGGTCCGCTCAAATGACTCCTTACTATTTCACAAGGCAACTTGCTCGGCAGGTCCTCTGAGAGAGGCCATTGCCTGAGCTGGGGGACATCCTTCCCCAAACTCTCCTTAGTTGGAATTTCATTTTGATCGCGAGCGGCAGTAGCCTCTGTTCCAGAATTTCTCCCTGAGTAACCTCAGGCAAGTCTCTTAACCTCACTGACCCTCAGTTCTTTGTCTCTAAAATGGGGGTGATCACAGTACCTACCTTTGGGGGATTGTCGTGAGAACTGGATACGGTGATGATGCCTTTTCAATACCAAGTGTCCCAAAAGCTTCAGTGCAATTTTAAGCTTTAATAACATACATGCTGTAAACCTACCAAATGAATTATTTGAAAGTTGAAGCTTTTCCATTCTTTAAGTGTTTAGTTTTGTGAATTTATACATTTTTAATTTAAATTTTTGTTTCCGTCAGTATTCGCTGTGTTTAGCCAGAGGAGCTGGGAAGAAAAAAAGGAAATTTAAAGACTTATTTTAAAAAATTCACCAACGTGAATAAATGCAAAAGAAATGCAGACCAACTTTCAAATGAGTTTTCTGTGTATTTATAGCATTTCTATCTCTGAAGCTATTAAAGCTTAAGACGTTGCTAAGACTTAGGAAGTGCTGCAGAAAGAGAAGCTCTTCTTATTTCTATCAGAGTCGTCACAGTCACCATCATCATTCGGTCGAAGCAGTCGTAAAGGGAATCCTTCTTTGATATTAATTACTGGAGACCGAGCACCCGTGTTCTGTTTCTGCCGCTCCTTTCGTGCTGGTCTCGGGCCCCCAGGACTCCCATGCTGCTTCCTTCCACCTCCATCTTATAGAGCTTGGTTGCCGTGCTGTTATAGGCCTGCATCCCTTGCTAAGATCTTTCTTCTCACCCCCTCACTGGCTCACCTACTGAGCTTTCGTAAGACAAGGTGGACTCAGACTCTGGCAGAAAGCAGGGGGTGGGGGGCAGCACGTTTGTGGCAGCGCTACAGAAAACTTGCACCCATGTTCCTTTTTTTTTTTTTTTTTTTTGTGGTACGCGGGCCTCTCACTGTTGTGGCCTCTCCCCTTGTGGAGCACAGGCTCAGCGGCCATGGCTCGCGGGCCCAGCCGCTCCGCGGCATGTGGGATCTTCCCCGACCGGGGCACGAACCCGTGTCCCCTGCGTCGGCAGGCGGACTCTCAACCACCGCGCCACCAAGGAAGCCCCCATGTTCCATTTTGAACGTAGATGTCAGCTCATCTCATGTGTATCCTTTCCCCAAATCCCACTCTGCCCTTGACTCTACCCATCACCGTCTCCATGTCAAGGACACGTCTCCTTGGACCGAACACTCTCACCTCCTTCCTTATGGCCTCCACACCCCCGCTCAGCCTCCACCCATCCTCTCCCACCTACTTACTTCCACCCCACACATTCTGGAACCTCCGCTCCATCCATTACAGAACCTCCCTCAAGGCATTAACCTCTTCATGGGATCCTTAACCCTCATTCCATTCCCCTGATGGAATATTCCTCCCCTCAAAGGACATCTGTTGATGTCCAACAGAATATTGGGGATAAAAGAGATACGAAGTTTGGGAGGAAATCTTCTGCTTGTAGCCGCTGAGTTTGTAGTGATCTCAGCTACATGAGATGGTTGTGAAATGAATGAGTTTGTTCTTGAATGCTGAATGCCAGGGGTCTCTGTGGGATCCAGGAGGTAGTTGGTTAGATGGGTCTGAACCTTCAAGAAGATGTCTATGTGGGCATTGACCTGGAACCCCTCAACCTGGAGGTGCTGGAAGGGCTGGCCAGGGAGACCACACTGCATGAGTGGAGAAGGGAAGAGGCTGGAACGCAGGAGAAATACAAGAGAAGCTTGTTGGGCAATGATTCTGGAAGGACTGTGTCTGGGTTCACAGATGCCAAAAGGGGGCGGGGACTCAGTGAAGTGGCAAAGAGTGGCTGATGCTGGAGAGATGTCAAGATGGATGAAGACTGATGGAGGTGGCTCTTAGGAGACCAGCGGTGACGCTGGAACAAGCAGTGTCGGTTGGAGCGGGAGGGGGAGATGGGAGTAATGACAGGACAGAGTGAGAAGGTAGGATGGTGACTCTAGCCAAGATGGGTCGCAGCAGGAAGCTGGGTGTTGGTTAGAGAGGGAGAGATTTTAGAGTAGCCGATGCTGAAGCAAAGGATGCAGAGGTGTGGCGGTTCGTGGTGTTTTGAGCTCTGCCACCTTCTGAAGATCTGATGGAAGCTCTGAGAGACCCACCTTCCCTGCAAACTTGACCCCCACACAGATTTTATATCCTGTGGTGCAGAGTTTACAGACTCTGAAGCTTACCCGGGACCCCAGGAGGAGCCGCCAGGGTCAGGGAAGAAAGAAGGTGCTGGGCTGGGGGGGGCGGCGGTGCCTAAGTGGGGACCGTCAGGCCTTTCCTTGGAGCCCTTGCTTCTCTCTTTGATTCAAGGCCACACTTCCTCTCTTTGACTAGGACTGGCCCCATTTTACAGGTGGGAAAACAGGCATGAGGGCTGGGGTTACCATGCTTAACTCTTTTCAGCAGAGGCGGGAGGCAACCCAGCGCTGCTGAGCCACGTGGTCTAATCAGCCTCTAACTGAGTTCCCTCGCCTTCCTCTCCTGCGCCACAGTGACATTAAATGACAGGATTCAAACATATAATTTCCTAAACTTAAATGTGATTTATCTTAATAGGACTTTGTACCAGGTCACTTTATCATGTGCGGTGTCAGAGACCAGATCTATTATTCACAGCCACTATACTGAATCAGAGAAGCTGGAGCTTGGAGCGACCTTGAGGGGTCAAGCTTGTGTTCAACTCAGCTGCCCCCAGCCCTGGGCAGCCCCTCGCCCCATGCTGGCAGCCTGTGAGTGGCAGCTGGGTTCAAGTGTGAGCAGGAAAGGAGAGGCCCAACCTTCACAAACCTCTCATCCTGCTTGGGGTCTAGCTTAAAGCCTTGTTGCTTTAAGTCTTTTCAAGTAAAGAGACTACGTGTATGATGCCGGTTCCGTGTCTGCGTGCCTGGGTTCTGGTGTGGCTAGTAACCAGGCTGGGCTGTTCACTAGATCAGTGCGTCAGGGTCATAGTATCTCAGGGCAGGAAGATGGCGGGTATATCACATCATTCATTAATTCATCAGTTCATTCAGTCATTTCATAGTTTAGAAAGGCCAGGCTTGCTGGACAGATGGAGAAACAAAAACCAAGAGAGGACAAGTGACTTGCCCAAGGTCACACCTGCCCAAGGGTAGCAGCAGAGCTTGGATTCAAACCCAGGCCTCCCCAGTCCCTGGCCAGGTCGTCTTGTCCTACCTCCAGATGACATGTGCTCTTTGAAGGTGGCGGTAGGGGGAGTAGACGGTTGATGTTTATGTCTGTGATGAATGGAGTTCCGCTGGGCAACTTGATTTTCAGCCTTTGTGACTTTGGGAAGACAGAGGGTGATCGAAAGAATGTATTTTTCTAATGAAACACACCTTTGGAAATCCAATATACCACTCTTGTGAGCCTCCCGAGTCAGGGGAGGATGGATGGGGAAGATCTGTTGTGAGCGAGCCTGCCGTTGACAAGTTGATCTAAATGTGTGCAAGCTGTTCGGTCTCTCCGAGCGCCAGCCAGACTCCAGATATGTGCTGAAGAAATCCAAATGCAGAGAGGTGGGGCTCGCACGGCAGTTCTGAGCTGCGGTCCTGGACCCAGGTCACTGGAGCTTGAACCCTGAAAGGCAGCTTGACCACTTAATATCTGTGTGGCCGGCCAGGCAGATACTCTGATACTCGCTGTCTTGATTTCCTGTTCGGTAAAGCCGGGGTAGTTGAACTTAGCTCATCAGGTTGTTTTGAGGATAAAGGAGAGAAGGGATGTAAGATGTGTAGCGTGGGGCTGGGTAGATACACCGCGAACCCTCCACACTGCTGGCTTTTTTTTGTATAACCCCAACCTGTAATCCTGGCTTTTATTAAACACACTGTTACCTTCTTTTCCCAAACCCAGAAGGGACAGAGCACGGTCTTCCTGGGGCAGAATTTGCCCCCCTATTTGGTAATCTCAGACACGTGCTCCTGCATTGAGCGGAGGAGTGGGTGTAACCCTCTGAGACCCTCAGTCTTTGCAAGCCCCTTCCTCGTGGGCCCCAGGTTACAAGCTCATAAAACGAGGGAAGGAAGCCCCTTTAGTTTCCCTGTTCCTGGTGTTGGAGTGACATAAGTTCCTGTGTGTCAGGAGCAGTGCAGAAACCAGGGATGTTAAAGGTGGCTTAGAACCAGGTGTTATGGTCTGAACTCGGCTGACTAGAACTCCCATGTGGACAGACTGCTGCTGGGAGGTGGAGGGGATGTAGGGGCACCGGGGGCAGAGGGGCACAAATGAGAGAGGGCAGTTTTGTGGATACTGGTTAGGAAGGGCTTCGGGGAGGTGACGTTTGAGCTCATCGTTGAAGGAAGAGGAGGAGGTTCTGAGTTTTTAATTCAATTTGACAAAGATGGGAAGTTCCCTGAATTACTGCACAGATGGAGACTTAGATGTGGGAAGGACGTTGGCTCCAGGAATGGGGGACTCATAGGTTTGGCAGAGGGGGGGGGGAGGGGGGAGAGGGGGAGACGGGGAGGGGGAGAGAGAGAGACGGGGGGAGGAGGGGGAGGGGGAGAGAGAGAGAGGGGTGTGTGTGTGTGTGTGTGTGTGTGTGTGTGTGTGTGTGTGTAGCTTGGTTAATGCAGCAAGACAAGGAGGAAGCCCGGGCGCGGGTGGGGCTGGGAGAGAGGTGGCACTGAGCGTATGGCAGGCTTGGCATTTACTGCCTCAAATCAACAAGTCACTGCAGAAGAGGCAGCTAATCTCCATCAGGGGGCCTTCCAGAGGGTGTGATGCTTAAGCTGGAAGCTGAAGGCCTGGGGAATGGCTAAACTAGGCGGGGAGACTTGCAAGCACAGAATCCCAGGGCTTGCAGAGGATGGAGGGAGGACAGCTAGAGGGACATACAGCCTTGTCGCCTGCAGCCCTGAGTCGAGGGTGAGAATGGAAGGGGGTGGTAGAGATAATGCACGGGCAGAAGTTGGGGCCAAATCACTCAGCACCTTACAAGCCCTGCATCTGCTAGGACCCAAGACAGGTCACAGGCAAGGGGTGGATGAGATCGGGGTTCCTTCAGTTCAAAACCCCGTCCCCAGGAGACTCGAGCTGCCTGGGCTCTCCCCTCTGCACATCCCAGCAGACGATGCTGTTTGGTTGATTGGCCCTTGACTGTGCCATCTGTTTACCTGGGCACAGAGGATGCCAGTCATCACTTAGATTGTTAAATGCTCATAGAGACACCCCTGCCCCTCAGACCTGCGCCTTGCTGGGCCAAATGCAGATTTATGGCTCGTTCTGTGGAATCCATTCTGCACTACAAGAGTATGCTATTACACAGTGTTTATGGATGGCTGAGTCTAAAGTATCCATTCTGGAGCCCACTGAAGGATGAAATTCCTTGTTACTTTCATAGATTCTCTTGTCTTATTTTTCTCCCCCTGTGGAGGAACATAAAGCATTCGTATTTTTAGCTTAAAGCCTGGTCATTTTTCTAATCATACCTGAGTGAGAAGGAAAAGCCTTTTGGGGGAGATGGTTTGATGAAGACAGTCACAGCCTGGAAGGAGACCCCTAAAGCAACCCCCTTCCAGCCAGGGTCTCTAATTTGTCATGTTTCAGCCACATCTGGACACTGAGAGCGGCAGCTCAGACTGTCTCAGCATTTGTCAATGACACTGACACTCACCAGGACTCAGGACTTAACTGCTAGGCAGAGGTTGCCATGCAGCCCAGCCTAGACGCCCACCCAAGAAGGAAATAGGACCGGTGCTGAAGACTTGAGTCCTCGTTCCCCTCTCTCTCTGGTTGGCACGTCAGTGCTCTTGGGGATTTTATAAAATGTCCCAACAGTCCCTCATTCTGGACGGAAATACTTTGAACCCCACTAGCTGCACCTCTGTCCCACGTCCGTCATGATTCCCCGCGGCCCAGCAGGTCCTGCCTTCTCCTTGTTTGCCAAATTAGCCTTTTCTGCTGGTCCCAGGTAGAATCATGCACTCCCTGCCTTTGACCTCCAGCACAGCACCTGCCACGCACTGTGGCATTCATGCCTTTTTATGCCCGGTGCCGCCATCCTTTATGTCTTACCAACGTTTGGATCTCCTACGTACAGTTTCACCTGACACCAAAAAGACACATGCTGAATGAACACATGAGTGAATTGATGGAGAAGCACTTCCACCGACAGCCTAGAACCTGTTTCACTGTAAAGACTGTATCTAACCCACATGGAGCATCTCCCCTTGCCCATGTGTACATCACTGTGCCGTGTACACAGAATTTCACCTACGGCATCTCACTCAGCAATGATATCATTAGCAACGATGTTAGCGTACCCCAGTCTGTGTGATGGAGTTTGAACTACATGCAGCAGGGCAGTGAGACAGGCACAGACCTCGTCCTCTCGGAGCATATAGTCTGGGTGGAGGTGGCCAATCGCACAGGGTACGGGGGTAGCAGAGTTCCAGGACAGGCAGAATGCAGGATGCTATGGGAGCTCAGGACAGAGTCTCTCACTCACACTGGTAGTTCCTGGAGGGATCCCCAGGGAAGGGCTTTTTATACAGAGACAGGAATTCCAGCCCAAAAGCATGCAGAAGGGTTCCAAGCAGAGGGAGCACATGCAGGAAGGGCTGGGGACCCAGCGTGACTCTGGAGGGTATCCAGGCTGGAGGCTGTGGGCTGCTTTGATCTGGGTGGTTACAGCAGACCTAGCTGTGTCTACTTCACCTCTGGATGCCTTCCCTTCCCTTGGTCTGGTGTCGAAAGGCCAGAGGAAGCCCCTTTGCTCTCGGGGTCGGGGACCAGCCATGGGCAGTGCCCTGCACACCTGCTCCTGAGGCTTCAGGGTGTGTCCTGGAGGGATGTTGTCCTCCTCAGTGAGTCAGCCCCATTGTCTCATGTCGTCTCTCCTCCTCCAAACATGGTTCAGGCAGCAGCCCAGCCAACCTGTGAATTGCTAATCTCCCCGCAGCCCCCGAGGCCTCCTGGTATCACAGGGCGCCCAGAAGGCAGGCACATGTGGCTGAACGTCTCTTGCTATTGATACCGATTTCAGTCTGTCACTTAACCTCTGAGGCTTTCTTCTCCCTTAGAATGGGAATACTGCACCTACTTCCTTGGTTTGTTTTGAGGATTAAATACAAAAGCACATAGTACGTGCTTTACACCACGGCTGCTTTCCCTTCCTTTCCATTAACAGAACACCCAGAGCTCGTGTACTGATCATTCAGCTCTAGCTAATCACGATGCCAGCACTTACAGCACGTCAGCACCTTGCCACGCACTTTGCCACGTTGCACCCTCTGGCGATGTTGTAATGCCCACTTGACAGATTTGGAAACAGGGGCTCAAAAAGGTAGAGTTACTTTCCTAGAGTCCCAAACTAGTCAAACTAGTAAGCTGGGAACCTGGCCCTGGCAGTGTGATCCCAGAGCCCTCGCTCCTCAACACCTCCCCAGACCCCGTCCCAGGCCCTCCTGAGCCGGCTTGGTGCAGAGGAGCTGGCGGGGCCCCGTTCATACACCTTCCAGCCCTTCTTGAGAAGGTTGCTGTTAGCAGCTAACACTCGGCCAGGGAGAAGCACACAGTTGGAAATAACCATCGTAGGAGAACAGGAGGGCCGTTCTTGACCCCATATCCTGACAAGTCATTCTCTCCCCAGGCTCCCCTTTAATTTGGAGGAACAGGAGCGGGCTCGTCGGATGCAAGCCTGTGTGCCGGGATTCAGCCAGCAGACACGGGCAGTTGTTGATTACATCAAACGCGTCCCCAGGCCCATGGAGGAGGCGACCGCATGTGCTACCAGCATCACAGTTCCCTCCAGGGCGAGGCTCCACAGCTTTTCCAAGGGAATCCTGAGCTCAAAGCCCGGGTGGCCTGTCTGCTTCTTCCAAAGGGAGGATGACGGCCAGAAGTGCAGAATTCAATGCCTACGGATGCCAGGTGGGTTCCTACGTCACCTCACTTCATTATCCCATAATACCCACTAGGGACGCTTTACAGATGAACAAGCTGAAGCTCTAGGGGGCTAATGATGTCACTGTCAGTCACACAGATTGTCTAGATTCAAACTTGGGTCTGTCTGGACTCGAATCTATGCTGGTCTGCCTGTTTCCCAGCTGGGCACCTTCTTGGGGGTACATGGTGCACGCCGAGATTGAGGTAGGAGCCGCTGGCTAGGAGCAGAGGCTGCCAGAGGTGCTTTCAAAGACCAGAGCAAGATATGGGCGGTGTTCAGGTGCAGGCGTCAGAGGCACGCTCCACCTCTCCATCTCACCAAAGCCTCACACCACCCTGTAAAGTGGGTGCTGTCATTGTGCCCATTTGACAGTGGAGGAAACTGAGGCCACTGTGGAATGAGAAAGGCTGGTCAGTGAGGCAAGGGTGGCGGGGCTCAGGTGAGGAATCAGCACTGGAAGGTCTCCTCCAGGTGTCCTGGCGGTGGCAGGGCGAATGAGGGAGGCGACTGCTGTCTGTGCTTTGGAACTGAGGCACTGGAGCGGGGACTCATGAACGAGACTGATGCCTGGGAGCAGAGCGCATGTCCCACAGTGGGGACAGTCAAGGTGAGGGTAGCGACAGCTTTATCTCTAGGGAGGCGGTTATCCCAAGACTCAGTCTGGGACACGGGTGGGGCTGCCTTTGGAATGAGGCAGAAGCCTAGTTCTCAGGAGGAGGCCTGGGGTCTGCACCTCCCCTGCAGGGAGTGAAGCCCACCTGCAGAGAGAGGACAAGGGGGGGAAGTCAGCGCCAGGTGGGTGGCCTGCCCTTCTTCCGTGGGCTGGGCTGAGCCTCTCAGTTGGGTCCATCAGCCCCTGAGTGGGGCGGTGGAGAGGGGTGGGCAGGGCGGCAGCCGGCAGACAGGATGCCCCCATCCTCCAGCTCTCTGCTAAGTGTTCCATTTCTCCTGTCTCCTGCGAAGCAGGTGACTGCTGGCTTCTTCCGGGGAGTGGGCCTCACTTCGTGGCTGGGCACCGCATGAACAGAGGCACCATTCGTGCTTCCAGAAAAATGCCGGTTGGGGGACAGGGGAGGGGAGGGAAGGAGGAAGATGAGCAGCCCTTCCCACCGTCTGGCTGAGCACTGCTCAGGTCTCCCGTGGTGAAGAAGAAAGGCTCGGGCTGCCTTTTCACAAAGGGCTCTGGGTTTTCCCAGCACCTGACAGAACGCCGCAGGGTCTCTGTCCTCTGGAAGAGAAATGAACAAGACATCAGAGGATGGGGGTTAAGTGGGAAGGAGGGAGGCAAAGACGGAGAATCAGAGAGCAGCAGCCATCCCTGGGCAGAGCCCCTGCTGGCCATGCCCACACGGAGCTGGCTCCGCACTCAGGGTTCCACACAGGGTCCACTGCTGAGCCTTGTGAGACATAGCCTCTCTATCCCATTGGCTAGAAATAATTGCTCTGCACCAGGCCCTGCCACGGGGAGGAAGGGGACGGGCATTAGGTAAGCTGGGTCTGCGTGGGGGCTCCGTGGAAGAGGAGGTATTGAGCTTGGTCTGCATTTCCTTTGTAAAAGGGTTTTTCCTCCCATGTAGGGCATGCCCTCTTGTCTGGTTCTGGCTCCCATCTATCACAACCCTAGGATCTTCCCTCCTCTGGCCACCCTTCTGCTTCTTGCATCTTGAATCTCAATCTCTCTCTCTCCCCCTCTCTCCAAATCACTCTGACCACAACCTACAAAAGTACTCAACTCCAACCCACGTTCAACAACAGAGAGCACCTTCGCAACCTCCCAGCCTTTCATCCACCTACCTCCCTTTGAGACTTCTCTCCTTGCCTCATTCACTTCCCAGTCAATCATCTTAAAAGAACTGTCCGCATTTATTTGCACCATCATATTCTATTCTTGTGTCACTATCACTTTTACCACCCAACTCTATGGAAACGGTTTTCTAAAAATACCAGGGGACCCCCTAAGTGTTACATCCTAATGACTCACCACTTCTTATCCTACATTAGATGCTGTTGACTATGAGTTTCTGCTCCCAGCCCCTTTCTCCTGTGAATCTGGTGACCCGTCCCTCTTCTGGTCCTTCTACGTCTCTGCTCGTTCCCTTGGGTGTTGATGGTCTTCAGGTTTTTGTCCTCATTCCTCTGTTGTCACTGCTTTTGCTGGAACAACCTCTGGAAGCCTACGGGCTTCTTCCACCATCTACCTACACACTTAGGACACCAAAATCTCTTTCTCCTCAGCTCCACTAGGAACTTCACATTGATGTGTGGCTCTAGGGGAGCCGGAGTGTTGCTCCTGATGAGCCAGGATTGGGGACTGCCAGGGTGGGTGTTTCAGAAAGATAGACTAAGTTGTTGTGAGTTGTTGTGAATGTAGGCAAAACAATAGCCTTTTAATTCCATTTAGATAGGAAGCAGAATTCAATTAGAAACTCATAGCCACATAGTTTTATTTGCCCACTTTCTAGCCTGCACCTTTGTCATAAATTAGTTGACTATACATGCATGGGTTTATTTTTGGGTTCTCTGTTCTGTTCCATTGATCTATGTGTCAGTTTTCTATGCCAATGCCATACTGTTCTGATTTTAATAGCTTTGTAATATAATTTGAAATAAGAGAGAGGAATGCCTCCAGCTTTGTACTTTTTTCTCAACATTGCTTTGGCTTATTTGGGGTCTTTTGTGATGCCATATAAATTTTAAGATTGTTTATTTCTATGAAAAATGCCATTGGAATTTTAATGGGACTCTGTAGATTGCTTTGGGTCATATGGACATTTTTTTTTAATTAATTAATTTATTTTTTGGCTGCGCTGGGTCTTCGTTGCTGCATGAGGGCTTTCTCTAGTTGCGGCGAGCAGGAGCTACTCTTCATTGTGGTGCGTGGGATTCTCATCGCGGTGGCTTCTCTTGTTGTGGAGCACGGGCTCTAGGTGCACGGGCTTCAGTAGTTGTGGTGCGTGGGCTCAGTAGTTGTGGCTCGTGGGCCCTAGAGAGCAGGCTCAGTAGTTGTGGTGTATGGGCTTAGTGGCTCCGTGGCATGTGGGATCTTCCGATACCAGGGCTCAAACCTGTGTCCCCTGCATTATCAGGCAGATTCTTAACCACTGGGCCACCAAGGAAGTCCTGGACATTTTAACAATATTAATTTTTCCAATCCAGGGGCACGGAATATCTTTCCATTTATTTGTGTCATCTTCAATTTGTTTCATCAATGTTATATAGTTTTCATTGTACGTACAGGTCTTTCACCTATTTGGTTAAATTTATTCCTAGGTATTGTATTCTTTTTGATGCAATTGTAAATGGGATTGTTTTCTTCATTTCTCTTTCTGATAGTTTGTTGTTAGTGAATAGAAATGCCACAGATTTTTATGTTTGTTTTATACCCTACAACTTTACTGAATTTGTTTATTAGTTCTAACACCTTTTGGTGGAGTATTTAGGGTTTTCTGTATATAATATCATGTCATCTGCAAATAGTGATAGTTTTACTTTTCTCCCAATTTGGGTGACTTTTATTTCTTTTTCTTGCCCAATTTCTCTGGCTGGGACTTCCAATATTATATTGAATAAAAGTGGCAAGAGTGGGCATCCTTGTCTTGTTCCTGACCTTAGAAGAAAAGCTTTCATCTTTTTTACCTTTGAGTATGATGTTAGCTGTAACCCAGGTTTAAAAAAATTTTTTTACTGTAGTAAAATACATATAACATAAAATTTACTACCTTAACCATTTTTGAGTGTAAAGTTCAGTGGTATAAGTACATTCACGTTGCTGTGCAACCATCACCACCATTCTTCCCCAGAAGTCTTTTGATCTTGCAAAACTGAAACTTTCTACCCGTTAAATAACTATCCCTTTTCCCCTGTTCCCTAGCCCGTGGTAACCACCGTTGTGCTTTCCGTGTCTGTGAACTTGACTACTCCAGGTAGCTCCTGTGAGTGGAATCATGCAGTTTTGTCTTTTTATGAAATGGCTCATTTTACTTAGCATGATGCTCTCAAGTTTCATCCGTGTTGTAGCATGTGTCAGAATTTCCTTCTTTTTTAAGGTTGAATAATACTCCATGGTACATATAAGCATGCACCCAGGTTTTCTTTTTTTTTTTTTAACATCTTTGTTGGAGTATAATTGCTTTACAATGATGTGTTAGTTTCTACTGTATAACAAAGTGAATCAGTTATACATATACATATATCCCCATATCCCCTCCCTCTTGCGTCTCTCTCCCACCCTCCCTATCCCACCCCTCTAGGTGGACACAAAGCACGGAGCTGATCTCCCCGTGTTATGCGGCTGCTTCCCACTAGCTATCTATTTTACATTTGGTAGTGTATATATGTCCATGCCACTCTCACTTCGTCCCAGCTTACCCTTCCCCCTCCCCATGTCCTCTGCACCCAGGTTTTAACTGATGAGCTTCAAGTTGGAAGCTGGTTTGAGGTCTTCTTTTGTGTCTAAATATGAGTCTTATAGCTCAAAGGAGTTTTACAGGAAAGAAACATGAAGATTGAAAAGTAGATTCCCCCTCCCCCCAGCTACACCCATCTTTATGGCCGTTATGTTCACTGAGTTTATTTTCAATCCTTTCTCCCTTAGACTTCAGTAAAATCTTTTCCTCTAATTATGCTAAAGGAAACAAAGGAAAACATGGAAGCCCAGACTCAGGTGTTAGGTGGGAAGCAGGACACCACGCCCCAGAGCGTGTTGTAATGAGGTCAGTGGGTAGCAAACTGAGTTACCTGCAGGGAAATGGCAAAATGGGGTCAGAGCTTTGGGCCACTGGGTCCTGACATCCCACCCATCCACGGGGGTGACTCTTGTAGTTTTGGCCAGTTCTTCCTTGTACATACAGAGTGTTGAAGGCTATGCTGTGTTTTCATATTTTCTCAGCTTGTGGCATGCAAGTGGGCAGGAAGAACTCAAACCACACCTCACCTTGGGAATTCTTCCCCTCCTCGGGTCAGAACCACGCCTTTGATATATTGCTGTTTGGAAGAGAATGTGTTGTGTCCCAATTTCTATTTTATGGTGCCTCTTTGTTCTTACACTGCTACTTTTCTACAAAGAAGTATTTGTAGAAATGCTGGATGCAATAGGAAGCTTTGGAATGAGAAAAATGGAGATTCTGTAAGCCTACTTAGAAACCAAGATTCTGCCCAAAAGTTAAATTTATTTTGAAAAAGCCTAAACTGACGATTCCCTGCTCCTGGTTTAATCTCTCCTTCTATCTCCCCTTCTCTTGCCCTGTCCTCCTCCCTTTCTGTCTCATGCAGGCTCACATAAGGGCTACATGGGGAAAATGACTCTTGACTCTTTTGTTCTTATCCATTGAAAATGTGGCCTGTGCCGGCTGGCTGTCTGGAAACCTTACAGGCTTGCCTTCTGTCGCCCCTGTGAGTAGCTGAATTACCATTTCTCACCCTGCCCTCAAAGAGAGTTTGTTACCAAAGCCCAAGGTACAAGGGAGGCCAAGGAAGCCAGCTCAGAGGCAAGTAGAGCCTTGAGGAGTATAGCAGGAGTATAGCTGGGGTTTTTTTTTTTTTTTCCCTCTAAAGAAAGCTTTTAAAGGTTATCAAGTTACTCCCTTTCAGACAGAGCAGCAATACCAGAGACGATGGTTGTTGAAGGAAAGTTGACAAAGTTTAAAGTGGGTCAAGAGGTTGGAGAGAGGAAGCTCTTCTCAGCATATTGAAAGGGCATAATCTGAATTTAGCGAGAAAAACGAGGTTCTTGGTTCAAATTCCAACCCCCTTCAGGGTCTAGTGAACTTGAGTAAATCATTTACTTTCTCTGGGCTTCAGCAGAAAGATGTTCCATTTGGTTTCATGAAAACCTGGATTTACTGTGGTACTATCACTCTCTAGGTGATGTTTAGCCATCTCCCTGTGTCCTTATCTCAAAGTGGAGATTATAATGTCCGTTCATTTGGGGAGGCTTTTGCAAGGAAGACTCTTAGATCACTCAAGCTCGGTGAATGTCATTCCCAGATACTGTTATAGGATGATGGTAAAGATAACTAAATGGCCCTTGCTGAAAATCCAACTGTCCTCCCAGTGCTCTTGCATAGTGCCATGGCCATTTTTTTTTTCATATCTCCTTTCTTTACTTTCCAAAGAGTACATATATCCACTTATACTCAGAATAGCAAAAACTAAGGATCAAATATTTGCTCCCTCTCAAATACCAACACAACAAAAATGTATGTTACACACCCAGACATTATTTTAGAGTTATTGACTTACTAAAAATGATCTTCTAATGTTTTGATTTTTCTTCTTACCAGTTTCTTCATTTTTTCCCCCTGCAAAACTGTTCATTCACTAAACTGTGTAAATCCCTGGACCCGTTTCATAGCAACCTACTTAGTCATCAACTTCTTCCTGTTAATAAGAGAATCATTGTGATAATATATCATCTGAGGTATATAAGAGTCACCAGACTAAATCTCTCAATCCTGGGCTGTTGAAGTGTTCATCAGTAATTGCTATGTTAGCTCATACACCAGCATTTTGGCCATGGCCATTTTTGAAAGGAGACGTCTAACAAATCCGAGCTCCGTCTGCCTATGGCTCGGCTCCCTTTTTCCAGAGATGCACAGGGCTGCGCCATTTTGAATGAAACCCAGTCTGTTCGATTTCTTTGCGAGTGTGTTTATTTACCCAACACGTGTTGTTATATTTTCTCTCAGTGTGTGTCCTTCTCCCGCATTTCAAGGTAGAAGAGCCATTACAACTAATGAGAGCTCCTTTCTAGCTCGTGTGCCACTTAGAATGTTCAAAAGTGTGCTCGAATTTTAACCTTTCAATGCATCTCTGTAATGGCATGTCACCTTTAAAAACTGAGATACCAGCTTCCCCCTAAAAGGAATAGACACTGATTTTCAACCTGAAAGCCACCCCTCATCCTTCCAGGCGCCTCATTTATGTTGAGGACGTGATAAAACACCACGAGATGGAAAGACAGGAACTGCTTGTGGAACATGTCCACTCTGCTGGGATCCATGTTACAAATGAGGCAGATGCCTCGAAGTATGCCGCGTTCTCGTTGCATTTAAGCACTGCTCCAGGATCTTGCACCACGTCGCCAGGAGATGCATGGCTGGCAGCCCTATTTTTCTCAGAGGCTTCAATATCACCTAAAGTGAATTTATGTTGCCAGGAAAGGCATTTTAAGAATTGATGCATTAGGAATAATTCTCTTCTAGATGCTCACCTCGGCTGATGGATTCATTCTGCTCTTTTATCCCCATTGCTATGGAAGCAGTCCCTCCCCCTCTTTTCATCATCAGTCATTATCACGGAAACTTCTCTCATCCAAATGAAGCGCCAACTGCTCCCTGAACACACCGGGCGCCTCACCTGAATGGTAAAGCCCTACTTACCTTTCCAGACCCAGTTCATCTCTAAACTCTTCCCAGATGCCCTTACACAGGGGTGCTTGCTCCCTCCGTCCTCTGGCATCCTCTGATACTTTCTTTGTAACTGCAGCGGCACTCCCACAGTGAACGGCACTTAGCTGTGCGCATGTCTGTCTCTTCTCTTGCACTGCGAGCTCAGGGATGGCTGCGGGGAACACGTTTATCTTTTATCGGCAGCACCTGCCGAATAGTGCCCAGGATATAGCTGCCACTTCTTAGAACTCTGAAGAAGAAGAAGAGAGAAAAGAATGAAAGAGTGACTATTAAGAGATGCCAAAGCTGGTGTAGGTGGGAGGGGCCGGAAGGCGACTACGCTAAAAGACAGAGGGAGAAGGGACTTTCCTCCTTTATAGTAACACTCCCCTTTCACAAGGGAGTAGACGGAGGCCTGGGAAGAGGAGGCTTCTTGCCCAAAGGTACACGTGATGCAGAGCTGGAGCCATCACTCAGCAAGGCAGGGCAGCTCACTTTCTACAGCAAGACCTCTTAGGCATTGTCTCGAAGGAAGTGCGGGACAGGAAGTGGCTACTGAAGGATGTGCCGAAAATAAGTAAAGAATAAAGCAGACTAGACGTTTCCTCGCTTCATGTATCCAAGTCCTTCTATAGGTGCTTCAGCCTAAATCCTAAGAACTTGTGTGCTCGGCTGGGACTGGAAAAGAGGGTGTGAGCCATGGAACCGTGGAACGATGATGGTCATGGGGCTGACACTGATGGTTGCCTTTCTAGATCCCATCTCCCGTCCCTGTGGCTCACAAGTCCTACTTTATACCCATGACCCTGTGCTTCAGGAGGCTCAGAGAGATTATCCACAGTGATTCAAGTCATGCATGGAAGTTCTACCCCCCTTGCTAAGGGTGGATACAGGCATGAACACGGGTCACAGTTCTGGTCAATGACACTGGAGGACCAGTCTTCCTCAATGTCAAAATGAGACCTTTGTAAGGTTGCCAGATATAGTAAAAAAAACAAAAACAAAAACCAGACACCCAGTTAAATTTGAATTTCAGATAAAGGACATGTTTTAGATTAAGTGTGTTTCGTGCGCTATCTGGGTGCCCCATGCAACACCTCTGAGGTATCCTCCTCCAAGATCCTCCAAGCTCTCAGAATGCCTGTGAAACCCATGGGCTGGGAGCGTCACACACACATATTTAAACTTTCCAGGGCTCAGACACTTTGGATAAGGACAGTTTCATATTCACAAAGCATGCTTGCTGAAGTCCTCCTTCCGACTTAAAGGGCCGTTCGGTCCTCAAGAGGCATAGTTTTCTGTTTGCTTTTCCTAACAGCATTCTCCTCTTTACCCAGCCTCCGATAAAGTTGACCGTGTTAACGGAGGTCATAGATTTTCTCTTTTACCTGGAGATAGGGCTGTGGGCAACTTTTTAAAGCTATGTAGGAACATCTGTAGAGCATCTAGGATGGCAAGTTGGTTTGAAGGGTGGTGAGTGGTGAGTCACATCTTCACTGCCTTGCCTAGAGAATTCCCTGCAGCTCCATTTTCTCATCTGTAAAAGTATTCCTGATCTCATAGTGTTGTTGTAAGAATTAAAAAGAGGTGAAATGTAAGAATTAAAAAGAGGTGAAATGTAAGAATTAAAAAGAGGTGAAACGTGCAAATCGGTGCAGCCACTCTGGAAGACAATTCAGCAGTTTCTTACAAAACTACACATACTCTTCTATGATCCAGCAGTTACACTCCTTGATAAAGGAGTAAAGAAGTTTTATCTACACAGAGCCCTGCACACGGATGTTTATAGCAGCTTTATTCATAATTGCCAAAACTTGGAAGCAACCAAGATGTCCTTCAGTATGTATAGATAACTAATCTGTGGTAGATCCAGTCGATGGCGTATTATCCAGTACTAAAAAGAAATGAGCTATTAAGCCATGAGTAGGAATGGAGGAAACTTAAATGCATGTTATTAAATGAAAGAATCAAATCTGAAAAGGCTACATACTGTATGATTTCAACTATATGCCATTCTGGAAAAGGCAAAACTATGGAGACAGGAAGAGGATTAGCGGTTGCCAGGGGCTGGGGAGGGAGATGAATAGGCGAAGTGCAGAGCAGTTTTAGGGCAGCGAAACTACTCTCTCTGATTCTACAATGATGAATACGTGTCATTCAACATAGTTTAAACCCATAGAATGTACAACACCAAGAGTAAACCCTGATGTGAATTATGGACTTTGGGAGATAGTGACGTGTCAGTGTAGTTTCATCAGTTGTAACAAGCGTATCACTCTGGTGGGGATGTTGGTGATGGGGGGAGGCTAGGTGTGTGTGGGGCCAGGGGATATGTGGAAATCTCTTGCACCTTCCTCTTAATTTTTCCATGTACTTAAAACTGCTTGAAAAATTAAAGTCTGGGTTTTTTTTTTAAGGGGTGAAACAGCGACGAGCACAAGGATAGGATGGAGTTATTGTTTTCTGAATGGTAACGTTCTTGCCGCTCATTCATGGGGGCAGTGGCTCCGATGTGCTGTTCTAGACTTGTCTCTGCCACTTTTGCTTTGATGACCTCTCTGGGTTTCCATCAGGCTAACGGTAATAATGTCGTGCAGAAGGATTAACTGACTCAGAGCCAGGAGGCCTGGATTCCTGCCCAGCCTCCCACTGCTTCCGAGATAATAAAGATTGGGGAAACAAATGAAATCCAGGAAGCACAGCTATCGAAATGAAATGAGTGATGATGATGATGGTAACAAACACTTGTACAGATGTCCTCAGTCCTGAAGCTTCTTGGGGGAGGTTTATACTTGATAAGGAGACATAAGTCTATTTATTTCATTCGATCAACAGCCCTATTTGGAGCACCAGCATTATGTCAGATCCTGCGCTGGGTATAAGACATGCAGATATAAATAAGACTTAGTGCTTGACCTCAAGGAATATCAGTCTAGTAGGGCAGAAGGCTGATAAACTCATGGTGGCGATGCCGTACACTTCGAGCTAGCCGGATGTCCGAAAGTGAGGTGTGAGGGCACAGAGGGGAATCCTGTAAACGAGGCTAGGTGGGAGGGGTTCAGGCAGGGGGTCTGTGGGCCTAGATCCCTCCATGTGATCGAATATGGCAGGGAGCCAAGCAAATGAGAAGAAGAAAAGGTTTGGCAGTAGTGATCTTTAGGGTTTAGTAGGCCCTTGAGTATCTTTGTTTTCCTCCAGCAATCCACTCAGGCTGCTGGTTCATGAGCAATATTTTGTTAAGTCAAATGTAACTGCTCTGGGTCAGATTTGGGGCCTATGTGGTTGTGAAGTCCTTGGACCGTTCTAACAGATCAAGGGCAAAACTGGTACATCTCAATGGCTTCCTAATACGATTTAAAGGAAAAATTTTAGAAATATAATAAATTGTGAAAACAGATCGGCATTCAGTCCAGAGTCACAAATTAATTTTTTAATAATTCAGCATGTTTCGATTCGATCTCAAAAGTTAATCAATACAAAAGGGAGGAGTGTTTGCCATGGAGACCGTACTAATCAGCTTTAAAATCCAGGGACTGTCACGTGGCGTTAAACTAAAAAACAGAGGACACTTTTGTACAGACCTGTCTGCAGGTTCACCGAGAAGGTAGTGTATCACCTCAGGTGTCTTCACATCCTAGAGGAAGCATGCATAAGGCTCCACCCAAGAATCTCAAAGATAGTTGAAAGAAGCTGTCCTAGCATGAAAACTTTCCAAGGTGAGAAAATTGGGGCAGTTTAAGGGACCCTATTCAAGAAAATAAGGGCAGAAGACAAGACCAGCTCCCAATTCATGCATTTAAAGAATTAGGTAATTTTCTTCAAGAGTGACTCTTTCTGCTTAAAATGACACGTACTTTCTAGAATAATTTAGGTATTCTGGAATTTTTCATCAAGAACAAACCATCGCAAGTCTTAATGGCTTAAAAAAGCAGGCTTGGGCTTCCCTGGTGGCGCAGTGGTTGAGAGTCCGCTTGCCGATGCAGGGGACGCGGGTTCGTGCCCCGGTGCGGGAAGGTCCCACATGCCGCGGAGCAGCTGGGCCCATGAGCCATGGCCGCTGAGCCTGCGCGTCCAGAGCCTGTGCTCCGCAACAGGAGAGGCCACAACAGTGAGAGGCCCGCGTACCGCAAAAAAAAAAAAAAAGCAGCCTTTTATTAGTCTCATAATTCTGTGAGTTGGCTTGGCTGACTCAGCTCATCTCTCTTGAGACCACACATACATCTACCATGGCTGGTTTCTTGGCTGGTGACTTGCTGATCTGGGATGGCCTCACTCAGATGTCTGGCAGTTGACAGAATGCCTTGGTTCTACATGGCCTCTCGTCCTCCAGGTGGCTAAGTTGGGCTTGTTCACAGGGTGATAAGCAGATTTGGGTGAGACTGGGAGTGCTGGTATAAAACCAGGAGTTTGACTTTGGACGTTTTAAGATTGGGATGATACGGATATAGCATAGGCAGATATAGAATAGGCAGCTGGACATAGGAGTCCAGAGTTCAGGAGCAAGGTCTGGGTTAAAGACATATATTTGGAAGTCATCTACAAAGATATCACTTAGAGCCATGAGACCGGGCGAACTCAGCATAGGAGTATGAAGAGAAGTCTAAGGAATAAGTCCTAAGGCTCACTACTGTTGAGCTGTTGGGAAGGTGAGGAAAAAAACAGGTAAAGAGACTAACAAGGAGAAGCCAATGACCTATAAGGAAAGTAGTGACATCCCGGAAACTGAGTGGGGGTGGGGAGAAAGTGGTAGAAGACGGAGAGAGTCAAACACTGCCAGCAGGTCAAGTAAGAGGGTTGGGGAGTGACCACTGCGTTCAGCAATGTGAAGGTCATGGGTGACTTTGATAGGCACTGGTGGATAGTGGTGGTGAAAGTCTTAACTGGGGTGGTTTCAGAAGATAATAGGAGGAAAGGAGTTGAAAGAAAATAGAGACAGTTTCCCCCTCCCCCATATTTTACTTCGAAAATTTTCAAATATGCAGAAAGGTTGAAAGAAGAGTACAGTAAATACCCATATGCTCCCCCACCTAGATTCTATACTTAACCTTTTAGTAGATTTGCCTTCTCATGTCTGTTTATCCAATTGTATATCCACTTAGCAATCCATCCTTTTTTATGTTAAAGGAATAGAGAAATGGGGCAGCACTGGGGTGCGATGGGGAGAGAGAAGACCTCTCTGTTTGTGTGTATGTATCTATGTGTGTATGTGCAGGCATGGTTGTACATAGACAGCATGAGGATGATCAAGGAGCAAAGGCACGACTGGAGGACTTAATATTTGGAATGATGTCTCTCGGTGGGAAAAGGAGCATGGGCTTTTGTGCAAGTGGGGAAATTGGCCTCAGATAGGTTCATCTCTAGCAATGAAAGAGAAGGTAGAAAACATGGACAGTCGGATGAATGAGACGCCTTTAATAGCATGAGATCCAGCACCTCTGGTGCGTGCCCTGGACTCACCTTCTGTTTCCAGCTCTCCTGCGGTGTGCTCTGAAACTGGGAGAATCGCTTAACCAACCTCTCAGGTCTTCTGGGACCTCAGCTGCAAAATGAGCATTAATTATGACTATCATACTTACACTACAGGGAGCTCTGGAAATTATACGCTGGGGATGTCAGTTTTGTTGTTATTTTTATTACTCACATTTACCCAGAAGAAGAGCTTTGCAGGCTGTTGCGACTCTGTCCCTCACTCTGTGCAACACCTTCTCCCTGTCAGGGGACTTCCGGTTACTGGATGGACAACCCAGGAATTCACAGGCTTTGTCACCCTTAATGTTTAGCTGATGGACCAACATTATACTGGAGGGCAAGGAGCTTAAGGAGTGTCCCAGACAACTTGAGTCCCTTTCCACCTCGCAGTGGTACCCACTCACTACACTTAAGGGCAGCGGTATTGGGTTCATTCCCTCCGTCCCATCCCTTCTTTGTTTTGGGTCAATAGGGCAGAGTCTAAGGCCCGCAATCCATTGCTGTTTTTGGCTCCTGTTTATTCTAGCAGATGTGGCATTTCTATACCAAAGTTCCTTTGTTTTTTCTGCAGCTTTCCATACCTCCTTGCAAATGCTTGGAGTTATTTATGCCTGCAAAGAAGATAGGTGGGTGACCTGTCACAAGTAACCACATACAGCAAAGAGAATCTTACTGCAAAAATATGCTAGATATATTTAGCACTGCTTAATTAGAATTATCTATCTTGAATTCATTTTCCTTCCTTTATGGTAAGGTTTTAAATTAAAACCCAAACACCCTGTGCTTGCACTTATTATGATGGAGAAGCCACAGGACTTGGAATGAGGGGTGAATTAGGTTAAAACACAGATTCTCTCACCACTCAGCCTCAGTTTCCTCATCTGTAAACTCAGGATGTTAATATTTTTCTCGTAAGGGTGCTGGAAGGATTGAGAGAGATCGTGTACATACAGCGCCTGGAAAATAATAAGTTTCATTTGATTTTAGCATAATGGATTGATGAGCACACCCCCAGCAATAATGAAAAGAAACAACCACAGTTGATAGGGGGTGTTTGTTGTGTACAAGGCTTGGTGTCCTGTTGTCTTCATTGGCTGCATTAATCATGACAGATAAAGAGCTTATGCAGACATTGCTTTCTTCTTTGAAAGTTAACTCTTCTCAGTAATTAAAATATGTAATTAACACTCAATCAAATCGAGGTCTCCAACCTCTATTTCTACATTTTATTCCATTTACCTTTAAAATGATTGAATGATTCTCTAGTAAGTTTGGGAAAGTGTAAGACACCTAGTTAATTCTGAATTTCAGATAACAAAAATATTTTAGTGTAAATATACCCCATGTAATATTTGAGATATACTTACAGTAAAAAGTCATTGCTTATCTGAAAATCAAACTTAACTGGGAATCCCGTGTTTTAATTTGCTAAAGCTGGCAATGCCAGATCCTAGGAAATGCAGTATTTGGTGTGTGTGTGCTCCAAAGGCAGCACATCTTGACCATGTGGTTTGAGGTGTGTGGCTGTGACAAACGGTCATGATGACCTCCTGAGAGATAGGATTTCCCTAGCCCTGATATCTAATGTAAGGTGGGATATCACCCACCCACTCGTCTCCCACTTCTGAAGGTCATCTCCTTTGCAGGAACCTTTTCCTTTTCCTTTTTTTTTTTAGCGCTCAGCTCGTAATGAATTCTTATTATTTATCCCATTAGATGGTCAGAGACTATTCCTGTTTCATTCATTCCTGTATCACTCTGCCTAACAGAGGGTCTGGCACATAGGAGGTAGTCAGTGAAATTTCACTGAGTAAATGAGCTGGTGTTGATGTGGCAGTAATACAAGTTATAATGAAGAATGACAGGCTTTAGAGACAGGGGTTCACATTTCACTGACCACCCACTATGTTCCAAACTCTCTGCTAGGCAGAAGGATCCTGGGATGAATGCAACAGATTTAGTTCCTGAGTAGCAACTGGGAAAAATAACAACTGAGAATACATCATCACTTACCCGAGGGGGTTTTATTGCTCTGTGTCTCAGTTTGCACATCCAATAGTGAGATAATCCATCAACCTCAAAGGATTATATTGGGGGAAATGAACATCCATATCTGTGTCTGTGACTATCTCTATAATTGTGTGTGTGTGTGTGTGTGTGTGAGAGAGAGAGAGAGAGAGAGAGAGTGAAGCCAAGTGGTAAACATTAGATTTACTAAGTTAATCAGTTCCCTTCTCTTTCTTTTGTTAGAAAACTAGTATGGGCCTTTGTTTATACCTTTTCCTGTTTCATCAGGGTAAGGGTAATGCCTTGACCAGAAAGGGTTATGAAGGCCAGTACTATAACAGGTGGATTTTTTTTTTAATAGGTAATAAACTTTCCAGATGCATGTCTTTGATAGCTGAGGGACCTGATCACAGACTCAGGTTAAGTATTTCCACTTCCGCCTTGCGGAAGACCTCTGAAAATAGGGTGCTAATGATCTGACAGAATCTCTCCATCTTTCCCTTGGAGTCCCCAGAGTTTCAGACAGTCTGCGGGGAGGGTGGTGATGAGATCTTGCAGTTGACTGTTGTCTTTCATGGGACACAGGATGTGTGAGTCTGGAGTAAATTAAAACCCTGAAATTGAATGTCAAGATCTGGGGAATCTGTACCCATATTAGACTCCCTGCTCCTTGGGAAGATGCTTTTGACACTCTGAAGGATGTCTAGGGAGTTAATAACAACATCTTCTAACACACTGCCTTTGTTATTTGGAGCTCATGGCTTTTTCAAGGAGCTCAAAGTCATTCACCATCTACATGTTTTCGGTATGAAACTAGGTGTTAAATGCATACACTAGGCCAATAAAACAGTTTAGCTGAGATTATAAATACCCCAGGGTCTCAGAATACCACAAGCGAAGACGGATTCGTGCTCTCCCTGGCTCATATGCATCACGTGGCACTGGGAAGCACTAATTCAACTTAAGTGGATGCGGTGTGGATGCATTAAAGATGCCATGGGGACACTGTCTTTTTTGTTTTGTTACGGTGTGTTTAAGTCGTTTACTTTTGTACACCCGCTGATGCTCAGACTCCCTCTGTGCACCAGTACCAAATCAAATCTTGGAGACAGAGTTCTGGGTGAAGTAGAAAAGAATAGTATTATTGCTTTGCCAGGCAAAGGGGGACACAGAGGGCTTGTGCCCCTCAAAAGTGTGTGTCCCACCCTGGGGAGATTTGGTGAGGGGTTTTATAGCAATGGTTCAAGGGTGGAGTTGCTAATAAAGATTGGGGTGTGTGCAGGGCCTGCATTCCTTTAATCTGGCCTCAGATGGTGTCCTGATGAGCTTCTGAGGTTCTCAGGGTTATCAAACCGTGACTTTTTCTCTGGAATGAAGAATGCTTCATCAAGTAGTTAACGTCTTCCATTTCTTGAGGGTTTTAGTTCTGTAGAAGAGCGCAAAGATATTGTTATGTGTATCCCTTGAGGTGGAACCAGGACCCTGTCCCAAGGCTGCACTGTTGTTTTTTGACTGGTCCTCCCTTGTCTTGGAGTCCCTTCCTTCCCTGATTAGCAACTGTTTGAACCTGCCCTTTGGAACTCAGGGAAGGTCATGGAGGCTGGAGCCTATTCCCTACAAACAAGAAATGGGGGACACAGAAAGGCTTTTGTGCCCAGGAGCCCCACAGGGTCCTGCAGTTTCACTACCACCAGAGGTACCTTGATTTCAAGGGTGTGATTGGTCTTTGGAAGACCACCACAGAAGTATGTGGCCAGTTATTTGTCTAGAGCTATGCTTTCCTTGCCTTCTCTTACTCCATCTGAGGATTTAAAATCCTGAATTTCTCAGGTCTGTCACAAACTTCTAGAGTGAAAACTAGATTTATGAAATTGGGCACATTTGTTTCAAAGCTATTCAATCCAGATAATAACTCATTTTAGCATGATTTTTCCACTTAATAAGAACACTTTTTAGAACTCAATTTGGCAGCTCTTAATAATCCCAGACAGAATAACTAGAGATGCAAGATATTAAAAAGTACATTGTTGAAAGAAACAGCAGCACATGAGTTGAAGAGCAGAATGTACCCAGCGATATGTAAAACACATAATAGAAGGTGATTTCATAGGATTTAAGAATCTAATAATTTCTTAGACAGAAAGGCAAATCTTAGATGTCAAGCAGAACAAATAAATGAAAAATTAAATCCATATAAGACACTATATGGTGAAATTTTAGGTCATTAAAGGAAATTCCAAAAGCTTCTGGAGTGAGGTACAGTGGGCTGGGCGGGCTGATTACCTATAAAGGGATGTGAATCAGGTTGACACCAGACTTCTCAGCAGCAGCTATTGATACACCAGATAATAGGGCAATATTTTCAAACGTCAGGGAGACAATTAACTTTGAATCTGGATTGCTATATCTAATCAAGTTTATTCAAGCTGAAGGGTAAAATCCACAGATTTTCTGATATGCAAAGATTTAGAAAATTTGCCATGTGCAGATCCCTTGAAAAGAATTATGAGCCGGGGGGGAAAACATCCAAGAAGAAGAAGTAGGATAAAAGAAACAATTGTGGGGCTTCCCTGGTGGCGCAGTGGTTGAGAGTCCGCCTGTCGATGCAGGGGACACGGGTTCGTGCCCCAGTCCGGGAAGGTCCCACGTGCCGTGGAGCGGCTGGGCCCGTGAGCCATGGCCGCTGAGCCTGCGCGTCCGGAGCCTGTGCTCTGCAACGGGAGAGGCCACAACAGTGAGAGGCCTGCGTACCGCAAAAAGAAAAAAGAAAAAAAAAAAAGAAACAACTGTGAACAAATAAACCAGGAAAAACCTTATTTTGATGTTTAAAAAACTTAATTTTCTAACTAAAATACTTCAGCTGATTCCAAATGCCACATGCTTGTGCTGCATAAAGGGGCAGATGGAATTTAAAGCTGAGACTCTTGTTATAGGGAGAATATACATGCTGATTGTCCTTAAAATTGTCCTGAATAATCCATGTTCAAGTACGTCTATGAAAAGAGTAAAGTAACAATTATAAAAATAGACCTAGAGTACAATCCCTAAGCCACTAAATATTCAGGTCGCGGAAGCAGGGCAGAAGAACCTCAATCAATTCAAGAGAAGTCAGAGAAGAAACAAAGAATAAGGAAATAACCAGAAGGAGCAGCAAACAGAGACTGGATTAACTCATTCACAGCATTGTAATTATTAATATACACTTGGACACTTATGTCCAATTCTATGAACGAGTGAATGTCACTTGCTAAAAGACAGTGATTCTCAGATTGAGAGATAAAACCCAATCATTCTCTATGCCATGTGCCACAGGGACACTAAATCACAGTCATAAAAGAATGTTCATGATGAAGGGATGTAAATATTTCCACAGATTATAGAGTGCATTTAGGGCAGGGGCCAGGAGGAGGACCAGATACAGAGGATGGAGGCTCTTCAGGAAGTGTAAGAAACTTGAAATCAATCCTGAAGGGAAATGAGCGATAAGGGAAAGAATGTAGTGACTTAATGAGATTTACATTGGAGAAAGATTACTAGGGCGGTAGGGAAAGTTTAGGGGGCAGGTCAAGCTTGGGGGTGGGGCACATGCAGGAGATATTCAAGAAATTCATACATGAAGCGATAAGAAGCTGAGCCGTGTCATAGAGGTCGAGGCGGAGAAAAGATGGTATTATTGATTATAAGAAGATAGACTCAGTAAGACTTGGAGGTGATGGGGAGGAGAATTGCAAGATGGTGCACAGGTTCCTGAAGTGCAAGGCTGGGTGGCTTCTTCACCAGTATGGGAGCACAGAGGGAAGAAGATATGGGGAGGGAGATGATGAACTTACGCCTTGGTGCACTGGGGTGTTCAGTGATAACTGATTCTCAGGATACAGATTTTGGTTGGATATGCAAATCTTGGAGTCACTGTCTGACTGGGGGAAGGAGTCATCATTCATTCATAACCAGAGCTTGTGCTACAGAACCAGACTTGCTCATAAGAGGCAATGTTGTTTGGATCCATCGTGTGAAAAGCTGGAACTCTGACATGAGTCCTGACTCCCTCTTCGGTAGAGAGAACAATGAATGAAAATAATCCTGTCTTCCTAAATCCAATTAGGAAAGTTGAAGGTTTGACTAAGCACAGATCAGTGCCTTCCCCCATCTCTGTCACTGAATTCTCGTGCCTGTGCAGTCATGGGAATGGTGTAGGTGAGAAGGGGAATGGGATTGTTCTTGATGCCTTCTGGCTAAATGAAGCAGTAATAGCAAAACATTTAGGAAAATTAAGCAGCCCCTTGGGTGAAATGGTTGCTAATTATTCTTGTATCTAATCATTAGTTGAATGTGATAATTGACTTAACAGATTACAAATGACAAGCCTTTCTTAGAGCTTTCCCCAGGAAAAAAACCCACTCCCCACTCTCCACCCTCCACATACAAAATGAAAAGACCTGCAGTGGAAGGAGGGGTGCATCACAGTGTGGTCTGCTTGGAAATTCCCGAGACCACTGATTGGGGTAAGAACCTCCCAAATGTTGAGAAGCTTCAGCCAAAAAGGTGGAAGAGTTTCCTAGATTCCTCCTCTTCCTCGTGCTCAAGAGAACTTCCGGGAAACACCTATTTTTGTGTGGCTCAGCAGATTCCAAATCTAGTTACTTCCCAGATCAAACTGTATCCCCCAACCTGCCAGGAGGAAGTTTAGATGGAACCCGGTAACCCTGGTTTCAGTCCTGGGAATTTGCTATATTTTCCTGACATTTTAAATTGTTCATTGGAATGGCTTCCCAAAGGAGCTGAAGTTTGAGCCACAACTTGAAGGAGGGAGGCGTGTTCCGAGAGTAGAACGGCATCAGGTTAGTCTTTTTTCAGAGAGAACGGCGCTAACGCTCCCCTGTGCTTCCACGGCACTATGCAAATACTTCCATTGTAATTCTGGGATCTGTTTTGGATTTATTTGTAATACTTATAATACTATTCTTTATTATTAAGTTTATGCTTTGAAAATTAAAATATGCTCCTGAAAGAAGTCAGGATTTGGAATCTCCTGGGTGGAGTTAAACAATCTATTCAAATAACCAGTTAATGAGTACGGATGTTAAGGATGGATGCAGTTGCCAATGGTTATAACTAACTGCAGCTGAGGAAGGAGGAAGGGGCGAAGACCCAGTCAGTAGAGTGGTGGCCCTAATTCTGTCTCTGTTATTTGAGGGGAAAAAAAAAAAAAGTTTTCCCAACCCAGTGGATTCCAGTGTTTGGAGAGCTAGCGGGATGTGTTGCCATGAGAGCCTTCGCGTGAGGAATGTAGACTCCCTAGAAAGATCTGAACCCCAGTGGCAGAGTGGCTGACGAGGAGAAGGATGGGGCTAACGTCTACTGAGCTTTCATTCTGTGCTAGTTACTACTCTGAGCACTTTATATGCGTAGGACAGGACTGACCTTTTATGTCCAAGGAAAGAGGAACAATTACTACTATCCCTTTGACAGGTGAGGAAACTGAGACTTACAGAGGTTCACTAGCATGCTTAAGTAGAAGGAAAAAGGGTCCCTTACCTACGGTCTGTGAGTCCCATTTCAAAATTCTGTTTGAGCAAAGAACAGTTGCAGTTCAGAGCTTTTTCTAAGCTTTTTTTAAAGCTTTTTTCCTAATAGCCCATCAGACCAAGGGGTCTGAATTGAGAACTGGGAACCACATTTAAGAGCTGAGGTGGGTAGGGGGGTGGGCATCAGCATAGCAGGGAGTCTAAGAGCACGAACTGTCTGGGTCGAATGGGCAGGTGCCCTGGAGAAATACTGAGGCCAGAGGCCAGCAGCATAGCTTTGTTTACAGAACTCTTAGCAGGCTGTTTGTAGAAAGTTGTAAAGTCCATTGAAAGGTCCTAGAATGGAACGGAAACTTAGGAACATATAAAGCACACTTTTTAGAGGGAGGTTGCTGCTTTTTATATTTCAGGAAGGCCGTTGTGGACTAGAGTAGGGGCTTTGGAGGAAGCAAGAGAAGTGTGTTATGTGATGGACTAAAAGTTATCTTTAATCAGGAAGATTCAACCTTGAATCCAACTTAACTTTTTACTAGCTGCTTGACCTGCTTGACCTTGGATAAGTAACTATCCTCGCTGGACCTCTCTTTGTTCATTTTTACAATGGGGGCCATAATACGGACACTACATGGTTGTAGGGAGAATTCTGGGGGATAATGTAGATAAAATGTACGCACTATTTTCCTCCCTCCTTAACCTCCCCCCTCCTGGACACAGTCACCTTGGTGGCTGACAGAGCATAAAAGAAGGAGTAGGGTGCATACTGCAGTGGAGCCGCGAGAACTCAGGAACATATGACTGACACCCTCAGCTCCTCCCAGGACTGTCTGGGAGGGAAAGGGCAGGATGGTGGGACTTGTACAATTGTAACTTGGTGCACACCAGCAGAAATCCTTTTTTAAGGAGTTACCGTGGACTTACTATCCGGACCTGACCTGGTACACCCAGGTTCTATTTGAATAAAATATAAGGAACCGTGCTAAACACTTACTCATTAAACACTTAAGCCCCCTCGACTGGGAAAGGATGTTGCACCTTGAGGCCAGGCTCTGGGAAAAAGGAGTGACCATCTGTTGGCCCTTTCCTGGGTCAGAGCCCAGCCTTGCTGACTGTCTCACAGCTGCTGCCTCTGGGAGAAGCAATTTGTCAACTTTATACCTTTCTGCTTTATGGTCTGATGACTTAATAGGATTCGACCTTCCCTGTATTCCATTTCAGTTGGATCAGACACTGCATTTCAGATTAAAATGTGGGCTCTGGCACAGGTGATGACGAATTGGTGAGGTGTGTGGACACGTGCCCATAGGAGGGCTCTAGCTTCAGAAGTGAGCTGATTTGAAGTGAGCTTTTGAAGAGGAGAAGGACTTGGGCAAGCAGGCATTGGACTGGGGGAGGGTTAGTCTGAGGGGAGGCAGGGACATGGGCAAAGGTGCAGGGGTTTGGCATCATGCCATGTGTAGGGAACAAAGAGTGGTCCATGGTGTCTTGGGCTGGAGTATTCCAGGGAGACCTGGCCTGGTGATGAGCATGTAGCCAATAGTAAGAGCTGAGGCTTCCTGGGAGATTGCCATGGGCCACTGTTTTAAGCACTTTATATGTATAATATTTATGTTTATATGTATATCTGTCTACATCTGGACATTGATTTAAAAGGAAATAAATTATACTTATTAAATCTTCACATCCCTATGTTACTATGCTTCCCAGTTCATGGTTGATGAAACTGAGGCCAAGAGAACAAAATGTGTGAGTAACTTGTAGGATCACTTGCAGCTTGGTCAGCAGGATGGGTTTCAAAGGGGAGAGACGGTGAGGAGGAGACGAAGGAAGGTTGAAGTCTCCCAGAACTGACTCCCCTGAACGGGGTCCACTGGAATTCAGTTTCCAGGCGGAGTTCACGCGTGCGATGCACAGCCTCTCTAGAGGTTGGGAGCACCCCCGTCCCCATGTCAGCTCTGCTCCCTCCTGAGTCCTTCTCGTGACTTTGTGGGCACCGCAGTCTCTGAGTCACGTGCTCTCGTGCATCATCTCCTGCTGTGGTCACATGGTCGGTTTCTTTCGGTTCGTCTCTAAATGAAGGCGTCACTGAGACCCAGCTCAGGAGGGATCATCGTGGAGCGTGAATAAAGGCAGGAAGGAGGCGGCTGGGGACCAGTGTCCTGTGATGAACCAGGAGGCTGACCATCTGCCCACCGTGTCCAGAAAGGCATCCTAAGAGTTGACTTCAAAAGGGCAGAAGGTCATTTTATCTGGCATTTAGAATAATGGGCACCAGCCAGGGGGTTAGAATCTCCCCTTGACCATTTCAGTAGGTTTTCATCACACCCAAGAGCTACTAAAAGTGAATGATATGAGTTTTTGGTTTAAAAAAAAATGAGTTTGGTCAACTTTTGGGGCACTAATCCTTCAGAAGTAAAATGAAAGTAATTATGAATGTTTATTGTAGCATTGCATGTGTTAAACAAACAAAAAATAAAAATAAATATCCTGGAAACAACTAGAATGCTAGCAGTCCATTAATAGGGGAATGATTGAAGAAACTGTGGTGTTTTGGTGCATTTGTACTGTAGTGGATCACAAAGCTACTTCAGTGAATGATAAAGATCAACGTGCATCAATCTGGAAAGATGTCCAGGAAAACACTGTCAATGACATAAAAAGAAGCTGCAGAATAATGTATGAAATATTACGATTATTTTAGTGAAAAGAAAAAAGAAGGAAGAAGAATAAGGACGCCTGTATATCTTTGTCTCTGTGTCTATAAGCATAGCAAAAGAGAGAAACAGAATGATAAAAATGATATCGTTTTGTTATCTTAAGGCACTAGTTTGAAGAAAAAAGCAATTTTAAATTCTTTACAAAGTTTCTTATTTAACTTCATTAAAAAAATGCATTTATTTTATAATTAACTGCCCCCCCCCAAAAAAAAGGTCATGAAGAACCTAGGGGTGAGATGGGAATGAAGACACAGACCTACTAGAGAATGGACTTGAGGATATGGGGAGGGGGAAGGGTAAGCTGTGACAAAGTGAGAGAGTGGCATGGACATATATACACTACCAAACGTAAAACAGATAGATAGCTAGTGGGAAACAGCCGCATAGCACAGGGAGATCAGCTCGGTGCTTCGTGACCACCTAGAGGGGTGGGATAGGGAGGGGGGAGGGGGGGAGACGCAAGAGGGAAGAGATATGGGAACATATGTATATGTATAACTGATTCACTTTGTTATAAAGCAGAAACTAACACACCATTGTAAAGCAATTATACTCCAATAAAGATGTTTAAAAAAAAAAGAAAAAACAACCCAATAAGCTAAGCATTGTTCATGGATGAAATTGAAGAAACAAAAATGGAGTTAAATTACACAGTACATTAAATGCCAGAATATAGGCTTTGTGCTTCATATTACACACAAGAATTTTTAAATACAGTACCACAGAATACTGCTAAAATACTTGTTGATAAAATAATTTTTGGAATTTGCCCAATATATTACACCCATGGAACTTCAATACACTTATCAATTTACTTATCAATATCTTATCAAAAGCACTGAGAAGTCCTGCATTTAAACACATTTTTCAAGTGTATTAACCTAGTTTCCCAGATGTCTTTTTCAGAAAATCTCTTTTTGTATTATACTTAGCCTGTGGAACACTCGCTAAAACCCTTGAGAATAAAATCCTTGTTTTTATGGCAATGGGAAGCTTCTGGAGGTTTCGAGGCAGAGGAATAATAAGACTTGAGCTGTTTTCAGGGAACTGTATCCCAAGAGCCATGTGCTTGGTAAAGGAGGGATCCAGGGTAAAGAGGACCAGTTAGGAGGATGTTCCAGCTATTCGGGGAAGAGGAGACAGTGGTCTGAAAGAGGACAAAACTGTGGAGGTGGACAGTAAGGACAGCTGGGACTTGTCAGGATAATGTCACCAGGGCTTGGTGAAGAGGGGACATGGAAAGGTTGAGGGAAAGAATGCAGAGAGCTTATATGTTTGCCTGTGGGGTGTCTGGTGCTGGTCTGAAATGGGGGGTGTGAGAGGAGGGGCAGTCTGGGGGTCCAGGAGGAAGGTGATCCTGAGTTGCCTTTGAGGAGCTGGAAGAGACGTCCAACAAGCAGTTGGATGTACAAACAGCAAACTCCAACTCTTCTGAAACCACACGAATCTATCACTTGTCAGGAAGGAGGATGTTGGCCTTATTGAGCTAAATTTTCACCTGATCAACCCTGAGGCCATAAAGTAGAACTGAGGTCCCTTCTACAGGAGGCAGGCCCCCAGCCGGAGATTCTGTTCCTTAGAAAACTGGATCTTGCTGAGCAAGACTTTAACAGCACAGGGGAACGCTTTCTTGCCTTTTTTTCTGAGGTTCATTCTCTTGTGCCTGGAATGCCGAGAGGACAAACCTCAGGCTGTGGGCTCCCAGGTGGTGTGATTTCATGGAGGCCAGTCCACGGCTAGAATGGAGATGCCCCAGCGTCCAGAGGTCAAGTCAAATCTGCTAAGTCGAGTGATGTGATTTTCAACTTTTACACGAGCCTCTGAGTTGATTTCCCTTTTGTTTTTCCTAGGTCTTTAATCAATCTGAGTTGGAGGTTCCAGCTCTTGTTTCAGTTGTGGCACAAAGAATTAAGGGCAGGGTCCTGCGCCCATACTGGGGCTAGCAAGTTTACAGGGGAAACAGCGCCCCCAGAGGCCAGTGTAGACTTGGCAGCAGGAGGTGGTGAGAAGTCTCTTGGGGGTGATTATCAGGGGATGGGTTTCACACTGGGAGGTCCAGTCACTCCTCCCCACTTGGACATTCTTCCTCTTTTCAACCTTGAAAGGAGGCTTTCCATACGAAGACCTAAGACATAGTGATGAAATGGTTCTATTCCTCCGGTCATTAACCATCTTTAGGTCACAATGACTGACATTTCTAGGTGATGAAAAAAGAACCTAAGGGGTTTTCCCCATTCTGCTCATAAAATCCACCAAAATGCCTTTGTCTCCCCTATTTTGTGAGAGAAACTGTCTGCATCTGGAGGATGGATTGGTGAGGCTTCAAGTTCTCCTTCACACCACATGTAGAACTGTTTTGTGTCAGGAAGAAAGGCCGCTGTCACACTATTAACACAGAAAGGGTCAACCCTTCTGGACATGCCTCATACACCCTCTGTCTCTGCGTAGAGATACAGACCTGTGTCTGTATCTGCCACACAGGATGGCAGGAAACCCCAATAAGCACCTCCGAGCTGTGGTCTGTTGGCCAGTGGCTTTGTTTCAGAACAACATCAATGGGATTGATTTGAAGATGGGCTATCAGGTTGCCAGCAGGCCCTGGGCTTAGGATCAGAAGGAACTAAGATCTCGAGACTTCCTGGTAATGCTGACTCCAAATCCAGTTAGGATCTGCCCAGAGCTTTGTATTTTATTTTTCTCTCCTATGAAAAACACACTGTGGATTATGTAGTTCGTTGGAAGTGTATTGCCCCGAGTAACCCCTAAGAGCGTCTCCTCCCTGGCTCTCAATTTCAGCAAGGGAAGTATTTCTGAGAATGGGAACTGGTTTTGGTTTCAGATCATGCAGGTTGTTTGGGGGCAGAGCCAGGCATCCTGACTTCCTGGTGAGCGTTAGTCATGACATGTGTCTTCCCCAGTTGAACATAAGGACAATGGTTGAATGTTTACCAAGTGTTGGGCACCGTGCTTTGTCCTGGAGAAATAAAGATGGGAATTAAGTGTTCTTTACTGCAGACACCGACAGTGCACTGGAGGAGCCTCGTATGGTGAGGCAATCGTAAATCCCATGAAGAAAGGGGTTTAATTTCTTTGATCCATTGCTGTATCCCCAGGGCCGGACACAGCGCCTGGTACAAAGCAGGTGATGCATATATAGCTGTTGTATGAATGATGGTTAGAGGCTTGTACAAGGTGCTGTGTTCTCATCACTTTTGAAAGTGATTCATTCTGCTAACAAAGTCACAAGGATTCAGAGAAGGTGCAGGAGAGGGTTGTTGGTGAGATACATTTTAGAGGTTGAGAAGAAGCTCACAAGGAAACATAGACAGGAATAGATTCTAGGTAGAGGAAGGAACACCACCAGGAGTGTAACCTTAATTTCATGTTAAGGTCCTGGGATGGGGGCAGTCTCAGCCCTCTGTGTGGTCAGAGCCCAGCTGTGGGTGGACTGGAACAGCAGAGAGAAGAGACCAGGGGCCTGATCACAAAAAGTCTCTCAGCCTTTGCAAAGGAGACTTTATTTTTTGGCAGTAGTCAACTAGAAGGAGACTTCTTACTCTTGGTAACCACTTCTGACCAGCAGAGCGGGGTAAAATGATTTTTTTTTTTTTTTTGTGACTATAACATTTGCTTTCTCTGAGAAACGTTACAGATGAGATCTGCAAACAAGTGAAGACCAAAATGTCTCATCGCTCTTGTGGCAGATGTACGACACTCTGGTGCTTCTGGTCCAAGCTGGTCCCTTGGAAACCAAACAGTCCGTACAGTCCTGTAGTGTTTGCAGGAGGCTTAGCTAGCTCACTCCCATTAAACGCCAGATTTCAGGGAAGGGCTGGGGGAGAGCTGTGAGATGTGGTACAGATGATCTTTGCAGTAAGTGCAGGAGAAGAGTGTGTAACAGATGGGAAAAGGAGGCAGATAGTCTTAAAAAGCGAAGTAGCTTTGTTTGGGTGGCCTTGAATGGGGGCTGGGGAGACACCAGTTTTAGAATTAGATGGGCTTGGGTGCTTAGGACTTAGGGGATTGGGGTTTTTGCTTAACCTCTGTGAGCCTCGGTTTTCTCATCTGAAAATTGTGGGTAGTAGAATTATCATGCAGGGTTGTAAAAATGAGACGAGGGACTTCCCTGGTGGCGCAGTGGTTAAGAATCTGCGAGCCAATGCAGGGGACACAGGTTCGAGCCCTGGTCCGGGTAGGTCCCACATGCCGTGGAGCAACTAAGCCTGTGCGCCACAACTACTGAGCCTGCGCTCTAGAGCCTGCGTGCCTAGAGCCAGTGCTCTGCAACAAGAGAAGCCACTGCAGTGAGAAGCCCGTGCACCGCAACGAAGAGCAGCCCCCGCTCACCACAACTAGAGAAAGTCTGTGTGCGGCAATGAAGACCCAATGCAGCCAATAAATAAATTTATGAAAACAAATAAATAAAAATTAAAATGAGATGAGATGCTAGTTAGTATTGCTCTCTGCCTCTTTTCTCTCCTTCGTCCAACAACGGAGGTTGACCCTGCGGGGCATTCAAAGAGGGAGAACTGGTATTCCTGGCTTTTAAAGGAGCTGATCGCTATGGTGGGATGTAATTGACCTTAGCATGTGGTGGACAACAGCCAGGATGTGAGAAAGGTCCAGATGCAGGGCAGCGGATGCTCAGGGCAGGGCATGGACCTTCCCACTAGTGCAGAGGAAGAGTAGGGTAGGCCAGAAGACCTTGAGGCCTAGGATGGGTGCTAAGAATTTTGCCATTTGGGAGCTGAAAATAAAAATGGGGAGAGAGTTTTTGAGCAAAGGGTATTTAGGTTTGATTGCAGTGTAAGGTATGTTGGGGGTGGGGTGGGCTGCGAAAGAGAAGAGGAGCAATAGGCTTTCAGACTTTAAATACATTAGGGGAAATTTTGGAGACCATAGCGTCCTGAGATAAGGCATATGGACTTTATTTGAGGTTCAAAAAATCCCAGCCAAGAAGAAAAAAGCAGGAAAGGAGATCCTCCCAAACCCTTCCTTCTTTTCCTCCCCCAGCTTTGGGAGTTAATATCTTGGTGCCTGTGGGTTAGGTCCTCAACAGAAGATGCCTGTAAGATCCTCAGTGCTGGGTCTTCCCTGGATGAAGAGGGTATACGGTGGGGAAGGGAGTGTGGACAGCATCATTCTTTCCTCCATCACTTTCTCCTTTATGATGATGCAAAGCCTTCCTCCCAGGTCCTGAAGGTAGTTTCTCTTGTGCCCCATCCTGGGGGTCTGACCTGTGTTGTTGATCAGATCTTGCTCTCCAGAAGCCTGGGCCAGATTACCAGTGGAAATCTAGTGCTGATATTTAATTTAAAAGCCAAAATACTACTTGGTAAAGTTTGCTAAGTTATATTTCAGCTCTTCTTTAGACCAAAGCCCCTTCCAGTGAGGATGGGGGTTCTGAGAATTTAAAATACCTCTCTGATAACTTTCTTTACAGTGGGGGCATGTAAACAGTGGGACACCATTCTTCCTGGATGGAAAAGTGTCAGATGGAAGTCCAAAGGTCGTGTTACAGATAGGGAAAGCAAGGGTCAAATAAGTCCCATTTGTTTATTTTTGCTTTTATTTCTATTGCCTTTGGAGTCAGACCTAAGAAAACATTGGTATGATTTAGGTCAGAGGATGTTTTGCCTATGTTCTCTTCTAGGAGTTTTATGGTGTCTTGTCTTATATTTAAGTCTTTAAGCCATTTTGACTTTATTTTTGGCACGGTGTGATCGTGTGTTCTAACTGCATTGATTTACATGCAGTTGTCCAATACCACTTGCTTAAGAGATTGTCTTTTCCCCATTGTATATTCTTGCCCCTTTTGTTGAAGATTAATGGTCCATAGGTGTGTAGGTTTATTTCTGGGCACTGTATTCTGTTCCATTGATCCGTTTGTCTGTTTTTGTGCCAATACCATGCTGTTTTGATTACTGTAGCTTTGTAGTATTGTCTGAAGTCTGGGAGGGTTATGTGCCCTGCCTCCCCCCCCCCACCCACCTCAGGATTGCTTTGGCAATTCTGGGTCTTTTATGGTTCCATATAAATTTTAGGATTATTTGTTCTAGTTCTATAAAAAATGTCATGGGTAATTTGATAGGGATTGCATTAAATCTGTAGATTGCTTTGGGTAGTATGGCCATTTCAACACTATTAATTCTTCCAATCCAAGAGCATGGGATATCTTTACATTTCTTTGAATCATCTTCAGTTTCCCTTATTAATGTTTTGTAGCTCTCTGCATGTAAGTCTTCCACCTCCTTGGTGAGGTTTATTCCTAAATTTTTTTGATGAGAACACCCATCCCTCTCCAGAAAATGGGCATAGAGGGAACCCACCTCAACATAATAAAGGCCATATATGACAAACCCACAGCAAGCATCATAGTCAATGGTGAAAAACTGAAAGCATTTCCGGTAAGATCAGGAAAAAGACAAGGATGTCCACTCTTGCCACTCTTATTCAACATAGTTTTGGAAGTCCTAGCCACAGCAATCACAGAAGAAAAAGAAATAAAAGGAATACAAATTGGAAAAGAAGTAAAACTGTCACCGTTTGCAGATGACATACTATACGTAGAAAATCCTAAAGGTGCCACCAGAAAACTAGTAGAACTAATCAATGAATTTGGTAAGGTTGCAGGATACAAAATTAATGCACAGAAGTCTCTGGCATTCCTATACACCAACAACGAAAAATCAGAAAGACAAATTAAGGAAACACTCCCATTCACCACTGCAACAAAAAGAATAAAATACCTAGGAATAAACCTCCCTAAGGAGGTGAAAGACTTGTACTCAAAAAACCATAAAACACTGATGAAGGAAATCAAAGATGACATAAACAGATGGAGAAATATACTATGTTCTTGGATTGGAAGAATCAATATTGTGAAAATGACTATACTACCCAAAGCAATTTACAGATTCAGTGCAATCCCTATCAAACTACCAGTGGCATTCTTCACAGAATTAGAACAAAAATTTTTACAGTTTATATGGCAACACAAAAGACCCAGAATAGCCAAGAGATCCTGAGAAAGAACAACGGAGTTGGAGGAATCGGGCTCCCTGACTTCAAACTATACTACAAAGCTACAGTAATCAACACAATATGGTACTGGCACAAAAACAGAAATATAGATAAATGGTACAGGATAGAATGCCCAGAGATAAACCTACACACATATGGTTACCTTATTTATGACAAAGGAGGCAAGAACATATAATGCAGAAAAGACAACCTCTTTAGTGGTGCTGGGAAAACTGGACAGCTACATGTAAATGAATGAAATTAGAACACTACCTAACACCATATACAAAAATAAACTCCAAATGGATTAAAGACCTAAATGTAAGATCAGACACTATAAAACTCTTAGAGGAAAACATAGGAATAACACTCTTTGACATAAACCACAGCAAGACCTTTTTTGACCCACCTCCTGAAGTAATGAAAATAAAAACAAAAATAAATAAATGGGGCTTAATTAAACTTAAAAGCTTTTGCACAGCAAAGGAATCCATAAACAAGACAAAAAGACAACCCTCAGAATGGGAGAAAATATTTGCAGATGAAACAACAAAGGATTAATCTCCAAAATATACAGACAGCTCATGGAGCACAATATCAAAAATAAAATCCAATTAAAAAATGGGCAGAAGACCTAAATAGACTTTTCACCAAAGAAGACATACAGATGGCCAAGAGGCACGTGAAAAGATGCTCAACAGAGAAATGCAGATCAAAACTACAATGAGGTATCACCTCATGCCAGTCAGAATGGCCATTAACAAAATATCTAGAAACAATAAATGCTGGAAAGGAGGTGGTGAAAAGGGAACTCTCCTGCGATGTTGGTGGGAATGTAAATTGATACAATCACTATGGAAAACAGTATGGAGGTTCCTCAAAAAACTAAAAATAGAACTACCATATGACTTGGCAATCCCACTACTGGGCATATACCCTGAGAAAACCATAATTCAAAAAGAGACATGTACCACAATGTTCATTGCAACAGTATTTACAATAGCCAGGACATGGAACCAACCTAAATGTCCATCGACAGATGAATGGACAAAGAAGATGTGGCACATACATGCAATGGAATATTACTCAGCCATAAGAAGAAATGAAATTGAGTTGTTTGCAGTGAGGTGGATGGACCTAGAGCCTGTCATACAGAGTGAAGTAAGTCAGAAAGAGAAAAACAAATACTGTATGCTAACACATATGTATGGAATCTAAAAAAAAAAAAAAAAGGTACTGATGAACCTACTTGCAAACAGGAATAAAGATGTAGACATAGAGAATGGACTTGAGGACATGGGGTGGGAGGGGGAAGCTGGGGTGAAGTGAGAGTAGCATCAACATTTATACACTACCGAATGTAAAATAGCTAGTGGGAAGCAGCAGTATAGCACAGGGAGATCAGCTCAGTGTTTTGCAATGACCTAGACAGGTGGGATAGGGAGGCTGGGAGGGAGGCTCAAGAGGGAGGGGATATGGGGACATATGTATGCCTATGGCTGATTCACTTTGGTGTACAACAGAAACTAACACAGTATTGTGAAGCAATTAGACTCCAGTAAAGATTTTAAAAAAGGGATTGTTTGTTTACATTCCCTTTCTGATATGTCTTTGTTAGTGTAAAGAAATGCAACCGATTTCTGTATGTTAATCTTGTATCCTGCTACCTTGCTGAATTCATTTATCAGTTCTAGTAGTTTTTGTGTGGAGTCCTCAGGGTTTTCTATATAATCTGCATATAGTAACAATTTTACCTCTTTTCTTCCAATTTGGGTACCTTTTCTTTTTCTTGTCTGATTGCTGTGGCTAGGACTTCCAATACTATGTTGAGGAGAAATGGTGAGAGTAGGCATCCTTGTCTTGTTCCAGATTTTAGTGGGAAGGCTTTCATCTTTACATTGTTGAGTATTACATTGGCTGTGGGTTTGTCATAAATAGCTTTTATTATGTTGAGATATGTTCCCTCTACCCACTTTTGTGTTTTTATCATAAATGGATGTTGAATTTTATCAAATGCTTTTTCTACATCTGTTGAGATGATCATGTTATTTTTATCTTTTCTTTTGTTGATGTGGTATATCACATTGATTGATTTGCATATGTTGAACCATCCTGTGACCCTGGGATGAATGCACATGTCCTTATTGAAGTGCCTAGTTTGTTCCTCTGTAGGACTGATCATAACTTAAAATCAATTATTCATTTATTTTCCAATACCTTCCTGATCCATGGGGCTGTAAGCCCTACTATGCCAGACAATATAACTGTCTTATTTACTGATGTGTGAACCCTGCACCCAACATGTGCTGGACATGGAGAAGGTGCTGAGTACATGTTATGGAATGAATGAACGTGTGCATGAATAAATGTGTGAAGGAAAGTACAGACCCCTCCTTTCCATGTGGTTCCTGGTGATCCCATCATTGAAGCCATTCCTGCTAACATATTATACCACTAACAGTGGTACTCTAACTGAGCAGAACCCAGGGCACTGTGCCCCTGAGGAGACAGTGACTATTTGCGTAATTAGAGAAAGCCGTCCGTAAAAAGTTCATTTTGATCTGGTTTTGGAGGATGAGGAGGTTCCCCCCTTCCCAAGACTCTGTAGGGTAGAGGATTTCAGGCAAAAGGAGTAAACAATATGCCAGATTAGATGGATACTTTTTTTGTATGAGTATGTCCCATGCAGTATCTGGGATATACTTATCCCAGAACATATTTGTTGTTTAACTGAAATTCATATTTTACTGGGCATTTGTATTTTATCTTGTAATTCTCCATATATTCTAGTATGGACCAGCATAGCACAACATGCTTGGGCTTAGGGAAAGATGAGGGGCACATGTAACTCAGAGTGTCTTGGGGAGCACGGGATGTCAAGCACAAAGGCTCAAGGGCATTGCTGTGTGAAAGCACAGTAAGTCACCTACATACAAACCTTCAAGTTGCAAACTTTCAAAGATGCAGACGTGCGTTTGCATGTCCAGTCACGTACGTTAGTTCATGCGTCTGATGTACATTGTCACGTGTGTGCGTCCTCTACAAGTGGCTGTGCTTTTGTGTTCGGTACAGAACTGCATCGGGTACAGTAGTACAGTATCTTTATTTCCAGCCCAGGATGTCCAGAAGCAAAGCATAAAAGAAGCGGTGATGTAGGTGGTACTACTGTACTTTTCAAGGTACTGTAAGATTAAAAATGTGTTCTTCAATTTTTTGCATTTATTTTTTATGTATTATTTGTGTGAGAAGTATTATAAACCTATTACAGTATAGTACTATATAGCTGATTGTGTTAGTTGGGTACCTAGGCTAACTTTGTTGGACTTACGAACAAATTGGACTTCCAGTTGCACTCTTGGAACAGAACTTGTTCGTATTTAGGGGACTTACTGTACCTAAATGTTGGGCCAAGGAGCATGGCTTTCATTCTATGAGCGATGGTTTATAGACAAGAGAATAGCCAGGGATTTCCCTGGTGGTGCAGTGGTTAAGAATACACCTGCCAATGCAGGGGACACGGGTTTGATCCCTGGTCCAGGAAGCTCCCACGTGCCGCGGAGCAACTAAGCCCGTGCGCCGCAACTACTGAGCCTGTGCTCTGGAGTCCGTGAGCCACAGCTGCTGAGCCCGCGTGCCGCAACTACTAAAGCCCATGCTCCCTAGAGCCCGTGCCACAACTACTGGGCCCACGTACCTAGAGCCTGTGCTCCTCAACATGAGAAGCCCCCACAGTGAGAAGCCCGGGCACCACAACAAAGAGTAGCCCCCACTCGCCACAACTAGAGAAAGCCCGCATGCAGCAACGGAGACCCGTTGCAGCCAAATAAATATAATTTATTTAAAAAAAAAAGAGAGAGGGAATAGCCAGATCAGATCTGGTCAAACCTCTGAGCACCAACCCCACCTTCTTCCACCACAGAGACGTTCTCCCAGCTCCACTGGAGCTGGTGATACACATTCCATAGTAGAATAGGAATGTGGCTTGCCTTTGGTCTGACTGTACTATTGTTTGTGGGCATTGATCGGAGTTCCAAGTCTGTGTGAGCTGGGTAAGTTGCTTCTCCTCACTGGGTGCTGGCCATCCCGTCTCTGAAATGAAAGGCTTGACCAGATGTCTTTAAGGCCGCTCTGAGTTTAAACAACATGGAGGTCTTATTTTGAGGCCCTAGGACACATTGTAGTACAATACCCAGAGCACAGTTTCGAGGCAGAGACTTCGGTGTCCACTCGCGATGACCTGCCTGTGCGACGTCCCCCCTTCTTCCTTAGACAGTGTCTTAGGATGGGCTCCCTCGCAGCAGAGCCTGAGGCAGGGATGCTTCTTGTGCACGTGACTTATGGAAGGAGTGTATTAAGGGAGAGGAAACTGAGAGAAGTAAAAATAGGGTAAAGGAAAATAAGCTAAGAAAGGATGTTTTGTTTTTAGCTGGAGACCTGTTTTTAGCCTGATCTCACGAGGAGCTCTGGAGAGTTATGGTCCCATCATAAAGTAAGGGGCCTGGGCTTATATACTCTCACATGAGCCATTCATTGGCTATGCAATGCCCCTGTGGGGGCCACAGCCTGGGAATCGCCTCTCAGTCCACTGTGGTCACGTGGCTCCCATCCGTCAAGGGCAATTCACCCGAGAGGGTTGCAGCTGTGAGCCATTAGCAACCGGCATTCACAGCACTTGGGAGATGGGTGCCCCCACCTGGAAAAGAGGATCTAGGCGGAATAGCTAAAGGTGTTCACTTCAGGTAGTTAGTTCTCAGAGCACTTAAGAAAAGGTGTGTCATTGGAAGTGTGAGTAAATAAGAGCCTAAGCAGACCCTGCATAATACGTTAGAGAACAAAGACTCTAACGTATTACGTAAACACTTTCAAGGCACGTCTTTTTGTCTGGGACTCACATTCTGTATCTATGAAATGGGAACAGTGGGTCACATTTTCTCTAAGGAGTCTATCATTGCTCCAGTATTTGCAGTCTCTGGAGTTCATCTGCCTTAGTTCAAACTCTAGCTCTTCCACGAATGTGTCTGTGTTTGCCCAGAGGAATGTTCTTTGGATTTTAGTAGTCACTGATTACAAAAACGTATTCCATCAGGTTGAGCCTCGTCTGTAAGATGGGAGCAATGATAACAGCACAGACCCTGCATGGTTAGTATAAAGATGAATGGGAAAATGTATATAAAGTACTGAAACTGCATCTTCTTCCTCTCTCTAGTATCAGTCATGCACACCTTAGTAAGAAATTTAGAACATGTTGTCCTGGGGAATTTCTTAACAAGCTCCATTTTTCTGATTGAGGAATGAAGGCATGTTTTCTTATCATTTAACAATTAAGAAAAGAAATATAAGGGGAGGTATCTGCAGCCAGGCTGGGTATTTAGGAATAGGGTTCAAGGTCTTGCCTGGGCTTATGAAATCTACTACAAGGCAGTCACCGTTCTTCTAACCCTTGTGCTTTCTGTGCATATTCAGATAGTGTCATGGGAGGCTTAAGGAAGTGGGGCAGACCTGGACGAACCTTGTTCTTAGCATATTGCCTGAGGAAAACCACACACAGATGGGCTTGTTCTGATTTGCGGAAACAGAAGGAAAATAATTCATGGTTTCAAAACTTGACATTTTTTATCTTCCCACCAGATCTGTCATGTGTACTATATTTGCTGCACTTCTTGGCCTCACTTTCTCAAGCTTTCTCAGGCTCAAGATTCAGGAATTATACTTGACGTTTCCTCCTAATATGGTCACGAGAGACAAAGAGGAAGGCTGTGTGTGGTGGGGAAAGAAACGTAGGCTTTGGAGATGTCCAGACCAAGGTCCGAATACTGGCTTCAGTATTGAGTCATCATGGGATCTTGTTCACATCTCCTCTCTCTGAGCCCAACTCCCCCCATCTGTAAAATGGGAATAATCCCTAGTTCCCAGGGATGACACAGAGGACCAAGGGGGAGTCACCTCTACACTGTGCTCAGTCAGGCTGCGTGCATGGTGGGTCACACTGTATCCTGATAAGAACTTATTTAAATAGCTCTCAAGAAGTTGTTCTCATCCCTAAGAGAACTGTTCAAGCGTCTTACAGCTGTCCATGTTAGAGGCAGCATTCCAGCAAACATGCCTCACTCTGAAGGGGAGTCCTTACCACTGTCCTATTCGGCCTCCCTCCTGTTAGCTCCCTCTCTCCTCACCAAGCTTGGCAGCGGCACAGCCATGGTCCCTGTGTCTCATGAACTGACCTCCTGTGGGGGAGACCTCCCAATGTACAAGGTGGAGGTGATCTCGGAAATTGCTCACATAGAGTGAACCTGACCCCTCTTAGCACCGTCGGATCGGTAGTTCTAACAGTGGTGAGGATATGAGGGCCCAGAAGCTCTATGAGTGACACAACCTGGCAGGGAGGATGACATGCCACGTGATAGACGTGGGAGTCAAAGCAGGGAGGTGGAACCGATTTGGACCCACACCTGTGCATCATTGGGAGGCCTGGCAGGTGAGGGAGGCTGAGTTGGGATCAGGACCTGGGGAGCCCATCTAATGGTACAATTGGGTGTCAGGTTGGGGTCCCAGGTAGGAATAAATCCCGCTGTCCCGGGGGGAGATTGGCTACCTCTAAACCGGCATCCACACACAGGGCAGGCTCAGCGTCGGGGTTTGGGTCGGCATCAGCATGGCTTCAGGCACACATTGGCATTATTGCCCCATCGTGGTCCCTTTACCCTCTGAGCCTGGACCAGCACAGAACCTGGAGTATCGGGGTGCAGGGTATCGTCCTGCCCTATTGGGGGAGCTGGGGTTGGCAAAGTTCTGTATTGTCAGAGCCTACTTCTGGGCTCCAGGTTGCCCCGTGGAGCTGGAGGGTTCAACAGAGAAGGCGTGAGTGTGGGGGGCCCCCAGTAGTAGGAGAAGGAAGCTCACTCCAGGTGCTCTGGGCCCTGGCCTTGAGGAAATGACCCACTAGGTGACTCATGGCAGGTGGACTCTGTAGGCTCCACGTCCCCACGTCCTGGACTCTCTGTATTTCCATCAGAAAGGCTGCAGGTGACTCGGCTGCTCAGTTTGTGATTTTATCTCATTTCCTTCGGAACCCGGCAGGTCCACCCTCAGCTGTACATCAGCGTACGCGCTCACTCTCCCAAAGCCTTCCCGGTGCAGAGGAGGAGGCTGGGTTCCCTTCTGTCCCATCGTTGTCCCACTCTCCTGCCGCCATCTTCCCCGCATCCGGAAGGGAACGATCTGGCCTTCATCCTGGTGGCATGAAACACACACACACACACACACACACCACGCCTCATTCTCCCACCTCCTCTTCAGCCTTCCCATGTCACACTGCCTGCATCTACCCCCGGGGATGGCGACTGTGACCCAAAACTGTCAGCTCACTCTTTCACGCTCACTTACAGCACATTACAGACATATTGTGCAAAGAGCTTCCATTTACAGAAGCATCACTGTGCAGCTTTTGGGCTGTGAAGGACAAGTGCACTCCTGTCTTTTACTGACCGGAAAAGGAGGGCTACACGTCGCCTCCAGCCTGAGAGTGGGCTGGGGGCTGAGGCCCAAGAGGTGCAGGCCCCTCCCGTGACTGCAGGGGCAGGTGGTAGGGCCTTCCTGCTCAGCACCCCTGCTGGTCATCCACGCCCCATGCCCACCTGGCCACAGGGCAGTCTGATGCTGCAGAGAAGTCTCCATCTCTTGGTCCACATGCCCCCACGATTGTTCTTTCTGAGCCCTTATAGCTCCTTTAAAATTGGAACAAAAGATATCCTCCCACCCTGGGTAGTTCCCCTTGAAACTATGCCCTGCACCCCAACCATGCCATCTGGTTGTCTTTCCCAGAGCCCATGTGGCTCTGCTTGGGTCTCCAGCCCCCCAGGACTGCCTGCTCAGGGTGTGTGCTGTGAGCATGGCAGGGAGGTAGGGTCACATTACATCAGGATACCAGAAGTGGCCCCATGATTCTCTCCTGTGGGACTCTGCCCCCACCCCCAGCACAGCACTGCTGTCTGCGGCTGAGCACATCCTGTCCCGAGACTGTTCTGCCTTTTCTTGCTCCCCTTCCCTCTGCATCCACTCTCCTGCAGCCACGGTGAGCATCCTGGAGACTTATCGCTGCTCTGTGGTGCCACGTCTGTGCCCATGCTGTGCTACTGTCCCTGCTGGGATGCTGTTTCCACTGTCCGTTCCTTGAATAATTCCCGCTCATTTTCAGCACTGACCTCAGGGGTCACCTTTTGGGGAGAGCCTACCCAGGCTCTGCTTCACCTCTGTCCATCTCAGTTTGGGCCCTCTTCTGTGTCCTATAATACTCCATCTAAAAATCTGTGTATCTCTATAGTGGGATGTTGGAATGGCCAGAGCATGGGCCACTGTCTTAGTCTGTCCTGACTACTGTAACAAAATACCACTGACTGGGTGGCTTATAAACCACAGAAGTTTCTTGCTCACAGTTCTAGAGGCTGAGAAGTCCAAGATCAAGGTGCCAGCATGGTTGCCTTCTGGTGAGGGCCCTCTTCCTGGTTTATAACTCATGCCTTCCGCTGTGTATTCATATGGTAGATGGGGCTAGGGTTCTCTCTGGAGCTTCTTTTATAAGGGCACTAATCCCATTCATGTGGGCTCCACCCTCATGACCTAAGCACCTCCCAAAGGCCTCACCTTCTAATACCATCACATTGGGCATTAGGATTTCAACACAGGAACTTTACAGGGACACAGACATTCAGCCCACAGCAGCCACTCCAGCTATGCCTGAGCAAAGTCCATAAGCATCACCAGGCCTCAGTTTCCTCATCTGTGAAACAAACAGAATGACAGCAGATCCTCTGTCATAGGTTAGGGCATGGCCTCGATTAGATGATGCACATGAATGATGGATGGGCTTGGCATGGCTCCCAGCCTACAGTAAGCTGGACCACCCCCAGCTACTCTTTGTGGTGTCTCATATAGTGTTGGTGTGGTTTGTCTTTCAGTGAAGGGGCTGGTGATGCTTGTCCCTTGTTAACACTCCAGTGCCCAGTACAGGGCTTAGCAGAAACTAAGTGCTCAGAACAAAGGGAACGGATAAAGAAGGATATAGTAAGGAGATGCATAGCGTATCTAACCATCACTATGAAAATTACAGTAATTGGTTGAAAGCAGTGGGGCAAACAGGTTTGCTTAAAAAGACAAAAATAATAGTGGTATGAATGATAGTTTACGGATCTTTCATTCTTAGTCTGCTTCTTAGACTGATTTACGTTATGAACACGTGTGTGAATGTGACTGTGTATGTATCGGGGGAGGGTGGTTTCCTGGCCTCATAGCACCGATTGAAAACCCTTGTCGTCCTGGCAGGCAACAGCCAGGGGACAGATCCCCAAGGGGTGGGGTTTATCCCTGGGTCAGTTGCTGAGGAAGCCTGAGCATCTGCTGTTATTCTTGTCCAGGTGGCTGTGGACAGGGCAGTTCAGAATGCCTGAACTGCTGCTGGGGTCCCACGGTGACTCAGACCTGGGGACTGATGATACACGTGTTGTCATATTTCTGAATAATTAAAGAGCAGCTTCCATTTGTGGGGACTTACTTTGAAGCCATCACAATGTATTAGTGGTCAAGTAGGCTTCATGTGTAAGAGTTTAAAAGGTGAGAGAGGGATTGCTGGGTCGTATGGTAGTTCTATTTCTAGTTTTTTAAGGAACCTCCATACTGTTCTCCATAGTGGCTGTATCAATTTACATTCCCGCCAACAGTGCAAGAGGGTTCCCTCTTCTCCACACCCTCTCCAGCATTTGTTGTTTGTAGATTTTCTGATGATGGCCATTCTGACCGGTGTGAGGTGATAACTCATTGTAGTTTTGACGTGCATTTCTCTAACGATTAGTGATGTTGAGCATCCTTTCGTGTGCTGGTTGGCAGTCTGTATATCTTCTTTGGAGAAATGTCTATTTAAGTCTTTGCCCATTTTTGGATTGGGTTGTTTGGGTTTTTTCATATGTATATGTATAGCTGATTCACTTTCTTATAAAGCAGAAACTAACACACCATTGTAAAGCAATTATACTCCAATAAAGATGTTAAAAAAAAAAAAAAAAAGGTGAGAGAGGAAACCCACGGCCAAGAAGTTAAAGTTTAACACTATAAGTAAGCGTGAGCCGTACATGGTGTCTACATCCCAAGAAACACCGTTTCCTGAAGGCATGCCTTCCAGGCCCCTTTGCATTTGTACACCATTCCGTTTCTTTAGCAAAACTGGCCCAGGATAATCTGTAATGAGGGCTGAGAGAGGTTTGATGTGCCTCTTGAGGCCAGGCATTTTCCTAGCCATGGGAACATTCAGACCAGGGCTTCTTAGAACCGAGGAGGTGACCTCGTGAGCAACAAGTCTTTCTCTCTGAGCCTCAAGCTTTTGTTTTTCTGTAAAATGGAACTAAAGGTGTAGGACCTGCCCATCTTATGGGGTTGTGATGATGATGGTCAAATTGGGTGATGCATGCGATGTAAAAAAAATGAGCATTTGGGCTGATATAAGGAAGTGTCACTTGTATGAAAAGATGTGACTTCATTCCTTTAATTTGTGGGGTCTGCCTGTGTGTGATTCTAGGCATTCCTTTTCCCCTTGTAGCTTGGTGAACGGCAAGAGGTAGGTTTCTGTTTTTAAAAAAAACAACAAAAAAACCCGATTATTTACAAGAGCTGGAGTATGCCAACTCCAGAAGCGGACAGGGTGTTACCTGGGGCCTCTGAAGACTGAACTAGAAATTCTCCCCTTGCTGAACCCAAAGGAAATATGGGCAGGAACCATAAGTCACTCAGGAGTCAGAAGTAGTGGCCATTTACAGAGTAAAGCTACTAAGTTACGCCCAGCCAGCTGTCTTTAGAATGTGATTATAGGTGACCCAAAGGAGCAAATCTAGCCCAAACTCAAAGGAATGAATGCTTCTTCATGTCATGACGTGCAGAGCCAAACACCAGCTACCACTGACAGAATTTACATGAAAAATTATAGGGATAGATATGTTCCATGCTGGGTGTCTCTGAGTTTGCTCAAATTAATGTTATTTAGCTTTAAACAGTTGCTGATAACGTCGGTAGGTAGGTAGATGAAAGAAAAGGAAGCGAGGGAGGGAGGGAATAGGGGATACGTAGGTAAATATAGATACAGCTAGAATGAACTAGTTTTTCTCAACTTCCAATCTTTCTTTTGATGAAAGAAATGCTCATACATTGAAAAGACATAGGGAGAGACTCGTGTTCAGAGTTGAGGGGTCTATAATAGAATTCCAGCTATGACAATTCCTTGAAGCCCCCATGTGTGAGCTCACGCCTACTGGTGCACATGGCGTGTCCTATAAAATAAAGGAGCTGGTCCAGATTCATGCATAAAGCCTATCCCAGCTTCAACAGCCTAAGCTCTACTCATAACAGGGAGGTTTAGCTGAGAAATTCTCAATACCTGGGCCAGTGTCATGACATGGCTAGTGGGGCAGCCAACGTATCTTTTAATTATGGCAAGAAAGCAACTTTTTGATAGAACGGGTGAGTGCAAACATTTGGCAACTTCCTGCATGAGTGCAAATGAAAAGCGATTTTATTAGGACTGTTATTTTTTTCAAGAATGACTTCCTTTGTGTGGCAATAGGAGGGTTTCAGGAAATTATTCTTTCTGGCACTGCTGGTGTTTAAGCACCAGAATTAACCTGCATTCAGTAATCTAAAGTAACTGTTTTCCAAGTTAATTAAGTGAATGATTCTTGACGTTTGACAATGAAATATAACATGGGAACGGCTAAAACAATCCAGACTAGCACTTGTCAGATTTTAGTGTTCATTAGAATGATCTGAAGATCTTTTTTAAATGCAGAGTAGGATACAGTAGTTTGAGAAGGGACGTACCGGAGATCCTGCATTTCTATCAGTCTCTCAGGTAGACCTTATGATGTTGCTAACCCATGAACCCCACTTTCAGATCTCTGTATCTGTGACATATCTTCTTATCTATATATGGGGGGAGGGAAAAGAGCGAAGGCAGGAGAGAATGAACCAAGTTGTTCTAAGATGCTGGGGCTGTGATGGGCTATTCTTACCCATCAGCCAGGACCCCTTGCCCTGTGCATTAACTAAGCTGGGGAGCTCTCAGGGTGAATTGAGCTGTCAACCACAGCTGTGGCTGAAATCAGATGCGGGTCAAAGGGATGTTACTCTGGGCGCCGAAAGCATCCGCTGTATTAGGACACGGAGGAGAGTGAGGAGAAGATTATGTCTGGCACCCAGAGCGGCCAGACATGAATGTTAACTACCGGGTGCACCAGGAATCCGTAGACATGTCCCTGAAATAGACCCATGAACAGATGCTCAGAAGTAGACACCACGAAAGCCAGATACAGATGCTTCAAAGTCTTCAGACTTAATGAAGAGAAGCACCTGAGTGTCAATTTGGTGTCTGTGCCCGTGTCACGGAGTCTCCTGAATGTGCACTGGCTTCTACCTGTGAGGTCAACTTGGTCAGCTTGGGAGCTGGAGATGGAGCTTGGGCGTGGGTGGTGGTGGACTCCACATACTCAGAAATCCTCATAGAATTGGACTGAAATAACCCTCATTCCTATGCACTTGGCTAACTGGCCAAGGTTCCAAACAAGCCCAGCTTCAAGGCTGCCTTGCTTTTCGCTTAGGCTGTTAAAGGAACATTCTAAATGCATCTTTTTTCATTCGTCCCTTACGAACAGCTGTTGACCAGAGAGGTCTCTTTTGGCATCAGAGAGGGTTAAAGGAGGAGAAGTACAGTTGTGAAATATTCTTTGACCTTTCAAATATAATAAGTAACAGAACATCCAAATCAGGAAGGGGGATTCCCCTGACGTTAGGCTATGGGACTCAGAGGCACTCCCAACTCCCTCATCAATTTTAGGACTCACAAAAGTGAAGCTCTGTCACTCCCCACACCCTGGTAAGGCTATCTCCTTTATGGCTGTGCAACCATAGAGGCTTGGATGATTAAACATCTCTAATGAGCCTAACAGAAGACAATGGCTTCTGGTATTTACCTAGGGGGCAGTCAGGGGGGAAAATGTGTGTGAGCTGGGGATCATTTATGCAGCATTTAACTAGGGCTGGGATGGAAGGGAGCTGGAGGTGGAACATCAGTTAGGCCTAAGCATATGGGAATATTTTCTGATCAAACATAGGACGACTCTGTGTTGTTCAGACCAGGGCAGAAAAGAGAGATGGCAACTCACATAATGCAGGAGTAAAGGGAAATGGCACTTACAGAGCACCTACCATATACCATGAACTAACCCTTTTGCTTCTACATATTGCTTTTTCTAGAATGATACAACAAACTCAGTAAATAGTGACTTAAAAACTTCCATTTTATATGAAGAAATAGATGTTCAGTGACCTTAAGACTTACTTATTCCTTCAAAGCTAAAAATTACTGGAACTTTCAAATCTAGATCTGCTTGAACCCAAGGTCAAGAAATTCCCACTTCGGGTAATTTTTAAAATATTATTATTATATAATATTAAGGCTGTGGATGAAAGAGGCAAATCATTAATATACAACGTATGCAAATACGTTTTCTCTAAGTGGGTATTAATTTTGGCTCTGTGCTTCCCAGAAGGGAAGTCAGGGAGGGAAATAAGGAATGAAGGTATTTTGCAGAACGATGAGGCCTGTAAACTCTGAAGACAAGGTGTTTAAAGTTCGTTTGGTAGTATCATCTTCAGACTTTATGCACGTAGCTCTTCAATAAAACAAACAGATGAAATTATATGGTTCATTCATATATATTTATATAGGGCCTCTTATTCCAGCCCTGCTCCCCCTATAATGCCTCCTTGATACCCCACCTCTAATGGTATCCTTCCTGGACTGCTTTAGTCTTTGTGGTAGCTCCCAGTTGTGCATTCCACAGTTTTTCCAGTTACTGAGATGCGATGGACGTACAGCACTGTGTAAGTTGAAGGTGTGCACCTGACTTAGATATACTGTGAAGCGATTACCACAGTAAGTTAACATCCATCATCTCATATAGACATGCACACACACAAAAAGAGTGTTTTTTCACTTGTGATGAGAACTCTTAGGATGTGCTCTCTTAGCAACTTCCAAATATACCATCCGGCACTGTTCGTTAGAGTAAACACGTTGTATGTTACGTCCCCCGTACTTATTTATCTTATAACTGCAAGTTTGTACCTTTGACCACCTTCATCCAATGCCCCCCACCGCCCGCCCCAACTCTGGCAACCACAAATCTGATCTCTTTTTCTATGAATTTTTCTTTTCTTTTTAAATTTTTATTGGAATATAGTTGATTTACAATGTTGTGTTAGTTTCAGGTGTACAGCAGAGTGAATCAGTTATACATATACGTACATCCACTCTTTTTTAGATGCTTTTCCCATATAGGCCATTACAGAGTACTGAGTAGAGTTCCCTGTGCTATACAGTAGGTCCTTATTAGTTATCTATTTTATATATAGTAGTGTGTGTATGTCAATCCCAGTTTATCCCCCACCCCTCACCCCCGGTAACCGTGTTTGTTTTCTACATCTTTATTTCTGTTTTGTAGATATCTATGAATTTTTAAGATTCCAAATGTGAGATCATACAGTATTGGCTTCCTAATTCTCCTCAGCATAACGCTCTCAAGGTCCATTCATGTTGTCGCAAGTGGCAGGATTTCCTTTTTTAATGGTTGAATAATATTTCATTGTATATCTATATTTATATGTATATATAGTACTTATCTAAAGATATTATATCATAATTTCTTTATCCATTCGTCCATCGATGAACACTTAGGTTGTTTCCATGTCTTGGCGCTTATAAATAATGCTATAGTAAACAGGGGGGTGGAGATATCTCTTCAACATGTGTTTTCATTTCCTTTGGAAATACGCCAAGAACTGAGATTGCTGGATCTTTTGGTAGTTCTGTTTTTAAATTTTGGTGGAACCTCCATACTGTTTCCCATAGTGGCTTTGCCAGTTTACATTCCCACCAACAGTGTACTAGGATTCCCTTTTCTCCATATCCTTGCCAGCATTTGTTCTCTTGTCTTTTTCATAAGAGCCATTCTAACAGATGTGAGAAGGTATCTCACGTGGCTTCGATTTGCATTTCCCCAGTGACTAGTGATGCTAAGCACCATTTCATGTACCTGTTAGCCATCTGAATCAACTATCTTCTTTGGAAAAATGTCTATTCAGGTCCTTTGCCCATTTAAAAAAAATTAATTAATTTATTACTTTTGGCTGCATTGGGTCTTCGTTGCTGCCCACGGGCTTTCTCTAGTTGCGGCGAGTGGAGGCTACTTTTCATTGTGGTGCGCGGGCTTCTCATTGTGGTGGCTTCTCTCGTTGTGGACTACGGGCCCTAGACACGCGGGCTTCAGTGGTTGTGGCTTGTGGGCTGTAGAGCGCAGGCTCTGTAGTTGTGGCGCACGGGCTTAGCTGATCCACGGCATGTGGGATCTTCCCGGAGCAGGGCTCGAACCCGTGTCCCCTGCATTGGTAGGCAGATTCTTAATCACTGCGCCACCAGGGAACTACCTGCCCATTTTTTAACTGAATTATTTTTTGCTACATAGTTGTATGAATTTTTAAATAGACTTTGGATATTAACTCCTTATCAGATATATGATTTGCAAATATTGCTTCCCATTCTATAGTTGTTTTCCATTTTGTTGATTCTTTTGTTGTGTAGAAACTTTGTAGTCTGATGTAATCCCACTTGTTTATTTTTAAATATCTAAAAAAAATCATTGCTAAGACCCATCTCAAGGAGGTTTTTTCCTATCTTCTAGTTTTATGGTTTCAGGTCTTTCATTTAAGTCTTTAATTCATTTTGAGTTGATTTTTTGTGAAGGGTAGAAGATAGGAGTATAGCTTCATTTTTTGTTTATAGGTGCTTTTTTCCCAGCACCGTTTATTCAAGCATTCTTCAATTTCTCCACTGAGCGTTCTTGGGTCCCTGGTCAATTTTAGTTGACCATATATGCTTGGGTTTATTTCTGGGTTCTCAATTCTGTTCCATTGTTCTATGTGTTTGTTTTAATGCCTGTACTGTACTGTTTCAATTACTATAGCTTTATAAGCAGTTTAAAATCAGAAAGTGTGATGCCTCCTACTTTCTTCTCTCTCAGAATTTCTTTGGCTATTTGGGGTCTTTGGTGGTTCCATGTATTTTAGGATTGTTTTTTCTACTTCTGTAAAAAATGCCATTGGAATCTTGATAGGGATTGTGTTGCTTCTACAGATGCCTGTGGGTAGTTTGAACATTTTAACAATATTAATCCTTCTAATCCATGAACACAGGACACCTTTCCATTTGTTTTTTCTTCAATTTCTTTCATCAGTGTTTTGTACTTTTCAGTGTAGAGAACTTTCACCTCCTCGGTTAAATGTATTCCCAAGTATTTTATTGTTTTAGATGAATTGTAAATGAGAAAAATTAATTTTTCAGATAATTTTTTGTTAATGAATAGAAACAGTACCAATTTTTGCATGTTAATTTTGTATCCTGCAACTTTACTGATGTTGTTGATTAGATCTAGTAATTTTTTGGTGGAATATTTAGGATTTTCTATATATAAAGTCATGTCATCTGCAGAGACAATTTTCTTTCTTTCCAATTCTGATGCCTTTACTTTTTGTTTTGCTTTCTTGATTGCTCTGGCTAGGACCTCCAGTACTATGGTGAATAGGAGTGGTGAGAGTGGGCACCCTTGTCTTCTTCCTGATGTTAGAGGAAAAATTTTCAACCTTTCACCATTGAGTATGATGTTAACTGTGGACCTGTCATATAGGGCTTTTATTATGTTGAGGTGTATTCCTCCTATGCCCAATTTATTAAGAGTTTTATCACGAATGGATGTTGAATTTTGTCAAATTCAAATTTTTCTGTATCTATTGAGATGATCACCTAATTTTTTGCTTTCATTCTATTTGTGTGATGTAACTAATTTACATATGCTGAATCAGCCTTGCATTCTAGGGGTAAATCTCACTTGATGATGGTGAGTGATCCTTTAAATGTGCTGTTGAATTTGGTTTGCCAGTATTTTATTGAGCATTTTTATATCTATATTCATGAAGGATATCAACCTACAGTTTTCTTGTATCTTTTCTGGCTTTAGTATCAAGGTAATGTTGGCCTTGTAAAATGAGTTTGGGACTATTCCCTCTTATTTGATTTTTTTGAAGAGCAGAAGGTTTGGTATTAATTCTTTTTAAATGTTTGGTAAAATTCACCAGTGAAGCCATCTGGTCCTAGGCTTTTCTTTGTTGGAAGATTTTTTAAAATTACTAATTCAATATCCTTACTAGTTTATTTTTTTCAGCTACACATACATATATATGCATGTGTATATATATATGTGTGTGTGTATATATATTCTTCATATTCTTTTCCGTTATGGTTTATTACAGGATATTGAATATAGTTCCCAGTGCTATACAGTAGGACCTTGTTGTTTATTCACTCTATATAAAATAGTTTGCAGCTGCTAGTCCCAAACTCCCAGTCCAGCCCTCCTCTACCCTGCCTCCACCTTGGAACCACAAGTCTATTCTCTGTGTCTGTGAGTCTGTTTCTATTTTGTAGATATGCTCATTTGTGCCATATTTTAGATTCCACGTATAAGTGATATCATATGGTATTTGTCTCTCTCTCTCTCTTTCAGACTTACCTCACTTAGTATGATAATCTCTAGGTCCATCCATGTAGCTGCAAAGGACGTTATTTCATTCTATGACTGAGTAGTATTCCATTGTATGTATGTATTTTGGCCAAAGGTTAGTTCAGTTTGAGAGTATACATCCCTGCCACCATCCCAACTCATACTGCTCAAACTGCTTTCTCCTGGTCATGTGTGTGACACCCTTTTCTCCACACCCTCTCCGGCATTTCTTATTTGTAGACTTTTATTGAAGGCCATTCTGACTGGTGTGAGGTGGTACCTCATTGTAGTTTTGATTTGAATTTCCCTAATAATTAACAATGTTGAGCATCTTTTCATGTACCTTTTGGCCAACTGTATGCCTTCTTTGGAGAAATGTCTATTCAGGTCTTGTGCCCATTTTTTGATTGGGTTGTTTTGGGTCTTTTTGTTATTGTATGAGCTGTTTGTATATTTTGGAAATTAAACTCTTGTTGGTCACATCATTTGCAAATAACTTCTCCCAGTCCATAGGTTGTCTTTTCATTTTGTCTATGCTTGTGTTTTCTGTGCACAAGCTTATAAGTTTGATTAGGTCCCATTTGTTTATTTTTGTGTTTATTTCTATTTCCTGGGTAGATTGACCTAAGAAAACGTCAGTATGATTTGTGTCAAAGAATGTTTTGCTGCTGTGTTCTCTTCTAGGAGTTTTATGGGATCATGTATTATATTTAAGTTTTTAAGTCACTTTGAATTTGTTTTTGTGTATGGTGGGAGGGTGTGTTCTAACATCACCGATTTACATGCAACTGTCCAACTCTCCCAGCACCACCTGCTGAAGAGACTGTCTTTTTCTCATTTTATATTCTTGCCTCCTTTGTCCAAGATTAGTTGTCCATAGGTGTGTGGATTTGTTTCTGGGCTCTCTCTTCTATTCCATTGATCCGTATGTCCGTTTTTGTGCCAATACCATGCTGTTTTGATTACTGTAGCTTTGTAGTATTGTCTGAAGTCTGGGAGGTTATGCGTCCTGCTTTGTTCTTTTTCCTCAGGATTGCTTTGGCAATTCTGGGTCTTTTATGGTTCCATATAAATTTTAGGATTATTTGTTCTAGTTCTGTGAAAAATGTCATGGGTAATTTGATGGGGATTGCATTAAATCCATAGATTCTTTTGGGTAGGATGGCCATTTTAATAACATTAATTCTTCCAATCCAAGAGCATGGGATTCAGTATCCTTACTAGTAATTGATCTGTTCAGATATTCTGTTTCCTCCTAATTTGGTGTTGGTAGGTAATATATTTCTAAAAATTTTTCCATTTCTTCTAGGATGTCCTGTTTGTTGGTATGTAGTTGTTCATAGTAGCCTCTTAGGATGCTTTGTATTTCTGTAGTACCAGATGTAATGTCTCCTTTTTTCCTTTATTAGTCTAGTTAAAGGCTTGTCTATTTATCTTTTCAAAGAACTACCTCTTAGTTTTTTTAATCTTTTGTATTGTTTTCCTGTCCTCTGTTTCTGCTCTAATATTATTTCCTTCTTTCTGCTAACTTTGGGTTTATTTTACTTCTTCTAGTTCCTTGAAGTATAGTTAGCTTGCTTATTTGATATCTTTCTGTTTCTTAATGTAGGCCTTTATTATTATGAACTTCCCTCTTAGAACTGGATTTGCTATATCCCATCGGTTTTGGTATGTTGTGTTTCCAGTTTCATTTGTCTCAAGGTACTTTACTATTTAATTTCTTCTTTGATCCATTGGTGGTTCAGGAGAGAGCTGTCTGATTTCTGTGTTCAAGAGTTATCCAGTTCTGTACTGTTACTGATTTTTAGGTTCATGCCATTTTGGTCAGAGATACTCAGCATGATTTCTATCCTCTTAAAGTTTCTAAGACTTTTGTTGCCTAATATACCATCTATCCTAGAAAACACTCCATATGCACTTGAATGTGTATTCTGCTGTTGAATAAAATGTTTTGTGTAAGTCCATCTAGTCTATAATGTTCAAATCCACTGTGTCCTTATTGATTCTCTGGATAATCTATCCACTATTGAGAGTGGGATATTAAAAGTCCCCAACTATGATTGTATTGCTGTTTATTTCTCCTTTTAGTTCTGTTTTTGGTTTATATATTGAGGTGCTCTGATATAGGGTAATTGTAAGATCTTCTTGAAGGACTGATGCCTCTATCATTATATAATGTCTTTGTCTCTTAATATTTTTAAAGTTTATTTTACCCATTATAAGTATAGCTACTTGTTGCTTTTTATTACCGTTTGCTTGAAATATCTTTTCTTTTTCATTCTTTACTCTCTGCGTATCTTTAGAGCTAAAGTGAGTCTTGTAGGCAGCATATTGTTGGATCTTGATTTTCTTTAATGCATTTAGCCATGCTGTATCTTTTGATTAGACAATTTAATTCATTTACTTTTAAAGTAATTATTGATAGCTAAGGACTTACTATTGCCACAATTGTTTTCTGACTGGCTTGTAGATACACTGTTCCTTGCTGCTTATCCTGTTCTTTTGCATGTGCGTTTTGAAGCCTTTTGGTATTAGTATGCTTTAACCTGATTATTATGTTCTTTTGGGTAATTACTACAGTTTTTATCCCTGTGGTTACCATGAGGCTTACATACCTGTGGTTACCATGAGGCTTACATAAAGTATCTTAAAATTAGAACATCGTATTTTGATGTTACAATTTTTATTTCACAGCCATAGCAGGTTATTATAGGTATGGTTATTTTTACTACATTTGTTTTTAGTTTTTAAACTAGAGTTGTAAATGAAACATCCCCCCATTACCATATTGAAAAATCTGTGATTATAAATTTACCATTAAGTTTTATGACATACCTTATGTATATGATGTTAATTGGTGTTCTTTTACTTCCACTAGAACTCCCCTTAGCTTTTCTTGTAAGGCGGGTCTAGAGGTGATGAACTCGCTCACCTTTCGTTTGTTCAGGCAAGTTATTATCTTTCATTTTTGAATAATTCTTGGTTAACAGTGTCTTCCTTTCAGTGTTTTAAATGTATCATCCCACCCACTCCTGGCCTGAACGCTGCTACTGAAAAATGCACCTATAGTCTTACGGAGATTCCCGTTTATGTAAATTCCCTCTCTGCTTTCAAAATTCTTTGTATTTGACAATTTAATTATGTGTCCCAGTGTAGTCCTGTGGGGGTTCAACCTATTTTGGATCCTTTAGGCCTCATGGATCTGGATGTCCATTTCTCTCTCCAGGTTTGGGAAATTTCCAACCATTATCAATCACTTAAAATATACTTTCCTTTTTTCTTCTCCTTCTGGGATTCCCATAACATGGATGTTTTTTCTTTTAATTTTGTCCCATTTATCCGGTAGGCTTTCTTCACCCTTCTTCATTCTTTTCTCTTGCTTCTCTGACTGGGTAATTCCAAATGCCCTGTCTCCTAGATCACTGATTCTTCTGCATGGATGGATCTACTGTTCAAGCTCTCTACTGAATTCTACTGTAGTTTACTTTTCCTCTGGGATTTGTTGGTTGAACTTCGGTTCATGAATTGTTTTCCTAATTATTTCATTTAGTTGTCTTTGTGTGCTTGTAGTTCACTAAACTTTTTTAACGAGGTTGATTCCAAATTCTTTGACAGTTCATACGTCTCCATTTCTTACAGTCAGTTATAAGAGCTTTATTAGTTTCCTTTGGTGGTGTCATATTTACCATTTTTTGTGATCCTTGATTTCTTATGCTGGTATCTACATGCTTGAGTAAGTAGTCTCCTCTTCCAGACTTTACCAGACCACTTAATTGGTTTCCTGCATGTGTCAGTCTGTAACGTCCCTGGCAGGTGGGGCTTGCTGTCAGGGTCTATTTAGGTAAGGCTTTTGCCCGAGCTCTGAGGTGTTGCCACTCTTGATTTTGCTCCCTGCCCAAATGAGACTGTACGATGGGCTCAGCTATTTCCTGGGTTCTCTGGTCAGGCTTTCTAATTGGGACTGGCTATGTATTATACTCAGCAGTAGAGAGAGCTATGAATTAGCGTCCCTGTCCTGATGGGGCAGCAGAAAAAGGCCTCAAGGTCTGGATGACTCATTGTTTGGAGAATTGAACTAGGCGAGACTAGGTACTGAATTTCCTTGCCTGACAGGGCCACCCTTTTGTGCTGCAGATGGGGAAAACCCTGGGGGTTTGCTTTCTGTTCACTGTAAGCAAGGCTGTTAAATGGGCTCCACAGCTTCCTATGTGCTCTGTTTCGGTCCCCTGGTTGGCAGGCTGTAGTCAGAAGTGAGTTCCTGCAAATTAGTTTTTCTGCCCAGACAGGGCCCTTTGTAGGCTCTAAGGCTGGCAAGGCTCTTATTTGGAGGTCAAATTAGGCAGAACTTGGTACCAAGTTCCCTGGCCTCAGTAGCCACTGTCCCAGTTCTGCAGATGGGTAGGACCACCGACCATGTTCTTGGTGGCAGTGTAACGGGAGGTGCAAGATGGGCTACACAGATTCCTGGGAACTCTGGTTAGGGTTCCTTGTTGGGAGGGGCTCTGCCCAGTCAAGCTGCAGGATAGGCCCCTGGCCCAGCAAGGGCTGCGTTTGGGAATCAAATAAGACAGACCTGTGTGCTAAGCTCCCTGGAGAAGATGGGTCACCATCTTGACTCTGCAGACACAAAGCTGCCGGTCATGTTCTCTGTACAGGGGGGGCAGGGGAGCCACAGAAAAGGCCCCAAGGCTGATAAGACCCATCTGGGGACTAAGGAGGCAGTCCTGTCTATCAAACTGTTTGCAGAGACCAGCCAGTGACCCCAGATGGACAGAACCCCTGGCCAGGCTCCCTGCTCGGGTGCTGCTATGCTAAGTCATTTTCCAGGTGCTGAGGCTTCCAGGTTGAGCAGGGCCATGAATCAGCTCCCCTGCTTAGGGGTATAGGGGCCAGGCTCAGCTGCTTGAGCTTTTCCTCTGAGGCCCCAAACCAGGCAGACCTGTACCCCATTGAGTTGCCACCACCTCAGCTCAGCAGATGAATGAAGCTAGTGGTTAAGACTTCGACTTGGGCACTGCAGGTAGGAACTCAGTTGGCCAAGATCCAAGTGTTGGTTTGTTGGTTGTTCAAACCCCTCCCCTCTTCTCCATCACAATCTGATTCTGAATGGGGACTCCCAAGAAGTTACCCACATTGCTGGGGCAGCTGGATGTCCACCTGGGCCTTCTTTTCTCACTGGAGGAGCCCTCCTGGGGTGGTGCTGCACCAGCCTGGGGAGAGGCAATGTGGTCAGTGTGTAGCTGCTCGTCTTACCCTTCTTGCGTGGTCTGTCTCAGCCCTGTGTTCTAGGATTTTCTCAGTCATGTCTTGTCCAGGAATAGTTGTTGTTCTGTGAGGGGGAATGAAATCAGTAACTCCCCATGGCACCATCGTGATGGCATCACTCCCACCCCGTAATTCATACCTGTGCAGCCTTGTTTCCTCTTGCCTCTCAGGGTTTCCTGATGGCACTGAAATCACTGCATCCTTCATATGTCTCTATTACAAGGTACAGTAGAGATGGATGGCTCACCCACTGTTGTTGGAAAGTTCTGTTTTCTTTCCCCCTTGGAGACCTGATGCCAGCAGGCAAGTTTAACTTCGGTGTGAATAGAGCGTGAATTAAATTCTTGATAATCTTCCAAAGAATGCTACGAGGGAAGCTTGATGAGTAAACAGGCCACAAAAGGAAAGGTAGGATTCCCCAAATCGTTCAGCCAGTAGGCTGTGGCTCTGGAGGTGGAGGAGGAACCTCTTTCCCTGGGCCCTCCCATCCTACTTGGAGTTTACGAAGCCTACCTTTGGTCGGGGCATTTATATTTCCTTCTGCCTAGAACCCAGTTTCTCCTGTTCTTTTCTTGGTTGTGCTTTTCAGACCTTCATCCATCAGGTCTTTGCTCAAATGGCAGTCCTTCAGAAAGGCCTTACCTGACCACTTAATTTTTTTCGTAAAGACTTAACATGATCTGCAAGTTTTCAGTAATTTAGTTGTTTGTCTGCTTATTTATTGTCTGGACTTCCTCTAGAATTTAACTCCTTATTCACTACAGTAGCCCCTGTGCCTCAGAATCGTCATGTGCTCCTCCCAAATAGTGGGAGGATAAATGAACTGGGGGTAAAGTATGCCTTAGATGGTTCCTGCATGGTAGGAGCATCACCTGTATTACATCACTGTCAGAAAGGCACAGCCTCACCCTAGAACTAGAATCCGAGTGGGGACCCAGCACTCTACCTTGTAACAGGCCCTCCAGGTGCTTCTGACGCATGCTCCGGCTTGAGAGCTCCTAGGGGGGCCGGGTTCTTTATTGATCTTGAATATGCATCTGAACAGACCTAGGATACCTTAGTAGAATGCAGGTTCTTGTTCAGTAGGTCTGGGTGGGGGGAGGTGTCAGAGGACCTGCATTTCTAACAAACCCAGGTGGCACTCACGCTGCTGACCGCTTACTTGCCACTCAAGTAAGTGGTCAGCAGCATCGTTGCAGTAACCTGGGAAGCTATAAAAATCACGGATGCTGGTCCCTCCCTTAGATGTTCTGATTTAATTGGTCTGGAGTACAGCTATACTGGGTCTTTTTCAAAGCTCCTCAGGCAATTCTAAGGTGCAGTCATGGCTGAGAACTGCCACCCTGGAAGGTTTTCAGGTGTGTGCATCCTCAGAACACCACTGGGTGTGCAGACAGGTGACACACTGCAGCTCAGAGCCAGGGTATGCATAGAGTTCAGACACCATAAGACACAAGACCTGAGGGGTCTGTGGGAGACCTAAAAACAGGAAGTCTGTGGGGAGACAAACTCAAGGAGAAACCGTAAGCAGTGGGGGAAACGCCCTCAGCCCACTTACCGACCTAGATCTGCAAACACGTCCATCCGCTCAATACAAGGATCCGATGATGCTCAATCCACACCGATCCAATGACTACAAAAACCAGTGATGATTTCGTCTTGAAGATAAAACTCCTATGGATAAACAAATGTTCCAGGGATTACACTAGCTGGCCAGGTTAATTGAAAATGACGCCGATAATTAGTTTTGTGCATTCAGTTTGTCATTAGTGCAGATGCTTTTCATAGAAGGGACAAGAGCTCCTAAGTGAAACCTCTCTGGCTTTTCTGTCATTCCTCTGAACTTGTATTCTAAAAAATGGATCATGCATTCAGAGGGTTCACTAGATTTAAAATAAATCATCCCTTTGGTGTACACAGCCCCATATACATTGGGTTATATACCTTGAGATGAAGGGACATAAACAGGTGGTGTTTTGTTCCTATTAACATGCCCAGTGGGACTTCTTAAAAGAGGGTTGATGTTTATTAGGATGTTTTCACGAATGCTCTCTAAAATGAACAAGAACATGAATATAAATACTGTTCCTAATAAATTAGATTTTTAAAAGAGGAATGTGAAAGAAGGCATTATGAATGTAACAAACAAGATGCAGGAAGTGGGTTGTTAACCCTGAATCTACCTCCCAGAGTCTCCATTTCATCATCTCAGGATGCTATAGGGATGAACGGGAAGTTCTGGGAGGCATTATGCAGAATAGTGGAGGCATTATGCAGAATAGTGTTAAGATACCACGTTTGACTAAAAACAGAATTACTATATGATCCAGCAATTCCACTCCTGGGAATATATCCAGACAAAATGCTAATTCAACAAGATACACGTTCCTCTATGTTCACAGCAGCACTACTGACAATAGCCAAGACATGGAAACAACCTAAATGTCCATCAACAGATGAATGGATAAAGAAGATGTGGTGAGGGTGTTGGCCCCGCCCACTCGAGCCTGGGAACCCTACTGAGCTCTTATGCCAGTCCCCTGCCCTACAAAGCCCTCTCCGGGCCACGTGGGTCCTGGGGGCATAGGAGGGAGGCAGGTGGGAGGGGCACTCCAGAACGTGAAGAGCAGGAGAGGAGCAAGGACATTGGCCCGGAAAGCCTGCTGGGCTCCCCCACCCTCTGAGACCAGAGGCATGCCTGGGCCCCTTCCATTCTATAAGCCCCACCCCTAGGGCATTTTCCAGCCCTCTGGGTCCTAAGCATAGGCCCTGCCCTCCATAGCCAAGGCCTTTTCCACTTTCTCCCTGCCACACACCCCCACTGCACAGCTTGCAGGATCTTGGTTCACAAGCTGGGGGTCAGGGAGAAGCTCCTGCAGTGAGAGCTCTGAGTCCAAACCACTGGACTAACAGAGACCCTCAGACCCCCAGGGAATATTCATCTGAGTGAGGTCTCCTACAGGTCCTCATCTCAGCACCAACCCAGCTCTACCCAACAGCCTACAAACTCCACTGTAGGAAGCCTCAGGCCAAACAACCAGTAAGACAGGAACACAATCCCACTCATCCTGAGATGGCAAAAAAATATGTCACAGATGAAGGTAAAATCCTACAAGACCAAATAAATGAAGAGGAAATAGGCAATCTACCTGAAAAAAGAATTCAGAGTAATGAGAGTAAAGATGATCCAGAATCTCAGAAATAGAATGGAGAATGGAGACATGGATTGAGGAAATAAATGTTTAACAGAGATCTAGAAGTGCACTAAAGAACAAACAAAGATGAGCAACACAATAACTGAAATGAAACATACACCAGAAGGAATTAATAACAGAATAACTGAGGCAGAAGTTCCTGGTAACAGGCACATACATATTAAATAATAACCTTGAATGTAAATGGATTAAATGCCCCAACCAAAAGACACAGACTGGCTGAATGGATACAAAAACAAGACCCATATATATGCTGTCTACAAGAGACCCACTTCAGACCTAGGGACACATACAGACTGAAGGTGAAGGAATGGAAAAAGATATTCCATGCAAATGGAAATTAAAAGAAAGCTGGAGTAGCAGTACTCATATCAGATAAAATAGACTTGAAAATAAAGAATGTTACAAGAGACAAGGAAGGACACTACATAATGATCAAGGGATCGATCCAAGAAGAAGATATAACAATTGTAAATATTTATGCACCCAACATAGGAGCACCTCAATACATAAGGCAAATGCTAACAGCCATAAAAGGGGAAATTGACAGTAACACAATGATAGTAGGGAACTTTAACACCCCACTTTCACCAATGGACAGATCATCCAAAATGAAAGTAAATATGGAAGCCGTAGCTTTAAATGACACAATAGACCAGGTAGATTTAATTGATATTTATAGGACATTCCATCCAAAAACAGCAGATTACACTTTCTTCTTAAGTGCACATGGAACATTCTCCAGGATAGATCACATCTTGGGTCACAAATCAAGCCAAGGAAAATTTACGAAAATTGAAATTGTATCAAGCATCTTTTCTGACCACAACGCTATGACACTGGAAATCAACTACAGGAAAGAAAAACTCTAAAAAGCACAAATACATGGAGGCTAAACAGTGCACTACTAAATAACCAAGAGATCACTGAAGAAATCAAAGAAGAAATAAAAAGTACATAAAAACAAATGACAATGAAAACACAACGGCCCAAAACCTATGGGACACAGCAAAAGCGGTTCTAAGAGGGAAGTTCATAACAATACAATCTCACCTCAAGAAAAATCTCAAATAAACAATCTATCCCTACACCTAAAGCAACTAGAGAAAGAAGAACAAAGAAAACCCAGTCAGCAGAAGGAAAGAAATCATAAAGATCAGAGCAGAAATAAATGAAATAGAAACAAAGAAAACAGTAGCAAAGATCAATGAAACTAAAAGCTGGTTCTTTGAGAAGATAAACAAAATTGATAAACCCTTAGCCAGACTCATCAAGAAAAAAAGGGAGAGGACGCAAATCAATAAAATTGGAAATAGAAAAGGAGAAGTCACAACTGACACTGCAGAAATACAAAGGATCATGAGCGATTACTAGAAGGAACGATATGCCAATAAAATAGACAACCACAAAGAAATGGACAAATTCTTGGAAAGGTACAATTTTCCAAGACTGAACCAGGAAGATTTAGAAAATATACACAGACCTATCACAAGTAATGAAATTGAAACTGTGATTAAAAATCTTCCAACAAAGTCCAGGACCAGATGGCTTCACAGGCAAATTCTATCAAACATTTTGAGAAGAGCTAACACCCATCTCAAACTCTTGCAAAAACTTGCAGAGGGAGAAACACTCCCAAATCCATTCTATGAAGCCGCCATCAACCTAATACCCAAACCAGAAAAAGATATCACAAAAAAAGAAAATTATAGGCCAATATCACTGATGAATATAGATGCAAAAATCCTGAACAAAATACTAGTAAACAGAATCCAACAATATATTAAAAAGGATCATACACCATGATCAAGTGGGATTTATCTCAGGGATGCAGGGATTCTTTAATATACGCAAATCAATCACTGTGATACACCATATTAACAAATTAAAGAATAAAAATCATATGATCATCTCAATAGATGCAGAGAAAGCTTCTGACAAAATTCAACACCCATTTATGATAAAAACTGTCCAGGGCTTCCCTGGTGGCGCAGTGGTTGAGAGTCTGCCTGCCAATGCAGGGGACAGGGGTTCATGCCCTGGTCCGGGAAGATCCCACATGCCACGGAGCAGCTGGGCCCGTGAGCCGTGGCCACTGAGCCTGTGTGTCTGGAGCCTGTGCTCTGCAACGGGAGAGGCCACAACAGTGAGAGGCCCGCGTACCGCAAAAAATATATATATATATATATATACTGTCCAGAAAATGGGTAGAGGGAATCTACCTCAACATGATAAAGGCCATATATAACAAACCCACAGCAAACATCATACTCAATGGTGAAAAACTGATAGCTGTTCCACTAAGAACAGGAAAAAGATAAGGATGTCCCCTCTCGCCACCCTTATTCAACATAGTTTTGGAAGTCCTAGCCATGACAATCAGAGAAGGAATAAAAGGAATACAAATTGGAAAAGAAGTAAAACTGTCACTGTTTGCATATGACATGATACTATACATAGAGAATCCTAAAGATGCCACCAGAAAACTACGAGAACTAATCAATGAATTTGGTAAGGCTGCAGGATCCAAAATTAATGCACAGAAATCTCTGGCATTCCTATACAGTAACAACGAAAAATCAGAAAGAGAAATTAAAGAAACAATCCCATTTACCATTGCAACAAAAAGAATAAAATACCTAGGAATAAACCTCCCTAAGGAGGCAAAAGACTTGTACTCAGAAAACTATAAAACACTGATGAAAGAGATTAAAGATGACATACACAGATGGATAAAAATGCCATGTTCTTGGAAGAATCAATATTGTGAAAATGACTATACTACCCAGAGCAGTCTACAGATTCAATGCAATCCCTATCAAACTACCAATAGCATTCTTCACAGAATTAGAACAAAAGAATTTTACAATTTGTATGGAAACACAAAAGGCACTGAATAGCCAAAGCAATCTTCAGAAAGAAAAACAGAGCTGGAGGAATCAGGCTCCCCAGCTTCAAATTATACCACAAAGCTACAGTAATCAAGATGGTATGGTACTGGCACAAAAACAGAAATATAGATCAATGGAACAGGACAGAATGCCCAGAGATAAAGCCACTCACATATGGTCACCTAATTTATGACAAAGGAGGCAAGAATATACAATGGGGAAAAGACAGGCTCTTCAATAAGTAGTGCTGGGAAAACTGGACAGCTACATGTAAAAGAATGAAATTAGAACACTCCCTAACACCATACATAAAAATAAACTCCAGATGGATTAAAGACCTAAATGTAAGGCCAAACACTATACAACTCTTAGAAGAAACCATAGGAAAAACACTCTTTGACATAAACCACAGCAAGATCTTTTTTGACTCACCTCCTGAAGTAATGAAAATAAAAACAAAAATAATCAAATGGGACCTAGTTAAACTTAAAAGGTTTTGCACAGCAAAGGAAACCATAAACAAGACAAAAAGAGAACCCTCAGAAAGGGAGACAATTTTTGCAAATAAAACAATGGACAAAAGGATTAATCTCCAAAATATACAGACAGCTCATGAAGCTCAATATCAAAAAATCAAATACAATTAAAAAATGGGCGGAAGACCTAAATAAACATTTCACCAATGAAGACATACAGATGGCCAAGAGGCACATGAAAAGATGCTCAACATCACTAATTATTAGAGAAATACAAATCAAAACTACAATGCTGTATCACCGCTCACCGGTCAGAATGGCCATCATCAAAAAATCTACAAACAATAAATACTGGAAAGGGTGTGGTGAAAAGGGAACCCTCCTGCACTGTTGGTGGGAATGTAAATTGATACAGCCACTATGGAGAACAGTATGGAGGTTCCTCAAAAAACTAAAAATAGAAGTACCACACACCCCAGCAATCCCACTACTGGGCATATACCCTGAGAAAACCATAATTCAAAAAGAGACATGTACCAAAATGTTCATTGCAGCTCTATTTACAATAGCCAGGTCATGGAAGCAACCTAAATGTCCATTGACAGATGAATGGATTAAGAAGATGTGGCACATATATACAATGGAATATTACTCAGCCATAAAAAGAAATGAAATTATTAGTAGTGAGGTGGATGGACCTAGAGTCTGTCAGAGTGAAGTAAGTCAGAAAGAAAAAGAAATACCATTTGCTCACGCATATATATGGAATTAAAAAAAAATGGTACCGATTAACCTAGTGTCAGGGCAGGATAAAGACGTAGACATAGAGAATGGACTTGAGGACACAGTGGCGGGGAGGGGGAAGGTGGGGCGAAGTGAGACTCGCATCGACATATATACACTACCAAATGTAAAACAGCTAGCTAGTGGGAAGCAGCAGCATAGCACAGGGAGATCAGGTCGGTGCTTTGTGACCATCTAGAGGGTGGGATAGGGAGGGTGGGAGGGAAGCTCAAGAGGGAGGGGATGTGGGGATATATGTATACATATAGCTGATTCACTTTGCTGTACAACAGAAACGAACATAGTATTGTGAAGCAGTTATACTCCAGTAAAGATCTATTTTTAAAAAATCCCTCACTACTATATATAAAATAGATAACCAACAGGGACCAACTGTATAGCACAGGGAATGATGCTCAATATTTTATAATAATCTGTAAGGGAAAAGAATCTGAAACGTGTGTGTGTGTGTGTGTGTGTGTGTATAAACTGAATCACTTTGTTGAACACCTGAAACTAACACAACATTGTAAATCAACTATACTCCAATTTTTTTAAATGATGAAGTCATATAAAAGATATGGCGTATATATATATATACAATGAAATACTTCTCAGCCATACAAAAGAATGAAATAATGCCATTTGCAACAACACGGATGGACCTAGAGATTATCATACTAAGTGAAGTAAGTCAGAAAGAGAAAGACAAATACCATATGATATCACTTATATGTGGAATCTAAAATATGACACAAATGAACCTATCTATGAAACAGAATCACAGACACAGAAAACAGACTAGTGGTTGCCAAGGGGAAGGGGGTTGGGGGAGGGATGGAATGGGATGCCAGGGTTAGCAGATGTAAGCTATTATATATAGGATGGATAAACAACAAGGTCCTACTGTATATAGCACAGGGAACTATATTCAATATCTTATGACAAGCCATAATGGAAAAGAATATGGAAAAGAACATACATATGTATAACTGAATCACTTTCAGTGCAGCAGGAAGTAACACAACATTGTAAATCAACTATACTTGCTTTTAAAAAAAAAAAAAGACCAGGTTTGGAGAGTCTAGGAGGTGACATGACCATACCCTTTTCTGGGAAGGATCTCTTACAGGCCCCACACCCGTGGAGGCAGCCAGCCAGAGCCAGGCAAGGTCTGTAGTAAATGACCCCGTCCTCCCCGGTCATAGTTGATTGGTAGACACAGTGTAAACCTGGCTAAGTTCTCTCTCCAGAAAATCAGAAGATTGGAATAAGGTGATACCGAGTCTGGGAGTCTTAGGAATGAGCCGCTTGAATGCATCAGTCTAGGGCAGTGCTCTGCTGTAGAACTTTCTCAGTGATGGAAATGTTCTATAGCGTGCACTGTCCAATACAGTAGCACATGTGGATATCAAGCAACTGAAATGTGGCTGTTGTGACTGAGGAACTGACTTTTTAATTTTACTTAAATTTACATTTAATAGCTAGTGTCTATTGTATTGGACAGCACACCTCTAGAGGCCACTTTTATGGCCTTCAGCTTCTACTACAGAATCCCCAGAGCCTCTTTGGTCATCTCCTTTGCCAAGTTCAGCTGTTGCATCAGTTTCACAAGACACCCTAGGAGCTTTTCAGTAAATCCCCCAATTTACTTCAGCTAGCCAAAGGTGCCTTAATTAAGATAGGGTGTTAATTAAGTTAAAAGCTTAAATACCATCCTTTTGCAGAGGGATGTCTGTCCATCACATTAAAACCATCCATATGTGAAGATGCTGGACCTCCTCTTGCCCATGGGTATTCTACCAAAGTAGGAATGAAGAAGGTGGATTAATTCTTTAATGCCTAATACCCTAAGCAGACTATCTTCGGAAGTCACAGGGCAATCCTATTTGAAACAGAAAAGAATTAGTGGCGTGACTTATTTATGTCAGAGTTACATGCGACTCAGCATTAGCCTGGGGATCTGGAAAATCTGAGCTCACATTCTACCTTTCCCCTCTCCCTGGATGAGGTGTGACAAGCTATGTAGTCACTATAAGTCCCAGCAGCCTCATGATTTTAAGGAAGCCTTAAAACTAGACTATCATTAAGGTCATTCTACTTCTATCAGACTGTAATAAGCTATAAGCCATGAGGGCCCTGCCACTGTCTTACTCACTGTTGTGTCCTCACAGAGCCAGTGTGGAATAACACTGTAGTCGATGGCATCTTCGATTGAGTCCAGGGGGAAAATGGAAACTTCATCTTGAAGGTGAACCAGATTTGGGCCAAAGGTTAACACACTCCAGAGGTTGTACAGGCAGTCATTCCACTGGGAGTGTCCCAATTTGACCTTCATGGGCACAGTCTGACTACGGGTGACCTTGAGCCTCTTCTCTATGCCATGAGCTTTGGTTCCCCTGATCATAAATAATAAGACAAATGGGGACTTTCCAATTTAAACATTGCAACCATTATCACACAATAGTTTATCTAACTCTAAAAGTTTGCGAGGCATCCTTGTCTTACCATCACTGCCACCATCATCACATCATTGTTACTCCTTTGCAGATGGGGACACCAAGGCTCAGAGAGAGGAAGCCAGCTGATTCAGATCCCACTGTTAATAAGTGGATGAGGCAGAATTCACAACCAGGTCTTCTGACTCTAAATTCAACACTTAGTAGAGAAGAACATCTGTATCTGCTTTAAAATTTTACAGACACAGATGAAATACCATATGTTTAATACTTTGGAGAGAAAATGTGAAGCAAATAAAGTTTGCATTTTAAGAGATGAGAAGGGCAAGGGTGTCATTCTTTTTTGGGTCTGTGTTTTGAGGTATGTTCTTGAAAGGTTGGTGCGTGGTTGTTACCTACAGTATAAAAGTAGACTAACAATTATGGGGAAATCTTGAGAGCAGACCTTCCATGTAAGCCAGATTACTGTTGTCCTGTGTTTAATTGTAGCCAATTCTTTTGGTACCTGGCATCTTCTGTTGTTCTCAGTAAACCCTTAACAACAGCCCAATGTGGTCAATACTACAATCCTTAATTTTAATATGAAGATGGTTTGATACAGAAAAGCTAAATGATGTGTCTAAGATCACAGAAAGAAAAGGTGACCAAGCCAAAATTCACATCTCAGATCTGACTGCAGAGCACAAGTTCTAATGCGACAATTTCCTTCTTGTTCATTACGAACCTTTAATAAAATTTCACCTTAATGATTCATCTGTGTTTTATTGGTACCACATGAAAAGAAGCCAGTATCCACACTGGTGATGTCATAGGACTTCTAGGGGTCAATGTGATGGTGACAAAAGCATCGGCATGAGAAACCCCAAGGTGAGGTCAGACTTTCCTAGATATTTCTTCACTGGTGCCAACATCAGAATAAAGTACCATGGATTTTCTTAAACATGGGGGTGGGGGATGAAGCAGAAAACTACCTTAACACTCTTACTAGATCATATCTGACAGAATGCCCCTTATTCATCTTGGTACTACAGAACCAAGCTCAGAGCCAGATACAGTAGAAGCTGTTGGATATATGAATCATTCTGACTCCTAATACTGATAATAGGTAAGCTCACACACACTGTGCTCCAGCCTTTGTCTTATTTTAATCTCCTGTAAAGCACATGTAAAGCACATGTAATATGTGAAGAAGGCTGGAAGATGAATGTGAGGTTAACATGTATTATATTTTCTCATTAAAAGTTATAGTTGGGCTTCCCTGGTGGTGCAGTGGTTGGGAGTCTGCCTGCCGATGCAGGGGACATGGGTTCGTGCCCCGGTCCGAGAAGATCCCACATGCCGTGGAGCGGCTGGGCCCGTGAGCCATGGCTGCTGAGCCTGTGCGTCCGGAGCCTGTGCTCCACAACGGAAGAGGCCACAGCAGTGAGAGGCCCGCGTACCGCCAAAAAAAAAAAAAGTTATAGTCGCCTATTACAGGAACACCATCACTTGAGGTATGTGGTTAAGGAAGAACCTGTATTTGGACCCAAATGAGGTCCCCTCCAGAAGGTTCTACTATATCAGGGACATCACGGGGCATGGTGGGAATTTTTTGAACAGGCCAGGCCAGGTGAGCATCTGTGAAGCCCATGCTGAGGGTGCATTTGGGGGACCTTAGATATTTAGGTCATTAACACCTGAAGTTACTCCTCTCACAGCAGGCTACCTTGGAGATGGATAGCCACCTACTATGAAAGCGAGATTTCATGGTTTCTAGGTTAGTGATGACTCTGATGTTCCAGTGCTGGGGATTACTGATCTGTCTTTGGTCTGAATTCACCTAACCTACTTTATGGTCTATAATAAGGGACTGTTGGACTAGAGAGTTTCTATCAATCAGTATCAAGGGCTGAAATCACACACATGGCTCTTTTGTTTGTAACTCTCATGCTCCCAAGAGTGAGAGGCGGTCAAAGACGGTGTGGCCAAGAATGTAGAGAAAATCAGGTAATGGCATATTATCAAGAACTGGAGGGCACTGAGATGGTTAGTTAGGAGGAGAGACGCTCGTAAGGAAGGAAAGATTTGTTTTTCACATTCCTCTAGGGCTGGTTATTCAATGATAATCAAAATGTTCTGTTTGATCCAAGAATTAATGGGAGGGGGGGATTACGGAGAAAGAGATTTTACCTAGACTGAACGTGCCTTAAGACAAGGGGCCGTGTCTATGCCATAATCTCCATGTGTCACACTGTGTCAACCATGCCATCCAATACTAACAACTGTTTGTTGACAAGCTGAACAAAGTGATTAAACGTATTCAACAAGGGACTTTATAGGAGTCAGGATTGTCTGAAAAGTATAAGGACTTCCTGGGCTGGTTATCAATTCTGTCACTAGATGCTTATTATCAGAGTCTGGAGAGTCGCCTGTCAGGTGATCTGTCTGTGTGAGAGATGCCCTGATAGGCAATTTTCTAAGATGCCACAGTGGTATAAACATAGTCCACTATGGTGGACACATTATAATATAAATCACTAATCATATATCAGTCCTTGGAGTCAGTTGCCTTAGTGAAGTGGGTTTGGGATTTGAGTGGCAAAGACCCTGAAGTGCGAGGGAGAGCTCTGACTGGGGAGGAGGACATAGTAGGGGAGGGCAGGTCTTCGATTAAAAATGTACCGTTAGAACAACCAGTTATAATGTTGCCCAGGAACCTAATCTCTTTCCCCCCAGGACCTGTTGGCTGCTCTGCCAAGGTCTTGGGAGGTTACCTTTTGTGAGTCTGGCGGAAGTAGAGAGCAACTTCCATCTCTTATGAACTAGACACATTAGTTGTCATTTCTCTATTATCAGGTTTTCCCCACACCCTTGAATCAAGAGTTTGACAGATACCTACTTACAATGCATACATGCATCTATCCATCTATACATCCCTCTCTTCCCCATTCCTGGAAAGTACACTGTAGTGGGCTTCAAGTGATCTCCTATAAACTTCCATGTGACCAGGGCCAAGGCACTTAATCTCTGTAAAAGGAGGCATCTGCTGAGTTTCCTCCTAGAGTCTTTCCCTTTTCTCATGTATCATTACACAATGTGCAGTACAGGTATAGTGCAGGCTAAAGATATAACACCTGTTTCCTAATCTAAGGGAACTTTGGATCTCGATTTGTAGAATCACACAAGAGATAACACAAGGCAACAACCAAAGCCACATGACTGGGCAGAATATGGTTGTGTTGAAAGAAAAGAGGGAGCGGTAAGTTCTGCTAAGGGTTAGGAGAGGGAGAAATCCCAGGGAGGAATTCATGGAAAAGCTGGATAGAGAGCTAGGGTTTTTTTTTTTTTTTTTAACATCTTTATTGGGGTATAATTGCTTTACAATGGTGTGTTAGTTTCTGCTTTATAACAAAGTGAATCAGCCATACATATACATACGTTCCCATATGTCTTCCCTCTTGAGAGCTAGGTTTTTATTGATAAGAATTCAACTGATGGAGAGAAGCAAGGAGGGATCAGCTCAAGATGGCAGAAGAGTAGGACGTGGAGCTTACCTTCTCCCACAAAAACATCAAAGATACATCTACATGTGAAATGAGATTCTCACAGAACATCTACTGAATGCTGGCAGAAGACCTCAGACTTCCAAAAGGGCAAGAAAAATCTCCTCACAGCTGGGTAGGAAAAAAGAAAAAAGGCAAAGAAAAAAAAAGGAATCAGGACAAGCCCTGCGCCCTTGGGAGGGAGCTATGAAAGAGGAAAGGCTTCCGAACCCTGGGAAGTCCCCTCACTGGCGGGGAGATCAGCCAGGACAGAGGAGGAGCTTCAAAGACTTGGAGGAGAGGGCAGCAACCAGTTTGCAGAGGGCAAAGCAGAGAGAGACCTACACAGACAGTCCGTGCCACTGCCTGGCACTCCCCAGCCTGAGATGCTCCCCTGCTGGGGCAGGCAGGGCCTGGGTGCTGAGGCTTAGGCTTCAGAGGTCAGACCCAGGGAGAGGAATGGGGTTGGCTGCATGGAGATAGCTTGAGGGGGCTAGGGTGTGGTGCACCACAACCAAGGGAGTCTGGGAAGAAGCCAGGGCCCGCCAGAGAGGCAAGGTGCCATTGTTTGGGGGTATGCGAGGAGAGGGGCAGGACCACCATAGGAGCTTCTTTATCCAGGCATGCGGTCTCAGGTGGCAGGGTACTGCCTACTTGCACTCCAAGGGCAGGTGTGAGCTACTGCTGCCATCTAAGACTCCAGAGGCAGGCACGGACTCCTGCTGCCTCCAAGGGTCCCACAACTGGGCACCAACCACTGTCCCCATCTCCTCAGGCGTGTGCACAACCCACCACCTCCAAGGGTCCCATGCCTGGGCACCAACCACTGCCCCCGCCTTCTCGGGAATGCACCTGGGCCGCATACCTGCACACCCCCTATCAAGGGGATAATGGCAAGCACACACTGAGTAAAGAGATGGCAAGCATCCAAACCAAAAAGAGCCCCCATGCCAAAAAAAATTAAATCCACACAAGTTATGCAGGGATGCTCCCATGTATAAATAGTCCTCCAAGACTAAAATAGATAATTGCTTCTCCTAAATTCACAGAGTAAGAGAAATATAAGCAAAATGAGGAAGCAGAGGAACCACTCCCAGTTGAAAGACCAAGAGAATTCCCCTGAAGGAACAAACAATGAAGCAGACCTCTTCAGTCTAATAGACACCAAGTTCGAAAAGGAGGTAATGAAAATACTGAAGGAGTTAATAAAGGCTATTGCCAGAAATGCAGACTAGTGTAAAAAGGAACTAGAAACTAAGTAGGAGCCAAGAAAAATTAGACAATTCATTTGCCTAGATGAAAGCTGAGCTAAAGGCAATGAATAGCAGAAGGAATAATGCAGAAGAAAGAATAGGTGATCTGGAAGATAGACTAATGGAAATTACCCCATCAAAACAGTGGACAGAAAACCAAATGAAAGCAATATAACAGACCTATGGGATAATATAAAGCATGCCAATCTATGGGGATTCCAGAAGGAGAAGAAAGAAAAGGGGATTGAAAATGTATTTGAAGAAATTATGGCTGAAAACTCCCCAAACCTAAAGAAGGAAACAGATATCCAGATACAGGAAGCACAGAGGGTCCCAAATGAGATGAACCCAAACAGACCTACACCAAGACATATTATAATAAAAATGGCAGAAGTTAAAGAGAGGATTCTAAGGGCAGCAAGAGAGAAAAAAAATAGTTAATTACTCTTTTAACTTTCCCTTAAGGGAACTGCCATAAGGCTATTAGCTCATTTCTCTACAGAAATGCTGCAGGCCAGAGGGAGTGGCAAAAATATATTCAAAATCTTGAAAGGGAAAAATCTGTGACATAGAATGCTCTACCCAGCAAAATTCTTTCTCCTCCTATTCTAAATGATAAAGAATTTCAGACAAGCAAAAACTAAAAGAACACAGCAATACTAAACCACCCTAAAAGAAACACTGAAAGGTCTTCTCTAAATAGAAAAGAAGATATAGGAAGGAGGAAATCACAATTGGAAAGTAAATCACTTAAATTAGCCAGTACACAGATCAAAAAAAAAAAAAAAACCTTTGTGAAAGCAATGATGTACACAAGGAATAGCAAAAGGATAAATATGAAGATGTAAAAAAGGACATCAAAATCATAAAATATGGGGAAGGAGGGTAAAAAAATGTAGATTCTTTTTTTTAGAATGTATTTGAGCCTATATGCCTATTAGTCTAAAGCAAGTAGATACAGGAAAGGGTTAACATACTTGAAAAACAGGGCAACCACAAATCAAAAACATACAATAGATTCACAAAAAACAAAAAGGAGAGAACACAAGCATAAAATAAAATCATCAAACCACAAAAGGAAAAAGAAAGGAACAAAGAAGAAACATAGAATCAACTGGAAAACAAGGTTTAAAATGACAATAAATACAATGTATCAATAATTACCTTAAATGTCAATGGACTGAGTGCTCCAATCAAAAGACAGAGTGGCAGACTGGAGAAAAAACAAGAGCCTACAGTATGCTGCCTACAAGTGACTGACCTTAAGGCAAAGGACGCACATAGATTGAAAGTGAGGGGATGGAAAAAGATATTTCATGCAAATGGAAATGACAAGAAAGCAGGAGTTGCAATACTCATATCAGACAATATAGACTTTAAAACAAAGGCCATAAAGAAGGATAAAGAAGGACACTATATAATGGTAAAGGATCAATGCAAGAAGAGGATTTTACACTCATCAATACATATGCATCTAATATACGAGCACCTGCATACATAAAATATTAACAGACATAAAGGGACAAATTGATGGGAACACAATAATAGTAGGAGACTTTAACACCCCACTCCCATCAATGGACAGATCTTCTAGACAGAAAATCAGTAAGGCAACAGAGATCCTAAATGATACAATAGAACAGTTAGACTAAATTGATATTTTCAGGACATTACATGCAACCACCCCCCACCCAAAAACAGAATACACATTCTTTTCCAGTGCACATGGAACATTCTCTAGGATTGACCACATACTAGGGCACAAAACTAACTGCAACAAATTTAAGAGTAGAAATTATTTCAAGCATCTTCTCTGACTACAACAGCATGAAACTACAAATCAACCACAGGAAAAGAAATGAGAAAAAAAACAATCACACGGAGACTAAAGAACCTGCTATAAAAAACCCATGGGTCAACAAGGAAATCAAAAAGGAAATTAAATAAATACCTTGAGACAAACGACAATGAAAACACAACCATACAAAATCTATGGGATGCAGCAAAAGCAGTTCTTAGAGGAAAGTTCATAGTGATACAGGACTTCCACGAAAAACAAGAAAAATCTCAAATAAATAACCTAACATACCACCTAGAATTATAAAAATAAGAACAACAAAACCCCTAAAGTCAGCAGAAGGAAGGAGATAATAAAGGTCAGGGGGGAAATAAGTAGAGATTTTAAAAACAATAGTAAAAATCAATAAGACAAACAAAATTGATAAACCTCTGGCCAGGCTCACCGAGAAGAAAAGAGAGAGAACCCAAATATACAAAATAAGAAATGAAAAAGGAGAAATCTCAACCAATACTGCAGAAACACAAAAAAATCATAAGAGAATACTATGAATAATTATATGCCAACAAATTTGACAACCTAGAAGAAATGGACAACTTTCTAGAAACATACAGCCCACCAAGACTGAATCAAGAAGAAATAGATAATTTGAACAGACTGATCACTAGAAGTGCAATAGAATCTGTAATTAAAAAACTCCCTACAAACAAAAGTCAAAGACCAGATGACTTCACAGGCTACTTAAACATAAGACACGACACCATAAAACTCCTAGAAGACAGCATAGGCAAAACATTCTGACATAAATTGTACCAGTGTTTTCTTTGGTCAGTCTCCCAAGGCAATAGAAATAAAAATAAACAAATGGGACCTAGTCAAACTTACAAGCTTTGCACAGCAAAGGAAACCATAAACAAAGTGAAAAGACAACCTACAGAATGGGAGAAAATATTTGCAAATAATGTGACCGACAAGGGCTTAATCTACAAAATATACAAACAGCTCATACAACTTAACAAAAAATAAACAACCCAATCGAAAACTGGGCAGAAGACCTTAATAGACATTTCTCCAAAAAGACATACAGATGGGCAATACACACATGAAAAGATGCTCATCATCACTGATTATCAGAGAAATGCACATCAAAACCACAATGAGGTATCACCTCACACCAGTCAAAATGGCCATCATTAAAAAGTCTACAAATAACAAATGCTGGAGAGGGTGTGAAGAAAAGGGAACCCTCCTACACTGTTGGTGGGAATGTAAATTGATACAGTCACTATGGAGAACAGTATGGAGCTTCCTTAGAAAACTAAAAACAGAACTGCCATATGATCCAGCAATCCCACTCTTGGGCATATACTCGGACAAAAGTATAATTCAAAAAGATATACACTCCTATATTCATATTCACAATAACCAAGACATGGAAATAACCTAAATGTCCATCAACAGATGAATGGATAAAGAAGATGCAGTACATATATACAATGGAATATTACTCAGCCATAAAAATAATGAAATAATGCCATTTGCAGCAACACAGATGCAACTAGAGATTATCATACTAAGTGAAGTAAGTCAGAAAGAGAATGATAAATACCATATGAGATCACTTATATGTGGAATCTAAAATATGGCACACATGAACCTATCTACAAAACAGAAACAGACTCACGGACATAGAGGACAGACCTGTGGTTGCCAAGGTTGGGGGTGGGGGAGTGATGGGTTGGGAGTTTGGGGTTAGTAGATGCGAACTATTACATTTAGAATGGATAAACAACAAGGTCCTACTGTATAACACAGGGAACTATGTCTAATCTCCTGGGATAAACTATAATGGAAAAGAATATTAAAAAAATAATTTATATATGTGTATAACTAATTCACTTTGCTGTACAGCAGAAATTAAACACAACATTGTAAATCAACTATACTTCAATTTTTAAAAAATAGAGAAAAAAAAACAAAAAAGAAGCAAGGCAGAAGGGCTTCCCAGAAATGGTGGAGAAGGCACATTATGTATGAAATCATGAGTACTGAAACAGGTGAAGAGCAATCTAGGTGTTTTGTTTTATATGGGTCAGTTATGAGGCCAGACAATAGACATCTTTAAAAGCCAGGCTAAGGACATAGGGCCTTCCAATCAATGTAATGGGGAACCTTTAAAGGCTGAGCAGGGTAATGCCTTATAAATAGCTTTTTGGGGAGAATAATCTGGCAGCCTGGAGGAACATGGACTTATTACGTGGGACAGAGTTAGAAGGCAGAGAAACTAGACAGAAATGTCTTATTCCAGGTTGGTTATTCTTCTGCTGGAAAAAAAAAAAACCCCTCAGCTTCCAACAAACTGCCTTTCATTATGACACAAAAGCCATAAAAGTAGTGACGTATATAAAAGCAGTACAGGATGTTTTACGTGGCTTTATGAAATCAAAACAGCAGTAGGTAGTTAAAATTGGAATGTCCTGCATCAGGTTATAACCCTCTGAGTCTGGGAAGTTGCAACAGCAATGCAATCATATTTTTATAGCTCATCCTCGTCTTTTCACTCAGATAACTGAACTATGGGTGGGTGAGAAGGGAAAATCCAGCCAATCAGTGCCATTAAAGAGCAAAGGATGAGAGTCTTTGAATTTCAATGGCCACAGAAATGACCAGATTGATAAAAGAATCCTTACTTCCCCAAATCAGAAAGATGTGTGCTGTGAAGGGGTAAGATTGATACTTGGGAAAACAGGTTCCCTAACAAAAGAACATGATTGGTAGAAAGCAGTCACATCTGGCACTTTGATACCTGTGACTTCATTTCGTACCTATCTCAATTCTGCGCAGGACGATTTTCACAAACTCATAGATGTGGAAGCTGGGGTTCAGAGAATTTGAGAAACTTGCCCATGGCCGAGCAGTGAAGACATGGTGTCCCTGAATGTTTCCCAAGATGGATGCTATCTCTCATGTGGTGTCTTTTGAGGCCACATGAAATTTTTCATAAACTTTGATCTCTTTGCTGGTCTGTGAAGACGAGGTATCTTTCTGAAGCTACCAATGCGGGTCTCAGACTGGAGTGTTTCGTTTCATTTGTTCACCTATGACTGAGACAAATCCTGCTCGGGGCTTTTAGAAAAGACTCCTTTCTATTGGCAAAGTTGACTGTCTAGGGTCTTTTGTAGGCTAGAGATGGAGGTAGATGGCTCTGATGATGACACGATCCGGTGAAGAATGGTTTGCTCAAGATAAATGATTTGCTTGGTACAATGTGTTCCGAGAGATTTGGGTATTAATGGGTATTATTTTGCATGATACACACCGTGAAGACTTTCTTTGATTTTGCCCCCTATTCCATCCCAGCTTGAGGTTAGCAAAGTGCTAACTTAAAAATTATTGTATCAAGGAATAAAGGGCAGATAAGATATTTGAATATATATGATGCTCCCCAAACTAATTAATTTATACTGATACCCTCATGACCCAAGGAGAAATCTGAGGCCTGGAGTGGTCATGTCACTGTACATGAAAGGCAGCTCACAGATTGAAAGCTAGATCGGCCTAACCCTTAACACCCACACTTAAATGGCCTCATCTAACCCCCTGCCATACACATTCTTCTACTTGCACGTATACACAAAGATGCTTTTGATTTGGTAGCATTCAATTCTGTGAAGACGGACAATGTTTATATCTCTTCGTGGGTTAGTTAATGGAGAGAATAACGTAGTTTAAGTCAACTATCATGTTGAAGTACCTCCAAGAAGCTATAAGAAAGAGAAAACATATGAGAGTAAAAGGGTTGGAAATGAAAGTATAGGCCCCATGGTCAGCCAGGGTTTGCCTCCTCACTCCATGATGTACTAGCTGAATGAGAATTGTACCTGCCTGTAAGGTGGTGGTGAGAATAAAATGACGTGATGCATGTGTGCTGCTCCGCTCTGGGCCTGGCACCTACTAAAAGTTCCAATCATGATAGATATCACAGTAGTAACAGTAATAACATAATATGTATTGAACACTTACTATGTGTCAGGCATTGTTCTAAGCGATTTATGCACATCAACTCATTTGGTCCTCATGACAACCCCTTGAGGTAGGTATTTTTATTATCATCTTCTATTGTAAAGTTGAGGTAACTGAGGCATGGAGATGTTATGCAGTTTGTCCAAGGCCTGACAGCTGATAAGTGGTACCCAGTAGTGGGACTCCATAGTCTGTATTCTTAACCACTATGCTATGTGTCTTCTCTAGTAGTTGTGGAAGACCACTTGTAGAGTACAAGGAAGTGTCCAGTTCCTACAGTTAGAGGCCAAATCTGTAGGCCATTGTAAACCAAGCCAAGGAAAACTTTGGGGTGCAAAGGAGGGGCCACATCCCATTGAAAACATCAGCATGGCTCATGAAAGACAGGATTTGAGATAGGCCTTGAAGGATGAGTCAAGATAGGTACAGATGAACAGATAGGAGAACATTCAGGTAGCATGACTATATAAAGAACAGTTTGAACTCTGCTACATGGGACTACTCAACAGATATCTCAGTCATTGGGTTGCAGCCCACCTGACTTCCCATGAACTATACGGCATGATGCTGGTGTCGGGTTCAGACAGATCTACATCAAATTCAGCTCTACCACTCGTGAGCTGTGGCTTTGACTCCTCTATCTCAGTATATCAGTCAGTAAATGGGGTTATCACACCTCAAAGCACTGCCATGGTTCTAAATGAGATGCTGTAGATAAAGGGCCAATGGTGGGTTTCAGTAAGTATGGGCTTCCAGGTCAGGTCCTTGCCATGGCTTCCAAGTGAGACCTACGCAAGTTCAGAGTGAGAGCTGCTGGGTGAACCTGAGCTTACCCAGCCAAGTATATTGTATATGTCAATTGTGATTTGGAATTCTTGCTCTGCACACCTTTGGGGTATCTAGACCTGTATCACGTTTGTCTAGAAAACACATCCTAAATCACCTCTGAGAATTTCTTCCCCTATATTTTTATAAAATTCTTAGAACTTCTGTCATGGGAGACAGTGTTTACTATTTCTGAAGGGCACCTTTTTGTGCCCTTCAGAACTACCTTACAAGCCTAGGGAAAGGCTCTGATATACCACTTCTCACCGGCTCATGTGACATGAGCCTCTTAAGGAGGGTTGCCAAATAAAATACAAGATGCCCAGCTAAACTTGCATTTAACATAAATAACAAATATTTTTAAGTATAAGTAATACTGGGATACACTTATACTAAAAATAATTGGTTGTTTATCTGGAATGCAAATTTAACTGGGTATCATATATTTTTATTTGTCATATCTGAGAACTCCATTCCTAAGGTCTAGGGAACTCTACCCAGTGGTACAGTTTTGGAATCAGACAGATCTGGGGGTTCAAATCCTCATTCAGTCACTTATTGGCTGTAACTTTTCACTTCACCCCTGTGAAGTGAAAACCCCTTGTATTAATCACGATAATTATAGGTGAAGATACTCCTTTTAGAGACACTGAAAAGATAAAGTGAAATAGCATAGGCCAATACAACTGGTATACCTCCCAGTGCATAAAAGAAGTGCCACATCTGTGAAAGTAACTTTGTGTGTTTGCAAAGCACTTTGTCAGTGTTATTCCCAGAAACTGTACAGACTGATTGTGGCTACTTTTTCCCCAAGGCATTAGCTCAGATGTCCAAACTCCCACTTCAGAGCTTTCTCTGATGTCTCTGGGAGACTCCCTCACATGAGTCATTGTTGTCTTCAGCCAACTGGAGGAAGACTCAGAATGAAATCAAATCCCAACATTTGCAGCATGGTTCATTGCCATGGCTTGCTTTCAAGTAGAGTCCTTGAAAGCAGGATTCCTCAGGAAAGCCTTTTTCTCTTTTATGATTTTGTTCCTAAATATGGAAAATCCATTTTAAGTGAAGGAATGAGGGGTATGGTGGTGGAGCCGGGATCAGTCTCACCCAGCACGTAAAATCTACAACAGCACCATCACTGAACACGAACCATGAAGACACAAACTCCAGAACTCACACCAAATACTCAAGGTGTGTGTTATGCCCAGTTCACAAAGGAAGAAATCGAGGCTTGTTGGAGTTATGTAATCTTCCCCCAATCGCATAGACTGTAAGTGGCAGAGCTGGGATTCAAACCCAAGTCCAACTCACACCAAAAGCCACTTCTTTTCTACCACCCAAGGGTATTTCTTGTTTTCCCCAGCAATGATTAAAAAAAAACCACAAACAAAACACAAAGCATCTGTTTCATGAACCAAGAACGTGGCTCTTCTGACTCCCTTCCCTCCCATCCCAACCCCTGAAAGGGGAAAAAGAAACAGTGTCTTGTGAAATTTCTACCATATCCTTAGGGACTGCAGCCACAATGCCTGGATTGCTCAGAATTTCACCTTCCACGTTTCCTCAGCCACAAAAGCCATTCATTGCCACCACAGCCCCAGCATAGCTGGTCCCTTGTTCGAAGCCTGAAAAATCCCCTCAGGCTCTTACTTCAAGCAGAGGGGCCATGCCAGGTCCTGGAGGTACTAGTGATCTAGAGGAACAGGATCTGAGACAGGCCTGTTTCATTTATTACCACATCGTCTGGAGAGAGAAACCCTGTCATCCTGATGAAGATGAGCAACCTGTCCAGCTAATGGCTACCGGTTGTGACGTGACCCATACTCAGAGCATAGGGTGTCCTGATGTGTCCACAGAGACATAAGAAAGAGCAGAACTCGGTTCTGGTCCTACCAGTTGAGTGCATCTGGATAACTATCATGGTTGTCATTACTGTCATGGTACAGTAAGTTCCAGGCACTAGGGGACTGCTTAAACATGAACAAAATACATTAATCCCCCCTCTTCCTCATTAACCCCGCTCCACCCTACAGTCTGGTGAGAGACACAGACTCACAAAGAATATGAGAAGTTCTGAGAGAGAACACAGGGAGCCCCGAGGGAAAGCTGGCTGTGAGAGGCCTCAGGGTAGCTTCCTAGATGAGACACCATCTACGTTGAGCCTTGAAGAAAAAGAAACAACGTTCCAAACAGACAGACTAGAGAGCATGTTCTGAAGAACAGATGCAGAGTGACATCATTAAGATGGTGACATAGGTTGTTCTGAACTTCAGAAAATCTATGAGAAGACCAACTGACTACTATCTGTGGACAAGAGAGTACTGTAAAAATCCTAGAACACGGAGGTGAGGCTGAAGTATGCCGTGTAACACAGAGAATGAGATGGGCCACGTTAGAAGAGTAAGAAGCACAGCTACACTTTGAGGGCCTTGCCCCTCCTCCAGACTGGCGTAGCACCACACCAAGAGGGCACCCCACCCCAAACCTACAGTTCCTCTAGTGGTGAAAGAGCCCAAGGTGGACATCCAGCTCCCCCAGCATTGTGGGATGCTTCGCAGGAGGCCCACTCGCGTCTCACTTCATATGGATTGTGAGGGAATCTGTGAAACTTGAACACTGGGGATCAGGTAGTGATGGAGGAGAATGAGGCTTACAGCAGCCAGTGCTTGATCTTGGCAGACCAAGTGCCTACTGAGACAGTAGCCGTGTATATCCCAGAGGCACTGCTCATCTTCAGAGCCAATGGTGGCCCAGTTTGAGCAGGGAATTCATCCAGGAGTTGGTCTGTCCAATTCAAGAAGCCAAATAAGAAGCTATGTTGGCCTTGAAGCCAGTGCAGCCACTCCCCTTGAGCAGGGAAGCTGGTTCATAGCCTCTCCTACTGCTAAGCGTAGCCCCCATTCCAACCTGACCGGGAAGCCTGCGCAGAGCACATGGAGAGCTGCTTAGCCTAGCAGCACTTTCGTGGAGAGTATGGCCAGTGGCTCCGCCCACCTACAGAGCCAGGGCAGTGGCCCCATCTGCACTTGGTACACGGTCCTGCATGATTTGGTCCCCAAATAAAGAGCCTTGCCAGCCCTGGGGTCTATTCTATGGCCCCACCTGGGCAGGGAATCTAATTTACAGCCTTACCCACTATTGAATACATCCTCCAGCCTGCATAGCCAGGAAGCTTAACCAGAGTTACTGGGAATCTGTAGCTCATCCTGTAACCCTGATTACAGTGGAATCCAGCTAGTGGTCTCACCTATTTGCATAGTCAGGGCAGTAGCCTGTCAGGCCAGGGAACATGGTACATAGTTCTGCCTAATTTGGTCCCAAACAAGGACCCTACAGCCTTGGGGTTGTATGGTGGTCCTGCACAGGTAGGGAAACTAATCGAAAGCCTGACATTGCTGAAAACAGCCTTTAGCCCGCTTGACCAGGGAACCTAACCAGAGCACATGGGAAGCTGTGTAGCCCATCCTATGGCTCTCCATACAGCAGCACTTGAACAGAGAGCACAGCCAGTGCCTCTCCCTGTCTGCAGAGTAAAGCCAGTGGCACCTTCTGACTGGAGAATTCAGTGTGCAGTCCTGCCTTACATGGGTCATTTTACAACCAGCTGTGCCGATCTTGGTGCCTGTTCTGTTACTCCACCTGGGCAGGGAAGCTAATTCATAGCCCTACCTACTGCTGAGTATAGTGTCCAGTTCTGACCATCTAGAAAGCCTGACCAGAGAATCTAGGCCACTGCAGAGCCTATCCTACAGCTGCACTAGTTCAGGGAACCAAGCCAACAGTCTTCTCCAAATGCTCTCGGCCAGTAGCACGCCCCCACCCAACTTTAGAGCTTGGGCAGTGGGCTTTCCCCCAAGTAGACCCAGACAGCAAGCCCCACTGCTGCTGGGATGCTACCAGCTGACATGTCCAGAATGCCAAGCTAAGCTGACTATAAAGAACTGTCTCTGCCAAAGTGAAAATGCAAAGTCTGGAAGAGGGGACAACTTACTCAAATGCACAGATACCAACGTAAAGAATCAAGGATCACGAAAAAGCAGGTAGGTTAACAAGACACCACCAAAGGAAACCAATAAAGCTCTAATAATTGACCCTAAAGAAATGAATATCTATGAACCGTTAGACACAAATTTCAGAATAATCCTCTTAAAGATGTTTAAGGACTACAAGAACACCAGACAGACAACAAAAAGAAATTGGGAAAACAATGCATGAACAAAACAAGAAGTTCAACAAAGAGATATAAAACATAAAAAAAAAAGACCCAAACATAAATCCTAGAGATGAAGAATACAAAGGATGAACTGAAGAATTCACGAGAGAGCTTCAACAGTAGACTCAATCATGGAGAAGAAATAATCAGTGATCTAGAAGATAGAACATTTGGAATTATCCAGTCAGAGAAGCATAAAAGAAAAAGGATAAAAAAGACTAAAGAAAGCCTATAAGACTTATGGGAAAACATCAAAAGAAACAATAAGTGCATCATGGGAATCCCAGAAGGAGAAGAGAAAGAGACATAGTATACTTAAAGCAAATCTGAAAATTTCCCAAACATGTGGAGAAAAACAGACATCCAGATCCATGAGGCCCAAAGAACCCCGAATAGGTTAAACATGAATAGGGTAGCACTACACATTAGAGTTAAACTGTCAAAAGTCAAAGTAAAAAAAATAATTTTGAAAGCAGCAAGTGAAATGAAACAAGTTACATACAAGGAAACCCTGTAAGATTATCAGCAGATTTCTCAACAGGAACTTTTCAGGCTAGGAGAGAATGGGATGATATAATCAAAATATTGAAAGAAAAAAAGTCAACCAAGAATTATATACCCATCAAAGCTGTCCTTCAGAAATAAAAGACAGATAACAATTTTCTCTAACAAACAAAACCTGAAGGAGTTCATCACAATCATACTGGCCATAAAAGACATGCTAAAGGGAGTTCTTTGCAAGTAAAAAGATGCTCATTAACATTATAAAAAAAATATATGAAGGTAGTGTCAAACTCACTGGTAATGGTAAATATATAGTCAAATCAGATTCTCTAATATGGAAATAGTGGTATGTAATTCACTTACAACTCTACTTTAAAAGTGAAAAAACAAATGTATTAAATATAGCCAGGACTACAATAATCTATTATTGGATATACAATATAAAGTACGTAAATTGTAATATCAATCAACTAAAATGGGAGGGGGGAAGTAAAAATGTAAAGTTTAGAAGTGCTATTGAAGTTAAGTGGTTATCAGTTTAAAATAAGGTGTTAAAATTTAAGATATTATATGTAAGCCTCATGGTAACCACAAAGGAAAAGCCTGTAGTAGTTGCACAAAAGATCATGATAAAGAAATCAAAGCATACCAAAAAAAAAAAAAGTCATCAAATTACAAAAGACAACCGCAGGGTAAAAGGGAATAAAGGAACTAAAAACAGAAAATGTTTAACAAAATGGCAGTAGGAAGTCCTTATGGATCAATAATTACTTTAAATATAAATGGGTTAAATTCTCCAATCAAAAGACACAGAATGACTGAATGAATTAAAAACAAGATGCAAAAATATGTTGTCTACAAGAGACTTTCTCTAGCTTCAAACACATACCTAGACTGAAAGTGAAGGAGTCAAAAAAGGTATGTCAAGCAAATGGTAACAACAACCAAAAAAGCAGGAGTAGCTATGCTTATATCAGACAAAATAGACTTTAAGCTAATAATGTTAAAAAAAATGCAAAGCAGGTCATTATATAATGATAAAGGGGTCAAACCATCAAGAGGATATAGTAATTATAAATATTTATGGAACCAACATTGGAGCACCAAAATATATCAAGCTGTACTAACAAAACTAAAAGAACAAACAATAATAGTTGTGGATGTTAATACTCAACTCTCAACAATGGATACATCATCCAGACAGAATCAATAAGGAAACAGATTTGAACAATACTATAGACAAAATGGTTCTAACAGCCACATAAAAAACACTCTATCTAACATCAGAAGAACACACATTTTTCTCAAACCTACAGAAAACATTTTCTAGGATAGATCATATATTAGACAACAAGACAAGTCTTAGCAAATTGAATGATACAGAAATCATACTGAGTGTCTTCTCTGACCATAATGATATGAAACTAGAAATCAGTAACAGGAGGATTGTTAACAGGAGTAACAGGAGGAAAACTGGAAAATTTACAAATACATGTAACAGCACTCTTCCTGAACAACCTATGGATCAAACATTAAAATAAAAGGGAAATTAAAAACTATCTTAAGAGAAACAAAAATGGAAAAAAATCAAAACCCATGGGATGCATAAATAATAGTTCTAAGAGACATTTATAAAGAGACATTTATATGCACTTATAAATGCATATATGAACTAAATAGAAAGATATCAAATAAACAACCTAACTTTATACCTCAAAGAACTAGAAAAAGAACAAAGTGAGCCCAAAGTTAGCAGAAGGAAGGGAATAATAAAGATTAGAACCGAAATAAACTAGAGAACAGGAAAGGAATAGAAAAGATTTTAAAAACTAAGAGTTGGTTCCTTGAAAAGATACACAAAATTGGCAAACCTTTAGATAGACTTATGAGGAAAACGGAGAGAGAACCAAAATTTACAGAATTATAAATGAAAGAGGAAACATTACAACTGATACCTCAGATATAGAAAGGATCATAAGAGGCTACTATGAACATATGTATGCCAACCTACTGGGCAACCTAGAAAAGCTAGATACATTTCTAGAAATTAGAGCCTACCAAGACTGAATCAGAAATAACAGCAAGTCTAAACAGACCAATTACTAGTAAGGAGATTGGATCAGTAACAAAAAGAAAACAAAGCAAACAAACAAACAAAAACTACTGTCAACAAATAAAAGCCCAGGGATAGGTGGCTTCACTCATGAATTTTACTAAACATTTAAAGAAGAATTAATACCAATCCTTCTCAAAATCTTCCAAAAAGTTAAAGAGAAAGGAACACTCCCAAACTCAGTTTACAAGGCCAGTATTACCCTGATACTAAAGCTAGATGAGGACACTACAAGAAAACTACAGACCAGTATCTCTGATGAACACAGACGCAAAAATTCAACAAAATACTAGCAAACCAAATTCAGCAGCACATTTAAAAGGATCATATACCATGATCAAGTGGGATTCAAACTGAGATACGAGGATGAGGATGGTTCAACATACACAAATGAATATGTGATACATCACATTAATAGAATGAAAGATAAAAATCACATGATCACCTAACTAGACTCATAAAAAGCATTTGACAAAATACAACAACCTTTTATGATGAAAACGTTCAACAAATTAGGTATACAAGGAATGTTCTTCAATGTAGTAAAGGTCATATATGACAAGCCCACAGCTAACATCATACTCAATGGTGAAAAGCTGAAAACTTTTCCTCTAAGATCAGAAACAAGACAAAGGTGCCTACTATCACCACTCCTATTCACCATAGTAGTGGAAGTCCTAGCCAGAGCGATCAGTCAAAGGAAGGAAGGAAAGGAAGGGAAGAAAGGGAAGGAGGGAAGGGAAGGAGGGAAGGAGGGAAGGAGGGAAGGAGGGAAGGAAGGGAGGGGAGGGATGGAAGGTAGGAAGAAAGGCATAGAATTGAGAAGGAAGAAGTAAATTGTCTCTATTTGCAGATACTTGATTTTATATGTAGAAAATCCTACATACAGAAAATCCTAAAGACTACCAAAACACCATTAGATCTAATCAACAAAATCAGTAAAGTTGCAGGATACACAATCACCTTACAGAAATCAGTAGCATTTCTATACATTAACAACGAATTACCCAAAAGAGAAATAAAGAAAACAATCCCATTCACAATAGCATCTAAAACAATAAAATACTTAGGGGTACATTTAAGGAGGTGAAATATCTCTACAATGAAAACTACAAGACACTGATGAAAGAAATAGAAGTTAACACAAGTAAGTGATATTGTGTGTTAATGGACTGGAAAAATTAATATTGTTAAAATATCCATACTGTTCAAAGCCCTCTTTTGATTCAATGCAAATCCTATCAATGTTCTGACGGCAGTTTTTACAGAAGTCGAAAAAATATGGATCCATAAAAGACCCCACATAGCCACATCAATCCTTAGAGGAAATCAATGCTAGAGGCATCACACTTTCCGATTTCATGCTACCTTATAAAGCTATCAAAACGGAATGGTACTGGCATAAAAAATAGACACTTAGACCAATGGAACAGAATCAAGAACCTAGAAATAAACCCATGCACATACAGTTAATTACTATTTGACTACTAATTACTCAATGGAGAAAAGGCAGTCTTTTCAATAAATAGTACTGGGAAAAAATTGGATATTTTCATGTAGAAGAATGAAACTAGACCCCTATCTTCCACCGCTCACAAAAATTAACTCAGAATGGATTAAAGACTTAAATGTAAGACATAAAACCATAAAACTGCTAGAAGAAAACATAGGGGAAAAGTTTATTGACATGGATCCTGGCAATGATTTTAGCATATGATACCTAAAATGCAAGCAGCAAAATAAAAAACAAATTGGGTTATATGGAACTAAAAAGCTCCCGCACAGCAAAAGAAATGATCAACAAGATGAAAAGGCAACCTAAAGAAAAGGAGAAAATATTTGGAAATAATATATCTGATAACAGGTTAGTGTCCAAAATAGATATGAAACTCAAAAAACTCAACAGAAAAAAAAAAAAACATACCCAAACAATCCAATTTAAAAATGGAAACATTTTTCCAACGAAATATTCAAATGGCTAACAGATATATAAAAAAGTGCTCAACATCACTAATCATTAGGGAAATGTGAATCAGAACCACAATGAGACATCACTTCATGCCTGTTAGAATGGCTTCCATCAAAAATACAAGAGATAACAAATGCTGGTAAGGTTGTGGAGAAACAAATGCTGGTAAGGTTGTGGAGAAAAGGGAACCCTTGTGCACTGCAGTTGGGGATGTGAATTGGCAATGCCTCCATGGAAAACTGTATGAGGTTCTTCAAAAAATTAAAAATAGAAATGCTGTATGACCTAGCAATCCCACTTCTGGGCTATGTCCAAAGAAAATAAAATAACTATGTCAAAGATATCTGCACCTCTATGTTCATTGCAGCATTATTTACAATAGCCAAGGCTTGGAAACATCCTAAGTGTCAACCCACAGATGAGTGGATAAAGTATATGAGATGTGTGTGCATATGTATATATACATACATACACACATACGTACGTACAACAAAATACTATTTATTTCCATAAAAAAGAAGGAAATCTTGCCATTTGTGACAACATGGTTGGACCTTCAGGGCATTATGCTGAGTGATATAAGTCAGAGAAAGACAAATACTGTATCATCTCACTCATGTGTAGAATCTAAAAAAACTCTCAAATTAATAGAATGAGATCAGATTTGTGGTTTCCAGAGGCAGGGGGAATTGGGTGAAGGTATTCAAGACACACAAACTTCCATTTATAAATGCTGGTGATGTAATGTACAATATGATGAATATAGTTAACAATGCTGTATGGTATATTTGAAAGTTATTAAGAGTAAATCCTAAAAGTTCTCATCACAAGGAGAAAAATTTGTAACTATATAAAGTGATAAACGTTAACTAAACTTACTCTGGTAATCATTTCACAATATGTACATGTCAAGCCATTTTGCTGTACACCTTAAACTTATACCACCTTGCTTGTCAGTTATATCTCAATAATCCTGGGGAAAAAAGAATACATGCAAAGATCTAGGGTTCAAAGAGACATTTTTACACCCTGTCACATTCATGTCTCTTCTGATGATGGGAGCCCCACCTCATTTTTATCAAACATAAATACACCCACACAGCTCACGTTGTACTTTCAATTTTCACTTTTGGCAAAGGAAGATTATTTATGTAATTTCATCTGTTCTATTTATACAGAATTGTGTAAGGTGAGTTATATTTGACTAGTTACAATGTATTGTTTTGTGGATGTTTAATTAAATGTTTATTCATTTTGATTTGTTTTCTTTTCACATATATAATCTAATACATCTATATTTTCCAGACCTCAAACACTTTTGCAGGCTCTTGACTTCACTGGCCCTAAGCATCCTGTATATAGGGCTGAGAGGATGAACCAGTTCTGAAAAGGAGTAGGACATTTTCAGGGACTCGCATGGCGTTGTTTGCCCAGGGAGCAGACGGTGAGTGGGGATGGCGAGGGTGGATACTTCTTGAAAGATGAGGGGAGGTGGGCAAGGGCAAAGGACATTCAGGAGCTTATATTTCAAGCTGAGGACTTCAGGCCAAAATAAACGCAGAGCCATGGAAGATTTTTAAGGATGGGGTGACGATAATAGTTGCACACTGGTTAGTGGTTTGGAGGATGCCCTAGAGGTAGGGGATGGTGAGGAGGCTGCTGCAAATCTCCAATCTCGGAAGCAGCAGAGAGACTTCCTAGAACACAAGGTGAGGACGTGAGAAGCCCGCAGAAAGGAGACAGAGCAGCTGAGGGCTGGAGAGGAGGTGGGTCTGGGGAGCAGAGTTTGGGCCATGCTGAGGATGGGACTGTTGGTGGGAGCATCTGTGTGATGTGTGGGGATCTTTGTAGCAACTGGGCTGCTGGGACACCTCATCCTTCTCAGGCTGTAACCAGAGGCTGAAGGTATCCCATTAGCGCCATGGGGCTTTTCCTTTTGGAGGAAGGAAACTGTGAGAACCAGGAATCTGACCTATGACCCTGGCTGGTCCCAAGGCCTGCCAAGTGTGCTTCTTAAAATGTCAGGAGCCGTCCCTTCTGTGGGAAATATCTTTCTTTCTCAGCCCCTGGCTTATGCAGACCCCAGGAGGGGGGCCAAGGGGTCATGGGTGATACCAGAGTCCTCACTCCCTGCTGTTCCTAAGTCTGAAAATAGGAAGGCAGGAAACTCCAGAATTGACGGTTGACAAGAACAGCTCTAAATGAGCCCAGCAGATGCAGAAATAGAGCATCTTACTCTCAGGCAAAGAGGTCTGTCATCCTGTGAATGGCAGAAATAATCACGAGGATGATATTGACGCCGGTCCATATTGATCGTGCGTTCACTGTGTACCTGACATTGTGCCAAGCACCTTATGTGTAGTTTCTCATTTAATCCTCATGACTTTATAAGGTAGGTTCAGGGAGGATGCGCAACAGTTAGGAATAGACAAAGCTGGGATTCTCATCCAGCTGCCAACTCTAGAGCCCACTCTCATTTGACATTTCTGCAACCCTTATCCTTTTGATTCATCTCATTCAGTGAGTTTTCAACTGGGGATGATTTCTGTGCTCCTCAGCCCTCCCACCCAGTGGACATTTGACAAGATCTGAGACATATTGGATTGTCACAACTGGGTGTATGGGGTTCCTACTGGCATCTCGTAGGTAGAGGCAGAGATGCACAGAACAGCACATAGCACAAAGAATGACCCAGCCTCAAATGTCAGTAGCTGAGATACCCTGACCCAGTGACAGGGGCCAGATAAACATCCAGTCGTATCAGCACAGTTTTGGGATGAACACTTTCCTCCACCTTCTCCCCTTCCTTTCTTCTACATTCAGTTGTTGTTACTCATTTGTCCCTTCATTCAAGAAATGGCAACCCTCTTCTGAAGGTTTTTGTAGCTTCCTTGATATAAACAGGTGGCTTGTCTTCCTTTTAATTGGAAAGGAAATCACACCCTGTTGTTTTCACCTGGCTGATAACTAAACTTGGGTAGAGAACGTATTCTCCCTGAAAAAAAATTGTGTGTATGTCGGTACTTCTCTAAAATAAATTCACAATTCGGGGTATTAGCTGGAAGTCTAAGGACAGTGTTGATCTCAAAGCACCGTGCGTGCGTGCGTGCGTGTGTGTGTGTGTTGGTAGTGGTGGCAGTGGATGCCCTAAGAAAATCAGTCTGATCCCAGAGAAAACAATTAGAACCATGTGGTTTATCATTCACCACTGTTTTCAGAAGCGCTGCCGAAACATTTGAGATGAGGACAAAGGGATCATTCAGGCTCAGCAGCCCACACTGGGGGACAGCAGAGGCCCCTGGACGGAGAGAGGCAGGCGGTCTGCAGGCCCCCACCGTTAGGGCTCTATCAGAGGCAAACACGATTTAGAGAGTCAATGAGGGGTCCAAACACTACTGCTAGTCAGGGAAGAATCTTCCCCAAGCAGCCCCCCTCTGTGCCTGGGGAGCTCGCATACAAGGGCTCCCCACCTAATGAGTGTCCTTCTGAATGTGCAAAGGCAGAAACCCACAAGGGATTTCTGTGACGATTTAATTACAGTTGGGTCTCTTTTGTCTTACAACAGGCTGGAGTCCGCTAGTCCAGTGCAATACCGTAGGGAAGCTGTACAAAGTCTCCTAATGAGTTGGCTTCTCTGTGTTTCTGTCCTTCCCTGAGGGTGAGAGAATTGTCTACTTCGAAAACTGACCGAGTGGAAGTAGCAACCTATTGAACTTCAGGAAGCTCTAGAAGTAATGAGATTCTCATCAGCAGAGCAATTCTAACCTGGGCAGAAGAGTCTCTTGGCATGGAAATGTAGAGCAAATTCGAGAATGAGATTCACAAAGAAGAGGGAAGAGAGATGCCACTAGATTTAAGATGCTCCCCAGATCTGGGATTTTAAGCTTAGAAATAACAAAAAAGTCCTTATGTACAAAGAATGCCTGGTACGGTGGGGGGAACTTAATGTTCACTAAATGACTGACTGAACAAATGAAAGAAAAAAGGCCCAGGGGACACTTAAAGAAATAAATATTTTAGCATAAATTCCCCATACTAATGCAAAAATTCCTCCATAAATTTAAGTTAGGGGTCAAATCTTCATTTGAAATTGGTTTTTGGTTATAAAGAGTCCTTGGCTTCATAGGACCAATGGCTTTTTTTTTTCTCTTTTATACATTCTTGTTTTATACCCTCTAAACTTCAGGGAAAATCTTTGGGAAATAGTAATTTTGAGATCTTAGGGAAAAGAGTATAAGCCCAAGGAAAAGACTGTTATTCTTTCCCTTGGAGAAAATTAGTGGGTAAGTGCTGAGTTGTAACAACTTGCATAGAAAGCTGAATATAAAACCCCAAACAAAGGGCAGTCAAACCCAGGGCAGCAGCTGAAGCAAGGAAATAGCCTTGCCTTTTTATTTAAAGCAAAGTGACTCAGCAGGGTGTGTGGAAAGTGAAGTTTAATGATGTGAAGTTCGGAGGTTTGCATACAGTCTCCTGCTCTGCCAATGACTTGCAAGGTGACCTTGAAGAATCACGTCGTCTCTCCCACTTCCTCTTCTGTAAGATGGAAGCAGTAATGTCTGCCTAGCAAGCATTCTGAGTATTTCTGAATACCAGGTAAGATAGTACCCATGGAGGCTATTTAAAGATTGTATAACCCTATAACAAACGATCTTATGGCCATCTTTTTATGGTTATCTTGTTGCAGTGCCCAACCTCAAACACCAGGTTTTGAAACTGCAATACATCTGCAAGAACTCCTCACTGTAGAAATTTTATTACTTCTATATTAACTATTCTTCTTGAACTAGAAGAAAATGATATAGGAATATAATTTTTACTGACTATCAAAATATCTACATGGTCACATTTTATTTATAGATATTGCCAAAGCAGCCATAAAATGGGAGAAAAGACTGGACCAAGAGAAAGGGAACATGGGAGTTGGTGCATTTTTTCTTTTTTCTTCCCTTTTTTGTTCTTTCCTTCCTCCCTTTTTCCCTCCCTCCCTCCCTTCCTATATTGACATGACTGGCATATATTATGTCTCATGATAAAAAATGAATGAGACTGATTCCCTGATCTCAGTGACTTTGAAATTTATTGGTGGTAAAGGTCAAATCAAAAGAGGATTGAAACAAAGTATCAAATGCATCTCAAAAAAGCTAAGTGGGGCATATATCTAGGGAGGCTTCTTGGAGAAAGAAATGCCTAGTTTGGATTTTGAAGCATAAATGGGAGTTTGGAAGGAAACAAAGGGTGAGTGAGAATACAGAACAAGGAAACTCCACGTGGTTCCACAGAACTGAAGGGAAGGGTGTTTATGAGCACATTCTAGGGAATAAGAGAAAAGTAGGTAGAGAGATGCCTGATTGGGAAGGGCCTTCTCAGCTAAGAGGTGTTTTGATCTCACTTGAGGGTTATAGGGAACCATGGAAGACCTTAAAAGCAGGGCACTACTGATGTGATCTAATTATTATTTTGAAAAGTCATTCAGTCATCTATTGGAGACGGGATTGCAAGGGGGAGACTAGAGGCAGGAAGACCAGTTTGGGGGGCTGTTGCAGTGAAGTAAAAGACAATGGTCAGCCTGCAGATCAAGGAAGTTAAGGAAAGAGAAAAAGAGGGCATCCGAGTACCTGAATGTTGCACATCAGACAAGACCATTGCAATGAGTATCTGCAGGTCAAGGGGGAGCAGAGGGCTTCCTTGTGCTGCCCCACCTCAAGCTTTGACCCCAAGCACATCATTTTGCCTCCTTTAAAATGTTAATGTTTTTCTAATGCATAAAACAACAAGTTTATATAGTTCACTTTTAGACAGTGATTGTGTTTAGGGACCATACGTCTCCATCATCTGTTGGAGAACATTCCAGGTAAAGTGATAATTGGTTTGTTGGTTTGCTTTTAGAGATGGGACACCATTTTAAGAAGATGAACTTGGACATCTTCCCTTTCTTGCTTTCTGTGTATAGAAGCAAGCACTTCCATCATCTTGTGTGGATCACAGCAGGTCAAGTAAGGAAATGGTTTTAACAGGCCAGTCATTTTGAAAGCTTATCAACTTACTACAATAAAAAAATTTGTCACTCCTCCATGGATTTTGCATTGGACAATTTAGATGATGTGCGGTTAACACCTTGGTTGTAACCTACAATAGTATGATGTGGCTTTTCCACACCTAATTCACCAGAATTGATACCTTGAATTCCTTCCTTTTCCTTTGTCTTTTATTTTCTCCTGTTGCACCACTTATCCACATAACCTCATCCACTACTATGATGCTGTTTTATCACCTACAATTCAAACAGCTATTGTTTCAGACAGCTGCAGTCCACTGGGATATATTTGCAGCCTTCTGTGGGCCTCGATTTCCAGAGAAAACCTTTCTTTTGTATGTAGAGTTTCTTATTTTAAAAGACAATTCCTTCACAGCCCTCTGCCTCCACCGTCCTCATTCTCATTTGACCTCAGCTGAGAACTCAATCTTGGAGATGTCCTATCTTTCTAAAGATTAAGGCTGTTAAGGAAAGGGACCAAAGCCTATGAAAAGGTTTTCCTTTGGAGAAACCATGACTCTGTCCAGTGTCAAACCCAAAGCCTTATCTTCCTCAGAAACATGGATCACTGTCTCTTTCAACCCCTTCAACTCTAAGTCACTGTGTGATTTAGGGCATGTTAGTGACTGAACCTCAGTTTTCTCACTTATGAAATGGAAATAATCATGTCTATCTCACAGATTTTTGCAGATTCAATCTCTAATATACGGCTTGGCAGGCATGTGTATCCGTAAGGATAGATTAGGTTCTAATGCATTAGCATTCAAATCCTGCTTCTCAGTGGCTTAAAACAACAAAGGATTGTTTCTTGTGCAAGCTGCTTGTCCAGTTAAGTTTGAGAGGGGGGCTCTGCTCTCTGTAGTCCCACAAGGATCCAGTCTGATGGAGATGCTATCATCTTATGACATCAACATCTCAGTATACTGGGGCTTCGGGGTGACTCAGATAATTCATAGTCACATTTCATGAGATAAAGCGAGTCACATGGCTATGGTGAACCTCAAAGGTGCAGGGCAGTATAATCCTTCTGTGTCTTTGGATAGATAAGAGAACTAGAAACACTGGTGTGGGAGGAGTGATGTAACCAAGGTGGTGACACAGGTCATTCCTGACTTTGCTCCCCCTCACAAGAAGAACAACTAACACAACTATTTATGAAAAAGACACCAGTGTGAAAACCCTAGAACATAGGGGTGAGGCAGAAGTATATCCCCTGCACCACAGACACCGAGACAGATTGCATTAGAAGGGTAAGAGAACTTCCCTGATCCCATAGTTTCTCCAGGGGGAAAATGAGGGCCCTGGTAGACATCCTGCTCACCCAACATTGTGAGTTGCTTCTGGGGAGGCCCACTAGGGTCCTGCCCCATGGGGATGGTGGGGGAATCTGCAGGACTTGACCAATGGATTGTGATGGAGAGGAGGGGAGAGGCTTGCAGGAAGCAGCATCTGGATCTCGACAGACTGAGTTCCTATTGCCGGTGCCCAAGTAGAAGTCGCAGCCAGTGGCTGTGCTCAGCTGCAGAGACAAGATGGTGGTGCAGTCTGATCAGGCAATCTGGTGGGGCACACGTCTGCCTGATTTGGCACTTCAGAAAAAGTCTTGCCATCTCTGGAGCGTGGTCTGCCTCTCTGCCTGGGCAGGGGAGCTAAGTCACAGCCTTGCCCACTGCTGAGTATAGCTCCTGGCCGGTCCCAACCAGGAAACCTGGCTGGAGCAACCAAGAAGCTACTTAGCCCAGCAACACTGGAGGTAAGAGCTTGGTCAGCAGCACTGACCATCTGTAGATCAAAGCCAGTGGCCTTATTTGGCCAGGGAGCTTGGGGTGCAGCTTGGCTTGAGTCAAGACCCCAAATGCAAAGCACTGCCAGCCTTGGAGCAGGTTCCGCTGCTCTACCCGGACTGCGGAGTTAATTCCTAGTCCTGCCCACTGCTGAGGGTAGCTCCTGAGCCCACCTGACCAGGAAGTCTGACCCGGGGAACTGTCAGGCTCAACAACACTTCAGCTGTGAGCTCAGCCAGCAGGTCTGCCCACGTGCAGAACCAGCTAGTAACCCAGTCTGGCCTGAGATCTTGGTATGTAGTTCTGCCTGATTCACTCCCCAAACTAGAGTCTTACCGACCTTGGGGTCAGCTTTGCAGCTCCCGACCTGCAACAGTGTAGGTAATCCATAACCCCAACCACTGCTGAACACAGCCTCCAACTCTACCAACCAGAAAACCTCATCAGAGCTCCTAGGTATCTTGGTAGCCTACCCTGCAGCCTCAACTACAGCAGCACTTGAATAGAGAGCCTGGCCAGTGACTCAGTGGCTGCAGAACCAAGACAGTGGCCCTGTCTGTCCAGAGGGCTTAGCACACATTTCTGTCTGATTTGAACCCCCAAACAAAGAGCCTTGCCAGCCTTGGGGCCCTGTTCAGCAGCCCTAGCCAGGCACAGAAGCTAATTTATAGCTACTCCCACTATTTAACATAGCTTTCAAACTGGCCAAAAGAGGAACCTAACCAGAGCCCCTGGGGATCTGTATAGCTCATCCTGAAACTCAGATTACAATGGCACTTGAGTAGAGCCAGGTGGGTGGCCCTACCTATCTGCAGAGCTAAGATGGTGGCCAATCAGGCTAGGGAACTGGTACATAGTTCTACCTAATTTGACACCCAAATAGAAGCCTTGTCAGCCTTGGACCCTGGCCTGGTCAGGGACACTGATTCATAGCCCTGCTTACGGCTGAATACAGCCTTTGGCCCACCCAAACAGGGAACATAACTAGAACACATGGGAAGCTTTAGGGCCCATCATATAGCGTTGCTTGCAGTGTGCTTGAACAGAGAGCACAGCCAATGGTTTTCTCCACCTGCACAGCAAAACCAGTGGCCCCATCTAACCAGGTTACTCAGTGCACAGTCTGGCTTGGTTTTGGGTCCCCAAACCTATGAGTTCTGTAGGGCTTGGGACCTTTCTGTTGTCCCAACAGGGCATGAAAGCTAATTCATAGCCCCACCTACTGCTGACTATGGTACCCAATCCTGACCATCTCAAAGCGTGACCAGAGAACCCGGGCAGCCATGGAGTCCACCCTACAGCCTTGCTTTTGCAGGGAACAAAGCCAGCAGTCCTATCCAACTGATCCAACCATTCTCAGCCAGTGACAATACCCTACCACCTCAGAACCTGGGTAGTGGCCTTGCACTGAAACAGACCCTGATAGCAAGCCCCACCTGCCCAAGGATGTTATCGTCCAACATGTCTAGAAATCCAAGCGAGTTTACTGGTGAAGGACTGCCTCTGCTAAAGTGAATCTGTAAAGTCTGGAAGAGGAGACCACTTACTCAAATGCAGAGATGCCAATGTAAGGAATCAAGGATCATAAAAAATCAGGTTAACATGACACCACCAGAGGAAACAAATAGCTGCAATAGCTAACCCTAAAGAAATGGAGATTTATGAACTGTCAGACAAAGACTTCAGAATAATCCTCTTAAAGAAATTTAGTTGACTTCAAGAACACAAAGACAACTCAACAAAACTAGGAAAACAATGCATGAAAAAAAGAGGAGTTTAAAGAAATAGAACCCACCCTCCCCCAAATGCAAATCCTAGAGCTGAAGAATACAAATGGTTGAACTGAATGTTCAATACAGTTTGAACAGGAGTCTTTTTTTTTTTAAACATCTTTATTGGAGTATAATTGCTTTACAATGGTGTGTTAGTCTCTGATGTATAACAGAGTGAATCAGCTATACATATACATATATCCCCATATCTCCTCCCTCTTGTGTCTCCCTCCCACCCTTCCTATCCCACCCATCTAGGTGGACACAAAGCACTGAGCTGATCTCCCTGTGCTATGCGGCTGCTTCCCACTAGCTATCTATTTTACATTTGGTAGTGTATATATGTCCATGCCTCTCTGTCACTTCTGGAGTCTTGACCCTATCATTCAACTAGAAGACAGGACATTTGAAGTTATCCAGTCAGAGAAACAAAAAGCAAAAATAATTTTTAAAAGAATTAAAAAAAAGCCTACTGAACATATGTGACAACATCAACAGAAAAAATATCCATATTACAGAAATCCCAAAAGGGGAAGAGAAAGAAAAAGGGGCAGAAAGTATATTTAAAGCAATAATGGCTAAAAACTTCCCAAACCCAGAGAGAGAAATGGACATCCACATCCATGAGGCCCAAAGGATTCTATATAGGTTAAACCTGAATAGAGCTACACTGAGACATATTTTAATTAAAATTTTAAAAGTCAAAGACAAAAAAAATTTTTTTGAAAGGAGCAGGCAAAAAGGGATAGGTTACATACAAGGAAACCCAATAAGACTTTAGGCAGAGTTCTCAACAGAAACTAGGCATGCCAGGAGAGAATAGGATGATATATTCAAAACATTGAAAGCGGAAAAACTGTCAACCAAGTATTCTATACCCAGCAAAGCTGTACATGTGAAATGAAGGCGAGGTAATGACTTTCCTGAACAAACAAAGCTAAGGGAGTTCATTACCACTAGGCCTCCCTTCTTTCAGTGGAAGAAAGCTAATTTTCAGGATGCTAATTAACATCATAAAAACATATGATGGTTACATCAAACTTAATGATAAATATGTAATCAAAGTTAGATTCTGTAATATGGTAATGTTGCTGTGTAATTAAATTACAGCTCTAGTTAAAAAGTTAAAAAACAAGTTAGAAAAGCATTAATATAATAATCTGCTACTGGATACATAAGATAAAAATACGTAAACTGTAATATCAATAACCTAATACGTGAGGGGGAGAAAAAGTAAAAAGTTTAGAAATGATATCAAGTTGTTATCAGTTTTAAAAAGGGTGTTAAAAATGGGATGTTCTAATTTTAAGATATTTTATATAAGCCTCATGGTAACCACACGAGATCACTCAGTAGTAACTATGCACAAGAACATGATAACACGATAAAGATGTCAAATCATACTGATGCCATAAAACATTAAATCACACGAAGAAGACAGAAGGATCAGAATAAACAGTGGATCTACAAAACAGTCAGAAAACAGTTAACAAAATGCAATGGTAAGTCCTTATTGATAAATAATTACTTGAAATGTAAATGGACTGAATTCTTCAACCAAAAGACACAGAATGGCTTTAAAAATCCAGATTCAACAATACATCTGCAAGAGACTCACTTTAGCTTTAAAGACACACATATACTGAGAGTGATAAGGCCAAACAAAATATTTCAAGTAAATATAGTAACCAATAAAAAGCAGGGGTAGTTATAACTATATAAGACAAAATAGAATTTAAGTTAAAAATGGTAAAAAGAGAGAAAGAAGGTCATTAAATAATGATAAAGAGGGCAATTCAACCAGAATATAAATCAGTTGTAAATATCTATGCACCCAACATCGGAGCACCAAAATATATAAACAAAACCAGAAAAGGTGACATACACAGCAAAACAACAATAATTGGAGACCTTAATACTCCGTTCTCAACAATGGGTACATTATCTGGACAGAGAATCAATAAGGAAACAGATCTGAACAACACTATAAATCAAGTGGACCTAACAGACATATACAGACTGTTCTACCCAACAAGAGCAGAATATAGTCTTCTCAAGCACAAATGGAATATTTTCTATGATGGCGCATATGTCAGAAAACAAAACAAGTCTTAGAAAATTAAAGTATTAAAATCATACCAAGTATCTTCTCTGACCACATGGTATGAAACTAGAAATCAATAACAGGAGAAAAACTAGAAATTCATGAATACACAGAAATTAAACACCACGCATGAGCAGTGAATGGATCAAAGAAGAAATTAAAGGGGGGATAAAAAAGCATCCTGAGACAAATGAAATTGGAAACACAACAAAACTTATGAGATGCAGAAAAACAGTCCTAAGAGAGATGTTAATAGCTATAAACACATATGCCAAGTAATGAGATCTCATATAAACATCCTAACTTTACACCTCAAGGAACTAGAAAAAGAAGAACAAAGTAAGCTCAAAGTTAGCAGAAAGAAAGAAATAATAAGGATTAGAGATGAAATAAATGAAATAAAGAACAGGAAAACAATAGAGAAGATTAAATAAAACTAAGAGTTCATTCTTAGAAAAAATAAAGAAAATTGACAAACCTTCAGCTAGACTTACAAGGAAAAGAGAGGCCCCAAGTCAACAAAATTGTAAATGAAAGAGGAAGATATAACTGATACCACAGAAATACAAAGGATCATAAGAGGCTCCTATGAACAGCTATCTGCCATCAAAATGGACAACTTATAAGACGCAGATTCTTAGAAACATACAGCCTAACAAGACTGAGTCAGGGAGAAATAGAAAATCTGAACAGATCAATTGCTAATAAGGAAACTGAACCAGTAATAAAAAATCTCTCAAGGAAGAAAAGCCCAGAACAGAGATGGCATTGCTGGTAAATTTTACCAAACATTTAAAGAAAAATTAATGCTAATCCTCCCAAGCTCCTCCAAAAAAATCAAAGAGGAGGAACACTCCTAAATTCATTTTCTGAGGTGAACATTACCCTCATACGAAAGCCAGAAAAGGACACTACTAGAAAAGAAAACTACAGGCCAATACAGGCCTATATCCCTGATATATATACATGCAAAAATTATCAACAAAACACTAGCGCCGAAATTTAGCAGCACATCAAAAGGGTTATATACTATATGAAGCAAGATTTATCCCTGGAATGCAAGGATGGTTCAAAACAATTATGTGACACATCATATTAACAGAATAAAAGATGAAAATCATATGATCACTTAATAGATGCAGAAAAAGCATCTGACAAAATTCAACATCCATTTATGATAAAAACTCTTAAATTAGGTATAGAAGGAACATACCTCAATATAACAAAGGCAGTGTACAACAAGCCCACAGATAATGTACTTAGTGGTGAAAGGCTGAAAATTTTCCAATAAGAAAGATCATGACAAAGAAAAGGTTGCCCACTCTCACCAATCCTACTTAACATAATACTGGAAGTCACAGCCAGAGCAATCAGGCAAAAAGAGAAAGAAAAGGCAACAGAATTGGAAAGAAGAGTAAAAGTGTCTCTATTTGCAGATGACTTGATTTTATATAAAGAAAATCTTCAAGATTTCATCATAAAAATCTGTTATATCTAATCCGTTAGATCAAATTCATTAATTTTTCAGGATAAAAAGTAGCTTTTCTCTACACAAACAGCTACTTTTCTGAAAGATGAATAAAGAAAATGATCCCATTTACAGTAGTATCAAAAGCAACATAACACTTAGGAATAAATTTTAGCAAGGAAGTGAAAGATTTCCATACTGAAAACTACAAGACTCTGATGAAAGCAATTGAAGATGACACACAAAAAAGGAAAGACATCCTGTATTCAGGATTGAAATAATATATTGTTAAAATACTCATTTTACCCAAAGATATCTACGGATTCAATGCAATCCCTATCAAGTTTCCAATAGCAGGTTTTTCTTTTTTTTTTTTTACCAAAGTAGAAAAGGATTCTAAAATGTATATGGAATCACAAAAGACCCTGAATAGCCAGAGCAACCTTGAGAAAGATGAACAAAGCTGGAGGAATCACGTTTCCTGATTTCAAGCTACATTATAAAGCTATAGTACTCCAAACAGTAATCTAAATAGTAATTTAATAAAATATAACAGTATTGTATCTAAAACCATAAGATAGTATTTTATGATACTGGCATAAAAACAGACATATAGACCAATGGAACAGAATTGAGAGACCAGAAAAAAACTCCACATATAGGTATGGTCAACTAATATTGACCAGGGAGCCAAGAACACTCAATGGATAAAAGACAGTTTCTTCAATAAATGGTGCTGGGAAATGGACATTGACATGTAAAAGAAGGAAACTAGACCCATCTTACACTACTCACAAAAATCAACTTGAAATGGATTAAAGACTTAAATGTAAGACCTGAAACCGTAAAACTCCTAGAAGAAACATAGAAAGAAGGTCCTTGGGATGGATCTTGGCAATGAATTTTTGTATATGATAGCTAAAGCATAAGCAGCAAAATAAGAAATAAACAAGTGGGACTACGTCAAACTAAATAGCTTCTATACAGCAAAATAAATGATCAACAAAATAAAAAGACAACCTGTGGAATGGGAAAAAATATCTGCAAATCACACATTTGATAAAGGATTAATATCCAAAATATATTAACAAGCCACAGAACTCAATAGCAAAAATTAAATAATCCAATTAAAAATAGGGGGCTTCCCTGGTGGCGCAGTTGTTGAGAGTCCGCCTGCCGATGCAGGGGACGCGGGTTCATGCCCCAGTCCGGGAAGATCCCACATGCCGCGGAGCAGCTGGGCCCATGAGCCATGGCCGCTGAGCCTGTGCGTCCGGAGCCTGTGCTCCTCAACAGGAGAGGCCACGATAGTGAGAGGCCCATGTACCGCAAAAAAAAAAAAAAAAAAAAAAAAAAAAAAATAGGCAACCGACTTGAATAGACGTTTTTCCAAAGAAGATATTCAAATGACTAAGAGGTACCTGAAAAGGTGCTCTGCATCACTAATTACTAGGGAAATGCATATAAAAACTACAATGAGACATCACCTCGTACCTGTTAGAATGGCTATCATCGAAAAAACGAGCTAACATGCTGGCAAGGATACGAAGAAAAGAAAATCCTTGTGCACTACTGGTGGGAACGTAAATTGCTACAGTCACTGTGGAAACTAATATGGAGGTTTCTCCAAAATTAAAAAGCAAACTACCATATGATCTAGCAATTTCACTTCTGGGTATATATATCCATAGGAAATGAAATCACTATGTTGAAGAGTCATCTGCACCCCCATGTTCACTGCAGCATTTTTACAATAGCCAAGACATGGAAACAACCTGAGTGTTCACGGATGGACAAATGGATAAAGAAAATGTAGTGTGTATACATACGTATACTATACACATATATGTGTTTGTGTACACGTATGTATACACACACTCACATACACATATATACACCCACAATAAAATACTATTTGAAAAAATAAAATACTATTTGGCAATAAAAAAAAGGAAATGCTGTCATTTGCAACAACACAGGTGTACACTGAGGGCATCGTGCTAAGTTAATTAAGTCAGAGAGAGAAAGAAAAATACTAATCTCACTTATATGAGGAATTTAAACAGAAACAAAAAGCCCACCCGACAACAAACTCACTGAAAAAGAAATCAGACTTGTTACTAGAGGCAAGGGGTAGGGGTAGGGGAATTGGATGAAGTTCCTCAAAAGGCACAAACTTCAACAAAATTCATTATTCTTATGAATAATAAGTACTGGAGGTACAGTGTGTGCTACTTTGTGACTTTGGTTTACACTGCTGGTGGTATACTTGAAGGTTGCTAAGAGGGTAGATCCTCAAAGTTCTTATCACAAGGGTAAAATTGCTTTTTTTATGTCTGTATGAGATGAGGATATTAACTAAACTTATTGTTTTAATCATTATGCATTATATATAACTCAGGTCCTTATGCTATACATCTTGAACTTACACAGTGCTGTACATCAATTATATCTCAATAAAAGTGGAAGAAAAAAACACTGATTTGTACAAAAACACCTAAGTATCTAAACAATGTAGCCAGCTCCCACTTTAAAAATTATATCAGTAGGCACAATGAGACACTTCTAAAGATCAAACACACATACTTATGAAAAAACTGGAGTGTGAGCGAGCGAGTGAGTGTGAGATGCTGTGTGGGGCTGAGAGTGCTAAGTTAAGGGGAGCATCACAAATATACTGACAGTAATTGACTTTGGGTTGTGTTAATGATATGCCAGTTTGCTATAAATTTTTAGAGATTAAGGGGGTAAATAATTGGGTTAACTATTCAGTTAATAATGCATTTTGAATACATATTAAAATAAGGCCCACAGAAGCTGCCTGATATCCAGAAAGATCTCTTTGGCTCCCAAGAAGAGCCAAAACTCTCAGAGAGAAGGAGAAAAAAAATCTAATAACTTTCTTCATGATCCTGTTGGGTTACCAGCAAAATGGTATTAGATGGACTGTTAGCTGTGTGATGATAGGCAAGGTGCATCAACTCTCCCACAGTTATTTTTCTTAAATGTAAAACAACAACAATAACACCCTATTTGGTTTCACAAACTTGCATTTAATGCACCGTCAAGTATCATTTAGGCTCCCGGTGACAGGGAACTTATTACATTGACAGTGGGGCCATTTCCTTCCCATGTAGTGCTTTTAAAAAATTCTTTCTTATGTTAATCTGAAATTCATAGGTCATTAAGGACAAGCATCTCCTTCTGTCTATGCCAGTCCTTCAAGGATGCAGTGTATCTCCTTAGGTTCTGCCCACATACTATCTAAAATTTTCCGTTTCGTTCATTTTGCCCTGGTATACATGATGAAACCATTTAAGAACATTTAAAAAAATATATAACAACTGTACTGGATACCACTTATGCTCTCGAACACTGCCAATCTGTCTTATATAAAATAAGCAGAAAGGAGGAGGATAAATGAAAAAGAATAAAAGGGAGTATGTCCAGTCAGAATGGCCATCATTAAAAAAATCTACAAATAACAAATGCTGGAGAGGGTTTGGAGAAAAGGGAACCCTCCTACACTGCTGGTGGGAATGTAAATTGGTGCAGCCACTATGGAGAACAGTATGGAGGTTCCTAAAAAACTAAAAATAGAGTTGCCATATGATCCTGCAATCCCATTCCTGGTTATATATCCAGACAAAACTATAATTCAAAAAGATACATGTACCTCTATGTTCATAGCAGCACTATTTACAATAGCCAAGACATGGAAACAACCTAAATGTCCATTGACAGATGAATGGATAAAGAAGATGTGGTACACATATACAATGGAATAGTACTCATTCATAAAAAATGAAATAATGCCATTTGAGTGGATATAGAGATTATCATACTAAGTGAAGTCAGAAAGAGAAAGACAAATACCATATGATATCACTTATACGTGGAATCTAAAATATGACACAAATAAACCTATCCACAAAACAGAAACAGAATCATGGACATAGAGAATAGACTTGTGGTTGCCTGGGGAGAGGGGGGCTGTGATGGATTGGGAGTTTGGGATTAGCAGATGCAAACTTTTATATATGGAATGGATAAAGAACAGAGTCCTAGTGTATAGCACAGGGAACTATATTCAATATCCTGTGATAAACCATAATGGAAAAAAATATGAAAAAGAATGTATATACATGTATAACTGAATCACTTTGCTATACAGTAGAAATTAACATCGTAAATCAACTATACTTCAATAAATTTTTTTTTTTTTTTTTGCAGTACATGGGCCTCTCACTGTTGTGGCCTCTCCCACTGTGGAGCACAGGCTCTGGACGCGCAGGCTCAGCGGCCATGGCTCACGGGCCCAGCTGCTCCGCGGCATGTGCCATGGCTCACGGGCCCAGCTGCTCCGCGGCATGTAGGATCTTCCCGGACCGGGCCACGAACCTGTGTTCCCTGTATGGGTAGGCAGACTCTCAACCGCTGCGCCACCAGGGAAGCCCCAATAAAATTTTTTAAAATGGTGTGTGTGTGTGTGTGTGTGTGTGTGTGTGTGTGTGTGTATGCACGCTCATCGTTATTTCTGTAGCTGGTCATGAGGCCATGGTTGCTGCTGACAACTTTCCCCTTATCGGTTATCTACACTAATCATCATTCTTTAGCAGGTGGATAACCCAATCTTCATTCCTGTATGGTCTAAATCCTTAGTTGTTTCGCCTTTTTTGGTTGCTGCAGTTTTCTACTAGCTTCTAGTACTGCACACGGGAATACTAAAACTTGCCCAAGAGAATCCTCAAGGTTCTAGACATAGTGCTTTCTGACCCATTATGTAGCAGCAACTCACATTTCCTCTTGACGATCAGGAACTAACATGTAGTTAGGACAGTACAGTAACTTTTCCCTCTGTTGGGTTAGTGGTGGAACACGCCTGAAATGGGCAGATGGCCATCGAGACTGCTGATTCAGTGGAACGCTGTGTCCCCTCGCATAAATATTTCTCCATCGGGGACTAAAACTTTCAAATCAGAAGAGCTCAAAGGGGACAGGGAGCAAATATTCTGTGAATGGGTATAATAATGAGAGGAGTTGTTCCCACTTTTGATTCTCAGACACATATATTCTGGCTGTGGGAGAAATAATTGTATATCAGTTGCTTACTGAAAGCATATACCACATATATTAAGATATAACCCCAAGCTTTCGGGGTGTTGTTTCCTATTAGGCAACTGTAACTGACTCTTCAGTACACCATTCCATCATTCTAGAATTCTGGATGCTTTGGGGAGAATGGGACACATAAGACCACTGAATTCCATGAGTGTACGCTCTTTTGCTATAAAATGAGTCCTGTGTTCATAAGCAATGTTGTGTACTCTTCCATGACAGCAAATAAAATGTTCTCTTAGTCCACGGATGGTGGTTCTGACAACACACTGTGGGCAAGAAAGACAAATCTATATCCAGAAATTGTATCTACTGCAGGGAAGACAAACCACTATCCATTCCATGATGAAAGGATCTTCAATGTAATCAACCTGACATGAGAGGGTTTCCCCAAAGAAAGGATGTAATTATGCCCATACAAATCGTAATATGATCGTATATCTTAGCCCAATGAATCCTTTGGTGGGAATTTATTCTTAATAAATAATCAGATATAAAGAAAGTCCTTTATGCCCAAAGATATCAATCACAGAATTACATGCATTAGCGAAACGCAGAGAACAACGTCAGCATACACAGTGGGGAGCAGGGGATTAAGTGATGATGCATAAGCTCAATGAGTTATCACGCGGCATTCAGTAACAGCATAATATAATAATGTTGAGTAAAAATAATCAGCGTATAGTGTTTGTGTACAGAAGATAATACTATTAAGATAAGGAGAAACCTATATGTAAGAAAGAAAAGCCTGGAGCAAATCCGGTGTCCAATCAATCACCACGCACTTTCAGTTGCTCTTCCTGAATATCCCCTGAGCCTGTGAACTTGTCTCCTTGTCCGTAACTACCATCTTCCTCCTGGCCATTGGTGACTATCATCAGGATGACATCAAGAGCCTCCTGACAGCCTCTCCCCGTGCACCCTTACCACATTCAGATGCATTCTCTACAGTGTAGTCAGGGCAGTTTTTAAGATGTGAATATGATTAGAGAATATTCCTTGTTTAGAAAACTTCAATGGCTTTTCATTTAAGAACAAGTTCTAAAATCTTTCATGTGCCTTAAAAGGCTATATGTGATTTGACCACAACAAACCTCTCCACCTCATCTTTTCTTGCCTTATCTACCCAGCCATGCTGGGACCCACAGTCAGTCCTGATTTCTGTCCAGATGCTTCTGTTAACAGGTACTAAGCACTTAACCTTGGGTGTTAGCAGCAGTGAGCTTTAGGCAATAGGCTATGCAGATTTTATGTTTTTCCCCCTACTATTCTGTTTTCTTAAATATTCTTCATGGAATAAGAACCTCTGTTAACTAAAATCTAATTGATACTAAAATAATGAATGCCTTCTTAGAGATATTTTTCATGTTCCCACTAGACTAGGAAGATTTACAAAAGGCAAGTTACTTCCAGGGTTGGCTAATCAGACCAGGAATTTCAAGCAGAATATCTACCACTGCACAGAAGGAAAAAGAGGGACTAAGTATCTGTGTCACCCATGTATAATTATGCAATAATCATAAATTAAGTTGAGAAAACGTTACCATAAGGCTGACAGGACTCAGAATAAATCTTCATAAAAGAGCATTAAGCAGTTGCCATGACAAGACTGAAGGTGTGAACAAGTGCCCTCACCTTTCCAAGGTTTGCGGGGCGAGTGCGCACTTCCAGCTCCCCAAGCCTCACCCCATGGCCTCCTGTCTCCCACTCCCCAGGTGATCTCAACATGAAGCCCTGCTGGTGGACTCACAGGGTTCCACTGCAGAAACAAAATCATGCATGTCTCACAGTTCTGCTGTTGCCAACAGAATTTTTAATCTATATAGGAAATTTTTTTTCTTCTTCTCCTGTTTCTTTTTATAATTCAGCAGAAAAAGCAGTTCTCAGATTCTATCCCATCTATATCATTTAAATCTATTCACAATTATTTAAAAGTACTAGAAGTGGCCATTTACTTTCACACATGTCCCTGCATGGAGTGATGTGTTTGGTGGTACCCCCTTTCTCCCTCCCAACTCCAATCACAGCTCTCCTGGTCCAGGGCTCTATCATAGAGGATGCTTTCCCAAACAGCTTATATCCAGGATACAGCCTTGCACCATGATATCCAACATATCACTGGATTCCTTTGCTGGGTCTGACACAGCAGTGCATGGTTTACTGCTCAACTGATTTCAAGGTGGTGGCCATGGTCTCAGCTAGTAAAGGGGACTCAGCTTCTGTAACCGCATGACTACTTCCCAGGTGCCAGCAGCAGATTTAGATGGCAGCTCCATTATTACTTCCCCAGGGACATATTCCTGGATTCTCCTTGATCAGTTCAAATTGCTCTATTATAGGCTCTCATAACCACATGCTTTCATTTCATATTTACTTGGTTATTTCCTTGTGTCTCTTTTAGTAGACTGTAGGTTTCACAAAGATGGAAATTATAACCTTTTTTTCTTCTTTCACTCCCTTTATGTTTTTCATTTTACCATTTTACCTCCAATGTCTAACCCAGTACAAGGCACATGTAGGGGTTCAACAAACACTTGTCAAATACATGAATAAAGACTACTCACGACATTCCAATGTAGATATCAGTGAAGCTTGCATTGAACTAATCATTCCAGAAAAAAAACAAAAACAAAAAATATGGATACAACATAAGGAAAAAAAATTAGAGGAATCAAAGAGTGCCCCAAAGTAGACATAAGCCGGTAAAGATTTGATCCTTGAAACAAAAAGAGACCCTAGGAGTTCTTTCCAGAGATCCTGGGACATTGATGAGGAAAATTCTGAGAACAAAATCACAGAAGAGACGCTCCAAAAACCCACATATGAATTCCTCTCTAATCTTAGCCTAAATACTTAACTATGAACACTGGAATGAGGCTCTGTGGAGCCCAGAGGCAATATTAACAGCGGGAAGGATAAGAGAGCTAAGCAGAGATTTAATCTACTGCCCACCAAAGAGGTATAAGAGCATGGAGTGAGAATCCCTCTACATGAGAGGGGCTGGGTAAATATCTTTTGCTTGGCATAGAAGTCGAAGAAAGGCTGTAACTTAGAAGTAAAGACTCTGAGAACTAAGAGACTTTAGGACTAAGGGCAAAGCCAACATAGCCCCACCCTGATAAAGTCTAAAACTGAGCTGCTGCAGGGTCAAGGTGATCTGTGAATAACTACTCAACTGCTAGAACAGAAAAGCAACATTGCTTCAAATGAGCTAACACAATTCAGAGTCTGTACAACATAAAAATGATGCCCAACATACAATTTAAAAAATTACCAGATGTGCGAAAAAACAGGACAATGCAACTCTTAGTTATGGAGAAAACAGTCAATAAAAGTAGATCTGAAATGTTCAGAAGCTGGAATTAGTAGGCAATCACTTGAAAATAACCAAGGCATTCAGGGAAATGGCAATGTAAGAAATCCCAGCTTCCCTGTCCTCCCACAAAATTCGATGACAAGACAGCTACCCACAAACAAACACAGCTCCAGGAGACCTTTAGATTCCACTTAGGACATTTTAGGAACACCATGGGACAAAATATCTGAGGATAAATGCACAAAAAAGAAAAAGAAGGTGGCTTCATTTTGCCTGGCTCATCTCATGACCCAAGCTGGCATTGTTCAGCTCCAAGAAAGAACTTCCCAGCTAGTGAAAGTTCCTCTCACCAGGAAAGGAAGAGAGGGGCAAGTGACTAGCTTCTTTAGCCTTTCCCAGCACAGTGTGAAGGTCTAGCTCAGTTTTATCCTGCCTAGATAAGCAAAGAGAGCTGGATAGGGAAAAAGAAAGAAGAGCAGAGACTATTATTAGCAAACACACAGTGGGAGTGATTGTGGTTCAGGGAGACCTTCCCTGCAGACAAATTTGGCAGCTCCCACCATAGACCAAGTAATGGGCTGGCTGTGCAGATCTTGCCAGCTGCCCTACAGGTATTTATGTTCACTAACATCAATCATGCCTCAGTCCTTCCCTGCTCCCTTCATACCCCCACCACCTGCTAGGGCTTGCACCCACACCGGTAGCCATCCAAGGTCTTTGTGGCAGTGCAAATGTAAAACATCAGCCACTTGGGTCCTCCCTCTCCACCAGAGCCCAGGAGCTATGCTCACAGCCAGCCCGGGCTTTTGCAGCTGTGTGACTGAGGGTTTTTGAAAATGATAAACAAAATTGACAAACTTTTAGCTAGACTAACTTAGGAAAAAAAGAGGACTGAAAAAATAAAATGAGAAAGGAGACATTACAACTGTTACTACAGAAATACAAAAGATCATGAGAGACTACTATGAACAATTATATGCCAATAAACTAGACAACCTAGAATAGATACATTCCTAGAAACATACAACCTACCAAGAATGAATCATGAAGTAATAGGAAATCTGAACAGGTAAATATTAAGGAAGAAGATAGTATCAGCAATCAAAAACCTCCCCAAACAGAAAAGCCCAGGATCAGATGGATTCACTGGTGAAGTCTATAAAACATTTAAAGAAAAATTAATGTCATTCACTAACCCCTACAAAAATTCAAGAGGAGAGAACACTCCTAAACTCATTTTATGAAGCTACCCTCACCCTGATACCAAAGCCAGATAAGGATACAAGAAAAGAAAACTACAGACAAGTATTCCTGATGAATATTGATACAAAAAGTCTCAACAAAATGTTAGCAAACTGAATTCAATAGCACGTTAAAAAGCATTATTCACTATGATCAAGTGGGATTTATCTCTAGGATGCAAGGATGGTTCAATTTATGCAAATCAGTAAATGTGACACAGCACATTAATAGAATGAAAGACAAAAATCATGATCATCTCGATAGATGCAGAAAAAGCATTTGACAAGGTACAACATGGTTTCATGATAAAAATGCTCGACATATTGGGTATAAAAGGAACATACCTCAACACAATAAAGGCCATATATGACAACCCAAAGCCAACATCATTCTCAATGGTGAAAGTTTGAAAAATTTTTTCTAAGAGCAGGAACAAGACAAGGGTGCCCACTTTCACCACTCCTATTCAACATAGTACTGGAAATCCTAGCCAGAGCAATTAGGCAAGAAAAAGAAATAAAAGGCATCAGAATAGGAAAGGAAGAGGTAGAATTGTCTGTGTTTGCAGATGATATGATTATATATACATATATATATATATATACATATATTTTCGACTGAAAAACATAACTAATCAATGAATTCAGTAAGAATGCAGGATACAAAATCAACATACAGAAAACTTTCAGTTTTGTAAGCTAATGGCAAAACGAAAAAGAACAAAAACAATCTTGTTCACAATAGCATTAAAAGCAATAAAATACTTTGAAATAACTTTAACCAAGGAGGTGAAAGACCTGTTCACTAAAAACTACAAGACTTTGATAAAAGAAATTGAAGACAAACAAATGGAAAGATACCCCATGTTCATGGATTGGAAGGATATTGTTAAAAATGTCCATATTATCCAAAGCCATTTATAGATTCAGTGTAATTCCTATCAAAATTCCAATGGCATTTGTCACAGAAATAGAAAAAAATCCATGCTGACATTCTTATGGAGCAACAAAGGATCTCAAATAGCCAAAGCAATCTTGAGAAAGAACAAAGCTAGAAGCATCACATTTCCTTATTTCAAGCTATACTATACAGTATTCAAAAGAGTATGGTACTGACATAAAAACAGAAAAACAGACCCATGAAACAGAATTTAGAGCCTAGAAATAAACTCCCACATATATGGGCAACTAATATTTGACAAGAGTGCCAAGAATACTCAATAAGGATAATATCTTCAATAAATGGTGACTGGAAAAGTGCGTAACATGCAGAATAATGAAACTGGACCTCTATCTTACACACTGACAAAACTGAAATTGAATTAAAGACTTAAATTTAAGATCTGAATCCATAAAACAATTATAAATAAAATAGGAAAAAACTCCTTGACATTGGTCTCAGCAGTGATTTTCTGGATGTAATAACAAAAGCACAAGCAACAAAAGCAAAAATAAATACATCAAACTAAAAACTAAATACTAAATCAAACTAAAAAACTAAACTAAAAACTAAATACATCAAACTAAACAGCTTCTGCACAGCAAAAGAAAAACAACAAAATGTAAAGGGAACCTAAGGAATGAGAGAAAATATTTGCAAATCATGTATCTGATAAGGGGTTAATATCAAAAATATATAAATATCTCAATACAACTCAATAGCAAAAAAAAACCCTAATAGATAATTAAAAAATGGGAGGAACTTAATAGACAGTCTTCAGAAGCAGTCATACATATGGCCCACAGGAACACGAAATGGTGCTCAACATCATAAATTATCAGGGAAATGCAAATCAAAACCACAATGAGATATCACCTCACACCAGTTAGAATGGCTATCACCAAAAAGACAAGAGGGAGACTTCCCTGGTGGCGCAGTGGTTAATGCAGGGGACATGGGTTCGAGCCCTGGTCCGGGAAGATCCCACATGCCACAGAGCAACTAAGCCCATGTGCCACAACTACTGAGCCTGCTCTCTAGAGCCCGCGAGCCACAACTACTGAAGCCCGCAGGCCTAGAGCCCGTGCTCCACAAGAGATGCCACCTCAGTGACAAGCCCGTGCACTGGAATGAAGAGCAGTCCCCGCCCTCCACAACTAGAGAAAGCCCATGCGCAGAAACAAAGACCCAACACAGCCAAAAGATAAAAATAAAAAAAGAATCCGCCTGCCAATTCAGGGGACATGGATTTGAGCCCTGGTCCGAAAAGATCCCACAAGCCACGGAGCAACTAAGCCTGTGCGCCACAACTACTGAGCCTGTGCTCTAGAGCCCGTGAGCCACAACTACTGAAACTCGTGCACCTAGAGCCCGTGCTCTGCAACAAGAGAAGCAACCTAAATGAGAAGCCCGCGTACCGCAACGAAGAGTAGCCCCTGCTCACTGCAACTAGAGAAGGCCCGCGCGCAGCAACGAAGACCCAACATAGCAATAAATAAATAAACAAACAAACAAACAGGTAAGAGGTAACTGTTGGTGAGGGTGTGGGGAAAAGGGAACTCTTGTGCACTGTTGGTAGGAATGCAATTGGTACAGCCAGTGTGGAAAACAGCGTGGAAGCTCTTCAAAAAAAATTAACATTACTACCATATAATCCAGCTATCCCATTTCTGAGTATATGCCCAAAGAAATTAAATCAGCATCTTCTAGAGATATCTGCACTTCCATTTTCACTGCAGCATTACTCACTATAGCCAAGACATGGAAACAACCTGTGTCCACAACTGATGGATGGATAAAAAATTATGTGATTATTTAAACATATACAGAGAGGAATATTATTCAGCCACAAGAAAGAAATAAATCTTGGAGTTTGCAACCACTTGGGTGACCTTGAGAGCATTCTGCTAAGTGGATAAGTCAGAGAGAGAAAGACAAAAATACTGAATTATATCGCTTATATGTGGTATCTAAAAAAGACAAACTCAGAGAAACAGAGAGTAGAGTGGTGGTTCTCAGATGTTAGGGGTTGGGTATAATGGGCAGATACTGCTCAAAGGATACAAACTTCAAGTTCTAAGATTAACAAGTTTGGGGATCTAATGTAGAGCATGGTGAGTATAGATAATAATACTGTATCATATACTTGAATTTTGCCAAGAAAGTAGATCTTTAATTTTCTCAGTATAAAAAAGAAACAGTAATTATGTGACCAATAGAGGTGGGTAGCTAATACTATGGTGGTAATCATTTTACAATTAGTAAATGTATCAACTCAAGGTATTAGACACCTTAAACTGACACAAGGTTACCTTGTCAATTATATCTCAATAAAACTGGGGGGGGGAAGCATTTGCACTTCATTAAAAAATAACCAATATGAAAATATTAAAAAAAGAGAAAATGTTAGAGATAATGATAATAAAGAAATGGATAATTTCAGAAGAGATATAAAAACTTAAAAAAGAAAGGAATCAAATAGAGATCTTAAATAGACAAATACAATAGCTAAAATTTAAAAGAAGCATCATTGGATGGGATCAACAGAAGATTAGGTCCAACAAAAGAAAGTATTTATAAATTTAAAGATACATTAATAGTAATTATCCAGACTAAGAACAGAGGAAAGAAAAAGAAAAATTGGAAACCCCCCCCCAAAACAAACAAAAAAACCAACCTGTAACTGTGTCCAAGAAGAGAGGAAAGTGAGAATTAGGGGGGGGAAAAGTGGATATTGGAAGAAATGTTGTCCAAACTTTTTCAAAGTTTGAGCAAAATCATCAACCCACAGATCCAATAAAAACAGAAAACCTCAGGCAGAACAAATACAAAGGAAATCATGCCTGGGCCCGTTACCGTTAAACTGCTGTCAAACATGGTAAGCAGAAAACCTCACAAGCTCGGGGGAATGGAAGGTGGGGAGACGTATACAGGAGAACCCAGAGAAGAGACAGCAGATTTATTATGTAAAAAGACAGACAGAGAAAGCATGGAGACCAGAAGATAAAGGGATGACATCTTCAAGTGTCAGGGGGTGATGTGCAGCGAGGGACTATTACATAGATTGCTGTACCAAGTGTGAAAGTATCTTTTTAAAAATGAAGGAAAAAATAAAGACATTTTTTCAGGTAAATGAAAGCTGAGAAAATATACTGACTCACACTACAAGAAATGCTATAGGAAGTTATTCAGGTTGAATGTGAATAATACCAAATGAACCATAAATCAGAAGGAAGGGAGGGAGGGAGGGAGGGAGGGAGGAAGGGCGCTACAAAAAGTAAATATGAAAAGCTATATTTTCTTTTCTCAAATTTTCTACTATGTAATGAACTCTGTAGAGAAAAATTAATAACAAAGTTGAGGCTGATAAAGTAGTGGTAAAATATGTGATGACAGCACTGAGACAGGGTGGGAACATACTATTCTAGACTCTTACATTATATGTGAAATGATATAAAGTTAATTCACATTAGGTTTAGATAAGCTAAGGATGCATATTGTTATCAGAATAACAATTTAAAAAACTAAATAAGAATGAAAATGCCAATAAAGGAGACAGGTTAAAACAATTTCAAAAGCTTGATTAGCCCAAAAGAAGATAGCAAAGGAGGAACAAAAGAACAAAAACTGAGAGTACAAATAATAAATAGCATGCTGGCATAACTAATCCAAACTATATTAATATTTACATCAAATGCAAATAAACTACACATTCCAACTTAAAGGAAGAGGACTTCCCTGGTGGCACAGTGGTTAAGAATCTGCCTGCCAATGCAGGGGACACGGGTTCGGGCCCTGGTCCAGGAAGATCCCACATGCCGGGGAGCAACTAAGCCTGTGTACCACAACTACTGAAGCCCGTGCACCTAGAGCCCATGCTCCGCAACAAGAGAAGCCACCACAATGAGAAGCCCTCGCACTGCAATGAAGGGTAGCCCCCCCTCGCCGCAACTAGAGAAAGCCCAGGTGCAGCAGCGAAGACCCAATGCAGCCAAAAATAAATAAATTTATTTAAAAAAAAATAAAGGAAGCGATTGTCATACCGGACATAAAGGAAGAACCAAGTACATATTGTTTTTAGGAGATATACTTTAAGTATAAACACATGGATGAGTTGAAAGCAAAAATATAGTGCAGATGGTGCATTCATAAAGATAGACCATCTGCTGGCCCTTAAAAGAAGTCTCAATAATCATCCACTGGTTGGAATCATACAGAGTATATTCTTGGCCAAGAGTAGAATATCATTTGAAATCAATAACAGTAACGTATCTGGAAAATTCTAAAATATTTGGAAATTAGTAGAAATCACAAGGTGGGGTTAAAAATATTTTGAAAGCACAACATATCAAAATTTGTGGGCAGGAACTAAAGAAATACTTAGATGAATGTGTAAGTTTTAAGTGCTTATATGAGAAAAGGAGATAGGCTTAAAAATCAGTGATCTAAGCTTCCACCGTGTGAAGCAAATAAAAGTACAAATTAATCACAAAGTAAAAATCAGGAAATAATGAAGATGAGGTTAGAAATCATGACATAGAAAACAGACCACATGACCACTGTTGAGCCATCAAGTCCACAAGGCCAAAGTTTGTTCTCTAAAAGGATTCCCAGACCAACTAAGGAGAAAATATAAATGACAAATACTGGTATTATAGAGGAGAAATAACTACTGTATTGGTGGTCCCCAGGCTACCCAGGTTTGCTAGGAGGACTTAAAGACTCAGCATATAGACATACTCATGGCTAAGAATTTTTTTTTTTTAACAGCAAAAGAATACAAAACAGAATCAACGAAGGGAAAAGGTTCATGGAGTGAAGTTTAGAGGAAACCAGGTGTAAGCTTTCAAGATTCTGCTCTCAGTGAAGTCACATAAGACATGTTTAGGTTCCCCAAAGTTACTTATGACAACATATGTGAAATGTCTGATGAGCTTATTAGAGATTTGGTGTCCATGGATGGGGAGGGGCTGGTCATGTATGCAGCCTCTGTTCAGCATGTAACAAAATTCCAGAAGGAAAGCACATATTTAGCACACACCGTATTGTTCGTACAGTTTAGGTACAGTGTGCTCCTCTTATCAGATAAGGACAGTGAGGACCCTCCCCAAATCTAAGTTTCTAGATGCCACCCAAGGGCCAATCTTGAAATCATTTCTTCCAAATAATAGCAGTCAGACCTGCTGTGTTAACTCTTTTCTGCATGATTAGATACCCTACAAATATTACAGAATTGACAATTTCATGCTAATGGAATGACAGGAGAAATAACAGCAGATCCCATAAATATTACAAAACTAACAACTTTGTGTCAACTTATTTGTCAACTGAAACAAAATGGCAAATTTCTCGGTTGTGACAACATACCAAAGCAAATGCAAGAAAAATTTTGAACAGTAATATATCTTTTAAAGAAATCAAGTTAGGAAAAGAACGTACTGACAAAAAAAATTCCAGACCCATAGAGTCACTCATAAATTCTACAAAATATTTTAGGAAGAAATATCACTAATCTCACACAGACTCTTTAGGAAAACAGAGGATTAGGGAACACATCTGACTTGTTTCATAAGGTCAACATTACTCTGATACCAAAACTCGACAAACATATTATTAGTAAATAAAATTATAGTCCAATATCCCTCATGATTACAAATGCCAAATTCCTTAAAAGTATGCTAGAAAAATTAATCCAGAAATATATAAAAGGGGTAATGAATCACTGGGATTTATTCCAGGTATGCAAGATTGACTGATCTGGGCATGCTAAATCAATATAATTTACCACATTAGCAAAATAAAGAAGAAAAACTAGAGGACTGCCTTAATAGATGCAGAAAAAGCATTGAACAAAATTCAATTCCCATGAGGGTGGAAAAAGCCCTCTCAGCAATCTAGGAATAGAAAGAAACTTTTTCAAGCTAATAAAGAACATCCAAGATAAACCTATAGCCAATATTGTACTTTAGGTGAAATACTGGATGTGTTCTACCTAAGACTGGGCACAAGACAGGGGTTTCTATTCATAACACTTCTGTTCAACACTGTGCTCCATGTTCTAGCCAATGCACTAAAGCAAGGAAAATAGAAGGCACGCATTAAAAAGAAAGAATATCTTTATTCACAGACGACATAATTGTTTACATAGAAAATCCTAAGGCATCTAAAAAACTTACTAAAATTAATGTCAACTTAGCAAGGTCACAGAATACAAATCAACATATAGAAATCGTTCTATTTCTATAGACTGGATTGGTATCTATTCTCTAAAATGGTCCTCAGTGACCCTTGCCTCCCACTGTTTTATTCCCTGTCTAGTCTCCACAGACGTTGCATCGGGGCTGCCTTAAGTGACCAATAGAATAAAGGCAAAAGTAACAATGTGTGATTTCTGAGGCTAGGTCACCAAAGGCACTGCACCTTTTGTCTTGGTCTTTTGGATCACGTACTGTACAGGAAGCCAGCTACCCTGATGTGAAGACAGTCAAGCAACCCCATGGGGAGTCTCACATATGGAAAGTGATCGGCATCAAATCGCCAACCATACAAGTGAGCTTATCTGTGATGGGATCATCTAGTTCTGGTCAAGTCTGAAGATCACCGCAGCCCTATTTCACTTTTTACTGTAAACTTAGGAGAGACCCTGAGTTGAAACTTCCCATCTAACTGACTCCAAATTTCTTACCAATAGAGACTATGAGGGCTAATAAACGATTACTGTTATTTTGAGCCTTGTTGAGTGGTTTACTATACAGCAATTGATAACTAAAATACTGACTAGAAAATGAAATATAAAGTAATACCATCTACAACATTAACAAACGTGAAGAAAATATTTGAGGATACACTTTTAAAAATAATTTAAGCCAGGACTTTATGCTGAAAACTACAAAACACGGTTGAGAAAAAATTTAAAAGACCTAAATAAAAGATTCACCATGTTCATGGATTGGAAGATTCAACATCGTTAAGATGTCTTTTTTCCCCCAAATTGTTCTTTAAACATTAATGTCTTTCTCAGACTCTTCAATAAGTGGTGCTGGGAAAACTGGACACCTACATGTGAAAGAATGAAATTAGAAGACTCCCTAACACCATACACAAAAATAAACTCAAAATGGATTAAAGACCTAAATGTAAGGCCAGACACTATCAAACTCTTAGAGGAAAACATAGGCAGAACATTCCATGACATAAATCTCAGCAAGATCCTTTTTGACCCACCTCCTAGAGAAATGGAAATAAAAAAACAAAAATAAACAAATGGGACCTAATGAAACTTAAAAGCCTTCGCACAGCAAAGAAAACCATAAACAAGACGTAAGGACAACGCTCAGAATGGGGGAAAATATTTGCAAATGAAGCAACTGACAAAAGGATTAATCTACAAAATTTACAAGCAGCTCATGCAGCTCAGTATCAAAAAAACAAACAATCCAATCCAAAAATGGGCTGAAGACCTAAACAGACATTTCTCCAAAGAAGATATACAGATTGCCAAGAAACACATGAAAGGATGCTCAACATCACTAATTATTAGAGAAATGCAAATCAATACTACAATGAGGTATCACCTCACACCAGTCAGAATGGCCATCATCAAAAAATCTACAAACAATAAATGCTGGAGAGGGTGTGGAGAAAAGGGAACCGTCTTGCACTGTTGATGGGAACATAAATTGATACAGCCACTATGGAGAACAGTATGGAGGTTCCTTAAAAAACTAAAAATAGAACTACCATATGACCCAGCAATCGCACTACTGGGCATATACCCTGAGAAAACCATAATTCAAAAAGAGTCATGTGCCACAATGTTCATTGCAGCTCTATTTACAATAGCCAGGACATGGAAGCAACCTATGTGTCCATCAACAGATGAATGGATAAAGAAGATGTGGCACATATATACAATGGAATATTACTCAGCCAGAAAAAGAAACAAAATTGAGTTATTTGTAGTGAGGTGGATGGACCTAGAGACTGTCACACAGAGTGAAGTAAGTCAGAAAGAGAAACAAATACCATATGCTAACATATATATGGCATCTAAAAAAAAGAAATGGTTCTGAGGAACCTAGGGGCAGGAGAGGAATAAAGACATGGATGTAGAGAATGGACTTGAGGACATGGGGAGGGGGAAGGGTAAGCTGGGACTAAGTGAGAGAGTGGCATGGACATATATACACTGCCAAATGTAAAACAGATAGCTAGTGGGAAGCAGATACATGGCACAGGGAGATCAGCTTGGTGCTTTTTATCTACGTAGAAGGATGGGATAGGGAGGGTGGGAGGGAGAAGCAAGAGGGAGGAGATATGGGGATATATGTATATGTATAGCTGATTCACTTTGTTAATCAGAAACTAACACACCATTGTAAAACAATTATACTCCAATAAAGATGTTAAAAAAATTAATGTCTTTGCAATTAAAATTCTAGCAAGCCTATTTGTACTAATTGATAAGGGGAGTCTAAAATTTTTATGTAAATGCAAAGGCTCTACAATAGCCAAATTATCTTGATAAAGAAGATAGAGGACTTTTTAAGACTTAACAAAAAATTTCAATAATGAAGATTGTGTGGTTGTATTGTAAGGATAGACAAACCAATCGATTGGAACAAAATGGAGAGTCTATAAATAAACTCGTATCTGTAGATGTCAAGGCAACTCAATGGGGAAAGGAAAGTCTTCAAGAAATAGTATTGGAAGATGTTTCTAACAACGCTTACAAAAAAACAAAAAAAGAAACAGTGTTGGATCAACTAGATGCTTGTATGGAAAAAACCAGGAAATTTCAATCCTTACCTCATACCTTTCACAGAAGTTAATATGAGACGAATTGTATACCTAAGCATAAAGCTAAAACTAGATAACTTCTAGAAGAAACATAAAAGAATATCTTCATGCCTTAAAGTAGATGAAAATTTCTTAGATAGGATTCAGTACTAATCACAAAAAGAAAAACATATTAAACTTTAGAAAAATTAAAATCTGCTCTTGAAAAAAAAATCAGACTGGGAAATATATTTGCATAGAAATTTTATCCAGAATATACAAAGGATTCATGCAGTTCAATAATAAAATAACCCAATAAGAAAATGGACAAATGACTTGCAAAATAAGATATGCACCTAGCCTATAAGCATATGAGATGATGTACCACACAGTTAGTCATTAGGGAAGTGCAAATCAAAACCACCATGATATCACTCTGACAGATATCATTCTGACAGACATCAGAATGGCTACAATTAGAAAGACTGACAATACCAAGAGTTGATAAGGATGCAGAATATCCTGGAACTTGATGGCAATGTAAAATGGTTCAACTATGTTGAGAAATAATTTGGTAGATGCTTATAAAAATAAAAATCCAGCTACCTGTGACTCAGAAATCTCAGTGTTATTTACCCAAGTGAAATGAATGCATATTTCCACAAACATCTGTACAAGAATGTTCATAGCTTTACTTGTAAGAGCCAAAAGTGTTATCAACCCCAATGTTCATCTACAGGTAAATGGATAAACTGTGATATATTCTCATAACGGAATACTATTCAGAAATAAAATGGAAGCAATTTTTACTGCACACAACACCAGAAACAAATCTTGAAAACATTCTTTTGGGTGAAAGAAGCCAGGCATAAAATAATATTGTATGATTCCATTTATATGAAGCTCTAGGGCAAGCAAAACTCACCCTGTGATGACAGAAATCAAGATGGTGTTTGCCCCTGCAAGGGAGGTGGGGTGAGTATTGGCCGAAAGAAGGGGCAGGGGGAACCACGTTGGGGTGATGGAAATATTCTGTATTTTAATTGGGATGGTGGCTACAGGAGTAATACATTTGCAAAACTCAATCAGATGCACCTTTTCAAAAATCTCTTGTATGTAAATAATTCAGTTAGAAAAACTAAAAACCAAAACAATGTTTATCCTTCTGGGATAAGACTGGTTAAGGGAGAAGCTGGGACAATCCTGGTTCTCCAGGCCAGGAGTCTCCGTAAGTTCCATGCTTGTCCTTTTCTGCCTACAGTCCCCTGAGAAGCCCTCACCTTGGGAAGGGGTGACCTCTGGCTTGGTCGCAGAGAACCCTCAGCCCTCTCTCCGCCGTAGGGCTTCCAGCAGCCCACCCCACTGACTGTTCAGTGCCTTTCTCCACTTCTGACTCTACCCCAGGCTCTTTGATAAAAGCCTCCCTGCTGGAACAATTTCCTTCCTTATGCCCCTGAGCTCTCGAAAATTTGAGGCTGATTTGTCTCAAGGGAACAACCTCCACTTAAAGTCACAGCCACCAAGGGGCTCCTCTAATCTCAAAAGCATTTGTAGAGCTGAAAGCCATGTTTTCATTCCCGGGGTAACTTTCCCGCAATCATCAAGCCTGCCTCGTTGTACTTTTACAGTGAGTGCACCCAAACAGGCCCCGCTTTCCTTCAATATTTCTGTACCTGTAGGTGACGCCGAACCTCGTAGCAGGATGGCTTGTTGTCCTGAGTTGTTGCTCTCCAACACGGGGACAGAAGCGGCGTGCCCCTGCTTGCTGAATCCTTACGAGCTGCGCTGGGGCACGAGGATCTTACATCCCTACCACCAACCCCTCAGGCGGACAGCCATCTCCCTTCCCGGCTCACCCTGCGCGCAGCCACTCCTCCTTCACAAACAATCATTAATGATGTCTTCACCCTGGGCTGACACCTGCCTTATTAGAAACCTGCTCCACTCAGCAGCGCCACCTGTGCAGAGCCCCACCCACCCACCCCCCCCCCAACCCCCCGCCCCGGGCCTCCAGCCTGCCTGAGGGCAAGCTGAACCCAGGAGAGGAATGGCTCAGTCACTTCAGAAAATCAGAATTGAGACTCAGAGACTTCTGAATGGTTGTGTCCCTGAGGGAGATGTTATGATCCATGGATATTTTCAGAGTCACCTCTGAAATTTGATTTGATGTGGGGGCTTTGCTAGTCTTTATTTAATGGCATAATACAACAAGCTTTCTGGATCTAGGCACATGTGGTTTGCATTTGGGGGCGCTCCTTCCTGCCGGCAGATGCACTCACACACGGGCTAGGGGAGTTTGGAACTCAGATAACAAAGTCTTGAGAAGTCACCTGCATTCTTTTTGTCAGCTTTTTGCAGATCAGCGAAGAAGGGCAGGGACTCCTCGGTGCCTGCATCTGAGGCAACAGCTTGTAAGGACGGGAAATGCAACCTGGAGTTTGCACACGTTTGCGGGGGTGCACTGAGCAGGGAGGGGGCGGGGACTTGAGAAACATCTTGTTATAATTAGAGAAAACAGTCGAGCAGATTGTCCTCCAGACATTTTGCTACCAGAAAACCTGGAGACATTCTGGGAACCTGATTTCCTAGAACATTTCCCAGGCTGGCAGCTCCAGGGGATCCAGCCTGTGGCCATGGGAAGGCATTATCCGTGTGTCTCAGGCATAAAAAACACAAATTTCTAGTTCTGACCCCACGGTTGGGTTCCAAATGCTGGGCTGATCAGGAGTCCTTATTTCCAGTGCTATTGATCACACGTGCCCAGATCTGTCTGCTACCTGCCCTCAACATGTGGCTTCAGTGATCTTGCCTTGCTGGTACAGGCCTGGCTCCTATAGGCTGACTGTGACCAAAAGGGGGACAGGATGGCAGTTGAAACTAGAACAGATTTTACATCTTTAGAAAACGAAGCAGAAAGGTATAGTGGCCAACCGCTGGGCAATATAGAGCAGAATCAAAAATAAAGCCTAGCGTCAGGGGTGAGACAGTTGTGGATTTGAATCCCAGCTCTGCTTCCTGCCAGCTGTGTGGCATTGGGAAAAAATATTGACCTCCTTTCTCTGTGGACTGGCGAAAATATATCTTATCTGGTTGCCGTGCGAATCCAGGTAGTTAATAGATATAATCAAGTGCTCAGGTCAGGGCTTAGCACATAGTAGCTGTGAGTAAGTGGTAGTCTTGGCTTACCAAGTTTAATCTTGAGTCCTTACACCTGAGTTTGAGACCAGCCTTTGTCACTTAATAGCTATGCCACCTTGGGCTACTAATACAGAATCTTTCAAATTTCATCGCCCTTACTTACAAGACAAAGAAAGTAATGCCCAACTCATGAAATTATTACACCTCTGAGAAGCCTTCCCTGGTCCCCCGCCATGTGGAGTATTGCTTCTCAGACTTCAATGTGCTCTTGCTAAAGCACAGATCCTGATCTGTATGTCTGTGATGAGGTCTGAGAGTCTGAATTTGTAACAAGCATACGGGTGATGCTGATGCTGCTGGGCCATGGACCACACTTTGAGCATCAAGGATGTAAAGTTAATCATTCCTTAGAGGTGTGTGTGTGTGTGTGTGTGTGTGTGTGTGTGTGTGTGTGTGAGAGAGAGAGAGAGAGAGAGAGAGAGAGAGAGAGAGAGTGCATGTGCCTTTATGCATGTGAATGTGTGTATGTGCATGTATGTGTGTGTTTGCCTTTGTCTCCTATGTACAGGCCAGGGACCACACTGGACTATATTCTCTCCATTCCTCACAATTGGGTCCACCATTGTTCAGGGCTCGAGACAACTTTCACAGGCAGGAGGCTCCAGCTCTGTCTTGTGAGACTTTGAATGAAGTCACCCACAGTGAGCTGGGGAGCCCCATTTTTCCATCCTGGGTCTCCCAAACTTGCCTTCATTCTCAGAGTGCTATGTCCCTAGGCTGCCTTGCCCATGCACATAACTATCTATTCACCACACTTCCCCACCCCAAATCAACTCCTAGAATTTTCTCCTGGTCTTTGTGCCCAGGATCCAGTGTCCCTCCATCCTAGTGCTGCTATACTCTGCTCATGGACCAGAGGCTGTCCTCCAGGATGGGGAACATATGTGCGTGGATAAAACTAACCCTAACCCATCTGACTGTTCAGGACTGACCCTTCCTCTATCAGTGACCTTAGAGCTAGAAATCCAACTTAGCCCTCAGTGCCCTGTGGAAGCTGAGTCTGACCCCTGCGATGGACCCGAGCTCGCTCCCCTCACACCGCTTTCAGGCCTCCAGGACTCCCCTTCAGAATGACCCCCTGCTGCGTCTCAGCGTGCGGAGTTATAAACCAGAGAGTCACTGAGCTGCTGAGAAAATGACTGCAATGGGGGAAAAACTAATGGTTTTTAAGGAACAGTGGAAGAATGAAGATAAAACATCTTTTTGAAACTTACAGAGGTGCTTGAGGTATTTAGGGGTAGATGCGGCAGAGGGCATAGCGTAAGTTAGAGAAAGCTTTCAAATCCTGTGCCTGTCCAAGGCCCCTTCCACACATCCACACATGCATCCATCACATGCACACGCATACTCTCCTACACCTCCATCCATCACACACACACACAGCCTCGTGCACACACTCACCTCCAGCCTCAGGCTCGGTCTGTTTTACAGGCTCCTCTCTCCTCAGAGCCTCACAGCACTCCTGTTGGTTTCTACTTTCTGTCTCACTCTGGGTCTCTCTGTCTCTTTCAATCCTCCTCGCGTGTGTTTCTTTTCTTTTCACCCCCCTCCCTGTGTGCCCTTCGTTCTCTGTCCCTGCCTGGCTCCTCTCTCCCTGTGCCCCTCTCCCTCCCATCACCCTGTTTTTCTCCTTCTCTGCCTTTTCCTTAGCTCCGTCTGCTGTCTCCAGTTGGTTCTCTTTCTTCCTGGGGCTCACTGTCTCTTGTCCTTTCTCCTAGGATCTCTGAACTTCTCCATCTTTCTCTCTCTTTCCCCAGCTTGTGGGGATATTTTCCATCCTCACATACCAAAACCAGGCTGGGGAATGAGAGCAGGGAATGGGCCAGCTCTTTTCCTCATCAGAGCCTGACAATCTGGCCTCAAGCCCTGGAGCTGGCCAAGCTTCGAGCCGACCCAGCAGGCCTCTCTGTTTTGTTGGCAGGAGAGGAGCTGGGGGGCTGGGCCTGAGCTGTCCTGCCTCTGCATCATAGAGTGGGCAGCACACGTGGGTCAGACACAGCGCATCGGTGATGCAGATGGCTGAGGGACACACACACACACACACACACACACACACACACACACACACACACACTTTTCAAGTATCCGCTTCCCAAATCTCACTGTAAACACACCCTCCCACCCCTTCCCTGTTCCTTCGAGGAGAATAATTTCCTTCACCTTTATTGTCTGCACTTAGGGATTCGCTGGAGGATAGGCTTGTTTCTACTTTCTTCTTCACCCTTTCATATAATGTACAGTGACCATGAATGATCTTTGTTAGAAGAAAAAAGTCATGAAATAAATTAGAGTGTTGCGCTTGGTCATCTTTGGGCCCACTTTTCATGATTCCATGATAGTTCCTGACTTTGCCAACTCAAAAACAAGAGAATGTTACATATCAATTATAATCAATTAAAAAAAAAAAAAAGAGAGACAAAGAACCTAAGCATGCATGGGCAAGTGTAGGCTTCTACACTGAGGAAAGTCATTCTACACAGAAAGGGCCTCTGCTTCTCTTAGAAGGAAGGATCTAAGAGGTGATCGATATTTTTAAAATATTTCAAAGCAAGAATGATGGATTAGTGGGTGATTATTACCTGCCAAAGCAATTATTTGGCTACTCTCAGCTTCTGAAAACTTGCTTCATCAGGTAAGGTAGAGCATTGAAGTGGTCCAAAGATGCCCAGTGAAACACCAAAATCCTGTGGATTTTGCAGGTGACACCAAGAATATCGAAGATGTCCTGTACACGAGGAGACTTCCCTTTGTTGCTTGAGTCATTTTACAAAAGGGGGACAAGGTCTATGGCATTTGCTGACACTTTCTCTTATATCCTTCTTCATAGCATCGCAAAAACAAAATGTCCCGTCTAATTCCATCTGCAAGCCTTAGCTGTCTATTACATTATCCCACAATTAGCACAACAACGGGTGATCTGGGAGAGTGAAATGATATTGCCGTGAGTGACCTACTATTATCTGCAGATTACATTTTCCATGGAAATTAAATGGATTTTGTCAGAGCTCTGGGGCCGGGGAGAGAAGAAAATGCCTCATTGTTCAGTTCCGCGAGATGGAGGGACTGCACGGGGCGATAAAGAGACCTGTGTTTGTGCAAACAAGGCGTGGGTTTCCCATTTGAAAGATGCATTTGTTACACCAAAGCTCAAAATAGGAAACATGTGTAGGCAGAAACAGTGGAGATGAAAGGGGGAGAAAACTGATTATTACTACCACTGCATATGCATATTGGGGGTATTTATATAACGTGCTAAGCTTCTTCTGTTGGGAAAACCTTTGTCCTATCAGTGAGAATGAAACTGTACCCTGAGAGGGGGTGTTCTAAGGCTTCACACTTTTAGCTCAATGTGGTTTTTTTCTTGAAATTATCTTCTGCACCTTTCTCTTCTCTCCACTTGTCTTTCAGTGAGCTCTATCTCCTTTCGCCTCTTTCTTTGGGTCTCTCAATAAGTGTGCTTTTCATTTTTCTTTCTCAGGAATATGGCAGTTATCAGTATCAAGGAAAGGGTGAGAGGAGAAACAGCACTTCCTGAAGCCACAGTGATGTGTGGAAACAATATTACAACTGAGAAATCTATAAAAGGTCAGAGACTCATAGAGACCTTAACTCGGATGGGAAAACACCCTCAGCTAAGTGCTCTGAAATGTGGAGAAAGAAATGGAAGTGACCTCATCCTTTTGGGGAAAGGAGTTGAGTTCTGACCAGTGATCATGTTTCCTCAACTGTAAAAGGAGATGGAGATGTTTGAATCAAGTCTCTCAAAGGTCTCTTCTACTTCTGATATTCACACAAGACCGATTAGTATCTTAACTCATTCACCTGGCAAATATTTATGAAGAAGCTTACCATTAGCAAGGCATCGTGCTGGGTGTTAGTGGAGATTAAATCTGGGGACAGTACATACAACTAATGAGCTAAATCCTAAATATGCCCTTTCTACCAAGCACCCAATAAAACTTTCCCCCCTTCCCATTTTTTGTGCACATGCCTCCTTTTAATTTTCTTTTTTAAAATCAATTTTTCATTGAGGTAACATTGGTTCATAACATTATGTGTTTTATGTGTACAACATCATATTTCAACTTCTGTGTATACAACTTGCTCATCACCGAAAATTTAGTTTCCAACTGTTGCCACCACAGGGAAAAGAATGAAACTATACCACTATCTCACATCATACACAAAAATCACCTCAAAATGGATTAAAGACTTGAATGTAAGACCTGAAACCATAAAACTAGAAGAAAACATAGGCTGTAGGCTTTCTGACATCAATCTTAGCAATATCTTTCTGGATACATCTCCTCAGGCAAGGGCAACAAAAGCAAAAATAAACAAATGGGTCTACATCAAACTAAATGCTTCTGCACAGCAAAGGAAACCATCAACAAAACAGAAAGACAACCTACTGAATCAGAGGAGATATTTGCAAATCATATTTCCCATAAGGAGTTAATATCCAAAATATTGAACATATAAAGAACTTGTACAACTCAACAACAAAACAACAACCCCTTCCCATTTTGAGGAGCCTTGTTCTCAAGAGCGTGAAGACTATCAACATCTCTCCATGCCTATGGATCTTTGTGTCTAAAATAGGAACACAAGGACCATGACTGTAAACCCAACTTCAATTCATCAGCAAGAGGGCTTAGTGGATCTAGAACAAGCCTGCAGCTTAGCCATTCGAGTTGTTGGGGTGAGGGTCCTCTATGTATGTTTGAATAATGCCTAGTAAAAATCAGATTTCCGAGCTCACCCTCTTAGTCAAGTGGTGCTGCAGACACACTGAGTAATTTGTTGCTAGATTTTTTTTTTCCTTTTGGATTTTCTGGTACATAATGTATCATGTACAAATAACAAATAATGATTGGAAAGAGAAGTATAAGAACATCTTCCCCATCTATTGTGAATATGATGCTGGCAATGTGCATTTTGGCCATTAAGGGATTTGAATCTTTTTAGGAAATTGCTGAAATGCTGTACTAAACGCTCAAGGAAGAATAATGCAGCGTTGTTTAAATTGGTGTGTATCAGAATCACCAGTGGATATTGTGAAGTACTAAGACTCTGGATACTACCCTCCCATTCACCTGATCTGATTCAGTTGGTCTGGGCTGGGGCCAGAGGATCTGTGTGTGACCTTACAGGTGACCTTATAGGCGTTCTTTGTCCAGGTTGAGAGAAACAGTGGTGCAGGAGTGAAGTACTCGAATTCTGCCCATCTTAGTTGAGTAATTGTATGCAAGGTCCTACAACATTTAGAGCATTTCCGCTGAAATCCCAAGGGAGAGAATGGCCATGAAAATTGAAAGTTAATCTATATAAAGCACCTATGTCAGTCTCAATTTATACTTTGTGCTTAATACTACTGACTCATTACCTCCAGCCAGTGAGAAGGGTGGAGGTTCTGGGTGTAGATATGATTCATTGACAGTTTCCAGGCATATCATATAATGGTAGAAATGGATGGATGGGGTCTGGAGTCTCAAATCAAAATGAGGCCAAGAGGCTAAGGCATGGCACTGGAAAAGGGGCATTTAACTCAGAAAAGCTGGGGAAGAGGATCATGCTGATAGGAGATGGTGTGGAGAAATTTCAAAAGCAAGACACTGTAGTGGCCTTTTACGAGATCCCAGTGTAATCTGGAGCTGGCCTGTGGGGCTCATTTAAAATGGTCAGAAGATGGTAACCAGAAGTTCTGTGGTGGCTGCAAAGACTCCAGGTGACTACACATCGACCATCAGGTGCTCCAGAAGGATCTTACTTGTGAATCAGCCCTGATGCTTGCTTTTTTTCTTTTTCAGTGTGTCATACTTGATTATTAGTTAATTTCCTAGAACACTTCTAGAGAAGGTCTATATGCGTTAAGTCTGAGTCAACAATTCATTCCCAAATGAATACTAAAGAAAAAAATCACATTCAAAGTTGAGCTCTATGAAGGAAGTCACTCAGTTAACATTCACTTTTGTAACTAGCACATTCCAAGATAAAAGTTTGTAGCTTGCTATATAAAGAAGCTAATTAATACTGAATATATATAGTGAATATATATATGTTTTATATATATATATTCTGTAAGATGTTATGGAAAATCCCAAATGAACTTTTTGGTCAATCCAATATATATCTATATAGTTTTAAAATAATTTCATTGATCCAGCCCTGTCAAATCACTTTACAATTAATTTTCTCATTTTGGCATAAAGGTTGTTGATGTTATAAATAGGTCTTTCCATTAACTTAATTATTTCTAAAATTTCAAAACATGCTTTTCGGCTGTTTGGAGCTATGAGTTTGGGGATAGGCATACCACTTATGAGATAGTTCCCTATATTCTGCAGCAGAATGGTAATTTACATGTAATACAAATTTCCATGGAAGAATAAAAGGTTTGTCTTTATTTCATTTAAAAATGAACACTGGAACAGGAAAAGAGCCTGGAGTCTCACAGGTGAAAAGAAACATTTTCATAATACCAGGCCCCAAATGTGGGCCAGTCTTATTCATCTTTGAACTTTCAATCCATTATCCCTTTTTAAAAAAACTTTTAAAAATGGTTTATTTAGATATAATTTACATATAATATAGTTCACCCATTTAAAGTGCACAATTCAAGAGCTATTAGAATAAAATTGTGCAACCATCACCACAGTCTTAATTACAGAACACATTTATCACCCCAGAAAAGAAACCCCATACCCATTAGCAGTCTCTCTCTGTTATCTCCCCAAATCTAGGACAACCATTAATCTACTTCTTGTCCCTATGGATTCACCTATTCTGGACATTTCATATAAATGGAATCGCACAATATGTGGTCTTTTCTGACTTTACACTTGGTATAATGTTTTCAAGGTTTATCCAGATTATAGCATGTATCAGAACTTCATTCCTTTTTATTGCTTTTTATCATATGAGTAATGCACGTTTTATTCATCCATTCATTTTCTGTTCAACATTTGAGTTGTTTCCACTTTTCGGCTTTGTGAACAACGCTGCTCTGAACATTCATATACAAACTTTTGTCTGGATATATGTATTTATGTATCTACCTAGTAGTGGAATCGCCGGCTCACATGACAACTCTATGTTTAAATGTTTAAGGGACTGCCAAACTATTTTCTAAAGTGGCTGCATCATTTTACATTCCCACTGACATTGTATAAGAGTTCCCATTTCTTCACATCTCTGCCAACACTTGCTATTATCTGTTCCATTATAACTATCCTACTGGGTATGAAGTGGTATCTTACTGTGGTTTTGATTTGTATTTCCCCAATGGCTAATGATAGGAACACTTTTCATGTGATTATAGACCATTTGTGTAACTTCTTTGGAGAAATACATATTCATACCCTTTGCCCAATTTTTAAAATTGGGTGTTTTATTATTAAGCTCTTAATTTCATTTTCAGATATTTCATTCCTAGTGTATAGAAATACAATTACTCTTTAGTATATTGCTCTTGTATCCTGGAACCTTGTTAAACTCATTTATCATTTCTAATAGGTTTTAATATTAAGTGAATTCCTCAGGATCTTCTATGTATAAGATCCTGTTATCTTCAAATATAGTTTTACTTTCCTATGCAATCTGAATGCTTTTTATTTCTTTTTCTTATCTACACGACCTGCCTAGAATCTCTGGTATGATGTTGAATAGAAGTGATGAAGGCAGTCATCCTTGTCTTCTTTCTCATTTTAGGGGAGAAAGCATCCTGCTTTTCTCCACTAAGTTTTAGCTGTGGGTTTTTCATAGGCATCCTTTAACAGGTTAAGGAAATTATCTTCTATTCCTAGTTTGTTGACTTTTTTTTTAAATCATGAAAGAGTGTTGATTTTGTCAAATGCTCTTCCTGCGTCTACTGAGATGATCATATGGTTTTTATCCTTTATTCTATTTATATAATATATTGCATTAACTGATTTTTGGATGTTATATAAAATTTGCCTCTTTTGGATAAATCTCACTCGGTCTTGGTGTATAATTCTTTATATATGTTGCTAGGTGTGGTGTGCTAGTATTTTGCTGAGGATTTTTGCATCTATATTCATAAGAGATGTTAGTCTGTAATATACATACAGACTTTGCTGTACAGCAGAAATTAACACAACATTGTAAATCAACTATATGTCAATAAAATTTTTTAAAAAATGACCCAGAATTGCCAGAGCAATCCTGAGGAAAAAGAACAAAACAGGAGGCATAGCCCTCCCAGTCTTCAGACACTACTACAAAGCTACAGTAATCACAACAGTGTGGTATTGGCATAAAAACAGACATATGGATCAATGGACAGAAGAGAAAGCCCAGAAATAAACCCACATACCTACTGTCAATTAATCTTCAACAAAGGAGGCAAGAATATACAATGGAAAAAAGACAATCTCTTTAGTGAGTGTTGTTGGGAAAGTTGGACAGCCACATGCAAATCAATGAAGCTAGAACACACCCTCACACCATACACAAAAATAAACTCAAAATGGCTTTAAGACAAATATAAGACAGGACACCATAAAACTCTTAGAAGAGAACATAGGCAAAACATTCTCTGACATACCAATATTTTCTTATGTCAGTCTCCCAAAGCAATAGAAATAAAAGCAAAAATAAACAAATGGGACCTAATTAAACTTACAAGCTTTTGCACAGCAAAGGAAACAAGAAAAAAAAAAACAAAAAGACAACCTACAGAATGGGAGAAAATATTTGCAAATGATGCAACTGACAAGGGCTTAATGTCCAAAATATACAAATGGCTCATACAACTCAACAACAACAAAACAAAACAACCCAATCGAAAAATGGGCAGAAGACCTAAATAGACATTTCTCCAAAGACGACATACAGATGGCCAACAGGCACATGAAAAGATGCTCAATATCACTAATTATTAGAGAAATGCAGATCAAAATTACAATGAGGTCCACCTCACACTGATCATAATGGCCATCATTAAAAAATCTTCAAGTAACAAACGCTGGAGAGGGTGTGGAGAAAAGGGAACCCTCCTACACTGTTGGTGGGAATGTAAATTGGTGCAGCAACCTTGCAGAACAGCATAGGGGTTCCTCAAAAAACTAAAAATAGAGTTGCCATATGGTCCAGCAATCCCACTCCTGACCATATATCCGGACAAAACTATAATTCAAAAAAATACATGCACCCCTATGTTCATAGCAGCACTACTCACAATAGCCAAGACATGTAAACAACCTAAATGTCCATCAACAGATGAATGGATAAAGAAAATGTGGGGGCTTCCCTGGTGGCGCAGTGGTTGACAGTCCGCCTGCCGATGCAGGGGACACGGGTTCGTGCCCTGGTCCGGGGGGATCCCACATGCCGCAGAGTGGCTGGGCCTGTGAGCCATGGCCGCTGAGCCTGCGCGTCCGGAGCCTGTGCTCTGCAGCGGGAGGGGCCACAGCAGTGAGAGGCCCGCGTACCGCAAAAAAAAAAAAAAAAAAAAAAAAAAGAAAATGTGGTGTGTTTGTGTGTATGCATACACACACACACACACACACACACACACACACACACACACACACAATGGAATACTACTCAGCCATAAAGAGGAATGAAATAATGCCATTTACAGCAACATGGATAGACCTAGGGATTATCATACAAAGTGAAGTAAATCAGAAAGTGAAAGACAAAAACCACATGATGTCACTTACATGTGGAATCTAAAATATGACACAAATGAACTTATCTACGAAACAGAGACAGACTCACAGATTTAGAGAACAGACTTGTGGTTGCCAAGAGGGAGGGGGTGTGCAGGAGGGATGGATTGGTAGTTTGGGATTAGCAGATGCAAACTATTATATATGGAATAGATAAAGAACGAAGTCCTACTGTGTAGCACAAGGAACTATATTCAATATCCTGTGATAAACCATAATAGAAAGGAATAATGAAAAAGAATGTATATGTATGTATAAGAATGTATGTATGTATAACTGAATCACTTTGCTGTACAGTAGAAATTAACACAACATTGTAAATCAAACTTGCTTCAATAAATTAAAAAAATTACCAGTCACAAGTGTAAATTATTATTTGATTTAATTTTCATGCCTCTAACTCTGAATTTGGACATATTTAAATCCTTGTGATCCATTTTGATTTGCTTTCCTGTGTGTGTTTATTCATAACCTTGCCATTTTTCCTGTGAAGTTTCTTTTCTTTGTCAGTATGTAAGGTTACTTTAAATATTATAAAACCAGGGTCATATGCAATGCAAAGACATATGGGAAGTACTATTTTCAAGTTAACTTTGTGTGTACTATATTGTGTTTTAAAATTTTCTTTCAATTTTGACTTGAGTTAATGTATCCATATTTTCTTTTAAAGTTTCTGGGTTCTCAGATTTGATCTACAGTGTCCCCAATCCCTATATATCTTATGCATATTTCTTCATTTTTATGTAGGATTTTATTTTTACACTTAAGACTTTAATGTATATAAATATTCTTGTATATGGTCTTGGACATTGGTTTTATTCAGATGGATAGCCAGTTGTGCCAAAACCATTTTGAAATAATCCACTCTTTTCCTGTGGATTGAAATGAATCTTTGCCACCTTTGCTGCTCCTCACAGGTCTTAGTCTTTGGTATATTACTGGTTCAACTTGTTAACATTTAATACTTGTGCTTACATATTCATGAGTGAAAGTTCTCTGCAGTTTTATACTACCTTCATTAGGTTTTGGTACTTTGCTGGCTGCATATCAAATTGGCTAGTTTTCTATTTTTTTCCTATGATCTGAACTTATACAACATTTGATTGTGTTATTATAAATGATGGATGAAAGTCAACTTTGAACTAGTCTGTCTTGTTGCCTTTTTCAGTGATAAATTTTAAATTACGTTTCTAATATTATATAGGGTGATATAGTATTCTATTTTTTCCCTTCTTGAGCCAATCTTTCTAGGAAATTATACGTTTCTTCTAAGTTTTCTAATTGATTCCATAAAGTTGTAGGTATGATTTCTCCTTAATTCTTTTAATCTCCTTTCTATTTGCAATCATGTCTTCTTTCTCATAATCTCGCACATTTCTCTCTCTCTCTCTTTAACAAAACTCCTGATTTGTCTGTTTTCCAAGGAAACAGTTGTTGGGCTTCATTGCTACTTTTAAACTTTTATTAACGACAGACTTTATAAAATTCTTTTTTGTTTCTTTCTTCTGATTAAAGTTATTACATTTCTTAGTTTTTTCTTATTTTTAAATTCTGAAATGAATGCATTTAATTTATGAATTTAATTTGTAGCTATACATTTTCCCCTGAGTACAGTTTTTGTAAAAAAACAATTTGAGAATTATGGAAATTTGGGGAATGGAACAACATTCAGTAGAAGTATTGCTGTCTGTTTACTAACACTATCTTCAAGTTTAATATCTAACTCCATCCCTAAATGATGTTAAAGAAATTAGCAAACACCTCTTTTTTTCAGTTTTTCTCTTTTCTGCTTTGCCTAGACTGTTGACTTAGCATTTTCATCAACCCAAGTAAAACAGAGTTGTCTCCTTCCATGTGAACATCAAGTCTTTTTTCAAACTTAATGACATCAGTAGCAATTAACTAACACTCAAGCTATCTATTAGTAATTATTATTAATGTAATTGTTGCTTTGCAAGAATCTGCATTAGTCAAATCTTGCTGTGCCTCTAGTCTGTTTTGCTAGCTATTTCATTAAATTATAGTTAAATAAATACCATTTCTAGTAACATATACACAATAAATGTAAAGCACTTCTACCCTCCCAAGATGGGAGACTATAATATTGTTGAGACTGTTGGGCTAGTTTTTCCCCTTGTGAACCTTACATTCTTAGTGACTAGTGGTCACTTTTGCATTATTCTGTTAACTCTCCTAATTCTCTGAAAGTTAGGAAGGACATGATTGTTCAATTATAAGGAGAAAATTTGGAGCATTTTTGATTTATATATATTTTTTACAGTGCTATTGTTCCAAGAAGTTGAACAGCTATTTTCTGCACACTCTCTCATAGAGTGAAAATAAAGCTTATTGCAAAATATGTCGTTACTGAGTACAGTTTTTTTTAACTTCCGTAGGTTTTGGTATGTGAGTATTTACTTCTTCACTGCTTTCTAGGTTTATAATTCAATTATTTGGGAGTATTTTTCTTAATTTTCAAGTAATTTTGATTTTGCTTATTTTTGGTAACTATTTCTAATTTTATTGGATTTTGATTAAGGAATGTGAATTTTATAGTCTCTTCTTTTTTTTTTTAACATCTTTATTGGAGTATAGTTGCTCTACAATGGTGTGTTAGTTTCTGCTTTATAACAGAGTGAATCAGCCATACATATACATATATCCCCATATCTCCTCCCTCCCTCCCACCCTCCCTATCCCACCCCTCTAGGTGGACACAAAGCACTGAGCTGATCTCCCTGTGCTATGCGGCTGCTTCCCACTAGCTATCAGTTTTACATTTGGTAGTGTATATATATCCATGCCACTCTCTTACTTTGTCCCAGCTTACCCTTTCCCCTCCCTGTGTCCTCAAGTCCACTCTCTACATCTGCATCTTTATTCCTGTCCTGCCCCTAGGTTCATCAGAACCATTTCTTTTTTTAGATTCCATATATATGTGTTAGCATACGGTATTTGTTTTTCTCTTTCTGACTTACTTCACTCTGTATGACAGACTCTAGGTCCAGCCACCTCACTACAAATAACTCAATTTCGTTTCTTTTATAATCTCTTCTTTTTAATTTTATTAATTTCCTTTGAGATCAAGTATGTAATTTCATATATTGATGGTGATAATAAATTAGCATAGTGATTTGGGAGAACAATTTGTCAATGTCCAATAATGCTGTAGATGTGTGTATTGTGACACAACCATTTCATGTACAGATTTATATGAAACATACATATATACAATATCTCCTTGTGTATATGTGTGTTTACATGTTTGCACACACATATATGGAGAAGAGAATGTATGTATATATGTATATATGTGCATGCATATATAGATAAAACCTTAATTTCAGAAAAATTGGAATAATATTTTCAAATGAAGCAACTGACAAGGGCTTAATCTCCAAAATATACAAACAGCTCATGCAGCTCTATGTCAAAAAAACAAACAACCCAATCAAAAAATGGGCAGAATATCTAAACAGCCATTTCTCCAAAAGAGACATACAGATGGCCGAAAAGCACATGAAAAGATGCTCAACGTCACTAATCATCAGAGAAATGCAAAACAAAACTGCAATCATGTATCACCTCACACTGGTTAGAATGGCCATCACCAAAACGTCTACAAACAATAAATGTTGAAGGAGATGTGGAGAAAAGGGAACCATCTTACATTGTTGCATGGGAATGTAAATTGGGACAACCACTATGGAGAATAGTATGGAGGTTCCTACAAAACTAAAAATAGAACTACCATATGATCCAGCAATCCCTCTCCTGGGCATATATCCAGAGAAAACCATACTTCCAAAAGATACGTGCACCCCAATGTTCATTGCAGCACTATTTACAAGAGCCCAGACATGGAAGCAACCTAAATGTCCATCAACAGAGGAATGGATAAGAAGACATGGTATATAAATACATATACAATGGAATGTTACCAGCCATAAAAAACAATGAAATAATGCCCTTTGCAGCAACATGGATGGAGCTAGAGATTATCATACTAAGTGCAGTAAGTCAGACACAGAAATACAAATATCATGATATCACTCATACATGGAATCTAATTTAAAACGTGATATAAGTGAACTTATTTACAAAACAGAAACAGACTCACAGATTTTGAAAACAAACTTATGGTTACCAAAGGGGAAATGTCAGGGCGAGGGGTAAATTAGGAGCTTGGGATTAACAGACACATCCTACTGTTTATAAAATAGATAACCAACAAGGGCCTACCATATAGCACAGGGAACTCTACTCAACATTCTGTATTAACCTAAAAGGGAAATGGGAAAAGAATCCGAAAAAAGAATGTGTGTGTGTGTGTGTGTGTGTATTTGTATGTATGTATGTATAACTGAATCACTTTGCTGTAAGCTAACACAACATTGTAAATCAACTATACTCCAATAAAAAATTTAAAACATTGGAATTAACCTAATTAACCTACAGGTAAGTGGCCTTTATAATAGTATTGAGTAAATAAAGTACAGTTAACTCACTCAGTGAATTGCTATACAATTAAAATGAATTAACGTGTATATCAACACAGATAAATCAACACAAATATAACATGGATGCAGACAGTAAGACATGAAATGATATACACAGTATGGAAGCATTTATTTAAATTTTAAATGCTTGCAACAGTACTACATATTATTTGTGGAAACATCCACATATAAATACATGCATGAAAAAGTTACATATCAACTTCCAGACATTGACTTCCCCTCTGGAGAGGGGGAGGGAGGTGAAGCCATACGGTATTATTTATTATTTAAAAGAAAATTGAAGCAAATATGGCAAAACGATAGCATCTGTTTAATCTTTGAGGAAAGCACCTGGGAGTCTGATTATTGCCTATTCCCTCTCTTGCTTTATTGGAGAAGTCGTTTGGCTGGTTCACCACTGTTACTCAGTGTGAGTACAGAGATGAGGAAATTTCTCAGTTTTAAATAAGTCAGGAAGTGAAGTTCAAGTCAAGTCATACAAGAGCCACTAAAAGAAATGACTTTTTTTTAGCCTAGAAAATAGAAGACTTGACAAGATTAGGATTAATCTCTTTAAATTATTCCAGGGATTTCTCCTAATAGAAAGAATTGGGCTTGTTCTATGTAGGGGGCGAATGTAGAAACAGTGGTTTGGAAATGAGAAGATTCAGATCCTAGCCCAAGTGATGGCAGATCGACCCAATGGCCAAAGTGTTTAGAACTGGGATAGAGGCCTCCAGGAGGAAGTGACTCTCTTGTCAGGTGTTCAAACAGAGGCAAAACAACCCTATATATGTAACGTTTAGCAAAGATCATAACGCTAACGGATATCATTTATTGAGTGCTTTCTATATTTTAAGCATTTTATATGTATTAATTTTAAAAAATTTTCCGTAACAACCCTATGAGTTTACGGCAGTTTGTACAAATAACTGCGATGATGCTTGCAAAGCACACACACGGTATTTGGTGCCCAATCATCTCAGAGGGAATCAGGTAGCTATTAGTTTTATTAACAAGCTTGATTAGGACCCCATTTCTTACCCCAAATTTGGTAGTCAACCTAGGGGTTACTGTCCAGAGAACAGACACAGAAGCTTAACACAGTCACACACTTGCAGTGTTTTACTTAACCCAGGTCGCTCCTTGGTGAGACAGAGATAGAAAAAGGAAGTGAGGATGGGCTACAAGTGACTAGACCAAGTTCACACACCCCTGGCAAACCTGGGTGCTGGAGAAAGGGCACTGAACTCAGAAGCGCGTAAGCCTGCAGTAGTGGAAATGTCTCTGTCTTTCACAAGTGGCTTTGTGTCACTGATGCTGTGTCTCCCTAGCCTAGGTCCCCCTTTGTCTCCAAATTCCAGGCTGGTTAGTTCCCATGTGGGGTCAATGCAGACGAGTTCTCTGAAAATAGGTGACCTGAATACAGTTGACCCTTGAACAACGTGGATGTTAGGGGTGCTGACCCCCTTGTCACTGAAAATCTGCATATAACTTTTGACTCCCTCCAACCTTAACCACTAATAGCCCGCTGTTGACTGGAAGCCTTATAATAATATAAGCAGTTGATTAACACGTATTTTGTAAGTTATATGTGTTACATACTATATTCTTACAGTGAAGTAAGCTAGAGAAAAACTGTTATTAAGAAAATCGTAAAGAAGAGAAAGACATTTATACTACATATATGTATTTATTGAAAAAAATCCACATATAAGCGGACCCATGCAGTTCAAACCCATTGTTGTTCAAGGGTCAACTATACCTAAAAGGGAGACAGCAGTTCATTCCTTAATTTAAACCAGTTAAATATGATGTATTAACTATCAGGCCTATTTGTATATTGCATCCTGTGTGGCAGCCTCTTCCCAACGATGGACATGTTCTGAGTTGTTCAAATCCTGGGAATGATTTGGGTGGATAATGTCAGTTGATTATGAATTTCTGGTGTGTGGCCCACAGCTATTGGTGATGAATCGGGCTGCTACACAAGGGGACTTGTGATCAAGAGCACATTTCTGCATAATGAGAAGTAAAGTAGTGCAGATTAATGGTGCCAGCATTTTAATGGGGCCTGGGAAAATGGCTGGGTGATGGATTCCTTTTGCAGAGAGCAGCCCAGTCTTCTGCCTCCCATATTTGCAATGAGGAGAGCCCAAGGGGAGTCACTGAAAGATCATTGCATCTCTCTTTGACGGGTGTTGGCACAAGAGTCTCCTAGTTGTATCTACCTCCTCTTTCTTGCCGTCCTTTCCCCCACTGAATGTGACACGCAGGGCAAGAGACAAAGAAAACTGTCCAGGGTCAGGGATGTCAGAAGCACCATCATTAAAAATCTTATAAAGGAAATGTGTAGTCATCAGGTAGTGCCAGGGTCACTAACAAGCAAGGAAGACTTATGAAGGGTGGCCCATCTTTATGTCTGGGTGAGGGTGGTACAGCTGACTTGACCTCTACACGAGCTTTGTTACCCCAGGCAAACCCAGAGGAGGAAGACCTGTCAGTCTGTACACATGAACATAGCCTATAAACAGCAGCCAGGGCCAAGCTCAAGGCCAAGGCATTCCATGAGGTTTGGGCTATTGCTATGAACACCAGGTGGTATCAGCTGAACACCTATGGGATACCTAGAAGATACACATACTTTGCATTTATCATTTCAGTTAATAATCCCCCTGCAATGAAGGTATTTGTATTACCATTTTATGTATGAGGAACCTGAGGCTCTGGGTGTTTATTTGCCTCTTTTGAAATTACACAGCAAACAATAATAACAGCAGTAATAATCGTGACTGTACTCACAGCGTAATTGCTATCATTTGCATAGCTTTTGCTACGAGCTATCCACTCTTCTAAGAGTTTGTTATGTGTGAACTTATCAGAGTATCAAAATAATGCTACAAGATCGGGCATTGTATTTTAACATTTACAAATGTGGAAACTGAGGCACCATAGGGTTACACAACTTGCCCAGAGTCATACAGTAAGTTATAGAGATATGATTCGAACCTTAGCATCTGGTATTAACCTTTATGCTTAGGAGCCAGATTTAAAATGCCAACTTGTTATAACTAGAGTACTCCTTCTCCAGTCCCCACTGCTTCCTTGCATAAGCTCATATCTGCCTTTGAATTGCTAAAAATTACACACTCATAAATATTTATATGTCACTGACCCCTAAATTGAGTTAGGTCTCTGCTATATGTTTGCATGTTCCTCTATTCTTCCCCTATTTTAACACTCATCATACTTTCCTATGATTTCTCACAAAACATTTTGTCTTCCCTTGTTGATTTTAAGTTGCAAGAGGGCAGGTGCTGGACCATCTTTGCTTGGGATCATATGCTCAAGGTTTAAGACAGTGTCCATATAAATAAAATTGCATTTATGATTTACTGTTACCACATTTCACAAACACTCTTGATGGCATACTGGCAATTGGAAAGGTATATTTTGTAAGGTATAAGATAAAATATAAACGATTTGTCAAAGCAAAAATTCCTACTGGGTGGCTCCGGGGGCCCCATGAAAAAATAGACAACAGCATTCCTGAGTTGTGGACACTGAGATACAACAAGATGCCCCAGGGCGGCCAAATGGAACAGAAAATCCCTTCATACTATGTGCTATGAAAACAGCAAACGAACCGTGATTTCAAATACAAGCTCTAAACCAATAGACTATATGCCTTGACTTGCAATCAAATGTTCTCACCTTGGCAACTCTGTATGGAATGATTAGTGGTAGGGAGCAAATATGGTGCATTATTAACGATGGTTAGCGAGTTTTCTAAGCTAAGCCATGGAATAAACATTTGTGTATGAAGGGATGAACAAATGATTGAATAAATGAATGCATATAATAAAGTCAGGTTCGCTCCAGTTCACCTAAGGAAAAATTGATGCTTTTCTACAACAACATGATGCCCTGTTTCCAATGATCCTTTACGTGTACACACTACAGTTTCAGGCCTGTTTCCTGATGACACCCTATGCCCTAAGGATGGACATCAGGATCTGCATTTTACGAAGGGAGAGAGGGCAGTTTACAGAGGTGAAGAGACTATTTTAAAAAGAATGCATCATTATTGCTGTTGCTGTTATTGTTATTATTATCTTACATATTCCTTTGCTTTTGAGCACCTGTTACATGCTAGGGATAAGCCCGAAGACAAACTCAAGCACAGAAGAGACTGACGGGTTCGACTGCCTACCAAGAAAAGAGAGGAGGGTCCCAGAGACGAGAACAGCTGAGGACATGCAAGCTGGATCCGAGGAACAAGCAGGGAACTCAGTTACTGAACCGAGGACGCCCATTTAGAGCAACTTGTAGAATGTTCTTGGATCTTCAGTGCTGACCTAATTTTTGTGGCCTCATCTTTCTGGGACAGGTCTTCCTGCTCCCAATATCCATGACACTCTAAAGTTTACAAATCCAATGTCAGTCCCACTGCTTGTAAAGTGCCTTTGATATAAAAAAAGTTTCATTAGCCATGGCTTTGTTTATTCAAACCTCATTCCTCCCTCACATCTTAATGATTTTAAAGCTCAGACTATTAATCTTCTTACCGAAGTTAAATCTTTCTCCCAATATGTTCTTTTATAGATATTTCCCAATTCAGAAGCTTACACTCATTGCCCTCTATGGACCTTCTCGGGGATAATAATTAGCTGTAAAGCCTTGTTGTCAGTCAGAAATGCTGAAGAAAGTGTTCCCACTATTAGGTGGGATTGTGGGCTGGAAGCTTTCTGGGGTATTCTCCCCTCTGGAAGTTGCTGAATCAAATAATTTAATTCAGTTCATTTTGAGAAAAGCATTGAGTTTCTCTCTGCACTGGCCACTGTGTAAGTCTGGGAAATAAGATGTACTGAGGCCATCACCATGTGGTGATAAGACATAAGTGATACAGCAAAATTGCAAATAGATGAGCTCCATGGTAGAAATTCGTATAAAGAGTTGTGGGGGAAGAAGTAACTCCATCAGGGAGATGTTGGGCAAACTTTCAGAACATAGGTAAATACTGAACCAAGTGTGCACTAGATTGAGAAGGGGAACAGCATTCAAGACCAAGGGAACAGCAGGAGTGAAGAAGGTGGAGGGGCACAAAATAGTTTGCATGTTGTGCTGGGAGAACTGTTTCTTCTGCCAGTGTTCTGGCTTCCTTTATTTTCTTGAACATAGTTTGTTCTTTCTCAGTGATGGGTTTTTTAACTACTCTTCCCTCAGCCTGTAACCGTATCCCCAGCCCAGTTCTGTCCACTTGGCTACCTCCTTCCCATTCCTTTAATTCTCAGCTTCAATGTCACATTCTCCAGCTGGCCTGCCCTGACACACTAGACTCAGCTACGTTCTTCGATTTATGCTTCCACCACATTTTTGAAATTCTCTTTGTTAACTTTCATTATATTTAACATACTTGCTTAATGCCTACCTTCCTCAATCCAGGGTGTTAAATTAATGAAACAAGGAGGCCATTAGACTGATACGTCTCTAATCTGTGGCAGTCTATGTAAAGCACACCAAAACCCACGCTGTGAACACCTCAAACCTAGGAAATTGAAACATTAAGGACAACCAATCAGAGACAGACAAGTAGGCTTTCAGCTACAGCCAATCAAATACAATACTTTCCTTCTTTTGCTTCCACACTTTCTCTATACAAGTCCTTCCTCCTACTCCTGTTGGCAGAGTGCTTCTAACTACTTGTGGTTTGGTGTGGCCTGATTGCAAGCGATTTTTGCTCAAATAAACTCAAAATTTTTAATATGTCTCAGTTTATGTTTGAACAAGTGTAAACTTATGAAGGCTGAGACTGTGTCTGGTTCTCCATGTGTTCTCAGCACCTTCCTCAAGACCTGATCCCTAGATACCACGTCTCAATTTGTTTCATTGTACAAATGGTGGGAACTGAAACTGACTGGAGACTAGGATGACACATCGACAAAGAAAGATGAAATGAGAAGGTTTGAGCAATGTCTTCCACTTAAACATGCTCCCAGAAAGCGTCATTTTGAAAGGCCAGAGTAATGTGGAAGAAACACAATTTTCTTCAAGCTCTGAAGGGACTATTTTATAGGAAAGGAAGATAAAAGATGGGTAGCTGACAACCATACATACATACACTGATAATGATTCTCTAGAAATTAATCTCATGGGGAACGATGGTGGTGGAAAATAGTCTCATGTATGTGGCAGCCTCTAAATATTCCTCAAAGTATGGAGCAATTTATCAATGTATATACCTCAAAAGAAGAAAGGAAAAGGAGGGGGAAAGCTGAGGTTTTATTCATATCTATGGTAACTGGAAGGAGACACAACCATGTGAATGAAAAGGCCTGTGCAGTCATACTGGAGAAAGGTAGCATCTTGGCGACTGGTTGGTTGATTCATTCACTTAATGAATGTTCATTGAGCACTTGCTTACTCAGCTCCATGTCAATCATTACACTAGGCTCAGACATTTCCCTTACAGAATTCACCATCCAACAAAGGAGAAAGACATCAAATAAATAAACAATTCATTCACCACAATGGCAAGGGGTGCTACCAAGGAGACGCACAGATTTGAGGGCAGGCTTGGCCAGTGGGCATGGGTGTCAGAAGGCATCTAAGAAAAACTGTGCATTGGCATTGACAGAGGGAAGTTAGATTTTGACCATACTTCTGAGGCCTCAAGGGTCTATAATATGCCATTTCTCTGGGGTCTGTGCATGGATGTTTACTGTGACACTGCCATAATCACATGACCCTCTCAACCTGAGTGTTCCTAACCTACCTACCGATACCCATAACTCAAGTGGGTTTGTTTCTACTTTTCATCATGTAACGAGTGATTCTTATTAAAGATCTAGTGGGGTCACCAACTTCCATTTATTAGCTGTGCTTTACTGAATTCTGTGGGGGTAAATCATGTGCAACTGGGGTAGTCATGAATATGAACATGAATTTTCAAAGGTCTTAGGACATATCCTTTATCTATATGTCAAGAGCCTACACCATGACCTTCCACCGGTCTTTACAAATATGACCCTTTCCTAGAAAAAAAGTGGGGCCTGTCAGAATATACTCAGTAGAGGTCTGGAAAACACAAGTATGGACATTTATCCCCAACCCAAAGGGTAGACTGCCCCGCCCCTTATGTGAGTTGACCCCCATGCCAAAACCAGTGTGAAAAAATTTGAGACAGTGTTACAGTCTTTTTTAGAATAAGATATAGTAACATTTTAGTTCTAACTTTTTGATCATTGTTTTGAGTTTGTGTCTCCACAGACCTTTTCTCCGCTTTTGTTGTCTCTTGGTTAAAAAAAAACAGAAAAAAACATAAAAAGCAACAACAACATTAGCAAAATAAAGAGTTTCTAACTATAAGAAACTGACAAAAGAAATTAAAGATGATACAAACAGATGGAGAGATATACCATGTTCTTGGAGTGGAAGAATCAATATTGTGAAAATGGCTACACAACCCAAAGCAATCTACAGATTCAATGCAATCCCTATCAAACTACCAATGGCATTTTTCACAAAACTAGAACAAAAATTTTCACAAATAGTGTGGAGAAACAAAAGACCCTGAATAGCCAAAGCAATCTTGAGAAAGAAAAACGGAGCTGGAGGAATCAGGCTCCCAGACTTCAGACTATACTACAAAGACCAGTCATCAAGACAGTATGGTACTGGCACAAAAACAGAAAGATAGATCAAAGGAACAGGATAGACAGCCCAGAGATAAACCCACGCACATATGGTCACCTTATTTTTGATAAAGGAGGCAAGGATATACAATGGAGAAAAGACAGCCTATTCAACAAGTGGTGCTGGGAAAACCGGACAGCTACATGTAAAATAATGAAATTAGAAGACTCCCTAACACCATACACAAAAATAAACTCAAAATGGATTAAAGACCTAAATGTAAGGCCAGACACTATAAAACTCTCAGAGGAAAACATAGGCAGAACACTCTACGACATAAATCACAGCAAGATCTTTTTTGACCCACCTCCTAGAGTAATGGAAATAAAAACAGAAATAAACAAATGGGACCTATGAAACTTAAAAGCTTTTGCACAGCAAAGGAAACCATAAACAGGATGAAAAGACAACACTCAGAATGGGAGAAAATATTTGCAAACTAAGCAACTGACAAAGGATTAATCTCCAAAATATACAGGCAGCTCATGCAGCTCAGTATCAAAAAAACAAACAACCCAATCCATAAATGGACAGAAGACCTAAATATTTCTCCAAAGAAGATATGCAGATTGCCAACAAACACATGAAAGGATGCTCAACATCATTAATCATTAGAGAAATGCAAATCAAACCTACAATGAGGTATCATCTCACACTGGTCAGAATGGCCATCATCAAAAAATCTACAAACAATAAATGCAGGAGAGGGTGTGGAGAAAAGGGAACCCTCTTGCACTGTTGGTGGGAATGTAAATTGATACAGCCACTATGGAGAACAGTATGGAGGTTTCTTAAAAAACTAAAAACTGGAACTACCATACGACCTAGTAATCCCACTACTGGGCATATACACTGAGAAAACCATATTTCAAAAAGAGTCATGTACCACAATGTTCACTGCAGCTCTATTTACAATAGCCAGCACACGGAAGCAACCTAAGTGTCTATCGACAGATGAATGGATAAAGAAGATGTGGCATGTATATATACAATGGAATATTACTCAGCCATAAAAAGAAACAAAACTGAATTATTTGTAGTGAGATGAATGGACCTAGAGACTATCATACAGAGTGAAGTAAGTCAGAAAGAGAAAAACAAATACCATGTGCTAACACATATATATGGAATCTAAAAAAAAAAAAAAAGGTCTGATGAACCCTGGGGGCAGGACAGGAATAAAGACGCAGATGTAGAGAATGGACTTGAGGACGCAGGGAGTGGGAAGGGTAAGCTGGGACAAAGTAAGAGAGTGGCATGGACATATATACAGTACCAAACGTAAAATAGATAGCTAGTGGGAAGCAGCCGCATAGCACAGCGAGATCAGCTCGGTGCTTTGTGACCACCTAGAGGGGTGGGATAGGGAGGGTGGAAGGGAGATGCAAGAGGGAGGAGATATGGGGATACATGTATATGTATAGCTGATTCACTTTGTTATACAGCAGACATTAACACACCATTGTAAAGCAATTTTACTCCAATAAAGGGAGGAAGGGAGGGAAGGAAGGGAGGGAGGGAGGGAGGGAGGGAGGGAGGGAGGGAAGGAAGGAAGGAAGGAAGGAAGGAAGGAAGGAAGGAAGGAAGGAAGGAAGGAAGGAAGAAAGAAAGAGGTTCTAGACTCCTCAACAATCCCCAACCAAGGGCTCATGCCAGCTAGATCCACAATGTAGAAGGAGAGTCCTGGCTTCTGCTTGTCTTCTCATGATTTACTGATTTACTTTTAATTTAAATTTTGGGATTGGTAAGAAGTATAGATTGGGCACAGGTTTTAATCCTATAGAATGCTAAGGTTAGGGATGAGGAGATGGATGGAGAGGTGGGTGGACCTAAAATGGCATGAGTTAAACTCTAGTCAGCAAAGGAAGGGTAAACATCCCTTGACAGGGTCCTCATCCTCTGCATCTCACAATACAGACTGCTGGCACATTTTGGACCCCGTTGGAATACCTTCTGTGATGGCTAATTTTATGTGCCAACTTGGCGAGGCTATAGTGCCCAGTTGTTTGGTCAGGGACTAGTTCATATGTTGCTGTGAAGGTATTTGTTTAGATGTCATTAACACTTAAATCAGTAGACTTTAGGCAGAGCAGATTACCCTCCATAATGTGAGTGGGCCTCATCCAATCAGTTGAAGGCATTAAGAGCAAAGACTGCTTCTCGATGTTGAAGAAATTATCAAGACTGCCAATCAGAAACCCTGCCTGAGTTGTCAGCCTGCTGCCCTTTGGAATCCAACTGAAGACTGCAGCGTCAGCTCTGACCTGAATCTCTAGCCAGCCCTATAAATTTCAGACTTGCCAGCTGTCATACCCCATGAGCCAATTCCTGAAAATCTCTCTATATATCTTTGGAGAGCCCTGGCTAACCTGACTGAAGCACCTCCTTTTCAGGAAAGGTTTGCTGTGTCTGACTTCTACGTAAGACAATGGGAATCTGGGATGGCAGTGCTGGAAGTGGCCTTAGCCAGTCTGGCCTCCCGTCACCAGGGCAGATCTTGCTGGGTGACCATCAGGCTCTCCCCAAACTATCCTCACAGCATGAGGGGTACACCTGGCTCATGGACCACCACAGACCCCAGGTCTCCCCTGGTGGCCTTGTCCTTCTCTATCCTTTGTCTGAACCACCACTCCTCCCACTGCAAAAATTAGGAATTTAGAGCAGAAGGGACAGTAAGGTTTCTTCCAGCTCTGCCGCGCTAAGACTTTAACTTTGTTGTACGTTGGAATTAAAGGGCAAAACGTCCAGCTGAGACCTCTGCAGCTGCTCCACGGATTGGCTGCGGAAGGGAGCCTGGTGAGAGGTAATTAACCGCAGATCACTAACAGCTCAACAGGAAGGCCTGTGTCCAGGAATTCCTTTGCCAGAGGTCCTGGGAGCCTTTGCTGCGGAGAAACGGGTTTGCAAATAAGCACTTTTCTTTGAAAAGGCCCCTTTCCCCAGCTCCATTAGCTCCCAGCTCGGCTTTCAGCTGCGAGGGATGTCTTTTCATCTTGAACTTGACATATTCTTCTAGTTTAGCCCAGTCACACGGAGCCCTTTGGCAAGCCACTCTCACGCCCACCATGAATTGTTGGGTACCAAGGCGGAGAGTAAAGTTCCAAGCTGGCCAACTTTCCCCCAGAGCCCCCGGACTCTGCCTCTCTTTGTGCTCAACTATGGATTTCAACATCTTTGGTTTTCTTTGTCATCAGGAAAGATGTTGGAGTCAAAGGGAGAACAAGAATTCCAGACATGCTGAGAAAAGTGTGTGTGTGTGTGTGTGTGTGTGTGTGTGTGTGTGTGTATAGGCTGTCTCACTCACCACCCCCAACGCCACTGATTAGCATTTTCAACCCTCAGGAATGTATGTCATTTGGGGTTGAGTTAGTGGTTTGAGCAATGTTCCTTCCAACTTCCTGTTGGAAAATTTAACCTCTTTTTAGTCCTTAGAGAGGCAACGAAGCTGAACTCCATGTGTATTCGTTCTTCCCCGTGACACATCTTTTGAATTCAGTCCCAGCTGCCCACCTCCATCGTCCTGGCCATTTTCCTCTTCCTGGATTCTCATCCCATCTCCTAACTTTTCTCGTCTCTCTTTTGCTCCCTCCAAAACATCTTCCTTCCACAGCCAAAGTGATCTTTCTAAAACGTAGATCTGACTACCTTGCTGCCCATTTCCTGGAGGTTCAAGTCTAAACTCCTGGCGGGCAGCCTGAGGTGCTCCTGGGGGTATGCCCCACAGCCCCTGCGTTCTCCGAGTCAGTCAGCCTCTCTTCCTTTCTCCTTTTCTCTCCATCTCCCCACCCACTCTTATTATTTTTTGCAGCTGTGTTCCCTTCTTGACATTAGCCTTTTTTTAAAAAGGTAAACTCTGTCCTTCCCTAAATTCCTGGGTCCTGATTGACTCTCTCCATCCTAGATGGGGTGAGCAATTTCCGTAGTTTTCACTGCTTTTCTCCATTCTCAGTGTATCACCTGCATTTGCTCACCTGTCTAGCCAGCCCGAAAGCCCTCTGGGGAGGCGACTTTCTGTCTATAATAGATAGCCCTGCACAGTGCGGGACACATAGAATATCCTCAGTCAGTGCCCTGGATTGACAGGAGGCATAATAGAGCTTCTTGTAGGAGTTATGCCCTCTGGCTCTGTAACTGGATTCATGTGGATTGAATCCTAGCATTCACTGCCTGAGCCTCTATTTCCTCACCTGTGAAACGGACAGAATCATATCAACATCAGAGCACGGCTAGTCAAAATTCACTGATACACACTGCATACAAAGTGCTCAACGCATCCCTGGTATATAGTAAAAACTTGATATTTACCATCTTTGGGAACAACTGCTCTACTTGTATACTGTAGCCCTTCATCTATCTCCTCCCTCTTTGTTCACAGACCGCCTCCATCCTGTTCCCCACTGAAGCCATCAACTACAGGGGAAGAAAGAGTTAAGCCTGACTCTTCACCACAAATCCAGAGGCACTAAATAAGGCTCCAGCGCTCAGGCTTTAAGTATGGGCTGCAGTTAACTATGAACAGCTGTTGCAAGATAATAGCCTTCTACTGGTAAAATAAGGCCGGCCCCCCTCCCTCACAATGAAACCTTTCTTGCAAAGAGCAGTCAGAACGGACAGATAGATCTCAGTCTGGCAGTAATCAGAATTACGAGATGGGGGCAAGGGGAAGGGCTGTCAGGCTTCCCAGATCAAGCTGACATATATATATATAGCAATTCTACTTCCGTTTCCAAAAGCCAAAACACCGGGCACCTCTTATCTGCAGTACGTTCCCCCTGTGGTTCTAAGGGGAAAAATAACTCTGGCCGCTGCTGCTCCCGTCCTGGGCCGGCATTAACCCTCATAACTGGAGAAAGAGCAGACACTAGCCTAGAAGACACGTGTGTTGCTCTTTATACGAAAGCCCTTCATCCAACTAATCTTCTCTTCCCATTTTAGGAGACTGAGTATGAATCAAAGCTCAGCAGCGTGAGTCCACGTGGAATTCGGGCGCCTTTAGGTGCATTTCAGAATTTAACAAAGGTCAGATTCGTGTTAGTTGCTTCCATTCTGCTGGAGACAGATACATGGGCTGGCTTTGGAGAACAGATTACGGAAAACACCCTTTGTTTCAGAAAATATACAGAATGTGTTGAACGTGTCCCTGGTGTCAGGCAAGTAGCAGGCCCTTGATGCTTATGTGTTCTTGAGTTTGTTAATCAACTTCCATGCATGAAGGATGACGAAGCAACTCTGGAAGCAAATGGCTTTGCTGTCAAAGAACGGTGCTGGAGTCACGGTCTTCGAAATGGAAGATCTGAGTGGGTTGTCTAGTGTAAATCCTATGTATCTGTCTGTCCATCCGTCCATCTTTCTATTATCTATCTACCTTTATATCACCTATCTATCTATCTATCTATAGATCTATCTGCCTATCTATCTCTCTATCTGCCTATCCATCCACCCATCCATCCATCCATCCATCCATCTATCTTTCTATCATCTGCCTTTATATTATCTATCTAACTATATCTATCTATCTATAGATCTATCTGCCTATCTATCTCTCTATCTGCCTATCCATCCATCCATCCATCCATCTTTCTATCATCTGCCTTTATATTATCTATCTATCTAACTATATCTATCTATCTATCTATCTAGTTCGACGAGACCCAGAAAAACTAAGTGGTTTCTATCGGGTCAATCAGCAAGTTAGCAAGCAGAAACAGGAGATGTAGCAAGCTCTCTGACTCCCAGGCTTGTGAGTCAATCAGATCACATAGAAAGAAAATCACGAGACTAAAGTCAAAGTCTCTGAAGCCTGGGTAAACAAATTCAAAAGGAATGGCCAGCACTCAGGAGTCGAATTCTGTTTATGGCTGTGGTCTCAAGAGAAGCACAGCTGCCTGTCGATGTCTATCCCCAGCTAGACCATGCATCTTATAAACTAACAGGCACAATAAGTACTGTTGAGTTAATGAATGACTTATGGACTTGCCCACTGCTGTGAAGGCAGCCTTTGCATCTGTAACAATGCAGCAGTAACTACTACCCACGGTTATCCTTACTGAGGTTTATCGTGAACCAGTAAACGATGGCCTGTGAGATGGGTACCCTAGATAGGCTCATTTGATGGATAAGGAGACTGAGGTTGGGAAAGATGATGGCACCTGCTCCTTGTCACTTAGCTAAGAAGTTCCAGAGCCAAGGTTCATAGCCTTATTATCTGACCTAGAGCTTGATTTCTTAACTACTAAGCAGCCTTGCTGAAAAATAATAAATAAATTGAAAAACCACTGCCCACCTGCGTGTGATGCAAAGCACATTTGTGTTTTTGCTTTGTGCCCTTAAACTGGCAAAACTGTACCGTCCTCAGAGGGAACTTCATCGTCCCTCTTTTACATGAGTGAGATCTGAGGCTCTGATAAGCCATCTGACTTGTGCAAGGTCACCCAGTTTGTAAGGTATGGAGATTTCTAAAATCAAGCCCAGTGCTTCTTTCATGACAACGTCAGTATCTCCCTGGATATCTTAAATCCACAAAGTGTCATCTATACTGTGGTCCTAGCGAACACAGGTTAAGTTCACCTTTCAAAAAATTCTAAGACGTTACTGACATCAAAATGATCAAACCAACCAAAGAAGAGTAAGGAACAAGGTCCCAGGCTCAGGTTAAGACAAGGATGACGAACGTATCCCAACGTCTAGGCCAATTCCTCTTAGCTACCTGGAGGGCTATGCTAAGAAGGATCAGGAGATCGCTTCTGATGCTAACAAGGAAGCCTCCTTTGATACTGAGTTAAGTTGGTGCCATGTTTGAATGCATAAGGGTGGCTGGGATGGGAATGTCTTATTTGTCTTTCCAGATGCGCTTTCCCCTTTTCACTCTGCTCTGTGTTTGACCTCTGTGGTCTACACCAGGGGACTCCCTTACCCTCCAGTCTCCAGCTGGGATTGGCCAATGGGGAACCCATCAGGAGATGGAAAAGAGGGAGAGATGAGGTGGAGGTTGTAGTATTTAGTCCCCGGATTCCCTTGCTGTGGGTCGCCATGGCTGATTTCAACCCCCTCAGAGGACGACTACCGCTTCTGCCAGGAGGCAGCTCGCTCTCGCCAGACCCCCATCCCTCTCCCCGTTCTCCTGCACTAGCCCTGGGTTACTGTACACTGCACATGTCTGGATGGTTTCCCACACGGTGCTGCGTCTGTATAAATATTCTCCTTACCAAACTCTCTTCAAGTTAACCAACTGGAATGTGACAGACTGACACACAACTCTGACTGACAGAGTGGTCATGTTATATGGGAACGTGTTAAAAAACCCAATCATGGATGGATGGAGACTGAGCACAGCCTCTCTTGTGAAGGGGATCCTAAGGAGGCTTTGCCTCTTTTCTCCCTTCTCTTCTCTTCTCTTCCCTTCCCTTCCTTCCTCCCTCTTCTTTTTTGGGTGGCATATTATTGTAGACACTTCTCTGATCGGTCCAACCTCCTTCAACTGAATACAACGTTGCACAGTGAAGAGTGCCTGGGATTTCACACCAAATGGAACAGACGTGGACTCATTCATATCCAGGCCCAGCCATGCCTGACCGCTCAAGCTCCAAGCTTGGGCAGGATGGTTAGAGTCCTGGGGCCTCAGTCTCCTATACAAAATTGGGATAATAACACTTACATTGTTTAGTTATCGATCATGGAACAGATGGCATCTGTAAGACTATCCTTTTATTTGTAGCATTTGACTAAGTTTACGTGGATACAAAGTGGAAGTTTTCGGTAAGACTTTTTATTTTCATCTGCCCAAATTCAGCAGAGTAGCAGTGTTCTTTCCTTCTTTCCTCCCTCCCTTCCCCATTCCCTCCCTCACTCCCTGCCTCCATTCCTTCTCTTCTTCCCGTGATAACGAGTCTTGTTGCTTCTTTTCAATCCTTGACACCTTAGTGGTGGTTCCCACCTCTAGGAGTCCTGGAAGACTCAGTGAATAGGGAGGATTTAATCGTCAGCCTTTTACACTGTAGACACCCCAGCAATCCAGATCCCCAGAGACAGATTCTCAAATTAGATGCTGAGCTTCCTGAAGACAGGGATCGATATTATTTATTTCTTCAGCCCCAGCTCCTGATGTACAATTTATAAACAGTAAATGTTTATTGAGTTAATGAGTTATGCTGGGTAATCCTGCATTCCATAGATGTAAGGCTTCCCTACTTTAAACATGGAAATGATTATCTCTTTTATTTGAATCATTTTGAATGAAAATATTAAAAAAAAAATCACCACCATTTCAAGTAGAGTACACAAGACATTATTTGCATAAAAAAATAATTTGGAAACATCTTCCTGAGCACAGACTATGCCACTGCACTTAAATGACCCTGTGCCATCGGGGAAACTGAATTGCATAGAGACCCTTTGCTTCTTAACTAAATGTACCTGGATGACTTCCTACTTTAAATCATTAAAGCCCAATTCTTCTACCCACTCTCCTCTCTTCCCAGTTACTGTTTCTAACATGCTGTGGGACTGCATACCAAGAAATTATGAACATTTGAATTCTGTGTAAAATAAGAGTGACAAAGCTCTAAGTGTGTGGAAATAAAGAGGGAGTGGAATGAATACCACCTGCTCTGACTGTTCAGAAGCTTTTATTCTTCTTAGTTTCTGGGTATTTTAAAAATGATGTTATTAGATATGAGAAAACACTGATACCTAAGAATGACTTGGGAAGACAAAATGAAACTCTGGCTTTCTTTGCCAAAGAAGGCCAAAGAACACTCCTTGAAGTGTATCTGGGCCTAGTGCACCTGTGGGGAATTTTAAAGTCCATATTGAAATCCCAGTCCCTCTAATGTAGATTCTCACAGGAACCAGAAAGTTTATACACATAGCCTCAGGTTCAGATTAGCTTTGTTTGGGGTTCTGTCCCCAAAGTAGTCAAGGGTGGTGGAAATGGCAAGAGTCACTTTGGAGGAGGAGGAAGAAAGCTAGATTCTGGGATGGAGTCCTTTATCCTATGTGCCAACAGGAAATCAAGCCCTCTCTGACCCTCAACTTGCTAATCTGTAAAATGGGAATGACTATACATCTTCCCAGGTGGACATCTTCCCAGGTGGACATGAAAATGGTAAGTGGAAGAACAACAGAAGTATTTTGTAAAGACAAATGTAACATAAAGATTCAAAAGTCCTACATGACGATGGTGATGATGAAGGCTCATTTCCAGTAGTGGCCTCGAATCTCATGTGCTCCTGTGAACTTCTTGGGGAGAGATTCCTGAAGCAACCACGGGGAATTTGAAATGCAACTTTCTCTAGATTTAGGGTTTAAACCTGAGCACTTTCCATCTGGGAGTCTGCATGTAGATCCAGAGTGAGTCTTAGTCTATTTCATTCTCCTATAGAACGCTTATAACTGCCAGTTAGTGTCTAGGGCCAGGAAAGGATCTGTCTGTCCTAGGATGCTGCTCGGCTTGGTGGCCAAGAGACTCTGAGTTAACTTCCGATCTCTACTGCAGTAATTGTTTCATGTTAAGCTCTGCTAGGGTTATCTATCCCATCCCTCTCTGAGAATCTCTGTAGATTCTGATCTTTCTGTTTTACTTTAAATTCCGTTAGAGACATTTTCTAAATGTCAGTTAAGTCAACTTATTTTTGACTGTGTGAAATAGGAGTACTGTAAACAGTGAATAACTGGGGAATAAACAGATGATGAAAAATGAATGAATAATAGAACTGTACAGCACAAAGAAGGAACCATAATGCATGCACATGAAAAAAAAATCATTAGGAAATCAGGGGGATCCCAGGAAAGAATGTAGGACTGTGACAAGAAAATCTAACTGTGTTAACAGATGTGTAAGACAACCTCACTGAACGGGGTGGGAGGAAAAGGTGCTGACCTAAGTATCTCTGGAAATGAGTAGTCTTCAAGATTAAAGGCAAGAAGAATGACATAAACACTGTACCCAGGTTGATAAAGTTGTTTTCCAAAGGGTTACAGGTTAACAATTCTGATACTGCTATGCATGTACACTGGAACGAAGCAATTAAGTAAATGGATGGCAGATGATGGGAACTAAGTTTCTCACTGTTGGTGTGGAAATTTACAAATAAGCAAGATGCGGAGGCTAGAGTAATTCATGTGATAATGATTTAAAGTTGGAGATATCAATATGAACTGATATTTAGCTTACTATAGCTACAGATGGTTACAGATTAAAATAGTTACATGGGTATATACATGAGTGTATATGTATAAACGCATATATACATGAGTTAGCATACACATTTATATAATACATATTTTTTTGCTTGGTTAACTGAGGAGACCTAAAAGAGACAACACCCCAGTAGTCATGAGCACAGCTAGTACCCAGTTCTTGGTTTCTAACACCATTCTCCATTAAAAGGAACCAGAGCTTCTTGGAGAAATGCTCTAGGACTTGAGCTGCTAGAAATATGCAGAATGAGCCTGGAGCAGAAAGTAAGAGAGGGTCTAAAAATTTAAAAAGCTCACCCCAGTGGGGGGATGTCAAAGGACTACGGGAGCCAACTGAAAGAAATTCCAATAGCCAAAGCTAGAATAATTTAAGCAACAAAATTATGTGGGGTTGGATTAAAATCCAAAGTCAAAAATGAATATTCATGAGTCCATACTTATCTAAATAAATGATTAAATAAATTAATAACTCAGGGAGGAGGGGCAAATATCCTGTATAGAAGAATTCCAAACAATTATGTAGATACTCTGCCCTCAAGGAAGGGGGAAGCAGAATGCCAGACTCTTTAAGTCTGGTCTGTACCCAGTGACTTTGTTCCAAAGAATATGCGAAAAGGGAGGGACGATTATTAGTAATTTTACAGTAGAGAAATCTGACAAACACTACCCCAGTCATGTGATCAAGGTCAACACCCACTGTCATAAATCATATTGATAGTAAGTACCCTTGATATGGTATGATGGAAATGGCACTTTGCCACCGTGGTTTTCCTCTCAAGACCCCATAACTCTAGACTAGTCATGGGAAAAACATCAAACTCCCATAAAGGGGCATCCTACAAAATAGCTGACTCCTCAAAACTGTCAAGGTCATCAAAGACAAGGAAAGTGACAAACCGTCACAGCCAAGAGCAGCCTACAGAGACATGACAACAAAATGTACTATGGTATCCAAGATGCAATCCCAGAGCAGAAAGGACCAGAGATGAAAACTAAGAAAATCTGAATAAGTTATGGACTTTAAATAATAATAAGGCATAAATATTGGTTCATTAATTATAATAAATATATGAAACTCATGCATGATGCTAATAATAGGGAAAACAGTGTGGGGTACAAGGAAATTTTCTGTACTATATTTTCAATCTTTTGATAAATCTAAAACTTCTAAAAATAAAGTCTATTTTTTAAATGAATGAAAAATAGTTATGAATTTAGCTTTACAAATTATTGAGCAATTGCTATGCTTACTATGCTCCAGACACTGTCCATATCTGGGGAGCTTGAGATTTTGTTTGTTTGCTAATGATATGAACAATAAGGGGTTAATATCCAAAATATATAAATAGCTCATACAACTCAACATTAAAAAGCAGACAACCCGATTAAAAAATGGGCAGAAGATCTGAATAGACATTTTTCGAAAGAAGACATACATTTGGCCAACAGGCACACGAAAAGATGCTCAACACTGCCAATCATCAGAGAAATGCAAATTAAAACCACAATGAGATATCACCTCACACCTTCCAGAACGGCCATCATCAAAGACCACAAATAACAAAGGTTGGCGAGGATATGGAGAAAAGGGAACCCCTGTACAGTGTTGGTGGGACTATAAATTGGTACAGCCACTGTGGAAAACAGTATGGCGGCTTCTCAAAAACCCCCAAACAGAACTACCATATGACCCAGCAATTCCACTCCTGGGTATATATCTGCAAAAAATGAAAATGTTAATTTTTAATGAAAAGATATGTGCACCCCAATGTTTATAGCAGCATTATTTACAGTTGCCAAGACATAGAAGAAACCTAAGTGTCCATCAACAGATGAATTGCTTTTAAAAACTCACAGATACAGCATAAGGTGACTCCTCTGCTCTAGTCTCGGGCTGGTCAAGGAAGTGTTTGGATAAGGTGAGTCCTTAAGGCTGAGTAACAACCTGCTGGGTGAAGAAGGCAGAGGCAGCCTTCCCGCAGTGGAACCAGCGATAATCAGAGGCCAAGAAGCATCACGCCAAGCATTCTGTAAGGGGGGCTGCAGCTATAGGTGATTTGCTTTTGCTGAAGCATATTACGGAAGGTTGAAAGGAGGGAAAGGAGACAAGGCTGGAGTGGCCAGCAAGAGGCACGGCACAAAAGGCATCGTGTGCTCGGCTAAGGAGCCTGAGCTTTCTTCTAGGGAGCCAGCGAGAATTTTCAACCCTACAAAGAGGCAATCGCATTCCCATTTTGGAGAGACTCACCCTGGCTGCTGTGAGGAGTGGGGTTGGAGTCCAACCAGATGGGATGCTGTAAGGCTGGGGAGCTTGAAGCTGTTGGAAAAGCATGGCATTTTCTTGGGGGCACTTAGAACCCTCTGACTTCCTAAGCTAACCACACTTTTGTGAAGTGCCTGTCTAAATATTCTCTTTTTATGTGTATTAGTTATAAAGGTAGAAGCTAACTTTGGCACAGAAATACATTTGTGAGACAGAGGGAAACGTGTCCTTTATGACTGCTTCTTGTTCCAGCCTTCCTTGCCAGGAGAAAAGAATGCAAACTAGAAATGAAGAATCTGAAACTTCCGGAGCTGTCATTTTGAAGCTCTCCCTGTCATAATACACAAGGCCAGAGTATTTTACAGATCCTGTAGTTTCAGTTCATCTTTCCCCATGTATTTAGGATGGCTAACCCGAAACTAAACTTTAACAACTAGCTAATACTCTAGTTACTCAGCATGGTTAAATGGACAGAACCCAAGTTTGGAATTTGGGGATCTCTGTTCTTGCACCAGCTTGGCTACTAACCAGCTGTGGGACTTTATATGGTCCTTCAATACTTTGGAGCCCATTTAAAAATTTTTTCTTAAATAGAAAATATATCCCAACCCCACCATCACCATCATCGCCAACACTACCATCAGCATCAACATAAAGACATCACCACCCTGACTCCTCCATCCCAGGTTTTGGGAAGGATTAAACGTGACCATGGGTAGACAAGCAGCTTGCTCTTGTCATCAAAAGATAACAGCAGATGAATAATCCTCAAATTGCAATGTTGAGATTTTGGTCAAATTCAGTGTCTGGCACCTACCAGGCACTCGGAGAATATTTTAATGTAAACCAGGTCATTTATTATGGCCTTTTGCCTCCTCTACTATTTAGACTCAGGCTCTATGACAGGAAAACAAGAAATCATAATTTGTCCTGGTGTTCCTGGCTTTCTGGCACAGAGTAGCTTAATGAATTATGAGCGTAAGCATTGAAACAACTTTGTTATTATTAGGGACTCCAGTTAGGTCCTAAAACATGTTCATGATCTCTTAGAGTGGGTTTGGTTCATTAATCATTGAATCCACTGAAAAATGAGGAGATCCTTTCATGGAGTCCCTATCTATCTATCTACCTACCTACCTATCTACCTACCTACCTACCTACTTATCACCATCATAGTCATTTTCTTATTCCCCAGCTATGGTTTCTTTGCTGTCGTTTTTGCTCAGGGCCAAACTGCTCTCTCCATCACAGACTCCATGTTTTGCTTATATTATCCCAAATTGCTAGATTTTATGTCCTCCCTTCCTTCCATGTCTTGAACTAGGTTTTCTCCTGTCGGGGAAGCCAGCTGCCTTTTCAGTACGGATGTTTTCTTAAAAAACAAACCAGACCAAAACAAACAAACAAACATCCCTGATAAACAGACCTCCAAACACAGCTGAGAAAAAGTGGTGTACACAGAATATTTTCTCTAGCCTCTCTCCAGCTTTGTGGACTACAGGCAAACTCCTCTGTGGCAGAAACTTACTAGATTTCTACGCCTCGGTATTCAGCACAAGGTCCAGTACAGAGCAGAAAATAAATATTTCTGGAGAAAATAATCTTTCTTGAAATCTCAAGACTAGACTAGGACAACAGGGATAATTCAGTACTTTGCTACTCAAAGTATAATCTATGAACCAGCAACATTGACAATACCTTGGATCTTGGTAGCACTAGAGAATCCCATGCCCTACTTTGAACCAATTAAATCACAATCTTCATTTTAACTAGACTGAGGTGATTCATTTGAGAATCACTGACCTTGTCCAATGGTTATGAACCTCAGCTGAAAAGTGAATCATCTAAAGAACTTTAAAAAAATTGCTACCAGGATCCCACAGATAGAGATTCTGATTTATTTGGTCTGGGAATGTTGCTTGGATATTAAGATTTTTAAAAGGTCCCCACGTCATGCAAATGATAAGCCAAGGCTGAGAAACATTGATCTAGTCCAACTTTCTCATGTAAATACACATAGTTCTCCAAAGCTGGATGTACACACCTGGATATTCTACAGCACTTTACAGAGAGTGGGGACTGAGCAACGTTTAATCTACAACTTCTTTCCAAACCTCTCACATTTTACTGTCTTCTGAAACTCATCAATTTGTCCCTATATTATAGATTATCCAAGAGGCACAGGAGCCCCCAGTAGCCATTAGTCATTCTATGACTTTACTTACCACCCAGAGCTGATTAGAGCAAGGAAGACTCAAGCTGCAGGGATCAGATTCTATCTTCTAGGAATCTGAAACTAGGACCGGCAGCAGGATTGATGGTCTCAGCTTCTGGTTGGTCCTCTAACAGGTGGAGCCATGATCCTTGGGGCTACATGTTCTTCCCTGGGAACTGGGAGCAGAGAAAAGCTGTAAGCAAACAGAAAACAATGAATCAAGTACATGAAGGGAAGCAGGGAGAGTAAGTGGAGTGAGCCAATTATCAGGTTTACTTAACTTCCAGTCCTTGTTTCCAGGCCCTTCCCTAGCTAGGCTCAGTTGCAATTCCATTCCATTATTTCATGAAACGTTACTATTTATAATTCGCCACATACATTTCTCCTTAAGTCAGCTCAAGTTGGGTTTAGCCTTGGCAAGCACAAAAAGTCCTAACTAATTCAGTCATCTTATTTTTCCTGCCTAATTCTGACTAGCACATTGGCACACATGTGAGATCATCAATGAAACCCATAGTTAAGGGATGAGCTTAGAGGCCATCCAACCTAAAAGGGGATAAGGAATATCCATATGTGATGGCAATTCTCTCTTTCAGTGGCATTGAGGGCATTATTTTTACAAAAGTCCATATGATTGAGGTTCTGAGTTACACCTTTCCAAAAAAGGTTACTGTTTAATCCTCTCAACATTACCTCCATGATACAGAAACTGGGTCTGAGAGTGGTTGACTGAGTTTCCTGTGGTTGTGTAGCTATAAAGGGGCATTGCCTGGATGCAAGTCAGTCTTTCAGACTTTAAACCCATGCTTGGGAAACAGCAGGGATCTCTGGCAGGGGACTGTGGCTGGTAATCATGGTGGTGAAGTGAGTAGGGGTGAGGGGGTGAACGGCCTGGTTTGTCGTCAGTCAGGATCTGATGATGGAACAGATTAACCAGAGCACCTCAAAGATTTTCTTCTCCCTCCTCTACTTGAATGAGATAATGGCTTTGGAATACTTTGCAGTCACCTTGAAGGCTGTACCTGCTTCTTTTACTCCGTGACAGTGGACCATATTGTCTTACCAACTGTGGTCTCGATAACCCTTGTCTGAAACCATCTGCAGACTGCAACAACAAAACACACCTTTCTGATGTGTGCTTTCTGATTCATCCTTGGACATATTTGAAGAGCAGCCTGTGCCAGAACACTCTTTGTCCCTTGAAACTACTGATGGCAAATATCCCCTGACATTTTCATTCATGTCCGCTTTTCCTTTACCATTTGGTGAAAAAGTTTTGCAAAACCCACAGTGCTACACTAAAAGGCTGTTCTGGATCCTCAGCTTCTTGATCTGTGCTCAGCAAGTAGTCCATGGTCATTTGAGTCCTATACCTCAGTACTGTATGTCAATATCGTCGGCTGTTTTTTCATTGTTTTGACTGACTGGCCTAGTAGACTTTCTAGGCTGGCAGTGGGAGCTAAAGGAACGTCCACTGGGGAATGGCATCTTTGTAGAAGGAAGTGGCTATGATCATTCTACTTTCAGAATCCTGGGACTTCGACCCAGGGTGTAGGTGTTGCAGGCAAGGCCAGGACCCATCTGAAGGCTCTTTCAATACTTATATTCCAACCTGGTGATCAGAAGTATAAGAAGGCAGATCTTGTCTTGACTGCGTGAATTCATTAGGAATTTACTAAGCTATTCATGAACCTGAAATCTCAAATTCAGGAATGTAGCGGGCCCACCTGAAGGAATTCTCGGTCTTGAGTTGGATCATAGAGCGCCCAAGGCACTAGTTTTCTGTAGGTTGCACAACCCACGCGGATTGAGATTGTGTTCAGCTAACAATCCTTGAGCACCTGCCTTACATCAGGTGCTCTGTTAGGGGCTAGGAAGCCTCCACGCTCTTACACGTACTGTTTTTCCTTTCTGAAGTGCCTTCCCCTCCTGTCCACTCTCACTCACTGTGCAAAACACATCTGCCCCGTCCTCCTGAAGCTTTTCCTGATTCCTTCAGCCCACCTGACTCCCTTTTGGTGCCATCTTGGATCTGTACACATTACGCTATGGATGCACCTCTCACGCTGGACTGCAATGCATCTGTGTTCTTGGGAGTTGATCCTGGATCAAGGCTCCTTGAGCACAGAGAGCATGCTTCAACCAGTTCTGGATCCTCAGCTTCTGCTCTGTACTCAACAAGCGGTCCATGGTCATTTGAGTCATACACCTCAGTACCGTATGTCAATATTGTTGGTTGGCTTTCTCATCCTCATTTTGAAGATAAAGACAACAAAGTCCACAGAGAAACCCCCCTTTGTCCTTAGATTACATCAGACCTAGGCTTAGAACAAATGTAGCCTTCCCAAGAACACGTATTTAAGTTTTCCAACAACCAGTATGTAAAATGCGCACATACTTTGGTCTAGCAACTCCCCTTCTAGGAATTTATTCTATGAATATGCTCACAGCATGTCTGTCAGGACAGGTATAGGATGCCTCTTGCTGCACTGGTTATATTAGCTAATACTTGGAAACCAGTGTGGTCACTTACAGAGAACCAGAGTAACCTCCAGAACGTACATCTGAACTATGACTTTATGGAAAGCGTAATTCAAAAGGACTAAATATATCTATATGTAAACGTATGAAAAATCACTACTGTAAATAAAGCATAATACTGAAGAATATGTAGAAATATCCCTATGGTAGTTGGTACATATTTACAGGCTGCTCCATGAATCACGGCACAGTTGCATTGCTCTTAATATGCAGAACCTTTCAACTATTTTAATTCACTTAATCCTCACAACCATCATTAGCCCCATTTTACAGAAGAGGAAGATGAAGCAGAGAGGCTATCGTGTGAGAAAATCACACAGCTGGAAAGTGGCAGAACTAGGATTCGGCACCACCCGACAAATTTTTAAATATGCAAATTCCCTGCTCCCGCTTGTTGCATCAGAATCTCTTAGGATGGGCTCCAGCAACCTGTGATTTAACAAGCTATGCAGGTGATTTCAACGTCCATCAGGTGTGAGATGCCCTGCTCTAAGCCATTATGCTCTCCCAGGTACACTATTTCTAAAGGAACCACAAAACTCTATTAGCTGTTGAGAGACTGAGCTTAGAAAGGGGTGGGAGGGGATGGAAGAGATTCACTTTAACTTTGTTACTTATTGAACTCTTTGGATTGTCTAGACCTACCTGTATTGTATTACTTTCATTTTGATTGGTTTTAAAGGTCAACGGAAATCACTGGGTAGGAGGATTATGGGCCATTTTTATATGTTTGGTGTTTTCTCTCTATTTCTCTATATTAAGACAATAAGAAAATGAGATTAACCAATACATGCTTAAAACAAAATCCCCCTTAGAAATGTCCTTCTTACAAAAAGATGCTAGGAGAGCACCCCAACCGGAGATCCGAACTTTGTGTCTGCCACGGGAGAGCATCTCCTGGCAAACCAGATGATTCTTTCACCACCCGAGGAGCTGCCCTCCACTCCTTGAATTGGTCGCATCCATCACCGTCGGCCCAGACGTTGTAGCTGTTCAATCCTGAGCCTCCGTGTGATAATTGGCATAACTTCCCTAAGATAATGTGGAGGTGAATGAGGTACAGGAAGCTTTAGGCCATCCACTTTCATTTTTAGCTCAGGAAACTTGGGCTTTGATGAGAGTGGGGGAAATCTACCAAAAACAAGAATGAAGAGTTCACAGGAGAACGTGGGTGCAGACTGGAGACCAGAGGGTGAGAGAAGAGTCATCCCAGCCCACCGGCGATGACCACAGTCAGCTCTAGACGGAAGCCCCCTCCTCCTCTTAGCTTTGTGGGAGACTCTCCACCCAGGAGGGGCTGTGAGTCATCCCGGCATATTCTAACTCTGTAATAGGCTTAGTATTTATTGGGACTGTTCAAAAAATTAAAAAGTAAAAAACCAGTTTTCTTAATTAAAACAAATACGAAGTATCCAGAAGACTATCTAGCCTCTTAGCAATTCCGAAGCATGTTAGAATATTTAAGGTTCTGTGAAGTCCAGCAGTAAGGAAGTAGGTTTAGTGTTGGTTAACCTAGAGTTATCCAAGCTAATTGGACTATGGAAACTTTTTAAAAAAAATTTAATTTCACCTTCTGGCTGCTTCTAAGAGAGCCAGAGAGTTGTATCATACTCACTGCAGTGTAACCTGGGGAATTCTAGTACAAACAGAAGTAACGTCCCTAGACCAGACTGTTAAAACCATGAATGCATTCGTTTATTTAACCATCGACAGGCTGTGTGTGCTCTGCAGGTAGGTACTGGGGTTGGGAACCCAGGGATGAAATCAACATTGTACCCACCCCAAAAGCCCTCATAGTCTAGAGGGGAGAGAGGAATATAAACAAACAGGAATGATGCCGAGAGAAAGGGCTGTGAGGGAGGCAAGTCCCTCCAGTTATGAGAGCACAGGGTGAAGCTCCTGCCAGAAGAGCAAAGGAGAGGAGCTGGGAGCTCAGTAAGGGGGTGGAGAAGCCCCCAGAAAACAGGGGCCACGCACGGGCTTTCCCCTCAGATGACCAGGTTCTGTCATTTACCAGCTGCGTAAGCTTGGGCTCTTTATTTATCCCTCTGAACTCAGGTTTCTTTATCTGTAAATGGGGCAATAGGAATACCTAGCTTACAGATCTGGCGCAAGGATCGAATGCACATCACCCACTTAGTCTGATGCTCCAGCGTAAAGGAGAAGATTTTGAACGCAAAGGTGGATTCCTCAGGTAAAGTACTGACAAGGTGAAGGTGGCTGACAGTGGCTGAGAGGGTTGGGCAGAGGGAAAGCTGAGGAGCCCCCCAGGCACCTGGCTGAGTGCCTGGACAACAACGGGGATGTGAGAGAAGAGAGGACAAAGGGCAGGTTTCTTTGCCCCTTTCTTTGGGGGGGGAGGGTGTGTATGAATATAATTAACTTTCCATTAAACCAGGGTGTAGTGGGTTGAACAGTGTCTCCTCAAAAGTTATGTTCAAATTCTAACTCCAGTACCTGTGAAGGTAACCTTATTCGGAAATAGGGTCCTTGCCGTTGTAATTGATTAAGATGAGGTCATTAGGTTGGGCTCTAAAGCCAACGTCTAGTATCCTTATAAGAGGAGAAGAGACACAGAGACACCTCGGGAAGAAGGCCGTAGGAAGACAGAGGCAGAGATTGGAGAGATGTAGCTGTGAGCAAAGGGACACCCAGGATTGCCAGCAACCGGCAGAAACCAGCAGAGAGGCAAGGAGTCAACTTTGCCTCAGGGCCTCCAGAAGGAACCAACCCTACCAACGCCTTGATTGTGGACTCCTGGCTTCCAGAACTGTACTCGAATAAATTTCTGTTGTTTTAAACCACCCAGTTTGTACTGCTTTGTTCAGTAGCCCTGGGAAATGAATTCACAGGGTTTCTCACCTTCAGCACTGTTGACATTTGGGGCAGGATAGATTCTTTGCTGGGAGAAGGGAGGACCGTTCTGTGTAGGATGTATAGCAGCGCCCCTGGCCTGTCTCCACTGGATGCCAACAGCACCACCACTACCCTCCCCAGTTATGACTAACATAAATGTCTCAAAACACTGCCAAATATCCCGGGGCTGGCGGGGGGGGACTCTCCCCTGGTTGAGAACCATTGCTTGCCTGCTCACTCATTTATTCATCTATTTATTTATTAACTCATTCATTCGCACATTTCTGTATATTCGGTAACTATTTACCTAGAAATGACTATGGACCAGGCATCTTTTTAGGCTCTGGGAATGTAATGGAAGCAACCGTTCATGAAGGTTACAGTAAAGTGGGGAACACAGGATCTAATCAGATAACCACACAAACCCTTACAAACTGGGGTAAATGCCCCGAATCAAGTGACTATGGTTCTAGGCAAACAAAGGAGCGTCACCTAGATGGTGGGCGCAGGGGGGTTGATGGAGGTCTGAGAAGTAAAGGGTTGCCTAGGCACAGATGGCAGGGACAGATGAACATCCCAGGTGGTGCAAAGGCCCTGTGGTAGAAAGGAGCACGGGGAAAATGGGAAGGAAGATGGAGGCTGAGGGCAAGGCTCAGGATTTGGTCTGCATCCCAGGATCTGACCTGGTTACAGGGCACAAGGAAAGAGATGTCACAGCAGGAGACAGAAAATGCCCCCAGGTGATTGCTTCATTCATCTCCAAGGCAGTTCAAAGACAACTGGCCGTTGATTTTTTTGTTTTTTTTCCCAACAAAGTGGGGCCCTTTCTGCCATGTAGCTGCAGGCTCCCAGGTCTATCTGGGACACAGGTGGATGCAGTTTCTGGAAAGGGCTGTCTGGCTTTTTATGGTTTAGTGAAGAGATGTCCAGAGGCCATCATGTCAGCTCATAAAAAACGTTCAGAAATCTATATTTATGCCTTGTAGCTCTCTGGCAAAAATAGCATATTGTCCTACAAGATGGATGTAGCCAACTCCTTCCAGGGAGTACAATTTTCCCTGGAAGGCCCTTTGGAGATGGATGTGCTGCCTTACTGCCCACTGATTTGAGCTCTGGGGAGGAGCCCTGCTCAGTAGGCATTGGGTCTGCAGCAAATTGCACTCCAGTTCCTGACAACCCCCCCCCCCCACCAACTCCACTGCCCTCATCTTGTATTTTCATGCTGGCACAAGTCTGAATACAGGGCATCCCAGGCAAAGGACCTTAAGCATGAAACACTGGTGTCTGTCATCCAGGTCTGCAGCGGCCTGGGAAAGACCCCGCCACTCCTTGGATTCTTAGCTTTCTCTTCTGTAAAATGGGGTGAATAACCTCTGCCCTAAACCCTCCAAAACTCTGCTTTAGGTCCGAGGAGAGTCCTGTGTGCGAGCTACTCCAGAAGTCATGGCACCCTTCACAGTGAGGAAGGCCACAGGCCACGGTGAGAGCATGGGCCCGCTACCAGAGTCAGCATGTTCAGGGTTAAATCTTGATCTCCACAATTACCAGCTCTGAGACTCAACTGTCTCATCTACAAAAAGGGAATAATCATGCTATTGTACGGGTGTGTCTAAGGATTAAACATTGAAATACGAAAGCTTCTTAGCACAGTCCTGACTCAACGCATAGTTGCCGTTTCTAATGTAACTGTGAGCTTTGGGAAGTGGTAAAGGATGGAAAGGAATGTAGACTAACCTCCTGGAAGTTAAGGAGCTGGTGTCCAGGGTCAGGTGCACCTAGCGCCTCTGACGGTCACCTGGGCAGGCTCCTGGTTTGAAGCCTCCATGGCCTCTTCATCCCCAGTACACACAGCACCATCACTGGCCTGGTCCCACGGGCCTGCTCTGCACTGCCGCTCATAACTGTTCCATCCTCTGCATTTTCCCTCACTGTCTCTCACAATGGCCATGCGGTGCAGCAGGCCTTCTCTCCTCCATTCAGGGCAGTCAATCACAGCCGTGAAACCTGTCAGATGTCCCCTTGGGACGGAGTGTCCCCATCCCTGCTGGTGGAGGTCATCTCCTGCATCTCTCTGCTCCCTTAGGACTTTATCTGCCCCTTTCTTACAACTTCTTACCATGTCCTTCTTAACCCTTCTGACCTTGTGTTACAGCCGTCCCAGCACCTGCTCTACCTCCCTCCCTCCCAGCCTAGACGGTAAGCTGCTGGGGGCTGGGTGTGAGTGCGGTCTCACCACATCCCTCTCAGGGCCCTCCTCTGTGCTCCCCCTCTCCCTTCCTCAAAGATCATCTCGGCACCCTTACGTGCACTGGGCCAGGGGTAGATTCAGAGGTGAGCTGGGCTGTCAGCCCTGCCCTCATGGAGCTCACGTCCCCTGGGGGATGGACAGTTACTTTACAAATAGATGAGTAATAACAGGTCACGACAGGCTCCGTGCAGAAAAATAAAGCAGAATAAGCCCGTAGAGAGTGTTGGGAGAAGTTTAGAAAAGGGAGATCAGGGCCCACAGAGTGTGTTGGGGGCTTGGCAGGGCGTCCTGGGTGGGTGTGGAGGCCTCCCTGTTCTCTTTTCAAATCCCAGAGTCTGCCCCTGGCTGGGAGGTCAATCCAAGCCAACCCCTGTCTCTTCAGCAAGTGTTCTAGTTTCCTAGGCCTGCTGTAATAAATTATCACATCTTGGTGGCTGAAAACAATGGAAATGTATTCTCTGACAGTTCTAGAGGCCGGAAGTCTGAGATCAAGGTGTTGGCAGAGACGAGCTCCCTCCAAAGAAAGGCTCTAGGGCAGCATCTCCTCTTGCTCCTCTCGGCTTCTGGTGGCTCCACGTGTTCCTTAGCTTGTGGCTGCATCACTCCAATCTCTGTCTCCATTTTCACATGGCCTTCTCCTTTGTATGTGTCCTTTCCCCTTCAGTCTCGTAGAAATGTCTCGTAAGAACACTTGCCATTGGATTTAGGGCCCATCCAGGTAACCCAGGATGATCTCATCTGGAAATCCTAACGTACATTTGCAAAGATCTATTCCCCAATAAGGTTGTATTCATAGGTTCTGGGGGTTAGGATATCAATGCCTCTTTTGGGGGGTGGGGTCACCACTGAGCACATTACAGCAAGTGAGGGGAAGAATTAGCCCCAAAGTTGGTATCTGTTCACCCAGAGGATTCCTGCTTCTGTGCATCGATTTATATCAGCCTTTTTCTTTGGATTAGATTTATTTCCGGTTTTATTTGAAAACATTTGGAACTCTGGTGCCAGACCACGTGGGTTCCCTCATTCCCTCATTAGGCATGTCAATTTCTCTCCCTCCTTGAGGCTTGTCTAGCTCCTTCCCCGGACTCCCCAAACACACCCACCTGTGTGCTCGTACTTAAAAACAACACCAGACATGGAAGCGGGTGGCTGTCCTGCCTCAGACCAGGCCTCTGTTGGCCTCCTGCTGGATCTGGGCTCGCTCAGCATTTAGGGCAAGAGGATGAAATGATTCCCAGCTGGAAAAACAACCATGTCTGCTGGGCTGGCCCAGAACGCGGAGAAAAAGCTTGAGGCTCAGAGTCTGTCCAGGCTTTGTTTTCTTTTGTGTTTTAACTCAAAATTTTTTTGTTTCTGTTACTGAAACACAGACACACACACAGGAAATGTGTAAACAGTTCAGTTGAGTATGAAATAAGGAGAAAGCATAAAATAAAATGGAAAATCTTCTTTCCCTTTTCCTTTTGCCAGATCTCTCTTTTCTAACTTTCTCCCGAAATGTATTTTCTCCAGAAAACATGCACATCCCCCCAAGGACATGCATGTGTGTATGCACAGCTAGAGTCTGTTTTTAGCTTTACATTTTATACATGTACATATTTATATGTAAGTGCTTTTCATTATGGAAAAGGGCTATCCCTTCCCATGGCTCTGCACATTGCTCTTTGCCCTTAGTGTCTATCTTGGACAGCTTTCCTTATTTGGATATATGGATTTAGCTCATTTTTAACAGATGCAAAGAACTCCGTTCAACGGATGTGCCATAATTTGTATAACCACTCCAGCTGGCTTCTGATGGAGTGAGTTACCAACGGAGATTAGCCTCTGACTCAGCCTGGTGCTCTTTCACCATAGCTGTGCACAGAGCAAATATACATATAAATGATACATAAAATGATGTTTATACATGTAAGAGTATACATTAGTCTAGAACAGCATATGTTATTTTATGTATAATTTGAATATTTATATATTAATACAATATATAATATGTATTCATATATAATCATATATAATTATACACATTATATATAATTTAATTATCACAACTATAGGTGACTGTAATCCTTACTTTATTCAGATAAGGGTCTGAATCTAGATAAGGGCCTAGCTTCCTTACTGGCCACATTTTTCCCTTCCAAGTCAATTCTCTATTCCTGAAGACCAGTGGGAACGCAGGCGCCCTCGTGTCTGAGTAAGTGCAGCAGGAGGGGTGCCGTGTCAAGCCTGGCTGGCTCCTCGATGGACAGTGAACCCCGCACCCTCAAGGGCCCACGTGTGTCTGCATTACTTCCCATGCAGTCTTCTCCAGCGATCACACTTGACAGAAAAGAAAAATAAACTTGGCCTGGTGTTAGCCCATCCTGATTCCTGGGTGGGCCTAATAGCTGTGGGATCAACTCCCTTAGCTCCTGGCCCAGGGTACAACTCCCTGCTCTTTGGAATGGGCCCCGGAGAGGGGTACATTGGGTGAGCTTTACGGCTGCAGCAGTGCCAAATCCTCCAAGCCCCATATGGGCCCGTGATGGCGTCACTGTCCAATCAGGTCAGATTTTGCAACATTTATTGACTCAGTGTGATATAAGACTGGCCTCGGAACCTGTGTTCTAGCCTGTGACCGTGTGCTCTTGGGAAAGTCCTGAGCTCTTTGAGCCTCTGTTTCTTCAACGGACACTAATGTGCCCATGGTTGGGTTACTGGTGAGTAACTGGGAGTGAGGGACAGAAGCTTCCCGTGCAGCAGTTCTCAAACTTTGCCCCAAATTCGACGCACCTGGGGGGCGGGGTGGGGGGCTCACGAACCCCGAGGCGCAGGCCACACTCCAGGTCAATCAAATCAGGCTACCTAGGGTGGGCCCCAGGAATCAGCATTTATAAAGCAAACAACCAACCCAAAACCCAGGGATTCCAAGTGTAGCCACTTCTGGGAACGCAGGGCCTTTCCCATACACAGTCATCACTCAACAAATGCTAACACCTGCTCCGCTTCCCTAAAACCGAAAGAAAACTGAAATCTCCAAATGCTTTTTAAGAAACCTCTGGAACATTAAGCCCAACAGCCGAGGCAAGCCCAGGGCTGCCGTGTCAGTGAAGCTCCCTGACTCGCCATCCACTTTTTCAGAGAGCAAGGGTAGTTTGAGGTCAGGGTTTGGGAAGGCTCTGGAAAGTGAAGCAATAGCATTTCTGAAATTCCTGCCCTTCCTTCTTATCACCTTCTCTTTATCAGCTTAGCTCTGAGCCAATCTCTGTGCCTCAGGAGGGAGGGCTGAGTGAGAGCACCTCTAACAGAGCCTGCCCCCCGGGTGGGGGCCGGGTGCCTCTGTGTGCTGTCCTCAAGCAAGACTCAGAACCTCACCAACTCCAGGCTCCCCTAAATCTACATTTGGTCTCACCTCCAAAAGTCAACTTTCTTCAGTTGCTTGAAGTTAAAATTGAGCATACACATTAAGGTACTGAGACTAGTCATGAATACGGGGAAGCCTGCAAGGACTCGTGGCCACCCACCCCCCTTAGAGAAATTACCTAGAACACCAAATCCTTGAGGACCATCCTGGTCATACCTGAGTCAGCTGCCGTGGTCCACCCAGTAGATGCCATCCCTTGCCAATAGCTCTGTGCTATCCCAGCTTCCAATGGCCTTCACAAGGGTTTCTCAAACCGTGGCCCTCTGGCATACAATCGCTTCAGGTTTGGGCTTACACATGCCCCCAGGGCAACACCTCTACTCACACACACATAAAAATCCCTTTCCTAAAAGCCTTTCCCAGAGTCTGCTGCATGTCGTTTGTCTGGGTGCAAGAAGCAAAGGCCAGGAAAGGAAGCTGAGTGGCGTCCCCTTTATTATTATGGCTCCCTTCTCCGCTTTGTTCCGGATGCCCAGATGTCTGCTCTGCTAAGCCTAGAATGCCCACTTGAAGGCATGGCAGGGACCTACCTGGACGGAGCACCCAGGATGCCAGCTTGCTGTGGGGGAGTTCACGAGCGGAGCTGCTGTGGAGAAGGAGGTTCTCTACAGACTGAGTACCTACTGATTACCTCCTCACTTGTCTTGAATCACCTGGAATTACTTCAACCTGTGGGAAAACTTTGCATAAAGGCCCAGAATCCAATTTCTCTTCCTCTATGCAAGTTCTTTTTCCCAAAGTGTGGTACAGAACACTAGTTCCCTGGGACGTTCAGAGAGGGGGGAAAATATTCTGTTGTCAGAAGAACACGATATCATGTTTATCTTTCGCGTAGTCATAATGCATATTAACCTCTTAAAGACGCCGAGAAATTCTGCAATTAAAAAAAAAAGTGCCTAACGTTGTTTATTCCAGGATTTCCCAAAATTATTTGACTAAAGAATACTCTTTTTTCTTTCTCTCCTTCCAACTCTCTCTTTTTTTCCAATGTACCTGATTAGCAGACCGCAGAAACAGTGTTCTTCAGAGAAAACGTTAGGAAATGCTATCCTGAAAGAAACAGTCCTTCATTCAATAGACAAATAAAGGAGCCCGTAGCAATTCTCCTTTCAATATGTACACATACAGCCTCTCCTGTGCTAGCGTCCTTCACCTCTGCACAGTTTCTACACCTGCAGGAGGCCTAACCTGACCAGAAGGGGTTTCCCAGGGTTGGGGGTGGGGGGTGGTCAAATGTTTTCACATGCCCACCATTAGTCAGGGCGAGAAGCCCTTAAGTAAACCCCAGGAGTCAGATCCACATGTTTCTTCTGCCGGTGCAATGAGTGCTCATGGGATTAACGTGGTGCCTGTCAGTGATGGTGAGAAAAGTTGGTGCTTCATGCGTGCTATTCCGCAGGCCTGGAAAATTGAGAATATTTGATTTAGGGTGCCAGCGACTAGATGCCAGCCATTCGTTTATGTCAGTAGTAATTAATTGGTTCACATTCAAATATGGAGACCAGTCCCAGGACGCTCAGTGGTCTCTGTGGTGTGAGAAAAACCAGGCAAGATTGGAATGTCTCCGTGGTGCCAGATCCCTCAGAAAGCTGTCCCTCCGAGCCCTCTGAGATCTTCCCCCAATTTACTCATAGGGAACCCAGGGCCCCAGGAGGAGAGGTGACATGCCAAGGTCACATCATTCATAAGTGACGGACCTGAGGCACCTGCAGCTTCTGGGCTGGATCCCGTTGTGACTGCCGGCTGCCAAACCCATGTGCCTGCCCCACTCCTCCTAACCGTGGGCGCTGAAGCTGGAGTCCAGAGCCAGGGATATCTTATAAAAAATAAGACAACCACAGTAACAGTCTCTGTGTGTGTGTATGTGTGTGTGTGCGCATGTGCCTGTTTCTGCTAGCATTTAACAAACACTTGCAAATACTGTGCAAATATGTGCTGGAGACTGGGGACACAGAGGGAACAAGGCAGGCAGCCCTTTTGTCCTGAAGGAGAAGCACCTTGGTATAAAGATGAAAAATAAAGCAGAATAAAACACCACGTTTGAAACCAGATAGGAATGCCTTCCTTTATCAGCCCACTTCGTTAATTTGTCTGAATGCCTTCGTCCTTCACTTTCTGTGCCTTACTTTTCTCAACTGAAAAATGGGTGTAAACGTCACGGCAGCTGTAAAGATTGGACAGAACACAAGCTAAGTTCTCAAGACATAGCAGGTGCGCATTCAATGGTGTTGATTATCATTCTTCTATTAATTGTCACTTGGTGTTAGTCAGGGTGGGAACTTTTGAAGGACCTTCCATGAGGCAAGCAGAGGAATTTCCTTTCAAAATGAGAAAGAACTGGAAAGGAGAAAAGGTGGGGTTTAGACAGCGCCACCCAGGATGACGTGTGTCTGTATGCGTGTGTGCGTGTGTGCGTGGGCGTGCCCATGTTACGTTTCATTGAAGAAAAAAAAAAGTCGCCAGAGTCATCGTACCCACAAATGACTCTGGCTCAAAATGTGCAAACTGATGTATGGAATTAAATAGGAAAATCCTTCCAATTGCTGTTTGCCACAGTCTTACAGGTTACATTAACCTGAACTGCCTTAAGGGAAAAATTCCATCGGAATAGAAGGAGGAAAAGAAAAGAATCTTCTAAGAATCAAAACTAATTTACAACTTCCGCCAAACAGCCCAAGCAGGACTTTAACAAATCGGGTGACCATCAGGTAAAGCGGGCGGTGTGGTTTTCACAAGCGCACACAGCACTCACACACATACACACTCAGCCAGCACGATGCATGTTCCAGGCAGTCCCCAAATTCTCCACGTGGATCCTCTCGTTTAACCCTCACATCAACTCAACAATCCACTGTTATTATGCCCATTTCACAAATCAGGAAAACTGACACTCGTGGAGGTTCAGTAACTTAGATCAGGCGGGGCTATAACCCACAGCAGTTGGGGTCAAGCCTGGACTCCTAACTCCTGGTTCCATTGCTACAGGGGACACCAGCAAACTTCATAACCCACAAAGGAGGCAGAGCCGAACATGGAAACAAGGTGGCCATACGGTCGGAAAGCTGGCTTCACTTCTGGCCTCGCCCCACCGGCCCTGTGCCTCCTGGGGCATCTCAGCGTCTCCGAGCCAGAGAGTTAATTCGAGAATGTGGGGCTGTGTGTGAAAGCGCTTGGTCCACGGCCAGACCCAGACTGTGGGATGCTTCCCTTCTGCCCTTCTCTTTCTCTCCAACCAAAGCTCCCCATCCTTGAGGAAGGTTTTTTACTTTCTTTGGCTTGAGAGCGGCGTCTGAAGGAAGTCAGCAATCCTGAGACAAGGGAGACAGCCAAGCAGAGGAAGAGAAACAAAACTGACACCGAGCAAAAATGCAACGGTATTCAAAATGCGAGCTCTAATGTTTGCTCCCCTGCCTGAAGCCTGCCAGACACAGGGCTTTGAGAAAGAAAGAAAGAAAAAAATCTGATTTGTACTGAAAGGGGCCAAAAATAACCTTGCTCTCTCTTGCAGAAGAAAACAGAAAACTCTGCGGTTTCCTCCCATTTGGATGTTCTTTTCCCTTGGCTGCGGTCGGCGGGGTGAACCTCTTAGCTCAGGACCTGGAAGGAGACAACAGGCCAAAACACTCAGGCAAGGAGGGGGACAGCGGGGACCTGGCTGAGAGGGGGCCGAGTCTGAGTTAAAGCCCCCTCCAGAGGCAAGTGGTTTGAGAAGGAGGCAGGGAAAGAGGCCTTTACTTGCAAATGCTAATTTAAAGCTATTTCTAATCAGCAATAGGCCTGTTTTTTCAGTCTTCCAAAAAAAAAAATCTTACATGTCCCTACTTTCCATCCCCACTTCCTCTGCACTGTTTCTGACATTTTTTGGTCGAAGACTTATCCCTGGGCTCTGTTGCTTCCAGGACATTCCTATCTTCCCCACATTTTCTAAATTACAACTCTGATGTCCGTCCTTGTTTAAAACCATCCAGTGACACCCCATCAACAACAGAAAACTATATCAGAAACCTGTATCAACAGAAAACTATACCCAAGCTGCCTCTTGTCCCTGTCTTCCTCTAACCTCTGCCAGCTCCCTTAGTAGTCCCTGCTTTCCCCGGGCTCTTGCTTCCTTAGGTCAATAAATCTCACTTACCCCTCCTTCCTGAGTCCCTGCCTCTGGTCCATCCTTTACTACAGCAGAGTTCCTATCTCTCCTCCTCCAGCTCCAACCGGTTCTTTCTTCCCCAAGAGCATTCACAAATGCTCTTTCAGTGGGTTGTCACATTGGCCCTGAAAACCAAGTACAATTTCCCCCAAATTACTGACGGGAAACCAGGGCCCAGTGAGGAGAGGGAACGTACCCAAGGTCACATCGGTTCATAAGTGATGAACTTGATGCACCCTCAGCTTCTGGGCTGGATCCCGTGGTGATTGGCAGCTGCCAAAACCACACGTGAGGTCCCTCACGTTGTTCCTGAAACCTCTAGATTGCACTGTTGCTTCTGAGATAATTAAGCAGCAATTCCAGGTGTTTCTGCCACTGGAGAGAGAACTGACATTGCTCTGGACTTTTTTGGCCTCTGCTTTCTCCACAATGCAGAGAATCTATTTTTATCTCAGAAATCAAGCAGGCTGTGATTATCCCTGCCATTTTTTTTTTTTTTTTTTTTCAAATGCATACCCCACTGCCAAGCACATTGGAGAACTCTGACCAGGCCAAAGAGAACTCAAATGCAGACATGGAAAACCCAGGACAGAGCAAGAGGCCCCGAGATGAGGAGGTCTGAGGGTCGTGCAAGGGGAGCTGAGCGTCTGTTGAAAGGCTCTGATGGATAAAGACACTGTCAGTGACTGTGGGAACAAGGACTCGAGGTGGGAGTCCTGAGAGCTAGAAGTGAGCATCTTCAGTGCTGAGTGCCCCGCTGGGCCCCCACCCTGCAGCCCTGCACTCAGAGGAGGGGCCGCTGCTCTAGACTCTTCCCCCAGCCTCGTGAGTCATGACGCTCACCAGCTCCATTGAGGAAGGCCTGGTTCTGAGCGCTGTCTCCCTAAGACTTGGTGTCTACCCAGAGACCTGGTGGAAGGGGTCAGCCTCCTTTCAGAGAGATGTGGGCTGACCCGGTCCTTCGCAACAAGCCTAAGGAGAGCTTGTGAATTCCTGAGATGGAGAGCGAACTCCTCTGGGAGATGTCAGGAAGAGTGGTTCCCAAAGTACCCGAGTAGCACCGTCAGCCTCGCCTGGGAACTTGTTTGACCAGCACGTTCTCAGACCCCATCCCAGACCCAGTGAGTCACAAATGGGGAAGCAGCACAATCTGTCTTAACAAGTCTTCCAGGTGATTCTGATGTACAGTTGAGAACCACTGACTGTTACAGAGAGGCGTGAGCAGGGCACAGGCACTCTGCCGCATCCCCGCCCCACCTGACACGTCATGGTCCGCCTCAGAGAGGCGGGGCCCCCGAACCTCACACGCTCCTGTTTTCACAAGGTTCACTGAATCACTGAAGTGTGCGTACTTCACCTCCTGCAGTGGCTTCCGCTTCCTCAGCCCAGGTGGGTGGGCTGCCTCTCCCTTCAAGGCTGTGATACAGAAGACCCGACAGTCCACTGCTAACTGGACGCTGAGTGCCTTGCACGGGCCGGGCATCGTGTTAGCCCCTAGAGAAGTTGAGGAAAATGAGAGAGGGGATTGCGCCTGCCTTTGAGAAACTAATAGCCTGGCTGGAATAATATTTATTATTAAACATAATAGATATTAAATATGTGACATGGGAGGTTGTCATCCTAAAGGAGCAGTGTGAGTACAGGGCAAGAGGACCAGGCCTGACTCAGTTCATCGTGATGAAGTTCACCGTTATAATAAACAGGAGAGGGAGAGAGAAGGAGAGAGGGTGAGACAGAAGGAGAGAGGGAGGGGTGAAGGGAGACGGGGAGGAAGGGAGGGGAGGGGAGGGGAGGGGAGAAAACACCTGGCTATAATTTGGTCCCTCAAAGAATCTGCATGTTTATCTTTGACACTTCCCTTCGATGAATGTCTTAGAAAGGCTTTTGCAGCAGAACCACTCGGTCATTCAGCCTTCTTTCTGCCTTCATTCCTCTTTGATGGAAAAGCCATCATTCTCCTGCCACCCAAAAAATCTCCCTACAATACAACAGGACTCCCTATAATTTGCAAAAGCATTTGTAATCACCCCCTTGCCAGAAAAGAACCCAGGACCTTGGGGGTTTGTGATGGAAACTGGACCTTCCGAATGAGCAGGGTGGCCACGAGGAATCCTCAGTCAGCTTGCCGTGCGTGTTCTCCATGAGATCACTGCCCCTCCCCATGCTGGCTGTGGGAGCCTGCGGTGTGGACGTGCTAATACCCACCCCCATCTTCTTTGCCAAAGGGACCCAAGTTGTTCAGTGCCTGGCACCTGGTGCCTCAGGGGTGTCTGTACCCCTCTGAGCCCCAGCCAGTGAATCTAAATTAGTCTTGACCAGTGGTTGTCTATCCAGACTGCACATGAGAAGCATCCTGGGAGCTTTAAAAATATATCCCCAGTGGGATAATTTGTTCAGGATCCACTTCTGGTCAATGAGCTATGATGGCAGATGTACAGAAAGGCTTTCTCATAAGAGACGCATGGAGGAAGGGAAAAGCCCCTTTCTGCCTGCTTCCAATGCTCGGGATTGCAGCAGCCATCTGGGGACGAGCTGACCCACTGGGGATGGTGGAGCAGAAGGGTGGAAAGGGCTCAGGTCATAGAGGATCTTGTCAGTCCCTAATTAACCAACTCTGAACACCCTACTTCCATATTTACTAGTCCTGTGACTTTGGGCATACCAACTAAGCCTCATTTTCTTTTTTTTGAAAATAAGGATAAAAAACCCATCCCATAGTGTTGTTGTGGAGATTGATGACTTATGAATTAATCCATCTGAAACGCTTAGCAGAGTAGCTGACACTAAAAAATGGTGATTATAATAATAATATTGTTAATAGTAACAATAATGCTGCTGGTGATCGTTGTCTATCCTGGGGAAAGTGCAGTTTTCACCTCCCATATCCATACTTCGGATATTCTGCTTTTCTTAATGCACTTTGAGACTGTGTTAGTATTTTGTTTATTTGTGGTTTTGTCCTTTAAAGTTTTAACAACGATCATTGTAATTATGTCCATTTTTTTATAGTGGATTGTACCATAGATTTGTTTCTGGGGTAAAGTCCAGTTAGGTCTTTATTCTACAAGCTGTCATTGGGCCAGCTCTCCTCTACCTTCTGCTTTCTCAGTGGATTTGTGAACAGAACCACGACTGGGTATCACACGCCAGTGGTCCAGGCTGGGCTGGATTGCACTGGGCGCTGTGACTGATGGTGCCCCCGGGAGGTTGGCAGCTCAAGCCATTTTAATCAGACACATCGGTGCTCTTTTATAATTAGCCTGACAATGAGATGTGAACTCCCAGAAGGTGGTGTCGGGACAACTTCCCATCAGAGGTGTTTTCAGCTCCCTCAGTGGTGGGCTCAGCCATTGAGGGTTCCGGCAGTTCCTCTCTTCTACGTGTTCTGGAGCATCTCAGGATGACTGCAAACTTTTCAACATGGTCTGGAAGGCGAGATTTAACATATTGTTGTGGTTGTGAAAGAAGGTTCTGGAGTCAAATTCTCTGGGTGTGAATTTACCCATTCATATTTGGTGCTCTTAAGTGAGTTATGTCACGTCCTGGGTCATTTCATTGGTGTCTGCATTTTTAAAATGAGGCAGTCAGACTTTCGGGGTTCAAGATTTGAAACTGCCAGAGACATCTATTTTTTATGAGGCGCATATTAATTTATTTATTTTCACATAAAGAGGTTTCTCCTAGGGTGAAGGTTCTTAGTGTTTGAATAAAATAAGTTCTTCTCAAGTATGTTGTGCGTTTTTATAGTATTCAATTGTTTTCACTTCTGGCTGAAAAGGACCCACATTTTATACAGCAAAGTTTGCATCAATCTTTTACTTCTACCAGAGAGCTTAAGGTTATGTTGTCCTCTTGTCTTCGAAAGAAAGCAAGGCCAGACGAAGCGGAATATATGAATCGGACTCAGCTTTCCCCTTGGAGGAGCAGGACAGAGGATGGATGCTGCAGCCCTTTTTTTGCTGTTCATAATTCATTATTATAGAGATTTATAAAAGGGTCTTTTCATAAGCGCTTCACAAAGCAGACTGGAACAGAAACATCGTATTTAGTTAAACCTGCTAAACTGACGATACAAGGGTACAAGGGGAAAGTTGGGTTGGGTCTGAAGAACCAAATATGGTCAGTAATATTATCCTCTGCGATACAAAGCCTCTGCCCTTGGCGAGGCCTTCTGGACACCATTCTGAACCCCAGGGGCAGTGCTTGCTGACCAGCTAGTCTCTCTGAACCCGAGATCCTTTTCGATTGCTGCCTCTTTTAGGATGCTTTAAGTTGAAACTCCCCCACTCTTGCCTCCACTCCCCTTGCTAAATGGCTGAACATGCTTCTCAGCCTTCATTTTAGATCCTCTCAATGCTGCGCTTCTAGAAATCCTCCCTTGACCAGGTCAGGAGCCCAGCCTCTGTGTCCCCACTATGCTGGACTTGACCTACTGGATGCTGTCGGAATCACCCATTGGCTTGTCTGAATTCTTCACTAGCCTGGGAGCTCCAAGCAAAGGAGGCCTCACCCCCCCCCCCCCAAAACCCTTGCTTACCGCTGCCTGGCCAGCACCTAGTGCAAGGCCCGGCATGCTGTGTACATGCTAAATAAATAGCTCTTGAATGAACAAATGGATTTCTATGCTCATGCCTTCACTTCCGCCGGAGTCCCATTCTAAAATGGCTGGCCTTTCTCCTCCACAGAGGGGTTGAACTCGTCCATATCTTCCACCAGACACGCCCAGACACCTCCACCCACCCACCCGCCTCCGGCAACTTCACCTCACACTCACCTACCCTGTCTCTGAACCCATCATTGTACACACTACAGTGTAAGGTTTAAGATTATGAATTCTGGAGTGACATTTTCTGAGTTCAAATTCAGAATTCCCCAAATACTATCCGGGGGATCTCGAGCAAACGGCTTAACCACTCAATTCTTGCTTCGTCTTCTGTAAAATGGAATGTTAGTACCTATGCCTCAATATTACTGGGAGGATAAAATGAGTTAGTATCTGTAAAGCCCTTTCCCTGACCCAGTTCAAGTGTTTTTTTTAAAATGAAATAACCAACACCTTAAATGTAATTTGGAGTTTCTAGAATGTTCAAACCCTGCTACTGAGAAGAATCTGGGCTCTCAGAACTTATTCTCAAAGACCTGACATCCAGACCGCCATCCTGGAGGCAGCTGTGCCGAGACTCTGCACATACCGCCCTGTGCCGGCCCGCCCTGTAATGGTGTTTGAATGCGTTTCTCCCAACTAGGGAAGAAGTTCTCCCAAGCCAGATATCATGACATTTTATCTCTGCATCCCAACGTTTCACATGATGTTTGGACCAAAGCTAGTGCCCAGTAAATGATTACTGAATGCATAAGTGAGAACACTAGACACATATCCCACCTAAGATTGGTACCCATCACTCCTTGAGTAAGCTCTGGGCATCACATACCCTCCCTTGTCCTAAGATGCTGTCTTTTACTCTAGGACTAGTCCACATAGCTGGCTTTTCCTTGGAGGTATGCCTCAGGTTTCCAACCATGTACTAAACCCAAGCTCACAAAATCTGATACTCCACCTGTGCCCTGACACTGGCTGCATCCTCCCTCCACCCACAAATTGGCAAGTATTTCTAGAAAACTAGTGTGCTGGGCTCTATGCTGGAGGCTATGGATGTAACCACTAACCAGAAAGGTGTGGGTCTTGGCCTCGCAGAGCTTACACTCTATTGTGGGTCATTTACCTGCCGCATTTCCTGGGATGATCGCAAGCTCTTCCTCTTGCCTTCTCTTTGGGGCAGGCTGCAAGCCGTTCCGGCACTAACCACATCTCAAGTGTAACTGCTCCCTGAAGAATTCTGATGTTGGGTTACTTTGGAAATATGCATTGAGCTGAGACCAAATTTGGGTGTATCGTGCCTCCTTGGACACCATCACCCTTCATAGGTTAGTTCCCTAAACTTGACTCAGCCCAATGCCATCTCCATCCTCCCTCTTCTCAGCAGCTAGCAGCCAACACGCACTCATCATGCTCTGGCCTCTGAGTCTCCTGCCGTCTCTCATATAAGAAATCCAAGTAGCATTACAATGAGCCTTCCCAAACCCTCGACTCATGTGGGATGTGGTCACGTACTAGGCTAAAGGGAGGTTCTAGATTTAAACATTCATCACTCTCCATACTATTCTAAAATCATTTCCTCTTAAATTCAAACAGTTCAGTGTGATGACTATACCCCTCTACACACAAAAAATTTATATGGTCCGACTGGTTATAAATTTTGTACTCATTTCCTCCATACGTACAGACATTCATAAAAAATAGAGACGTCTCATGAGCTATATGAATGGGTCACTGTATAATCACCTACAAAGAGAGAGAAAAATGTATTAAGGATATAAAAGTAAAAGAATAATATATAATTCATAATATGGAGATGAAAGGTGGGTGAATATGAAGTGGCTCTTCTCTTGAAAATGTTTAATCATTTTTTAACAGCAACACACCTTAGTATAAAGACAACATGGCTTAACCAAATACAATCAATAAAATACTACAGTCTTTAATCAAAAGATTATGGAATTCTCAAATAGTCCCTAGGATAGAGCATTTTATGAGTGTGGTTTGAATATCAGTTAAATACAGATTTCTTAACAGTTGAGCCATTACGTAATTAAATAATATTTATATAATGACAACTGCATGCTCCATAAGTGAAAGTTAGATTTAATGAGATGTTTATTGGCACAAATGATTAATAATAAAACTCTCCCTGCTGGAGGTAATTTATACACATGTGATATGGCCAAGAAGAAAAGCTCCTTTTAAGGCTTACCTTGCGTGTCATGTGACTACTCCTACCCAACTCAAATCCATTCCTTGTTAATAAATAAACATCAGCCCAAGGCTTAAGGGCAATAATCGTTAGGAGTGAGACAATGAACAAAGGCACCTTTTTAAACATGTTGAAATTATAACAGATTTGTGCCAAGATTTAAAATTTTATTTGCTAGTAAACTGGTACTTTTTCCCTCAATAATTTATAGAAATGCTTCAGAGACCAAAATAAGTATAGTCCTGATTGTTTAGAGGGGCTGCACAGTTGAGAAGCAGATAATTTGGTAATCACGTGATCATCATCTCAAACGTGACAAGTGCAGAATTATATGATACGCGCTGAGCACTTGTCCGGCGCCAAGCACTGTGCTAGGTACTTTATGCACAACTTCAGAGGCAGAGAAAACATGGGCTTCTTTTGGGCTTATAACTAGAAGGATATCCTGATAGGTATCTGTCATCGTGATACTTCACGAAGATTAGAAAAGCAGTTATTAGGCAGGATGGGTCTTGTGGTATTTTTGGTACAATGTATCCAAATGACAATTTCTAACTTCTTACTATGCCCTAGTTTACATTAGAAACATCACAAACATAGGTTTGAGTTCTGGGTTGACTACTTTCTACTTGTGTCTCACCGTCAGTAAGTCACTAAATGTTTTACAGTCTCAGTTTTCTCCTCAGTAAACTGGTGATATTGAGATGTCCCTTCGACCTCCCATACTTAAGAGGAACAAATAACATTGGTGACCAAGGGCTGAACTCCCACAGCCCTTTTCCCAGACTCCAGATAGAAAACACACCATAAGGTACAACTTTATCTGTGTTGTATCCTTCATACCTGCTATAGCACTTTGTGCAGAGAACACACCAATTAATACTGGAGGAATGAATGGGTGTGTCTATTGAACTCTACTTAAATTTTCCTCAATTATTTCTATTATTCCATAGTAAGATGAAAAGGAGAGATGTCACAATACTTGGACTCAATGCACACATGTTAATAACAGTGTACTTAGAGCACCCAATTGCCGTGATTTTGGTCCCTTCTGGAGAACTGCAACATCACTGGGAAGCTGTCACTGGCCACACCACCTTTCCTGAAATGGATCTATTACGAGTAGTATCATCCCTGAGTCTGCAGTTTCCAAAACTGCGATTCTGCATTGGAAAACAGACTTCTCAGTAAAAGCACAGTCTGGACTGACCCTGAGGTTTATTTGTCTTCTCTAACTCCAAGGTTAGAGAAGATACTAAGGGTGATTCAACAGTATAAAGAAGAAAGACTGGACAGAATTAGTCATTTAGCAAGAATGATTTCTGATGGTGGGACATGGGGAGTGAGGTGATTAATAAATACTGTTTGTTCTAATTTTTGCTAAAATTTTAACCATGGCTGTAGTGGGTAGGGGGCTATGGATTTTGTTTCTTCCACTTCACACCAAATTTTCAGGCAGTGCAATGAGTTGCATGCATTTTTCCTGCAACGTGCATCTACTTCCAACAGGCTTAGAAAACCATACTGTGGAGCATGGGCTCTCACGTCAGATTTGGAGGGTTTCAATCCCACCTCTACCACTTAGTAGCTGTGTAACTTTGGGGGGAAATTCTTATCATCTCTCAGTCTTGGTTTACTTCCCTTTGAAATGGAGATGATTATAATAACAATCTAACATGGTTGCTGACCTTGGAGGCTCAACTCTGTTCTTAATAAAGAAAAAATCATTTCGGCTCCCATGATTCTAAAGTAGAGCTTTTCTAGGACACAGATATTGGGGATACATTCTCACTTGCTATATCTTGACATCACCTCTTCCAAGGTCTTTTGGATGCACACACACACAATCGGCACACATACACACACACACACACACACACAGTTTCTCTGAACTCTTCCTAAGAACTAACATCACTCCTTTTTGCCAAAGAGGAAGTCCATTCCTTGAACATCACTAATTTTTTGACCTTATATTTCCTGAAGTGAGAAAGGTATTTTGGATACATATTCTCCAGTAACTCCTAATATTAACACACTTTCGCCAGTCAAATTCCAGGTCAATGTGTCCAACAGACTTTTCATATCAAGTGAAAAGCAGAAAAGATGATCTCATCAAGAAAAGTAAAGGCAGACTGCATTTCATTAACTGATAGGGAATGTCATCTTTGGTTATCTTCTCATGGCCCCATCCTTTCAAATGTGTCTTGAAATTATGGGAGAGAAGTCTAGGTCTTCAGAAAATCCTGTTATTTTTTCCTGCCTGGGAACACAGCTGCTCTCAGGCTCCCATGCATTTCAGTGGAGCATGGAACTGAGTTATGACCGATGGTATGTGAACAGAAACAGCAGACCTCCCCAGGCCAACCAGTACAACCTCCCATGCAACCTGCGAGGCTTTTCCCTATTCTGCTGGGAGGAAGGGTGTAGAGCATCCAGGGATGACTCTGGGACCCCAGGGGATGGCAGAACCACCAGATTGAAGAGCTCTGGGTCTCTGAATCACAGTATTGGAAGACGACCCTTCAAACTTCCAACTCCACGTAACGTGAGTAAGAAATACACTTTTTGTAAATTAAGCCACTGAGGTTCTGGGGTTGTTAGTTACAACATCCAGCCTCACCATAATTCAAGAGACAGACTTGGATCCCACTCAGTGACGATGGTTGACGGACAATTTTGCAAATCTGTCCCACCGTTAAGGACATTTACAAATGAAAACAGAGTCTGTTGACAGTTGCAGGTATAGATCTTGAAAGACAGGAGCAGAGTTCAGAACTCAGAGGCTCTGCGGGGGAGGCATGTGCTCCCTAAACATGACTCCCAGCCCCTGGGGACTGATAAAGCCTTGGTAGACGGGAAGCTTCCTGGGCCAGGCCCCCGGCCTCACTCATCACCACCTCCCGAACATGAGAGGGCACCTCCACAAGAGGATTTTTACATCAACCTAGTTTTTAAACCAGCCACATCTGAGCACTCAACGTCAGTGCTCACACTGGTGCCCATACCTTCGCTATTCAGTTTCCATTATTGATATTTACAATATTATAAGTCTGGTCCAAGCCTCTGAGTTCGAGGGTGCTGTAACTTTAACCTTCCTAACTACCAAGCTCATGAAGAAGATCCTTGTATTCTGCCTCTCTCAATAATCCCACAGACTCTAGGCGTATGTGCCCTTCTTCCCCTGGGTGATCAGGCTTTGGGATCACTTCCCTGGGAAGCCTTCACTGTTCATCCTTCAGCTGGGTTCAGTACACTTTCCCGGACTGAAGGAGGTAATGGATAAGAAAATAAGGACTGAACGGGGAATAAATGACTGAGGGATGCATGATGAAATTCAGTGGCCTCTGCAAGGGAACACCTGATTGCCACTCACATTGTATTACTGCACCGAGAGCCTCATGAGAATATGAATGTGCTAGAAGGAGATGGAAACCCAGCCTGAGTCTTCTCATGCACGCTGGTGGACCTCTGAAGAAATTTCCAATGTATTCACAAGCCATTACCTTCAGTTTAATGATGCTGTGTGCCATAGGTTCCTTGGTCTGGAAATGGAACTTGTGGTTCTAACTTACCCTTCCTAGAAGTCCTTTACCTGTCTCAGAAATGCTGACATGGCACAGCCCAGCCTATAGATTAGAGGCATCCTGGCAAGTGAAGAAAGGAATGCAGTGAGCCTCCCGGGGCTGTCTGCATAGGGCAGACAAGTGAGCTATTTACACAGATGTGAACACAAATGTTTGTTTATTTTAAACAAACAAACCTTGGAGTTATTCACATGTGTATACTAACAGCCATGCATTCATTTATTCATTCATTCATTCATTTAGTATTACATACTTATCGAGCATCTACTAGGTACCAGCTGCCAGTGATCCCATGGTGAGCAAGAGACACCATCTCTCCTCAGAGCTTTCCCTCGTGGAGGCTGAAGAGGTTCACTACGTGTATAGAATTATGATATTGTAAAGAAGGAAATCACACAGAGTCCCACAGGATGACACATGTGGGCACTTAGTCTACTGTGGACGCCTCCATGAAGAGAGGGTGGATGAATAGGAAGCAGCAAGTAAAGGTGTAACAAAGGAGAAGAGCGTCCAGCCAGGGGGAGGAGCCCATGCCAAGAGGGCGATAAGGCAAAGGACCATATGGCCCATTCCAGGATGAGGCGAAATGCTGGGGAGGCAGGAACACAGAAAGGCAGTGAGAACCTGGCAGGAGGTGAGGCTGCAGAAATGGGCAGGGGACAGATATACAGAGCTTCCTGTACACAGTTTTACACATTTCAAAATGTATTCATGGGCAGTAGATTAAGTAGATTTAACCAACGGACGTTCAGAACACATTTGCATAAAAGAAACAGAAGACACCTCGAGGAATTTCCTGCCCTCTGCATTCCCTTATTTCAGCAGCTCACACTTCCTGAGCGCTCAGTATGTGCTAGGTCCCAGGCGGGCACTGGGGGTAAGAAGAGGACGGATGGCCAGACTAGCACTAGGGTTCGGAGGCCACAGGGCACGGAGGCTCCCGTGTCCCAGCCTGAGCTTTCAGGGGACCTTGCTGATCAGAGACGCCATCTGCCTTCTTCCCACACTCTTTAGGCTGCCTATGAACCAGCATGGGATACTGTGTCAGAGACCTGGTTTGAACCTCATCTCTGCTACACACTATCAATGTGACCTACTTGTCCTAACTGAGCCTCACTAATCTCTACAAGACGGGGAAAGTGCCAGTCCCTGCCTGCCATAACTTGTGTGTGGGGGGAGGCCGGGGGGAAGAGACTGGCTGGCCCAGTAGCTGGTGTACAGTTAGTGCCGCACAAGAGGGGGGAATGGATCCCTGCTTATTGGTGCCACGTTTCTGCCCACCACGGCCTCTCCATCTTCTCACTGTAGCCATTATGGAGATGCCAGAAAACCTTGGGCCCCCAGCCCCTGTATCCTGGGATCCTTAGATGCTCCAGTTCTGCTCAAGCCTACATCTTGGCCAGAGGTGGCTCTGGGCAGGCAGCACCAGCTGCTGTGGGTTGAGCACTGGTTTCCCCACAGTGGTTCCTGCTGCACCCTGGGTAGGGGTCTAGCTCCAATCAGGCAGATTCTTGCTTCCTGCTGTGCTGAGAACACGGCACCATCTTCCTTGTGCTCCCTCAGGCCCTTCTCCTGAAACCGTGGACCCAAGGCTTTGATGCCTCTGAGCATCTGCCGTAGCTCAGTCCAGCTGTACACCTGGAAGCGGGGCCCTGCAGCTCTGACTGAGGCTTCCCGGGTGGCAGCCATGTATCAGGAAGTCTAGGAACACCCAATTTTGTGCTGGGAATTTCAGGTCAGATAGATTCCCTAGGTGCTTTCCTGCTTTAAAATCTGCCAGATTCATCCCCAAATGATTGAGATGATGAAAATGGTAACTTTGTCTTTCTTTCCTCCCTTCCAAGAGGGCACACTATCCCCTGGCAGTGCTGGGAGCCCAAAGCCTCCTTCCAAAGCCTGCTTCTGCCCCTCAATGTCTCCTCGCTAAACCCCGGCTCGGGCTGCCCAGAGGGAGGCACCCGGGCAGCATTCACTGGTATAAACACTCGGCAGATGATGTCCCAGGAACGACAGAGCTACGGCAACAAAAGCCAGAGCCTTGGGGACATGCTCTTCAGAAGGAGTTGGCAGGGGGAGCCATGAGAAGGTGAAGGCTGATACCAAATGGATTTTTTTCAGTTAAGTCTATTATGAGGCCTTGAAGAATTTTAGATATTTGGGGTTCTCTTCTCTTCCATCTGAGCTAAAATTTCAGCCCAGGTATTTACTACCTGTGTTAGTTGACTACTTTGTTCCCCTGTTTTTTCACCTGAAAAATAGGAATAATATTTTAGCTCCCAGCATGAAGGGCTATTAGGAGAAATACATTAAAAAAATTTTCTCAAAACATTTGACTCATGGTAGGTGGGTGCTCCCTAAATGTACGTTTATTTTAAATTCTTTTACCTTTTGCTTGAGTTTAGAATCTGTGCAGATCTGTTTTGACTGTCCATTCTTTCATTCATTCATTCATTTGTTCATTGATCAAATATTAACCTTTTACCTCCAATGTCCTAAGCCACAAGCTGAGAACAAGGGGTAGAAAAACACAATCCCTGCCCGGAGCCTCAAGTCTACCATTCACTTAAGCCTCTGGTAATGATGAAAAGTCTCAGGTGTCAGGCAAAGTTCAGAGATTTTATTTCCTCTTGTAGCTTTATGACTTTCAGGCTGTTCCCCCAAAACTGCTCTTAATTTTAACTTCATTAACTTCCTGTTCTATCACAACAGTTGAACAAGGATTTCTCCATGAACAGTATTCAAATCAGCTTTTAATGAGCTAGTTAATTAAAGGCTAATTGAGGTGAATTCATTAAAGATTTCTAAATTATGCTTATCAGGGTAGCTATGTTTTAAGATAAGTTTTAAATATCTGTTTTATATTGCATTGTTTGATCATAAAAGTATGTATAAAATTACTTTTTAAAATTACTAATTAGAATGTGGGTACATTTTTCTTCCCTAATACTTGAGTAGGACAGTTAGCAAATCAATTTAATATATGTTCTGGGGCTTCCCTGGTGGCGCAGTGGTTGGGAGTCCACCTGCCGATGCAGGGGACACGGGTTCGTGTCCCGGTCTGGGAAGATCCCACATGCCGCGGAGCGGCTGGGCCCATGAACAATGGCCGCTGAGCCTGCGCGTCCGGAGCCTGTGCTCCGCAACGGGAGAGGCCACAACAGTGAAAGGCCCACGTACTGCAAAAAAAAACAAACAAAATATATATGTTCTGGGTTGGGCTGAAGCAATAAGAGGTTACTAGTGATTATAGCTGAGGCTGTGTTTGGTCCATGAAGAATGCCCAAGTCTTTTGAGATGAGGTATTGTTGGACTGTCTTTGATCTGCTGTTCCAACTGCAGCATAAACCATAACTGCTTAGATGCAGGGTTTTTACCAAGCCGTGGTGACTCTTGGGTTTCAAGTAGCATACTACATATTCCTTATGCCCAATGCCACTCAGGAAATGAACACGTGAAACATGATATGGCCTCCCCACATACACCAGAGCAGCCCTAACCTTCAGAAGCCCATTCCCTGGGGATGAAAGTTTAGCTCAGGAAACACACACTGAACATCTCCTCCATGCTAGTTATGGTCCCAGACACCAAGATAAAAATGAACTAGGGTCCATGGTTGAATGAGAGAGACACACACGTCACCAGGCAAGTACATTCCACTGTGATATGTTTGTCCTTCAAGACCAAGAAAAAGCCTCAGGAGAGAAGCATAGTATGCTAGCCTGACTTGGGCAGTCAGGACCCCCCATGAGGGATGAGACTCTAACTTTTGACAGGTAAGTAAGTATTGCCCCAGCAAAGAAGTGGGGAAGGTCATTATTGGCAGAGGAAGTCAGATTAAATGGAAGAATCTGATGAGGTTGAGGATTACTGCAGAATTCAAAATTGCTGTATGGAGATAGGAATGGGACAGAGGGCTAGCTAGGGAGTCAGGTGATGGATACATCATGAAGGGCAGGGCAAGAATTTGAAGTCTGAACTTGAAATTTAAGGTGTTGTAGAGCCATTGAAAATCTGTCCCCCCACCACACACTCACCCCTCACCACATACACATACACACACAACACCACACACACACACACACACACACACCACACACAACCATACCACACACACCACAAACACACACACACATCATACCACACACACCACACACACACATACTCACACACATACAACACCACACACACACTCACACACACACCAATTGAAGGGCTTTAAGGAAGGAAAGGGCAAGCACAGATTCCACAATTTATAGTCCCTGGGGCTATAATGTTATAATGTTATAATGTCAGGGCAAGAGAAGAAGACTGGAGGCAGGTGTTATAGTTTCACTGGAGATTTTTATACTCTTTAGGCAAAAGGATGGACAGTTAGTTGGTTGTTGTAAATAGATTAAGGAAGGAAAAAGCCAAGAGAAAACTAAGGGCTAAATATCCCAAGGTTGTGTGATTTGCATGGAGAAAGAGGATAGCCTTAGTTCAGGATGCTATAAAAAGTACCATAGACTGGGTGCCTTTGAAACAACAGACATTTATCTCTTACAGGTGTGGAAGCTGCAAGTCAGAGATCACGGTGCCAGCGTGGTCGTGTTCCAGTGGGGACCTGCTTCTGGGGTGCATACTGCCGACTTCTCATTGTCTCCTCCCATGAGGGCGAGAGAGCTTTCTGGGGTCTCTTTTATAAGAGCACAGTCTCATTCATGAAGGCTCCCCCTTCACGAATAATCACGTCCCAAAGGCCCCACCTCCACAACATCACACTGGGGGGTAGGATTTCAACACGTGAAATTTAAGGAGGACACGAATATTCAGCCTCTAACAAGAAGGAAAAGGAAAACTGGAGGATGTGCCCATATTTTAGTGTTAGATATCAGGATGAGTGGCGGTTCCAGGAACCAAGACAGAGACTCTCGGTCAATAAAGACCTGGGACACTCTGTTCAATGCCTGAATCTCATTTTAGGAGAGACAATGACCAGAATGGGCCTTCAGAGAGATACACAAGCAGGCTTGCGGAAGAACTGAAATCATCCGCCCTGTGCAGCTACTGAAGGAAATGGAGTTAGTGAATAAGGAGCCACAAACCAGTGAATGGCCACCCCAGGAAAGGACAGGTAGAGCTACGTAAATAAGGGGAGAATAACCTCATTTTCTTCTTTATCAACACCAACAGTGTGAAAGGATTAGCAGTGGAAAGAGGGAGAGTGCTGCAAAGTGGTGAGCTCCTGGTTCCCGGGAGGGTACAAGAAGTTGGGGTACCTATCATGACTTTTCTAGAGGAAATTCTTGTCGGGATGGAGTGGGGAGTGGTGCCACTAAGGTCCCATCCAGAGCTGCAATTGAACAGTGGCGTGCATCCCTGATTGCACTAATTAAGCAAGCATTTGGACCTCTCTTGCAAGGAATGGCTCCCTCATGCTGTGTGTGCACATGTGAACTGAATGAATACAACCCCTGTTATAAATACTGTGGAAAACGTGCTTGGCTAATGTCGCAAACCCAACTGAATAAAACCACTTTCTTTAAAAAAAACTGCTGTGCAATTTACATTGCAAAGACACTCCCAAAGGCAGGGGCTTGTCTGAGAAGTAGAAAGGCTGATGAATTAGAAATACCAATACCAGGGTCCCCAGTCAAGTTCAGCAAGATGAAGGTAGGCCCTTGCATTCCTCTCACTCACACAGCGCACGTGGAATGCTGGTGTGTGACAGAGTGAGGGGAGAACAGAGTCCTTATCCCCTTTCACACGCTGCCACCCAAATGCACCGACAGTTTAGGTAGAGAAGTTTCTCTCCTACAGGGGACAGACGCAGAAAGATGAGAGGTCTCATTCTGTTGACATTAGGGCACAGCCAGGGTTTTCACAGTGATTAAGGGGCTGGATACATGCATTCATTCATTCACTCCTTTACTCATTCAAAAACTGGCTCTGTTTCCCAGCTCCATCTTGAGGCTCTCTCCTCTCCTTTGACCTCACGCCTACCGTCCCCTCTTGCCTGGGCAACTGCAATAGCTCCTAACATGTCTGCTCACATCTATTTTTGCCACACCGTGATCTCCCCTCCACACTTCTCTCAAAGCAGTGGCTTTGAGAGCAAAGCAGCCCTGTGACTCACTGGTTTATTACCTTCAACGGCCCTTTTACACTTTGAAAGAATCAACCCAAATGGCCTTCACCAAGCGTTGTGGGCTGAACTGTGTCCCCCCCAAATTCATATGTTGAAATCCTAACCCCCAGTATCTTAGAATGTGACTGTATTTGGAAACAGGGCCTTTACAGGGGTGATTAAGATAAAATGAGGTCATTTTTTGGAGCAGGCCCTGATCCAATAGGACTGGTATCTTTATAAGACAAGGACATGTGGACACAGATGGATCTAGAGGAAAGACCATGTGAAGACATAGGAGAAGACAGCCATGTGCAAGCCAAGGAGAGAGGTTTCAGAAGAAACCAACCCTGCTGACACCTTGATCTCAGACTTCCAGCCTCCAGAATTGTCAGCAAATACATTTCTGCTGTTGAAGTCTCCAGCCTGCAGCTCTTTGCTGTGATGGCCCTGGCAAACGAACACATCGAGTTTCCCAAACGTGCCAGGTTCTGACACAGCAGGGCCTCTTTGGTTCCAGGGCTGCTCGCCTCTCACTCTTTGTACACCTAGGTCCTTCTCACTCCCCAGTACCAACTGGGATGACACCTTTTCAGAAATGCTTTCCCTCCCAGACCGAAAGCAGCTCTCTCCTTAGTCTCATGTGCCTGTTTACTTCCTTTCTCTTGCTCTCCAGAATTATCAGCAAATTCAAGCCTCCCCCTCACACTGTAAGTTCTGTTGAGTCCAAAAGCCATACCTCTTTTGTTTATTGCTGTAGTCCAAGGGCACAGTGCCTGGCTCCTAGTAGACCCTCAGTTGATTCGTCAGATGAATGAATGAATGAGATACGGATTGAGTAGCTCTCACAAGCCCGTCCTTAACCTGGCATGGGGAAAGAGATGAACAAACCAGTCCTGGTCTCTGTCAGTGTGGGACACCTAATCCTACAGGTAAGACTGACATCAGCCAGGTAAATAGGATAAAGTATAGAAATGTTGGCTTAGAAGAAGTAGCCCAGACGTCACAAACTAAGCCATCTTTCTCTGTCCGCATATGCTAGGGACTTTCTGCAGATGACTGGTGAAGAGGACATCCTTATTGAGTAACTTCTGGTGAGCTGCAATGGGATGAAGTATTATGACTCTTAACCAGCCGCTTTTTCACTGAGGTACAATTCAATTTCAGATTGGGGGGCTTGTATCTGGGCGCCCCCGACTCTCCTGGGGGTGCATTTGCAGATTCTGATGCCCAGGAGTGTCTCAAACGGAGGCAGCAGGAGGCAGAGGATCTGTTGTGCTCCAGGTGGAGCAGAGCTCAGTGAAGAGAAGGCCAGGGAGAGTTTACTACCTCCAGAGGCGGACTGGTTAGAAAGAACTTCCAGGCAAGTTCCATTTGCATTTTTGCCAGGGTAGGACAGAGGAAAGGGAGATGGTTCTACATGAGAACAGCCCAATCATTTTCTCCTAAAACTTGTTCCAATTTGTCTCCCTGCTCCCAGAACTTACTACCCTGCATAATCCAGGGAGTGAGGTAATCGGCACTTTGAATTACACGGGTTCTGCCTGTTCCCTTGATAAAATGGCAGAATTCGCCCATGAAATCCTGGAGTTCATAATGATGTCGACACCATAATGGTGTCGCCTTCTCTCCCCTTAAATCAAAGCCATTTTACCTCCTTCAGTCGAACCAGGTTCCAGAAACGGCATCTTTGCTTCACCTTGCTTTCAATTATTCATATCCCTTTGCTGACAGAAACCCAGGCGGTACCACCTTGGGGTGAGTTTTAGCTCAGACTGCCAACCCCTCACCAGAGCTGGACTTGAATTCCCACCATTCACCACCAAATGGAAAACAGCCACCCAAGGGAGAGCCATGGCACCAGGAAAACGCTATGGTGCTGGGGACACATATGGACACGAACTCTCACACATGCAGACCTCAACTGAAAAATAAAACAATTCGCTTTTAATACTTTTGAAACGACAGAGGGAAGCACATTTATAGGATGACTGGGAAGAAACAGCCATATGCTGTTTCTTTTTTAATAACATTGAGTTGTGCTCACTGTTAAGCTTATTAAAACATGAAAGCAGAACATAGCAGGATGCCGGGATGCCATTCCATTGATTATCTGGGAACAGCCCTTGTTCCTTATTCTTTTCTTAAAAACTAAACAAAATCCATAAACTGTGGAAAAGACTTCCTGTAAGTAGGTGCTTGTGGTGTTTTAGTCTGTCCCAAGGGCTGGTCATACAAGACTACGGGCTGAGGGGCTTTTGAGATCTGCGAGAACGAGGGCTTTGGCCGTTGTGTGTTGGTTGATCTGTCTGGGAGGTGGTGTACTGATGTGTACACAGCACTTCATGTCAGGTGGAGGTGCCCCCAGAGGGCCCCACTCTAGAGATGAGCCTCCGGCCAGCCTATCTCCACAGTGACTCCGTATCTTCAGGGTTTTCCTTCACATCCATGGGTGGTAGGTAGCATGAGGGATGAGAACACTTCTAACTCTGTAAACACGAAGGTCTATGCCCTCTCCTGGCTCTTATCCACCCAAATGCATCCAGGGATCCTGCAGCTCCTCAGCGTGGCTTATAAAGCCCCCTAAGAAATGGCCCCCAGTATCCATCTATCTTCAGTCGCTAGCCCCGACCACCGCATGCAACTAAGACGCAAGCACACCCATCTGCTTGTGTTGGTTTCTGCATCTCCATGGCTTTGCACGCAGTCCCCCCACACTCAGTTATATGCTTCCTCTTCTAGCACATTTGTGATTATCCTAACAGTTTCCACTCAGTTAAACCCTTTGTGAAGCCCCTGACTCAGACAGTGTATCCCCTCCTCAAGTCCCAGCAGTTCTTTGCTGCTTTTCTCTACAGCTATTATGGTCTCTGTCTTTTCACTTCACTAGAATATCTTAAGAGCAGAGCAAGTCTCAGCTCGGGCATCTGGCACATAGCAGGCACCCAACAGTATCTGCTGAATGAAACAGAAACCAATGAGACACACTGGTGTACTCTGCTGTGGGAGGAGATGTTGCCGCAGGAACATGGAATTTTGTGGGTAGTTTCATCATTTTTCTCATCTAACCTGTAGAGTTCCATAGGGATATGACCAAAGGGCAACATGCAGAGCCCATTTCATTACCATTTGATTCTTTTAAAATGATATTGATAAAAACAGTAATCAGCTGAGGGACTTTTTCTTCTTTTTTTTAGAGTAAGTAGTTCCAAGTCTCCCTACCCAGAAACCAATGATTTCATCTCTCCAATGTTTGTCCATATGGACATATGTTTTTGCATAACTGTGGTCACAAGTCACAATCAGGTATTTTTGCTTTTCTCGCTTTTAAAATCTATTGATTTTTCACTTCTAGTTCTTCAAAGTGTTCAAGGCAGATGTTTGTATTTTCTTTTTCACAGTATCAGTAAATGTCCCGTTGCTACATATTCTTCATACTTGCCTTCATAAAGAATGGAGCAGTATGTACAAACATAGGTTTTTGGTATCCAACTATCTGTGTTAAAATCTCAGCTCTAATCTATTTACAATAGCCAGGACACAGAAGCAACCTAAGTGTCCATCGACAGATGAACGGATAAAGAAGATGTGGCACATATATACAATGGAATAATACTCAGCCATAAAAAGAAACGAAACTGAGTTATTTGTAGTGAGGTGGATGGACCTAGAGACTGTCATACAGAGTGAAGTAAGTCAGAAAGAGAAAAACAAATACTGTATGCTAACACATATATACGGAATCTAAGAAAAGAAAAGAAAAAGAAAAAAGATGGTCAGAGAACCTAGGTGCAAGATGGGAATAAACATGTAGACCTACTAGAGAATGGACCTGAGGCTCTGGGGAGGGGGAAGGGTAAGCTGGGACAAAGTAAGAGAGTGGCATGGACATATATACACTACCAAATGTAAAATAGATAACTAGTGGGAAGCAGCTGCATGGCACAGGGAGATCAGCTCGGTGGTTTGTGACCACCTAGAGGGGTGGGATAGGGTGGGTGGGAGGGAGGGAGACGCAAGAGGGAGGAGATGCGGGAACATATGTATATGTATAACTGATTCACTTTGCTATAAAGCAGAAACTAACACACCATTGTAAAGCAATTATACCCCAATAAAGATGTAAAAAAAAAAATCTCAGCTCTGTCGCTTTCCAGATCTGTGACATGAGTGAAGCTACTTAACCTCTTGAAACCTCAGTTTCTTTTTTCTGTAAAATGGGTGTAATAATAGTATTTAATAAATATTATTGTTATTAAAATTTTTAAATATAATTGAGAAACAGTCTAAGCATAATTCCTGGAACATAGTAATAGATTGGTAAATGTTAACTCTCTTATCATTGCAGTTGTTATTAGCAGAAGAAAATGGCAATTTTAAACACAACTTTGTATCTCTCATCTATAAAGTCTATAAAATAAGTTAACCCCTGCATAATGTGTTTCTTAGTTGTCATTTTTGTTTCCAGGAGGATTAAAAAAATGATGGCATAGTTAAGATGCCTATGTTTCTGAAAATAATTGAACAAATGTCTGGTAATTCAATTAGAGGTGCGTGTGTGTATGTGTGTGTGTGTATAATCAGAAATTTACACTAATTTTTGACCACTGCATGAGTCCGCCTACACATACGATGCTGAGGGCGATGGAATAATTCTGACATCAAATTAGAGTTGATTGTTGGTTTAGTAGAATAGGGATGGCTCTAAACAGTTTTCTCTTCAGTGGTGGCTAAGTCTTGGCCCTATCTGGGCTTTGGTTTTCTCATCTCTACATCAATATGGTAGACCAGATGATCTGCAGAGCCAATTACAGCTCTAAAAGTTCCTTCTATTCCCCACATATCTGCCATTGGCACATGAATGGATTTTCAATGAAGATTCTGTTTTTCTTTTGGTTGTTCCTCCTATTTTCTATACCCCGGTGAATATAAATTATTAGAGGGGACTGCTATCATGAAAGTATTTGATGTTCTTCTGAGCTGCCATACTGAAGAAATGTGTAGTAAAATATAAAAGAGTGGAAATAATGAGTTTGCGTCTCCTAACATATTCCACTAGGCATTATGGTGACTTGGAGTTCCTGTAAACATTCCTAAAGTATCCCATTAGGGGTGGGCTTGATAATCCCAGAGGACAGTTTTGTAACCTCAGAGTTCATGAAAATGCTCCTTCCATACTCTGGAAAGATGTTTCACATGAGGAATTGCAACAATTAACTTTTCTTTTTTTAAATAAATGTATTTATTTATTTATTTTTGGCTGCACTGGGTCTTTGTTGCTGTACGCGGGCTTTCTCTAGTTGAAGCGAGGGGGGCTACTCTTCGTCGCGGAGCGTGGGCTTCTCATTGCAGTGGCTTCTCTTGTTGCGGAGCACGGGCTCTAGGCACGCAGGCTTCAGCAGTTGTGGTGCACAGGCTTAGTTGATCAGCGGCATGTGGGATCTTCCCAGAACTGGGCTCGAACCTGTGTTCCCTGCATCGGCAGGCAGATTCTTAACCACTGTGCCACCAGAGAAGTCCCACGATTAACTTTTTTTTTTTTTTTTTTGCAGTACGTGGGCCTCTCACCGCTGTGGCCTCTCCCGTTGCGGAGCACAGGCTCCGGACGCGCAGGCTCAGCGGCCATGGCTCACGGGCCCAGCCGCTCCACGGCATGTGGGATCCTCCCGGACCGGGGCACGAACCCGTGTCCCCTGCATCGGCAGGCGGACTCCCAGCCACTAGGCCACCAGGGAAGCCCCACAATTAACTTTTAATTGCACTTAGTTAACTCCATTTTTAAGCTAAAGGAAAGGTAAGGTCTCACTGCTTCTCCCATGAAGCTGAGGCAGAGACTTGGAAACACAGACACTGCTGGTTTGTTTCTCTGCAAAAATGCAGGGTATGCAAAGTTCATAGATTGAATCCATACATTGGCCCCTCAGTCTGCCCCTTGCCGGGATTTATGTACCAGCCACCTGCCATGTAGACAACAGTGGGCCATTATGGTGCTAAAGTTAAGCCCCTCTCAGAGCCAAAGTAAAGAAAGCCAACTGTGTTTATTTTAAATACATAATCAATCATAACGCTGTGAATAGCCACTTTTCTATTAATGCCTTCATATATCATCTAAAGTCCTCTTGATTCTGCATAATTCTCTTTTGTCTGGTTCCTTGTCTTACACTTCACAGTTTCATTCAGGGAGTAATACAGAACTGCTACTTTGAACAAATCTTCCCTCTATATTCATTCTTTAGGTCCAGTGTTAACAATAGAAATATTTTCTGTAAATAATGCAGAGAGGAATGACTCATAAACACTTCAGTTACAAGGGATCTGTGGAGCAGGGAAAAGATCAAACGACTTTTGGGGAATGAGCCCCAGGGTTTGAATGCTGACTTGGCTGTTTAGTATCTGCGTGACCATAGGCTAATTGTTACCTTTTAAAATTTTATTTATTTTTTATTTTACTTATTTATTTATTTTACATCTTTATTGGAGCATAATTGCTTTTCAATGGTGAGTTAGTTTCTGCTGTATAACAAAGTGAATCAGTTATATGTACACATATATCCCCATATCCCCTCCCTCTTGTGTCTCCCTCCCACCCTCCCTATCCCAATCACAGTTTCCTCAACTGTAAAACAGGAATCTTGTAGGGCTGTTTGGGAAGACCCAAGTAGTCGAATACATAGTGGTTCGTAATCATGACGCCCAGAGGAAATTCTGTTGACATTATTTCTCATTCACTTCGAGTCAAATCTATATAAATATTTTGTAAGAGGCTCAATGACTGACATTTAGACGTAAGTGAACAACAGAGAGAAGAAGCTAAAACTTACATCAACAACTTAAAACAAACAGTTAAAGAAAAGTGGGTGATTAGCTTGAGAGAAGGCTTAGGAGTAAAAAGAAGTGTCTTCAAATAGAGAAAATTGAGGCGGCTTTCTTTTCCTGCGTCTGAGAGGAGTCTGAGAATGGGTGGACTATTATTTGAGGCCTATTTTAAGATCCAACTGCTCAAATTGCCGACTCACAGAATGATCGGCCTTGTAGGCTGTCCTGAGCTTACTTTTGCTGAAGGCACGTAGGGAGATCCCTGTGTGGGTCAGGGAGAGAGCTTGATGGTGTCCAGGAGTGTTTCTAACCCTCTGAAATCTAAGTCTTTCCCGTGAGAGATGACAATTCCTTGGCCAAAATGTCGACTATAATAAACTCATTATGTTATTAGATCTCATTATTACCTACACTCTTGTAAAAAGGAGAAAAGACTGCCACTTATTGAACTGATACTGTGCACCAGATACTGGATATTCATGTCAAGCTCATAAGAGTTCAACCTCATGACACATAGTATAGGACCAGCTACCAAGTAGGCAATCAGCAAATATCTGCCAAAGGAATGAAGACATGGATGAATGACGCTCTAAAATGCATTATGGTGTGCATTTACAAATGAGAGAAAGGAAGTTTATAAAAAGTAGCCTTCTCCAGTGGTCTTAAAAATAGGCCCACGATTTTATAACACCTTTGAGGATGAGTTTTACCAGCAATATTCAGAAGTCAAATTTCATTTCTTCTTGGTGGAGAGTTCTGAGCTGCAAAATCAGCAGTTTAGAGAATCCCGCTGTTTATCAAGTTAGAACGTCAGCCATCAGCAGACAGAACGACTGTACTAATGAAAATGTATGGCTTTTCATTATGAGGCCAATTTGCACAAGGCAATTGGAATTGAGTAAGCTGCAACAGTTACAAGATTTGTACAAAAGACTAGGATAATTTTAATGTTACAATTACCATAAATCTTCAACATTCTGTATTTTTTTTTTTTTTTTTTTGCGGTACGCGGGCCTCTCACTGTTGTGGCCTCTCCCGTTGCGGAGCACAGGCTCCGGACGCGCAGGCTCAGCGACCATGGCTCACGGGCCCAGCCGCTCCGCGGCATGTGGGATCTTCCCGGACCGGGGCATGAACCTGTGTCCCCCGCATCGGCAGGCGGACTCTCAACCACTGCGCCACCAGGAAAGCCCCAACGTTCTGTATTTACAAATAGGCCGTGGAGGAAACAAGCTTCCAGCAGGTGTAATGTTAATATCCTTGTGTAAGTAATTTAAAAAGGCACCTAGACCACATGCTAAACCAAATAAAATCCATGAGTTCATTTTCTATTCCCCATAACTAGGAGAAATTTTATATGAACTGCTGCTGGTCTTCTCCATTATGCAGAAGAATAGGGTCTCCCAAACTTTAAACTGTTGTCTTCAGAAAGCCTCTGTCCTTAAGAGTCTATTCCACTGATAATTGCAGGAATTACTCTCAAACAAACTTCAGGTTAGAACTCCCTAGACCTGTAGCTAGATTAGAAACAGATGCAAAGTCTGTGGAATCCACCATCCCTCCTGCCTCAAGTTTAGCAAACACAGGAATGCTTGTGGCTCCAGATTCAAGGGGCTGCTGAATCAGCAGCCCACTGGCTACACAAAAACCATTTTCTTTCTTCAGAAGCAATTAACTTTGCGTGGGGTTAAAAAATGAAGAAAGCAGAAGGCAGCTGATGATGAAAAATGGATTTTCTTTGTTTTTCTGTTGAAAGTGTTTAGCAATTTGTGCACTACTAGATTGAAAAGTGGACAGTGAATTGGAAAAATTCCAATTGGAATTGGAAAAAAAGTGTTTTTTTCTGGGGTCATCTATTAATTTACTGAGTTGTGCAAATGTGCAGTTTCTAGCTGGTATGCTGAAGTGCCTTTCAAAGGTCAGTGGTAAAGTCAAGAATAAAACTCCAGTGACTGTCTTGTTGAATTCTGCCAGGTTGAATAATCCACCACCAAAAGTTTAAACTTTTCTTGGACATCCCAAAAAAGGCATTTTGGACATTCGACTGCTGTCCTCAGTCACTAACCTGGGAATTCTTAACAGGAAATTAAAGAGAATTGAAGTTTTTTTTTGAGTGTGTATGGGGCGTGTGGGTGGGGATTAAGCAGAGTCCATTGCTTCTCATTTCTTTTTTCAACGAATATTCATGAGTATACTTAATATGTCCCATGCTCTGGAATTAAACAGTGGGAATACAGGACTAAATTAGAAAAATATGTTTCCTTTTTTGAAGGGGTTTATGGTCTATTTGGGGATGAAGATATGTGAACAAGTCAACATGAATATACATAAAATAATTATAAATCATAGAGCTCTTCAGGTTTCAACTTAGATACTACTTCCTCCAAAAAGTATTATTTGATTCAGCAAATCTGAGTTAGGACCCGCGCACTGCCTCCTCCAGCTCTGGGTTCTTCTTCACTGAGGATATGTGGCATACTTATGTCATCGCTTGGTTATTTATGAACAGTCTACCTCTCCTTCCCCTCATCACACATGCATGTAAGTGGGCTGTGAGCTCACAGAGACAGGAACTCAGGGAAGAAATAAATGGGGCATTCAAGTTGGCTTATGTTCCAATGGTTCCAACGGCTTATGGCTTAAAAAGACTTAAGTTAGGGCTTCCTTGGTGGCGCAGTGGTTGAGAGTCCGCCTGCCGATGCAGGGGACACAGGTTCGTGCCCCGGTCCGGGAGGATCCCACATGCCGCGGAGCGGCTGGGCCCGTGAGCCATGGCCGCTGAGCCTGCGCGTCCGGAGCCTGTGCTCCGCAACGGGAGAGGCCACAGCAGTGAGAGGCCCACGTACCACAAAAAAAAAAAGACTTAAGTTAATTTAAAAAACGTACTTAGAATAAAATCCATAAAAGTCCTCGTTAAGATAGACACATTAAGATATATGGTAGTATGGCTGCCTTTTAACAAATGTCACCAGCTTTCTGATCCCAAAATGGTAACAGCTGTAGGACCACGCGCTGCCCCATCCCTTTCCACCCTTGTTTCTTGCACTCCTGCCATCGTGAGAGGATTTATCAGGGTCCTTTGCAAAGGAAGGGGATCAAAAAGAGCCTGGCAGAGGTGTAAAAACAGTGCTGGAGCAGAGTGAACAGACGCCTCATCGCTGAGCTGCTGCGTAAATACAAGGTGGGGAAGAGAGTGGAGCCACAAGGGCAGACGTGCTAGCAGAATGCGGCTGGCACCCTTGCACCTAGGGCCACCTGGACAGTCATGAGTACACACGCGCTTCAGCCTGATTTTAGCTATTGTGGGTTTAAAAGCAAATAGAGATCCATGAGAGTCTTTGGACACTTTGGGGGTAAGAAGTGGATGTTTCAGTCGAAATGTCTGTCCAAATTCTAGATGTCCAGGAGGGGAGGATGCAGAAGTGTCCAAATCTGAAGGGGCTAAAGGTAGAAACTGAAGCTGAAGCTAAGATGTTGGGGGGCAGATTGCAGGTGACTGTTTAGCCTGAATATGGGGTGCAGGCGGAGGGTGTCATCTGGAGCTATTTAATAGAAAAAACATTATTGGGTTTGCTTTTCTGGCCCTGACTTTTCTTGGTAGTATGTGCCAGGCAAGACCAGGCTCCAATTATTTTGTTTTCCTGCCTTGCCTTACATCACTATCACCACCACTAACACACACAGACACACACACACACACACACACACCTTCTCTTCTATACCTGCACTGCCTGGATCACGGTGATGTCAAGGTTGATCCCCAAAGCTGATGGGACAGGAAGCCCTTCCAAGTCACATTTTACTGTAAGCATTAGCTAGGTCCCCAGGAAAAGCAGTCCACAGCCACAGAATAATCACAGAAAGGCTGTAGGTAGGAGTACACAAGTCCTGCCGGGGTTTGACTCAGAGACTGACTGCTCTTGTCTCAGGCGCTTTCCACACTGGACAGGGCCACTGTATATTACAAGACTCCCAAACCAGGAGACATAGATTCTTCATGGATAAGGAAGTAGAAACATCCTGAAAAGAACCTTTCCGTTCCAGAAGAAACCCTCAGCACCTAAGAGGCATCGATACTATATAATTGGACACTCACCTACTCTATACATCTTTGCTTAGAATTCAATTCTACTGTATTTTGTGGTGATATATATTTTTGTTAAAACATTTGATTATATATAAAGAACTCCTAAGTCATAACTCACTGCTAAATAAGGCATATATAAAGAACTCCTAAGTCATAACTCACTGTTAAATAAGTATTTCTCCATGCCTCAAAAATGTTCCTCTGTGTTCCTTGGACCATTCATCTATCTCTTTTCTCTGAGGTCACTGAGGAAGGGACCAAGAAAGGAGAATGTGAACCATCTCACTTGATTTTGGAGCTTTATAAGTTTGTGAAAATAAAGTAATCTTTTGAAAATATCTCATTAACTCTAATGCCTAGTGTAAATGCACAAATCATGAGATTTCTGTCATGCAGAGACTTGTGCTAAATGCCTGATATATATATTCCCTCACGCTAGGGATCATCAACTCCTTCTTCTACTCTAAATGACCTGCTTCTTCCTCTCATGGGTGGGAGATGGAGCTCTGGATCAAGGACCAGCCAAGGGCCAGAGTTGATGGTACAGAAGTGGGAGGCAGCATTGTCAAATGTGTGATGCTGGGAATAAGAACTAGCAACGCTCCCCTGAGAAATGGGAGACTCTGCGGGCAGAGAGCAAACAAAGCCGAAATCATATGCTAAAGTGAAGAGAGGTTCCAGAGGAAAAAAATATGTGAAGAATGCCCAATCTGGCATCAGGTATAAATAAACAGGGAGATGAGGGGTTTAAGAGTATGAGTCTTCTCAATATGATCAGTTGGGACTTCCCTGGTGGTCCAGTGGTTAAGACTCTGCACTCCCAATGCAGGGAGTCGGGGTTTGATCCCTGGTCAGGGAACTAGATTCTGCATGCTGCAACTAAGAGCTCACATGCTGCAACTAAAGATCCTGCACGCAGCAGTGAAGACCCTGCGTGCTGCAACTAAGACCTGGCGCAGCCAGACAGACAGATAGATAGATAGATAGATAGATGAATAAATAAATAGGTAAATAAATATTAAAAAATTATGATCAGTTGTCCTGGACATCTGTCCCTCATCAGATATTTACGGAGCACACGCTTTGAACCAGGTCCTGTGCTGGATGATGAGGTTATAGCGGAGAATAGAAAAGACTTCTCACTCCCTGACTGGCACATATGTTCCAACAGCAGTTCTGAGGAAGGCAGAATGCAGCTGAGGCCTTGGTCTTGCCACTCACTGGCCATGTGCATTTGGGCAAATCACTTAATCTCTCTGAATCTGTTTTCTCATCTGTAAAGTGGGAGAGGAATGACGCGATACGTGAAACATGCATGCAGTATGTGCACTGTGCTGGCACATACTATGCTCCCAGTAAGTGGGAGCTCACAGACGTGTCTTTGGGCCCCCAGGGGTGGCTCTGGCTCAGCCTCCGGTGTGAAGCAAGCACTTATTGAGAGCTGATTGTGTTAACCATTCTTTGATGGTACAGTATGGTGCTGTCAATTAAGACCTTCCTACTCCCCACCTGCCATAATAAAAGGAAAGTCAACTTCAGCTCACCAAGGTATATCTGGGACCCAAATGCACCCAGAAAACCCTGCACTGCTTCCATTCGAAAACTGATAAACATTATTGGACAAGCATTTAACTGAGTCGTTTTTAGTAGTTGCTGTTAATTTACTTGTTAATCAGCCAAGTATCTTGTCTTCCTTATGATAAACAGGTTCTCACCCTGTGGGACTCAAGGGGAGATAACATCTATAAGGCATGTGGGCTAGAACCAAATAAAGCAAAGCTTCTGGGTCTGTAAATAGCAGATCAACAGGAATGAATGCTCCTTGAAGAATTTCTTAAGAAAACATGATGATACCCATTTTTACTTGGCTGCTTGCTTTTCCAGTATCAATGATTCCATTCCCCCAGTGAAAACATTAAGGGATTTATAAGCGCCAAGATGCCTACAGGGTTATAGTTGTTTATTGACCTAAGGTTATTTCTTTTAGTCAATTTTTTTGCTGTTTTTACATGGAGAAGAATGTATCATAAACTAATAATGTCCAGCATAGTACCATTAGGGTAGGATGCTTCGAGGCCCATTGCTGACTGCTGGCACTGTTCTTCTCCTCAGCTCCCTGTTCCTTTGGCATTTTGTCACCTTAATGACATGACAACAGGAACTGGAAAAGTGACTCCTGCTTTTGATCCAGGAAGATCTGTTCCGATCTGGGTACCAGTTGGAGTATGGAGTCAGCATTACAAGGTGTCCTTCCTGACTTGTACTTTCAATTGTTTTATTTTATGCACATCATAGGCCTTTATCTGTATGTGGTCTTGATCATAAATTTTTTGGTGAATTCTCAAATTGAAAGAATTAACTATTCAGTTCAAGATTAGACTCTACCCTATACATTTAAAAAATATTTTCCTATCAATTAAACTAGCTGTTATTGTTTTGACAACATACTACATGTGTGTAGTAGATATTAAAACATATGATACTAAAACCTCACAGCAATCCTATAGAGGCAGATGATATTATGGCTACTTTCTGATGAGAAAAAGGAGCCTCAGACATTGTCACCAAATCTATTGTGAACAGATCCAAATCGGGCAAACCTGAAAAGCCTTTTTTTAAAAAAATTGTATGTATGTATGTATTTATTTATTTTTGGCTGTGCTGGGTCTTCGTTTCTGTGCATGGCCTTTCTCTAGTTGCGGCGAGTGGGGGCCACTCTTCATCGCAGTGCTTGGGCCTCTCACTGTCATGGCCTCTCTTGTTGCAGAGCACAGGCTCCAGACGTGCAGGCTCAGTAGTTGTGGCTCACGGGCCCAGTTGCTCCGCGGCATGTGGGATCTTCCCAGACCAGGGCTCGAACCCGTGTCCCCTGCATGGGCGGGCAGATTCTCAACCACTGCGCCACCAGGGAAGCTCCTTTAAAGCCTTTTAATCCAAGCCAACACAAGTCAAGGTGCGTCTTGTCTTTTGTTCCAAGTTTCTACACGTGAATTATTTGAAGCCTACAAAGGGGTTTCATCAGTCTTCTCTTGTGCCGTGGGTTTCTAATCTGCTCTACGTCAATGTCGGGATCGTGTTGATCTGTATTGGAAGCTGAGAGCTTCAGCAAGCTGGAGTCCCCATAGCAATGAATGATGGGACCAACCTTCGAACTTGCCATTAATAAACTGAGCTGTTCACGTTTCTCTGTGGCATAGCCTGACATTTAGGCTGAGGGTTTGTAATTCCAATAAACAACTCAGGATGTGATGCGCGTGTGTGTTTGTCACACAATTAAAAGCTAAACCGAGGAGGCTAAGGTTTTCATTAAAAGCCATCTACTTTTATTTATTTAGTGTTTCGGGGACATGGAGAGAGTACAAATCAGGAATAGGCCTCCAGGGGACAGCTTTTTACACATTAGCTGGTGATACCACTCTATCTATTGGACTGCAGACAGCCTGATTGTTAGGTTTAAAAAAAATGAACCAAAGAATGTGGTCTTTTGAAAAAATCAGACACGCGATTATTTTTCCCCAGCTACAAAAGTACCCGAGAGATCTACCAGCCCCTTCTTTGATTAATATTGCTTGCGGTGGTTGCACACTGCTCAACTTGGCATTGCGTTTATCAAAATTTGCCAGAGCAGAGAGGCATCGCCATGTGAGAAGGATGCCGCTAACGGGCACCTGTGCTTTGCAGGGAGTATCTGGGGCCCATGAATACAAGAAGTGGGCAGGTCAGCATGAGCTCATGGCCTCGACTCTCGTTCTTTCTTCCCAAACCATGATGGTCCCTAAGCAGCTCTTAAGATGAAGGTTTCACCCTTCATCTTCCACTTCTACCTGGTAGATGTTCTTCAGGGATCCCAGTCTCCTCTCCTTTGCTACCTGACTCCTGCCAAAGGCCGGAAGAGAAAGAAAGCCTTCAGGAAGCTCCACCTCGACCAGGTGTTTCCAAATGCTGGCTCAAACTGTCTGCACTTGATTCATCTGGACAGTGAACTTAAAAAAAAATACACACTCCTGAGCACTATCCCCAGCGTTTCTGTTTTAGTGTATTAGACACACACACACAGGGCTTCCCTGGTGGCGCAGTGGTTGAGAGTCCGCCTGCCGATGCAGGGGACACGGGTTCGTGCCCCGGTCCGGGAGGATCCCACATGCCGCGGAGCAGCTGGGCCCGTGAGCCATGGCCGCTGAGCCTGCGCGTCCGGAGCCTGTGCTCCGCAACAAGAGAGGCCGCGACAGTGAGAGGCCCGCGCACCGCGATGAAGAGTGGCCCCCGCTTGCCGCAACTAGAGAAAGCCCTCGCACAGAAACGAAGACCCAGCACAGCAAAAATAAATAAAATAAATTAATAAACTCCTACCCCCAACATCTTCTTTAAAACACACACACACACACACACACACGATTATGATGCTGAATCAGTTTTGTGAAACACTGATTTCTTAATGTCATGCTGACCTTGCCTTTTCACACCCAACCTTTGTCCTGATAGACCCTGAGCTAAATGGTCATTCCCTGGAAACCTGAACATGAGAGAGGTCTTTGTGGTCCTCGTGTTACAAACCTGAAATATATCACCCTAGTCCTCACACAATTGCGTTGCTGAATTGGATGGCGGCCAACTCCTCTAACTTTAATTGAAGGTTGTGTGAAAAGCTCAAAGAATGAATTCAATTTCGGCGTTTGCTGTAAAATTCTGGTAGATAATGTTGACCTTCATATTATCCTGTGGCCCTTGCATAATGGCCCAGAGAAGTTTCTCTCAGAAATCAAGTTTCTCGTTGATTCAGTTAACAGAATCAGGAGGATTTCTCATGTCATATGAAAAGCACCACATTTCCTTCTTTATCTTGGATGTCAGGGAGCTCAGAGCCCCCGGTGTATACTTAACCACAGAAACACGTTATAATTGCTATATTTGTTTTTTTTTCCTTTTTACTCAATTATTTTCCTTTTAAAATTCCTATACTGTCAGTGTCATTTTAATAAGATTTTGAAAACTTTCTGAGGAAGAAAACATTACAAATTGAGGATCTGGAGAGCACACTATGACATTTGTAGGAAGAAGAGTACAGGTTTTGGAAGCCCCTACTAGAGGCAAACAAGGCAAATTAAATGGTAACATCCCTTCTTCCTTTCTTTTGTCTGTTGCAGTATGTCCCTGCCTTAAACTCCTTCTTGTGCCCTTGAAAAACATCACTGTGCTATTGGATCAGTCTTTCCCCACACCCAGGCCACATCATAGATCCTCTTAGATTGCGAATATTATTCATCAGCAAGAGCTATGTTTCTAATATTTCCAGGTTCACATGCATAAAACTTTAAAATTATATAGGTCTATAGATTTCTCTTATTACTTTTTATATTCAAATCCATTAATATGAAAAGTTTCAAAGCCATTTTAGATTGGAAGTAATTCAGCCAGAGACGATTTGAATATGAAGTCTGATTTCAGTTGCTTTAGAAATCTTGAGAGGGTGCTGCATGTGGCTGTCCCTATTTCAAGAGCTTGGGTAAGCTCAAAACCATAGTTTGCATTCCACAGAACTGCCTCTCTCTGTGAATCCAAAGAGCTCACATAGGCCAGAGCTGGGCATGATGGGCAAAGCTTTTCCGACCGTTCCCCAAATAACCTTGCAACACACACACACACACACACACACACACACACACGAATGAATAAAACAAAATCAAAGAACAAGCTAAAAATAATCCCTGGAAGTGAAATTTACAATTTTTAAAAGGGAGAATTTAGGAAGCATTTCTCACAGGCCTTAAACATGTCTAAATCTGTATACCTAGTTATTCTATTTATAGGAATTAGTTTCACTTACTTACTGGAGATATTCCAAAAAGAGAGGGAAAAAGCCAACTATGTACAAACATCTCACTGTAGTGATATTTATAGCACCAAAGTTTTAGAAAAATCTCCACATCAGTGGAGTAGGAGTGATTACAAAATTTAACATATGCCCATTGATGGATGCTGAAAGACAACAGCTTTACTCACTGGCATAGAGGTGTCATGAGTGAATAATGTTTCATTCAGTTTGATAGTCATTAATATCATATTAATATTGTTTGAGCAGGGAAGGACATTTTAATTTAAATAATTTTCTTCCAGAAGCAAAAGCAGAGATGTGTCCACAGCTCAGAAATTTAGATTCTTCAATTACATTAAATTTGAGGAGATTATTTTACTGTTTCTCAATGGCTTCAACGTGGCGTAAGAAGGAAAGGGGAATGAATATTCTTTAACTACTTATTATCCACCATTTCTTACAACCATTTCAGGATAAAGTCTTCATAAAACATTTCAACTTGAGGGGGAGAGCAGGGTCGCAGCAACCTTCTAGATACGGTTTATTTTTCTATGTGCACTAATCTCACTTTGCAGGAAGGTCAAGGTGTTCCAAACCCTCCCTAAATATCTCCTGAGAATCTTTAAATTAGGGATGTTTACACCTGCGGGCTCCACCAAGTGATTCATCTGCTCACGTAGAGCCTCCCAGTGTCCTGGCTTCTGTGACCTGGGAGGCTGCTGCACCCCCTGCTGCTGCCCAGTGAAGACCCCCCTAGGTGGGTGGTTCTGAGAGTGCTGGTACTGGGCCACGATGGCCCGTGTCTGCTGAAGCCACATGGTCTGAATCTACTCAGTGAGTCATGGAGACTTGGGAAGTTAGTGCTTTAGACATAAGTGAACACTTTTTTTGGAAGAATAACATATATACAGAAAACTTATGGATCATAAGTTTAGAGCCCAAAGGAGTTCTGCAAAATGAAAACACCTGTGTAACCACCACTTGGATCAAGAAATAGAACATTCCAGCAACCCAACATGGATGGACCTAGAGATTATCATACTAAGTGAAGTCAGACAGAGAAAGACAAATATCATATGATATTGCTTATACGTGGAATCTAAAAAAAATGATACAAATGAACTTATTTGAAAAACAGAAAGAGGCCCACAGACATAGAAAACAAAATCATGGTTACCAAAGTGGAAAGGGTGGAGGGATAAATTATGAGCCTGGGATTAACACATAAAATATAAAATAGGTAACCAACAAGCACCTACTGCATAGCACAGGGAACTGTATTCAGTATCTTGTAATAACTCACAAGGGAAAAGAATCTGAAAACGAATATACATACATATAACTGAATCACTTTGCTGTACATGTGAAACTAACACAACATTGTAAATCAACTACACTTCAATTTAAAAAAAAGAAATAGGGCTTCCCTGGTGGCGCAGCGGTTGAGAGTCCACCTACCGATGCAGGGGACACGGGTTCGTGCCCCGGTCCGGGAAGATCCCACATGCCGCGGAGCAGCTGGGCCCGTGAGCCATGGCCGCTGAGCCTGCGCATCCGGAGCCTGTGCTCCGCAACGGGAGAGGCCACAACAGTGAGAGGCCCGCGTACCGCAAAAAAAAAAAAAATAAATAAAATAAAATAAAATAAAGAAATAGAATATTCCAGCACCCTTTTTGTACCCTGTCCCCGTCACTCCGCTCACAAGGTAACTACTCTTCTCATATCTATCCCCATCAGCTTGCTTGGCTGATTTCTGAACTTTATGTAAACGAAGTCATGCAGGACACTCATAATTGCACTGCTGGAGGACATTAGACATTCCAGTGCGGGCCCTTATGAAGCATATCGGTAGAAATATTCTTTCTTGCCTCAGCCTTTAGGTCTTACTTGCCATAAAAGCTTTCTTCAAACTCCTGGCCTTAGTGACGTGGTTCCCGGCCTCCCTCCAGCCCTGCCCCTACCATCCAACACAAACCCGTAAGTCATCACGCTAACCGCACGCTAAGGGCTCTCCTGAGCAATGAGTCTCCAATGGAGGGAAGACACCTCACTAGGCATGTCCTTTGAAAGAGTCTCCTGGAAAAGCACCCTCCCCTTTGGGTTGCAACCTATGCAGTGGATCAAAACTCAAGGGAGTCATGCTGGAGGCACCCAGAGTGATGGACACTGAGCTTCTCCCCAAATCCCCTTCCTTTCTCCTCCCACAGGTACCCATGGGTGGGCCTCACTTCTCTCTCCTCTGGGTGGTGCTCTTCTCCAGGGCTCAGGGGTGGGGGTACTCTCCCCCCCCACCCCCGTGAACTAGGATAAATATGGCTTCGATTCGAGCCAGGACTCCTGATCAGTACTAAAAGTGGGTCCTGATGAGAAAAAGGTTAAGAAAAAGTAAGTTCGTTATTGACAGTTGTTGGCATTTGCTCCCCTCATCCTGGGGGAGGTCAGTAGAGCAATGGAATTCTCTGCTTTTGGGTAAGACAATGATCCCAGGCATAAAAAGAGTTGAAAAGTATTGAGCATTTGCTGTCTGCAGGCACTGTGTTATTGGAGAAGAACTTTGCCAGCACCCAGGCCTCATCTTAAGTCTTAACACACATACACCATATACTCCCCAGTAGCTTTATGACATCAATATCATTATGTCCATTTTCCAGATAGGAAGGCTGAGGGTCTCAGTTTCTAAGTCACCTTCCCAAGGTCACTCAATTAGGAAGTCGTGGAGACAAGAGCTAAACTTGGGTTTGTGTGACTTCAGAGAACATAGTCTGCTCCTTGCTACCTTGCTTCCTACTGAGGGATGCCTATAAAATGATCTTCTTTTCAGTAATGATAGGTAACGATGCCCAGCACCGGGCTCCATTGTAACTGACCTGCAGGATAGTATCATTTGAGATGAGAGTACAATGAATGATGCTTGCCTAAGTCTGCTGTGTTTATTCTTCGTGGTTCTGAGCCCTCCTCCTTGTACCCGATCTTCATGCGAGCGGATGGCAGCATGCTTATTCGTGTTAGGGTCAGAGGAGGAGGCAGAGCCCATATTAACGGGATCAGAGCACCTTCTCTGCAAAGTCACACCGAAAGGCCTGGCCCATGCTGACCCTGCAGCACATTAAAGTCAGGCCGCTAACAGGAAATGGTGATTTCTGACTTGCATTCATGTCGACTGTCATCCAGTGTTGGAAGGAGCCTCATTACCACCTCAGAAACGGAGCTTCAGGATTGCAACTCTTTCTCCCTCCTGCTGACACAGGAAGTAGACTCAAGTCTCGCTTCCCTGGGATTGATGACTGCACTTCGTCTTTCTGGGGCTTCCACCGTGGCTCGGGCAGGCAGCAGCCTTGCCGGAGAAGCCTTCCCCATGCTTCCGAGTCAGCAGATTGCTTCTGGGCTGGCCACACTTCAGTGCCTTCCCGTTAACTACTGTATTGATTTCAGGGCTTTTTTCCTTCCACGTGGCCGAGGACCCTAAGCTGGCTGAGGTAGGAAAATGTGGGGGAAGGTGTAATGAGAGCCACTCAGCAGGTTTGCACACACAACCTTAAGCCGTCTGATGCTACTGATTTATTTTCTTTATTAACAAATGTAATAAAGCATGGATGCCTGATACCATAGAGAACTCAGTGGGAGGAGAGACCTAGGGATGAATCAGTGGGTACAAGCAGTAAATTGATGGGAAAAGGAAAAAGAGGTTGCATTAAGAAGGACCAGCAAGGCATCCACTGGACGGAATTCCGTTCCTCTTTGCATGACTCTGCTGGCTCTCTCCTCTGTGAGCCTCATTCTGTCTCAGGTAGACTACTGACCTCACCTCCAGGCATCCTTCTCCAGTCTCCCTCCTAACTAATTCTCCATGCAATTGTTAGGCATCCTTTTTTTACTGCAGTAAAAGATATACAATATAAAATTTTCCATTTTAACCGTCAGTGGCATTAAGTACACTCACATCATTGTGCAACCGTCACCTCTACCTAATTCTAGAACTTAGAACTCTAATTCATCACTCCAAAAGGAAACCTTGCATGCGTCAAGCAGTCACTCCCCATTTCCCCCTCTCCCGCAGCTACTGTCAACCACTAATCTGCCTTCTGTGTCTATGGATTTGCCTATTCTGTGCATTTCATATAAATTTAACCACACAATACAGGACTTTTGTGCATGACTTTTTTTCACTTAGCATAACGTGTTCAAAGTTCATCCTTGTCGTAGCATGTAGAGGATGTGGAGAAATTAGAAGTCTCATACATGGGTGATGGAACATAAAGTGGTACAGCCACTGTGGGAAAATCTGGCAGTCCCTTAAGAAGCTCAACATTTAATTAATACATGACCCAGCAATTCCACTCCTAGGTATACACCCCAAAAAACTGAAAATAGGTGTTCAAACAAAAACATGACTATGAATGTTCGTAACAGCACTATTTACAATAGCCAAAAGGTGGAAACAACCCAAATATCTATCAACTGATGAATGGATCAAAATTGTGGCACTATAGCCATACGACAGGAATCCTTCTTATCAAATCATGTCACCTTCCTGCTTAAATCCGTCAGTGGCTTTCCATCACTTCCTGTGTGAAATTGCAATGCACCATCCATGGCTACAGGGTACCCAGTCATCTAGCCCATCTTGCCTTTCCAACTCAGTCTCACACTATTCCTCTCCTTTCTCACCGCTCTCTCACTTTGATCTGCAATTTCATGAAGATGCCAAGCCCTTCCCTGACTCGGGGATTTTTGGGGATTCTGTGTCCTCAGTTTTCCATGTCCTTAGACTCGTGTAAGCTATCACCTCTGTTATTTTCTTATTTCCATGCCCTGTTACCTTCCTTTCAAAACGCTTCCTAGTGTGATTTGCTTATTTTTTTTAATGGCTGTCTTTCCAAGCTCCGTCTAGGCAGCAGATTATGTCTGCTGCTTTTCCATTACAGGGCACAAATGCCTGGAACAGAGCTGGGTGCCTAGTAGGTGCTCAATAAATGCTTACTGCACGAATGACTAATTAAGTAAGGTTTTGGTGGATGATGAGTGGCTTAGTCAGGCAACAGCCACCATGTGACATGTGGACATCTTGGAGATCAAAAATCAAGAGATTTGAGACTGGTTAATTAGCTGCGGAGGCAGAGCCAGCATCTATGTGGAGGAGCAATGAAAGTTCAATGGAGAAAAGAAAATGTTTTTAATCTTGTCACTTTTAAGACTCAGTGTGGACTGTGGATTCCAGTGAAGCATCAGAGGTGTGAAAGCAGAAGTGGATGCTGGCTTTGTGTGGCCACCTAGAGAGGGAAATGAAGCACCGTGGGGTAGGAGGGGATGGGGTTTTACCAACTCAGATTTGGAGTCAAACATGTCACGTCACATTCCCTGACAGTGAATGCTGATTTTTGTTGTTGTTCATTAAACCTCTCACTATAATTTTGAGCCAAGTGTGTTTATTCTTCATTTCAGCTGTTCCAGGGGTTCCTAGAAAGTGGAATCTCACCCAGCAAGACTCCGTGCAGTAAGTATAAATGAGGGGGGTATAAACTAGTGCTCGCAAGGTGTTGCTAATAAACATGTATTTGTCTATTTCTCTGGCATATATGTAGGTATGTTTGTAAGTATTTATTAGCAAGTATTAATTGTCTGCTACAGCTCAGACCACCTGAATGAAGTAAAATCCCTTTGAGAACTTGTTAATGACTTCAGCACCTGACACCGCCCAGACCACCACAGGAGAATCTATGGCATGAGAGGTTATGAAGCCCATCCTCTGGGTTTTACCCCCAGTCCCTGGTGATTTCCATGCCCGGCAGAGTTGGAGCAACACAGGCCTCCTGTGTACACTATCCTGGGCAAGGCTGAAGAGCCTCTTGTGTCCAGCACCACTTCTAGGGACACTGCTGTTCTCATGTGGGTGGGCTTTGGGGTTCCTTATGTGTGTTCTCTCAGCACCCCCTTCACTCAGCTGCGCCCCCTCCAGTGTGGGTGGAGACTACCTTTGCCTAATACGTCTTCACTGTGCTGTGCATGCCCTGGGGGAGCTGCCCGTGCCTCACTCCACACCCTTACCCTGTACCCTAGTCAGAGCCTGGCACTGCACTCCACACCTTAGAGAGGTCTGAAGATGAAAGAATCAACCTATCAGTCAATAAGTGATCAATAACCAATAAAAAGTTTGAGTGTAGCGGAAGAAACAAGTATCACGCACACAGAGGGAACAGTGATTTAGCAGAAGTGAAGGAATTGGGCAAAGGCAGTATTATGAGGGCTGAAACGAGGAAGAGAGGGCCAAGGTGACACATTTGGCCACTGGAGTTGAACTCATCGTCTTATCACTTGAATGAAGAGGGTTCCTCCTGGTTGGGGACAGAGCCAGTGACAAGGGCTGCCCTTAAACGCTGCCCCGACCAAACGGTCTACCTCAGTGGGTAAGAGCAAAAGCTCAGGATGAGGACAACCTGATTCTGAATCCTGGCTGTATCCCCGACTAGCTGTATGGTCTGGACAAGATTTTAGCATCTGAGTCCATTTGCTCACCTATAAAATGGGGGTGGTATTGACACCTACCTCATGTGTGAGAATTCAGTGAGATGACACACAGCACAGGCCCGGATGCCTCTATTCTGAGCCCTGTGAGGAATCCCAACCCCTGGATTCTGCCTCCGTGCTAACTCCCACAGTTTTTTTTTTCAGCTTTTCCTTTAGTAGCACGAGGATCCCTCTCACTTTCTTTTTAACTTGTTATCGCAGAGATTTCCTGAGAGTCACCCATTTGTATTCATGCCTAAGGCTTACTGCTTCAGTTTGGTCTTTACCTCATTTTCAAGTTCACGTAATTACGTTCTCAGCTCCAGATTGTTTTTCTGCTGTTGCTGCTTTTCCAAAGCCCCTTGTGAGCAGTGCACGGGGGAGGAAACAAGACACTTGCTCCTCTCCCTGGAGCCACAGTAAAAGGACTAGGGAGTGACCTCCTCTAGCAGCATCCCCTCTCCTGTCTCCCTAAGACTCACGTCCAGAGGTTTGCTTTCATTGCTAATGTTAAACCATATGATTTCACATATGAAAGAGTCTGGTCTGAAATGCTGATGAGATGGTGGCTTTCTGTGTCTTGTCCTAATTTGTGCGCAGTGGGCAAGCACACGAGAGTGGGCATCAAGACGCAGAAGAAATTGGCCAGCCCCGCAGCCCATGGGATGGGAGACAGGACTCATCCAAAGGTCACACAATGACATGGTAGCCAGACTGGGTTTCACGCCTCTGAGTTCACTATGCCTGTTGCTGTGAGAAGGCTGGTGATTTCTAGTCTAGGTTGCGTGGAGTATCAGGGAAGAGCAAAAAGAGGTTGAAAGTGGCTCTGCCACTTATGGCCGGTTACAGGCTTGCCGCTAAACTTTCTGACCCTTAGTATTTGCATCTGTAAAGAGAAAGTAATAGTTTCTACATGATAAGATCATGGTGAGAATTAAATGACTTACTCTGAGGTTTAAATAAAATTATATGTGTAATGCACTTACAGCGCTGGCATATACTGTCAGCCCTCCATATCCACAGGTTCAAGCAACTGCAGGTTGAAAATATTTGGGAAAAAATGTTTCAGAGGGTTCCAAAAAACAAAACTTGAATTTGCCTTGTGCCACAACTACTTACACAGCTTTTACATTGTATTAGGTATTATAAGTAATTTTGAGGTGATTTAAAGCATATGGGAGGATGTGCTTAGGTTATAGCCAAATACAATGCCATTTTACATAGGGGAGCACCTGTGGATTTTGGTATACATGGGGGTCCTGGAAACAATGCCCCCGTCCCCAATGACAGACAATTACACTTAACATTTATTAAGTACTAATATTAATAATAAATATTACTAATAATATTATATTATTATTACCGTTATTACATATTTTTATTAGCACCCAGAGAAGCTCCCCAAGTGTGTTATGAACTGCGCCCTGCCTGGGTGTGAATCCCGGCTCTGTCTCTCAGTAATGCAGGGATCTTAGGCAAGCTGCATGGCCTTTCTTTCAGATTCCTCTCCTCTCAAATGGAAACGAGAATTGTTTGTTCTTGGAATTAGAGCAAGGGTCAATGAAAATGATGGTTACTGAAGGCAAGTTATGGAAAGCCATGGACCCCCTGCCCCGCAATCATTCGTTAAGATCAAATGCTAGCCGGGTGAAGACTGAAACCCAACCCTCAGCCATGGCTGCCCAGACTTTGCCTTCTCTGGTACCAATACTGGATGCGGTTGTTTCACTGTGGTAGCAATAGAGTAAAAGCTGACTCTATCGTGCACGTTAAGCCAATGCAGTATTATCCGCAAATGCATTTCCACTTCAGAAACAATGGACAGGGAGAAAAATACTAACACCCCCACACACAATAGCTATCCCCCAAAGAGTTGACACAGGTGACTTGTTACTAACATTGGTGTTACTGCTTCTGCTGGCAGAGGGCTGAGCTAGCCCTCTGTGTCTCCTCCAAGGCGCTCTGTGGGCTGGAGTGCAGCCCAGCTTGTGGCCCTGCGTTGCTGATACGATGAGAACTGACTGGGAAAGGTGAACCACCATTCCCTTTTTTAAGAACGTGTCTCCCGCAATCATATCAGGCACCATGTTCTCCTTAGAGGGGCCCCTTCCATTTGGTTCTTAACGAAAGACCTGAGCAGAGAAATTACTTGCACGGTGAAATAAATGGTTTAGGGTCTGGAAGCGTAATTTACTGACTTCTTTTAAATTTGACTGGAGGGGATGCTATTTACACAGCTGGTTTTGTACTGTGCCCACTCGCCTACTCCTTGCACATCACAGAAGGTAAACTCCAAGTCACCAAGTCCCAGGTTCCTTCTTAGGAACAGTACGTCGTTTCTAACTTTGTTGGTTTAAACATGTATGAACAGAGTGAAAACACAAATGGTCAGTTTGACTGTACTGGAAAAACTGATGAACCCGGATTCAAAACGTTGGAGTTCAAATACTAACTACAGTTATAGGGCTGGGGATTAATCACTTAAAACCTTCTGAGTTCATTCATTCTCCTTCACTCATTTATTCAAGCAATATTTATTGAAGCAGACACCCTTCCAGATACTGGGGATATGCTGGTGAAGAAGAACAGTAGTTAAGGTCTCTGCTCTCTGGATCCTTCATTAAAATGGTGCAAGACCAACAATACACAAGTCAGCAAATATATTATCACAGCTGTACAACATGCTTCCAAAGAGATAAGCCAACGAGGTAGGTAAGAATGGCACTGAGCACGATTCTAGATGAAGAGGCCAAAGTAGTGCTCTTAGAAGAGGAAGCATTTGGGCTGAGATCTGAAGGGCGCTAATGAGTCAATCACGTGAAGAGCTGCTAAAAGAAGCATCCTGGCAGGAGGAACAGCAAATGAAAAGCCTTGGAAGTGATGAAGCCATTGAAATACAGCTGAGGAACAGAAAGAGGCCAGGATGCTAAGCCCTGGGGAAAAGAAATAGGATGTGATTTCAACAGGTCGGCAGGAGCCAGAGCACCTAAGCATTTGTAGACCACACTAAGGACACCGAAGTGTGATTCTCCAACTGGGATGTGCACTGGAACCATCTGGAGGACTTTAAAAAGTACCAGGTCCGTGCCCCAGGGATTCTGATTTAATTGGCCTGGGGTAGGGGCTGGGCATCCGGATTTTAAATTCCCCAGGTGTTCTAATGTGTGCAACCACAGCTGAGAACCACTGCTGTAGATCAATGGAAATTAACTGAAGGATTTGAAGCAACAGAGTGGTCATGACCGTGAATTTTTCTCCTTGAATAAAATGAGAAAGAAGAAACCAAGTCTGCACCCTTGTTATGGGGACTGAATGCAATGACACATGGAAAGTAACGTTGACAGTAGGTGCTCATCAAAACGGTGGTGGTTCTTAAATTTTTAAATGGTGCTTTACTGTTTTAAAAACGCTCGGCTGTTTCACCTGTCTGCCTAAATTTTTAGTGGAGCAACACACATCTCTAATAGATCAAAAGTCTGCTTGGACACCCAAATTGGTTTCCAACCGAAGTCAAATGAATCGGTGGCAAAGCTGTCTTTTCTTTCTCCTGGGGGTCTGGGGGTCTCACAGGGACCCCATGAGAACATGGTGGGAGATACACCACGCTCAAAGAAAGTGGGCTGTCCTACAAAGCCAACCAAGCTGGATTTACATTCTGGAAATCGCATCCTTTTGTATCCCTAGTATCCTTAAAGGCACAGTGGGTACGAGAAAGATGCATTCAAGGTTTCCAGGGAGAACCTGGTGATGAGGAATCTGAGAGGGCTTTGTATGCTTTCAATCAGTGGTGCTCAGACTTAGACATGCATTTGAATTACCTGACGGGCTTGTGAAAACAGATTTCTGGGCCCCATCTCCAGAGCTTCTGATTAGGTAGGTTGGAGTGGAGCCCAAGAATTTGTATTTTTAACAAGTTCTCAGGTGACGATGATGGTCCTGAGACCACACTTTGAGACCCACAGCTACAGAGTGTAGATAATTAGAAAGAACAGCTAAGTCAAAGAAGGCTACAGCGTCGTGAGAGAGCCAATGGCTTTTTCATTTTCGAGCTTTTTCTCTGTTCTCAGGCTTTTGAGTATCATGGACTTTTTATTCAAATGAAGCTGTCAAGGCAAGCTCTGGCCCCAGTGACCACGGTTCCCAAGCAACCTCGGTTTTATGCACTAACTGGGCAGAGGAACATGTAATAAAGCAACACCAGCCATCCTCTGCCTGCAGCTTGCACTGTTCTGGCCTCAGGAAGTCACACAAAAGCCTTTTGGAAATCTCTCCACTTGCTCTCTCCTGTCCAGCAGCCGGCAGAATAAAGAGCACGATCCTGCATATCCTAAAAGTGAGTTGACATCTTGGCTCTGACACAGACGGGCTGTGTGTCCTCAGGGAGCTTTCACCCTTCTGAACCTCAGTTCTATTACCTATCAAATGGGAACAGTGGTAGCCGTAGACCTCATGATGGAGGGAGTAGGAGCCCAACCCTAGTTCTGACATGTGGAAAAAGTTCAAAAATTCTTATCCCCTCCTTGCTCTCTCTCTCGCCCTCTCTTTTCTCTCCCTCCCTCCCTGTATGTCTCTTAGTAAAGATATCTATGAGATGAAAACTATGAACTCTCTCTCCAGAAACAAATGTACCAATATTATATAGAACTGACAGTGTTTTCGGATCCCCTGGCGTTCATCCGTGAATTCCAGACTAGAAACTGCTGCATTTCCCGGTCACCCGTCCTTCTCCCCTCCCACCCCTTCCCTCCCCATTTCGAATGCCCCCAGCGCTGGTCTTTAGTCAGTTCTTCTAACACATGGTGCTCTACTCCATCCATCTCCTCCCAGCCCACTGCTAGGTCTTTTCCCATGCTGTTCCTCTGCCCAGACGCCCTCACCCTCTCTCTCCTTCTAGTAAGTTAATCCCGGATGTCCTTCAGATTCCACTCTGATATTCTACATCCAGTCACAGACATGTGTACAAGGTGTTAGGGGAGCCCAGGCAGGGCTGGAGAAACGGATTTCCCATAGGATAGAACATTTGAGGAGGGCCTTGATGAACAGGATTTTGCTAGGTGGATCTAAAGTGGGGGAGAATAACTAATAAGAACCTACTGTATAGCACAGGGAACTGTACTCAATACTCTGTAATGACCTATTTGGGAAAAGAAACTAAAAAAGAGTGGATATATGTATATGTATAACTGATTCACTTTGCTGTACAGCAGAAACTAATACAACATTGTAGATCAACTATACTTCCATAAAATATTAATTATAAAAAAATAAAAATAATAAAAGAGCTTGCTTAAAAACATAAAGTGGGGGAGAATCTTTCATTCAGACCAAGAATCATGGGTAAAGGAACAACAAGTGCCGGCAAGGATGGGGGGTGTGAAGACATTAAGTGGTGGCAGGAAATGAAGGTGCCTGAGACAGAGAGGTGGGGGATGAAGCCAGGCATGTATAATGAGGTGAGACTGTCAAGGGCCCTAAATCACCCTACCCTGGTGGACAGCCCATAGGTCAGGGGTGAAACACTCAAATGCCTTCAAAGAAGGTCAGTAAACAAAACAGTACTAAAATAAACCAGAAGGAAGTGGTAAGAACCAAATCGGGTTCGTAAATGTAGCTTAAAATTACTCAGTTTGAAAATTAAATATGACAAACAACATTTTAAATTGAAATTTGGCCCACGGGAAGGGGTGTGTCTTAGGTCAGGTCCCAAGAAGTAAATGCTGAGATGAGGATTCATATGCAATGGGTTTATTAAGAAGGTGCTCCCAGGAGAAGACAGTTTGGAAATGGAGGAAGCGGAGCAGGCCGGGGGAAGAAACCAAGCAGGGGCGTGACTGCAAGAGCTTTGGGCTCTCTTGCGGGGGGCGTCTTGGAGTGCAAGTGATGTCCCAGTTGTCCTGACCTGATAACTTCTAGCTCTCATACTCTCATGCCCATTAGTCATGAGTTTAGGGCCATCCTACACAATGGAAATCTCTAGGCATTTTGAACTCCCTGTGCTAGTAGGCGAAGAGGCCCCAGTAGCCTCTTACCACAAGGGCAATACACATGGAACCCAAGAAAGAGTCAACCAGAAATTGCAAAAAGATATGCAAAAATCTGAGAGGAGTCTTATCAGCACCCTCTAGAGGTGCCCTCCTTGTAACCTCTGCTTCGGCTAATAGGGACTGCTCGCGATTTTTTTTTTTTTTTTTTTTTACGGTACGCGGGCCTCTCACTGTTGCGGCCTCTCCCGTTACGGAGCACAGGCTCCGGACACGCAGGCTCAGCAGCCATGGCTCACGGGCTCAGCCGCTTTGCGGCATGTGGGATCTTCCCGGACCGGGGCACGAACCCGTGTCCCCTGCATCGGCAGGCGGACTCTCAACCACTGCGCCACCAGGGAAGCCCTGCTCAGGGTTTTTAAACCAGGCATGTCAAGCCAAGGTCAACTCCACTGCAGAGCTTTTATTCTGAACAATGTAGAGGATGGCCTGGAAACGGACAAGAATGCAGACAATATCAGGTTGTCCTATCCTTGAATATGGATATTTATATTTATTGAATATGGATACTTACATAAATATTTATATTTATATATGGATATTCTCCATTTAATTATGACTCCTTTAATTTCTCTCAAAAATTCGGAATTTTGCGAATTTTCCAATTTCTTTTCCCCAGAACACAATTTGTTTTCACATTTTGACCCTGAATCAAGAAACCTTAGTAACTTCACTAAGTTAGCTCTAGTAGTTTATTTGTTGAGTCCTTCGGTTTTTCTGTGTACCCAATCATGTCATCTGTGAATAAATACAATGATAAAGTTTACTTTCCTAATGGCATGTCTTTTATTTTTTTTTTTCCCTTCTCTTCCCTGACTAGAGCCTCCGGTGCAATATTGACTAGATGAGGTTAAGAGTGAGCATATTTCTCTTGTTTCTATGTGTAGAGGGTAAAACATTAAATATTTACTAATAAAGTACTATGTTGGTTGTAGGTTGTTTAATGTCCTTTATCAGATTTAGAGAGTTTACCTCTTTTCCTAATACGCTGTTTTACCCTCTTACCACAAATGCTTACGGACTTCAACAGAAGCTTTTTCTGCATTTATTGAAATGTTCACATGTTTTTTTCCCCTCCTTTATTCTGTTAAAGTGGTAAATTCAGTGACTGAATACATGGCAACTGACTCATCCATTGTAGTAATTGCTTCTCTTTTCTCCTGAATTATAGGATATTTCAACATAGAGAAAAGTACAAAAAATAAAAATCAGATATTATTATGCCTATTGACCTCATTATTAAACTGTTAGTAGTCTGCCATGTTTCTTATTTTTGTTTTTGCAAAGAGATAAAATACTAGGGAGACAGCTAAAGACCTCCCACAGTCTTAAAATGGATGAAAAATCTTCCCATGAATGCTTTTACACTTTAAGTTCATATATGTGCCCCTATACTATTTTTTGGATTGCTTCTTGTGCTTTTAACATGTAGACTGGTGGGATCTAACTGTACTTGGAAGTTACTTTTTTGTGTCCAATATAAAGCAAGTATCTAAATGTATTTGATTTTGTATATGAATGATAATCTCCACCACCCCCCAAACTCAATATCGTTATTAAACTGTCTATCCATTACCCACTCATTGTAAAGTCAACTGTGAAATATAGCAAGCACTCATTTATATGTGGCCATGTTTTGGGGCTGTCTTATTACAGCAATGTAATAATTGTGCATAGAAAGACTGACCTATTTGTCTATCTCTGCACCAATACTCCTCTGAAATAATTATTACAGATTCAGATTAAATTTTGTTATTTGTTAGAATAATCTTTACCTTTTTGTTTCTCTCTCCTTTACTCATCTATACTAATTTTAGGCTAAGTTTATCCAGTTCTCAAAAGAAATCCTTTGGGATTTTGATGGAGTAAATAATCTATTTTAGTATAAGTAGACTCACATCAGATTAATTTAAGGAAATTTGGTAAATTTAAAACAGTAAATCTTCCCATTCATCAACATGGTATATTTCACCTTTTATTTAGGTCTTGTTTTATATTTTTCTGTAAGTTTTTATAAATTTCTCATAGTATTTTATATTTTTTTGCTACTGTGACTCTTTAAAAATTATATTTCCTAATTGGTTGTTACTAGTTACAGGACATCGTTGTCTTAAAAAAATATTTTGTGTATTCTGACATTGATCTATTACCTAACAATACTGATGAACACTCTCATTATTGCTAATAAGTCATCTGTAGATAATCATGTCCTTACATTTTCAACAAAGGAATTATCATTTGTGAACACTTTTGATTCTTCCCTTATAGTTGTTTTCCTTCCTTCCCTCTTTCCTTTCTTCCCTCCCTCCTTCCTTAACTTGCTGGCCAAGATCTGCAGAACAGAGTTGAATAGAAGATATAATAATGAGGATTCACACCTTGATCCTGAGTTTAACGGAAAAGTTTCTAAATCTTCAATTATAGGTAATTTTTGTTAGGTTAAGGGCATTCCTTTCCATGGCTAGTTTACTGAAAGTTTTTTTTTTTTTTTTAATCATGACTTGGTGCTAAATTTTACTCTGTATCTTTTGAGAGGATTATCTAATTGTTTTTACATTGCATTTTCTAATATTTGACCACTGTTTCATTCTTCAATAAGTCCTATTTAGTCATAACAATCTTGAATTCCTTTTGCTAACATGTTAGGCAGGATTTTTACATCTGTTATTGAGTAAGACTGGTCTATAATTTCCCTCTTAATTCAACTGTTGGAAATAGAAATGTTTACAAATTACAAATATGAAATAAGAGGTATGTCATGTAAGAGGTGCCCTGTGACTGAACTACTACTATATTTCTAAAATTTTGGTGGCTACAAATGGGGTCAGATTTAATTAAAAATCCAGTAGTACCATTAGTTAAAACTTTTGCTTTCCTGCTCTTGAGAAGGTCTGACAGGGAGATCCCCCTTTCTAAGGGCCTCAGGAAAATGTGGGTTAGATTCCTTGGGGATTGGGGGAACATCTGAAGCACCTTCATCCACCAAGGGGTCTAATATGGCTCCTGCAACATGGCGGCAGGCCAGGGGATTAGTGGAAGGACCTAAAGCGTCCAGAGTCCACAACTGAGCTCTGAGTTTTACATGTCTTTATTACATTTTCTTAAAGTCCTGAAGCTCATTTCAAGCAGCCTGGTTTCAGCTGTGTTTTAAGGGGATTAAGGGAGAGTCTAACACCCCACTCCTTGGGCTCAGAGGAATGCGTAGCTCAGTAGCACAAAGCAGCAGTGAGATGTGGGCAACAGGTGATCTGTGAGGACAGAAATAGCTGTCCAGAAAGTGGTGAGGCAAATAGCAAGACCAGAGATTGAAATGTGTCAGCCAGCCCAGGACTGAGCAGAAAACATGGGCATGTCCATTAGGCCTCTGATAGAAAATCTAACTTGAAGAATCTTAAACAAAAAAAGAGAATGTATTATCTCACATTAGTTGAAAACTCCAGATGACATGCAGGTCCAGCTATACGATATGCAGGACCCAGTGAAAAATAAAAAGGTAGGGCCCTTTTGGAGGAGGCAAAATCAACCTCTCTTTCCTAAGGGACCACTGTCCCAATCCATGACAAAAGTGTTGACCAACCCCCCACCCAAGGTATTGCAACTTCCAATACCTGACCCAGTCAGGTCCCGCTCAGTTGAATGACAGCTGAACACACTTTGATGCTCCCAGCCTGGGGCAGAATGTCTACCACTTGGCCCCATTCTAAGATGTTCTAGGACACCTGCCAACCCAACCCTCTCCTTGATTGCATCCAGATCCCTCCTGGGGGCTGAGGGTGATGGTGTATTGAGACTCCCACTCCATCCCACATCCATGCTACCCCATCATGGAACATGGCAGAGGACAGCAGCTATTGCAGAGCAGACAGAGTCCAGGGATCGGGAACCGGAGTGGGGCCCAAGGCATAGGGAACAGGAAGTAAGCAGCTGAGAACTTGCCCTAGGGAGGCAAGGAGGTGGCAGGACGAAGAACCACCCATGAACTATGTGCTTCTGGTGCTCTATTGTCCCACTGGACTTGACTCACACTTTGAAGATACAATCATTAATAATTCAAAACTGTGATTTCGAAGCATTCAACTTTGTGGGGCTGTGTGTGATTGCAATGACTCCATGCCTGTGAAACCATTCCTGGTAATGTGACGCAAAGGCAATATTCCCAGGAGCTCACTATCACTGGGAGCTGGTGATCTTGCATCTCTTTCCTCCATGCTGGATTAATTCTCACCTGATACATGGTGGCAGAATGGCTGCCAGAGCCTGAGGGCTCGCATCTCTCCAGGTTCCAGTTCAGAAGGAAGGAGACACCTCACCCCTCAAAATGTGAAAAAATTCCTAGGATTGATTAGGGTTCCATGCCTATTCTTTTTTTTTTTTTTGCAGTACGCGGGCCTCTCACTGTTGTGGCCTCTCCCGTTGCGGAGCACAGGCTCTGGACGCACAGGCTCAGCGGCCATGGCTCACGGGCCCAGCTGCTCCGCGGCATGTGGGATCTTCCCGGACCGGGGCATGAACCCATGTCCCCTGCATCGGCAGACGGACTCTCAACCACTGTGTCACCAGGGAAGCCCCATGCCCATTCTTGAATCAATCACTGTGGCCAGGGAGTTCAACTGGGCTGATCCTGGAAACCTGAGTTCATGCCTGACCTGGAGATGAGAAGGAGAAAACTTCAACCAAAGCTAGACTTTGGCTTTTGACGTGATGGGGGAGGTGGTAGTGGTATCAAAGGAAAGTTGACTTTTTAAAGCTAGGAATGACGTCATTTGGATGTTAAAAAAATTTTATTGCAAAAAACGTGAAATAAAGTCAACAGATTATAAAAGTTTAGATGACTAGGTACAAAGAGGTGGGTAGGATCAAGTGGTTAAAAAAAGATCCATAAAATAACTGAAGTCTGAGAAGACACTATTACATTTCCTCAGACTTTCTCAGAGAGAAAGAGTGACTTTCTCAGAGAGAAAGAGTGACTTGTGATCCTTGAGTTAAAGAATTTAAAAATTACAGACGAAGCACACACCAGACTGAAAAGGTTGTCCAGTGATAATAAACTACCAGTATTCCAGATTTTGTTGAATTCCTGGGGGTAATTCTAGCATGAAAATCATTCCACTAAGGCCGTGGGCTTCATCCACTAAGGGGAGCATAGATGCAAACTGAAAACAACATTTCACCACTGAGATTGTGAAGGGAAAAATAACATCCAGCCAAGCCAGCATGAATAATAGGTTATAGAAATAAGACCATTCTTTTGAGAATAAAGTTCTAGAAAACATGTAAACAAACTGCGATTTTTGTTGAGAGAATGAAACTTAACCTGTATCTTACACCACTCACAAAAATTATCTAAAAATGGATTAAAGAGTTAAATTTAAGACCTAAAACCACGAAACTTCTAGAAGAAATCATAGGAGAAAAGTTCCTTGACATGGGTCTTGGGAATGCTTTTTGGAAATCACACCTAAAGCATAGCAACAAAACAAAAAATAAACAAGTGGAATTACATCAAACTAAAAGGCTTCTGCACAGCAAAGAAACTACCAGAAAGTGGAAAGACAACCTATGGAATGGGAAAAAATGTTTGTGAACCATATATCGGATAATAGATTCATATCCAAAATATGTAAAGAACTCATACAAACTCAATAGCAGAAAAATAATCCAATTTAAGAATGGGCAAAGGATTTGAAATACATCTTTCCAAAGAAGACAGTCATATGGCCAACAGATGCATGAAAAGATGCTCAACCACACTAGTCATTAGGGAAGTGAAAATTAAAACCACAATGAGATACCACCTCACACCTGTCAGAATGGCTATCATCAAAAAGCCCACAAGTAACAAATGCTGTTGAGGATGTGGAGAAAAGGGAACTTTTGTGCACTGTTGGTGGGATTGTAAATTGGTACAGCCACTATGGAAAACAATATGGAGGTTCTTCCAAAAATTAAAAATAGAGCTACCATATAACACAGCAATTTTACTTCTGGGAATATATTCAAAGGAAAGGAAACACTAACTCGGAAGATTATCTGCACCTCCCTGTTCATAGCAGCATAATACAATAGTCAAGACATGGAAACAACCTGTGTTCATCAATGAATGAATGGATAAAGAAGTTATAGTGTATATATACAATGGAATGTTACTCAGCCATAAAAAAATAATCCTACCATTTACAGCAACATGGCATTATGCTAAGTGAAACAAGTCAGATAAAGACAAATACTGAATGGTCTCACTTATATGTGGAATCTAAAAGCAAAACACAACAAATACACCAAATCATAGAAAAAGAGATCAGATTTCCTATTACCAGAGGCATGGGGTCAAGGAGCAAGAGGGGGAATTGGAGCAAAGTGGTCAAAAGGTACAAACTTCCAGTTAAAAGATGAAAAGTCCTAGGGATGCAATGTACAACATGATGGCTATACTTAATGCTGCTGAAGATAACATAGAAAAGTTGTTGAAAGACTGGATCCTTAGAGTTCTCATTACAAGGAAAAAAATTTTTTTTTCTTTTCTTTTTATTGTGTCTATATGAGATGATGGAGCTTAACTAAACCTACTGTGGTAATCATTTCACAATATATGTAAAGCAAACCATTGTACTGCACAGGTTAAACTTATACAGTGATGTATATCAATTATTTCTCAATAAAACTGGAAAAATATATAAGATCATAAGTATATGCACGTATATTTATCATATATGTATGTATATGTGCATATCACACACAAAGAATTCGTGTATTTTATTTATTTTTGAATTCTATTTTATTTATTTTTTTATACAGCAGGTTCTTGTTAGTTAACCATTTAATACATATTAGTGTATATATGTCAATCCCAATCTCCCAATTCATCACACCACCACCACCCCCACCACCACTTTACCCCCTTGGTGTCCATACCTTTGCTCTCTACATCTGTGTCTCAATTCTGCCCTGCAAACCAGTTCACCTGTACCATTTTTCTAGGTTCCACATATATGTGTTAATATACGATATTTGTTTTTCTCTTTCTGACTTACTTTACTCAATGGCAGTCTCTAGATCCATCCACATCTCTATAAATGACCCCATTTCGTTCCTTTTTATGGCTGAGTAATATTCCATTGTATATATGTACCACACCTTCTTTAACCATTTGTCTGTCGATGGGCATTTAGGTTGCTTCCATGACCTGGCTATTGTAAACACTGCTGCAATGCACATTGGGGTGCATGTGTTTTTTTGAATTATGGCTTTCTCTGAGTATATGGTTTTCTCTGGGTACCTGCCCAGTAGTGGGATTGCTGGGTCATATGGTAATTCTATTTTTAGTGTTTTAAGGAACCTCCATACTGTTCTCCATAGTGGCTGTATCAATTTACATTCCTACCAACAGTGCAAGAGGGTCCCCTTTTCTCCACACTCTCTCCAGCATTTGTTGTTTGTAGATTTTTTGATGATGCCCATTCTAACTGGTGTGAGGTGACACCTCATTGTAGTTTTGATTTGCATTTCTCTAATAATTAGTGATGTTGAGCAGCTTTAATGTGCTTCTTGGCCATCTGTATGTCTTCTTTGGAGAAATGTCTACTCAGGTCTTCTGCCAATTTTTTGACTGGGTTGTTTGTTTTTTTAATATTGAGCTGCTGGAGGTGTTTATATATTTTGGAGATTAATCCTCTGTCCATTGATTCGTTTGCAAATATTTTCTCCCATTCTGAGGGTTGTCTTTTCGTCTTGCTTGTAGTTTCCTTTGCTTTGCAAAAGGTTTTAAATTTCATTAGGTCCCATTTGTTTATTTTTGTTTTTATTTCCATTACTCTAGGAGGTGGATCAAAAAAGATCTTGCTGTGATTTATGTCAAAGAGTGTTCTTCCTATATTTTCTTCTAAGAGTTTTATAGTGTCCAGTCTTACATTTAGGCCTCTAACCTATTTTGAGTTTATTTTTGTGTATGGTGTTAGGGAGTGTTCTAATTTCATTCTTTTACAGGTAGCTGTCCAGCTTTCCCAGCACCACTTATTGAAGAGACTGTCTTTTCTCCATTGTATATCCTTGCCTCCTTTGTCATAGATTAGTTGACCATAGGTGCATGGGTTTATCTCTGGGCTTTCTAACCTGTTCCATTGATCTATATTTCTGTTTTTGTGCCAGTACCATACTGTCTTGATTACTGTAGCCCTGAAGTCAGGGAGTCTGATTCCTCCAGCTCCGTTTTTTTTCCCTCAAGACTGCTTTGGCTATTCAGGGTCTTTTGTGTCTCCATACAAATTTTAAGATTTTTTGTTCTAGTTCTGTAAAAAATGCCATTGGTAGTTTGATAGGGATTGCATTGAATCTGCAGATTGCTTTGGGTAGTACAGTCATTTTCACAATATTGATTCTTCCAATCCAAGAACATGGTATATCTCTCCATCTGTTTGTATCACCTTTAATTTCTTTCATCAGTGTCTTACAGTTTTCTGCATACAGGTCTTTTGTCTCCTTAGGTAGGTTTATTCCTAGGTATTTTATTCTTTTTGTTGCAATGGTAAATGGGAGTGTTTCCTTAATTTCTCTTTCAGATTTTTCATCATTAGTGTATAGGAATGCAAGCGATTTCTGTGCATTAATTTTGTATCCTGCAACTTTACCAAATTCATTGATTAGCTCTAGCAGTTTTCTGGTGGCATCTTTAGGATTCTCTATGTATAGCATCATGTCATCTGCAAACAGTGACAGTTTTACTTCTTCTTTTCCACTCTGTATTCCTTTTACTTCTTTTTCTTCTCTGATTGCCGTGGCTAGGACTTCCAAAACTATGTTGAGTAAGAGTGGCAAGAGTGGACATCCTTGTCTTGTTCCTGATCTTAGAGGAAATGCTTTCAATTTTTCACCATTGAGAATGACGTTTGCTGTGGGTTTGTCATACATGACCTTTATTATGTTGAGGTAGCTTCCCTCTGTGCCCACTTTATGGAGAGTTTTTATCATAAATAGGTGTTGAATTTTGTCAAAATCTTTTTCTGCATCTATTGAGATGATCATATGGTTTTTATTCTTCAATTTGTTAATATAGTGTATCACATTGAGTGATTTGCGTATATTGAAGAAACCCTGCATCCCTGGGATAAATCCCACTTGATCATGGTGTATGATCCTTTTAATGTGTTGTTGGATTCTGTTTGCTAGTATTTTGTTGAGGATTTTTGCATCTATGTTTATCAGTGATATTGGTCTGTAATTTTCTTTTTTCGTAGTATCTTTGTCTGGTTTTGGTTATCAGGGTCATGGTGGCCTCATAGAATGAGTTTGGGCGTGTTCCTTCCTTTGCAATTTTTGGGAAGAGTTTGAGGAGGATGGGTGTTAGCTCTTCTCTAAATGTTTGATAGAATTCACCTGTGAAGCCATCTGGTCCCGGACTTTTGTTTGTTGGAAGATTTTTAATCACAGTTTCAATTACATTACTTGTGATTGGTCTGTTCATATTTTCTATTTCTTCCTGGTTCAGTCTTGGAAAGTTATACCTTACTAAGAATTTGTCCATTTCTTCCAAGTTGTCCATTTAGGATGCTTTGTATTTCTGTGGTGTCTGTTGTAACTTCTCCTTTTAAGAGAGCTAGTGTATTTTAAAAGGTTACGTTTGTATTAAATTTTTTCCCCCATTTCCTTCTCTCTAGTTTTTGTCTCTTTCTCTCTTTCTTCCTGCTTTTTCTCCTGTCTCTGTTTATTATAAACATATGTTTATGTTTTTCCTTTCTTCTGGGTAGGATAAATTTAAGATTGAGCATGTGAGCTGGAGAAAGCCCATTTTGGATTTGAATTTTAGCTAGCTACTCGGTAATTGTATGCCTTTGGACAACTGGCTTAATGGCTGCTAAGATCTCTGTTTCCTCCCCTGCAAAGTGGAGATCTGAAGGTCCCTGCCTCCAATGCTTGTTCTGAGAATTAAACAAAATTTTACATATGAAATTCTTAACACACTGCCTTTCACATCAGAACTGAATTTGTATATGTTACTGTGTATAAACTCACTCCCACTCTATTTTGAAAGTTGTTTTGACTATTATCTTTCTGGATGACATTGCATTTTGCTCTCAACTTTGACTTACTGAAGTAGCTTACTTTGATGGCTAAGGGAGGAATCTATGTGAGGCCAGAACGAGACCTCCTCAAGTGAGACTCCATGGAGTTAGTGCGGCCATCCTATTGTTGATGGGGAATGCGTCCGAATGGTTCTGGGGTAATGCTATTGTGTGTGGGAGAAAAGAACTTGGACAAGCCTGGCTCATCAGTTTGCAGGGCCATCTTCCTCTCCTTAAAACTCTTCAAACGTTACTCAACTGGCTTTGGGATCATGAAAATAGATGTGGTACTATCGTGTATTAGAAGCCTACCATGTGCTGGAAAGCACGCAGGGCATTTTTCTTTTTTTTTTTTTAAATAACACATTTATCTACCCCCTCCATCTCTATGAGTTGTTTATAACCCTATGCAGTATGTACAATTAGCTTCCTTTTCTAGATAAGAAATGGTCATTTAAAGGGATTCCTACCCAAGGTTATTGAGTCAGAAAGAGATCTTGGGAATTTGAGTCTTGGGATGGCTGTGACTTCTAAGCCTCAGCTTTCTCTACTTCAGTTGTTGTACATGATGTTGTTGTTATCACTATTATTATCATTACGATAATGTTTTGTCATGGTTGTTGTTGAAGGTGGTGATGATTCATACTGGTACAGTGTACCAGCGCTACTTTTTTCATCATGATGTTGACAGACATTTCTTCAAGAAATTAAGTGTTGCCATACCAACCGGCTCAACTGACAGGAAAACTGTGCTTCATGTCAACGTAAATAGTATTAAAAAATCCACAAAGAAAGCAGGGGTGGGAGAACTAGTTTTTAGTTTAACAAATTACTATATAAAAGACTGACAATAACGTCTCCTCTTACAAAACTATAAAAAGAGCTAAGCATAAGCACACCAGTGTAACACTTATCCTCTCATAGACAGAGAAATGGTACTAACAACCTTTCAATGACATTTCAGTCTTTCATTCAATATTTTTTTGAGAAATATGCATATGGTATTTCCCTACAGACTCCTTTCCATGCCAACATTCTGCTTTGAAATCAAACCAAGCCACCCATATCCCACTCGTTCAGCAGCCACTATGATGGAACTTTGGACCCTCAAGGACACATCCAAGTGCATGTCCAGGACATGTGCATTCTATTTATCCCTGCCCATACTCCATTCTACAGTCCCTGTTACTCACTTGCACTCCTTGGAACAAAAGCCTACATTTGGCTTTTGCTGGTTGCTTTTGGCAGGGAACACACCGATTATTAGACCTTTCTGGCTATTCTTCATTTAAAAAATTTAACCCAGTTCTGGATGCTTGAACATCACCTTGTGATACCATGTGTAGCTGTGTAGCAAACGCCCAGATTCAGTTCAGACTTGACTCGCCATTTTGCCCTCCCTCCACACTCCCAAGGGAGAATCTGAGAGCTGTCTCAATTGGAGAAATGTTTGTGAACAGCACAAGGGTAAGTGCAGATGTTTCTAATAGTGTTTCAGTATCAGTTAGGGCAAAAATCACAGCAGGTGGTTGTGGTAGAGCACTGTGAACATTAATGTGTGTGTGTGTGCATGTGTGTGCTCTGCCTCACACAATTTTTATTCCTTGAAAACCCAAAGAGTGAATGGGCCCCTCTAAAACGTAATTTTCATTTCCTTACTCTTTTGTACAATTGTATATCAGTAATAGGTGTTTTCTGTGGTTATAGACATCCATTCCTCTCTAACTATTGTTCAACAGACAGTGTGTGAAAGAATGCTGACTTTTTACAAGTTAAAGAGGACTCACATTTTCTTTGCATTTCTCACTTACTGTCATGTTTCTCAGTTTCCAAAGTCTATGTGTGTTGAAATGTAGTTTGTCATACTCAACAGGTAGAAGTCAGATAAATCACAGGCACAAGAGTCTGACGATTAGAAGTGAAGCTGTCCCGTGCCTGCTTTGGAAGGTTTGGATTGTGCTTCGTTTCTCTGTAGAGCTATTTCAAAATGAATTTTGCACATTGTCTCTGTGGCTGATAGTCTTGCAATAGGGGCTCTCAAATGGATCATCAAAATCTATAGGGTAAAGGTAACACTTGTTTTCCCATTACATCACAGGAAGAGGGTCTGAACCATTTTTATTTGAGATATCCATAGAAAAATTGACCCTGAAGTCTAGAGAACCTCTAGTTTGGTGACCTCTGCCAGCCAAATAGTGAAATTGTAAATAAATGGTGAAATCAAAAGGTACCCAGTATCCAAAACACAGAAGCTCGGGCAGTAAAGAGCTTCACAGAGAGAGTGATGAGTGAGTGATATCAAATGGTTCAGTGGGTTCCAGGAAAATGATGGCTGAGAAGAGACCATTAGTTTTGGTGAGCAAAGGGTCATTTGCGATTTTTGAAAAAGGAATTTCAAGATGTGGTAGGAGCAGGTAAACAATTACAAGTGATTGCAGAATGATTACGTACCATCTGTACCCACAGCTTTGCTGAACTGGTAGGATATTCCAGGACAAGAAATAACTGCAGGCTACTCTGAATGCCAAGGCTAGTGGTATATACGGATCTATTCATAAACCTAACCAGAAAACATCCCATAGAGATGAAAGAGGCATCACGGCCCGACATGCCCTCATGGCTATGCAACTGAGAATATTGTTTTGAACCTAAAAGCTCAAACAAACATTAATACAAATTCTTGTATTATAAATTACACATAATTTGTCCCTAAGCAGGAGTTTAGCCCTTTCTCAGCTTTTTTTCCCAAGTGCAGGCACTCTGAATAGATATTACTGAAAACAGTACCTTACAGAAAAGTAGGGATAGAGCAGCCTAAGCATTTATATTATTCATGAAATGATGCCCCTTCCTGCTTTCTCTGTATCTGCCTCTTTCTCTCCCCATTTTTTGCGTTATTTCTCTGTATGTGCCTGTTAGCAGAGACATACAATGCCAGGTGAGGTTTGAAGGCTCTGGGGAAAGCTCGCATGGCTCTGAACACCAGATTCAACACTTCCTACCTAGGTGACCTTAGGCAAAGTTCTTAACATCTGTAAGCCTCAGTTTTTCTGCACCTTTGAAATGGAATAACAAGTGTCCTTACCTCATAGGGTGTTGTAAGTTCTTAAAAGAGATAATCTATGTAAAATGCATATTGGGGTGCCTGATATATATTTAGCATCCAGTGACAGTCCCTTGAATGGCACCAAAATCCACAGTGAATCCACACCTGAATGACAAATGTAAGTGGTCAAGTAGGAACCACAGTTAACATTATGCTATTTTGTGGTGATGGGACTAAACCTAGAATTTTTGAGTTAAATTTATTCTTTTATTTCCTGATTCATCTCATCATTCTTTTAGTATCTATTTTGTGCCTCTGTGATAGGCATTGACTAACTTCATGGTAGATAGTATCTCTTCAAACCAAGGAGAGCTCAGTGCCTGGGTATAACGACCCATAAATTACCTCTCTGCCTCAGCTTCTCCTTTAAAATAGAGGTAATCATAGTAGCTTCTTCCGAGGATTACCGCGAGGACTAAATGTTTAATACATGTGAAGTGCTTGGCAAAGTGCCTAGTCATAGTGAGTACTTGTCAAACACAATCTATTTGTTATCGTTGTTATTCTTGCTACTGTTATTTTTAAAGACTTAAATAAAATGTGACAAGAAGTAGTGAACATATATGTATAAAGTAGCAAGCAAATAAATAGGCAGAAACACTTAATTCGGGATCAGACATTTGGGAACATTTCTCAGGCGATGGTACTTTTGGACTGAGATTTTAACAATGAGAAGACATTTTCCTGGTAGAAAAGGAGATTCCAGGGTTAGTAATAGCAAGAACAAAAGTATGAAGGCTAGAAGAGCATGATGGATTTGGAAGATGGAGAGACATTTGATGATATTAAAACCAAGTCCCTTAAAATTGAATTCCTCTGTCAAGTTTATGATAAACTCTCTATCCAAAACATTATTCTCTTTTTAATCTAGCATCTGTTCCCCTCAAGATTGAGGGGTATCAAAGAAAAGGGGGGACTTAACCTGCATTCAAGCCCCCGTGTCCCTGCCCTTTAAAGTAAAAGGTTTTGGGCTTCCTTGGTGGTGCAGTGGTTGAGAGTCCGCCTGCCGATGCAGGGGACATGGGTTCGTGCCCCGGTCTGGGAAGATCCCACATGCTGCCGAGTGGCTAGGCCCATGAGCCATGGCCGCTGAGCCTGTGTGTCCGGAGCCTGTGCTCCGCAACGGGAGAGGCCACAGCAGTGAGAAGCCCACATACCGCAAAAAAAGAAAAAAACAAAAAACAAAAAAACCTTTGTCTCCTGACAACTTGGAGATGGTCTTGGGACATTAGTCCACTATCTTCCCAGGTTACAGGCCTCCTGAATAAAGCAACGTTTCCTTTTTCACCAACACCTCTCTCTCAAGTATTGGCCTTCCGAGTGGCAAGCAGCTGAACTTTGGTTTGGTACTGGCCTCTCCAGTTACAACGTAAAATAATTCTATCATCTTGTTAATCCATGGTTGTTAGCATAGTGTCTGATATATAACTTTTGGATGGATGGATGGATGGAAAGATGGAAGGGAGGAAGAAGGAACAGACGGAGGGAAGGAAAGATGGCTGGAAGGGTGTAAGGAGGGAAGGATGGAGGAAGGGAGGGCTGGATGGGTGGACAGATGGATAAATAGATGGATAGACAGATGGATGCTACTGTGGCCCCAGGCTCCTTTCCAGTGATGGTTATCAGGGGCAAGTTTGGGATGACTATTTTGTTCCCTAGTCTGGTTTAAACATCCCATCCCAAGGCTTCCTACACTCTGCCCAAAAAGGCCAAATCTAATCAATGAACAAACTTGATCCTACAACCCTCAAAAGGCAGCTGTGTGAAGAGTGCCTTTGAATTTGTGGTAATACTACAGACCTCAAGATTCTCATAATGAATCTGGCTGGCAAATTTTAGAGGCTGCCAGACCTAATGGCAGAAGAGAATCCTTACTTGCAAGGAGTCTCACCTAAATATGTTTTCTACCTTCTAGGAGTCAGCCAAGCATTGACGATATAAAACAATGGACTCACATCTCTGTCCTGGTGCTGCCTCCAGCCTAAAACTGCCACCTCCATGTACAAAAGCCACCAGGGGAAGGGTCCTCGTTTTGATACATCTTGGAGCATAGCATCTGGAAACGCTGACCACGGTGGACAGTGCTAAATGCCACAGTTGGGTGCATGTTTTCCCTTCTTGTGTCTTTCCCATTTTGATTTTTTAAAAACTGCCTTTCGGGGCTTCCCTGGTGGCGCAGTGGTTGAGAGTCCGCCTGCCGATGCAGGGGACATGGGTTCGTGCCCCGGTCCGGGAAGATCCCTCCCACATGCTGTGGAGCGGCTGGGCCCGTGAGCCGTGGCCGCTGAGCCTGCGCGTCCGGAGCCTGTCCTCCGCAATGGGAGAGGCCACAACAATGAGAGGCCCGCGTACCGCAAAAAAAAAAAAAAAAAAAAAAAAAAAAAAAAACTTCCTTTCAGATGTTTGGTGCCAAGTTTAAAAAAAAAAAAATCAAGAAACCCAAACATTTCAGCAGCGAGTTTAATATAGCTCACCTTCCTGGAACAGGCCTCGGGGAAAGCGGGAAGCATCATGTTAAAATGGTGCTGAGCTCAGATCCTGAAAGACGTTTGCGATGGAAGGGACTCGCTAAGCAAGATTTTGAGACCTTCAGATGCAAATGAGACAACCCTGCAGGAGCGGGCTTGGCGAGAGAGCACATTGAGATATTTGTGGGAGACGATACTCCAATAAGCGTCGATGCCATAAAGGGAGCACAAAGGCGGCACACGGCAACGAGATCACAACTCCACCATTGCTGGAGGTCTGCTGGATGGTTAAAGGCAGAACTCCTCCCTGAGTCCTATGCTCCTCCCAGTAGCTCTGTCTCTATCTTTGAAGCAAGTAATGATTCGCTAGTTGCTGACTATGTGCAAAGAGCTAGGGATGCAAACACCCATCTTCTTCCCTGGTCCAGCCCTCTTGCCTGTTATTCTAGTCCAGACAAAAATCAACCAAATAAACCATTACTCTTAGTTATTCTATCTGACTCTTTGGGTCTCCACTGAATAAAAATGAAAGAAGTATGAATACAATGCTATGACCACAGTGTTTAAAAAATCCAATCACTTTAGCCCATAATTGATTACTAATTTTTACTAAAAGGGTATGTGGATATCTTATTCTGCAACAAGATATTTATATAGTATGAAAGGAGAGACACTTTGTAAATAGCAGGCTTCATCACTACACTTATTAGTCGGTCCAGCACTCCGCGCAATGCAATTGGTGTTTAATAAGTCATATTATACATCATCTTCTGAAATGTTAATTAAGTGGTAAAACATTTGTTGAAAGTTAAAAGTTACCAAGAATTTAATTATAACCTTGCAGATGCCATTTCCAGTTAATTATATACCCTTCTTATATTCTTGATAAACCACAAAATGCACCCCATTAATAATCAATTGGTATTAAATTAGCTGGAATTAGTTTTTATTAAATCTAAATTAGATTTTTATTTGTGATACAATAAAATAGTGCATCCAGCCCTTGCCACTATGATTGGGGATATTTCTGTAGAGTGTGATCACCAGATGTCTAATTGGGCAATTAATAGATACAGTTTCCAAATTAACATAATTGGGGGACCTAAATAGAAAACAAAATGATTATTCAGCCAGCACACCATCTTTTTTCCATCCTGCCTTTCAGTCAGGGGTGTCAACCAACCCCTCATTCTTTTGGAAAACCATGCTTCTCAGGGCTGGATTCCTACCAAAATGGTCATTGTGACCCAAAAATAAACAGCTTCAAAGTTCTCCAGCATGGAGACAGCAGTCACTGAGGCTACCCAGAAGGTCACCTCCAACAGGCGGTTTTTCCAGGGTGTGCTGTACCTGCAGGCAGGTGCAGCGAGCCTGTGTGGGGTTTACAGAACTGTGGAGATAACCAGCTAGATAATGGGGTGTTTACACAGCTGACACGAGTCCAAATGCACAAGCCCATCTCTTTCCAAAACCAATTTTCCAGATGAGTTTAGTTTGATGTTCCAAAGCTTTTTCATTTTACCATTTAATATACCACAGAAGGGATTGAGAGTTAACCTCTCCATTTCTGCCATCTACTTAAATCCCTTTATAATTGCTTTCCCAGCATGTTCAGTGCATAGTCTCAAAGTGTGTCCACTGCCATCTGTGTTCTCTTAAGAGATGGTCCAGCCCATCTCTTAAGAGACCCAGCCCATGTGGGGTTACACCCCACATGTAAATAGGCTCTGTTCAGCTTCAGTCTATAAAGGGGGGGGGCGGGTCTTGGCTGCTCTGTTCATTCTGGGTACCCGGGCTTCACTCTCTGATTGCTGTTTGTCTGATGGTTTTCTTAAAACTCAGGATACTATGCCAACAACCAAACAAAAATGGGTGAGAATTACTGAAAATAAGAGGTATAAGCTCTTTATATACAGTTTAAAAAGAGAGAGAATTCACAGGAATGAATTACATATAAGTTTATAAAAAGGTGTTGAGGGGTACGTGAGCTTCCATTAGTATTTGCAGTCCTCTTAGTGATGCCCTGCCATCCACTTCCTCCAGAAGCACTGGTGAAACTGCACAGGATGGACCGTTACAGTTCATTGCTGCTTTTGTTATTGGAACCTTTCTCTTAATTGCTTCCTAACTGTATATTGGTCCACCCCACCCCTCACTCATTCAAGGAATCTAGTGTTTCCAATCACACCTTTCTTTAGGAACTCATTCATTCATTTAGCACATAGTCATGAACTGCTTTTCTGCAGAGCTATGCACTTAGACATTGGGATACAATGGTAAACATGACTGATAATGGTCCCTGTTCTCATGGGGTACCATCCGAGTGGGAGAAACAGACTGAAAGGATAACTATATGTAATTGCAAATTGCCATAAATGCTATACAAAGCAAGAAAAAGTGAGAGCTATAAGGAAAAGAAGGGAGGCTTCTTTAATTCAGTGGACAAGACAGGTGTCTTTGAAGACTGGTGATTTACGTTGAAACCTGAGCGGGAGAAAGTGCGCTCTGGGCAGAGGGAACAAGACTGAAACAGGCCTTGCGTGGGAAGGAGCTCGGCTGTTGAAGAAACTTAGGAGACCCGGAAGAAGAACCATTGTGACATGGTGAATAGGGGGAAGGTGGCATGCGCAGAGAACTGGGAGGGTATAGGAGGTGGCAGTCGACACAGGCAATTAAGGAACATGAGAGTAGGTGAGGCAGTTGGAGAACTTTGAAATTAAGCAAGAGAACAACCTGATATGATTGGGCTTTAAGACCATCAGTCTTGCTCATTGGTGGAGAATGTATAGGAAGAGAGTGAGGTGGGGGAGAAAGCTGACAGGAGGCTCTTGAAATTCTCCAGACAAGAGAGATGGTGGTCTGGAGGGATGGGAGGTGGAAGGGAGAGAAGGTGACGAACTGAGATGCATTTTAAGAAAAAACCAAAGGGATGGGTTGGTTACGAAGCTGAGGCTAGAGAAAACTCAAGAAGGCTCTTAGGCTCCTACTCAGCATGTAGTTCTTGAGCACTTAATATATGCCAGACGTTGGATATGACAACGGTGGACCCGACAGCAAAAGTTCATGTTCTGATCGGAGTTAACATGGGAGTTAACATCGCTTCAGAGGAGAGTTGATAGGCTAATTGCAGAGAACTTCTCTTTCCAATCATTCAAAATCTGGTGTTTGGAGTACAGGACTTTCATCAGCTACAACTGTAACACAGTTTACTTTGGCAAATGACTGTGACTTGCTCTCATCCAATATAAATTTGGTTTCCTCCAAAATGACTTTGCTTGTCTCCTGCCAGGACAGGAAGGATTTCAGAGACCTCCTTGGTGCTGTTATATTACAAATGATTACTAGGTCCAGGGTCACCTCTACGGGAATGACTGAGGTGGCACCATGAAATGCCTGTCACTTTTACCCCAAGCTGCTGAAGCCACACGGAAGACTATTTGGGGCCTCGTCAGTAATGTGTCATATGATGATTTCGCAATCAATGCCAAATTTTTGTTTTACATAAGGTTGCCTCCTAATTATTACAGTAAAATGGATTGCCTATGTACAATCTGGAAAAGGAAAAGAAAAAAGGTATAATCACTCATGATGCTAGTCAAGTTTTATGAAGCAGTTTTATAATTCTGATGCTTTCTTTATATGCATATTTCAATGAAGTTTTGATTATAAAAATTTTTATTTTGAATTTAACAATAACACAAATTCATTTTTCACAGTTTTTTCATAGCTACAACTTTAACTCTTTGGACAAGTAAAGTTATTTTCAGTGTATCATTATTCTAAGCATAATTTCAATAAAGTGTGCAGGAACTTCTTGTGTTATTCAGGATTATTTCATCTTTATTTGTATCCTGGAGGTAGAACTGATGGGTCAAAAGGTAGGAATGCTTTAAAGGCCTGTGATACATATTGCTAAAATGCTTCTAAGAGGGCTGTGCTAATTAACACTCCCTAGAGAAATGCAGAAAAGTAAGTTAAGCAAAACTCTTTTAATCATCGCTTTCTCTTCTCTCCTGTCTATTAAATTTTTAATGTGTGTTAATTAGATGGGTGAAAAATTTCCTCTCATTTTTGCAACTGCCTCCTTTTTAATTTTTATAAGAGGCTGGAACCCACCTCTCACCCCACATGGGCCTATTAGTCATTTCTAATTCCTCTTTTGTGAAATGCTTTGTTCGTGTCCTTTACTTGTCTACTGGGGTCTTAGCTTTAGTTTTTCTTTCCTTATTTATTTATACAAAATTTTTGTATGTGAGCCACCACTGGGTTCTCTTCTCCTTTGCTGGCTTTCTCCTTCCTATCCTCACCCCTGGCAAGAAAGATGTCTTTAAATATCCTGACACATACATAGATTTCTATAAAAATGATCAGTGTAATCAGGACAAAGGGTTTTTTCAGTTAATCATTCCCTTCGTTAAAAAACCCTAAAAGTCAGAAGTCTATATCACAGAACCGTAGGGAAACACAAGCAGTGAGCTCCATACTGTTACTGATTCCCTGTGGGATTCAGGAGGACACTTCCCTGCTCTGGAGTTCAATTTCTCCTGCACTGATCATGGGAGGACACTGACGGAGTTGAAGTCAGGGCTCAGGATAGAACCAGAGAAGTAGAAAGGGGAGGAGAGAGTGTGGCTTCAGAAAGAACACCTCCCCCAAACCAATGAAAACCAACAGGCAAGCAAGCAAACGCCATCAACAAGATGCATGCGGACATAAGCTAGGAGCTATCTGCATTGTCTTCTAAACACTAAGTCACTTCATGATTGGCTACTGGCAATTAGTACTTTTTCCAGGAATGAAGCTTGAATATCCTTCCAATCATGATGCCCAAAGCAGCTCCTTTTTGTCCAAGTCAAGCAAAAGCAGCTACTGTTGACTGTTATTTTCTTATGTGACATATATAGATATATGTTATCTCCAGGTTTCTCTAAAGAACTGTGGCTAATTATTTCTATGTATCTGTCTGTCTGTCTATCTATCGTCAATCTATTTAACTTGGCCACTACTCCTTAGCCACGACCATTTTTATTAATGTGTTGATCTCAGTGCAATCTTTTCAACCTGGCTTATTGACAGGTCATTCTGTTTTGTTGATGATTTGTTCATAAAGGTATGTGCTTTGAGTGTTTATGCTCCAGATGCGGGGTCATTCAGGTGAAACCAAATGCCATTTGTACAATAGCTCCAAGGAGTGAATCCTGACTCTTGTGAGGGTAACTGGCTGCTGTAACATGGCAGGGCTGGAGTTACTGTTCACTGGACACAGACACCTAAATCTGGATCCAAACTCTGTGGTTACCCTGAGTCAGATGATTCCTACTAGGCCCACCATACAACTTCAAATGTAGCCGCCTTCTGTCAAAATGTATTATCACAAACATGGTGACTTAACACAAATTTTTTATCTTACAATTTCGTAGAATAGAAGTTCAACATAGGTCTATTTGGGCTAAAAGCAAGGTGATAGCAAGGCAGTGTCCTTTCTGGAACTGTAGGAGAGAATCTGGTTCCTTGACATTTTCAGCTTCTGGAGGCTGTTCACATTGTCTGGCTCATAGCTCCCTTCCCATGTCTTCAAAGACAGTAATGCTGGATCCCTCTGACCATTCTTCCACAGTCACATCTCCCTGTGACCACAGCCAGAAAAGGTTCTTCACTCTCAAGTACTCATGGGATTAGACAGAACTCACCTGGATAACCCCAAATGATCTTTCGGTCTCAAAGTCCTTAATCACATTTGCCAAGTTCCTCTGGCCATTTAAGGTAACATATTCAGAGTTCCCTGGAATTAGGATGTGGACATTTTGGGGGAGGAGTGTTTTATTCTTCCTATCTGTCTTAGTATAAGCTGCTATAACGAAATGCCACAGACTAGATGGCTTATAAACAATGGGAATTTATTTCTCACAGTTCTGCAGGCTAGAAGTACAACATCAGGGTGCCATTATGCTCAGGTTCTGGTGAGGGTCCTCTTCTGGGTTGTAGACTGCGGACTTCTCGTTGTGTCCTCATATGGCAGTGGGGAGAGAGGGAAGCAACAGGCTCTCTCATGACACTCATAAGGGCACTAATCTTATTCATGAGGGCTCCACCCTTATGACCTCATCTACTTATAACTACCTCCCAAAAGCCCCAGCTCCTAATACCATCATCACACTGGGGGAAAGGCTTTTGACATACGGATATGGGAGGGAAACAAACATTCAGTGCATAACACTACTGCAAGAGAACACACCATTAAAAAGAAAAACAGATGCATTCTAAACTTAGGGTGAATTCTTAGTATAAGCTCATCAACTTCCAGTCCTGAGCAAGATTTCCGGTCTCCTAAGATTTTATGTACTAGAGTTTTAAATATGATATAGAAGAAAAAGTATAGACTTGATTCAAATGCCACTCTGGAACTCTTTTCTGTGTGGCTTTAGAAATGTGGCATCGCCTCCATCAGCTTCCAGTTTTCCTTGGAGCGGGGGAAAGAGCCTGCTTATATAAGCTTCCTATGAAGTAGGAGTCTCAAAAATATGAAGCAGCCCCCCACTTATTCCACAGGCTTCCATTCTCCTTCCAGCAACCCTGGACTGTAGGTAAGGCTGCTCCTACATTACTACATACACACTTATGCTCTCCTTAGTTTACCGTAGAAGAGACAGCTTTAGGGACTTGGGTTACCTTAACTCAATGACTAAAATTTACACACACCTTGAAATCCCATTTATTTACCTGCCTGTCTACCCAGTATCTCAGATCCACCTCAAAATCTCCATGTTCAAAATTAATTCATTGTCTTCCCCACATTACTTGCCAAAACCTGGTCCTCTTTTGGCATTTCCTATGACAGCTAACGGCCCTAGCAGTCACCTTTAACTCCCACGGGCCACTGACCTCTTAAGTAAGAGTGGAATTCTTCCACTTCTCCAACAACCACGTGGTTTGTGCAGCAACCATCCCCTGTTGTCTTTAGTGGTCACCTAGCAGATGTCCTACACTCTCTCTCACTCTTTTCTAACCATTTTTCAGCAAAAACCTAGGATGATCTTTTCAAAATAACCATCTGGTTGTGTCATCCTTTTTGCTTGAAACCACTCAATACGTCTTCACCCTGAGTGGCCATGCTTGGTCTGCTCAGTCCCTGAACTCGTCTTTAGCAAGCATTCCTTCACTCAATACTTTCATCCACTCAGCAGTTGGTGTGGAACTCACAGAATGTCCTGTGTTTCCCACTAAGAGAAGGCTTTTGCGTGGGCTCTCCCCTCTGCCTGATACATGCATCCACTACCCGCATCCTCTGCCAACTCTGTTTATCTAAAGAGCTCATCTGTCCTTCAGGTCTGGAGTCAGATATCTGGCTCTTACTGAAGCCTTTCTTTGCCTCCTAAGCCAGATCAGATTTTGTTGCCTTTACTGCAGTTTGTGACTGTGTTCTCATGCAGGTGAGGGAATCCGTGTGTCTGCTTAGAATTATATTTTCAGCACATAGCACAGGCATGACACATAGTAGGCCCTCAATTATGTGTTAATTATCTGCCTAATAAATGCATGAAATCTATAGTTCCAACTAAGGTTGCCCTATTTCAGCTTCACATATATCACTGCACATATATTATTTCAATAGTTTACTGACTGACTTCCCTTTTCCAGGTCTCTCTTTCTCTCTCTCCACAGTGTCACAAGAATGATCTCTCAAATGTGTAACTCTGACGATGCCAGCCCCTTGTTTTTATTTATTTGTTAGTTTGTTTATTTAATCGATATGCCCATTGCCTACTGAGAGAATTCCAACATTCCTTAGCTTTATTTATAGCCCTTCCAAACACAGGCATTTCCTACCTGACTCCCCTCCTCTCTCCTCCACATACCCGCAGTTTCAGCCAATCTGAGCTGGTCATTCTTGCTGGGATTTAAGGCTGTACTTGCAGTCTTGCCATCCCCTCTGCTGTCTCAATTGCCCTGCTTTCCAGCTCTTCATTCCTCTGGCTTCCTCATAGCCCAAGCCCTCTAGCCAGCTCCACCAGCAGTCTGCTTTCATCCTGTCCAGTTGGTCATCCTCTCTCCATCCCCCAAATGCTCACGCCTCTCTCCACCACTCACACAGTGCAGCTGGACTAGAGCTGTAACACGCACGTGTCCAGTTCACGCATGTCTTCTTTCAGCCAGTTAATACATCTTCATTGAGCTTTCTCTATTATACTCTAGGCACTACCGACAAAAGCATGAATAAGACATAATTTCTGCCCTCCAGGAGCTTACACCCTAGTGAGCAAGAGACAGGCAAGTAGTAACTGAATGTAGTCTTCAAAGTATTATGGTCACCCCAAATAATCTATAAACTCCAGAAGAAAAAAAAATCATATCCTTGACATCCCTTTCACACACACACACACACACATATATATATTTTTTTTTTTTTGCGGTACGCGGGCCTCTCACTGTTGTGGCCTCTCCCACTGTGGAGCACAGACTCCGGACGCGCAGGCTCAGAGGCCATGGCTCACAGGCCCAGCCGCTCCGTGGCATGTGGGATCTTCCCAGACCGGGGCACGAACCTATGTCCCCTGCATCGGCAGGCGGACTCTCAACCACTGTGCCACCAGGGAAGCCCCCACTCACATATATTTTAATGAAAAAGTGTTGTTCTAACAATAATCAAGGCCTCAGGGGCTTGTGGTAGAAAATGTGGCTCTCTGTGTCTAAATGCAAGAAGATGTAGCAAAGACCATAGCATTTTATAAAGTCCTGCATATTAACAGCATTTCTGCCTCAGGAATGGAGCCAGATCCAGTCTCTGCAGACCCACCCCGTGTCTGTCATTAAGAGCCAAATGACTACACTCTTTACTCAGAATAATGAGCAGCAGTGCTGTTTGCCATTATAACATATGACAGCCAACTCCATTCAGAGAGGCACTTTGAGAATACAGCCTTAATGCAGTGTTGTCTTAATCAAATACTTCTTTATCGATTGCTTATGGTTAAAAAGAAAATGATAGGTTTGTATAACTGACCCTAAGGAGAAGTGTTAGCTACAGCAGCTTTATTATGTCTTTGTACAAAGTCAACCATGAAGACCCAGATCCTAATGGATTCATTTTTAGAGGAACAGTAACAGCCCCAAAATATGATCAACCAATGTGATTACATATATGCATTTAAAAATATTAAATAACTTTTAAAAGACGAAACGAGAAAAGCTGCTTGCAGCGGAAGTGGGAGATGAGACAGTATCTCCATTTCTAGTATTTTCTAAATATATGCCTCCTTGCCTTTGAGTCTCCTGTTCCATCTACCTAGACTGCTCTCTTCACACTGTTCCCCAGGTGCACATAGGGTGTCCTCAGCCACGTCCTCCCCGTGACAGCATCACATGCTGAGCTCATTACAGTCTGTACGCCCACTAGCTTGTGAACTCAAAGAAGGCAAAGGTTGGGTCTCATCCTCCTTTATGTCCCTACAGTAGGTTGTGAGTGTCTGTCCAGTGAAGGAAGAGTTCATTCCAGTTGGTTAGAACACTAATAACTAAGTGGTAAAAGGAGAGAAAATCTAAACACTTCCCACAATAGACAATGCGATCTCAAAGTAAACTTTGTAAATAAAATACTTAAAGTTATTAATAGAAAACAATAACTAAAACAAACATCACTACTAAATAAACATGGTTTTAAAATGATAATGCCAAATGCTGTAGAACTTATAGCAAAACGGGGCTAGATGACCCACAGCAGTAGCTTGACGATATGCATAGAGTTTTATTTATGCTAGGGACGCGACTGGAAATGAATGAGTAAGTTATGGCCTATCAATCCAATAGGGAATTTCCAAACAATTAAAAGTGATAGTTTTGAAGATGATTCTGACATGAAACTGTTATGAAATTGTGTGTTTCATAATAAACAAAAGCTGCAGAGAAAACATAAACAGTTTGACTTTGGATGTCACACTAAGGGTGAACCTTTAGTATGTTTTATTTTTATTTTTATTAGTGTGCTCTACTGCTTCAGCAGCATAAAAGTTGATCATCTTTTCTAGGGCCATGTTCTAAAGTTCCATATTAAAATGCAATGTGATCTCTAGCAATTTCATTTTTGTATAACAGTGTGACTCAATACATTTTTTAATTAAATTATGAAAATATCCCTTTCACCTCCTCATACAAATACTGTTTGATATGTTTGTGGATCTGGGTGACTTTACTAGTTTCTTGCATTTATGTAAAAAAAAAATTACAGGTCGATTCTAGGTAAAGATGGCAGATTGAAGATATACATATATTTTCTCTCCCCCTCAAAATGCCATTTAAGCAACAAGATAGTGTTTCTTTTTCTGTTTGGTTCCTGTTTTTTTTCATTTCCTTTATAGTTTATTACAGGACAATATAGTTTCCTCTGCTATACAGTAGGACCTTGTTGTTCATCTATTTTATATATAGCAGTTTGTATCTATTAGTCCCAAACTCCCAATCCTTCTCTCCCCCACCCAGGGTTTCTTTGAAAGGCATAAATACCAAGAACAGAGAATGAAAGAGGGACATCTTCTACAAAACTTTGGAAGCTCAAAAGCAGATGGATAAATAATTACCTTACTAGTAAGGAGAAAAATGAATCAAGCTGGTAATAGGGAAATTTGAGAAGCAACCTAGTTTAGACCATAGAACCCCCGAGTGGATCAGGAACACATATCACCTCTGAAAGTAAAGGTGAAGATGGTGCTTTCTGGTTTTTTATTTTTTTTGCTCCGACCAGAGACTGAACCCAGGCCCTTGGCAGTAAAAGGGCAGAGTCCTAACCACTGGACCACCAGGGAATTTCCAAAGATGGCACTTTTAAGGAGGAGGACCACTGTTGAATGTGTACCTGAGAAACATTTTGATTTCCAGATTGCTTCCCTGACTCTGCTGGACAATTTTCTCTCTCCCATGTCAGCATAAGACTGGAGGTTTTATTCTCTACTGAAGATGAAGCCACAATTCTGCTTTGCAATATAAGGAACTTTATAAAATAAATGTGTATATTTGCCTTTTAGAACCATCACCCTGGTGCCTGGAGTGAAGGGTTTGAGGGGTGAGATGGAGCTAGAAGGAAGGGAAACCAGCGAGCCAACTTCTGAAAATTGGTAGGAGATCACTGAGGGGGCGGGCACTGGAGAGAGATTTTTTAGGAAATAGATATCACAGGGCTTCGTAAGTGACTGAATGGAGAGAAGAGGCAGAGAAGAGTAAGTCAAGGATGAGTCTCAGATCTCTGTATTGGATGATTTCTACAGGGCCTCCCTCTGGCTCTGTCTACTCCCCACTCATTGTTTTCATTGTCTCAATATTTCTGTGATAAACCCTGGTTGCTCAAATCTTTGGGGGAAGGCAGTGGAGAAAACCTGCCTCACCTATCATTTCTCCATCCTTCCTCTACTCCAAGCTCTAGAGCAGGAGTGAGTTTTAAGGAAACTGGGGAGAAAAAACAGGCTGACATTTGTGAGATGCTTACAAACCAGGTGGTAGTAACTTAAGATTTCACGTATTGGATGTGTAAATGCAGAATGATGCCCTTTCCTGTGCAAACTAGCCATTCCTACTATGTGCCATCTGGAGAAACGATTCTATTTGTCTTTGCTATTCAAGTGATTTGGGGAATAACAACTCACTATAGCATCAAAACTGTTCCAGCATTCTTCTCCATTTAAGGTGTTGATAAATCTTCTTGGATAATATTGCTGAAAAGTAGTGCACGGGGAGAGGGAAAAATCAAGTGAATTCTTGCTTTGCTTTATCTGGGCAACACTTATTTTAAGCGGTATCTACCGGTATTTGGCAGTAGAATGAAGCACATTTTAATGTCATGGAACCTTTGAAAAAACACCATTTTCTATATTTTTATGTCTTGCTGTAATTGCAGAAGGAATCAAGAAATATAGACATTGACCTTGACAATGGATAAGTATGGCACCTAGACTCAGTTTAGCCATTACCAAGTTACATGTCTCATTATCCTGTCAAGTTCCTGGAAGCCACATGCAGTTGAGCCTAAAAAAATCCAATAAAATCCTTTCCATTATGGCCAGGGAACAACTGCAGAATATCTGCATGGATAATGCTGCCACATCTTTTTTAGGAGAACAGCTGGTAGCTCAATGGCCTTCTTTCTTTAAAAAAAAAAAAAAAAAGTGCCTCTTGCTCTGAAGTTTCAGCAGGAAACTGCTGCTTCATCATAGAGTCATGTCACATATTCTATGGTGCTAAACTTTGCCGTAGGAGTTGAGAAACAAAAATGAAAGAAAATTGATGCACGATATGAACTGGTTCCAGTGAACAGAAAGTAATGGGTGCGCATAAAACTCAGCATCTACTGAGAGTGAAGGGTACACGGTCCGTTGACATTCAGAACTTGAACATTAGCACCATTTCAGATGCCTGGAGGAAAGCTAACACTCAGCGGAGGGCTTCTTGCCGGTGGTGTGATCTGATCATGGGTTCTTGGTGCAATTTCAGGGGGATGAAGTGTGTGGGAGAATGGACTCACGTGAAAAGGCTTGACTCTGAAGGATCAGAAATGACATGAGAGATTCTTTAGAAACGAGAAACAAGAGTCAGCTAGAATACTTTCCACATGGACACAGGCATGAATGTAATAAAATACAACTGCCCTTAACACGTAAGAGGTGAAATAACTCTGTTCCGCGAAGGGAGACAGCGCACCACAGTAATTAACGAGAAAGGTATCAATGCGATTTATATACAGAGAGTGCTCATAAGTCATTTACAAAGAACATCCTAATGATACATAAAGAAATGACACAAACACTGAGCATTACACAAGAAGATATACACCCAGAACAAACATGTGAAAGGTTTAGCCTGAATAATACACAAAGTGCTAAGTAGAACAGCCATGAGGCATTATTTTGCATCTTTCATTTTGATAGAAAGCAGTAACACAAAAGATGCATTGGAGTGGCCATACTTTTATATTGCTGATGGTAATAAACTTCTGTAAATCTCTTTTTGGAAGCAAGCTGTCAATAGGTATAAATACATTTCTACCTGGTAAACAACATTCTTGAAATCTTTTCTGGGTTTAATAATCCAAAATGCCGGAGAAGGTGCATATATGGAGATGTTAATCTGTGTGTGTCTGTGCATGTGTGTCTGTGTGTGTGTGTGCATGTGTGTGTGTGTTTTAAAGTTTAAAGTTGGAGGCAGTCTTACTGTCCAACATGGAGCAGGTTAAATAAATAGTGACATACCCATTGCCTAGATGAATTACTAAACATTCTAATTATGACAACTTCGTAGCAACACAATAGGCATTTATATGTTCAATTAAATGGAAAATAAATAAGAAGACTAATGGGAAATATACTGTGATTATAGACATGAAAAATAATAGCTAACATTTAAATAGTATTCTTCATTGCCAGCCACTTTGTTACGCACTTTGCACTGATTATCCTACTGAATCGTCGTAACAGCCCCGCGAGGTTAGCATCCCATTTACAGGTGCACAAACTCTGACTTGGAGACATTAAGTTACTTGTCTAAATTGACAGAGCTGGTAAGCAGACTTAGATATTCTGGCCTCCGCTCTGGAGTTCTTAAACGATACTCCATACCACTCTTTTCGTAAGATCTGGACAAGAACATGAAAAAATTAAAATAAGCATATTCACCTAGTGGGATTCTCATCCACATTTTTTGATATTAGATTTTCATTTCAATAATACAAATTATTCTCTAAAACCTCTACTTCTGATGAAAAGGAGATGGATACAAATGACTGCACTAAATGGACGTAATGAAGGGAAATGGCAACTTGGTCTCACCCAATCTTGCCCAAGCACTGGGGAAAAAGAAGCTCTAACCGTTGGCCTCCACCATAGGTTATCTTGGAGAAGGAAGGGTCAGCTTGATACCCTACTGCAGGGATCTCAACGTCAGCACTATGACATTTTGAGTCAGCCCTTTTTTGTGGGGTCTGTCCTGTGGATTATGTAGCACCCTACATCCTGCAGGACATGTAGCAGCACCTCTCAGCCTCTATCCATTAAATACCACCAGCACACTCCTTCCAAACTGTGACAACCAAAGATGTCTCCAGATATTTCCAAATGTCCCCTGAGGGGCAAAATCATCCCTGGTTGAGAACCGGTGCCTTAGGTATTCATTTCCTTTCATTTGGCCTCCATGGTCTTCCTGTAGCCTTTTAATATTAATTTGATATTAACCTGATTGTCCTAGAGCACTTTTCCTACTGGGAAGAGGGCATCTACCCAGCCAACACAAGGATGACCCTTGGGACAAGGATGTTTTTATTTCTCAATGGAAGGTGACCACTTGAGATTTACATGGATCAGTCAGCCTGGTGGGAATTTCTCATTTTTAAGTACATACTCCAGGGACAGCATGGGACATGACACAGTGCTCAGAACCTGGCATCAAGCAGACAGACCATGTCTTCCCACTTACTAGGTTCATTTACCTCTCAACCTTGACTTTATCATCTCTAAATGAAAATAATCATAGTTATTTTGACAAATTGCATTGAGGATTAGAAAAGAAAGTATACATAACCATTAAGAAATTTTAGGATAACCCCAAGGAGTTTATAAGGTGGAGTAGGTGGGTATAGAGACATACAAACATAAAGGCAGTGTTGGGTGAGAAGTTCCGTAAGTATTTCCCTACATGAGAGGTTCCATGAGTATTTTTTTTTTTTTTTAGAATACAAGAGAGCCATTGTTTAATCATAAAAGGAAAAAGTCACCAGAAATACATTATAATTTTGAGTCCATATACACCTAATATTGGAAAAATCAAGATATATAATTTGAAAATTAACAGAATTAACTGGTAATTAAAGTGATAGAAAAACTGATAGAAAAATTTGGATGACTAACAGTAGAATTAAAAACAGAAAATATACCTTCTGAAGCACCAGATATAGTAAGAGCAAAGTAAATAAATCCCCCACTAAAAGAGCCAGAATTCAAGGGAGCCTCAAAGGAAACAAGATGGCAAAAGCAAAGCAAAATGTATGTGTTTTAACACATGTAAAGAAGTTCATCTTTCTTATTAAATGACAGATACTTTGAATGGGTCAAAAACAAAATTGAATTATATCTTAAGCAATATAAATAGACCTTAAACCGAGATTAGATTGGCTTTTCCCTGTAGATGCTTCCTAGCTCCCTGTACCTCTCTCCTCAGTATTGCATTCATCACAGTTTAAGCAATCTTCCACCAAGACTATAGGTTAAGAGAGCATGGATTAGGTCACTACTATATCCCTAGTACCTGCATGGTGTCTGGTTTACATTAGGCACTCAAAAAATAATTTTTAAAATAATTAAATGGGGCTTCCCTGGTGGCGCAGTGGTAGAGAGTCCGTCTGCCAATGAAGGGGACGCGGGTTGGTGCCCCCGTCCGGGAGGATCCCACATGTCGCGGAGTGGCTGGACCCATGAGCCATGGCCGTTGAGCCTGCGCGTCCGGAGCCTGTGCTCCGCAACGGGAGAGGCCACAACAGTGAGAGGCCCACGTACCGAAAAAAAAAAAAATTAAATGAAGAAATAACTTTTGAATATACAGGGTATGATGAAAACACAGGGGAGAGAATAATGAATTCTGCCTGATTCAGGGCAGAAATACAGTGAAGAAAGTGGCTACATTTGTGTTGCATCTTGAAAGAGGAAAAGAATTTCCCTAGGCAGAAATAACTACGAAGGACGTTCCAGGCAAAGGCGAGTACATACTAAGGCCTGACTGTGAAAAGCCTTGTGTCCCATGTTATATGGTTTGGAATTCAACCTGAAAGCCACAGAGGCTCTCACTGAGAAGTTTAAAAGTAGAACTGTCATTCTCAAATTCATAAACGTTGCCATGAAGTCTCTGACTACTTTTTAACAAAAACTGTGGTTTAAATATGGAAAAGATCAAGCATATATAAAAGTAGAAGGAAGAGTATAATGAATACCCACCTTATCCATCATTTAGTGTCAAAGTATATTAGCTCTTAGCAATCTCTGCCTCATTTATAACCCTACCCACTTTCCTTATCTTGGGTAATTCTGAAGCAAGTTCCAGACACCAATTTATTTCATCTGTAAATATCTCCTCTTCTCTCTCTAAAAGCAAAAGACTATGATGTCAACACAACCATAATCCTATAATTAAACTTCCCTCTCTCTCTCTCCCTCCACCCCCCGCTTATCCCAAGGAGTTTATAAGGTAGAGTAGGTGGGCATAGAGACATACAAACATAAAGGTAGTGTTAGGTGAGAGGTTCCATGAGTATTTCTCTGCTCCAGATTAGATTGGCTTTTCCCAGTAGTTGTTTCCTAGCTCCCTGTACCTGCATCAAAAGAAGTCCATATTTGAGGCATCCCTATATAAAAGTTAATGTTTATTTTATGCCACTGTGTCCAGAAGTACGTGGTGAGGAATCACTGATTTTTAAAATGGAGTCAATATGGACTTGAGGTTGGACACAGACATCTCTGCTTGAGAAGGTGTGTCTCTCTTTGTCAAGGACTCTAGCAGTGGATTAATTATGGGAAGGACTTTGCTGAGCCTCAGAAGGTGAAAAGGAGGACAACCAATGATTCATGCAAGCTTTGATCATGTGAGTTATGGAAGAATATTATTCAGGTTGAACTGTTATAAACGGAGGGAAAGAGGTAGATTGTAAAAAAAAATTAAATTTGAAAGAGACAAACTTACAAGTTCTGTGTGAAGTAGAACTCTACAAACATATTACCTATAATATATATAGATATATTTATAGTATGTAGACAAATACACATAGATAAGTGTGACAAATTTCTGTTTAAAAATCTAGTAGAAAGTTGTAATATTACAGCTCAGAAGCTAGAGAAAGAATGAAAGAATCTTTATTGGGTACTATCATAGGCAAAATATTTTGCACACTTGATCTTATTTCAATCTTTCCAAAGACCCTATGAGGATTATAGCTGAGGAGAGGAAGGCCCCATGCAGTTAAATAATTTCCCAAAGTTTACTCACAAGAAGCAGGGAGGCTGGAACACAAGGCTAAGTCTGCAACTCTTCATTACTTGTTTCCCCACTCTACCTCCTGACTTTAAAATACATTGATGGTTTCCCCCACTACTGCAATAGATGTGTGTCTCAGATCCAGTTGTTCTCAACAAAGAGCCACAAGACTGAGAATCTGGACCAAGTTTTATTTTTCATTAAATGGAATTATGAGAATAAACAAGAAATACTGCTAACGTAAAATACAATGCACCCTTCTGCTCAGGAATGAGTCAGAAATCCAAGGAAAAACCAAACCAAGCCACAACTAACAACTAGATATTTTTTTGGCTGAAGCAATGATAGAAGGATTACTTACTATTGATGTTCTACTCATGGGGTTGAGGCAGAGCCTGGAGAACTCTTGGATCTTTTATTAGAACAGCAATTATCCCGTACCAGAGACAGAAAGATCTCTTTTGTTTGTAAGACAAACTACTTGGGTTACCTTATCATGACTCTATCAGGATCTAGGAAGTATAATCTTGATGTAATTGTGAAATGAAGATGTAATTTGAGGATCCTCCATTATGTTGTAGAGTTTCCTCTACATTACTTAAGGCACTTTGTGAACAGTAACTAATTATTTTATAATTGACAGAAATCCTGTCTCCATCTATTCTCTGACAAATTACCCTAGCCAATCTATATATTTTAAAACCTTTGGACATAAATCAAATTGATAAAGATATTTTAAATAGAAAAACTGAGCACTCCCCAAATGTTTCTAGATCCTTTCAAAGAATCGAACTGATAAAATATGTCTGTTTTATACGTCGTAAGTCTAATTTTACTTGACCTCCTCGGCCTTGTCTTCATGTTCTTTCTTTTATACTGAAAACCCTGCTTCCTGACATAACTAACATTATGACGCATTTATTTCTCTGTAACATTTACCAGTCTACATGAGGATGTCCGCTCTACCTTCATATCATTTGACTTGGTAAAAGTCAGTGGCACACGTTCTGATACTCAAAAGTAAGAGAATCATTCCCAGATGTTTGGGGATGGTCTTTGGGGTTTGGACTCAGCAGACCTCAGCACACCCATATGGGACTCCCAGCTCTCCCAGGTCTACTGAGGTTGCACAATTCTTTCCTAATGTGGTTTAGTTGCAGTGAGAGATCAGGCTTCCCTGAAAGACATGGACATCGTCATTGTCGGTCTCCCTGGAAGGAGGCTGAACGAACGACCACAGGCAATGAGAATTCTGACTCACTCGCTGGCTGAAATCACTTAACCTCTCTGAATGTCAGTGTGTTCACCTGTGGGGTTATACCAACCACACACGTTTGTGTGGATTAAATAAAATCTTTAAAGTAAAGCAATTCTGTTAGTGTGGAAGCCAAGTAACTATAGGTGAGAAGTTGCACTTGCCTAGAAACCTTTCTACAAACTATATCTATATTTTTTAAATGAGTGACTTAACTCTTAACTTTACAAAAGTAACTAGGTTCAAAGCTTCCTGAGCGTGGGCACTGTTAATTTTTTGTTCATCCCAGAAATCTCAGGGTCTAGCACATTGACTGGCACAGCACAGGATCTCAAAGTCATAGCTTCTGAGTAAGAAGAAACATCGATCAATCATCAGTTATTTATTGATTGATTACAATGCACATGTGTGTGGAGCAGATGGGAAGTATATGGCTGCTTTACTGCTCTATTGCATGCTCTGTGAAAACAGTAACCCCACCTAACTGACTCAGCTCTTTCTCTATAGATCTATACTATCCAAAACAGTTTCTGGCATAATATAGATGCTAATGAATATGGATGGAGTGAACGAGTACTTCTATCAAGTGTCTATGAGGGTCGTAGGGAGAAAGCATACATTAAATTTTTGAGAACCACTCACTCCCAATCTGTGGGTCTTGGGGATACAGAGGTGGAAGGCTTTCAAGGGGAACAGAAGGGCTTCATAGAGGAGGTAGGAACCCGTTACTATGATCACAGGAATAGGCTTTTGGGAAGTGGAAAAGAAGCAGGATGGCCATCTCTGAGGGGAACAGCAGGTGCAAACACAGAGAAGTGGGTGCAAGAAGGGTGTGCATGGAGAGAGATGTATAGCAACAGGGCCACTCCACAGCATTCCCTGGAGGAGCCTTTGTCCCTGATGGAGACCTTACTCTGTTCTGTTCTGGATTGATGGATGGGACCAGCCATTTACATTCTCTCAATCTCAGCAGTTCTATGACATCCTAGTTGTAGCACTTATCACAGAGGGCCCTGTATATGACAGTGTCTCTAAGATTTTTGAAACACGAAAATTGCCATTTGAAACCCTTAAATTGTTTTCTGTCTCTCAGGCTTAAATTTGCATTTATCATTATAGAAGAGTGTCTCTTTTTCCATGGAAATCACTTCAAGGATTTCTTAGATACTAAAACGTTAAACAAAGTTCCACCCAAAGACCCTGGAGAAAATGCAAACCTTGACCCACTTGAATGCAGGTGTTTTAGGCAGACAGCAAGTTCTAGTAAGCCATGCAGCTGACCATTCTGTAGCTCTGGGGGAAGAAATTATGTTTTTATTGTATATATATATCAATTTACTTTAGAGTTATGAGTGTTCTTTGGAATCTATTGCTAGAGATGTAGAATACTGCTGTGAGGACATGTAGGCACATGGTTAACCTCTTTCCATTGAAACAAAGGCAGTGAAACTCAAATGTACTGGGTTTGATACAACACACATAATTTAATTTTTTGAGATGCAAAATGTGATGTCATTTAACACCAAATGAAGTACTGAGGTTGCACAATTCTTTCCTAATATGTTTCTAACTCTGAAGGTGACTCTAAGTTCCATGAGGAAAGGCAGCTATGCTGGAGGGAAGAAAAAACCGTTTTCATTTCTCTGGTCCTCACTGCATTCGAGACCTGGATCCCTGAAGAGCAGACGTACTCAGGATACCGTCTATGGGAGGAGATGGACTGTCCCATCGTTCTAGCCCCACATGGTAGTCACAGGCAAGGGAAGGCGGCGGGCCGGTGCCATTGGCTGTCGCCTGCACTAGTTAAGAGTGTAGACTCTGAAGTCAGATGGGCTGAATTCAAGTTCTGACTTAATCCTTTGCTATTGGCTCAAGGTGAGCAAGTCACTTTACCTCTCCATGCTTCGTTTTTTTTATGTATTAGAATAAGGATAACAATAGCATCTGCCTATACGACGATGGGCGACTGAGATGATACATGCAAGTCTCCCTTACTATGCTCTATTTCTTCTCACTATAGCACATACCATGTTATAATCTATAGCTTTTTAATTTTAATTTTTTCAACTGAAGTATAGTTGACTTATAGTGTTTCAGGTATACAGCAAAGTGATTCAGTTATACATACATATTCGTTTCCATATTCTTTTCAATTATAAGTTATTATAAGATATTGAGTATAGTTCCCTGTGCTATACAGTAAATCCTTGCTGTTTATCTGTTTTATATATAGTAATCTATCTGTTAATCCCAAATTCCAAATGTATCCCTCCCCCCCTTCCCCTTTGGGAACCATGAGTTTGTTTTCTATGTCTGTGAATCTATTTCTGTTTTGTAAATAAGTTCGTTTGTGTCATATTTTAGATTCCACATATAAGTGATATCATATGATATATGTCTTTCTCTGTCTGACTTACTTCACTTAGTATGATAATCTCTAGGCCCATTCATGTTGCTGCAAGTGGCATTATTTCATTCTTTTTATGGCTGAGTAATGGACAAAGAAGACGTGGTATACATACATATATATATATATATATATACACTATAATGGAATATTACTCAGCCATATAATCTATAGTTTTTTATGCTTTTTTTGGTCCCTTTCTCCCCATGGAAATATAAACACAGTGCAGGGATTTTTGATTAATCACTAGTATAAAGTTTTTTGTATTACTCAGAGTATAGTGCCCAGCCCACAGCAGGTGCTTAATAAATGTTTCTTGACTGCATAAAGCACTTAGAGGATGCTCAACAAATGTAAGTGATCATTATCTTTGCTCTTTCTTCCCTTCTGTTACTCAGAGTGTCCAGGAAAGTCTTGTACATGTGAGCCTGGTCTCTGGTGTGTGTGGGACAACACAGAGCAACCTATTTCATGGCTGAGACACAACGGCCATACCACTTCCACGGTGGCACCGTCCTGCCTGCACCACAGGAGAACCACTGGAAATCACAGAAGCCCCACTATGGAATTTTGTCCAGTTTATAAGCCAGCAAAGTCTGGACATTTATCTTATACAAGGTAAGAGGAAAAAAAAGAAAGCTAATGCTACTTTATTTTTTTTCTACCAGGGATGTAGAGCTTATCCCAATAGTGTTATGAGGAGAGAAGGTCTACAGTTACTTCTTACCTCCGGTGGCAGATGTTCTGTCTCACCTTTGAGATAACAAGATAATAGATAATGATAATATTAATAATGACAAAAGTGTAGCTGATACGAGACTCTACTAAGCCCTTCACGTGCATTATCACATTTAATCCCAACAAGTCGAAGTTAGGTAGTCATGTGATCATTTTAGATGAGGAAACTGAGGCCCAGGAGGTGCAGTGATGGGCCCACTGTCGCTCAGTGAGGGAGGCACAGGAAGAGGAAGCAGACCATGTGTGCGGCTCATAACCGGTACTACACTGACTCTAAATCTATGCATGGGTCCAGCTTTTGAAGGCGGGTGATGATGAGGGAAAGGCATGTACATCACTACCTACAGAACAGGGCTTTAGGAGGTGGGGTAAGAGGCCCTGAGTGTGGGGAACTGAACACGCCTAGGAAACTAAGAGGTTTTCTAGAAGCGGTGACATTTCCTAGAGACAGCAGGATGGAAGCAACAGTATTTCATAGGCCAGGAACATGCACATGGGGCAAGAGAAGAGGTTCCACAGGCAGCAGCAGGTCAAATACAGAGATGTGAAAGACGCTGTTGCTTCCAGGGGATGCTGAAATGGACAACTGGTCTTTATTTCGGTCTGGGCTGTCTAAATGTTTATGTGCATAGAAATCACCTTTGAAGCTGGTGAAAAATGCAGTTTCCTGGGACTCATTAGGTCCAAGGACAGAGCTCAGGAGTCTCATTTTAGCAAGAACTCCAAGTCCTCTGATGATATCCTGTGGATCACATTTCGGGAAATGTGGCTATTTATGGCTTTTAGGAAAGGATAAAATAAGGAATGTGGTCAGATCCCTGTTTTATAAAATCCCTCTCATGGGGCATGAAGGATGCCCTAGAAGAGAAGAGCTGAGTCAGGGGAGCTCCTAGAAGGCTGACCCAAGAGTCCAGGTGAGAGAGGCAAGCGCCTGGACCCACGCAGGGCTGAGGAGGTAGGGGGTCTCATGGAAGCAGGCTCAGGGCTACGGGCGGCTTCCCTTGTCTGAGAGTCTTCATTCAGTCAAGTCATGACCACTGGCTGGGGCAGTGGGCAGGAAGGTTGGCATCTGCTAGAAGAAAACTCCATGTCAACAACAGGAATGAAATACGCCCTGGAACAAAAGGCGGCTGACATGCAAGCAGGTTAATTCAATCAGCAGTATTTTGAGAAGGAGAGTTGTTCAACTTTCATGACATTTCAACGCTCTGATAACACTCTGAGATTTTTCACAGACACCCTTGATTAACTCAGCAGTAGGCAATGCCAAAGAGGAGGCACCACATCATCATTTCAAAGGATGAAGTGGGTTGTGTTCATTACTCAATATCTACAGAGAACGTACTATGGTGGTTAGAAACAGTGGCAGGGGCAAAAATGGCTTGGATTCAGCAGGCCCTTTGGGGTGGCAGTGATGGAAGAGAATAACACAATTAACGATGCAACTGGGTTCTAGGTGAGGCCCAGGTAAAACTTTACAAGTGTTCAGAGGTAGGAGAGATGGCTCCTGGCTGGGATGATAATCCAAGAGGCTGTGGGTGTTGGAAGAGGGACCTGGTGGTGCACGCAGAGATTAGATAGGGAAGAGGTTTTAGGCTGAGGAAATAGCTTGAGAGCAGGGCTAGGGATAGTCAAGTGGGGATTGAAGAAATAGGGCACAGAAGCTCACACAAAACTGAAGCTTAGGGTGCATAAATGGGTGAAGGATTGGAAAAAACAAGTAAAACAAACTACATTTACTGAGCACTCACCATGAGCTGGGAGCGCTCTAAGGGCCTTGAATGTATTGACTCCGAGTCTTATGGGATGGCCCTTAAGCCTGCCAGACAGAAGGGTTGAAGGCCTTGAACACTGGGCTAATAAGCTGGGATTTATTCCTCAGGGTGGCGATCTCAAACTGCTCGGCACTGCCCTCGTGTTCCATGGAGGTGCTCTGGGGCATGAGGAAGGGAATCCAAAGGGCAAAGGCCCCCCACTTCTAAAGTCTAAACTAAAGATGACCTGCTCTCAGCGACCTGATTTTCTAGGCTTCTAAGTAAGGTTTAGCTTGGAGAAAATATTACTCTCATAATTTTTTAAGTCTGTAAATTATTTGTAGTAGTGGAATGTCATGATAAAAGTTGAACACATAAACACAAGATGAATCTAGGATTATGTGTAGGATGACCTAAAGGGGAAATCAGCTTAAAAGTTTTTTAAATAGTCTAGGCAAGAGATACTAGAACCCAGTGCTGGGGCAATGACAGTGGTTATGGATGGGTCTAGAGGGAAGGCATAGGTGGGCTCCAGATGACTTGGAAACTGAGTGGGGAGTGCAGAGAAGGAGGAAAGGGGACAGGATGGCTCTCATGTGAGCAGACCAAGAAGTGTGCAAGGGATGAAAGGAGGAGCTCAGGTCTGGGGGTAATCAAGTTCCGTCTCATCACGCTTCCCAGTCTTCTCTCTGGGAAGGAGAGAGTCAGCCTTCTCTCTGGGAAGGAGAGGAGTCAGCTCTACCACTGGGAAGGACTCTGCGGTTATTCTACACCCAGCATGGCACTTCTCATGAAGTAAGGATTTGATAAATCTGTACTGACTTAATTTCACTATCCCATGACATCGTCTCAAGCTCAAGTTTTAGACAAGGTAGAGACAGAAGGTGCCTTTGTTTTTGACTTGAAATAGAGGGAGGAAATGAGACAAGCTTCCAGGCAGCTCTTGGGGCCTGGGTTCATAAGGCAGAGTGATGCATCAGAGAAAGCCATGGCTTTTGCAACTAGAAGGACTTAGTTTCCAATCTTGCCTTGTCCATTTTCAGATGTACCACTTTGGGAAAGTTTTCTTAACTGTTCAGTATCTGTTTTTGCATTTTTTTTTAATGAGAGAAATAATATAAGTCCTCCTAAAATGTTCTGATAATACACCATGATAATTGAGGTACTGCTGAGAATACTGCTTGGGTATTCAGTAAGTGAAAATGAAAATATTAACACTGCCACCCCCACCAGACCATTCCAGAAATAGTTCCACTCATACCCCTATCTGTGTCCAAGGTCATACAGATTAACATACTTAAGGAGTATTTGTGTATATGGAAGGCTAACTAGGTAAATTAATGATAACATCCATGATATTCTCTAAAGTGGATGCAAAGGTGATAAATCCACTATGCCAAGCTGTGAATGAAGGTTACAGTCAGCTCAGTACGGGAAAGAGGTGAAACCCTCACAGATGAGAGAACCCCACCAAGGTCATCGCATTTTATGATAGGTGCCATGTGGGAGGTCAGAAATCTCAGAGAACTGAGGCCATTTCATAAAGTGCTTTGTCTTTAATTCTTTGCATAAGTACTTAGGATTTTTAGTATACTTTGGATGTGATTTTTTTCCCTTCACTTTTGTTTTTTGAAGAAGGGTATATATATCAATATATACGTATATAACTTGATTTTGTAAAAAAAAAAAAAAAGAAAAGAAAAGGTCCAGCTTCTTGAATTAAAAACAGTAATTGTGAAGCACTCAGCGTCAAAGTCAAATACTGAGGATTAATACCAATGCCATTTGTAATTTGCATAGACTACAAAGGTAATCAGTCTTGCATTGTTTTAACTTCAATGAGTACACAACAGTTGATGACTTTGCCTGGAATAATCTTTTTCAAATGTTATTTTCAATTCAAAAGTGCCTTCCGAATAATACTGGATTTCCCTAACATGACAATGGTATGCTGCCCGAGGAGGGCAGGACTGCTGTGGAGATGAAGGGATGCTGCGGAAGCAGGGAGCTCCTGGGCTACCACCAGGTGTTCCACATGAATGATGAGGAAGCAGGCATCTACCGAGTCTGTATTTTCTGTTTCTCCAGGCACAATCAAGGCCTGGCAGCAACCCCGAAGGAGGGCAGATTTAGGATATTAACAGGTCCTTCTTATAGTTTGTTGAAGCTAGCTTGTATTGGCTTGCAAGATTCAATTGCTACATATTGAGACATTCTGGGAGCTAGTTGTTGATAGCCTGAAGCAGAACATGAGGGGGCATTTACACCAGGGAAATAGGCAAACTCTACAGTAAGTAGCCAGGAAAGAACTGAAGCCCAGGTCTGCTTAAACACATACCCTCAGAATCAGAGATAATCTTGAGGAGCATTTGTTGTCAGTGAGATTGGATCTGAGCAAAGGAGTCCATTACCAATCTCTGCATATGCTTGAACTTTCCATTTCTCTCGACTCTTGAACAGAGGAAACAGAGGAAAAGAAAAGCCGCTCCTCCTCCTTCATCTCACTTAGGGGGAAGAAAACCTGCATCATCACACTTGGCTTCCCTATGAAGGGCAGCTAGGTTCTACCATGGCCATTTTAATGCGTTATTTCTACATTTTGACAGATTTTCTCAGACTATGATCTACCTCTGAAGTGTAATAACATCCCAGATGGCATCTTCAATGAGGTATATGAATGGCCATTAATTCCAAATCAATATGATTACTCAGAGTGAGCTGTGTGTGTGTGCAGAGCGCATCTGTGGGTGTTCCCAACAGCAGGCTTGCGCAATTTAGAGAGGAGAGAGTTGGAGATTCTTTGAGGAAGCAGCTGCAGAGTGGGGAAACGGTTAGCAGGATGGGAACGGAAGAATGATGAACGTGAGTTTTCTTGTATTCTATGGGATGCACTTAATCCCCAAAGCAGAAACCGAAGAATCATTATTTATTCATTCACTTATTCCTTATCTTTTGTTCAACAAATATTTTTGAGCATTAATGGTACTATGTCATATGCTAAAAAGAGAAGAGTGAAAATGACACAGGTGGTCACTGCCCTGGGGAGTTACCATATGAAGGAGATGGTTATCAAACTAATTATTACACACATAATGATTTAATTTCAACTGTAATAGGTGCTCCAGTAGAAAACAATGTGATGCAACAAGACCAAATAACAGGGGATCCCACGTAGGCCTAGGTAATCAGATCAGACTTCCTGGAGGAAGTGATATTTAGCAGTGATCTGAAGGAAGAGGAGTTGACCAGATGAAGAGAGAAGGGTAAAGAGATCTAGGAAGATAAATGTGGATCAGAAAGTTTCTAGGTATGTTCAGGGAATGGAGAGAGCTGATGTGGCTGGTGTGCAGTGAGAAAAGAGGACCAGAGCAAAAGGCAGGGGGCAATCCTGCAAGGCCAGGTGAGTACTTTCTGGTGGGGCATTTATCCTAAGTTCAAATAACTAGAGGTGATGGGTTGAGGGTTTTGTTTTTAAAGTATATCCTGGGCTACTGGGGAAAATTGGAAAGAAACAGGATGGAAACATGAGAAGATCCTGGATCCTTGAACTCACTCTCATCCATTCATTCACAAATTCCGAGACATTCCTTAATGTCTCTATAGCCTGTGCCCACTCTGCCATCCTAAAACATTCTCTAAGAGAGTGAGGCACAGAAGTGTAGGCACTGACCAAACGATAGACGGGTATGCAATTCTAGAAAAAGAACTTCTACTGGTTTACCAAATCTTGATTTGCTTTTTCCTTATGCTGCATGACACACAGATGCAGATTTGCAGTGCCTTCCACAGACTGTTCCTGAATTTGTTTCTGTTATGTGTTTGGGGAATTAGGTATGCAATTTTTAGTAAAGGGACTTTGCCCTGCTTTCTTCCTCATATGCCCCTCCACTTAAAATATTTCAACTGTGGCCATTTGTTTAGAGAAGCAAAGGGTCTCTACTTATAGAAGGGACAACTAAGTCTTAGCAGTCCATACGATGCATGTATTCAGTCAACAGACCTGCATCAGTGCTAGATTTGGGGGTCTAACGATGAAATATCTGTTCCCTGTCCTGGGGGAGCTCACTGTCTGATGGCCCATTCAATAATCCGATATGCAATGACATAAATGAAATGATAAAGAGATACATGGGATCTTAGGGGAGTAGAGAGGAAGAAGCCAGGAACTCAGCCTTAGAATCTTTCTGGAAGTACCAAAGCCTGTGCTGAAGTTTAATTCAGGAGTAGGGGTTAGCCATGGGAAAAGTGATTGGAGATTAAGGAGGGGACCACTCCAGCCACAAACAGAGGTGTAGAGTCAATAGACCCCCAGTGCCCAAATCTCCACTGCAGCACATGATCAAATGCATTTAACTATGTGCTTTTATATCTGTTCTTTTCCCTGAGAGTGTCAGTTTCAGAAGAGCACAATGCCATTCCCTCCATGGCTGTACTCTGGGGTAATGTCTTACGACAGAAAGAGAGCAATCTGTGGGTCTCGCAGAACTTGATTTGGTTCCCGCCTCCCCCACCAGCTGTGTGACCTTGGACAAAGCCCTTTAAACTTTCAGCTTCAGTTTCCTCATCTGTGAAGTTGCGCAGTAAGGTTTGTGGGTGTTCACTTACACGAGATTCTCTAGGCAAGGTACCAATGGCAAGAAGACACTCAGTGGATGTTGAAATGGATTGAGGTCATCTGATGATATATGATCCAGCTGATATTTATGTTCAGATTTTTTTTCATGTTTCTGGTTGTGTAAACACAGTCTTAGATTGAAAGCAGCCTTGTAAGTGATTTAAGCGTGAGAACCAATCTTGAGGCGGTCGCTTCATCTGTAAAATGGAGAACTCTGTTTAGGTGCCCTTCCACCTCTGAAACCTGAAGACTCCGGTTCAAATCCAACTCTAGTTGATGGAGCCACATGCTACTTCTTCCAGCAGAGGGGTAAATCCATGTGGTCAGGCGACAAGAGGGACGCATTCACCAGGTAACTATTAACTTTTTATTGGGATCTTCAATGTAACATTGGGTACACGGGGTAATTTCCTTTTTTACCATATGTCCTTTGAATATCTATTTTTCAACAGCAATGAAACTTTAAAAATTTCTCTCTAAATATTGGATATTGACAGTAATTGCTTGCAAAAAGGGGTTTTAGGTCATTCCGCTAATTGGTTTTACATAATTGATTTGGGAATGTTTTACTAACTTGAATTCTGACACTTGTACCCAGAATGCAATTTATTTCATTGTATCCAGGAACTATCAATTTTAAGGTGTATCATTATTACATGTAATACTAAACAAGAAGTAGTTCTGCCAATTAAACTATGACACAGTGATTCCTTATCACTGTTTTTAAAAACTCACTGAAAGAGCTCTTTGAGACTTACTTAGACATAGATTTTGTCACATGTTACTCTTGTGCATTTATTTTAAAAAGTGAAATAAATTGGTCAAGGTCTTAATAAAGCTTCTTCATAGTCAGAGTGAAAAATCTTCAGGGTCACTTTTGAATTCAGAGTTATTGATAGCTGGTCTTTCCCATATCAAGACCACTGGTGATATAGCATTTCTTGAAAGAGGGAACCATTATTGTAACGGGGATTTCCCCCTAAACTACAGATCCTCATTCTGCGACTTTTAATACATATGAACAGGCAATGGCAATTACATCAAGACTCCTGCCTGCCAGACTGACAGCATTCTGATTTCAGAGAAGTTAACATGTGAAAGAAAAAAAAAAAAAGTAAGTCAAAGGTGTCTGAGAATTGCTGAAGAACAGTAAAAACATGGTGTAGAATGTACCTGGGATTCATCAACTGGTCTGGGCTTATTTTAATCACTCTGGACCTAGATGATTGTACAGTGATGATCCAGGAGCCATATTTTCAACCCCAGGATCAGTATTTCACTTTTTGAAGTTAGAAAAGGTCCATCATGACTGTTTTATTGTTCCTGTTAAAATTCCATTCTGGACTCCAAACTCTACAGCATCACTTAATGCTTATCAAATTATACCTTGGTGACATGCCCAGTGCCACATGACTCTTCCAAGAAAATGGGAACATTCATTTGGCAATAACAGTAACTACCAGAGTCCACATGATACAAAGGGAAACTTTTTTTCCCCTCTGATTTTATATTTTAACTCATCAATTTTCCCTTTCTATCTCACTTCAAAAATTGCTGCACATATCTCTGGTGGAACTACGTGTGTTAGAAAGGCGTATTCCTTCCTTTCAGCTCCTACCATCTGTACTTCCCATTATGCACCTGACATAACCAGGTAACTGATATGACCTGCAGAAAGGGGCCTCTGGGAAGAGCCTGGGAATAACACGGCAGCCCCTAAAACTACAGCAATATTTCCCGGTGTCTCCCTGGTGAATTATCATGGTTTCTAACTAGCAAGATAACTATATTCATTATAGCTTGCTCATCTATTCTTCTATATATTCAGCAAAACTTTACGGACCAGACTGTATATAGTTACCTGGGATATAGTGACATAAAGAAATATCCCTGCCTTCCACAAGTTCAGAATCTAGCGATAGAACATATAAGATAATCAAAGAAGTCAAAGCAGTGCTTTAAGTGCTAACATCAAGGTAAGTACAGGATATTACGAGAGTGGTGAAGGGGGCTGGGCCACTCAGATAATGATAAGAGGGGGAAGGGGATCAGTCCTAAGAGGGGAAATGTAACATGAAATAAACGTGTGCACATTAGGTCCAAAAACAGAACAGAGAGATCCCAGGTATGCCTCACCCGGTTCCCCCTGTGGTGGCATCTCACATAACCATTGCACATTACCAAAGCCAGGAAATCAGTATCAGCCCAATACAACCACCAACATAGAAAAGGGAACCTTCTTACGCTGCTGGTGGGAATGTAAATTGGTACAACCACTATGGAGAACAGTATGGAGGCTCCTTATAAAACTAAAACTAGAGCTACCATAGAATCCAACAATCCCACCCCTGGGCATACAGCCGGAGAAAACCATCATCCGAAAGGATACGTGCACCCCAGTGTACACTGCAGCACTACTTACAGTAGCCAAGACGTGGAAGCAACCTAAATGTCCATTGACAGAAGATATGGTACATATATACAATGGAATATTACAAAGCCATAAAAAGAATGAAGTCATGCCATTTGCGGCAACATGGATGGCCCCAGAGATTATCATACTAAGTGAAGTAAATCAGAGAAGCACAAATAGCATATGATATCACTCATATATGAAACCTAATTTAAAAAATGAAACAAATGAACTTACTAACAAAACAGAAACAGACTTACAAATATCGAAACCAAACTTATGGTGACCAAAGGGGAAATGTGGTGGGGAGGGATAAATCAGGAGCTTGGGATGAACAAACACACACTACTACATTTAAGATATATAAACAACTACTGTAGAGCATGGGACCTACTCACACATTTGTGTGAAGTGGGCACACAAAACAGCACCTCCCTGGAAGGAGGTAAGGCTTTGGGCCTTACCTGGGAATTAGTAGGTGCTCAATAAATGTGGTTCCACTGAACACTAACATTCTGCTGTGACCTTCACATTCTATATCCTAATGATTGTCCCAATGTTTACTGTTTTCTTTTAAGCTATGGAGTGCCTGAGAGTTTGCAAAATGCTTACACATACATATTTCTTGTTTGTTCTTCTCAATCATCTTGTAAGACTCCTAAGGATGACTTTCCTGAAGTTACACAAGTAGTAAGTGGCCAGGGCCAGATCTAATCTCCTGTCTAATGATTTCTAATTCCATGTTCCTCCTGCTGTACCCAGCCATCTCCCAGGTGCCAAAGGGGTTGTCAAGATTCTGAGGAAGAGAGATGAAATACCTCTGGATAATTTGGGGGCAAAGGAAAGAAAGCTTTCAAGTTCATAACACAGTCCACCCTGGAGTGTGAGTTCATCCCTTCAGGGGAGCACCCAGGAGCATATGACAGGCTACTGAGTTCTGTTTTGGTTTATGGGTTTCCTGTGGCATAGAGAGGATATTTTTATCCTTTCTCCTGTTCTCTGACAAGTCGTCTGTTTGGTTGCCCATTAACTGAGGATATATGGTGTGTTTCTCTTTTCTGCTGTAAGCCAGAGTGTTAGAGTGAAAAGGTACCTAGAAAATAGATCTCTTTTTACTTTCTGTTGAGAACCTGTTGTTTCTGGGGTAATTAGTAAACAGCCTGGCAAACGTTATTGGGCAGAGGACAAACAGGGAATACACATAATTATTTCTCCTAGTTAGAGACCAGAAGCTACGTCTGTCCCTTTGGGAAGGGAATATAAAACATCTCTGGTAAACATACCTTGTCAGGTAGCTGTTCTCCACCAGAGAAAAGTGTCCACAGCTCCTGATACAGCAACACTGAGAAACACAGCCAGTCCACCATCATTATTAGCCTCCACCCGGCCCTGTCTTCACACATAAAAATGTGTTCTCTGCCTTGCAGAGTCCGTTACAGTTGGAGCCTAGTATGAATGTGCTCTCGTGTGAGGGGTCAGTGTGGGGTGTGGACTGGAGTGGGATCCTGAATCCTTGATTGCTAATGAGACCCTGGACAAGCTCTCCTAATCTCTCAGGCTCTGTTGCATTCTCATTTATATAATGTGGGTCCCAATACATATATTATATAACTATATTAAAATGTTAACGTGAGGATCAAATAAGACAAGGTATGTTAAATGCCTAAAACAATAATTTGGCAAATAGTAGGTGCTCAATAAATATCAACCTCAACTCTTTCCTCCTGTGATGTTTCTATTCATTCCCTACAGGCAAGCAGTCAAAAATATATCTATCACATCTTCACGAGCTGATGCAATCTCAGCTGATTACCCGCTTAACCCATTTTTGCATGTCTCACGGCCCCAGCCCGGTTGGCGATGAGGTAAAAACTGTCTCTGCCTGCTGACAGCTGGGCTGGTGTCTTGGGAGGGCGCTTGGAGACTCTGTCTGGTTACTATGTCTGAAGCATTTGCTCCCCCCAGCCCCATCACAGGGTGAATGGGGGCAATTCTCCAGCTAATTTGCCAGTTACATGGAAGAGTGCTTCCCAAATAACAAGGCTGTTGAGATTAAACTGGTAATTACCACATGCAGATTTCCCATTTCCCAAAGTGTTGTTTGTATCCAACACTGACTGAGGGGCTGGGATTTTGAGTGGCCTTTGAGTCAGATTTAAATTGTGGCAGATGTGGATAAACATCGGGACTGGAGAGAAGTTATTAGTGATGACATGGTACTCAGCCATGGGGTGTGGGAAATGTCAGGCAGGGCTGCAGACCTCAGGATGAAGATCCTTTCTTCCCATGGCTAAAGACTATCACCCTTCCACACCCAGCAAAGACACCTTCCCGGCAAAGCCTGTTTTGAGTCCCTTTCTTCAGCTCAAGCTAGATTAACTGCTCCAGCTCTGTACACTGATGGCATCCACAGGGCTCTCCACATCCTGTGACAATTCTTGATGAAAGTATGAGTTGTCTGCCTCCACCAACTGGAAATTAACTTGAGATCAAGAATCGTGGTCCTTGGTGCTTCTCCTGGTACCTGTCACATAGCAGGTGTGGTTCACCGATGGTTGGGAAGGAGACAGGAGGGAAGGAAGAGGCCTCTGATAAAGCCCCACAGTTTCACTCCTAAGAGCAGGTCTTTTTTGCTCTGCTCTGTGACACACACTATACCACCAGCCGCTCCCACCTGTCTCTGTGCCCCACAATCGCCTCTCCATAACTCCCTACGAGGAAGGCTGCCTGACTCCTTCAGAGGGAGAGTAGATCAGGAACCTTTCCTTCTAAGGGTCTTCTCCTGGGTTCCTTCCCATGTTTCTTGGTTAAAATTAGATTTGGCTGCATGCAAGAGGGAAAAACAACAGTGACTTAACCCAGGAAAGAGCCTTATTTCTCTCCCAAGTGAAAGACGTATGGAGACTGGAGAGTCCAAAATATCATGGTGGCTCCTTCCTTTGGGTCCACAGAGACCGAGGATCCTATATCTCTGCCTATCACATCTTCAAGGTCACTTGGTACTGACGCTGCAGCCGGCAAGGACAAGCTTCAGGCTGGGAGGAGGAGGAAAGGCGAGACAGCCAATTGGAGGCATTGCCCAGCTGAGGTGGCTCCTTAAATGCAGGTCATTCTACATCCCATCTTCATATACCGTTCTGGCCAGAATGTAAGCACATGGCAGTGCCTGACTAAAAGAGAGGTTGGAAAACAAAGAGCCACCTTTTTATCCAAGAAGGAAATTATTCCCCCACTGCCAGAAATTGGGGTTTTAACATCAAGCAGTTTAGAGACACTGTATCTTCAGATGGGCAACTGGCAGCCACAGCATCCAGGATAAAAATGAACGAAAAACAATGCAAGTGAAGGGAGCTGTACTTCCCTCCTCTATAAAGATTCAAGCCCCTAAATGCCATTTCTCCTGACAGGCACAATTTAGATGTCTATCTCAGGGAGAGAGAAAAAGATGGGGAAAGATGATGCTTCCTTCTCAGTCTCATGGATACAGCCCAAAGAAATCAACCAGCGGGAAAGAAGCGAGTATGTGTTAACTTCCTACCTGCCGCAGACACCAGCACACATTTTATCTTATTTAATTCTCACAACAGCCCCAGATTACCTCCATTCTGCATATAGAGGATGGAGTTCAGAGACATTAAGTGACTTGCTCACGGTTGCAGAGGTAGTAAGGGATGAAGCTGAAATTCAAAGTAAATCCCCGTGCAGCTAGCTCCTGCACCTTGTTTAACAGTAACTCTTGACACAAAAGTAAAAGGAGGAGGAAGAAGCATGACAACATCTCCGATTCAGAGAACAAAATGCCCTTGAATTCCGGTTTCACATTGGTGTAGAATATTAAATGTTCTTAGTTCCTTTCATGTACGAGCATTTGTCTGATAGACAACATTTTCTGCATACATGAATTTTGAAAATATTTTACATCTCAACCAAGAGCCTCTATATTAGTGGTGGAGAGGAGAGAAGAGAGCTGAATGTAAAACTTCAAAGTCTGAACATGAACGGCTTGCTGGCCGTTGACTTCACGAGGATCTGTCCTCTGCTGAAGCAAAGCTAACGCTTATTGCTGTGAGAGTTGGGCGATACTGGGCTTCTAGGATACACAGGCAATTAGGAGAGACAGCACTGGAGCTGCAAAAGGGTAGCTGTCAGTGCAATCCCTTAGGGGTCAAAGGGAACTTAGAGGTCACTGTGGCCAGCCTCCCACACATGCCAGAATGCTCCCTAATATCATTCATGAGTAATCACCAGTCCCCGAAAGAAGTCATTAAGACGGGAGGCTCGCTGTTTTCCAAGGTCAGGCATTTCAATGACGAACAACCCCTTTAAAATAAAGCCGATGAATGGATACAAAAATAAGATCCATATAAATGCTGTCTACAAGAGACCTATTTCGGACCTAGGGACACATACAGACTGAAAGTGAAGGGATGGAAAAAGTTATTCCATGCAAATGGAAATCAGAAGAAAGCTGGAGTAGCAATACTCATACCAGATAAATAAGAGTTTAAAATAAACACTGTTACAAGAGATAAGGAGGGACATTACATAATGATAAAATGATCAATCCAAGAAGAAGATATAACAATTATAAATGTTTATGCACCCAACTTATGAGCACCTCAATACATAGGGGAAATGATAACAACCATGAAAGGAGAAATTGACAGTAACACAATAATAGTAGGGGACTTTAATACCCCACTTACACCAATGGTCAGATCATCCAAACAGAAAATAAATAAGGAAACACAAACCTTAAATGACATAATAGAGCAGATAGATTTAATTGATGTTTATACAACACTCCACCCAGAAGTGGCAGAATACACTTTCTTCTCAAGTGCACACAGAACATTCTCCAGGATAGATGACATCTTGGGTCAGAAAACAAGCCTCGGAAAATTTAAGAAAATTGAAATCATATCAACCACCTTTTCTGACCACAACATTATAAGACTGGAAATCAGTTACAAGAAAAAAAACTGTAAAAACCACAAATACATGGAGGCTAAACAGTGTGCTACTAAATAACCAAGAGATCACTGAAGGAATCAAAGAAGAAATAAAAAAAAAAATACATAGAAACAAATGACAAAGGATTAATCTCCAAAATTTACAAGCAGCTCATGCAGCTCAATAACAAAAAAACAAACAACCCCATCCAAAAATGGGCAGAAGACCTAAACAGACATTTCTCCAAAGAAGATATACAGAATGCCAACAAACACATGAAAGAATGCTCAACCTCATTAATCATTAGAGAAATGCAAATCAAAACTACAATGAGATATCATCTCACACCAGTCAGAATGGCCATCATCAAAAAATCTAGAAACAATAAATGCTGGAGAGGGTGTGGAGAAAAGGGGACACTCTTGCACTGCTGGTGGGAATGTGAATTGGTTCAGCCACTATGGAGAACAGTATGGAGGTTCCTTAAAAAACTACAAATAGAATTACCATATGACCCAGCAATCCCACTACTGGGCATATACCCTGAGAAAACCAAAATTCAAAAGGAGTCATGTACCAAAATGTTCATTGCAGCTCTATTTACAATAGCCCGGAGATGGAAAGAACCTAAGCGCCCATCATCGGACGAATGGATAAAGAAGATGTGGCACATATACACAATGGAATATTACTCAGCCTTAAAAAGAAATGAAATTGAGATATTTGTAATGAGATGGATAGACCTAGAGTCTGTCATACAGAGTGAAGTAAGTCAGAAAGACAAAGACAGATACCGTATGCTAACACATATATATGGAATTTGAGGGGAAAAAATGTTATGAAGAACCTAGGGATAAGACAGGAATGGAGGCGCAGACCTACTGGAGAGCGGACTTGGGGATATGGGGAGGGGGAAGGGTGAGTTTTGACAGGGCGAGAGAGAGTCATGGACATATACACACTAACAAACGTGGTGGGGTGGATAGCTGGGGGGAAGCAGCCGCAAGGCACAGGGATATTAGCTCGGGGCTTTGGGACAGCCTGGAGGGGTGGGAGGGGGAGAGTGGGAGGGAGGGAGATGCAGGAGGGAAGACACATGGGAGCACATGTATATGTATAGCTGATTCACTTTGTTATAAATCAGAAACTAACACACCATTGTAAAGCAATTATACCCCAATAAAGATGTTAAAAAAAAAAAAAAATAAAAAAAAAAAAAAAGAAACAAATGACAACAAAAGCACGATGATCCAAAACCTATGGGACGCAGCAAAAGCAGTTCTGAAAGGGAAGTTTATAGCAATTCAACCTCACCTTAATAAACAAGAAAAATCTCAAACAAGCTAACACTACACCTAAAGCAACTAGAGAAAGAAGAACAAAGAAAACCCAAAGTCAGTAGAAGAAAAGAAATCATAAAGATCAGAGCAGAAATACATGAAATAGAAATGAAGAAAACAATAGCAAAGATCAATAAAACTAAAAGCTGGTTCTTTGAGAAGATAAACAAAATTGATAAACCCTTAGCCAGACTCATCAAGAAAAAAAGGGAGAGGATGTAAATCAATAAACTTAGAAATGAAAAAGGAGAAATCACAACTGTCACTACAGAAATACAAAGGATTATAAGAGACTGCTACAAACAACCATATGCCAATAAAATGGACAACCACAAAGAAATGGACAAATTCTGGGAAAGGTACAATTTTCCAATACTGAACCAGGAAGAATTAGAAAATATAAACACACCTATCACAAGTAATGAAATTGAAACCGTAATTAAAATCTTCCAACAAACAAAAGTCCAGGACAAGATGGCTTCACAGGCAAATTCTATCAAATATTTAGAGAAGAGCTAACACCTATCCTTTTCAAACTCTTCCAAAAAATTGCAGAGGAAGGAACACTCCCAAACTCATTCTATGAGGCCACCATCACCCTGATACCAAAACCAGACAAAGATGTCACAGAAAGAGAAAACTACAGGCCAATATCACTGATGAACATAGACACAAAAATCCTCAACAAAATACTAGCAAACAGAATCCAACAACACATTAAAAGGATCATACACCATGACCAAGTGGGATTTATCCCAGGGATGCAAGGATTCTTCAATATATGCAAAACAATCAATGTGATACACCATATTAACAAATTAAGGAGTAAAAACCATATGATCATCTCAATAGATGCAGAAACAGCTTTGGACAAAACTCAACACCCATTTATGATAAAAACTGTCCAGAAAATGGCCACAGAGGGAACTTACCTCAACATAATAAAGGCCATATATGACAAACCCACAGCAAGTATCATACTCAATGGTGAAAAAACTGAAAGCATTTCCACTAAGATCAGGAACAAGACAAGGATGTCCACTCTTGCCACTATTATTCAACATAGTTTTGGAAGTCCTAGCCATGGCAATCAGCAAAGAAAAAGAAATAAAAGGAATACAAATTGGAAAAGAAGAAGTAAAACTGTCACTGTTTGCAGATGACTTGATACTATACATAGAAAATCCTAAAGATGCCACCAGAAAACGACTAGAACTAATCAATGAATATGGTAAGGTTGCAGGACACAAATTGATGCACAGATATCTCTGGCATTCCTATACACCAACAACAAAAAATCAGAAAGAGAAATTAAGGAGACACTCCCATTTACCACTGAAACAAAAAGAATAAAATACCTAGGAATAAACCTACCTAAGGAGACAAAAGACCTGTATGCAGAAAACTATAAGACACTGATGAAAGTAATTAAAGATGACACAAAGAGATGGAGAAATATACCATGTTCTTGGATGGGAAGAATCAATATTGTAAAAATGACTATACTACCCAAAGCAATCTACAGATTCAATGCAATCCCTATCAAACTACCAATGGCATTCTTCACAGAATTAGAAAAAAATTTACAATTCAAAAATACCCTGGATAGCCAAAGCAATCTTTTTTTTTTTTAGCATCTTTATTGGAGTCTAATTGCTTTACAATGGTGTGATAGTTTCTGCTGTATAACAAAGTGAATCAGATATATGTATACATATATCCCCATATCCCATCCCTATCTCACTCCTCTAGGTGGTCACAAAGCACCAAGCTGATCTCCCTGTGCTATGTAGTGGCTTCCCACTAGCTATCTATTTCACATTTGGTAGTGTATATATGTCAATGCTACTCTTTCACTTCGTCCCAGCTTACCCTTCCACCTCCCCATGTCCTCAGTCCATTCTCTACATCTGCGTCTTTATTCCTGTCCTGCCCTTAGGTTCATCAGAAACTTTTTTTTTTTAGATTCCATATATATGTGTTAGCATACGGTATTTGTTTTTCTCTTTCTGAATTACTGTATGACAGACATCCACCTCACTACAAATAACTCAGTTTCATTTCTTTTTATGGCCGCGTAATATTCCATTGTATATATGTACGACATCTTCTTTATCCATTCATCTGTCGATGGACACTTATGTTGCTTCCATGTCCTGGCTATTGTAAATAGTGCTGCAATGAACATTGTGGTACGTGTCTCTTTTTGAATTATGGTTTTCTTGGGGTATATTCCCAGTAGTGGGATTGCTGGGTCATGTGGTAGTTCTATTTTTAGTTTTTTTAAGGAATCTCCATACTCTTTTCTATACTGGCTCCAATGTAAATCAATTTGAATTCCCACCAACAGTGCAAGAGGGTTCCCTTTTCTCCACACCCTCTCCAGCATTTACTGTTTGTAGGTTTTCTGATGATGGCCATTCTGACTGGTGTGAGGTGATACCTCATTGTAGTTTTTTTTTTTTTTTTTTTTTTTGCGGTACACGGGCCTCTCACTGTTGTGGCCTCTCCCGTTGCGAAGCACAGGCTCCTGACGTGCAGGCTCAGCAGCCATGGCTCACGGGCCCAGCTGCTGCACGGCATGTGGGATCCTTCCAGACCAGGGCATGAACCCACGTCCCCTGCATCAGCAGGTGGACCCTCAACCACTGCGCCACGAGGGAAGCCCCCTCATTGTAGTTTTGATTTTCATTTCTCTAATGATTAGTGATGTTGAGCATCCTTTCATGTGTTTGCTGGCAATCTGTATGTCTTCTTTGGAGAAATGTCTATTTAGGTCTTCTGCCCATTTTTGGATTGGGTTGTTTGTTTTTTTTGATACTGAGCTGCATGAGCTGCTTGTATATTTTGGAGCTTAATCCTTTGTCAGTTACTTCATTCGCAAATATTTTCTCCCATTCTGAGCGTTGTCTTTTCGTCTTGTTTATGGTTTCCTTTGCTGTGCAAAAGCTTTGAAGTTTCATTAGGTCCCATTTGTTTATTTATGTTCTTATTTCCATTTCTCTAGGAGGTGGGTCAAAAAGGATCTTGCTGTGATTTATGTCACAGAGTGTTCTGCCTATGTTTTCCTCTAAGAGTTTTATAGTGTCTGGTCTTACATTTAGGTCTTTAATCCATTTGGAGTTTATTTTTGTGTATGGTGTTAGGTAGTGTTCTAATTTCACTCTTTTACATGTATCTGTCCAGTTTTCCCAAAACCACTTGTTGAAGAGGCTGTCTTTTCTCCATTGCATATTCTTGCCTCCTTTGTCAAAGATAAGGTGACCATATGTGCGTGGGTCTATCTCTGGGCTGTTTATCCTGTTCCACTGATCTATATTTCTATTTTTGTGCCAGTACCATACTGTGGTAGCTTGACAGGGATTGCACTGATTTGTTGATTGCTTTGGGTAGTATAGTCATTTTCACAGTGTTGATTCTTCCAATCCAAGAACATGGTATATCTCTCCATCTCTTTGTACTGTCTATAATTACTTTCATCAGTGTCTTATAGTTTTCTGCACAGGTCTTTTGTCTCCTTAGGTAGGTTTATTCCTAGGCATTTTACTCTTTTTGTTTCAATGGCAAATGGCAGTGTTTCCTTAATTTCTCTTTCAGATTTTTCGTCGTTAGTGTATAGGAGTGCAAGAGATTTCTGTGAATTAACTTTGTATCCTGCTACTTTTCCAAATTCATTGATTAGCTCTAGTAGTTTTCTGGTAGCACCTTTTGGATTCTCTATGTATAGTGTCATGTCATCTGCAAACAGTGACAGTTTTACTTCTTCTTTTCCCATTTGGATTCCTTTATTTCTTTTTCTTCTCTGATTGCTATGGCTAAAAATTCCAAAACTATGTTGAATAATAGCAATAAGAGTGGGCAACCTTGTCTTTTTCATGATCTAAGAGGGAATGGTTTCAGTTTTTCACCATTGAGAACGATGTTGGCTGTGGGTTTGTCATATATGGCCTTTATTATGTTCAGGTAGGTTCCCTCTATGCCTACTTACTGGAGAGTTTTTATCATAAATGGGTGATGAATTTTGTTGAAAGCTGATTCTGCATCAATTGAATTTATCATATCGTTTTTATCCGTCAATTTGTTAATACAGTATATCACATTGATTGGTTTGTGTATCTTGAAGAATCCTTGCATTCCTGGGATAAACCCCACTTGATCATGCTGTATGATCCTTTTAATGTGTTGTTGGATTCTGTTTGCTAGCATTTTGTTGAGGATTTTTGCATCTATGTTCATCATTGACATTGGCCTGTAGTTTTCTTTTTTTTGACATCTTTGTCTGGTTTTGGTATTAGGGTGGTGGTGGCCTTGTAGAATGAATTTGGGAGTGTTCCTTCCTCTGTTATATTTTGGAAGATTTTGAGAAGGGTATTTGTTAGCTCTTCTCTAAATGTTTGATAAAATTCACTTGTGAAGCCATCTGGTCCTGGGCTTTTGTTTCTTGGAAGATTTTTAATCAGTTTCAATTTCAGTGCTTGTGATTGGTATGTTCATATTTTCTATTTCTTCCTGGTTCAGTCTTGGAAGGTGTGCTTTTCTAAGAATTTGTCCATTTCTTGTGGTTGTCCGTTTTGTCATATAGTTGCTTGTAGTAATCTCTCATGATCCTCTGTATCTCTGCAGTGTCAGTTGTTCCATCTCCTTTTTCATTTCTAATTCTGTTGATTTGAGTCTTCTCCCTTTTTTTCTTAATGAGTCTGGCAAATGGTTTATCAAATTGTTTATCTTCTCAAAGAACCAGCTTTTAGTTTTATTGATCTTTGCCATTGTGCCCTTTATTTCTTTTTCATTTATTTCTGATCTGATCTTTATAATTTCTTTCCTTCTGCTAACTTTGGGGTTTTTTTGTTCTTCTTTCTCTAGTTGCTTTAGATGTAGGATTAGGTTGTTTATTTGAGATTTTTCTTGTTTATTGAGGTAGGATTTTATTGCTATAAACTTCCCTCTTAGAACTGCTTTTGCTGCATCCCATAGGTTTGGGGTCATTTTGCTTTCATTGTCATTTGTTTCTAGGTATTTTTTGAGTTCCTCTTTGATTTCTTCTGTAATCTCTTGGTTATTTAGTAGGACATTGTTTAGCCTCCATGTGTTTGTATTTTTTACAGTGTTTTTCCTGTAACTGATATCTAGTCTCATAGCGTTGTGGTCAGAAAAGATACTTGATATGATTTCAATTTTCATAAACTTACCAAGGCTTGATTTGTGACCCAAGATATAATCTATCCTGGAGAATGTTCCATGAGCACTTGAGAAGAAAGTGTATTCTGCTGTTTTTGGACGGAATGTCCTATAAATATCAGTTAAGTCTATCTTGTCTAATATATCATTTAAGGCTGTGTTTCCTTATTTATTTTCACTTAGGATGATCTGTCCATTGGTGAAAGTGGCATGTTAAAGTCCCTTACTATTGTTGTGTTACTGCTGATTTCCCTTTTTATGGCTGTTAGCATTTGCCTTATGTATTGAGGTGTTCCTATATTGGGTGCATAAATATTTACAATTGTTATATCTTCTTCTTGGATTGATCCCTTGATCATTCTGTAGTGTCCTTTGTCTCTTGTAATAGTCTTTATTTTAAAGTCTATTTTGTCTGATAAGAGAATTGCTACTCCAGCTTTCTTTTGATTTCCATTTGCATGGAATATCTTTTTCCATCCTCTCACTTTCAGTCTGTATGTGTCCCTAGATCTGAAGTGGATCTCTTGTAGACAGCATATATACAGGTCTTGTTTTTGTGTCCATTCAGCCAGTCTATATCTTTTGATTGGAGCACTTAATCCATTTCCATTTAAGGTAATTATTGATATGTATGTTCCTATCACCATTTTCTTAATTGTTTTGGATTTGTTTTTTTAGGTCTTTCCTTCTCTTGTGTTTCCTGCCTAGAGAGGTTCCTTTAGCATTTGTTATAAAGCTGGTTTGGTGGTGCTGAATTCTCATAACTTTTGCTTGTCTGTAAAGGTTTTAATTTCTCCATCAAATGTGAATGAGAGCCTTGCTGGGTAGAGTAGTCTTGGTTGTAGGTTTTTCCCTTTCAACAATTTAAATATGTCTTCCCACTACCTTCTGGCTTGTAGAGTTTCTGCTGAAAGACCAGATTTTAACCTTATGGGGATTCCCTTGTATGTTATTTGTTGCTTTTCCCTTGCTGCTTTTAATATTTTTTCTTTGTATTTAATTTTTGACAGTTTGATTAATATGTGTCCTGGCATGTTTCTCTTTGGATTTATCTTGTGTGGGACTCTCTGCGCTTCCTGGACTTGATTGACTATTTCCTTTCCCATGTTAGGGAAATTTTCAACTATAATCTCTTCAAATATTTTCTGAGACCCTTTCTTTTTCTCTTCTTCTTCTGGGACCCCTATAATTCGAATGTTGGTGCATTTAATATTGTCCCAGAGGTCTCTGAGATTGTCCCTCAATTCTTTTCATTCTTTTTTCTTTATTCTGCTCTGTGCTAGTTATTTCCACTATTTCATCTTCCAGGTAACTTATCCATTCTCCTGCCTCAGTTATTCTGCTATTGATTCCTTCTAGAGAATTTTTAATTTCATTTATTATGTTGTTCATCATTGTTTGTTTGCTGTTTAGTTCTTCTATGTCCTTGTTAAATGTTTCTTGTATTTTCTCCAATCTATTTCCAAGATTTTGGATCATTACTCTACTATCATTACTCTGATTACTTTTTGAGGTAGACTGCCTATTTCCTCTTCATTTGTTTGGTCTGCTGGGTTTTTACCTTGCTCCTTCATCTGCTGCATATTTCTCTGTCTTCTTATTTTGTTTAACTTACTGTGTTTGGGGTCTCTTTTTCGCAGGCTGCACGTTCATAGCTCTCATTGTTTTTGGTGTCTGCCCCCAGTGGGTAAGGTTGGTTCTCTGGCTTGTGTAGGCTTCCTGGTGGAGGAGACTGGTTCCTGCGTTCTGGTGGGTGGGGCTGGATCTTGTCTGTCTGGTGGGCAGGGCCACGTCTGGTCCTGTGTTTTGGGGTGTCTGTGACCTTAGTATGATTTTAAGCAACGTCTCTGCTAATGGGTGGGGTTGTGTTCCTGTCTTGCTAGTTGATTGGCATGGGGCATTCAGCACTGGAGCTTGCTGGCCGTTGGATGGAGCTGGGTCTTAGCATTGAGATGGAGAGCTCTGGGAGAGCTCTGGACGATTGATATCACATGGGGCCGGGGGGTTCTCTAGTGGTCCAATGTCCTGAACTTGGCTCTCCCACCTCAGAGGCTCCAGCATGATAGCCTGCCTGAGCATCAAGACCCTTTCAGCCACAGAGCAGGTAGGAGACAGCTAAATATGCAAGTATTTCAATGGCTTCTTCAGCGATGGGGAAGATGTGATGCATGAAGGACACCAACTCAAGTCTCACAGCTTAGTTCTGTGACCTTGGACCAGGCAGTTAACTTCTCTGTGCCTCAGATTTCATTTCGTGCAGCACCTCCTCACCCCAGAGGCCCAGTCAGGTGTAAGGGAAGGGCTGTCACTCACAGGCTGTGCGGGGATGAAGCCTGGGAAGCTGGCATAGGACCACCACAGCAATTTGAGAAAGAAAAATGGAGTTGGAGGAATCAGACTCCCTGACTTCAAACTATACCACAAAGCTACAGTAATCAAGACAGTATGGTACTGGCACAAAAACAGAAATATAGATCAATGGTACAGAACAGAATGCCCAGAGATAAACCGACACACATATGGTCACCTAATTTACAACAAAGGAGGCAAGAACATACAATGAAGAAACACAGCCTCTTAAATAAGTGGTGCTGGAAAAATTGGACAGGTACATGTAAAAGAATGAAATTAGAATACTACCTAATACCATACACAAAAATAAAGTCCAAATGGATTAAAGAGCTAAGTGTAAGACCAGACACTATAAAACTCTTAGAGGAAAACATAGGAAAAACACTCTTTGACATAAACCACAGCAAGATCTTTGTTGACCCACCTCCTAGAGTAATGGAAATAAAAATAAACAAATGGGACTTAATTAAACTTAAAAGCTTTTGCATAGCAAATGAAACCATAAACAAGACAGAAAGACAACTCTCAGAGTGGGAGAAAATATTTGCAAATGAAAGAACAGACAACGGATTAATCTTCAAAATATACAAACAGCTCATACAGCTCAATATCAAAAAAATAAACAAACCAATTAAAAAATGGGTGGAAGACCTAAATAGACATTTCCCCAAGAAAGACATACAGATGGCCAAGAGGCACATGAAAAGATGCTCAACATCACTAATTATTAGAGAAATGTAAATCAAACCTACAATGAGGTATAACCTCATGCCAGTCAGAATGGCCATCATCAAAAAATCTAGAAACAATAAATGCTGGAAAGGGTGTGGTGAAACGCGAACCTTCATGCACTGTTGGTGGGAATGTAAATTAATACACCACTATGGAAAACAGTAAGGAGGTTCCTTAAAAAACTAAAAAGAGAACTACCATATGACCCAACAATCCCACTACTGGGCATATACCCTGAGAAAACCATAATTCAAACAGAGACATGCACCACAATGTTCACTGCAGCACTATTTACAACAGCCAGGACATGGAAGCAACATAAGTGTCCACTGAAAGATTAACGGATAAAGAAGATGTGGCACATATATAGAATGGAATATTAACTGGTTGGTGGGAAGCAGCTGCATAGCACAGGGAGATCATGTTGATGCTTTGCGATGACCTAGAGGGGTGGGATAGGGAGGATGGGAGGGAGGCTCAACAGGGAGGGGTTATGGGGACATATGTATGCACATGGCTGATTCACTGTGGTGTACAACAGAAACTAACACAGTATTGTGAAGCAGTTATACTCCAATAAAGATCTATCAAAAAAATAAACTTTGCAAAAAAAAAAAAAGACAAGGATATGGGGAAGAAAAATAAATAAATCAATAAAATAAAGCCCAAATCCACACTCCTGAGGATAATAGCAAAGAAGTATTGAGGGTCTCCCACATACCATGCTTTCATATAAATTACCTTCAATAGTCCTAACATCGTGCCTATAAGCCTGTGAGGGAGGTAGAGATTATCCTTTTAATTTGTAACTGAGCTGAGAGTCTGGGAGTGCAGGACTCTACAGAAACCACACAGCTGAGATGATCAGCCAGGCCACCTGGCTTCGAAGTGGATGTTCTTTCCTCGCATGGTCACTGCATCCTTGCTCTTGATCCTTGTTCTTAACCTTTGATCCATACTTCACTGGCTCTGGCCGGCTGGATGTTAATGGTACCATCATCTCTTCCACATGGTACCCAATTTGCAGACCATTCATCATTTATTCGACCTTTGCAGAATACCAGTCAACTTTCTCAATGGTTTTCCTGACCATGGCTCCCCAAACTGAGCATACTCTGCTGGTTGTGGTCGGAAGGGGATGAGTTTGCACTCTTTGCATTTGAAGACCCACATGTCCTTTCTGCTGAGCCTGTTCTCCAGTTGATTTCAACCACAAATGCTCTGGAGCAGCTGGGTCACTCCAGTTAACCCATCACAACTGTGGGCTCAACTGACAAATCCAAGTTAAATGCCCAAACCCTGTTTGCCTAGAACTCAGTCTCATGGAATTGATGCTCAACACTCAGGCCTTTACCTGCACTCCCATCACTGTGAACCATCCTTCAAAACTGTCGCCACCTTGTCTTTAAGACATTTCCTTTCTAGGAGGCAACAGGACATACAAAGAGGGCACCAGTGTTGAGGTCCAGTTATTTATGCTGCATAACAAACCACCATCCACACTTAGTAGCTTGAAACAACAATAATCATTTATTTTGTTCCTGAATATGCCATTTGGGCAGGCCACAGGAGAAACAGTTCATCAGTGCCTCCAGTGGGGCACATTTCAACAAGGGATTGGAGAATCCACTTTCAGGACAGCTTGCTCACATGGCTGGCAAGTTGGTGCTATTAGCTGAGAGCCCTGCTGGGACTTCAGGTCAGGGCCAGGGGTGCTGGTTTCTTGCAACCTGTGTATCTCCACAAGCTTCGTTGGTTTAGTCACAGCATGGTAGCTGGTTTCCAAGAGACGGTGTCCCAAAGGAACCAGACAGAAGCTGCAGGGTCTTTCCTAACCAAGCCTGGGAAGTTGTGTAGCATCACTTTCACCACACTCTGTGGACTGACAGGTCACTAAGCTTGACCCAGATTCAAGGGGGTTGGGGGGGATAGGCCCCCATCTATCAATACGAAGTGTGTCAAAAAACTTGTGGCCTACAGACCAACCTAGGAAGGTGGTCAGCTCTAACATGTACTTTTGTATGATATGGAGCAAGTTACTTTACTACCCTAAACCTTCCTTTCCCCTTTCTTTGGTGAAAAAGAGTAGAATCTGTGAAGAGGTACAACTGTACCCTTCTCAGACATGCAAGTTGGCTTCTTCCTCTCCACTCAGTTTCGTGTTATTATTCAATGCATGTTATCTGAATAAATCAGTTCATCTGAAAGGATGAGTTCATCCTCTCCAGTGTCTCCCAAATTTTTAATAAAACTTTCAGGCAAGTCAGAGCGCTGGAGCACACCATTGGAGGCCTCTCTTTAGACTGGCCAAGCCACACTCTTCAGAGGTGGTTACTCAGTCCATGGAACTAGGCAAATCCTAGCTAGCCTCTGGGAGTTTGTGTAGTCTTCTTAATTATCCTCTTCCAGATGTGCCATACTCCAGGAAGTAGTGATGAATGAAGGGACAGGCAAATGAACAATGGAACCAACATAGATAAGCACATCCAACACTAGTTTCATGCTGATGCATTCAAATCAATTCAAGATGCAGGTTAATAATTCATTTTCTGATTAGTCAAATTAGGTGAGCTTAGCTAGGAAGATTTGTTTTCGAGAAAAATCTTTGAAAATCCTGAAAAAAATTATTTGAAAATCCTGAAGAAAGGGTACTTTTTTTTTTTTTCTTTCTTTTGCGGTACGCGGGCCTCTCACCGTTGTGGCCTCTCCCGTTGCAGAGCACAGGCTCCGGACGCGCAGGCTCAGCGGCCATGGCTCACAGGCTCAGCCGCTCCATGGCATGTGGGATCTTCCCGGACCGGGGCACGAACCCATGTCCCCTGCATCGGCAGGCGGACTCTCAACCACTGCACCACCAAGGAAGCCCCAAAGGGTACTTTTTTTAAACAAAAAATTATATTGGAATTTTCTGGGGCAGCACAATTTGGTCCCAAGTTAACTTCGTAAGACCTAGCCTTACCCCAGTGGAAGCGATTACTATGGAGAACTCGCTCGGTAAAATATCTGCAAAAAATCCACTTTCCTTTGTCTGTTGATATCTTGACATCATATCATTTGATTCTTGGAGGACTTAAAGTGGTTAGAAATCTTCAAGGAATTATTTCATATATTTGAATAAAACTGTTAATTATTGCATTCTGTTGTGAAGGCATGAACCAGGGAAAAGATAAAAGCATCTTTCACATTTAATGTCCCAATTAATTAATTTTTACTTATAAAATTAGAGCCTTTGCCAAGGCTTCTGGAAGCATTATAAAAGATTGATGTCATAAAGATAAGAATTTAACTGGGTCAAGCCCAACCATCAGATTATTCTTAATTAGGAATGAATCTCTCTATAATTTCTATAAAATTGGCTGAGTAACAGATGACACACCAAATTACTAATGTAATTCAAGGGGTATATGAGTTGAAAATGGGCTGCTCCTTTTTGCCAATTTCATCAATGGCGCTCTCCACCCTGATTCATTCTGCAGGTTGCTCTTCATTTTTCAAGTTCAGAAAAATGTCATTTTTAAGTATACATCGTGCCCAGGATGTGTATCCCTGCCCTCCCCCCATGCCTACTCCCACTATTGAATGTAAAATATTGGCCTGGATAGGAAAACATGTGCTTGTGTCAGAAGCAGCATCATTTTAAAAAGGTCACATTTGAAATTGTTCAGTAAGTCAGCTTGGAAAATGTGAGCTGTGTGCTATGGTGTTTAAGAATCAGAAAGTTTGGTCCCTCCAGGCAATTCCAGATATTGACAAGGAAAGTAACTTTCATCAGAAAAAAGGGAGAGAGGATGTTTGAGAGATTTGAAATATGTCATAGCATCAGAAAAAAGGGAGAGAGGATGTTTGAGAGATTTGAAATATGTCATAGCATCGTGGATGAATCTCGTAAATGTAATGTTGAGAATACATACCATTTTATTCCATTTATATGAAGTCCAATAACAGGTAAAAATTAGGTTCTGAAAATAAAGGTAAAAATAGTAGTTACAGGGACTCTCCTGGTGGTGCAGTGGTTAAGAATCTGCCTGCCAATGCAGGGGACAGTGGGCTGGGAAGATCCTAAATGCCGAAACGCAACTAAGCATGTGCACCACAACTACTGAGCCTGCGCTCCAGAGCCCGCGTGCCACAACTATTGAAGCCCGTGTGCCTAGAGCCCGTGCTCCACAACAACAGAAGCTACAGCAATGAGAAGCCCTCGCACCAGAATGAAGAGTGGCCCCCATTCACCGTAACTAGAGAAAGCGTGCGGGCAGCAATGAAGAGCCAACCCAGCCAAAAATAAAAATAAATAAATTTATAAAAAAAAATTAGTGGTTACCTATGAGGTGGATATTACTGGAAAAAGGCATAAAGAAACTTTCTGGGTTGATGGAAATGTTCTATGTCTTAATCTGGGTGGTGGTTAGACATAGGCACACACATAATTTTATATATATATGTAAAATTTAGGTTTGTGCATTTTGCTTCATATGAACTACACATCAATACAATCATACACAAATACAAAGACTCAGTACGATAATAACAGTATCTATGTCACACAATCCTAAATATGGTGGCCCGAATTTCCAATCTTAGAATAAGTATCGTCTCTACTAGGTCATGTTTGTCAAAGTGTGTTCCCTAGATTTCTGCGTCAGAATCAGCTGGAGTTTTTGTTAAAAATACAGATTCCTGGATTTACACTAGTCCAGCTTACATACACACAATCAGTGGAAATGGGGTTTGAGAAATCGGTCTTTCAGTAAACTTCCCACACAATCCTCATTTCTCCTAAAAGAAAAAACTTGCCAAAATGTATTTTGGAGAAGTGATCTATGAACCAGTAACTCTGCATTTCTTGCTAGCACAGATGGGCTTATCCAAATTATCACTGGATTCTGAAGAGCCTCCCTTCAGGATCAGTACATAAACGCGGGATAAGGAGTTATGAGCCCTTTTACTGAGCACTTGCCATGCGTCTTTATTTACATTATCTCTTTTAATTTTCACAACTATGATGTGAGACTTAGATTAACATCATCCCATATTCAAGAGGTGCTAACTGAGGTTATACTGGATAAGTCAGTGACCCTCAGGGTCACTACACCCAGAAAGGAGTCACCAAGATGTGGATGGCTCCTTAGCTCAGACTTTTAGCCACTATACTTCCCCAAATATGTGAAGCTCACAGTGTTCTAGTCCTTCAGCTGGGAAGGTCCAGGGCAAGACAGGTCTCAGACTAAAGAGGACTCGTTCTGAGCCTTAGAGGACGAGTGGGATTCTAATGGTTAATAATGGGCTAAGACATACACTCAAATGAGAAGGGAAAGCTGAGTAGACACCCCTTGATCAATTCTGTAGGAGACAAGTTTCAAGAATGATTGGATGAGTCCTGGATTTTCAAAGGAAAGAATGAATTACAAACATGGATCCGGAGGCTGGGACAGAATGGGAAGGGTCTCGAATGTCAAGGTACCAGGTTGGCCTTTCCCTCTAGGTTATAAGAAAATAATGAAGGTTACTGAGCAGGGGCCTTACAAGATGACTCCAGACACCAGCGAGGTCACTCTGAGGGCAGCACCAGGAATGAACTGATGGACCATTGCCCATGAACACTCACGCTCCCCTCTTCTTTCCTGTAGAATCTCTTCCTGTTTTTCTTAATCTCTCTCTTTTCTTTTCAGTTTTTGGGCCAGACCTTCATTCAGCAATATGATTAGTTTAATCTTTGCAGAGTAAAAGTTTTTACTACTTGACTAAATCCTACTTTACAGAAAGCACATTCAGCCATTCAACTATGCATTGAATTGATGTATGCATATTGCATATAATTTGTTTCCATACCTTTCTCTTTATATAAAGCTTACTTTTTGTTATGTACTTTTAAGGCTATCTATAATTATGTTTAGATCTTTAGGTAGGTGAGGTTAGCCCATTTTATGATATATAAATGAATTTAGTCATTCATACATTCATTTCACTTTAAAATGGCAAATATCTGAAAGGGGCGATGGAAAACCGACATTGATTTGGAGTTAGCTAGGGCACATTTAATTTTGCCAAAGCTCAGGTCAAATTTAGAATCTCTTACACTGCTGAATTGTAATGTTGCACCTCAAGAGTGTGACAGGCCACACAGAGCTCGGGTAAAAGAGAGAGCACATCTTGGAAAGAATTATCTCCCATGCTAAAGGAGTGACCTATGCAAAATCTGTAATTGTAAAATTTGACCTTATGAATCACACAGCATCATGGCCACTGGGAACACACGCTCTTGCTTATGCCTGCCTCTGTCCGAATATCTTCTTTTTTTCTTTTAATCTTTCTCAGTCAAATAAATTTCAGCTCTGTACCATGTTTCTGTTAAATGCAAATGAAATTTTTGTTCAGTTGTAAACTGAGTACAACATGTCGACTTCAGCATGCACAGATTTCTACTCTGCTCTGTTTTCACAAGAACTCTTTATTTCTGGAAATCACCTTCATAAACAATGTGGGAAAATTACACAACTAAGCCTGACTTAGCTGGTTATTTCTCATGACTACGTTTCTCCAGGCTGAGGTTAGGATAACTACAGCTCTTGCCCCATCAGTCCAGTCTACTGAGCCCATTACTAGTCACAAGATTTGCAGTAGGATAATAAATAATTATCTCTTGCATATGGGGCTGGATTCTTTACACACATTTTCTTCTGTAGTCACCCAGAACTTTTGCATTATTTCTGTTTTAAAATGGAAGAAAATGAGGCTGAGATACTTGAGTGACACCTGAGTGCAGAATAGGAAAAGAGAATCCTGCACCCGTGGAAATTAAGAACGGTGAGACAAAAATGAGTGAAAACTGAAAAAGCAGCTACAAGATCCAAACAAATGCAAACACAGGAGCCAAGATGACAGAGTGGAATAAAACTGGAAAAAATTGGAGTTTATCATAGAAATCTGAATATGGAAAATAGTCATAACTTCGGTAATAACCGTAACCATTACCTCTAGGACTTCCCTGCCAGGTGTCAAGCAAGGAACTATGTTTGGGGTGTGACAAGGAACAAGGCAATTTACTCACTGCCCTTGTGGAGTTTACAGCCTCGGGGGAAACAGTACTAAAAAAAATGGCTGTCAGTCAATTTTAAACATTTGACTGTGCCTTGAAGACAGCCCAAAAGGAAACAAGAGCCAGTGGCAGCAAGCCTGCTTGCAAAAACTCTTAGTGGGCAGCCCCCCTCCTTCTCCCCATGTTTTGCCTCCACCAGTCATGGATTGTCCAGAACTCACATTAGCTCCCACGCTCATAAGAAAACTTACCCCAGAGTGTCTATTAAGCATCTCTTCTAAATGCACAATGACTACAACGTTTGATCTTTGCTCCTTTGAAACTAACTTTTGCCAAATCTGTAGCTTCAGCTTGAGGACACTCAGTACGCCAGCCGGTGAGCAGCTGAGCTAGAATTCAAATTCCTTTCTTCAGAACCCTTATCTGTCCTGTGCCTCCCCCAAGACATTGAGTAGGAAGCGCATTTACATCTCCTGTCTATCTCAGTTCTAGATACTTTAAGAAAGGCAGCTTTTTCCCATCCAAGTAGTCACCTCTCCAGTTTTGTACACAGCTGTATTTATTTTAATAGGAAGATAAATAAATAAATGAATGAATAAATAAGCAAAACTGCAAAAATCACATTCATGGAAACATTTTTGCATCTTAGAAAAATAAGTGGTTTGCTGAACTTGGCCCCAAGGGCTGGAAATAAGTAGTTGCTCAACTACAATTAAGCAGCCCTGGAAGAGAAGTTTGGCTTTTGACTCAGGAATGTAATTTAGCTTTGGGAGTTTCCCAAAGTGCTTTATACCAACGTTGCAGCACTAGTCATTTCAGTAAGATCTCCGTGTAATGCCTAGAAGTTTTGCTTTGATACTTGAAATTGAAGACCCAGATGCTCTAAGTGGAAATAAGTATGTCTGCATTCAGAGGTGGTCCTTAAACTCTGATCAGTTATTGCATTTTATCAACACGGACTTTAGAGCAAAAGGGATTAACGTGTGCAGAGGGATAGGTAGTCAGCAGGTCTGTTAAGACAGATTCTGCCTTCTGTTCTTCAGGCCGGGAGAAGTATCTCAAGTATCGTAAAGATCATGATGAACTTTGACTTCAGAATGACTTGGGCTCAAATCTCTGCCTGAACCTTACTAGCTGTGTGATATCAGACAAGCAACTTGATGTCTCCAAGTCTCACCTGACATAAAATGCCGATAACAGTACAGATGCTATGACATCGCCTGTGTTGAATAATTAGAACAAAGGAGCACACGTTAGGGAAATGATTACACACCCAGACTTCTTCATTATTAGTTCTGATATCAGTACTAATTGCTCTCATCCCCCAAGCTAGGACAGTGGTTGGCTGAGAGCAGGAAGGAATACAGCGGACAGGTAAGATCTTTTTCTGAAGAAGATCCTTTTCAGATGCTACTGACATTCTCCCAGTAAGTACCTTAGATGAGTATGCCAGAAACAGGTCAAAATGAGCACCTCCGTGGGGAGTCAAGGACGTCACCCCACTCCCAGTGCTGTCACTGGGTACATAATTTAGGGTAAGTCACCTGGACCATCTGGGTGTCAGTTTCATGAAACAGAAATGGTGGCAGTGGGGGGAGCAGGATGTAGCCAAAAGAAACCTCAAAGTTTTCTCGGGTTTCACTTTCAGTAATTAATAGCACAGGACCCGAGGCTGTTTATGTCTCCGGGAGGCTGATTCTCAGCATAGACATCGATCCAGGAAAATAACAAATAAATAAAATTAATGAAATAAATAAATATCCCAGACTGTTGCACAATGTACTGTTTTCACAGAGAATAAACTGGTATTTCAGTGGATTGGCAGAGTGGGATGTTCCTTGTTCCTTTTATGGAGAAAACATGGTTTTAAGGGGCATAAGTAGATGGTCTCTGTTAAACATGTATGTTTGTATTTTCATTTAAATGTAAACGCAGCTGTGAGTCTTAGCAAACCCCCCCACACACCCCACAGCCTTTGCAGGGAAGCCCCAGGAACAGTGAGCTCTTCAAGTTGAAATTCCTTCTTAAATTATTTTTTAAGTCTCTCAAGATCATCTTGATAATTCATTTCTTTTATATTTCAAACATCTTTTTTTCCCCCTGCGAAGTGGAAGAAAGCACCAACAATGGTGGAAGAATTCTCATTGTCAAGACAACACGATGTGCTGTTAACTGGGGAGACATCTGTCCAACTTACATAGAGATATAAATATATTAGTTTGGGGATTGCTGCTTTCACAGCAAATATTTCATTGTCACAAGTACCGTACCCTGAAGCCAACGTACGTATTAATGGCTTCATTATTAAGATTTTGTAACTGTTTCACAACTGTAAATCCATCAGTTATGATAATTTTATAAAATGAAACCACAACTATTAATAAAAGTTTTCAGTTCAATACAGCATCAACAATAATCAGATTTTATAATGCTTGCGAAGTTGGGAAACAGTATTTTTAAAATGTAAGAAAATATTCCCTAATTCAAAATATTCACCTGAATTTTCAGGCGTTAGCCTGGACAGTACATTTCTCCTACTCCCCTCCCCACCAAAACCATCACTTCTCATTGTCTACAGAATAAAGCCCATGCCTTCTTAGCCTGGCACTCAAGAGCCGTACCCTCCTGCTCTGTATGAACTTTAAACTGCTTTCCCAACACGCCCCTTGGTGAACACTCATCCTTCATGACAAGCATATCCGCAGATCCTGCTGCCTCTGACATCACACTGTCTTTATTTAAGGCAGCCCTCAATTGACATGCCCTTCCTTTCCCTTACTTTTCTCAAACAGCCAAATTAAATTTTGGTTGGACTTAAAGCTCTTTCCTCCCTGTCTTGCACAGACTAGGTTCTTAGTATTATTATATCTATGATGAAAGACTGCATAAAACAAATTTGTTTCTGGTGCCTCTACAAGAGCCATAGATTTCATAGCTCTAAGGTAGGCAAAAAAAAAAAAAAAAAAAGTTTTAGAAATTAAAGAATATTAAAGCTCATTAGGGAAATGTTGCCAAAAGGAAATCTGGAGACAAGGCAGGCCTGCTTTATGCCAGGAAATTGTTTTTCTTTTTACGGTGTACGGTGTACAGCCATTTATATAGTTATTAAGCAGCCAGATTGTTTAAAGGGACTTGGCTGGCCCCCTTCAGGTTAAAGGCCCTTGATCGTAATGCATGCTTCACAGGTTGAGCAGCACTGAACTAGGTTCACAGAACGAAACACTGACCTATTTTCTTTTCTAAGTTGCAGGGGGGTCAGTCTTTCCACTTCTTCCCTTCTCTCTCCAGTGTCTCTTAGTCTTACTTGCCAAGATTACGCAGAGAACCACAGCAATCCTACACACCAAATATTCCCGGGCTTCAACGCAAGTATTTCAAAGTGCGCTATTAAGGCAAACGGAAAATCGAATCTCATTAACAGGATTAATTTCTGAACAGCAAGTCTCAAAAATCCATTAGAAATAGAAGTAACCGGTGTCAGCAATAGGACTCGGAGAAATCATTTAATTAAAACTCCTTTATTTTTTTTTTTTTTTTTTTTTTTTTTTTTTATAATTTGAGTGTTTTGAAATTTAATATAATACATTCATTGGTGTCTCTCAACCTTTTCTTCCCCGACTATCGTTCCTTCCCGGAGGAGTCTTTTTATTTTATTTTATTTTTTTTTTAAACATCTTTATTGGGGTATAATTGCTTTACAATGGTGTGTTAGTTTCTGCTTTACAACAAAGTGAATCAGCTATACATATACATATGTTCCCATATGTCTTCACTCTTGCGTCTCCCTCCCTCCCACTCTCCCCATCCCACCCTTCCAGGCTGTCACAAAGCACCGAGCTAATATCCCTGTGCCTTGCGGCTGCTTCCCCCCAGCTATCTACCTTACTACGTTTGTTAGTGTGTATATGTCCATGACTCTCTCTCGCCCTGTCAAAACTCACCCTTCCCCCTCCCCATATCCTTAAGTCCGTTCTCCAGTAGGTCTGCGTCTTTATTCCTATCTTACCCCTAGGTTCTTCATGACATTTTTTTCCCTTAAATTCCATATATATGTGTTAGCATACGGTATTTGTCTTTTTCTTTCTGACTTACTTCACTCTGTATGACAGATTCTAGGTCTATCCATCTCATTACAAATAGCTCAATTTCATTTCTTTTTAAGGCTGAGTAATATTCCATTGTGTATATGTGCCACATCTTCTTTATCCATTCATCCGATGATGGGCGCTTAGGTTGTTTCCATGTCCTGGCTATTGTAAATAGAGCTGCAATGAACATTTTGGTACATGACTCTCTTTGAATTTTGGTTTTCTCAGGGTATATTCCAAGTAGTGGGATTGCTGGGTCATATGGTAATTCTATTTGTAGTTTTTTAAGGAACCTCCATACTGTTCTCCACAGTGGCTGAACCAATTCACATTCCCACCAGCAGTGCAAGAGTGTCCCCTTTTCTCCACACCCTCTCCAGCATTTATTGTTTCTAGATTTTTTGATGATGGCCATTCTGACTGGTGTGAGATGATATCTCATTGTAGTTTTGATTTGCATTTCTCTAATGATTAATGATGTTGAGCATTCTTTCATGTGTTTGTTGGCATTCTGTATATCTTCTTTGGAGAAATGTCTATTTAGGTCTTCTGCCCATTTTTGGATGGGGTTGTTTGTTTTTTTGTTATTGAGCTGCATGAGCTGCTTGTAAATTTTGGAGATTAATCCTTTGTCAGTTGCTTCATTTGCAAATGTTTTCTCCCATTCTGAGGGTTGTCTTTTGGTCTTGGTTATGGTTTCCTTTGCTGTGCAAAAGCTTTGAAGTTTCATTAGGTCCCATTTGTTTATTTTTGTTTTTATTTCCATTACTCTAGGAGGTGGGTCAGAAAGGATCTTGCTGTGATTTATGTCATAGAGTGTTCTTCCTATGTTTTCTTCTAAGAGTTTGATAGTTTCTGGCCTTACATTTAGGTCTTTAATCCATTTTGAGCTTATTTTTGTGTATGGTGTTAGGGAGTGATCTAATCTCATACTTTTACATGTACCTGTCCAGTTTTCCCAGCACCATTTATTGAAGAGGCTGTCCTTTCTCCACTGTACATTCCTGCCTCCTTTATCAAAGATAAGGTGTCCATATGTGCGTGGGTTTATCTCTGGGCTTTCTATCCTGTTCCACTGATCTATCTTTCTGTTTTTGTGCCAGTACCATACTGTCTTGATTACTGTTGCTTTGTAATATAGTCTGAAGTCAGGGAGCCTGATTCTTCCAGCTCCTTTTTTCGTTCTCAAGATTGCTTTGGCTATTCGGGGTCTTTTGTGTTTCCATACAAATTGCGAAATTTTTTGTTCTAGTTCTGTGAAAAATGCCAGTGGTAGTTTGATAGGGATTGCATTGAATCTGTAGATTGCTTTGGGTAGTAGAGTCATTTTCACAATGTTGATTCTTCCCATCCAAGAACATGGTATATCTCTCCATCTATTTGTATCATCTTTAATTTCTTTCATCAGTGTCTTATAATTTTCTGCATACAGGTCTTTCGTATCCTTAGGTAGGTTTACTCCTAGATATTTTATTCTTTTTGTTGCAATGGTAAATGGGAGTGTTTTCTTGATTTCACTTTCAGATTTTTCATCATTAGTATATAGGAATGCCAGAGATTTCTGTGCATTAATTTTGTATCCTGCTACTTTACCAAATTCATTGATTAGCTCTAGTAGTTTTCTGGTGGCATCTTTAGGATTCTCTATGTATAGTATCATGTCATCTGCAAACAGTGACAGCTTTACTTCTTCTTTTCCGATTTGGATTCCTTTTATTTCCTTTTCTTCTCTGATTGCTGTGGCTAAAACTTCCAAAACTATGTTGAATAAGAGTGGTGAGAGTGGGCAACCTTGTCTTGTTCCTGATCTTAGTGGAAATGCTTTCAGTTTTTCACCATTGAGGATGATGTTTGCTGTGGGCTTGTCATATATGGCTTTTATTATGTTTAGGAAAGTTCCCTCTATACCTACTTTCTGGAGGGTTTTTATCATAAATGGGTGTTGAATTTTGTCGAAAGCTTTCTCTGCATCTATTGAGATGATCATATGGTTTTTCTCCTTCAATTTGTTAATATGGTTTATCACATTGATAGATTTGCGTATATTGAAGAATCCTTGCATTCCTGGAATAAACCCCACTTGATCATGGTGTATGATCCTTTTAATGTGCTGTTGGATTCTGTTTGCTAGTATTTTGTTGAGGATTTTTGCATCTATGTTCATCAGTGATATTGGCCTGTAGTTTTCTTTCTTTGTGACATCCTTGTCTGGTTTTGGTATCAAGGTGATGGTGGCTTCGTAGAAGGAATTTGGGAGTGTTCCTCCCTCTGCTATATTTTGGAAGAGTTTGAGAAGGATAGGTGTTAGCTCTTCTCTAAACGTTTGATAGAATTCACCTGTGAAGCCATCTGGTCCTGGGCTTTTGTTTGTTGGAAGGTTTTTAATCACAGTTTCAATTTCAGTGCTTGTGATTGGTCTGTTCATATTTTCTATTTCTTCCTGATTCAGTCTTGGCAGGTTGTGCATTTCTAAGAATTTGTCCATTTCTTCCAGATTGTCCATTTTATTGGCATAGAGTTGCTTGTAGTAATCTCTCATGATTTTTTTTATTTCTGCAGTGTCAGTTGTTACTTCTCCTTTTTCATTTCTAATTCTATTGATTTGAGTCTTCTCCCTTTTTTTCTTGATGAGTCTGGCTAGTGGTTTATCTATTTTGTTTATCTTCTCAAAGAACCAGCTTTTAGTTTTATTGATCTTTGCTATTGTTTCCTTCATTTCTTTTTCATTTATTTCTGATCTGATTTTTATGATTTCTTTCCTTCTGCTAGCTTTGGGGTTTTTTTGTTCTTCTTTCTCTAATTGCTTGAGGTGCAAGGTTAGGTTGTTTATTCGAGATGTTTCCTGCTTCTTAAGGTGGGCTTGTATTGCTATAAACTTCCCCCTTAGAAAAAACTCCTTTATTTTTAAAAGCTGATTACTTATATGTTCTGGTGGCTCTTAGCATTAAAACCTGGCCGAGTGGAAACTCCTCAGTGGGCCACAATCCCTCATAGTCTGTTTGCTGAAGACTGTTTCTTCAAGTCACATAACGGATACTCTGTCTGTCTCGCCCTAGCAAGTTGATTGACCCTCTGAAGAAAACACATATAAAGACCATGCACCCAAGAGGAGGAAGTTAATGCCATAAACCTGTCATGAAACATTTCAACTCAAAATAAGATCTGGTGAAGCCGGAGTCCCTTATAGTGGATGATGGAAACTGTGTGTTACAAAACCAAGTCATACAACTTCTTCAAAAGAAAATGCCCAAATCTTTCGGAGAAAGAAATGCTTTCTTTTTTGTTCATTTCCATAATTTCCACCCTTCCAATTGAATTTAAGGGAATTCACTTGTTCATTCATTTATTTTTCACTTAAGAAAAACATCTGACATGTGGAAGGAGCTTAAGGTACACCAAAGAACAGGACAAAGTCCCCATTCCCAGAAAACAGAGGCATTCTTTGCAAACAGGAAGATCCAATTTTACAACCGTTTGTCAGGAGAGCAACCTCTGATGGGCATCTCCTGTCAAAGTGGGACAGCTGGTGAAGGTCTGCACTTATTAAACAACTTACGACCTTGCTATTGTTGTAAGTATGCTAATGAGATAACAGGACCCAATGTTTTGACTTCTTGCAGGGGGAATTCCCTGAGTTCTCCTTTATGAAATACCAATTTTGCAAAAAATGTTGGTTAATTGGTTCATAGGCACAAGTTCTAGAGAGAAAGCAAACTGATTTTGGTGCTTGTGTTAGATTTGAATCAGGGACACTTTGATCATCTTAGAGGTGCACTGAAACACAGCCCACGGCCTCCTAAGCAGGGGCGGGACTGCTCAAGGGCGAGTGGATTCACACAGGTAAGCCCAACCCAAAGCCAGCGGCTTCTCCCATCCTCCTGAACAAGCGGAGCCTTTGCGAGTGAGTTCTTTGGACATGAGTGATTTTCTTTTACTTTGACTTCTAGACCTTATTCGAAGAAGAAAACTGTTCCAAATTAGCCTAAGAACTCGTGTAAGTTTGAAGTATTTTGTATTGCCATTCTCAATAATCCATTTCTGAGTTCTATGGGAATAAACATTTAACTTTTTTTCTCCAAGTATATATATATTGCTCTTTATTATACTGGCATCTAACTTGAAACCGTGGATCGTGTTTTACCTGTTGAGACTAGTTACATGGTAACAATTTCCTACCTATGTATATTTTTGCTGGTATGCATGGATAATAAGGTCTTTTATTTACAGCAGAATTCTGCAACCTTAAATAGTATCTTTTAAACATAGTACAGAAAATAAAGAAAGAAAAAATCTAACAATGAATTTTGTTTTAGACATGTTTTAAGGAATTATTAATTGATTGTGATGATGTGTTTCCAATTTAGGTTCAGAATAATGTATGAGAGGAATATATCAACATCCATGTGAATTACCTCTGTCTCTCTCTCCATCTCTCTGTGTGTCTCTCTCTCTCACATACATACATGAACAAGCATTTATTAAGTTCCACCTATATTCCAGAAAAGTTATTTTCATAGAAGTAGTAGTTGACTCCTAACATCAATTAACAAATTTCAATTAAGTGATCATTGTACATTTGTTAGCTGTATGGGGCACTTGTATTATGAATGTCTCTCTCTCTGTCTCTCTCTGTTTCTCTCTCTGTCTCTCTCTCTTTCTCTTTTCCCTCTTAAACCCATGAGGTGAGAGTGGGAAGCTGACCCAGGATTTTTCCTCTCACTCTTCTGTCTTTTATTCACATGTGGCTGAATGGAAGATGGTAAAATTCAAAAGCTAGGTTTGGACTTGGTGGGCAAGGCATCTCTTTAGTGTTAATATGGACCTTGCACTACAACCCAGCCCACTAACATTTTCTGTACTGAGATTTGGGGCTCAAGCCCAACTGACAATTAAGGCTCTTCCCCTTTTCTTTGTTCCTGTTTTCCATGTGTTTAACTTCCTTGGAGAGGGTCGGGGAAAGGGAGGGGGGTTATGGAACGAGCCCAGAAATTCTGGGTCCAAATACCATCTGAACATCATCAGAAAGACTGACTCTTAACACGTCCCTCATATCTGCTTTCCTCCCTAAACCAATGCCTGCAGGTTCTCCTGGATGCAAAGCAGCCCTTGAACTGGGTCTCAAGCTGGTAACACGATGTATCTGGTGTCGATTCTGGTTTTAGGTTTTCACTGGATGCTGATCATAGTAGACCCTGTGTTCTCAGCAGTAGACCCAGTGGACTCAAATTTTAAAAGCAAGAGATCAGAGAGCAGGAGGTGGAATGGCTCTGGGCCATGAGTAGGAATGAGCTTCAGGTGGAAAAGTGATTCTGCCCTCACAAAATGGTTTGGGTGCCAACCATTGCTCTTTTTTGAGCATTTCCCTCGAATTTGATCTTGCTTATTGGCTTGTGTGATGAAAGACTTTTATTGATTAGTACCAAGCACTTTATAAAGTTAAGTGGCTCTGTGGAAAATAGGGAATTAGATGATCATTATTTTTTATCTTTTCTGAAAGGTGCAATTTCTAGTTAGACATCTGACTAAATAAAATCCAGGGCGTCTATATATACCAGAAAGTAAACAAAGAAGCGAAAAGTGGAATCTCAAACACAGCATTTCAATGTGATTGGATTTAATTAAATACTTCATGGGAACCTAGGAAGAGGAAGCTAGCTCACACCAGGAGTGAGGTGGGCACTTCCCTTTATGAACTGGTCTAACGTGGAACACACAGGGCCTGTTGACCATCAAGGTGCCCTTCCCCGACACCCTATCAGGTCCCAGAAAGGTCTTTGGTTAATGCTTAGTCAGTCTGCTTCTACCCCCAGGTACTCCCTACGTTTACTAGGGAGCTTCCCTAAAGCAAGCCTTGCCCCACATAGTCTCCCTAAGCCCATCCTCAGAGAAGCCGATTGAGAACCGCACGCAGGTGAGGCTGGTACACCCCAGCATGGAAGTCTCGCTCCTGCCATGCTTGCTGACCTTCTTTATCGTTAGCATCCACTGGCTGATGCCCCTACACCTGCTCACCAATACCTTTGCTGCTCACAGTGGCCGTGACAGCGTCATGTTTAGAGTTGAGAAGACTGACTACAGCAGAGACTCTTTACCTGGACTCCAGGATAGGTGGATGGGCTGAGGTTGTAGGTAAAATGGTCTCTTTGTGTTCCCATGCACAAGACGGGCAAGGCCTCTGCTCTCCCAGGGCTTGCATTTTAGGTGAAGCAAACCATGAACTAAATACATCAATACACTAGGTAAAGGTAGATTGTGACAAATTCTACAACAAAAAAATCTACAGGGCCTTTGGACAGAATTTCATGTGGGTTTGTAGCGGTAGGTGGGCAACATTGTGGTTCCTGAAGCAGTCCACTGAAACGACCAAAGTGCTTTGAAGCCTCTTGTTTAAAAGAAATGATTCACGCAATTTTTGTTACTGCTTCTTCCTATATTCATGTTCATTTCAATATGGAATTTATTTTTCAAGTGGTCAAGAAAAGTTCAGAACAGAGAGATACATGCCATATTTTCCCTGCTTCTTTGCGTCTCTACCTACAATGTGCTCTAACCCGAGAAGAAATTTAGGACTGGGGCTGTGCCACTCCCCCGACAGAAGAATCTTTTGGGTATTAATGATAATGGAATTGCATCCCAGGCTGCCGCCCCCTTGGATACTGTGACCTGGGTTGCTGGACCCATCGTACTCTATTGCCTGGCTAGTCTGACCATCAGCAGCTCCTCCCTGGCTCTCTTATCTCGACCTGTACAGTAGCTACACTGAGGTCCCCAGTGTGTTACAGCTGAACTCAAACAGGTTAAGATCCTGAGAGTCCTGGGCTGTTACCTTCTAACCCTGCTTAACCAAACGGTTAAAGACAAGGACTTGTAGGAGGTTCCGGTGCTGCCCAGCTCTTCTCCCATTCTGATTCTATTGGCTTCGCCTGAGCTGTAGAATGTGTGGCTCCATAGGCATCTGGGTGTAAGTGAGGGTTCCCTCGGTCATCCCCTTCATTCCCAGGTAATCACTTTCGAATGCCTCTTCCAAAGAATGGAAGTTACTTTCCTGGGGATCAAATACAGCCCCTCAAAATCGAAGGTTCAGAAAGGGTAAACTGGCTAATATTTGTTCCTCCTATGTGGTCAGAAAAACAGGGTTATTTAAGATTTCTGGTAAATCACATGGGGCCCAGGAGAGTCCACCCATGGCTTATGGTTGAGGTAGTGAACGGACTGTCATCAGAGGAGGAAACACAGGTCCTGGGCAAGATGACTGTCAGAATCTGCTCACTCCTCCCAGTGTGGACCATCAGGGTGACGGAAGGGAGGGCAGGCGTGGGAGGAGACTGGATGAGATACTGGGAATTAACGCCTCCCATTCTGATGCAGACATGAATGAGAGCAGAGCCTGACTCTCCAAGCATGAGGAAAGCATAACAGAACCAACATAATATCTCGCATTTCAGCGAAAACAAACATAAGTGAAAATAAAGTCGTGGCATTTGGAGTCAGTGAGCTAGGTTCAAATCTAAATTCTTCCATAAACTGAAAAAATCGCTCAGCTTCTTCAATTCTCACCCTCCTCTTCAGCTAAGTGGACATAAATGGGTACCGAAACCCTAGTCCTGTGAGGTTATTATGAGCAGTAAAGGAGAACTTGGCATTCAAGGATTCATGTCGAGTATATATTCTTCTGTGTGGGGATAAGTTATCTCCAGAAGGAAATGTGCTGCCCCCAAAGGCCAAGAGTGAATGGGATGGGAAGCTCAGGACGCAATGAAGTCTCCGTGGAGTGTGCTCCAAGAGGTTCCAAGGCAAATGGACCCTGAGTGGCAAACAAAACGCCTCGTCAGCCTTAGGAGATGCTGGTAAGGAAGTTACTAATTAATCACCAGCCAGCCATAAGGTATTACGGAGCCCGCTAAGTTTAAATATGCTTTATTAACTGACATCCAACATATGGCACATGGTTATGAGGTGGATGACACTAGTTTTAAAGGTCATTGTTACCCAGATGAGCAGATCTGAAATGAAGAAATTAGTTAATGCTTTCTTCTGCTGATTTAGTGTGAACACATCCAAGGGAGCTGAGGCACTCCAGATGGCAGGCGGCAAAAATAGCTAAGAAAGATGATGTGTGTTAACTGTCTCTTAATGACACCAATGGTGCACCAGCGGGGGAAGAGAGAGAAAGCATCTTTTCTAAGTGCTGACTGAACTCATGGGCCAGACAGAGGTCTCTCTACCTGGTTCTGAGGAGATTAAATCCCACCTGCAACAAATGGAAAAACTTCCCTTCCATCCATATTATTAGTATTATTTCTTCTCCTCCCTCTTCTTTCTCTTCCCCTTCTTCTTCTCCTTCTTCTTCCCCTTCTCCTACTTCTTCTCCTTCTCCTTCTTCTCCTTCTCCTTCTCCTCCCTCTTCTTTCTCTTCCCCTTCTCCTTCTTCTTCTCCTTCTCCTTCTCCTTCTCCTCCTTCTCCTTCTCCTTCCCCTTCTCCTTCCCCTTCCCCTCCTCCTTCCCCTTCCCCTTCCCCTTCTCCTTCTCCTTCTCCTTCTTCTTAGTTCCACCTAATATTTAACAAGCACTTCCACGTGTCAGGCACCATTTTGTGTTTAACATTCATCGTTTCACTTATTTCTCTCAACAACTCATTGAGACGGTTGTGGTTAAGAATGTTGGCTTGGCATCATCAGAAAGTCTACACGGGCTTCGCTGGTGGCGGAGGGGTTAAGAATCCACCTGCCAGTGCAGGGGACACGGGTTTGAGCCCTGGTCCGGGAAGATCTCACATGCCACGGAGCAACTAATCCCATGTACCACAACTACTAAGCCTGCACTCTAGAGCCTGTGAGCCACAACTACTGAGCCCACGTGCCACAACTACTGAAGCCTGCACACCTAGAGCCTGTGCTCTGCAACAAGAGCAGCCACCGCAATGAGAAGCCCGCGCACCACAATGAAGAGTAGTTCCCGCTCGCTGCAACTAGAGAAAGCCCGTTTGCGGCAATGAAGACCCAAAACAGCCAAAAAATAAATAAATAAATAAAATTTTTTAAAAAAGCCTACAAATAATAAATGCTGAAGAGGGTGTGGAGAAAAGGGAACCCTTTTACACTGTTCGTGGGAATGTAAATTGGTGCAGTCACTATGGAAAACAATATGGAGATTCCTTAAAAAACTAAAAGCAGAGTTACCATATGATCCAGCAATCCCTCTCCTGGGCATATACCTGGAGAAAACTAACTCAAAAAGATACATGAACCCCAGCGTTCACAGCAGCACTATTTACAATAGCCAAGACATGGAAGTAACCTAAATGTCCATCGACAGATGAATGGATAAAGAAAATGTGTGTGTGTGTGTGTGTGTGTGTGTGTTTGTGTATGTGTGTGTGTGTATGTGTGTATATACATACAGAATGGAACACTGTTCAGCCATAAAAAAAGAATGAAATAATGCCTTTTGCAGTAACATGGATGGACCCAGAGATTGTCATACTAAGTGAAGTAAGTCTGACAGAGAAAGACAAATATCTTACGATATCACTTAAATGTAGAATCTACGAAAATGATACAAATGAACTTATTTACAAAACAGAAACAGATTCACAGACACAGAAAGCAAACTTAATGGCTACCAAAGGGGAAAGCGGGAGGAGGGATAAATTAGGAGTTTGCAATCAGCAGATACAAACTATTATATATAAAAGAAACAACAAGGTGCTACTGTATAGCACAAGGAGCTACATTCAATATCTTGTAATAAACTATAATGTAAAAGAATCTGAAAAAGAATATATGTGCATATATATGTATACCTGAATCACTTTGTTGTACACCACAAACTAACACAACATTGTAAATCAACTACACTCCAATAAAAAGAAAAAAAAGCATGTTGGCTTGGGAGTCAGACTTTACGGACTCCAATCCTATTTGTGTGACTACCAAGAAGTGAGTACTCTGGGACAGTTGGTCTGTAAAGTGGAGATGATGTTACTACCTACCTTGCAGGTAACTAAGGCTCGCATGAGATAATGCACATGAAACACTTAGAATAATGCCTGGGACATAGCAAGTGCTCAATAAATATTAGTGTCCCCTCCCAAGATAATTTCCAACCTTTTCACATATAAGGAAAAGGAAGATTCCAGATGTTAAGGAGCACGCCCAATGCCACATGACTCATGTTTGCAGACAGATTCCAGTCTTACTCCTGAGATCGTATTACACTACCCCAGGCAGCAGACCCTTCTTCAGGGAAAGCACACCCCTTTCAGGAAAGGGTAGATAATTCAGAAGAAGAAGACTATGGTTAATCCTCAGAACACTGACATAGCACAAGAAGGGAAATTCATAAACCTAAGCAAGGCCAGGCCCAAGTGATTTTTCCTTCTACTAAAAAATAAAGCTTGGTGCAGCCACTATGGAAAACAGTATGGAGGTTCCTCAAAAAAGTAAAAATCAAGTTGCCATATGATCCAGCAATCCCACTCCTGGGCATATATCCAAACAAAAGTATAATTCGAAAAGATACATGCATCCCAATGTTCATTGAAGCACTATTTACAATAGCCAAGACATGGAAACAACCTAAGTGTCCATCCACAGATGAATGGGTAAAGAAGAAGTGGTACATGTATACAATGGAATATTACTCAGCCATAAAAAAGAATGAAATAATGCCATTTGCAGCAACATGGATGGAACAAGAGATTATCATATTAAGTGAAGTAAGTCAGAAAGAAAAAGACAAATACCATATGATATCACTTACATGTGGAATCTAAAATATGACACAAATGAACTTACCTACGAAACAGACTCACAGGTATAGAGAACAGACTTGTGGTTGCCAAGAGATTGGGGGGTGGGGGAGGGATGGATTGGGAGTTTGGGACTAGCAGATGCAAGCTATTATATATGGAATGGATAAACAACAAGGTCCTACTGCATAGCACAGGGAACTATATTCCATATCCTGTGATAAACCATAATGGAAAAGAATATTAAAAAGTATGTACATACATGTATAACTGAATCACTTTGCTGTATGGCAGTTGTAAATCAACTATACTTCAACTAAAAAAAATAAATCAAACCAACAAAATAATTCAGGCTTTGGGCAGGATGGTGAAGAAATATTTCAGAAAAGTAATCTTAAATCTTTAAATCATAATAATGACAAATAATACTTACCAAGTCCCTACTATGTGCCAGGTTCAGTGTCTTGTACCATGTATCAATATCATTACTTGTATCATGTATCAATATATTTTATCTTCACAGTGACTGGAAGTCTGTCATTATCCCCACTTTACTCATGAGGGAAGGGGGGCACAGAAACAATGAATATCATACCCAGAGGCACATGGTTAGAAAGTGGAGGCGCTCAGCTTTGAACTCAGGCAGTCAGGAGCCAGAGCCCCTGCACCCCACCATTGCTCTCTCCTGGCCCTTGTCTTCCAGGCATGACTTGATGGCATCCAGGGCAGGGCTTCTCAAACCTGCGCAAGCATCAAAGTCACCTGGACGGGCTTGTTAGACAAAGATTGTTGGAACCCACCCCCAGAGTTCCTGATTCAGTAGGTCTGGGGCTGGGCCCAGTGATTTGCATTTCTAACAACCTCCTGCGTGATGCTGATGTTACTGGTCTGGGGGCCGCACTTTGAGTGCCATTGGTTACTTAGAATTGGGAGCCTGAGTCAGAATCATAGATAAGTAGTTGGGGTTCCAGATCCACCACCTGGTAGTTTTGTGACACCAAGCAAGTCATTCAATCCCTCCTAGCTTTGGTTCCCTTATCTGCTCAGTAGGAGTCTAAATCATTATAGTCTTATTGACTAAATAAATAGTCATTAAAAGGATGCAGTTAATAAAACCCATCTCCTAGTGCTGTTATAGAGATTAAATACGATACCAAGTATAAAGTGCCTAGTAAGTAGCCTGGAACAGAATAATAGCTCTCACATGGTGGTAAATAAATAAACTTGTCACAAAATTATTAAGCCTTCCTGTATACACAGCATGGGGGGGAGAGAGAGAGAAAGAGAGAGACAGAGAGGGAGGGAGACAGAAAGCCACATTTCCTGTCTGGGACAAGTAAACTTAAGGACTGAAAAAAATCCAAGAAGCAGCACAGATGCACATACAGATGCACACACAGTACAAACACAAAGTAAACCATGACTGTACCCATCCAGGGGTCTGCAGAGCACCGACTTCCAGATGAAGAAATTATGAGGGGTTCATGGAGACAGGACCATCACAGCTGGCCCTTAAAGTATCTAGGCATGCAACTATACTTCTTACTTTTAAAAAAAAGAAAGAAAGATTGAGTGCTGACTATGGAGCAGCCACTGCGTTTGGCACTTTGCCCTTAATCGTCGTGACCCCCAGCTGGCTGGAGGCTGGGCACCATGCTTCTTCTTCTGGCAGGTGGACAAACAGGTCTGGGATGATTAAGCAATTTGCCTTACGTCTCACTGTGTGTGTGAGTGTGTGTGTGTGTGTGTGTGTGTGTGCGCGTGTGCGTGCACGCGCGCGCTCGGGTGTTGGGGGTGAGAGTGGGGCTGGCAGGCAGGCTTGTTTTCTTGTACTTAAAGCCCAGGGAGTGATCCTGTCATTCTGCCCCACGATTTCCTCTAGTGGAGTGTTAGCAAGCTGAGCTCTGAAACTTCAAATTCACAATCCCCTCTCTTTAAAGCATGTCCCCCGAGGAAGGCAGAGAAAATGCAAATGCACATACCAAAATGAGCTTGGAACACATGAAGCAAAGCTGGGCGAGTTCCAGGGCATCTCGATGAGACGCTGTCTCGAGCCCCCGGGACAGCTCGGCGCGGGGCTCCCTCTGCAACCACTCACGCCTCTCTGCTGCCTTCTTCAGAACGTGCCAGCGCTCTGGCGGCTCATCTAAGCAATAATGTGTGGGGGAGGTTGCTCTTCTCTCCATATCCATCCAGAAGACACTCGTGCCTCTGAAAGAGAAGTCAGGTGTGTCTCTCTTTTGCATATAATACATTGGACAGGAGAAGTGATGATGCTCTTCACCGTGGACACAAGAACAACTCATTTGGGTCCCTGATCTGTTCCCAAAACATACCCACTAGTCATTGTAAGAGACGCAGAGTGAGTAATTTCTAGGATACTTGATGTCTCTTTAAGAACAGCTATGTTCCACTCACTCAGATGCCAGGCTTCTGGTAACTTAACCAAAATTTAGTCCTGAAATTAGATATAAATGAGAAGGGCTTGATATAGCTAAGCATGGCTTTCAAAAAGCCCCTTAAACACACACACACACACACACACATTTTAGAACTCAGTGGGCTCTAACTTTATACATGTTTCTACATGATTCTAATAAGCCTTCTTGTATGGTTTCTAACCTATAGGAGACAATCAGAAAGGTGCCATTGCCTGCTCGGCCCAGTGAAGGTGATAAAGCAGATCACTTGCTAGTTTAAAGAAGGATCCAAATACAAAGAACCAGGAACCCTGTCCTCCAAAACAATCACACAAATGACCAGAAGTAAAGAAATAAGCAAGTGACCGTCTCGGGTAGGGGAAACTCTGCAATTGGTGTTAATATTGGCAAAAGAGAGAGCTTTTGGGCAGGCGGAGGGGTGAGGTGGATGCAAGTCTACCCACAGGCCTTGGAATAGCATCTCCGACTCAGGAAGCGACACGTACTTCCTGCAAGGTTGTGGTTCAGAATGGAATTATCAGGAGGGGAGGTAAGTCACCAAGGAATAGAGGGGCAAATTGCCCTCCATGTACTACAAATATGAGCTTCCCCAAAGGCCACTTAATGTTTTCCCTGGCAGAAGAGTGCGAATCAATCCGCAGCTCCACGACCACGAACCTGGGAGAATATCTCTGCACTTGGATTAATACGAGCTGTTCAGCTATGTCTAAAAACAGCAGCCCGGGTCGGGGACCACGGCTTCCTTGGGGTTACTCAGGTCTCTGGATTCTTAGAGCCTCTTTTGTATGTCTGAGTACTCCTCCGAGAGGGTGTAGACCTCTACTCCCTGCTATGGGTATGAGATCTGGGATGTTTCCTTTGTTTGTTTTTGCTACTGTTTGCAACAGGAATAGTTCTGAATCCTGGCAAAGGCAGACTGCCCAGACCCCAGTGGGACTGAGTAGGATTGCGAGATAAAGAGAAACAGACAACTGTGTGTCAGCGCTCAGCCCAGGGAATGCGATTCTAACTTCGGAAGTTTGGGACCAGAGCTCCTTAAAATTCTACATTTCAAATTCAGGTATTCCATGGTCCCCTAATTCAGATAACCACCAAGTGATAGAAACCTCTGGCATCAACTCAAGGAAAAACTGAGTTTCCCTCAGAAAACTGGCTCTTCTTTTCTACTGTCTTCCCAACCCATTTTCTGTTGTGTTACAGAAATTGGGGATCATGTAAGCAACCATGTTTCCTGCTTTGTTTTGGCCACTGGAAAGCTTAAGCGAAAATCTGGCTGACATTTAGCGTGGAATGCTTATATAGTGACTATTGCTTTTGTTTGAATAGCATCTCTTTTCCTTACATGATAACAGACTCACCCAAGTATATAGGCACTAGAATGAGACTGGTTTGATCATAATAAAAATCCCCGTAGCAAGAGAGACCTCTCCAGGTATGTTCATGTGACCCAAACTGGGCCAATCAGAGTCCTATTCCAAGATTTTTCCACCAGAACTGGTAGAGAAATGCATGCTTTCCTATGAGCCAAATCACCACACCCACTTTTCACAGTAGAAAAATAAGGATCCAGTGCATAGAAAAACAGATGAGAAGCCTACAGAGAGGGTCCTGACAGTGCTCAGGAGCTAATTCTGGTCAACTTTAAGGCCATTTCCACCATTCCTCACTACTGCAGTATTTTATAATGCAGAAATTACTTCCTTGTTGGTCCTCTAGTAACTCAAAGCTGGATTTCCAGCACTTGGAACCAGAACATGAAGACAGGATCTCTCTCATGGATATTTTCCCTGGCTTTCCTATTTTCCCTTCATCTTGATTCCTTCAATTATTTGCTCTTTTTCTTTTGTATTACATATAATTTTCTAAACTGCCCCAAATTCTCTGTGAAGAGCGGCAAAGTATAAACATGTGCATAGTATCAAATAATTTCAAATACAGAACTTTTTCTCTCTGCCACAACTGCTGATAATGGTAGTCTGTGACATTAAGGCAAGGTTAACTTGGTTTCTGTATTTTCTGTTTCAAAAAGCAAAGAAGTATTTGATACGTTAAATAATGGTTTCCCTTTAAAAAAAAAAAAAACTTAAAATAAGCCATTTCCAATGGGGTAAATGCTAAGGCCCAGTTATCTGGAAAATTCACTTATATGGAAAAACATACACCCTAATTTGACCAAACACATGCAGTATCACCATATTAAAAATATATTAAAAAGTGACAACTCACAAGACAAACAAAAGTGTCTAGCTGTTATTTTAGTGTTGGTATCTTCTTTAGAAACAATTCTCTAGGCTACAAAGGCTTCCTAAAGCACAATAATCTTTCATCCTGGACTCTAAGTTCCTAGAGACTGTTGTGCGTGATGACTTTGTGTGTATGTCTCTTTGTGCACTTTGCCTAGTCAAGTAAATACCTCTGTGCAATGATGTCTTATTTGATAGAGGAAAGTAAATGATAATAGGACCTGTTTCTTTGGTGATCAACAACTTAAAATACAAAACTCTTCTGGTTTTTATTCTAAATTACATTCTTTTATAAAGAAGTCATCTCAAAGGTGTACTTATTCTGAAAGTAAATGCTGCAACTGAGCCAACCCGCTAATGGGCATACGGTGATTATATTATCACACCCGTGGGGTACTGCTGAGCCTGGTGACGGGGGTATTTAATGAGGCTGAAGAGGAAAGAAGGATTATGGTGGCTGTATTTGTTCAATGGATAATCTTGTTTTTGGCATAAACCTCAAATTGGTTTGAGGATCCCTCAGAAGAGGACCTAAAACGTCCCTTCTTAAGCCACAGTGGTCAGAATGAATGGACCCCTCCTTCCCCAACACACACACTACCACCATCGCCACCAGGACCACTGGAGGGAGAGTGTGGGGTAAATGAAGGGTTCAGGTTAGCAAAACATAGATTTCCCTTTGAACATGCAAAGAAGCACAGCCAGCAGTAGGTAGAGCATCTTGTGGGGAAACAGAAATTGATGGAGATATCGCCTTATCGATGTAAACTGACCTCAGAGTGAAGGACAGGGAATCTGCAGTGGTTCAGCACTCATGACACAGAGTGATAGACGTAAAAACATGCACACACACACACAATGGCTTTTTCCAAGTGGGCCAGACCTTCCCCACAAAACACAGTGGTTGAGGGTTTCTCTCAGCACTTCTAGGAGGAGGAAGGAGAGGTGAATATCAGAACTGCCTGTCTGCCTAGATCCAGGAGCCCTTCATTTAATTACAGCCATCTCGTTCCACATGAGAGTTAAAGATGCTTTGTCTCTATGTGTGCATATTTTACAAAGTTCTCAGTATGGGATATAGGCTCAGTCATGCTTAGCAATACAAGCCATCACAAAAAGTATAGTGAAGAACACAGCCTCTGCATTTGGACCAACCAGCTCTGTCCTTTGCCTTCCTGGGCAGCCTTGACAAGTGCCTTAACCTTTAAAAGGTCTCGAGTTCTTCATGTTTTAAAACAGAGATATTAACACTACCCGTTAGAGTTGTGAGGATTCATGAGATTATATGTATGTAAGGGGCTTGGTTCAATGCCTGGCACATTTAAATGTTCAATAAACGCCAGATATGATTATTTTATTATCATCATAATCATTATTAGTATTATTACCAGGATTATCGTGTTCATAAATCATTAAAGGATTCTATCCTTCTTATAGATATTGAGGTGGGAAGGATGAAAAGAGTAAAGATGGGAGAAAAGGAAGAAAGGACAGAAAAAAGACAGAAGAAAGGAAGGGAGAGAGGGAGGGAGGGAGGGAGGGAGGGAGGAAGGAAGGAAGGAAGGAAGGAAGGAAGGAAGGAAGGAAGGAAGGAAGGAAGGAAGGACTAATGTTCTAATTAGGATTGGGAAACCCTGTCTATCTATAACAATTAAGATTCACATGACCAGAACAAGACAAAACATACAACGTACCTCTCTTCTATCTGGGTTGTTTCTATTTGGAGATACTAAGCACTAGAGTATCTCTCATGAGTTGAGCCCTCAGAAGGCATGCTAGGACATGTGTGGTACAGGTCAGTGAAAGTGGGAAGAGCGTGGAGACCCATCCGGACTCTGAGGCTGACTCACAGTGGTTCAACGACCAGAGTGCAAAGAGACAGCACACTGCATTCAGGCTTAGCCAGCGTGACTGCCTGAGCTTGTTTGAACTGAAGGGAGGGTAATGGAGAAGCGATACCTAGATAGTGATGCTCACCAAGGTCAGAGAGAAGGAGGGGCAACCAAGTAGGGACCCAGGCAGGAAGCAGAATCCCTGGGGTGAGGATGAGGCTTCAGCCCCAGCAAGGAAGTAGAGAATCCCTCTATGGGGAACTCCTCTACAAAGCAGAGATTGGAGGGAAGTCCTAATCTTTAGTGAGGATTTAAGATTTAATGAATTAGACCACATGTCACCTCTGCTTGCAACCTTCAAAAACCTTACCACTCCTTGCTACAGTTGGCGGATGCCTAAGTGATCTGGATCCTGTGTACTCTCCCAGCCTCTTCTTCTCCCACCTGCTCCAGTTCCTCAACCATGCCAAGCTCCCTCTCATCTTGCAGCCTTTGCATTTCCTTTTCCTTCTCACTGGAAGGTACTCTGCTCACCCTCACATGACTAGCTTTGCCCCAGCACACAGAGCTCAACTCCAATGTCATCTCCTTATAATAGATACCCTCTGCTGTAGAGTTGCCCTCTACTGTATCACCATATTTACTCCTTTCAGAGCACGTATCACAATCAAAAATTACCTTCTTCTGGTATTTGTTGTCTGTTTATTATCTGTCTCTGTCCCATGGTCTCCAAGGGCCATGTCTGTCTTGCTGCATTCCACACTGCTGCATCCCCAGCACCAAGAACAAGGTCTGGCAGCAGGTATGTGGACCAGAAATGTCTGTTGTTCAGGTGAATGAAGAGTCTTAGGGTGGAACATGACACCCCAGACCTCTCCTGCCATTAACTCTGTGCGGTCAATGCTGTAGCCTGGCCAGGGGTTCCCACCTGACTGGGGCTCACCAGAACCAGCCAGGTAAGCTACCAACTCACAATAAGACCATTCTCAGTTTGGCTACATACGGCTGGTGGGAAAAAGAAGCAGGGGATTACATTAGTGTTGCTCAAGGACATAGGTATGAACAGTGGTGGCAGTAGGGAAGGGCATGGCATGCAGTGTACACGAGCAAGAACTCAGCTTCTTTTCTGCCTCTAGCAAAGAATAGAGGAACTTCCTTTCTCGTGTCACCATTGAGGGCCATGTTGTCAAATTGAAAGAGTGGAATAAGGCCAGTACCCACCAACTTACAGATGACGTCCAGAAGGGAATTTGGACACATTTTTCTTCCATGGAGACTGTATCATTTGGAACGGTCTTTAGAAATAGCTTTGGAAGTGCATTGATGCTTTTTGATATTGCCACTGACTCCTTCTGATACCACATAATACTCACAGAAGAATCTTTTAAAGCTCAATTTTAATGCCTCAGACGCCAGTTTGCAAACCAGCTTCAATTCTATTCTGTTTCAAAAAAGTAAAACTTATATGAGAATTCAGGATTTGAGAAATATTGTTCCTAGTCACACAGACGAGCTGTAAAAATGGAAAACATGTGGGGTAAATAATATACACTGTGGACAAGGCAAAATATGTGAAAAACTTATATCTGTACTTTTGTTTTTGCTCTGCAGTTTACACAAATCATTAAGCATTAATATTTATACTCTGAAGCATTTTTTTCCTACCATGCCCATCAAACTGTCACATAATCAGGGGAGTCAGTATATCACATAACACAGGGGAGAGCAACTTGCCAGCCTCAGTTCCTGTAAATATTTTCCTTTTGTGCTGGATTAAGATTATCCTCATGGTAGGGGTCCTTGTGGAAGTCAAGTTTGCCAACATATTTTATGATTTTTAAAAAATATGGACACTTCAAGTTTCCACAAAGTTGGCATTTATGCTCTGCATGGGAGAGAACTTTCTGACCTAGCCCCCGAAGTTTTTGAGGTTTTCATCCTGAATTTATTTTTAAGCTAAAGAGAGGTCCATTTTCTGCAGAGAGATATTCTTCTTGGCAGAAAACACAAATACCAAATTCATTCTTGGGTTATGGCTTATTTGAAAGTACCCCTGCTGCCTCTTAAACTTTCTAAGAGAGATACCTGCTCTCGTACTGCCCCTGCTCAAATAACGGTACGACAGCTTAACATCTCAAAACATGGCTAAAGCTCTCTTGGCCTGGTGTCCAAAAGCCTGCATGTTCTGACCTCAACCTTCCTTCACCATGAGATTTATTTCTCAGTGCTATCCGTCTGTGTGGGAGGGGCTACCGTGGCAGACACAGCACCAGGGCTGAAGTCAGGCAGGCCTGGCTTTGCAGCTTGCTTTTCTCTTGAGTCTGTGCCAGACTTGGCCTATTTCGAATTGAACTGCAAAATTTGGATCATAATGGGCAGTCGGTATAGCAAAGTGGTTGAGAGCTCTGGCTCTAGAAAAGGGCTGTCTGGATTTAAATCCTTACTCTTATGCCTTCTTACTATATGGGATTTAGCACAAATGATGTGATTTTTCTAAGCTTCAGTTACCTGTAAAATGGGGATGCATAGGAGTATTTTCACAGTTTGTTGTGAAGAGTATATGTGTATCAGCTAACTATTGCTGCATAACAAACTAACAAAACTCAGTGGCTTAAAACAAAAACGCTTCATTATTGCTCGTGAGTCTGTGGGTTAGCTGTGCAGTTCCGTCTTAGCTAGGCTCACTTAGGCGTGATTATTATGCAGCACCAGCTACAAGGTGGGTAGGAAGCTTTGCTGACCTTGGCTGTGTCCTTTCATATGTTTGAGAGTTAGGCAGCTGAAGAGTAGTCTAGTCTGGTCCTGGCTGGAAAACTGGGTTCTCTTCCACCTGGTGTCTTATTCTGCAGCAGGCTCTCCTGGACTTGTTCTCATGGTAGATGGACAGAATAGAGAGAGAGAGACTGAGATTCAAAGGCCATTGAGGCCTAGGCTCTGACCTAGTAGAACATCACTTCTGCCACAAAGCAAGGCCAAAGTCAGAGAGAAGGGGGTTTGAAAGTTACAGAAAGGGACCTGGGTACAGGGAGGCCAGTAACTGGGGCCACCATTATGATCAACCTAGCACGAAGTGCAAAGTACTTAGCATAAAGATGACCATATAGCAACTGCTTAATAAAAGTTTGCTATCATGACAGGTTGAATATGGCCAGATAGTATTGTTGTGAGGATTAAAACTCAAACAGATAACCATGAGTACACCGACATTATTTACCATGGAATGTGCCATTAAATAGTGGCAGTCATGCCCCCCTGTATTCTAGACTGGCAATGCTCTATCTTCTGCTCTTTTCAGATGTCTTTGCTGTGGATGTTTATATAGCCGAGGATGCCCTTTCTGTATCTTCAAGATCTTCCTGACTGATTCCCACTCCCTGCGGAGATCATCCTTCCAATGACCCTACAGAGCCCTGTATCTTCACATTGTGTCATCAGGTCCCTTCCTCCTTAGATTTTGGTTATTTATGTTGCTGCATTGTCTCCCTGATGATTCTACTGGCTCCTTGAGAGCAGAGACTGTTTAGGAATCATATGCTTTATTTCTTTCCACACTTAAGTGCTGGACAAATTTGGGAGTTGGGGTAGGAGAGAGAGAGTGAGGGGGAAAACAAAATCGTATTTTATTTCCTGGCTTTAGGAATATTGGTTAATCTGTTAATATATTAAATTATTTTTGCACCAATAATTCCATGGTTTACTTGCAGAGACAGAAAGACTTATAATTAAGTTCTATACTTTATTTTCTCATAGTTTGGTCTGCTGTTTATGTTTAAAATTTTACCATTAGAACTTTGTTACTTGTGCTTAAGGCATGATTACTCCTTAAAATTGCTCATCTATAAATTACTTTTATGGCAGCTGCGGCAGTGTTTCAGATGAGGTGTTTACACATACTAATTTATGCCTAATAACTCTCTCATGCAGATGTCAGCTCTTCCCTTAATCCTGCTGTTTCCCTCAATCTTAACCTGAATCCACTGATACCTGTAGGACTTGGCAACTGTTTACATTCCCCAGAAGTCATTACTTTATGTCCAAAGCCCTAGAGAGTAATGCCTGTTTTACTTAGTATCCCTTGGAAGGGAGGGATGCACCATTGCTTTGTACCCCTCATAGAGTGGCTCTCAAAATTCCCTTCCAATGGGTCCCTTCTCCTCTGTCCAGGAAGCCAACTTCTGCTCTCAGCTTTTCTTCTCCCAGGTGGTAACCTTGCCCAAATTTCACTGTGTTTTCTTTACCTTTCATTTCTCTACTTTTCTCCAAAGTCAAAATTAAAGCGACACCCACCCTGAGGGTAGGAGTTAGAACTAGTCACAGGTGAAATATTACTTTTCTTGTCATCCTCCAGGCCAAATTTTCATGCTTTGCAAAACCATTCATTTCCGGGCTGTCAGAGAGCCTTTAATTATGCCTTCTGGTTTTGGGGGGGATGTCAGGCTGGTGTTAATTCAGGGGGTTATTTTTTTAATAACGATGTTAGATTTACGTTACTCTGCCAATGTCTCTGGAGGAAAAGCAGTGGATAATACAAAGCATCATTATTAACTATTATTAGGCTGACATGTGAAACATAACTTACTCCTGACACTTTGGTCAGTTGGAATTAGATGACATTTACATATTTCAGGCCAACTCTCAATATCTGTGATTTTTGCTCATGCTTTTGAAATTTTCAATGTTTAGCACCCTAGGGAAGCAGGCAAACTACTCTGTGGAGGCAGAGAATGGTGGGGTGTGAACTGCATGGGCTTATCTAGATCGAGTATAATTCTATTATCTGAGCACTGGCTGGAGAGGGTCTGTCTAAGTGGCAGTCTCTGCAGAAAAAGTGGGTTGTCCTGTTGACTTTGGTCTCAGGAGCACCAGAGTGAAATAGCTGCTGCAAAAATAATTATGAACTTAGTCTGAATAACAAAGTCAATGAAGAAGAGAAGAGACAGGCCAACCACCTTCTATAAAAAGGACTACGCTGTTTTCCCAGCACCACTTACTGAAGAGGCTGTCTTTTCTCTATTGTATATTCTTGCCTCCTTTATCAGAGATAAGGTCACCATGTGTGCATGGGTTTATCTCTGGGCTTTCTATCCTGTTCCATTGATCTATATTTCTGTTTTTGTGCCAGTACATGTAAAAGAATGAAATCAGAACACTCCCATACACAAAAATAAACTCCAAATGGATTAAAGACCTAAATGTAAGGTCAGACACTTTAAAAATATTAGAGGAAAACATAGGCAGAACACTCTATGACATAAATCACAGCAAGATCCTTTTTGACACACCTCCTACAGAACTCGAAATAAAAACAAAAAGAAACAAATGGGACCTAATGAAACTTAAAAGCTTTTGCACAGCAAAGGAAACCATAAACAAGATGAAAAGACAACCCTCAGAATGGGAGAAAATATTTGAAAATGAAGCAACTGACAAAGGATTAATCTACAAAATTTACAAGCAGCTCATGCAGCTCAATATCAAAAAAACAAACAATCCAATCCAAAAATGGGCCAAAGACCTAAACAGACATTTCTCCAAAGAAGATATACAGATTGCCAACAAACACATGAAAGGACGCTCAACATCACTAATCATTAGAGAAATGCAAATCAAAACTACAGTGAGGTATCACCTCACACCAGGCAGAATGGCCATCATCAAAAAAATCTAAAAGCAATAAATGCTGGAGAGGGTGTGGAGAAAAGGAGACCCTTTTGCACTGTTAGTGGGAATGTAAATTGATACAGTCACTGTGGAGAACAGTATGGAGGTTCCTTAAAAAAATAAAAATAGAACTAGCATATGACCCAGCAATCCCACTACTGGGCATATACCCTGAGAAAACCATAATTCAAAAAGAGTCATGTACCACAATGTTCATTGCAGCTCTATTTACAATAGCCAGGACATGGAAGCAACCTGAGTGTCCACTGACAGATGAATGGATAAGGAAGATGTGGCACATATATACAGTGGAATATTACTCAGCCATAAAAAGAAATGAAATTGAGTTATTTGTGGTGAGGTGGATGGACCTAGAGTCTGTTATACAGAGTGAAGTAAGTGAGAAAGAGAAAGACAAATACCGTATGCTAACACATATATATGGAATCTAAAAAAAAATGGTTCTGATGAACCTAGGAGCAGGACAGGAATAAAGATGCAGACGTAGAGAATGGACTTGAGGACATGGGAAGGAGAAGGGGAAGCTTGGATGAAGTGAGAGAGTAGCATTGACATATATATACACTACCAAATGTAAAATAGCTAGCTAGTGGGAAGCAGCTGCATAGCACAGGGAGATCAGCTCAGTGCTTTGTGACCACCTAGAGGGGTGGGAGGGAGGGAGGAGATATGGGGATATATGTATGTGTATAGCTGATTCACTTTGTTGTAAAGCAGAAACTAACACACCATTATAAAGCAATTATACTCCAATAAAGATGTTAAAAAAAAAAAAGGACTGCTCTGAGCTTGTATGCTGCCCTGGGGTATTGCATGTGAACGCAGCACTGAGAAAGCCCAGCATTTTCCCGGGAGGAGTGAAGCCATCTGAATATTCAGGCTGGAGAAGGAGAGATCTGAGGATGATGATGGTAGAAAAATGGCTGCCATCAACCATGTGAAGGGTAGGAGATGAAAAGATGATAGAATTGTTTTTCTCTTCCAAAAGGCAGAGCAGAACCAGTGTGAATGTTGTTCCAGAGAAGTAACGGGGCTGCATAAAAAGAAATTCCTAGAGCTAAGAAAAATTCAACAATGAGTGCACCTTCCTTAAAATACTGGGATCACTGTTTACGGAATACTGAGCGGGGATGATATTATTCATCCTCTCAGAGATGGGCAATCAAACTTTCACAGATGATTCAGACAACTCTAAGATTTCGTGGTGTTAGTTGGGGAAGATCTGGAGGGAGTTGAGTCTAGAGCTGGGGCTTAAGTGAAGATTAGGGATTCATAGCTGGTTATGAGTAAGAATGAGTTTTCCGACGAGCATGAGGACAGTGATAAAACAAGCCTGTGTGGAAGGCAAAGTTGACAGAGGGGATTGTGGAAGATAAGCCTTGGTGTATAGCACGGGCATCGAGCAGCCAGGGCACCCTTAGATCTATTCTTGATTCTACAGGTAACAGAGAACCCTTGACAACTTTTTAATTAGTAGGTTGGGAGAGGTTGGGGAAAAATATATTTGGTACAGTATTTAAGGGAGATGAGTAAGTTGTAGAATGAACTGAAATGTGAAATGTGACAGAAAGATAAGAAAATATTAAATTACGTGAAATGAAGATGCAATTCACGTGTAAATTGATACAGCCACTATGGAGAACAGTACGGAGGTTCCTTAAAAAACTAAAAATAGAACTACCATATGAGCCAGCAATCCCACTACTGGGCATATACCCTGAGAAAACCATAATTCAAAAGGAGTCACGTACCACAACGTTCACCCACCAGGGGAGGTGGTCTTTACAATACACCATATTAGCCTATGTTTCATGTCTGTCTTTCACCCCATGAATTTACAGTTGGCAGAGCTTCTCTTCCACTTACCACACTATCTGGCCCTTAGTAGGTGCTTAATTGATGATTGTTAAATAAATAAATATTACAGTTTCAGTATGAGATGAGGAACGCGTATGCATCCGGCAAAAACTAGCACACATGAAAACAGGGAGAGGTAATTTTCGAATTATGGAAATACAACTGAAGAGACTCCTATGGGTGGGTCTGATCTGGTGATGGGAACTACTCTCCACCTTTAACCCACTTTTATTTATTCACAAACTACTTGAGCCCTAGTCTTTCCAGGAAGGGTATGAGGTGTTTTGTTTTGGTTTTGTTTTATCAATATAAGATACACCTAAAAAGGAACAGAAATAGAACATGGTAACTAAAAGAGATGCCAAAAAACCCACCCTTTAAAGGTGGACTCACAGCTGTGTAGCAAAGGTAGGCTATGGTCACAGTTGTTTGTTTAGATCAAGTCATCAAGCCTCCCTTGCAGGAAATCCCTGCCACAAAAGTAGAGCTGTAGTCAAATGGGAACTGGAAAATTTGTGTAGCAGGTGTCTGGCTTGTTAACAAGCCACATTTTCAAGGCAGGTGGGGTAGTTGGTGATGGACTATCTTGTTCTACTCATGAGAATGGAAACAAATGCTGTAAATGAAGCTGGTGATTGCTTGTCCCACTCTCCTCGGGCACCTTCAAGATCAGGGAATCTCTGGAAGACTAAGACCTCTGTCTGTTTGCCTGGCCATGTACACCAATGGCCTTCATCTTTCTGTGGCCTGGAGAAGCACCTCTGAAATTTAATTGTCCTTTTCAGATACCCCGTCAAAAGGGTGGATCATCTACTGAACTTCCTTTAGATTCAACTTCAAGTTTAAAGTTGCATTTATATGAATCATGGTCAAATCTTTCCGATGACCCTAGATGGGGGAATATATATTGTAGAAGGAATATGAATTCCAGACACTCTGGAGTTTAACTTGTAACTTCACCACGGTGTGACCATGGAAATTCTTTCAATCTCTGTGACTTTCAATCATCTTATCTATTAAATAAGAATAATTTTAATACTTAAAGTCTACAATAGCTCTAGGACAGAAGCTGATTTTTAATAGCGTTCCAATAATTATTGAGCATTTATAATTAAACATACTTATACAGCATGTGGGGAGGGGTGAGTACAACCATGCATTCACTCATGTGCTTTTAAATAATAGCACACCCACTTTTTACTCATTTCACAAATGTCATCTTGTGACTTGAGTGAGTTACCAAAGGTCATACAAATAAATGGTCAAAGAAGGAGGAGAACACAGAGCTCAGGTTTCACTATTCACAGGCCTGCGCTTTTTCCATCCCACTGCTCTCCTCCAGAAGCTGAATGCCAGCCAAGGCCATAAGAATCTAGATGCTGGATCTTCAAGTTTTCTTCACAGAGAAGATTACATTCACAGAACTTCTCCTTGAAGAGTCTAAAGTGAATAACATTAAACCTCATCCTAAATGAGGGAAAATCTAACGAACAGTCAAACTTCCGGGCCTATATCTCTTATGGCGTTCTTCATAGAACTGATCCATTTAATCATGGATAAAGTAAATTATTTTAGAAGCACAAAGGCAGTAACCAGTCACCAGACCTATGAATGAGCAGATGTGTAAGTTAATATGGACATCTTATAATGAGTGGGATCATAGCGGAGTAGGAAAAATTAGGCCCATCTGGGTTTGAATCTATGCTTTGGAGCCTAAATGAGTTGCACAAATCTGACAAAATTACTTAATTCGCCTGAGCCTCGGTTTTCTCATTAGCAAAATGGGTATACAAAACTTAATTTAAAATTTGGATGCAGGGGCTTCCCTAGTGGTGCAGTGGGTGGGAATCTGCCTGCCCATGCAGGGGACACGGGTTCGATCCCTGGACCGGGAAGATTCCCACATGCTGCGGAGCAACTAAGCCCGTGCGCCACAACTACTGAGCCTGAAATCTAGAGCCTGTGCTTGGCAACAAGAGAAGCCACAACAATGAGAAGCCTGTGCACCACTCGCTGCAACTAGAGAAAGCCCGCGCACAGAACAAAGACCCAACACAGCCAAAAATAAAAACAAATAAACAAATAAATTTATTTAAAAAAAATTTTTGGATGCAATATGAAACAGCAACATTATATATCCGGCAACCAATAACTGACACATAAAAACAAAGATATTTTATTCTTCTCCTGCCTTTGAATGATGTCGCTATAAACTCTATTGCTGACAACTTTTTCTGCAGAAAAAACCCAGCTGCTGTGAAGGCAGCCTTTATTAGGAAGTCAAGTCCAGTTGCCTATTTTACATAGACTTGGAAAATAAAGCACCAATGACACCCCAAGCTACTCAATATCTTTGGTATTTCTGTTGTCAAGGCCTAGGCAGGGCTGTGATTGATAATGCTGGTGAAAAGTCTCCCATTGCATACTTCACTTTTCAAATCAAGACCACAAGAGACAAACAAATCAATTAATTAATAAGCAAGAAGAGAAGGAAATAATGGTCTGGATGCCCTAAGAGGCCCAGGGGGCTGGGGCAGCTCCAAGCACCAGGGCTGGGACTATAGGGTGAGAGCAGCCCCGTGCGGGAGCTCGCATTTGCACTGGCTCACTGAAGGGGGCTGTGGTTTCTCTGCATCACTGAAATCACACCAGGGTTTGACAGTCCCTTAATAATCCCCACTGAAAGTGGATCCATAAACATCACCCCTTTTGAAGGGAATTTTAAAGATAGCTCTTTTTTGTGATCATACATCAAAGCAAGGATGGCATTCCCCTTGTTCTTATGTAAACTGCTATTAGCCTTACAAATTAAATCTGTGGAGGGTCTTAGTGGGAAAATTAACATTTCATTTTCAGGAGGCAAGAAAATGATAGCTTTGGTGGCCATATAGGTTCACTGCCTGGAAGGTAAGTAGGCTTTGGATCTCTTTTATTGCTGGCCCTGCCAGGACTCCACAAAACTGATTTTCAGTTAATATTGGGGGAATCTGGAAGACTGTGCCCATCCCCTAATGGATTTGAGCACTAAAATCACAATAGCCATTCTTCTGCTTGAGATTCTCCCTATATCGTAAAAGAAACATGAAACATCTGGACATGGTCAGATAAAAATGGGCATTAGCATTTTGGGGTACCATGTACGATGAAGACATTCCAACTCTCTTAGCGGTCTGACCTGATGCAAGTAGCTTCACTTCCCTGGGTCTCACTTTTTTCTTCTATACATAACAGGACTACTGATAACAGCTTTCTAATGCCTCGGAAGTCACACACAGCATGCTAGCAGGATCCAGTGTCCCCTGCCCATGAAAAGGTGTTATGGACTGAGTTATGTTCCCCTAGAATGCACACACTGAAGTCCTAACTCCCATCACCTCTGAATGTGACCTTATTTGGAGGCAGGGTCTTCAGAGAGGGAGTCCTCATAAATAGAGGGGATTTGGACAGAGAGACAAATAGAGGGAAGACAATGCGCAGATACAGGGGAAACATCAACGCGAACATGAGAATGGCCATCAATAAGCCGGAGAGAGGCCTTGAGCAGATCCTTCCCTCACAGCCCTGAGAGGGAACCAACCCTGCCGACACCTTGATTTTGGACATCAAGCCTCCAGAACTGAGACAATGCATTTCTGTTGTTTAGGTCACGAAGTTTGTGGTATTTTGTTATGGCAGTGCTAGCAAACGAATACAGAAGGGCTGATGGATTATGGCTCTCCTTCTGAGAGGGGGTGACCAGGAGGGGTAGGACCTGAAGTTCTCTTTCTCCAATCAAAATCCTCTCCAGAAATGACTGGCCCTTCCTAACACTCAGGGTAGTATCTAATTATCTCAATACCACACTTGCCATGACAACTGGATATAAAGTTTAGTCGCAGAATTTGAATCTAACGTGCTAAAATCTCCACAGGATATTTTCTTTGCAAAGCACATGTATGCATACACGACACAATCTCATGAAAACATTAAAAAAGGGGCTACTGCCTCTGACTCATCCCCCAATGTTTGAGAATATGAGATATTCGTTGCCATTAACCGTCTTTACATTCGACTGACATTTATTCATTCAACTGGCATTTACTGAGCAACTACTATGAGCCAAGCACAGAAGGAGAATTCTTGGTAGACTAACTGCTCATATCAGAGAAAGCTTGAGATTGTTTGAATGTCTGTATTGAAAAATGACATATTTGCCTGTGCTGGGTTAGGGAGTACCGTAGGCTTCATGAAAAGAGAGGCTGTGTCTTGCCCATTCCTCACAACCTCCTCTGTGATGTAACACAGTTCCAGGCACCTTGCAGATGCTTAACAAATATGCACTGAACAAATGAACGAATGAAAAAAGGAAAATTCTAAAGAACACTGAAACTGGACTGGGAATCATGAAACACTGAAACATCTGGTCGTGGAAGTGAGAATAACGTTAGCTAATACTTACTGAGCACTTACTACACTCCTGGCGCCAAGCACTCCACATACACTATTGTACTTTTTTGTGTAACGTTCACAAAGGTCTTTACTGTAGTGAGGCATGTGTCCATTCCACGGATGGAGGAAACAAATCTTTTAGAAATAGGTAAGTTGCTGGTGGTTATACAGAAACGGACCTGGACTTAGATCCACGTTCAAAGTCATGCCCCCTAGGACTATTGCCCACCCTCCCATTTTCCGTGGAACCCTGAACATGTTGCATGCTCTCTCTAGACTGGAATCTCCCAATGAGAGGTAGGAGGGTTAGTTGCTCATTTATCCTCTCTTAAATGTTTTTCACTAGTTTTCATAAATAGCAGCCCTAAGGAGCAACTTGAAGAATCTGGACATGTGTTTTGTCTTCTTCCCACTTTCAGTAAACCATCTAGGGATTTTTATTCAACCTTACAAAAAAAGCGAAATATGATCACCCTGCAACATCTCCTGACAGGAGCACAGTCTGGCTCCGAGTGACATCTCACTTGGCAGAATTTTAATAGTTTTTAATTCCAAAACTGTCAAGGAATGTCATTGGTTTGAATTTACATCATTGATAAAGTATTGATTCATGTTAGTAAACGAGGAGGCTTGAACTTAAGATGTGAGTTAATCGGGGTTAAACGGTGTCATCTCTTGACAGAGAGTGATGTTTTAGGCGGATTCTGTTGGACTCTGAAGATTGCTGAGTCCCAGAAAGTTGCTGCCTTCCTAGCCCCCATTCACATAAGAGGGGAGTTTTCTTCTGGAATTGCTGAGCAGAGTCAGTCTGAAGGAAAAGGGGTAGGGTGTCAGAGTCCTTAACTAAAACAATGAGAGCAAAGCAACTTGACCTTCCTCTGTAAAGGTGAGTTTTCTGGAATAAAGGAGAAACCGAAAATGACGTTGCTTTGAAATTGAGATGTGAGTGTGTTGGGGGTGTGGGTGGAGGGAGAGGAGTGGAAAGTATCTGAAAAGCGCTGACCCATTTCTAGTGCATACTATAAACACTCCCATGAGCAACTCTCCGTGCATGGTAAACCTGGCTTGCCACCATGATGCATGCACGTTCTTACTCATTTATTCATACGTGTGTTCAATATCGCTTTTCCGGTGAACCTGACGCTGTGCTGGGCGACTGGAACAGTGGCTGACAACGTGTGCCAGCACTCCAAGGGCTAAAAATCTAAAGACAGCAATCAGAGAAGGGCGGCGTGCTAGAGGAGCACTGCAGTGAGTACAACTAACTCAGCTTGGGAAGTTGGAGTTGTAGACGAATTTTAAGGGAAAGGGCTCATCCACGGGACCTTTAAGTGCCGAAGGCTGGAGTTACCCAGAATGTGAGAAGCAGTACGTTGTATGAGGCAGAGGGTTCAGCACGGGAGTCTAAGGCTCTGTTGGGTCTTCCATGACATCTAGTGTGACTGGAGCAGAGAGCAGACCTCACAGTGCTCTGCTCTCTTCCTTCCTAGCCTTTGTTAAACTTGTAAGTCATTCGTTGTTTGTGATTGTTTTTAATAGTATCCTCACCAGGCTGAAAGCTCCACGAAGACAGGGATTCTGACTGGCTTGGTCACTCCTTATTCTCAGGAGCTAGGACAGCCACTGGCACATTCTAGACTGTCAATATTCACTGAATATTCGTTGAATAAATGAATGAATGTGTATGGAGGCACATCATAAGATGAGACCAGAATCTCATCTCGACCACCGCAGATCATAGGGAGCCTTGAATGCCATCTTGTAGGTGCTCGTGAGATATTTATTAAACGAACAAATCAATGAAAGAAATTTTATAAGAGTACTGAAACCAAACTTGGAATCATGAAGTCCACAGTGAGAGGGAAAATTTGAAGTATCCTGAAGAGGCCATTGGCATGGTTTATTCTACCCAAAGAATCCTTTATGAGATGCTGATTATATGGACTTGGTAGTTTGCCATATACCATTGATTTAAAGACAAATAAAACAGAGTACTCTTTTGAAGAAGATTATAATCTAGGAGGGAAAGAATAAATTTACTCCATACCTTTAAATATCTTGGAGATTTCTCTACAGGGAAACATCTAGATATTTTTTCATGGAATGCAATGAAAAACTGGACTTGTGCTTAAAAGAATTCTTCAATGGCCAAATACATATTTCTTAATAGTACAAACCATATTGAGAAAGAGTTACAAGTGTCTTACTCTGCACCAGGGATCAGCAAGCTACGGCATACGGGACAAATCCAGTCCACCATCTGTTTCTGGATAACTGTGAGCTAAGAATAGTTTTTATATTTTAAATTGCTTTACAAAATAAAAAAATAAGAAGATTTTGTTGTCATGTGAACAGTATATAAAATTCAAATTTCACTGTTCATGAATAGTTTTATTGGAATGTAGCCACACCCATTCCTTTATGTATTGTCTACGGCAGCTTTCTTGCTACAAGAGCAGCTGTGTAGTTGCTATAATACGGCCCACAAAGCCTAAGGTATTTACTAGCTGGACTTTTACAGAAGGAAGTTTGCCAACCACTGCTCTAGACTCACACTGAGTTTGAGAAGCATGGTTGATGCCAGGATGCATTTTGGTGACCTTCTTCTTAAGAGGTTCCGCTTCCCAAATCAGCAGTTCCTGGCAAATTAAAATGTAATGACATTGGGGAAATTCATTTCCTAGTTCTTAAAATGAGTGCCTTGCAAATGATGATTGATTATGCCTTTGATGAGGAAGTAAGGGGACCTACAGCTTAGTATGAAATGCAAAGCTATTTTAGGTCAGTGCCACATAGCTGAAACAACAGTGGCTTAAGGTCTGGAAGCCAATGTTTTCATCCTGCAAGTGTGGGCACCTCACATCCCCCGTCTGGGCCCAAGACCCCTCATGTATCAAATAAAAGGGCCTGGAGGACAGTCTTCAAGATCCTTTCCGGGACTAAACGTCTGTAGTTCTGCAAGTACAAGTCACTATTTGTACTCAGGGCTCTGCCTCCACCTAGTAAGTATGCATTTTACAGAGAATACGCTCTTTGACCACTAGATGCCTTTGATTATTTACACATGTGTGCAGTTAACAAGAAATGCATGGGAATGAAACACAGGCTGGGATTTCAAATCTGCAGGAAACATGGGAACAATGAGGGTTCTGCATTTCATCATGTAGCTTCAGAATGCATTTTGTCTCTTCCTTTGGAAATAACTAGCTATAGAAGTAGGCTTACAGTGTTTCAGAAGGGCCAAAATGGGGAGGGGTGAATTTCAAAAGAATAGGTAAAGTTACAGCTAGAAGTCAGAATACTCCTGCCCTCTCCCCACCCAAGGTCACCTTCTCTTTGCCTTAAAAAGTACAATCTTTTCCCTGCTTCGCTCAGTGATTATGCTACCTCAAAATTTGCTAACAGGATATTAGTAGCTGTTAACCAGGGCAGGATCTGAGCCACAACACCGACCGCTGGGCACATCTACATGGTTTATCTGGACCCCTAAGTGATCCCTCATTGCTCTCCCTTATAAGTCCAGTTAGGAACGCTGGCAAGGTGCTTGCAAAATATCAATGCTTAAGTGACTGTTCCAGGTGTTAAATCATAATACAGTGTGATTTAGCTGAAATGAAGTAATTACAGGGGAGAGAAGGAAAGTCAAATGATATAAAAACAGGTCCTTTCTGATTGTCTAAGTACTGATGTGCCTGTGCTCTGATGTGTGCATTACTCCTTTCTCATACGCCCATCACACAAAAGGTTCTGCTCTTTTAAGGGTGGAGATGAGTGTTATTTTGGCTGACGCTCTTATCCACAAATTTGGGCAAAGATGCTGCACTTACAGGCCCTCAGAAATTTCTCAAAGAGGTTATAATCATTCTAAATCAACACAGCTCATGTTTTAATAGTTTGATCTGAAATTTACAATTTAAGCTCCCTGTCCTCCAGCCTTTACTTTAAGCACATGGCATCTTTGTCCAAATCATGGCTCTCCCATGTCCTAGCTGTATGATCTTGAAAAAGTTGCTTGAAGTTTCTGATCCTCAGTTTCTGCATTTTTTTTTTTTTTTTTTTTTTTTTTTTTTGCGCGGTACGCGGGCCTCTCACTGTTGTGGCCTCTCCCGTTGCGGAGCACAGGCTCCGGACGTGCAGGCCCAGCGGCCATGGCTCACGGGCCCAGCCGCTCTGCGGTATGTGGGATCTTCCCGGACCGGGGCACGAACCCGTGTCCCCTGCAACAGCAGGCGGACTCTCAACCACTGCGCCACCAGGGAAGCCCAGTTTCCGCATCTTTTAAAGGAGGATAATAACAGAACATACCTCATATGGCTTTTGTTTTCTCAAATATATTTGAAAAGCATTTATCTGAGTGCCTGGCACATAGTAAAAACTAAATATATATTAGCTGTTATTCTAAATATTTTTGGAAACTTCTACTTATCCTTTGGGCTCCGGTGTTATCTACCTGGGAACCTGCCCTTGCCCCCTGAGGTTTGGTGAGGAGCCTGCCCGTGTTAACCCCTTCTAACTTTTTTTTTCCCCCACTGTCCACACTGTTTCATAATTATCTGGTTATTCGTCTCTTTTGTAAACTGTGGCTTTCTGGAGAGTTGCAAATCTACCTGATTTATTTCTCCATCTCTGGCTTTCTTCTCAGACTCAGATACATAGCTCTGATCAAAAAATATTGTTGCGAAGCATTAAGAAAATGAAAGCAATATGCATATTGAAGCAACAGAATCATGGAACTTGTGTATGGAAACTCACTGTTCTTAGAATAATAATAAAAGAAAAATCTAAAACCTTGGCAAGACACTATATGGCCTTGTAGCCTCACCTGCTTCGTCCTTCACCATAAATTAGGTACCCTAGCGAAATGGAATTTTCCATAGATACCATCCACAACCCCAGATCTTTTTTGAAAGCACTGCTAACTTCTTCTGATGGGCTCTAGCTGCCTTTCTTCCACTGGAAAAATATCTTTTCACTCACCCCTCAAAAATCAGATTACGAATCATCTCTCTGAAGCTACGTCTAACTTTCCAGAGAGAACCAGTCACCACACCTTCTGCAAAACCATAACTCTGTTCACACATTAAGCAGAAAAAAAAATATTTTAAAATAATTATCTCATCACACCTTTCTCCTTTGATGGACTAAGGTCCATGAGTGTGAGATCTGTCTTACAATCCAAACTTTTCCTTTATTATTGGCCTGATATCTGGAACATAATAGCATTGTAATATATTTCAGTGAGTAAAGAGTTTAGCTTAAAATATATATCTTTTTCCTTTGATAACAAGCATTTATTCCACAAAAGAAATGTGTTCTCCTCTGACATTGAGGTGGTATTTTGTTAAAGCAGCAGCCAGTTGAGAAATATAAAAAGTGGGTAACATCTGCATTTTGATGTGTGTACGTCTGTAGTAAATTTTCATTTATGATGATCAAAAAGAAAGGGAGTTTAAGGAGTTTGTGTTTTAAGACAGACTATAAAAATAACCCAGATTGCAATTCTGCCAATATAAATTTTATCTGTTTTGATGAATATTTCTCTTTAAAATGCTTGCCTTCCTAAAGAGTACTGATAAGCCCTCCAAAGATATTCCCCAGCTCCTTGCATTTCTAATCCTTTGATTTGGGTTCTTAATAAATACCAACGACAAAAATAATACTGAATGATGTTTTTGAGGTGCTGGGAATATGCTTTTTCATCAGCTTTTGGTTTTCATAGACTTAATATATATTAGCTTTCCAATTCTTCACTTTAAGTATGTTCTTTATTTATTTCAAGAATTCATCATTTCAATTCCATGAGCATTTACTGAGTGCCTACTGCATTGCAGCTCTGTGTTGGGAGCTGGTGATTCTGAAATACATAAGACAGAATGTCTAACCTTAAGAACTTCTAAGTCTTAAGTCTGAGCCAGAGATTTAAAGGAATAAGATCTCAGGAATGACTGCAGTAAAGGAAGTGTGTTTAATATAAGGGGTAAGGTTAGACTGACTCTCTTGGGAAGGTGGGTGGCAGAATTGACTTGGAAATGTGACTTTTGAGATGGGCTTTGAAGGCTGAGTAGGAGTTTGCCGTTATGTGGGAGCAGAAGCAAATCAAAGGATTTTAAAATATTTTTGTAAAATAATATTGCAGTCAATTTCATCAAGTCCAGAGCATGGATATTAGAGTAGTGAGGAGAAATAGTAGATATGATGTGATTTGAAAAAAGTTTCCCCTTCTGGACTTTTTGCTGTTGTTTCATTGTCTTGGAGGCTGCAGGAAAAAATACTTTGTGAGGGCTGCTTTGATGTGTATGAATTATTCATCATTAAGAAGTCAAGCAGCTGATACTGGCCTTTGTTAGAGCTTTCGAGGGTGTGCTAGCCCCCCCTGGAAAAGCAGTGTGGTTTTTATTCCTCTGCCCTGTGTGAGGGTCATCTGCATGTGGGGGAAGGTCTTGGTCAGTTTTTCTCTGATTGATGCAAACCAGAGGACATTTTGAACCTTCATATCCTGTCGTTTTTCTCCGCTCTTTTTAGGATGAAAAACGTTTGTCATTGGAAACACTGGCACACACACACACACACACACACACACACACACACCCCAAAACTGCCTGGGTGTGTGGCCTGCTTGCTTCATTAAAAACCCACAGCCCAGACAGACAGAGAGGCACGACCACCTAGTCCATTAGCGCTCTTGCTTTAACACAGGCAGCTTGACCTAGGAGCGGAGAAGCCAGAGCGAACGGGATGTCTCATTAAAATGGATGTTGTCAGAGCGCTTCCCCTGCCATTTAACATTCTCCTAAGCATCGTGCGGGCCGTGGGGCCGTGGAGACTCCCAGCTTGCCAGGGTGGAGTGGAATCCACAATGGAAAGACTCTGCTGGCTGTCGGGGTCCACTGTGTGCCAGCGTTCCCCACGCGCTCTCAGCGACTCTGCGATACTCACGTGTGTTGTTTCACGTGCATGCCAACAGTATGAGTCATACAGCTAACATTTCATAGGAGCTTACAGGGTCTCAGCAGCTATATGAAATGCTTCAGATGCATTCTCCTATTTAACCCTAAAGACTCTAGGATATATGGACTATCACGGTTCCCATCTGCAAATGAAAAAAGCAAGACTAAGGCAGATTAATTAACTTGCGTAAAGGTTAAGAGAGAGTTTTTGATGCAATCAGGTTCCAAAGTGTATGCGCTTTCTACTGCATACAGATAGTGTATGCTATCATTCTACTTCTGCTTTCATCTACACAGAAGGCTAAGAAACCTAGACTAAGTTCAACAAGAAGAATGATTGTGGTGGAACTTGCTGTAGTTGTTATTGCTATTATTGAAACCAGCATCTGCTGGTTTGCTCTGTGCCACGTCCTGGATTAATTACTCCATTTGCATACCTCATTTAATTCTCTTTACAACTCCATGAAGTAGGCACTCTATCTGTTCCCATTTTACCAATGTAGAAACAGGAGCTTAAACTAGTTAAGTAACAAATGCCAGCCAGACTTTGATCCCAGATCTGTCTGATTTCAAATCAGAAGAAAGAAATGGTAACTTGGACTAGGGTGATGCATGGAGACAAATGAACAAATCTGGATGGTATCAATGGCTTATAATTGATAAAACCTGGTTAGTTTTTGTCAAAATATAATTCAACTTAACAGCCTTTTATTGGATACCTACTGCTATGAGGCATTATGCTAAGACCTAAGTATGTTAAGGTAAATATCACACTACTTTATCCTTATAAACCAGATGCTTACAAACAAGAGAATCAACAGACATGAACAAAAACAATGATATTGCTAACATGCATTTTATTAGAGGAATATGCAAATACTATACTAGCAAACACTTCGTCCGTATCATACACCAGGCATGCCTGTAAGTGTGATACCTATGCATTTATTTTTTTTCTCATCTTAGAAATTTGATGTGATGCATGCTATTATCATCCCCCTATTACAGATGAGAAAAACAAAGGTTCAGTGCAGATAAGTAAAACTTCTGTAAGTTCACAGAGCTAGCCAGATACTCAGAGAACAAAGATGAGGTCAAGATTTGGGCTTCCCTGGTGGCGCGGTGGTTGAGAGTCCGCCTGCCGATGCAGGGGACGTGGGTTCGTGCCCCGGTCCGGGAGGATCCCGCGTACCGCAAAAAAAAAAAAAAAAAAAAAGATTATATCCCCCTAGCTGAGTCAGGGGCTGAAATGAATTCTACAAGAAATGGAATTTGAAAGGGAGGAAAGTTGAACTAGTCCCCGAGTAAAGATCAGAGCAGTGCTAGAAAGAATGGATGGTTCGTGTCAGCTGACTCGCAGCTCACTGCAAACCCTGGACTCGTGCAGTTTAACGTTAGAGGTAAGGACTCGATTTGGTTTCTCGTTGCACAGCTTCCTGGTTCTTAGACTTGGAGGCTCATTTTCATGATGACAAATGTGCATCCCAATGTCTATCTGATAGGGTTGTGGTAAGGGTCAAATGTCATAAAGCAGATACCAGCACCAGCAGTGTTCGTCTGGGATACAGTAAATGCTCAATAAACGTGACGGGCCACCCAGAACCCCCTTCAAGGAAGGACTGGTGGCCACAGTGGCTAGGAGTGCTGTCTGCAAATAACCTTCAGCTCTCAGCCCCTTCAGGGATTCTCTCAGGTCAAGGTCATGACCCTTTCTGGGGCAGCTCACATCCCGTGACTGGTCACTGCAGGGGCATAAAGAACCGGCCACTGACCCTGATTCAAAACAACTCTGCTGGGGCCCTTTCAGCTCCAGGTCTCAACTTGTGGTCAGCCACGTCTGTCACTGTGCCTTACATTTCTTTTCTCTCTGCTGATTCCTGCTTCCTTCCCCTCTCTTCCACACGTGTTGGTTCTAAGGGCACCCCTTAATAAAGCTCTTGCATGCTAAACCCCAATCTAGAGACTACTTCCCAGCTATTTTTGAGGTTCACATTGTCAACATCAGAGGCGGTGACGCCTAGAACAGGCGAAGTGTGGAGAACATCGTGGATCTAGTTCAGTGTCAGGAAGTGTGAGAAGTGCTCACCTGGAAGACAGCTTTACGTGAGGCTGACTGTGGGACAAGGGGGCTTGCCTTTTGTCCTATGCTAGCCCACGGGACCCTTCATTAAGAACACTAATTGTTGATATCATCATTGTTCATAAATACTTTACAGATGAACGAAGCTGGTTGGGTTTACATGGGTAAAAAGACTTAACCAAAGTCACACAGCTTTAAGCAGTAGAGCTGGCTGACTCTGGTCTGCAATGATCCTTTTAGGATGAAAGCATCTAGCCATGATGGCCCATGCGTACATTTTTTCCTTATTTGTAATTCTCTGGGGCTGCATCATATTTGTGACATCTCCACACTAAAATGATGTTCTCTACCTTACAGGACCTTGAGAGTCCAAACAAAGGTCCGTTCTACCATCAGCATTCTATCCTGTCTCCAAGGGCTGTCAGCCAGAGATGGCCAGGTAAGTGATGGAGCTTTAAAAGGTTAATTACCATTAATCATTATGAGAAGGTCGCTTATTATCAATTCATAAATTCAGAATAAATTTATTTTGCTGACAAGCAAAATGTCCCAGTTGCCCTGTCGACCTGGCTTCTATTCTGAAAAATAAACAATTTTTCTACAATAAACAATTCTATTGTGAAAAATAAACAATTTTTCTCTAGATTATGGTCTTTGTATAAACCGCTTATACAAACCGTGGTTTGTATAAACCGCTGGCTCTTCCAACATGTCATGGAGAAAAGCTTAAAAAATTCATAAAGTTGATTATATTATTCCAAACTTATCAAATGCCTTTCAGAGTACGTGTGTATGAGTATCTGTACAGACCCAGATGTATAGTCATATGTCTATAAATAGAGACGCAGAGAGGTTGCTACCAACACCTTTAAAAGTGTGTTTTACAGGTGACTCATAGATGAATCTTATGATGAAAGTTCTCCAAAACTTTTCATGTCTGATATTTTAGTAAACAAAATGTTTAAGCTTTCGAGGTTGCAACCTGAAAAACTCAATCTTGCCAGACTCTAGGTTGCAATTAAGGTCTTATTAAAGCCATGCCTCTCCATCATCATCATCCAGAATTTGTTTATTAATTGTTTGTATTTTCCTTAAAGGAAGTATGAAGGAAAATAAAATAATCCAAAATATTACAAATAATGAGAACAATCAATATTCACCATTTTAGAATTCTTAGAATATCTCAAGTACCATATTGTGATGGTTAATTTTATGTGGCAACTTTACTGGGCCATGAGGTACCCAGATATTTGGTCAAATGTTAATTTGGATATGTTTGTAAGGATGTTTTTCAATGAGAGAGACATTTAAACCAGTAGACTGAGTAAAGCAGATTGCTCTCCCCAATGTGGGTGGGCCTCATCTGATCAGTTGAAGGCCTGGGTAGAACAAAAGGCTGACCCTCCTGTGAGTAAGAGAGAACTCTTCCTGTCTGACTAAGGACTGAGACATCAGCTTTTTTCCTGCCTTGAGACTCAAACTGAAACATCAGCTTTCCCTGGACCTCCAGCCTGCTGACGTCTGGATGGCAACTACACCATTGGGTCTCCTGGATCTCAGGCCTTCAGACTGAGATTGAAACGAAACAATCAGCAATCCTTCATCTCAAGTTTGCTGACGCACTCTGTAGATCTTAGGACTTGCCCTCCTCCAAAACTGTGTGAGCCAATTCTTTATGATAAACCTCTTGAGAACACTGACTCATATGCATACTATGCGTAATACTAAATATCATACTAAATATTTTATTTAATTCAATTTAATATTTGAATAAACTTAAGAGAAGGGTACACCACTATTCCCATTTTACAGATGAGGAAAATGATGTGTTTTGTTGCATCCCCCAATGCCTGGCCACTCCTCCATCTCAACAACCTTCTTCAAGCAACTCTTTTCCTTACCCACTTAACACTTAACAAAGGTTATAAGATTGTTAAGTATGTTCTTTGCTTGAACATCACAGTGAGGACATTTAGATATGATGCATGAGAGATCTGGGAAGTTTCAGAACATGCTGTCACTGGTACTCTTTCTGATGTTGGCACCTGAAACTTTTGAAGCCCATTATCCCAGGTGTTCTCAGAGCATCATTCTGATTTGGTTTGGCAGAAGACCTTGTTTAAGCCTGAAATAACACCATGTGTCCTATACTGGCTCACCATGTAGTCCCATCTTTAGTTCCTGTGGGGTCCCAGATGCTGGTTCCATAAGTAATGCTTCTCAAAGAGTGGACCAGGGCATTATCCTTCTGGAAGGAAAATGCCTTCCATAGGAAGGATAAGGAACTGGGAAGAAGATCACTGGAATGTAAGTTCCAGTCCTCCCTCCACTGCTCATTCATGGTGTAACCCTAGGAAAGTCTCCTTTCTCTGGATTGGGATTCTCAGATCTCTGATAGAGACAAGGTGGTCGGGGACTTGAGCTTCCAAATGTCTTTCAGTTTTAAAAAATTCTACAATTTCATACACTCTTCTTCCAAATCAAATTCAAACTCACTTTGCTTTGCTTATATCCTTCTTTCATTAAGAAATGCATTCAAAGAACCCAAATTCACAACATAAGGGAATAAAGGTAGCTATATCATAAAATATTGAATTGCTATTAAAAATGTGTATGAAGATTTTTATCAACATGGGAAACAAGTATCAGGGAGTCTTTAAAAGGAATATGAGAAAATATATAAAGTTATATGGGCACTATGATACTTGATAAGTGGGGAAAAATGATAAATGAAGTTAAGACATAAAGAATTTACCAAATTATTAACAGCTACTTCTGAGAAGTGAGATTCTGTGTGCTTTTTGTTTTCTTTACTTTTTGCATTAGTTCCCCAAATTCCTCAAAGTGACTGTGTATTCTCATCATGGAGAAAAAAGAAGTTATTTTTTTATTTGAATTGGGTGTGATTTTGAATCAAATAAGAGTATTATAAAAAGTCTACCATATCATCTTTTCTATATCATTCCTTTGAGATCAAGTTCATGTAAGAAATATATTCCATGTTTTAAGAAAAGCAGTGTATGCCCATCATATGCGGGCATTTAGGTATTTATTTTAAAAATCACTCACGGAGCTGCTTTCAGATGTCCAGCGAGCCTATGTGTGAAATCTCGTGGAGTGGCTATATAATATAAGGTTGTTTTTATTCCCTCTAATAGGAAAAAATGCAAAAAAAAAAAAAAATCAGCAACCTCAATTTAAAAAATTCATTTTTCAAAATGTATTTCTCAATATAATTGTATAAAAAATTATCAGATTCCTCTCTTCTTGGAAAACATCAGCAATTAGAGGTCTAGCCCCTGAAATTCCTCACAGCAATCGTCCACTTGCTTGTTATTTGCGCCAGTAACGCCCATGCTTCTGTTCCTGCCTTTGGCCATGACTTCAATCTCATCCTGTTTCCAGAGAAGGTGAATCGTGTTTGATAAGGGTGTACGTGTGCAGAAAGGAATCTGAGGGAGATATTAGGGTCAAAGTAGAGTCTTGCTTTGCAAGCCCATTTTTAAATTTAATATATTCCTTTAAATCCATTCCTTGTGCTGAGAAAAAAGATTTATTAGGAAGAAGCTGCTAAGGTAATAAGAAAATATAAATCTTTTGGCTGATTGTGGAGATTTTTAAATGATGCAGAGAGAAAAGCTGAGCTTGGGTTGCCAGGTAAGCTAGGAATCGGGACGCAGGGAATCACTACCAACTCCCACCCCCTGCTTCCTCCACAGAAGCATCACGTTTCTCTAAGCCTCATTTTGCCCATCTGTAAAGGAAGTGAGATGTTTTCTCTATTACAGGGTGTGAGGAGGCTTAACGGAATCATGGTCATAAAGAACTTTAGACAAAGCCCCATCCTAATACAATACGGTGTCAAGTCTAGGAACAAAATTCTCCTGCCTGGAGCCTAGAAACAACGTTCTTCTTTGGCAGGTACAGACACAGTGATGCAGTGGGTCTTACTCATCTTTGCACACCTGGCTGACTGCTTTGGAAAGTGGTTTTCACCTGGTGTAAACTCTCCGCGATGTGAAATATCTTCCTCCAGGAGGACAGTGGCAGGTGAGGGGCTAATCTGTGGCTGCCTCTTGCTGCTGCTGAGGGTGTAGATTTCAGGTAAATCTTAAACATCTTGCTTTGAGAAAAAGCACCCTTGAGAATAGGCCACCCCTCAGAAATGGGTGGATGGGACTGTCTCCCCATGCCCCTCAGCAGACAAACACAGTTGGCGCAGAGTTAGCTGGAACCCACAGCCCTATTCCCACACCTGGGAGATGAAGCTCACTAACCTGCATCTCCTTTCTGACAGCATCAGCTCCCACTCTGTCCCATCTTTCACCTTGTTCAGGATGACTGAAAATTAGCTCAAGAAGGAAAGGTTTTTCCATCCGTCTACACCACCTCACCCTAATGCAAATCTTCCCCGAAGCTTATTTTCTTTCCCACCAGTCACCAAACGATCCACACAACTTGACTCGTTGATATGCATCTGTCAGGAGAAGTTATTAGAGGAGATGTGTTCATAGAGGATGCCCACTATGGATGGGGTCTTGATGGGCCAGGAAGATCTGAACTGTGAGAGGTATGTGAGCAACAGCCAGGGGGAGTGGGAATAATCAGATGTGCCTTAGGGAGGGGAAAAGCTTCCACTTGCCCTTCTAGAAAGAGCCCTCCACGCACCCCTTCATTCACTTTTCATCCTTTCATTAAATAAACACTCCCTCCCTACAGTGGATCAAACACTCCTCGAAGCATGGGGGGAAGTCTCTGTCTTTGAGATTCTCCCAGACTTACAAACCCAGACGCAGGCAATCACAAGTCTGTGTGTTGAGTAGATGGCAAGGTGGGTATGGGGCATAAAGAAACGAAAACCTATCTGTGCTGCACTGGGTTTAGAAACTCTTAACACAGGAGGTGATGGTTAAGGAAGTTTTTACTCGTTGGTGTATGGTGGGGTCCAGTAGCACGTAACACAGAGTCAGGAAGTGGTGCTGATGATAGGATATGGCACCATGAAAGCCAGGGCAAGCATGGCAGCTTTTTAAGCAAGGAGAGACATATTGGAGATGGGGGCTTAGAGATTATTAGGTATGCAGACATTTGCTGAAGTAAAAGATTCTCCAAAGGATACTGAATTTTCAAGGGTTGAAATTTCAGGTGAGTCCCCAGTTTTGAAGGAAGCACTGACTGCCTCGTTTCCAAGATTAGTGCCTTGCTCTGGGCAAGATAACAGAAGACCCAGGGGACACATGGATTCACTGGGGGAATGCAGATTTTTTTAAACCTTGCTCGACACAGGATATCTTGGCATAAAACTTGCAGGCAGTGAGGCAAGAAGGTCACCTGCCTGCGTAACCCCCTGTTTTAAAAGATTCTTTAGAAGCATCCTCAGGGATCTGAGTGTAATTTTGTTCAACCTTTATTTAAAAATCCACCTCTATGACGACCAATTTTTACTTGCGCCTCAGGTGATAACTTAAGACTGATTTCTCCTTAATAGTTTTATAACAATTTACGGCTCCAGCTCATTCATCTCATTTTATTTCCCACATCCATAAAAGGAACCTCAGGTTCTTATCAGGAAAGAGAGAGGAAATCAGGTACCTAGAAGGGAGAGGCTGATTCCCAAACCTCTCTGACAGATTGTGACTCTACCTAGAGATCACGTCTTTGTGGGTCCTGAGCCTCAGAATTCTGGGCTTATTGCTAGTCAACCATACATATATATCCTAATTCTGCTATTTAAAGGTGGTGGGACCTTGAAAAATCATTAAAATGCTGAAACTCAGTTTAAAGATGGAGATATGGCAGGTAATGTTGTATGACTCAAATGAAGCAACCTATAAAAGAGCCATAGGAAGGTTGGTAACCCAAAAACATATACCATTTTCAAGCACTGAGAAATTGTTATAAACCAGCAAGACCGTCATCAGCATTTCCTACCCTACTCTCCTTTCTGGTCCACCAATTCTCTTTCCTCTACTCTCTACTGTCTTAAAAAAGAACTGGTTTCTGGGCTTCCTTGGTGGCACAGTGGTTGAGAGTCCACCTGCCGATGCAGGGGACACGGGTTTGTGCCCCGGTCCGGGAAGATCCCCCATGCCGCGGAGCAGCTGGGCCCGTGAGCCATGGCCGCTGAGCCTGCGCGTCCAGAGCCTGTGCTCCGCAACGGGAGGGGCCACAACAGTGAGAGGCCCACATACCGCAAAAAACAAACAAACAAACAAACAAACAAACAAACAAACTGGTTTCTATATATTTGAGCTCCTACACTTTGCAAAGTCACTAGATTCCAGGGAGACCAGCATTCACTGAGCTGGGAGCACACTGTCTCCAGTCCAGGGCTGCTCCACCTCCTTTAACTACGGTTCATTTGTAGAGATGAACCTGTGTGTTCTGCAAGTCAAAAAACTCCGAATTCATCACCAACATGAGGTCTCTGAGGAAACACACACCCGTGTTCAGGAAAGACAAAGGGCCAAAAAGAAGAAAAAATTAAACTTCTGCATGGTTGCATGCTTTTCTGTTAGCAGAAGTAGTGCTTCTTTTCACTGCTGATCAAGACACAGTTACTGTGTAGTCGAGGGCAAACCAGTGTCCTGGTAGCCTCAACCGTGGGGCACATCCTTGGTTGAGAAAAAGAGACCAGAGCCAGGTTGTGAGAGTTCTAGAACTTAGAAAGGTGGAAAGCGAATACAAGACACTGTTCTTCTGCCAGTAAATGTAGCTCAAGGCTGAATTTTCAAACTCTTTCAACCTTAGCTAAACATAACTCAGAGGTTTGAATTACTGTAAACTCACAGTACATTTATCCAAGGGATGAGGGTCCCCTACTAAATACTTTTCCAAACATAAAAAAAGGTCCCAGGCCATGAATTCATTCTCTTTACTGCATATTTCACCAATGTTCCTTTGGTTGTAAATAGCAGTGATATTTCTATTAAATTCACTTTCTCACTTGGTGGCATATCTACTCCAAATACAATCTCATTATCTGCAAGGAGGCAGATTCCTACTGGACCCTCCAAACTAGGCCATCAGACTCCCTTGTTTATGCCTTTTAAACTCATTCATACAGGGGCAATGCTATCTCACCCTTTGGAGGGCAGAAACTCACCAATGCACTCTGCAGAAGATAAAGAAAAATGAAGCTAATATTTCTCTATGCTACGCCCATATTTACTGCCTCACCACGACACAACTTGTTCTGCTACCCTCTCTGATGGGAGCAAATGCAGAGCCAATGAATTTTGTTCCAAGCACAGCTCAGTGTGCCCACAGATAAATCTTCTGCCCTGCTCCGTATCAAAAACACTCGCAAGTCTAGGTAAATTATATGCCATGGCCCCAGTTTTGTCTACTAATATTTTAATGTATATGAAACATTTGGGGTGATTTGTGAAGCAGGAAATACCTCTCGTGAATCCATCCTGACACCTCCCTTGCTGAGAATACATTTCTACGGGCTGCCCACATCCATGGGGGCTGGTTTCTAACTGAATTAAAGATCTGTTGGCTGAACCGATAGAAAGATGGAGCACAGGAGTCCCCTCAGGGCTCTCTGTCTTTGGTCCTTTGCTTTCCTGATTTGCTGCCATTGGCTTTTGGAGTCTTTGTAAGTCTTCCTTGTGCCTTCTGCTCCTGGCATGTTTACTGGGATGGAGAAACTGGAGATGGGGTAATTTTTCAAACTCATGGACTCTAAGACACCTTATGTACCAAAAGTCCTTTCCCTACTCAATGGATTGGAGGTGAAAACAAATCTCTTTGAAGAGTAAGAGTAAACTCGTAGCTTTTCGGCATCTGAACCAGAAAGATTTAAATGGTTAATATAATTTAGTTGATATTGGCTGATATGATGCAAAGAATAGGACTTTCACGTTCAGAAATTGGGGCTTGGTTTCCAGATTCACCAATCAGTAGCAGAGAGACCTAAGACATATCATTTAAGCTTTCTGCACCTCCATTTGTGCTTCTGAAGTTTGGGGAAATTAATGTCACTGTCATAATGTCACTGTGAGGAATCAAAATATTAATGTGTGTATGTGCCCAGATACTGCAAGGGTTCCGTCAAGGTAAATTTCCTCCTTTCTCTTCTAGTTCATTTTTGTGATGGCTCCTTCCACTCTACCACCCTACTTTGCAGTCAGAATAGCTGTCACGCGGGGAGCTGTTTGGTAGGCCACTGACACACATTTTTCATATCTGATGCTCACAACAGTACACCGGTTGTGAGTACTAATATTGCGGCTCAACAAAGGAAACCCTGAGGTTACGGAGGTCAGGAAAATTGACAAAGGGCACACGCATCTCTACATCATAATGCCAAGATTCTAACCCCAAGAGTATAATCCCTAATTCCATCCATGCCCTTTCAAATATGCCTCCGCACCCTTCCCACACCATCTGGCCTTCACCCAGCAGAAAGAAAAACAAATCCCTAGATTATAACATCTCCCTTCTTTCTCTACTATATTATGGCACCACCCCAGGTTGCTCTGGGTGTCTAATCAATGCGTTTGGTGCTACCCCATTTCCACTCTACTTTCATAAGGGTTTTATGAGCTACATGTCTCTCACCAATTAATTAGAGATTTCTTATTTTGTTTCCAAGAGACATTTCTCATCCCCATTTTCGCCTTATGCATTGTCCTTGCCTTTTTCATCTTTTACACACACCCATTCATCCCCATTTTCGCCTTATGCATTGTCCTTGCCTTTTGCGTCTTTTACACACACCCATCCCCGTATTTTTGTTATCTGTGATGGCAGCTTAGGGTTGTAGTATCTCGCATTGTTGGCTATTTATCCTTTGCATTATTTATTCATTTATTTTCTTCTACTTCTTCTATTTATCACTGCAGAGCTCCCTTACTTTTCCAGATGCACTGTTATTAATTCCATCCATTTCTTTCTTGTCTTCACCTACGATAATATGACTTCATATATTCATTCCTCAACTTTGTCTACTGGAAATCCAGTATCTGCAGCTCATGTTTTCCCTCAGCTGCCGTGTGCTCTTATTTTTAGCCTAATTGTGAGCATAATGAAGTTTTGATCGTGATTCTCCACGTTTCCCCTTCAATGACTTGAGTCATAACCTCCCTAGTTGCCAAGTCTGGTACTTTTACCCCTTAGAAACATGAATAAAATATTAAATTAGGGGACTTCCCTGGTGGCGCAGTGGTTAAGAATCCACCTTCCAATTCAGGGGACACGGGTTTGAGCCCTGGTCCGGGAAGATACCACATGCCACGGAGCAACTAAGCCTGTGCGCCACAACTGCTGAGCTCGTATGCCACAACTACTGAAGCCCGCGCACCTAGAGCCCGTGCTCCGCAACGAGAGAAGCCACTGCAATGAGAAGCCCGCACACCGTAACGAAGGGTAGCCCCCGCTCGCCGCAACTAAAGAAAGCCTGCGCACAGCAACAAAGACCTAGCTCAGCCAAAAATTAATTAATTAAAAAAAAGAATACTTGTTAAAAAAAAATTAAAGAGCCAACCTGCCCTATATCACAAATATTCTGCCACTATTACTACCCTGCACTTCATTCTCTGCAATCTCAGCTTCATTTGGTCATTAGAAATGACCCAGTTTGAAGACCTCAGTCTTTTTTATTCAGCTGTGACCACTGTGGTTAGGTTTCTAAGTGTGTTGGTCATGTTTTGTGTCAAGTCCAGTATGGTAGAATTAGAGCACATGCGCCCTGGAAGGGCTTATAAGTGTCATTTTGAAAAAGCAACATAGGATTGCGGAATTTAAAAAAGAAGAAGAACCTGCAAAGGATCATTTACCATCTATGCTATTTTGAAGAAGTCTCCTTACTTTGCTAAGTTTCACTTTCATTCTCTGCCAAACAGGATTCCAAAAGTATATTATCTCCTTTATGGAGCTGTGGTGTAGCACTAATGAGTCAGCATTTGTGAATAAGCCCAGCACAACTTCAGGCACATAGTGTCTTCTCAAATAAATGCCAATTAAATAGGAAGCTGGTATCACCAAAGGCCAATTCCCAACACGACCTGACTGTCAGCACCATGTGGCCAGGCCAGTTTATGTTGGACCAAGTCAAGTGGCAGGCATCTCGCAACTTTCCGGGTTTGCCCATTCTACCTCTGGATAGTGAGGACTCCTAGCATGCTCTTTCAATTTGGGGCAGGACCTATAACACAGTTCAGGATGTTTAATCAAAACTGTTCTCTATAGACAGCCATCATCTGGCTCCATCCAAAATTCACCCAAGAACTCCCGTCTCTCTCTCTCTCTTTTAGGCCATGTAGGACACTTTCATTACAAACATGAGAGTTCTTCAGATCTTTGAATAGAGTCCCCAAGTACTTCCCCAACAACTCTGACAATACCTCATGGTTACCATGGTTTCCAGTCCTCCTCAGCACCCTCTTCTCTCACGTCTGGACTGTTCAAATATGTAAAGTCCCGGGCCTGACTGGACTATTTCAGGAATATCCTACACAGTGCAGAGTGGAACAGAAGTGCCATGTTTCTTGTCCTGGATAATCTACTTCTCTTTACAAAGCCCCAGATTAAAATCACTTCTTTAGCAACTACACCCAGGAGTAATGCATTTTAGTTACATTTATAGTTAGCCAGAATCTTCAATTTCCTTTCCTCCATCTACAAATGGGAAGTTGATTTGGGGGATCCAGGCTCAGAACTTCAGATTTACTTTGGATCCATCTGGTTTATCAGTAGAATCCATCGTGATTCATTGATTCATTTTACAAATGCTTTTTTAGGACCAGTTTGAGCTGCTTCAGGCTCTGAGGATACATTTGTTAACAGGACATATCTTTTCTTGCATTAATGGAACTTACAGTTCCAGCAGGGTCCACAGTTACTAAACAACTAATTTCAATGACAACAATAAAAGTGATATCAAATAGGCTTATAGCAGGGGACTGATTCAGTCTAGGGGGTCTGGGAAAACTTCCTGTGGACATACCTTTGAGGTCTAAGTGATACAGAAATCACTTTGAGTTTTAAGAAATGAATTGGAGAGTCCCATGTAATGGGAACGACATACGGGAAGGCCTTGAAGACAAAAGGACTGAGGCCGATTGAAGGATCTACATGTAGAACAGATACTAACGCAGGTAGGAAGAAAGGCACAGATAAATCTAGAGATAAATAGTCAGGGTCTTAGGAAGGAATATGCAGGTCCATTAAGGATTTAAGTTGTTTTCTTAAGAGCAATGAGAATCTACTAACAGTTTTTAAGCAATGGGGCAGGATGGGGGACATGATAAAATTTACATTTTAAAAGTCTCACTGGGCAGCTATAGTGTGAGAATATGGATTCATGTGGGAAAGAGAAGGATGTGTGGTAAGTGATGGTTGGTGGACAGTCCAGATGAGTGATAACAGTAGCTTGGACATGGGTGGTGGCAGTGAAAGGGTGACTAGATTTGGAAAGCTACTCAGGAACTGGACTGTACAGAACATAGACACTGATTTGTAAAGAGGGGAGGAGGGAAACAGGTATAAAGGATGATACCCAGGTCTCTGATCTGCACATATGGATGGCTTTAATGCTATTTACCAAGTCTGGGGAAATAGGAAGTGATAAGAGTTGCAAGAGGAGAACACATGAGTTAAGTCTGAGATGTGCTGAGTTTGAAGTGCTCACTAGTTATCCAAGTAGAGACCTGGGGTTGGATATTCATTACCCTTTAGTTTCCTTCTATCTGCAAATATACTACTTCTTTGCGTCTCATCATGTATCTTGGTGTTCAATGACTAGTTATCCTAGCAAAGCTGAAATTGTTCTCCTGATAGTGTGTGTTTCTGTGTGGAGTGTGTGTTTCTCTGCAGAGTGTGTGTGTGTGTATGTGTTTATATGTGGAGACAGAGACAGAGACAGAGAGAATACACATTGATTTGCTTCAATCTTGGTTTTCTCTGAGGTTTTCTTTCATGAAATTGTCCTATAAGCACAACACAAGAATTTGCACAACACGATTTCTTGTACTAAATATACCTTTAAAAATCTTATTTAATGAGTTTATGCTCAAAACCAGCCTCTCAGACCTTCACCTGCCGAGTTGATTTAACCAGTCAGGTATCTTTACAAAGTAACTGTCCAATTACCAGATTTTTATAATTGTTACATAGGGACATTAAGCCTGAAAAATATGCATGTTCATGACCTCAGAGCCTCCTATATTTTTCACCCCTTCATATTGAGTTTGAAAAATTGGCATGAAAACTGTTTTCTGACACTTCTTTTGAACCCCTTAAATTATGTATCTATGACTAATAGCGATGTCTCAGGATGTTCTCTCGGAGAGGAAATCTAGTTTGAAAATCTGTCCTTTGTTTTTCATTCTGCAATTTCCTAAAAAGATCAGTTCAGGGATGTTCTTTGCCCCCTGTGTTCCTTGCAGCACACGTAAAACTACCCTCCCCTGCATCATACACGCTCTGCTAACATGCGCCTCCTTCATATTATCAGAAAGCTTATTTTTGTCCAACATAGTCAACCTATTCAAAATTAAACCAGCAGCAGGAAACTCAGAGGGGCCTCCACACTGAAAGAATTCGCCATGGGGTTGAAAGTCAAACCAAAGCTGCACATATAGCCAACTCTTAGCTGTGGTGCTGCTGGTGCACAAGGAACACTGTCAGCTCCCTGCAGGTGAAGGCGGACGCCTAGCCCACTGCATTGCTAAGGAACCACTCAGCAAATGTGGAATTGTGAGTAAAGCTACACCTGACCCCAAGTACTCCTTCCTGTCTCTGATTCATCCAGGCTCTGTCCAGGCTCACCTGCTTCTTTAAAACCCTATGCCTTCACCCTGTAGACCTCATTCATAAAACCAGGCTCAGATGAATCTCACAGTCTCATGGTCTTTCCCCTGAGCTTTTTCCTGAACCAGTCCTGTACGTGCAATCTCCACCTGTGATCCTCTGCCGTCACCATCCCCCATTCTCACCTGGCACTTCAGATATTTTGATTCAACCAGCCCCTTAGTCCTAACACTTAGACCTACTTCTTCACTTCCCAGCTTTTGCATCCGAATCCCAGTGACGTGGATTCTGCTCAGAATATGACACCCATTGTTGTAGACACAACCCTGCCCCATAAGCTGAGATCTTCACAAGTTTCCCCAGCTCCAAGTGCAGTGGTCACTTAGCCACCTGGTCACACTTGCCCATTGCCATGTTCCAGTCCCTCCTGTGTCCCCACTGGTTTGATTAATAATTTTCTTAGGGCAGAGAGTGAGTCTCTTGTCACTCTAAATAATCAGAGACTGATCAACCTTTGACGGGAACTTTATAGAAGTGATTCAAGCGTCAGCTGAAAGATCAAATTAAATTATCTTTGACGCCTCTTTTTTTTTTTTTTTTTTTTTTTTTTTTGCGGTACGCGGGCCTCTCACTGTTGTGGCCTCTCCCGTTGCGGAGCACAGGCTCCGGACGCGCAGGCTTAGTGGCCATGGCTCACGGGCCCAGCCGCTCCGTGGCATGTGGGATCTTCCCGGACCGGGACACGAACCTGTGTCCCCTGCATCAGCAGGCGGACTCTCAACCACTGCGCCACCAGGGAAGCCCCTTGATGCCTCTTTAATCTTGAACTTCTGAGAATACAAAATACACCCTGTAAAATATGTAGAATTCAAAATTTTCTCAAGCTATGCTATTTTGTGCAATGTGGTTCAAAACTCTACTAAAGAATCTTAGATGTTATGCAAAGTTTTTATATGGTGGATTTTGTCTCTTACTGAATGGAAAGTAAATCATTCTTCCCAGAGGGCAGGTTTTCAGTGAGGATGGCTACATGTCTATCTGGATGCCTGAGGGACCCTTTCTGATTAGTTTGTGATGTCTTTATATCTCATGAGATGGTTTACCTAACCACAGTGTTGCTGAGGTCACTTCCATTTGATGGGCATTCATTCTTGTCTTGCTCAAGTCCTTCTGGGGCTTTCTGTCCCCCAGGGGATACATCCAAAGCCCATGAGGATCAGGTCCCTCCTCACCCATCAGTTTCAGCTCACACGATGCCCGGACCGGGAACAGAGGTGGCTTTGAGCATTCCAAGCTGGCTGTGCTTCGAGGAGCACATCAACCTACCTCACACTTTCTTGGCTTTGCCCTCCAAGTTCCCCCTGCTTTGGATTTTCCATCTCCCAGGCAAAATTCTACCCTTCCTCAACATGTAACTTGAACATCACATCCTTTTGGAAATTTTATTTTAATCCAAATTATCTTCCTCTATAAAAATTAGCCCTTTCACTCTCTAGGCTCCCAATGCAAATGGTCTTCTCTTAGAGCTCATTTCACTGAGTTAGTATTACTTCTGCATCTCTTTCTCTCAGTGAGCTCCATGCAGAAGTCCAAGTCTGTTGTCTTTTTTTTTTTTTTCCGGCTGCACCATGCGGCTTGTGGGATCTTAGTTCCCCGACCAGGGATCGAACCCAGGCCCTGGCAGTGAAAGCACAGAGTCCTAACCACTGGACCACCAGGGAATTCCCTAAGTCTACTGTCTTTATATCTCCTTTATATTTCCCAATTCCAGGCATTAGTAAGTACATGGTAGACATAAGTTGAATGAATGTATGTTAATTGATTAAATAAATAAGATGAACATAGTCATGGTATATTTATATAAACCAACTTTCCAGATTATTTCCTAACTGTTATGGTTATGGATAAGGACGCTCCAAAGTATGGATTTCTTGCCTGTTTAACATGACAGCACTCTAAATATTCAAAGATAACTTTTTTGACACTTTTCAAAATTATTTAAACTCAAGGTCCTCAAAAGCTTTTATTTATTCAAAATCCTTTTCAACTTCAAACTTTGGTCATCAAAGCATGATTTCCTCAGCATCAACTTGAATATCTTAAAAGTTAATTAGCTCTTGTAACCCTCTCACCTTTACTGACAGTGTTTCACAGAGGTCTAAATTACAGCCCACAAACTCCTAGAGAAATGATAGGAGCCTTTGAAGTCACTGGGACAGAAGTCCAGGGGAATTCCTACCATTTCCTGTATACACTTGATAGACAAAATCTTGACAAATAGAATAGTATTTTAATGTATATTAATCACTTTGAACTTTACATTTCCTAATGAGGCATGACATTTGCCAGGCTCCGACAAATTCACAATATTTTGCAGAATTCTGCCAAACAGTGACATCACAGAGTCACCTGAGAGCCTCTTTGGCTGTCATATATGGTCCAAGTGGCCCAAATCTCAGTCACATTCTGGCTCTATGAGGCCTTTTATTTATCTTTCTATGTATTTTTCTTTTTTTCCTCCTTCTCTCTTTCCAAGCCCCTCATGACTGGTCGTTGATCCCATACTTGGAAGATTAAGAACCTAGTGGTTACTAATAACAAGTTTTTTAAATGAGATAATACTAAATTTATTGACCCCTTCTCCAGCACTGGCTGTGTGATTTTACAGTCAGTTACCTGTACTAGACTTAGTTTTCTCATTCAAAATGCTCACTTCATGGGATTGCTATGATGATCAAACAAGGTACGGCAAAGTACAATATCTAAGTGCTCATTTAAGGTGAGAGCTCCACGATAGGTTTCCCAAAATGTCTGTTCAGAAGGCCATCTAAAACAGAGACCAGCCTTTCACTTGCAAAAATCTAAGATTCTAATAAGCAGGAACCATCTTATTTATGGTTGTATTTCCAGCCTCTTAGAGACTGTACAAAATAGAGTGAAGAGAAGAAAGGCGCTAATATGGATTTAAACCTACTATGTGCTAGATACTTCTCTGATCATTTTGCATGTATTTTCTCACTTAAACCTCACAGTAATCCTACAAGGTAGCTGTTATTAGCCTCACTTTTCGAAAGGTGAAAGCAAGGCTCTGAGAGCTGAAATAGCTTATGTTGTGAGAGCTCAATGCTTGCAAGTGCCAGATGGAAGCCCTGATGTGTTTGTCTCCAAATTTATGTTTTATCTTTTCAAAGAAAAACTGATATTGGGTATAGGCTAAGGTTCTCTTTCCTGAAGTATGTTTTGCAGGATGTAAAAAAGGGTTACGAGGTTGGATTCGTTCTGTGATTGACTTAGTTTAAGAAGCATTAGATTATACAGCAAACAAAACATATCCTCATTTTGTAGGACTTCTCAGAGCCTTGAATGAATGAATAAGGTTAACCCTAAATCTACTATATTTGATCATCTTGCAAAGAACATTCTGGGATACTGTGATCTGGGGAAATAATCTAAAAGTAAGTGTCCATCTGTCCACTAAAGGGTCCAATATTTCAATACATTCTACATTATTTAGGCTAATTCTGTTCTTTGGGTGCCTATAGAATGTGCATTAATAAATCTTATGAGGCAGATGGGAGTTCTCAGCAAGTATTATCCTGGTGCTTAATGAGGGCAGATCTAAACAAAACATACTTTTTCCAGTAGTATTTTCTCCTGGTTTATTGTACAGTGCATGGCTCCTAGGTACCAGAGCCCCAGACATCCAGCTGCTGTAAATCACCTGAGAAAGGTGATCATTAAATAGATTAAAATGCATGAAAATTACCTAAATGTGGACCATTAGATTAAATGAAGCAGCTACAGTATAATGCCCTGATGGCTCTGGGAACTTTATTTAGATTATAACTGTACCTGTGCTGTGCAAATCACATGATTAATAAGAATATTACAAATCTTACTGCACCCCTCACCTTCCACTATGGGTTTGCAATTGAAATTCCTCCAAGGCTTAATAAACAGTTACCTCCAAGAAGACACTTTGAAACTGACTTTCTAGACCAATCTGCATTTCGATGTGGTTCAGAGCAAAACCTTATCTCTGTGTGGCATGTTTGCAGGGATAACAATGTTTAAATAATGTCTGAAATGGAGCATAAAAATCCTTTGTAACTCAAATGGACATACTGAGAAATCTTAAGCTTCAGCTCACATTACCTTTCTGATATTTCTTTCAAAGACAGACAGTAAGACATCATCACTTGCAGAAAGTAACTCTCCAAGAGCCCTGTGCATATTATTTTTGATGTAGTTCCTGCTTGCAAGCTCTCCTCATAACTTTAATAATGCCAATTTGGGGAGCAGGAATGGTTAAGAGTTTAAATTTTTCATAAAACTCTGTATGAAATTGAAGTAGTCTGTCTCTTTCCATCTAACTTGATCACTGGAGAAAGAGGGAATAAAAACAGCGTACATATGTATGCTTTCAAAAAATGCTTCTTAATTGGTCATTTAGGAAGCTCTATGTAAAATCTTGTGGGCAGAGAAAACCATCAGCCAAGGTGGTTTTTTTCTCCTCCATGTCAAGTGCACTTTTGTTCTTATTAGATCATTTTATTCTATTGAGGCCGAAAACAAGAAAGGGTAGGGAAGAGAAGGGAGCATATATTGGCTGAGTGTCTATTCAGTGCCCAGTACTGTGCTTGGTGTTTTCCATATTATCATGGCTCATGGCATTTAATTCTCATAACACCATTTCCAGATAAAAAATATTGATCACTGATCAGTTAATAAAACTGAAGCTTGAAGGGATTGACCAATAAGCTATATCATGGTAGAATCAGATTTTGAACCTATTTCTATCTTGAACGAGTCCATGCTCTTCCCACTATATTCTGCGGTTGCACTGAATGTCACACATGTGCCCACACCAAGCATCCACAATAAAGAAAGTCATAAAACACAGGGACGGCTGTTTGGGTGGGAACCTTGTTGGCAGGTATTAGAAAATGGCTGGAGTGACTAAGCCTGGATCCTCTTTTGAAAAATGTTAGAATGGGGAAAAAGCAACATCTGACAAAGTCCTTAGGTATATCAGGCACTGTCTAAGCATTTTACGTACATTATCTCATTTAATCCTCATGACAGTCCCCTGAGATGAACACTGTTAGTTACGCTTTACAGATGAGAAACACGGAGGCTTACAGAGAGATGAGCTGCCAAAAGTCACTGAGGTAGTAAGCAGTAGCACTGTGATTAGTCCCAGGTTGTATGAACCCAGAGGTCACTCCAGGAGTACAGTGTACAGAGAGGAAGACAGCATGGGTTTTCTGTTGGTATTGCTATTTATATTTTTAAATGGTCTTATTGAGATATAATTCATTTGCCATACACGAACCATTTAAAGTATAAAATTTAATGTTTTTAGTAAATTAACAGGGTTGTCAACCCTGTGAATAACCACAATCTAATTTTCAAGCATTTATATCCTCTGAAAAGAAACCCTATGCCTGTTAGTAATCTACTCCCCATTCACCCCTCAACCCCCAGGTCTAGGCAACCACTAATTTACCTTCTGTTTCTATTGATTAGCCTATTCTGGACATTTCACATAAATGGGATCATACAGTAGACAGTCTTTTGTGACTGGTTCTTTAACTGAGGATAAAGTATTCAAGATTCATCCATGTGGTAATGTGTATCCGTACTTTATTATTTTTGTTGCTAAACAATAGTCCTTTGTATGGGTATACCATATTTTACTTATCCAATCATCAATTGATGAATATCTGGGTGGTTTCCACATTTTGGCTATTATGAATAATGCTACTATATACATTTGTGTCTAAGTGCTTTTGTGTATATATGTTCTCTGTTCTTTTAAGGATATATATAAAAGTGGAATTGTCGGGTCATATGACAATTCTATGCTTTAACATTTTGAAGAACTTTCAAACTATTGCCCAAAGGGACCCTGCCATTTTACATTCCCACCAGAATTGTTATAAGGGTTCCAAATTCTCCACATTCTTGCCAACACTTGTTATTTTCTGTCCTTTTGGTTTTAGCTATCCTAGTGGGTATAAAGTGGTATCACATTGTACAGTAAAACCCCTTATCCTTGGGGGATAAGTTCCAAGACCCCCAGTGGATGCCTGAAACTACAGATACTACCAAACCCAATATATACTATGTTTTTTCCTACACATACATATCTATGATAAAGTTTAATTTACAAATTAGGCACAGTTAGAGATTAATAACAACTAGTAATAAAATAGAACACTGTAACAATATACTGTAATAAACGTTATATGGATTTGGAGTCTCTCTCTCTTGCCCTCTCTCTCAAAATATCTTACTGTAAAATTGATACAGCCACTATGGAGAACAGTATGGAGGTTCCTTAAAACACTAAAAACAGAACTACCATACGACCCAGCAATCCCACTACTGGGCATATACCCTGAGAAAACCATAATTCAAAAAGAGTCATGTACCAAAATATTCATTGCAGCTCTATTTACAATAGCCTGGAGATGGAAGCAACCTAAGTGTCCATTGACAGATGAATGGATAAAGAAGATGTGGCACATATATACAATGGAATATTACTCAGCCATAAAAAGAAATGAAATTGAGTTATTTGTAGTGAGGTGGATGGACCTAGAGACTGTCATACAGAGTGAAGTAAGTCAGAAAGAGAAAAATAAATACCGTACGCTAACACATATATATGGAATCTAAAGAAAAAAAAAAGGTTCTGAAGAACCTAGGGGCAGGAGAGGAATAAAGACACAGACGGAGAGAATGGACTTGAGGACATGGGGAAGGGGAAGGGGAAGCGGGGACAAAGTGAGAGAGTGGCATGGACTTATATACACTAACAAATGTAAAATAGATAGCTAGTGGGAAGCAGCTGCATAGCACAGGGAGATCAGCTCAGTGCTTTGTGACCACCTAGAGATGGGGGATAAGGAGGGTGGGAGGGAGATGCAAGAGGGAGGAGATACGGGGATATATGTATATGTATAGCTGATTCACTTTGTTATAAAGCAGAAACTAACACACCATTGTAAAGCAATTATACTCCAAAAAAGATGTTAAAATAAATTTTAAAAATATACCTTACTGTATAAACTTAATGCCTTTTCCATCTTCACTAAGCATTTATCATGCACTATGGCCGTTAACTTTTGCAGCTTGAAGTGCTACAGCAAAACTAGCATGAATTTCTTTCACTTTCTTCACAATTGCACAGATAGAAGATTCTTTCTTACCATAGATCTTAGCAAACTCAACATATGATTTTTTTTCCTTTCCTTATTAAGCTGAGAACCTTCACCTTGTCACTTAAAGGAAGCACTCTACAGCTTCTCTTTGGCATATCTGCATTGCCAGCATCACTACTCTTGCACTTTGGGGCCATCATTAAGTAAAATAAGGGTTACTTGAACACAAGCACTGAGATAACCTTGACAGTTGATCTGATAACCAAGATGGCTACTAAGTGACTAGCAGACATGCTGGACAAAGGGATGATTCACTTCCTGGAAGGGAAGGAGTGGGATGGTGAGAGATTTCATCACACTACTCAGAATGGCATGCAATTTAAAATTTATGAATTGTTTATTTCTAGAATCTTCTGTTTAATATTTTCAGACCAAGGTTGACCACAAGTAACTGAAAGCCAGAAAGTGAAACCACGGATAAGGGGGCACTACTGTAATTTTGATTTGCATTGCCCTAATGACTAAGAATACTGAACATCTTTTATGTGCTTATTAGTCACTTATATACCTTTTGGGAACAATATCTATTCAAATCCTTTGCTCATTTTTTTCAATGGGTTTTCTTTTTATTATTGAGTCATAGCTGTCTTTTCAGTTACTTAATGGTAGCACAAGAATTTTTAAGTTTGATGTCATCCAATTTATCTATTTTCTTCTTTTGTCACATGTGCTTTTAGTGTCATAAGAAACTATTGCCCTAACCTAAATGTCCATCAGCAGAGGAATGGATAAAGAAGATGTGGTACATACATATATACATACAATGGAATATTACTCAGCCGTAAAAAAAGAATGAAATAATGCCATTTGCAGCAACATGGACGAACCTAGAGATTATCCTACCAAGTGAAGTAAGTCAGACAGAGAAAGACAAGTATCATAAGATATCACTCATATGTGGACTCTTAGTTTTTTTAAATGAAAATGATACAAATCAACTTATTTACAAAACAGAAACAGACTTACAGATATAGAAAACAAACTTATGGTTACCAAAGGGGAAACATTGGGGGAGGGATAAATCAGGAGCTTGGGATGAATATATACACACTACTATATATCAATATAAGAGAGATAACCAACAAGGACCTACTGTGTAGCACAGAGAACTGTACTCAATATTCTGTGGAAACCTATATGAGAAAAGAATCTAAAAAAAAAGAATATATGTGAATGTATAAATGAATCACTTTGTTGTACACCTGAAACTAACACAACATTGTAAATCAACTATACTCCAATAAAAAAAAAAATCATTGCCTAGCCAGTGGGTACCCTAGAATCACCCTTTTCCCTTTATTAAGGTCATAAAGAATTACTCTTATGTTTTCTAAGATTTTTCTAGTTTTAGCTCTTACATTTAAGTCTTTGATCTGTTTTGAGTTGATTTTTATGCATGGTATGAAGTAGGAGGTCCAACTTGATGTATTGGCCTATAGCTATCCAGTTGTCCCAGCACCACGTGTTGAAAAGAGCATGATTTCTGACATGCGACAGCACTGGTCATTGATTTTTCCTTTGCCTGTTAGTAGCAAGGGGAGCTTAGAGAAATTAATCAAACTAAGTTTCCTCATCTGTGAGGCTAGTAATACACCTACATCTCAATGCTGATGTTAAGAAGAGATAATAATCTCCATTTGACTTCCTTCTACCGTCCCCAGCACACAGTCATTATTCAACAGATATCCAACACCCCACACCTCCAACCAGTATATCTTGCTGAAATCAAATGATTCATTCCAATATTGTGAGTTTAAATAAATAGGGACCAATTACATGAATTTGATACTCTCCAGACCCCCACAGGGAACCCATTAGCCATCATACATTCTTCAGCTGTTACTCAGAGACCATACATATGGAGAAATTACTGGATGTCAGATATCTGGGAAGGCAAATGTTTTCAGTAAATAGGTCGCCATGTAATAGATAACACTGTTACCCCGTTTTGCAAATAAGCATCCCAACTCTTCATCCTATATATGTACCTACAATACTCAGTTGCCTCCACTTGTGAGGGAGATACTAAAGAGGATTCAGTTTCTTAGGAGCATTTAGAGTCTGATCTCTCTATCTACTGTGTTTCATCCCCAAGATCCCATGAGTCTGAGTGTATGCTTTTGTGTTGTGTTCCATTTTTTCCCCTGGGAGATTCACTCTGCTTTCAAAAAATAATCTGTATATTTTTACTTTGCTTCCCAAATGGCTGATTCTCCAGCTATCAGGTTGGATAGACCCACATCATTCTTAGACAAGATTCCCAAGTCAGGATGGTTTATCGCCAAGAGAATCACATGCCCATTAATGCTTCCAGACCCTGGGTGGAGTGTTGGGTCTAGCCTCATGTCCTCTCCTGGGGGAAGAAGGCTTCTTCAAACTGAAAGGGGCATGCCTTGGCTTGATTTATATGTGAGAGAAAATACCTCTTCAGTCCCATATGCCTGGGCCCTTTCTCAGACCCAAAAAGGTATTTCACATACCACATCCATTCTTTCCTTCTGATGAGTTTCACCATCATAGCCGGCCTGCATATATATATATATATATATATATATATATATATATATATATATATATGTGTATATATATATGTATACATATATATAATTTTTCTTTTTTCATTTCTTGACCCATTCTCCCCCAGGGAAGTCTATACCTTAGCCTGTGTAGGATCTCCCCAGTTCCTTTTTTTCCTCAGGGGAAAAAAAAAGCTCAAAGATACACATTCTTTTAAAGGTTTCACTGATGATTGTTTTGAGGAAACAAACAGGGATTACCATGCATGGGAAAGTAACAGAAGTTCTGGAATTTGATAACATCTTCACCCATCTTGGTCCTTACCCTTTGATAATATCAGAGATGAAACTATTAGCTGCACTGATCTCCTGTCCTTCCTGCTAGCTGAGGGTGGAGCTCACCAAACTCTATTTTTTCTTCTCTGTTTTTGAGAAGATCCTGCTGGCTGCTGGCTTTCTGCAGAGCTGACTTCGTTACTTGCTTACACACAAATTTATGCTCTACCAATTCCAAACTACTTAGATTTTCTTATAACACACCAGACATTTTCCACTTTCATGCCTTGCAAATGTGATTGTTGCTTCCTCTTTGTTCAAAATGCAAATAAATTTTATTCCCTTCTTCAAGAATGAACTCAAACTTTAAGCATTTAAAATAGCTTTCCCTGAGCAATTCCATTACTATATACAGCTAAGTTTTCTCTTTTCTGTACATATACATTCATCTAGGACTATACTTCTCACTTTGCATGACAATGTCTTTGTATGTCTGTCTTCTGCATTAGACTATATTTCTTCAGAGCATAATGCACCTTGCTTACTTCTCTCTTAGTACCAATTACTTGGTACAAAGTAGCAGTTAATTAATATTCAGTAAATTGGTTTAAATTGAAAGGAAAGAAGTCAAGAGTTTGCAACTCCCCTTATTGATGAAGAAAAAAGAAACCTTCTGATATGAATTAAGATAAGCCTCTGAAAAATTCCAGCTGGTAATGCTTACCAGGCTCTCAAAGGTTACTTGAGCTTTGCACACCCGTTCAGCTCACCAACACTCTAAGAGCTTACACACAATGTTCACTAGAATGGCCTTAAATAAACTAACATTACCATCTTTTCTGATTTCTTTGGCAGAAACAAGTTCACAAGTTAATGGGGATGAAGAATAGGAGAGGATATATGAAGAGAGGAAGAGAGAAAGAGGCATTTCATAATTTATCAAGATGTGAGCCCTGGCACCTCATTTATTTTACAAAAAGGACTGCCGATGCTCATATTGTTATGAGTTGGGGCTTAAAACAGGATTCCTGCTTCCCCTCCGCCCATCACCGGTCTCGCAGCCTGTGGAAACGTTGCTTATTCACCAGCTGGTTCCCTAGAATCACCCTTTTCCCTTTCTTAAGCTATCAGCTGGGGCCACTTCATTCCCAATGGCTGCTCAATGGTGCAGAAAGGATCTTTCCTCCTAGGACACCGAGTCAGATCCTCCTCAATCAGTACTGAGCACAGAACAGAGGCAATGGCATTGTGCGTCTGCAAACTTCCTCTGCAGCTCATCATCCTGTTGAGAATGAATTAACATCTAATCGGCAAGCAATCATGCCTAACAATTTGTGGATCTGGTTATCCTTCAGAGTCACATCTCTTAAAACACTGTCAACAGAACAGTTACATAGGATCTTCCCATTGGAAGGCACCTAGAGGAGTATCTGGTTATGTGCCTGTAACTATTACTGAAGCAAGTCCTTCCGGCTCAGCTCTCTGCAGTAACAATAATAATGATAATAGTAAATAAGGTGAAACGAAATTAGAGATCTGAACAAAATTGGAGAAACAAGCCTCTTTAGTCAAGTGTGTCTATCTGCCAGTAATTTCTTTTCCTGCCAAATTTTAATCAGTTTTTAATTATTTATTTATTTATTTATTGTGGTACGCGGACCTCTCACTGCTGTGGCCTCTCCCGTTGCGGAGCACAGGCTCCAGACGCGCAGCCTCAGCGGCCATGGCTCATGGGCCCAGCCGCTCCAACGGCATGTGGGATCTTCCCAGACCGGGGCACGAACCCACGTCCCCCGCATTGGCAGGTGGACTCTCAACCAGGGAAGCCCTTTTAATCAGTTTTATATCACCTCTCCCTCTTCCAATTTGTGTCCTGAAGGGCCAGAGCAACAGTTTTCAAAACAATATTTGGGCCACTATTGCCCTTTGCAAGAAATCCCCTGGGGTCTTTCCTTTTGATGTCAACCATCCATTTCATTTTTTAAAAACAATGTGTATATATGGTCTGGAGACAAAAACAGATAGAATAGAGGAAAATGTCAGATGCAGAAAGATTAGACTAGATCCACCTAGGCTTGGAAAACAGCAGAAGTTGCAGGAATTTTTCTGAAACGCTGATCTTGTTCAAAATATCTTGACATTCCATCTGGTATGCTGTTTCAGTTATTCTTTACAAGGAACAATGGCACAGATAGGGTTCTGACCTTCCTAGACCACAGCAGCATCCAGGAGATGTCTACGGTTTATATCAGGGCTACAAATGGTCATTTGTACCACCTCTGCTCAAAGACAAATCTCAGTGATCTCAAGGATCCCAAGCCCCATCTGTTGTCCTGGAAGGATTCTGAGAATCCTGGAGCATTCTACTTGCCTGAATTTAAGGATACCTTCTACCTGCTAGTCATTCCATTCTTGCTCTCAGTGTTGGGCACCCGACAACTCAAGGTGGAAGTTGCCACTCTGGTGGCTGCTGATGCCCACCCTGCTGCACCCATGGTTTTTCATGTTGATCTGTCTGTGCCTAAAGAGTCCCTTTCCTCACTACCATTGGGGGCTAGTCCCAGCAAAAACTGACAGTGATCTTTCAGCTTTCTTGCTCACCTTTCCCAAAAAATTTAGATAAATTACTCTGGGTCTTCACTGGAAGTCAACTGAGTCTCTATATCCTGACATACAGCCAGGGATCTTGACAAGATTTCAATTCTGTGTCTTAGAGTGAATCTCTGGATCTCAGAGTTCTTCTTCCAAACAGAATTTCTGCTCCCTTTTTGGTTCATTATCTTATGCCCTAAAGTTTTAGGTCCTGAATAGTAGCTTTAAGAGCTTCTTTAACATGTCTTTAATAAGACTTGGTAGGTCCTCGTGAAATCTGTATTCCTTTTTGGACATCTTTGCATGTCAGAGTTCCCAAGGTGATGGGTATAAAGATGAAAGCCCACCCCATGGATCCTCATTAAGGTGTGTGTTTGTGTATATTTGAGAGAAACATAGGGAAGAAGAAGGAGAAGGAGGAAGAGGAAGGGAAGGAGAAGAAAGAGGAGGAGAAAGAAGAGGAGGGGGGGGAGGGGAAGGAGGCAGGGAGACATACAGAAGCCATGTCCGTACTCTGCCAAAGCATTTATGAGTTTAGCCAAGAATCTATTGTCTCACTTTTCTCTTTCTGGATACATATCAACAAACAATTCATCTGATTTTCTTGGCACAGAAATGCGTTATCTTTCGTGGTTGGATTTTCCAGTGGTGTTTGTCCTCGTGTAAAAAAGACCCCTGTTCCCTGCCCTTTTTTTTTTTTTTTTAACATCTTTATTGGAGTATAATTGCTTTACAGTGGTGTGTTAGTTTCTGCTTTATAACAAAGTGAATCAGTTATACATATACATATGTTCCCGCATCTCCTCCCTCTTGCGTCTCCCTCCCTCCCACCCTCCCTATCCCACCCCTCTAGGTGGTCACAAACCACCGAGCTGATCTCCCTGTGCTATGTGGCTGCTTCCCACTAGCTATCTATTTTACGTTTGGTATCATACAGAGTGAAGTAAGTCAGAAAGAGAAAAAAAATACTGTAGGCTAACACATATATATGGAATCTAAGAAAAAAAAAAAAGGTCATGAAGAACCTAGGGGTAAGACGGGAATAAAGACACAGACCTACTAGAGAATGGACTTGAGGATATGGGGAGGGGGAAGGGTAAGCTGGGACAAAGTGAGAGAGTGGCATGGACATATATACACTTCCCTACCCTTTTAAACATGACTTCAGCAAAAGTCTCCAAGTAAGCAAAATATCTTACTGGCTCCTTTCCACATTCACTTTTAAGCATTAGCTGCATTCTTTGCGATCCCTACCACTGCCAGATGGAAACCTGGATGACCCCAAACCCTGACTGAGATGCTTCAGTGAGCCTTGCCTTCTCCAAAAGTACTTCATTTAATTAAAAAAATCACCATTTTCATCTTCCCCCTAAGGAAAAACATGGTAATAAGAGTCATTGTTAAGATCTGTGATCAACACTGATTACTATTTCTTCTTCTTTCCTTTCTTTCTTTATATTCTCTCTCCCTTCCTTCCTTCATTCACTCCTTCCTTCCATCCTTCCTTTTGGTTTCATTCCCATTTTTTGTTTTTTTTGAGAGCACTTGCCTGACAGTTACTTTGGTAAAATCAGTCAATCTCCAGGGCCTTCATTTTCCTGAGATAAAGACATCATGTTTGAGGCAATACGCAGCATGCCAAAGTATTTACAGTTTCTTACAACCATAAAGTTCTATGTTTGTTTCAAACTTCTCTCTCTGTGACTGCCTTCTTTATCATTTTAATTTAGTCTTTACTGAGGTTTTAGTAACTATTTTGTACGAACAACCCCTTCTTTTTATTTTTGGTTTTCATGAGTTTTATTATAATGTGTCTGGTCATAATTTTATTTGAGTGTAACTTGTTTGAAGTTTCCTGAGCTTCTTGAACCTGTAAATTTATGTGTTTCACCACATTTGAGATATTTTCAGTCATTATTTCTTCAAATACTTTTTTGCACCCAATCTCTTTTTCCTTTCTTCTGTGACACCAGTGGCACAAGTGTTAGACCTTTTTGTTTGTCTCATAGGTTTCTGAGGCTCTTTTTCCCCCTTTCCAATCTTTTCCTCTATGTCCTTCAGTTTGGATAATTTTATTGATATATCTTTAAGTTCACTGACATTTCCTCTGTCATCTCCATTCTGCTACAAAGTCCATCTAGTGAATTTTTTTTATTTCAGACGTTGTATTTTTCAGTTCCAAAATTTCTATTTGGTTTTATTTTTATAGTTTTGATTTCTCTTTGGATAACGTGTATGTTTCCATTCATTTCAAGAGTACTAATCCTTACCTTGTTGACCACGGTTACAATATCTACCTTAAAGACTTTGTTTTATAATTCCAACATCTAGGTCATCTCAGTAATTGATATTTGTTTGGATTGCCTTTTCCATTAGCAGGAGTCATCACATTTTTTTCTGTAAGGAACAGACGGTAATTGTTTTAGGCTTTGTGGTTTAGCCCTCTGCTCTCTGTTGCAATGACTCATCTGACATCATAGCACGAAAGCTGCTACAGACGGCAGAGAAATGAATGGGTGCAGCTGTATTCTAATAAAACTTTAGGTATGGAGAGTCAAGTGTGAATTACATAAAATTTTACATTTTACAAATATTCATCTGTTTTATTCCAACTGTTTATCAATGTAATATCTCTTCCGACCTTATGAGCTATACTGAACCAGGTGGTGGGGCAGAGTTAGCCCACGGACCATAGTGTGCCAATGCCTGCCTCCTTTCATGTCATTTACTTTGGATTGTACCCTGGACTGGTGAAATATGTTGTGAGACTCTGATGGTTACAACCCTCTGGAGAGTATTACTGTTATCTTGATTGTTTCAACAGGCTCGGTTAGATACGGGTCACAAGTTTTGCCTTGCCTTCTGTGGGCAGAGGTGCCAAGATCAGTACAATCTCCAAAGCCTCTGCCACGTTCTTTATTTCCATTCACGCACCACTCAGAAGTTAGGGTGAACACACAAACCTCACCCAACACGGGTCATGGCTCATATGCCAGTTCAGCTCTCTAAGCCTTTGCTGTGCTTCTTTGGGTCTGTTCTGCACATGTACAGCTCAGGATTTCTGATACTCACACACAGAACTAGGAGATACCCATCTCCAGCTATCTTCTCCTTGCGATTCCCTTACACTTCCCAGCTCTCAAGAGTCCCTTTGCCCTGTTCCTGTTCATCTGACCAGAAAGAAGTGTTTTTCTCAGTTTATCTATCATTGGCCATTTCCATATACCTGGGGCTGACCTCAGTGAGAGAAAATAGAAAGAGAATAGAGAGAGAAATAATAAAACAGTGTGGCTTCCCCTCAATATATTGCCTTCATAGTATAGGTTATGCGACCATAGACATGGGTTTTTCTCTTGGGGCTTAAACTTGCCCACATCTCTGCCCTGCTGCCACCATCACACAGCAATACAAGCTGACCTCTGGGCACAACCAGGAGAGGGAAAAGGAAGAAAAGTATTGTATACATGAAAGCAGTTACGAGAGTAAATTTTAAATGGTATCATCATAATAAAAATTATAATTATGGGAGGGGATGGAGGTGCTAATATATATTATATATGTATTTGATATATATATCTCAAATCATCACATTATACACCTTAAACTTACTTATATGTCAATAATATCTCAATAAAACTGGGGGGAAAAGATGACTAAAAAGTGGCTCTCTGGCTCACAGTGACCCCATACTTTCTGGTTCACTGTGGCCCCTCTTCTAACTAGAGAGAATTTATCTCAGAGTTTTCACTGTTGACACCTGATGTGCTGTTCTGTCCTTACGTCAATGCTGAGAGATAAAGTGGGGCAAAAGTCTCACTGTCATATTGGTATTCCTCAGATTCTCAATCAACCTGGTTTTAATTTTGGAGACTTCAGGTAGTTGTTCAGTTTATAGATTTTAGTCATAATCAGTAGGAGAGAGAGGACATAGTGAGTTTACTCCATCTTGGCTAGAACTGGAAGTCCCCATCTTCTCATTTTAAAGGATCAGAAGCTAATGCTCCAGGAAGCAAAGTGATTTGCACAAGGTCACAAAGTAAGGCAGTGGAAAAGGTGGAACCAGGCCCCAGAACTTCCAGATCTTTTTGACTACCCCTTCTGAGAGTAAATGTGGCAGTTTTTACTTAGGAAGAATGGAAGGGCATGTGGGTCCCAATGCATGCCGAACTCCCCTCCCCCAAGCTTCCCTCTGATGCTCACCACCCTCACTCCTACATCTGGGTACCCACTGGGTGCTCTGGAGGTGCCGAGACTGGGCTGAGTCTTGCTAAAAATGATGTTAGACAGTTATGTGAAAACTCATTCAGTCAGTCAATACTGGTGGCGACAGTGATGGTGGAGAACATGTTTGTGTATGTGCAAAGGTGCATGTGTATGTGTGTTTATAAGTGTACCTGGATATATATTTGTGTGTGGTTATTTATACAGGTGTATTTGTTTTTTTTTATGTGTGTGTGTCACATGTAAGTGTTAAAACTGTTGATGGGATTTAAGAAATGAAGTTGCCTAACCCCAACTTGGCAGACAAAGAAACACTGAGACTCAGATAATTTAAATAATTATTTTGTAATTGGCTCAGAACTTGAACACCACACCATTTCCCCAGTATGTCATGATACATAGCCAACTGCATTCAATTAGTCAATTCGGATATAGTGACATCTAAACAGTGTGAGAGAGAAAAGATTTTGGGGTAAATCAATGATGACAATGTATCAATCCAACCTGTCTTAAATGCTCTTATTCAACCAAAACTAAATGCAGAAAGTTTCCGCATAACTTGTCTTCCAACAGAAAGAACCGAGCGCTGAGTCTCTTGTTCCTATTTCCCAGCCATATGCGCTCTTCTGGAATGTCTGATTTCCCTACGCCATGCTCACAGATCCCTGTTTCCAAGGCACATATTTCTATTCTGGCATTAAGTCTACAAAGCACAGGTGCTGAGAAATGAGGAGAAAAGTTAAGTTCGGCTTCCATTTGATATCTGGTGTCATATGCTTTTATAAGTCCAAATATAAATGGAACTGGAAAGCCATGTCAGAATGTTCCAGCTAGCACCTGAGTAGTACACCCCCGGACTGCAAGTCTTAAGGGCGAAGTACTGGCTCATGATCCCCTTTCTGCTGGATCAAATGAGCCTAATTTGCAGTGTTTGTTATTGCAAAAGGACCCTATTTAGTTACCATCATGTTGGAGAAAGGAAGAAATATCCTAGTAAAATGGCTGAGGCAGAGGAAGCTTTGGTGAGGGCCAGTCCTGTATTCCAGCCCTGGGTGGGCTACTTGACAAGCACCATCTCTTTTGGTGTCATGATCAATTTGATGAGCGGGAGGAGGTATACCTTTTCCCACCCAGTAGATGGATAATAGAAGTTCAGAGAATTGAAACAATAAGCTGAAATAATAAAAAACTAACATACACTAGCCACGTGGGTTGAAGCCCACTTCTGGTATAGATCTTGGGTCTATCTTTGTCAACATAACAAACTACCTCAAATATATTATATAGCTTATAAAAAGTGCTTTCTTCCCCCAGGGTTTTGCATTTTGGGCTGAGCTTAGCTGGGCAGTTCCTCTGGTAGACACTCCCCGGGTCATGTGTGTGTGTGTACAGTCATCAGGTGGCCCAAGTGAGGCTAGTTTTTCAATGTGGCTGCATTTACATGCCCAGTCAGCTAGGGTGTTGGTCTCATCCATAGGTCCTTTCTAGCAGGAAAGCCCAGTTTCTTACATAATGGTAACAGAATTCCAAGAGTGCAAGCTTGTGTGCAAGTACTTATCAAACCTTTCTTTTTTTAAAAAAAAAAAATCTTTATTGGAATATAATTGCTTTACATTGTTGTGTTAGTTGCTGCTGTATAACAAAGTGAATCAGCTATATGTATACATATATGCCCATAACCCCTCCATCTTGAGTCTCCCTCCCACCCTCCCTATCCCACCCCTCTAGGTCGTCACAAAGCACCGAGCTGATCTCCCTGTGCTATGCGGCTGCTTCTCACTAGCTAGCTATTTTATATTTGTTCGTATATATAAGTCCATGCCACTCTCTCACTTCATCCCAGCTTACCCTTCCCCCTTCCCATGTCCTCAAGTCCATTCTCTCTGTCTGCGTCTTTATTCCTGTTCTGCCCTTAGGTTCTTCAGAACCTTTTTTTTTTTTTTTTTAGATTCCATATATATGTGTTAGCATACAGTATTTATTTTTCTCTTACTTCACTCTGTATGACAGAGTCTAGGTCCATCCACCTCACTACAAATAACTCAATTTCGTTTCATTTTTATGGCTGAGTAATACTCCATTGTATATATGTGCCACACCTTCTTTATCCATTCATCTGTCGATGGACACTTAGGTTGCTTCCATGTCCTGGCTATTGTAAATAGAGCTGCAATGAACATTGTGGTACATGACTCTTTTTGAATTATGGTTTTCTCAGGGTATATGCCCAGTAGTGGGATTGCAGGGCCATATGGTAGTTCTATTTTTAGTTTTTAAGGAACGTCCATACTGTTCTCCATAGTGGCTGTATCAATTTACATTCCCACCAACAGTGCAAGAGGGTTCCCTTTTCTACACACCCTCTCCAGCATTTATTGTTTCTAGATTTTTTGATGATGGCCATTCTGCCTGGTGTGAGGTGGTACCTCATTGTAGTTTTGATTTGCATTTCTCTAATGATTAGTGATGTTGAGCATCCTTTCATGTGTTTGCTGGCAATCTGTATAACTTCTTTGAAGAAATGTCTGTTTAGATGTTCTGCCCATTTTTGGATTGGGTTGTTTGTTTTTTTGATACTGAGCTGCATGAGCTGCCTGTATATTTTGGAGATTAATCCTTTGTCAGTTGCTTCGTTTGCAAATATTTTCTCCCATTCTGAGGGTTGTCTTTTTATCTTGTTTATGGTTTCCTTTGCTGTGCAAAAGCTTTAAAGTTTCATTAGGTCCCATTTGTTTCTTTTTGTTTTTATTTCGATTTCTGTAGGAGGTGGGTCAAAAAGGATCTTGCTGTGATTTATGTCATAGAGTTCTCTGCCTGTTTTCCTCGAAGAGTTTTATAGTGCCTGGCCTTAAATTTAGGTCTTTAATCCTATCAAACCTTTCTTGTATCAAGTTAGCTTACACCTCATTAGCCAAAGAAGTGTATTGTTAAGGCTAGAGTCAATCTGTGGAGGGGAGTGATCGTCACAAGGCATGGAGTTTAGGAAACATGATTCACTGAGGTCATTAAAGTAATACTAGTGATTTTGAAACCCTGGTCTGTCTGATTCCAAGGAAAGGGTTTTGCTCCATCAAATAAAGTTGATGTCTTATTGTTTCAAGCTTTCTTATATGATTTCTCTTTCTAAACTATCATCAACATTAATAAGATGACAATTTAAAACACACACACACACACACAAATCTCCACGCACATAACAACAGCTGTATTCATAGGCATGTACAGAGGTCGATAGCCAAATTTAAAAAGTAAGAAAACCCACTATGTTGGAAATATGTTGAAAATATACATGAGCCAACTGAAAGAGCTTCCAATGGCCAAAGCTGGAACAAACCCAGCAACAACATAAACAAAGTGGTATTAGATTATAACCTAAAGTATAAAACACATATCCATGAGTTCATACTGATATAAATGACTGAATAAATAAGTAGATGGGAAATAGGACATAAGCCTCTCATACATAAAAATTCCAAGTAAGGTACATATATATTTCACCCTCAGGGAGGTGGATAAAGCATAATTCCCCACCCCTTAAGTGTGGGCTGAGTAGTGATATCCTTCCAAAGAATACAGTATGGAAAGGGGTTGGAGGATAGTAGCTCAGCAGGGGAGAAACCTGAAAACACTACCTCCACCAGGTGATCAAGACCAACATCAACAGTGATAAGTTTAGTCAGTGTATGTACCCTTGAGATGATGTGATGAAAATGGTACTTTACCTCCATGTTCTTCCTCTCCCAAACCCGTAACTCCAGTTGGATCATGAGAAAAAATTAGGCAAATCCCAACTGAGCAACATTTTAGAAAATATCTGCAAGTGTTTCTCAATACTCTCAAGATCATCAGGATCAAGGAAAGTCTGAGAAAGAGTCACAGCCAACTGGGTTGAATTGTAGGACACGCAGCTGGTATCAGATAACTGCTTGGAAACCCTACCCATATCCCCACAAACTAGAATTGGGTTCAGAAACTATTTAAGGATATATGGGAACACTACAATCTTCACAATTTTTCTGTAAATCTAAAATTGCTGTAAAAAATAAAGTATATTATAAATAAAAGCAAGAACCAGGCTAGAAAAACCTGTTCAATATACATAGTAGTCCAAGAGTTGATATTTTTAGCACATAAAGATCTTAAGTAAGCTGATATAGAAAATAGGACTCTAATCCACAAATGAGAAAGAGAAAGGAACAGATAATATATAGTTAAAAATAAGAGGACATAGGCACATGGAAAGCAAAGTTCAACAACTAATAATCAAAAATAGTCAATGAAATGTGAATCATTTTTACCTTTTTAAAATAAGAAGTATTTTTAAAATGATAATATCCTGTGCTTATTAGGAAGTCTTACAAGAGTCACTCTTTTAACAAGGGTTGTAAATCAGTAAAATCCACTTGTGAATTAATTTGAAAATCTCCTTCTATAATTTAAATATGTTCATTCATTTCTTCACAATAATCCCATTTCTGGTGCTCTTCTCTTGGAGAGTAATAATATGTGTAACGTATTTTCCATAGAAAGATAATCATCATACAAGTATTTATAAACACATAAACTTAGAAACTACTTAAATTCCCTACAATAGGGGAGTAGTTAAAAAGCCCTGAGTTCATCCACTTGATGAAACAATATGATGTAATGAAAATGATATTAAAAAGACAGTGCAATAACATGGAACAGCATCTGTTAAAAAATGTTGAGAAGTGGCTACATATTGAAAGTTACTTACTAATATTTTACTGATTACATTAAACAATGCCCAGAGCTAGAAGACAAATACATCAATACTTTCAATAGCTTAATTTATTTTTATTTGCATTTTTAAACTAATTACTGCTTTTGTTCTTAAACTCTTCTAAGTTTCAACTTATGGATAAGTATTTTATTTGAGCCAAAAAAAAAGATTAAAAGAAGATGAAGAAATTGTAATTTCTCATAATAGTAAAATCTGTTGTATTTGGCACCTGGGATTTTGAGGTGTTTGTTTCTGCTTATCTATAGTTTCCCTATTTTCTTGAATTGAACTGAATACATGTAAGTGTCATCCGTAAAAGTAAACATCCAAAGAACTGATACGTTTAATGTGTCTACTGGACCCAATGTGTACAAAAAGGGGGAAAGTTTATAGAATTGAAAAGAAATGGCCATCTGTCAGCTTGAGATGCAGTGAGCTAATCTGCAGGTCAGCATGGCACACGTAAAGAATACAGAGAGATCTTGCGGGAACCATACAAAAGTTATTTCTTAAAAATTGTCCTTTTGAAATTTCCTATGTTGCTTTTCAATTCACTGTTGCCAGTCCATAGTTTTTTAAATTATTATAGAAATTACAATTATAAATTGTTGGAGTTTTTTTTGGTTTGTTTTCTTGGCCTGGAAAGAATGCTTGCAAGCTAACAAATGCTACAGTACTCTCCAATTGTTTCTTCAACTTAAATGTTACCTCACGACTAGATCCTGAACACCTTAACAGGTACCAAAAATTGATGGACAGGTTGATTGATTAGGTTTGCCCCAGCCTGAAGGCAAAGGGCTGGACCAGATGCTCCACGGAATGGCCCTGCAGCTCAAGGGTTGAGATCCCAGCTCCGCCAATCTTGTCAGCAAGTATCACCCACAGACATTATCCCTTTTTAAGACATCAGTTGTCACCAGAGTCCAAGGAGCAGCAGACAGAAGCAGCTGATAAAAGTTTTTTTTTCCCCATCCTGATAAGATTTTCTAGACACCCAGAAATTTCTCCTCCCATACTGAAGTACTTTCTCTAAATATAAGAAAAAAGCTATCTTTCAAGGTCCACAATTTGACCTGTACCCCAAACTACTGGAGTCCAGATTTAAGCCATTTTAAAGGGTGGGTGCGATTTTTAGGGCCAGCAGACACCTTGGGCAGTTTTCTAAGGCAAATTCAGCACTGGTACCAATTTCAGGCAAAGGGAATCAATTCCAGTTTATTGGGAGGATTGAGTGAGTCTGTTATGACCCTAGTTCATCAAATGGGAAATGTTACAACATTTCCTGCATAAAGTTGCTATGAGGATATAATTTTTTTTAAGTAGAAAAAAACAAATGATACCTATACACATTTCTTAATAAAATGCCTGGCGAAAAATAAGTACTCAAAAATATGAGACATTATTAGTCAGAAGCACATCTTTGGCTTAGTTAAGAATGGATTTACCCTTTTTGAACTTCAGAAAATTTCCATGGGATACAGACCATTCTAACCTCAGAGAGATAACTACAGCATTCTGGTCTTTTAAAAAAATTTAATGGGTGTTTCTTATCTTGCTTGTAGAGTGGTTTTTATTTTTTAAAAAAAGAGAGACAGAGAGAGAAAAATAGTTTTAAAAAATATTTAAAAAACATTCTCCACAGAGCAGCTGGAATAATTTGAAAAACAATAAATAGGAAAATAACACTTTTCTGCATAAAATTCTACAAACATCTAAAGTCCCTAACAGATCCCTACAGGGCCTTCTGCTCTGGCTACCCCTCTAACTGCTGTAGAAAGTCCAGCCACAGGGACCAGACTTTCTGACCTTCCAAAGTGCTTTCCCAGCCTCCAGGCCTTTGTTCATGCTGTTCTCCCCCCACCCCCGCCCCGCCCCCAGAGAGCCCCTTCCTTGTCTCCTTGACTGCCTGGTTCCTACTCATTCTTCAGATTTCCTTTAAATATCACAGGGTCAATGGGCATCCCTGCTCTGTTATTCTCTCTTATGGAGCACTTATTTTCCTCCTTTACACTTAGCACTTATAACACGATTTAATTATGTAATTATCTCTGTGTTAAAAGTCTGACTCCGCCACTGGGTTGTCAACTTCATGGGGACAAGACCGAGTCTGCTGTGCTCATCATCACAAGCCAGCATGCCGGGAAGCTCCTGGCAGATGGCAGGCCTACAATAAACACTGGCAAAGGAATGATCTTATGAAAGAGAGGAAAGAGGAAAGGAAGGCAAGGGACCTCCCTGCCGGTCCAGTGGTTAAGACTCTGCACTTGCAATGCAGCGAGCATGGGTTCAATCCCTGGTTGGGGAACTAAGATCCCACATGCTGAGCAGTGTGGCCAAAAGAAAAAAAAAGGGAGTGGGGAGAGGGGGAGAGGGAGATGAAGAAAAAACTGCAATTTCTCGTGATAGCACAATCTGTTGTGTTTTACACATACAAAAACATGTTCTCCACCATCACTGTCACCACCAGTATTGACAGACTGAATAAGTTTTCACATAACCTTCTAACAACATTTTTAGCAGGACTCAGCCCAGGGGTAAGATGAGGTGATGGGGCACTGCCAGAGCACCCAGTGGGTACCCAGATGTAGGAGTGTGGGAGAGGGTGAGGGAGAGGGAGAGGGAGGAAGGAAGGGGGGATGGAAGGAAGGAAGGAAGGGAGATTTTATATTTTTAACATGGAGGATGCGTTCTGCCTGGAAGGTAGCATTTTGGGCCGGAAGTGTCTTCTGTTTGCTCTCATCTCCATTCTATCGGGCTGCACCTCCTCCAGTGTCTGAGCTCAGTCACTCCAATAGCTCATTCACCTCTCCCTGCTCGGCCTCCTGAGGAGCAGTGTCTAGAGCTCTCTCCTTCCCCACCTTCCTCCTGGAGACACACATACTGCAGCCCCTTCCCCAATCCTTTCTCCCTCCTGCCAGAAACCTCCTCTCTGGCTGCCTGCAGAGTAGGATCCAATCAGCTTGCCGGGGCTATGATTTCAATTACTGATAAAGGGCCCAAGTCATGCCTCTCTCCGGGCATCTACATGCTAATCCACACAGAAACACACACTCACTGCTGTCTAATGGAACTCCTGGCATCAGAAGGAGATTGGGAAGGGATATTCCGGGACTGGGGTGAGAAGAAAGCCGCCTTTGTCCTCCTCAAGTCACCTCTGGGAGACTCAGAGAATTTTAGCAGCAAGGTTAGACATATGGTTAAGTGGGTTAAAACAAATAAAAACAAACAAAACAGACTACTGATAGTATGAACAGTCTGATCCTATTATAGTAACAAAAAAATACAGGTATGTATAGATATCATCTGGAAGGCTATATCCCTGGGAGTTTGATCAGGCTTATCTGTTAGTGGTGGAATTAGGGTTTTGATATATATTATATATTTATATAATTACATATTTGTATATATTATACTATCAAAAAATCTTACTGTGCATATGAAAAAAATAAGAATTTAAAAGTAACTTAAAAGAAAATGGGAAATTTGCTTCTTTCTCTCCTTGCAAACAGCTTTGAATATCAACAGTTCCATCTTGCAAGATTCCTGCCCTCTATTACTCCGGTTTCTCTTTCCGTCCTTTATGATGTGATCACATCCCTTTGAGGACCACGCTCACATAGAGACAGCAGGAAGATGGAGAGAAGACTGGACTGGAGTCCAGAAAACTTAGTTACTGTCCTGGATCTGTTGTTTTATTCATGTCGAGTTGAACCTTCTCTGAGTCGTCCCCTCTCTCTGGGTCTCACTTCCCATCTGTAAAAGGGGCTGGCTTAGATCGCGTCCTAAGAGCCCTTTAAAAGCCTTAAACTTCCATGTCTCCAAGTTATGACTTCTACCTCCCACTCCAATTCTTTGGGTCAGCAAATTGTTTATTCCAGAAAATGTTTTAAGCCTCTGCTGGACTAAAACTTTCTGGCAGATGTCCTGCCCTGGTTTCATCTGGGTGCCCTAAAAATATTGCCCAGCTATATATCTTAGAAGGTACCATGGACATCACTGGTAGTGTAAGCGTATAATTTATCCTCCGAACTAGCACACGGACTTTTAATAATTATGCTTGAAGATCAGCTCAGCTATCAACTGCGACTGTCCTGGACACAGCAGGATACTAGGAAGAGCCTAGTCTGCAGCCCAAGGGGCCTGGCTATCTAGTCCAGGTGCTCCCATTTTGGCCGTGCGATCTTAGTCACTAGACTATAAGCTTCATGAAGGAAGGGGAAGGATTGTTCTATTCAAAATGGCATCTTCCGTTAGTAAGTGCCACTGAAATATGTCTCAAAAGAATGCTTAGGGGCTTCCCTGGTGGTGCAGTGGTTGGGAGTCCACCTGACAGTGCAGGGGACACGGGTTCGTGTCCCAGTCCGGGAAGATCTCACATGCCGTGGAGCGGCTGGGCCCATGAGCCATGGCCTCTGAGCCTGCGCGTCCGGAGCCTGTGCTCCGCAACGGGAGAGGCTATAACAGTGAGAGGCCCGCGTACCGCAAAAAAAAAAAAAGAATGCTTAACTGGAAGAGCTTTGATTTTGTCAGGTAGAAAATCAGCCTAATGACATATTGTCTTAAGTTTCATTTGCAGTCTGTCACATGATCGCATAAGTATCAATTTGGGTTGTTGCTTCTTTTACACCCAATTTTATAGATTGAAAACTCTAAGGCTTAGAAAAACTAAGTAACATGTCTAAGCTCTATGTGGGCTATGATTTTGGTCTATTTTTCATTTTCCCTTTTTCAAAAATTTCCACTCAATTTTTAACTTAATAATGCTTTACACATATATATTTAATTTATAGGATCATGCTACCAGTTGTTGGTTAGATTTGGACTAGAACCCATGGCCATTGATGTGTATGTCAAGGTCTTCACAATTATCCCTCGTGCCATATTTCTTTCCTATCTCAAAGAGATTCTTTCCACAATTTTAATCTCTATGAGAGACAGAGAAACATGGCTCCAGTAATGCCTTCTTCCCCATTCACAGACACACACACACACACACACACACACACACACACCTTCAATATGCAGTGCAGAACTGTCTCTTGCAAATACTATTTACTTTGGGCTCTAAAATAAGTTCCCTCCCCTCCCTGTGAAAAGGAAAAACTGAAAAATGTTTCCTGAAAAATAAATGCAAATGTTTCCCTGAATGACATTTCTATTGTCTGAGACTTATGTGATTTTAATGAAAGTATTTATATCAGAAAAATGAGAGAGGGAAGCATAAGGTAACCCAAATCTCTTTCTGGCTCGAAAAGCTCTAGAGTCACTGAAGACAGTTTTGCCAAAAAGGCTTGGCAAGAAGCAGTGATATTTGCAAATTGTTCAGTGAAACTGCTTTTATTTAGTCAATTTCATTCTGGTGTCCAATGGGTTCCCTGCACAGGGATATGTTTCTTAGACAATGACAAGCTTTACACCAAATTATGAGCTATAGCTGAAAATATAGTAACAGAATGTCACTCCTGATTTGTTTTCTAAGCTGGAGCTACATGGTTACAAATATCAAAGGAGTGATCCATGGGAAAGTAAATGCTCATTTTGGGGAGAGGAAAGACTTGAAATGGCTATGGAATTGGGCACCGAAGCAGATGAGCATGGCCAGACATAATGTCGCTTGCTCCAGAAAAGGGAAGAGAGACGGTCCCCTAAGCCAGCAGGCTTTAACCAGTGAACTCCCCACCACTCCCAGGCAGCGTTGTTGCCTCCCTCGCACATGGATCCAGCTTTGCAGCTGAACTCTGCATCTGAGATCCAAGAAAGGACTCCTCCCAGAGAGCAAAAAAGAGATCTTCAGAGATTATGCTCAGCTTGCAAGGTGAAAGCCATTCTGTACTGTCTTGAGACACCAAAAAGACCCTGAGTGCTAAATGGAAAAAGTGAGGAAAGAACAGTGTTGGGAAGAGAAGACTGGCTTTGGGGGCAAGCAGGGCAGGTTCAGAATCTCATGCGGAAAGCACCGTCTCCTCTAATCCTCACTTTGCTCCTCTGTAAGATGGGGAGGCAACTGGCCTTATTAAGTTGCTCTGAGATGTGCTTCACACGCGTTAGGACGCAACAGGTGCCAGCATGCCCCTCCCTCTGGGGTGGAGAGTGGGAGCATTTCCTTAATGATGGCCCTCCCAGAATGGAAGGCTGTCTCCTCGGAGTGACCCAGAGGCTGGCTGCCTAGAGCCTGAAAATAGCTGGAATCAAAAGAAGCTGCTGTTTAATCAGAATCTTCAGAGGGTAATGCGGGTCAGCTGGGAGTTTAGTAAAGTAACGGGAAACAGAAAGAACCAGAGCTTAGGTCCTTAAATTGGGTGGACTGATCAACCCATCTTCTGAAAAGGTCATACCTCCTCCAGGTCTTTACTATCTAAAGCGACTAACCAAGCAGAGTGCCTTCATCTAATCAAGTCTCTCAGTTTCATATTGGCTGCAAGTTGGCTTGGTTCTTGGACAAAGGCTGTGTCTGGCTTTAGGCCGGAAGGAACATCACATCACTGAAGGGTGGTGCCATGCCATGTGGACCAGCCCTAGAAATGTGCCCCACACGGCACGTGGGAAAGGCAGTTCTGGTCAGTGTGCCAGTGAGAAAGGGAACACTCTGGCATCAGACCAGCTGGGCTTATGAGAGGAGTGACCTTGAGCAACTCACCCTCACAAAACCTCAGTTTGCTCATCTATACAGTGGAGATATTACTTTATCATATTTTTAGTGGAAATAATGTACACAAAATGCTCAACACATTACCATGGGTTAAGCCCTCAGTACATGACTGTTATAAATAGCCCAAGTTTTGAGAATCCTCTAACATTCCTTCTTCACAGTCTCTATTTAACTACACACACACACACACACACACACACTTATATAATTGGTTTTATATTTAAAAATTGTGGGGGGAATAAATCTTACATAAGACTATAGATGCAAAACAAATAATCTCCTAAAAATCTGTATGTTCCAAAGACCTCCTTAAATCACATAGCTATTTTTATGGAAAAACAAACAGCGCACAAAGAAAAGTGTCTTGCCTACGTCATAGAAAGAACTAGTGACTGTTTCCAGAAATACCCAGGCAGTTGCTCATTTCATTCAACGTTCTTATGCTATCGCTCTGTGCCTCGTGTGGCTGCACTCCTCCTGGTCTTCTCTGAAGCTGTCCCAAGGTGTCCAGTCAGTAACCAGTGTTGACTGAGTTCCTATGTGCACTGATTGCTATCTCAACATTTTATTGTTTGATGATGGAAAATAGTGCCAATTGGCTAAAGCTGTACTATCCTCACTAGGGTGTTAGAAGCAAAATGTCCCCTTAAGACCTTGATACATGATAAGAACTTGTCTGAATTATAGTTAGGAGGTCATCAAAGCTGCTCTGTCTTCTTGATCCTGGGACATCTGTCTGCTTCATCAGGAAGATCTAGCCACTAGATGGGAGATGGGCTTTGCTGCTTCCATCAGCGTGGTTTTTAAAGGCAGGGCAACTTCTGTTCGTATTCCAGCTCTGCTACTGACTACCTTTGTAACCTTAGGAACATTACCTAACCTTCCAGAGCCTTATTATCCTCATTCAGAAAGCCTGAGATAGTAATCCCTACTTCATAGAGTTGCCATGACAGGAAAGTATGGTAGCATGTATACAGCCTTAACAGAGTGCCTGGCACATAAAGGGGCTTGATAAATGACAACCACGATTACTAGCATTATGAGTTCCTCAAGAAATGTTCATTTCCTTCGTGATTCTTAGATGCTGTCAGGAATAAATGATGGAACAGAGTGAGATCATTTGGTAAACTCTGCATCTAGTAAACACTTAATGCCAGGCAAAGTGGCCTGCTGTTGATGACTGTTTGAAACATGATTCATTTTCAAAACTCTGAACTATTTTGAGACGTTAACTATATCATGCATTTTTAAGCAATTATAGCAGCATAGTTTTTGCCAAAGAATGACATAATTTGACCTTCCTTGAGTAAAGGATGGGGACATAAAGATAATAAAAAAAGAGAAAAATGGAAAAGCTTTATACCAAAGGGACCAACCCCAAAAAAGTTAAATGAGGATCTTTTAAGAATTTTGTAACTTTCACAAGTCCCAGCTTTTGCTGTTTTGCTAATTCATCTCCATTTCCTCATGCAGATTAGCAATAAAGTCTATAAAATGGCCCCCTCACAGTGATGCACGTTCCCCCCAAAGAGATGCTGGACCATTTTCTCTTCAGAATGACTGTCATCAAAACCACGAAGGTCCTTTTAACCAGACTCCTTAAGAACTTCACTTCACTGTCTTCTCCACTCAACACATATCCTTCCCAGAGAGCATTTACCTGTCCCAGGTAAACATCTGATGTATTGTCTCACGAAAGAACACAACGTGCTCACTGACAGGTAAAGGTGTGTGTGTGGGGGGGTGTTCTTAGGACAATGGCCCACAGAAAAGGGTAATGCTCCATGCGTCTACGCTCCACAATACGCACCCACACGTCTACACACACGTGCACACATGCACACGTGCACATGCAGGAAGTGTTTCTTATCTAAGACTGGACATTTTAGAAGAGAGCTTATGTCAAGACAGGGGCTTCTGGGCAAGTAAGTTTTTTCACTCATCAAGGTACATACCTCCATAGATAAGAAATGTCCTCAACCATCACAATCTAAGTACAGTCGAGTCCGTTATAAACTACTACCTTAGACTGCTGTCTTTACAAAGGGTGATACCACTTCTATCAGGTCGCTGAAGATACCAACATTTTAGGTAACATCAATGCTCTCCATGTCCGTCCCTCCCCAGTCCTCCCTAGGATCATGAACTTCATGAGTGTAAAGGCCAGCTCATTTTGGTAGCTCTTATAATGCCTAGATCAAGGCCTACCACAGAGTAAATGCTTGAAAGGGGGAGGAAGGGAAGTCAGTGGAGGTAGTAGCCTGAATGCCTTGATTATAACAGTTGCAAAAATATGACCAGGCACTCCTCCCCAGTAAACTCATCTCTACTGATACCTGCTACAAAGCCTGCTGGTGGCATTTGACTTTTCAAATGCACTGGGCACATGACTTTGCACTGGGCACATCACCCTTTAGTAGGGCTATCTCAAAGGGTGAAAAGCTCTTACCATGTTCACAGAATCTCAGCTCATTGGAAAACACAATACCAGGCTCCTAGAGTCTGGTCAGCGCAGACCCAGCATTAAGATTCAAAGCCCTGAAATGGAGGGATGATGTTTTATCCTGTTTTATATACGTCACAGCACATAGGTATTGCCAGGCATTTAGTGGGTATCCTATAAATATTGGCTGAAGGAGTCACAGAGGTGAAATTAACTCTTAGATTGGAGAAAACTACTGTCATTAAATGTTTTACCTGTGAAGAAACCAAAGTTTGAAGAGGTTACGTATATTCCCCAAGGTGACAGCAAGAATATAGCCAGCAGGGCTCCAAGTGTGGTGTTATTTCTACTACATTCACCTGTCCCAATGTGACTGAATGAAAGGCATCATACCTGCAACTGATTTTCCAAGAATCAGAGAGCTAGTGGAGAAGAGTTAGTGCTGAGTGGAAGAGCGATGTGTTCTTGCCTACAATGCCCTCAAGATCATATATACTTTGCATATTCATAAACTCAGAATAACAGTCATCCCCTAATAAATAGAAGTACATGGTGTCAGACCCCAGTGCTCTTATCCCTTCTCCAAACTGTAATTTCCTGTGTGACCATTACCCGGACACATCGTCTTTTACCCATCTGTAAAATAGGGACAGTGGGAATCAATGATCTCTTCAGTCCCTTAGTTCACTTTAAAAGGTTTTGATTCTATGGCATAACTGTGTTTTTGTCTCCTGGGATCACTACTGCCTGAACTGCTGCAGAAATAACCAATCTTGACTCAAGACAAATATCTTATCAGGTTACATGGGGAAGGCAGTAGATAGTGATGTAAGGTGAGTCTCTAAACTTACAAAGCACCCAAGAAGGAGGAGATATTTTGCAAATCTTGTCAGTGTAGTATCTATGCCAGCAAGAACAACCAAACAGAAGTGTTTGAATTCAAGGCAAAAGATTCATAAAGTCAGTGAGGTGGGAGATGGAAGAAACTCTCTAGGAATCCGAAGTAAAACAAAATGGGCTATAATTTGGGTCTGGAGTTTGTTTTGTTTTTTTTTATTTGCGGTACACGGGCCTCTCACTGCTGTGGCCTCTCCCGTTGCGGAGCTCCAGATGCGCAGGCTCAGCGGCCATGGCTCACGGGCCCAGCCGCTCCGCGGCATGTGGGATCTTCCCGGACCGGGGCACGAACCCGTGTCCCCTGCATCAGCAGGCGGACCCTCAACCACTGTGCCACCAGGGAAGCCCTGGAGTTTTATGTTCTTTTTTCTCTTGGAGTCTCTGCTCTGGCTTGATGCTGTTGTTTTTCCCAAGAGAGAATGCTACTGTCACTGTATGTCTGGGGGGAAGATACCCATCACCCAGAATGTATCACAAACTATTAATAATCGATCACTGCAAATCTACCTTGTCTCAATAAACACCCTGTCCCCAAGTACAGATAAAAGGCCAAGCAGGCAGACGCTGGAGTTCATCATCCTCACATTTTCCATTTCCCTTTTCTCTAAGGATGGTGTCCAGTGTCTGAGCTGTCCTATGGATACTGTAGGAAGAGGAAACTGACATTTACTAAGCAACTTCTGTGTGCCAGATGCTCCGCAGCCCTGAGAAGTAGGCTTCCTCAACCCCATTTTGCAGATGAGGATACTGAGGCTGGGGGCGGAGTGGGGCCTTATTAAGAAGAGTCAGCTTGCAAGTACCGGAGATGAGATAAGCCCTTTCCCAGATGTCTTTCTCCAGAGCTCTCTGTCTTCTTCTAACACACTGCCATAGGCTGTCAGGGAGCTCTGCATTTTTATCTTTCCTCCTCTACCCACCGTAGCTTGGTATACAGTTGGTGCTCAGGCAAGCTTAGCCAAATTGAAAAGTGAACATGGAAAAAGGCCTGCAGGTCTGCTGTCTAAAAATAGATGCCTACACATGAGCAGGGAAATGAATTTGCAGAGCACAGAGCAATCTCCCTAAGAGGTGGTTGATCCGAAGGCTGCCTCACTATTTCTTTTCCTCATTCTTCATCTCCTTTAAAGTGTCTGTGACTGAGTTGATAAAAACGCAGCCCTCTTCTAACCTTTGATTACAGAATATAGCAAGTTGCACTCATCTGTTTCAATCTATATATGTCCCGCCTGCTTGGTTGAGGAGGGGGTGTTACACGTGTGCCCTTCACCTCATATTTTAGCACTGCATATAAGTGATGGGAAAAACAAACAAACAGACCAATACCTTTAACCCACTGTGCCCCTCCCCGCTCCCCACATCACATTAGAGCTCCTTTTCAAGAGAGAACAATGGAGTTGCTTGACATTCAATGGGCCATGATTCGCTAGTGGACAGGGTCACACTGTGCTAAAAGCAATGGGCATCTATCTATTATCAGTGCGGTCTCCAGAATGAGGGGCCAGACCAGCCTACCTCACCCATGCAGTGATGTGCTAAGAGGACCCCGCGGGCCCAACCATTATAGATTCCAAAAGCAAATGAAGATAGCCATGACTTCAATACTATTTCCTAAGAAGTTCTAAGCTGGGAGCTAGAGAGGAATGTATGAGCTAGAAGAGAGTTGACGCTATGTTTCCTCCATAATTATTGCTAATGTGTGTGTGTAGCTCCTTAGGTCTACAAATCCAGAACAGAAGAGATCTGGGCACCAAAATTCCATCCCCATCTCCAGCAACTCTAACTAGATTGTATTCCCCTTGAAGGCAGGGGAGTGCCAACATTTGTACCAGAGTTAGGTTAGTGATTCAAACGCAGTATACCGGTACTTTTCACTCTCAAATCAGCCCTCTTAACTCACATTTTAATCCCCATTATACAGATGAAGAAACTGAGGCTTGGAATTCAGGGACGTTACCCAAGTTATATAGCTAGTCAAGGGTAAAGTTGGGATTTGACATTGGCTTAGAGAAAAATGCATTTCTTGGAATCGTGTTTCAGCTGTGGCTGTTTAGGAGCAAGCAGCGTATATCCTTAGTCCTCAAGGAAATAAAAAGTGAAACTCAAATTCTCTGGGTATCCAGGTGCCCTTGAAGGAAATCACTCATCTATTGATATTTCCCTTTGAAGCCACTCCCAGAGATAGCCAGAGTGTTGTGCAAGGGAGTTCTTGTAAAAATAGGCATCGCTTACCGGGCTCCATTTCTGCAACCACAGGAGTATGAAAAACCCTGCGTGGTTATAAGAAAACTGAACAATTTTACTGACAAATTAAAGGTTTGGGAGGCAGTGGGAGAAACTGGTCAGCTGCAACTTCAGAGAAAAGCCACACTGAACATTTCAAAGCCTCCACTTCAATTATGAAGGGAGAAGCTGAGGTCTGGGAAGTGGTCCCCAATGGGTGTGCGCCCAGCATAAAATGTGCCCTCTGGTTCTCAGCAGGACTTGAGGCCTTTTAAGGAGGGACTGGATAGCAGGAGAGGGAGTGGTAGAGAAGGGCAACAGTGAGCAAAAGTGGGGCGGGGAGAGAGACAGGGAGAGATGTCTGTCACAGAGAAGTCTGGCTCTGCTCATCAGATTGTAGGGCATAAGAATGGGATTTTAGATACTGCTATTTGCAAAGTGAAGACCGGAGTGTGTGAGTAACTGGCCCAAGCTCCTCAGCTTGGCAATGAAAGCTGGAATTGGCTGAAAAAGAATGAGTAAGAAATATTGATGAAGCACCTATTATAATATACATATGATATGTATAATATATATTATAATATGTGTATATAATCACAGTCCATATTTTATCCACATTTTACAGAAAAAGAGACAAAAGCTCAGAAAGTTTAAGCAAGATAAATCATAAATGGCAAAGCAATTGCCATCTTTTCCAAAGTCTTGTAAATCCTTTAAGAGGTGCCAAGATGTATTTTCCTCCAGGAAGTCCTCCCTGTTGCCTCAGGTCTGGGTTAATTGCCGTTGTCTCTGAATCTCTACCCCATCCTACTACCTACCACTTGTATTCTAAGGACCACCTTCTCCACTACTAGACCTTATGCTCCCTAACCAGGCACCATGCCAGTCTTGTTTGTTGTTTCACCCAGAGGCCCCAGCACAGTTCATGTTCAGTATAGAAGTGAGGCTTTGAATGAACCCTCCTGGACCTTCGTTCTTACCCTTCCAGGGGACCATGAATGCTACTCAGACTTCCCTTCTCATCTGTAGTCTACACTTTGGGTTTTTATCTCCAATCTCTTCCTCTTCATCCTCCTTCCTCTCTAATTCTCCTTAAAACTCTACTGTCAGCTCCAAGTTAAGAGGAAAATTACTCACTATGTGACATCACTACAAGGCAAAAGTAGTAGGAAAGAGTACCATTCATCTTCCAACCCAGTGATGTCTGCAGTTTCAATGACTGATTGAAATGTAATGATTGTCATCTACTGGGATGTAAATGATATTACCAGCAGCGTTGATAATAGTAGCTGATTTTCACTGAGAATTTCCTATGCCCCCCTCATTTTCCAAGTATTTCCTCACTTAATTCTCACAACAGTCATGAAATATACAAAGAAACATCATCCCTGTTTTATAAATGAGAGAACTAAGGCCCATCGATGCTAGATCCTTAACCAAGACCGTGCAATGATAATGTGAATGTAATTCTATCTAATTCTGAACTCAATAAAGTTTCTTTTATATCAGCTGCCTTTCAAAAAAATAGTAAATATAGGAACAATGGAAATGGTCACATATTGAGCATGTATTATGTGCTAGCCACTATTATACACTCCATGTACGTAAGTCATTTAACGAGTTAAGGCACTCAGAAATAAAGTTAATACCCTTTTATGGACTGATTTAAAAGTAACTTATGGGGAGTTCCCTGGGGGCGCAGTTGTTAAGAATCCGCCTGCCGGGGCTTCCCTGGTGGCGCAGTGGTTGAGAGTCTGCCTGCCAATGCAGGGCACACGGATTCGAGCCCTGGTCTGGGAGGATCCCACAAGCCACGGAGCAACTAGGCCCGTGCGCCACAACTACTGAGCCTGCGCGTTTGGAGCCTGTGCTCCGCAATGAGAGGCCACGACAGTGGGAGGCCCGCGCACCGCGATGAAGAGTGGCCCCCGCTCACCACAACTAGAGAAAGCCCTCGCACAGAAACAAAGAACCAACACAGTCAAAAATAAAATAAATAAATAACTAAATTTATAAGAATCCGCCTACCAATGCAGGGGACACAAGTTCGATCCCTGGTCTGGGAAGATCCCACATGCCGTGAAGCAACTAAGCCCGTGCACCACAACTACTGAAGCCCACACACCCAGAGCCCGTGCTCCACAACAAGAGAAGCCACCGCAACGAGAAGCCCGCGCACCGCAACGAAGAGTAGCCCCTGCTCGCCACAACTACAGAAAGCCCAGCATAGCAATGAACACCCAAAAATAAATTTTAAAAATATACATATATATTTTTTAAATAAAAGTTTTTTAAAAAAAAATAAAAGTAACTTATGGAGGTAAATTGATTTAGAGAGGTTAAAGCAGGCAGTTGGACCTAATGACCTCTTTAGTTCCATTCCAGAATTAACAGACAATATTCTAAAGATATATGAGGCCACATGGCAAACCAGCAAGGAATACATACAGACAGGTCTTTAAGCACCATGTTATCACAAAGTGGAGGCAGGGACTCCTCCATCGTTGCCTAAGGGTTGTCCCCATGGGGCTCTGTAGTGTGGCAACTTGGGCATGTGGCCCATCCCAAAGGAATGACCTGCTCCCTTCAGCTGATGGGCTGGGTCTCAGCACAATCTCCGTGGATCCATGGTGGAATGTCAATTATTTAAAACTGGCTCAGGTCTGCATACTCCACTGGACTCTTTTTTATCCCACTTTAAGTCTTTCCCTTGGGACAGCTTAAAGAGCTCTACCTTTTTAATGACAAACTATCCATCGATAGCACTGGAAATGAAATCAAGCTTTTGTTTAGCAACCAGTCTGCGTATTTATTTTCTAAGTCCATGAGTTTATGTATATGCTGCTCTTAATGGGCAGTGCATAAAAATGCCTCTTTTTATTTTCTTTTCCTTTGCATTGCTGCCGATGATGGCTATTAGCAAGCCATTAGAGGTAGGAAAGTACCTTTTTTTTGCCTTCCAAGACGGGCTGCATTTCTGTATGTGTGTTCTATGCAGATTGGCCAATATGTTAAACTTCCTTTTTCACTTCTTCTGATATAGATGGCTTTATGTCAGCCACATAATTTTTCTCACTGATTAATGGAAATATATATATATCGATACATGCACATATATATATTTGTATGAACATATATATGTTATGTGTATACACACATATACATTCATATACATATATAAATGCTCACACACATATACGTATACACATAAACATATTCACACATATACACACACAGAAAATGTGGTTTTTTCAGTCAAAATGAAAAGTCTGTGGCAGGGATGTGAAATGAATTCTACTCCACATCAAAATCTGAAGCATTGTTATGTAAATCTATGACACTGTGGTCTTGTTTTTAACAAAAGACTCGATGGGCTGAGACGGGACTGGACTGTTTTAAACAAAAGATTTTGAGTCCAAACATGGCCCGTTTTGCTTTCATAATCAAACTAAGATTATTGTTAGGTTGTATCTGAGAAGCACAGCCATATGGATAAAAACTAAGGAAAGTCATTCTTTATCCAGATGTTCCCAAATGTCTACTTAACATATACACACAAAATAGTCAAATTTGGGAACTGACTTTTTTAAAGATTTGCTGGATTCTTGAGGGTGGTGTGGGTTATTAGCTTCTTTCATGGGAGGCAGAAAGGCAAAGTTCAATTTTGTTTTCTTTATCACAGGAGGTGAGATGGGCAAAGTGAAGTGAACTAGCATTTGTTGAGTATTATCATGCTCTAAGTCCTTTAATAAGTACTATTTGACGTTGTCATCTCTAAGGAAGGTCATGCTATAAAATTCACATTACTTCTATGAAGTGTTTTCTTCATTTTATTGTTGATCAAGCAGGGACAAAGAGTGATTCTTGGCAACTAGGAAAGGTCAGACTGACTGGAACACAAACTGTGAAGGAAGACCCAGTAGCTAAAGAATGTTTAGCTCAGTCCTGCAACTGATACCAAGGCCTGGAAGGACAGAATATATGGAACAGTGGTTCTCAACTGGGGCAAATCTGCACCCCAATGTCTAGAACATTTTTGGTTGTCACACTGGGAGGGGGGGGTGCTACTAGCAAACAGTGAGCGGAGACCAGGGATGCTGCAAAGATCCTACAACATAGGAAAACCCTCCATAACAAAGAAGTATCCAGCCCAAATTGCAAGAGTGCTGAGGCAAAGACAGCCTCCAGCTTCCAGCCAGGACTCCTGGTGCTCGTCTGCATTTTATCATCCCTGCCACTTTTACATTATCAGCATTCTAACTGAGATCTGAGAAACAAATATTGTAACATCAGCATGTGCTTTGGGAAGAAGCATAAGGTAGAGGGGCCAGATGCAAACCCTGACTCTGCTATCTCTAACTTGTGCATCTTGGGGGAGTGTCTTACCCTCTTGATGACTCAGTTTTCTCATCTGCAAATTTAGAAAAATACTACCGCAAACCCCATGAGGTGCTTGTAAGGATTAAATGAGATAAAGCATATCAAGAGTTTAGTGACACACCGGGTGCCAAGTATGTGTTCAACCACTTAGTTGTTATTTTTATTTTCATTGCTGTTATTACTTCATCTTCTATTTCCATTTTCTGGAGAGCACTCAGTTTTTAATACTATCTTTTCTTTTTTAAGAAAGCTTTTATCTCAAGGTTAGGTAGACCTGCTTTCACTCACGTGTGATTACAGAGTGCATCAGAATCAGAACGCAGGGGAGAGGGCCAGCTGCAGGAAGGAGCTGTGGGCTATTTTTAAGACATGCTCTTCTACGAACAACTCCACAAATTCTTCAATATGGCATCCTCCACATCTTGCCGACATACCCAGAGCTTCTTGAAAGTTCTTGTTCTCTCTACATAGCTGAGCAGCAGCTCTACAGCTAGGACTCAACAGCAAGTGGGATCAGAACTTTCCCTTCATCCCAGAGCTGTTCTCAGTCAGCCAAAGAGGGTAGCAGGCAGCCCAACGGAGCTCACTGCAAACATCTCGGGTGACTTAAAATCACTGCTGTCAATGTGAGAAAGACTGGAATAAAGAGAGGAAAGGGGTGAGGACGGAGGAAAGACGACAAAAAGCATGGGATCAGTATCCTGGAACTCAAAGGATTCAAGACATTTGCCAAAGGACGCACTATAAACATGTGAGGATGCCAACATCCAAACTCCAGAGATCCCTTCCTCTCAGGCCCTCTGCTATTATTCCTCAGACTGAAAGGAATCTTCCAATTAGAGAAGCTGTAAACAGGTCCCTGAATCCAGGTACTTACAAGAAAGGCAGAGAGAGGCAATCTTGTTATTGATAAAACACTGTAAAGAATGAAATGGAATGTGTTGTTTACTGCCTAGTACAGAAAACAGAAAAATAAGAAATATCCATCAAACTCTCCCACATAGAAAATAAACTTTCTGTTGAAAGACAAGAGAGAATTCTTGTGTTGGATGTCAAATCCCTGTTAGCTGTCTGTCTTCTACCTGTGGGTGGCTGGAACATCCCTGGGCAGGAGTGGCTCATAGCCTCATTTGCCAGCTGGGAGATACTACTCTATCATTTAGGGCCTTATGGATAACTGGATAATTCCTTGGGTGAGTTGTCACTCTAACCAGTGCACATCAGTCCCTAAAAAGAAGAAAAGAGTAACTATAGAACTCTGAAGCGTGTTTGAAGGTTATCAACGACATCTATGAAAATTGCACAGTTCATCATTGCCATCATCATCCCACCACTACCAGCAAAATCGATATCCTTATCCTCCTCTTCACCAATGCCACCACGACCACCATCGTCACTGTCATCATCATCACCAGTCATCGTCATCGTCACTACTTCCACCATCACCATTACCACCTCCACCACTATGATCATCTCCATCTCCATGACCATGACCATCATCATCACCACCACCTCCACCCTCACCACCATCATCACTGTCGGTACCACCAACATCCTTATCTTCATCACCGTGATTACCACCACCACCAGCACCACCACAGCACCATCCTCCTCATTACTGCTATGCGTCAGGGACTAGGTTTGCATTAAATACTTCACTTACCACTCATGGCATGACACAAGTAGCTCTTACTAATTAACCTTTCTTTCTTTCTAGCTGAGAAAACTCAGGGTCCAATGGGTGAAACAGCTTATCCAGGGTCATACTTGGCAGGACATTCTCCAGTACGTAACCCTCTGTCAGCATTGTGCCCATTCTTCTAGGACTGAGGCAAAGGTTCTGTCTTTCACCAAGCCACCCCAAATCCTCACTATTGGTGCAGCTCTTGTGACAGCATATTCTAAGGCGCATTGTGCCTGTTAGTATATAGCTCATCAGACCATCACATGTAGCTGAGAAATGAGAGGGCAGAGACTGGTATCTCCCAGTACACAGTCAACATTTAATAGGTTAACTAGTTGTCCTGGATCCAATATAAAGCACTAAAATATGCATTTATCTGCCTAACAACATAGTGGGTGAAACACTCCCACCTTGAAAAACACAAGATTAGGAGAAAAAAATTGTGTTTAACTCCAAGGCTGACCAAGTTAGATGTTTCCTGTAAAAAATACTTTCTAGTAGAGATAGCACTTTTGATTTAGTTTCTGTAGGAGCCTAGGGCCAGGCCGCTCTGGCATACCTCACTATTAGCTGTCAGTGCCCTGCAAGGTTAGAGCTCTCCCCAGGCTGTGGTTAATTCCCTTGTTCACCAGGCAGAGAGCTCCTCAACAGCAAAGACTTTACTCATTTTTCTCTCACTCCCTGTCCTAGCACAAAGCCTACCATACAAAGGGGGGTGCTCTGTACAAATTCTTGGATGAATGAATGAATGCATTGTTCTTTGTTTATCAATTTTCCCCAGGTGAGCCCCAGGGCATGACTCTAGTGCTCACAGGATGAAAGGGTAAGGGAAGCTACTGCTAGATTCTGGTTCTTTAGAGAAGATAAAAAGGCTTAAGGAGGCTGGCAGAGCCATGAATTTGGCATTATCTTTGCATGTGTGATGCACAACTCCTGGTTAGGGAAGAACTCAGAGAATGCTCCACTCTCTTTTTTTCCGTTTCTTCAATTCAGTGTTAATAGATCGAGGTTAACTGCTTTAGTCACCACTCCAATCCCTCTGCCCCCATTGCATGACCACAGTAGGTGAGGGGTGGGGGGAAGAGGAGGAAGAGGGGGAGGGGGAGGAGGAGGAGAGGAAGAGGAGGAGGTGGAGGAGGAAGGGGAGAAGGGAGAGGAGGGGGAGGGGAGGAGGAGGGGAGGAGGAGGAGGAGGAAGAGGAGGGGAAGGAGGAGGAGGAGGAGGGGAAGGAGGAGGGGGAGGAGGAGGGAGAGGAGGAGGGAGAGGAGGAGGGGAGGAGGGAGAGGAGGGGGAGGAGGAGGAGGAGGAGGAGGGGGAGGGGGAGGACATGAGCCTCCCAGCACATCAGCTCTGCCTGTGAGAGCAGGCAAGACAAACCAGGGACACAAAGGAGTTGAAGGCAGCCTTGCCCTCTATCTGAGGCACAAACCAAGTGGAGAATTAGGTCTCCACTGGGCTCCAGCCAGTAGCTAAGTCAACTGGCCACTCAGGGTACTACCAGTTGTGGGCCTCTCTAAAATCAAGTCATCACTAGCTTTGTGGAGGACAGGCTCGGGCACAGACAGGGAAATGTGAGATTGTTGGAGAAAGAAATTTTGTAGCATCCAAAGGGCCTTCAACAAACACAGACCCCCAAAAGCCCAGCATACATTTCTTCCACACTGTATACCTTTAAAGGACAGTTGGGAGGATGGTGTAGGACCATTAGGGCAACATTCTTTGGAGAGAAATTTTTAATGATTTATGGTCAGCACCAGAAGACTGAACTTTTTCCTTTCTACACAGACAAAAGATAGATGACTGTGGTGATTTACAGAATATTCAGACACGTCGTCATCATCTCTTCCCTGACAGCTTCAGTACTTCATAACTGGCCTCCCAACACCCATCCTTATCTCCTTCCAACTCATTCTCACAACAAGGAGAGAAATTCGAGACTGCCCACGTGACTCTCCAGCTGAAATGTGTCAGTGCCGTTGCAGCGCTTTTAGAGTAAAGGACAGAATAACAATTATCTTCCCAGGGTCCTGCGTGTTCTGGCCACTGTTCACGTCTGCAGGGAGCCACACAGCTGGTCCTCTTGATCCCTGGGTTCCAGTGACGTGAGCCCCCCTTTAGTTCCTCAAACATTCCATGGGCCCCTAGCCCCTCATCTCTCTCCTCTTGACATAAATCTCATCTCTCCTTTAGCTCTCCAATCTGCCTTCACTCCTCCAGGGACGCTCGCTCTGAAGAACCAGCCTAGGTCAAGGCTTTCTATCATCATCCATTCTCAAAGCATCCTGTACTCTTCTTACCACTGAAATTCACATTAGTAAATATGTATGTTTCTGTAACGCCCACATCTATCACACTGCCTGCAACATGGTAAAAGCACTCAACAAATATTTCTTGAATGAAAGCTGTGGCATGGTGGAATGTTATCTCAAGAAAAGAAATGGGAATTAGGATCACCAGGAAGGCTAGTTGGAGAATTACCAGGTTAATGGTAAATTACTCTACATTTTTATACATATGTGCGTGCGTGCACACATGCACACACATATACACACACACACACCCTTCTGATTCTGCCTTGGTAGTCTAGTATAATACCTCCAGAGGCACATAAAAACATTACTAATTCCAGCTTGAATATGTAAGAAGCGGCTGTATATCTGAAGTCAGGAGACAAGGATTTTAGATTATGATTCCAAAGTGACTAGTTGTGTGACCTCTGTTTATTGTACCATCTCTCTGAGTTCCTTATTTCTTATGTATAAATGACGATGCACCGATCACTCAATGACTTTAAGAAGTCCTATTGTGTGCAGAGCAGGTCTAGATATTTAGTGAAAATACAAGGCCAGAGCTCCATCTCGGCACTTGGGAACTTTCCAGTCTAATGGGAAAACAGGCACATAAATAAATGTTTACAGTAGCAAGGTAAGTGCCATTTTCAAGATTTGGACAAAGGGTTGTGGGAACAAGGGAAGGAAGCAAGTTCAGGGTACTGTTTGGAGGAGTCAGAAAAAGCTCTCCTGGAAAGACTGTTCTGAGAATTAAGTTAAAGCATGGGCACACCTACCACATAAAGACCAGTAACGGGCACCAGCCCTGGGGCCAGAAAGTACTTAGTAGAAATCCTACTCCAGATCTCACTTGATGAGAGCAGGATTTCTACTTAACCCCTCTCTATCATTTTTCCTCACCCACAGAATGGCAGCAATAACCTCTCCCTTGCCGTTTTGGGGTGGAATTTAGAGATACTGTACACAAAGTACTTTTAATCAAAAGATTCGACTCACAGTAGGTGCTCAATTAACTGCAGCTGGATTTATCATTCTTCCTATGCCCCATTTCAGTGACTGGCCGGCCAGGGCACAGGCATTTAATGGATTCCTGATGTGTCTGCCAGGTGTGGTTTGCATAACTAAGTGGAGGGGCAAGGTAAAGACAGAGCTGAGTGTTGTCTTTTGATGTGTATTTCCCAAGGCATCCTCACAGGCCCTGTCACTATCAGTTACCTTGCAGTATCAGGAAATTACAGAATGCCGAGAGGGTTTTGCAGGGGAAAGCAGCATCTGACAGCAATGGTGAACCTGGGAGAGATTAGATGCCTACAGATTCCTGCCGGGTCTCACACCAGGTCCTAAAGAAAAGCAGTGTGGCAGGCCTCGTTTATTACCTTCAATAGCTTGAATGAACCACCTTGACCCTTTGGGGAAAACGGGCGAGGGCTGAATGACGTGGAGAATATGAAATGTTTTCAGGCAGAAAGAGAGGAGGAGAGAATCAAGCAAAGATGACAAGAGTGTGGATATCAAGGGTCCAAGTAAATTTGTAAATTTCTAGGCTCCGATTTCTCAGTGATCTCAGGAGGTGCACATTTGGGCTCCAGATGCGTCTATGTTAAGAACAATCAGGCCTCAACAGTCTACCAACTTTCACTTATCAATCAACACTCACCTCAGACATTTCTCCAAGACAATTCTCTGATTCCTCAGGTCAGATTAGGCCCTGTTCCTACCCCTGTCAATCCACTAATGACACTGTGTCATATGTAGCCATCACACTGAATGAGGAGGACTCATAGGGGACCTTCATCTTTGCCTCTCATGGTCCCTCCAAATCTGTCCCCCTTAGTGTGGCCTCTTTCTCTGACACTGGATAAATATGACAAACACCCCAATCTTTCGTGACAGTGTTAGCCCATGCAAACAGCTACCAGGTCAATTCAATTCACACAAACACATAAAGAATCTCATGTTAGCAAGTATAATATCCAGTCCCACGGAATAATCAAACCTCAATGGTTTTTTCGTTTTTTTTGGCTGTACGCGGGCCTCTCTCCGCTGTGGCCTCTCCCGTTGCGGAGCACAGGCTCCGGACGCGCAGGCTCAACGTCCATGGCTCACGGGCCCAGCCGCTCCGCGGCATGTGGGATCTTCCCGGACTGGGGCACGAAGCCGTGTCCCCTGCATCGGCAGGTGAACTCTCAACCACTGCGCCACCAGGGAAGCCCCTCAATGGTTTTTTATCGTTGGGATTTCTCTCCTTCCCCAGCCGGACCCAGTGCAGACATGAAGACTAAAGTTTCAGGAGAGCAGGTGGCCAGTCTCTTCTCTCTTGTCCCCCCAGTGTTTGAACTCCTTCTCCCTCAATTTGCCCACTGAGGATTCTGAGCCTCACCACGGTAGGATGATGGGAAAGGGCACAACCAAGTTGTTATCTGATCGGTGGTCTTGTAGAGTGGTATGTCATGTGATGTCCTGTTTAAAACTGACTCTCTCCAGAAGAATTCTGTGGATTCTTCAAAGACCCTCAGCCTCCTTTGGCGGGGCTCTCTCACCCAGTTTCCCATACCAGACACCACACGCATCTGCTATGGCTGGATACTGATCTTCTCCTCAGCCCTGAGATGCCCAGATTCTGTGCTGAGAGCTGTTAAACCCTGTTTAGAAGCAACCTCAGAAGATCCCATGCCAGATCTCTCTCTCTCTCGTATGGGTAATGGGGGGTGTGGTGGGAAAGCAGGATTGCTTTTCTAGATGATGGTAAATACTCATACTGCATCTGCAGGGTCAACTCTAGGGGCACAGGCCATTCAACACACAGCTCTTACCTTTGCTCCACTACTGAAGCAGATAACAAACATTTATTATTGCTGTTGTTGTTGTGTTCAAGGCAGGTGTCAGACACCAGGTTGCTATGCCACCGAAATTTCAAGAGACAGCACTCAAATTTTCAGAGTAGTTCTGCCAAGACCTCCTACTGTGGAGACTTCAAGGAAGGAAATACCCTTCTCCCCTTTCCATTCATGGAAGCTAGAGAGACTTAAGAGTGCCCCAACAGCTCTCTCCAAAGCTGCCTCCTTCCCATCACTTTCAGTGTAATGGAATCATTTAGTATCTATCACCCCAATTTTTCAAGTCTAGAATATCCCTTGTCTAGTGATCTCAGCCAGTTTCCATTTTGGCATTCCACTTTTACCATGATCAGTGATTAGTAGGAATTGCTCCAGACCACTGGGGCTCCTATTATAAGCAATTCCTTTTATACTATTCCTCTTACAAGGAATCACAGTATATAAAGTTGAACTTTGTAAACTGCTTCCTTATTTCTCGAACTGGAGAATACCAGATTTAATTCCTTTTGAAGATAATCATATTGAAAGAAAAGGAAAAACAGGAGAGTGGGGTTCAACATGAATAAAACTATGCAAGGGATTTGAGAAATACTCCTAGAAATCTGTTAAATATACATTACAAAGCATTCTAATTACTCCATAATTGGCCAAGACTGTGGTAGTCAACCGTGTTCCCGTACAATCAAAGTGAAATAGATATTTGGCTGATGGACCAGACACACTCTTTAATCCTCTTAAGAAGCGTGCTATCAGCAACAAAGCAACATAAATTTAAAAGCATCTCAGTCGCGTTGTATGGAAGCGATGGTAAATGGAAAATAAATGTCAGTTAAGTACCTGAAATGGGAAAATAGCATTGATACCACCTCGAGTTAATTTTTTAATCTTAAATATGAGCTTTTGCACATGAAACACTACTAATTAATCCATTAGCATATTTCTCAAGCAGGAATCATGGAGGGTTTCAGGGACATGGCATTCATTCTTGGGGCTTGGGAACAGAATTTTAGTCTTCTCTGCCATTTACTTATTTATTTATTTACTTTGGCTGTGTTGGGTCTTTGTTGCTGCGCACGGGATTTCTCTAGTTGCGGTGAGCGGGGGCTACTCTTCGTTGTGGTGTGCGGGCTTCTCACTGCGGTGGCTTCTCTTGTTACGGAGCACGGCCTCTAGGCACACGGGCTTCAGTAGTTGTGGTGCGTGGGCTCAGTAGTTGTGGCTCGTGGGCTCTTGAGCACAGGCTCAGTAGTTGTGGCGCACAGACTTAGCTGCTCTGCGGCACGTGGGATCTTCCCAGACCAGGGCTTGAATCTGTGTCCCCTGCAATGGCAGGTGGATTCTTAATCACCGTGCCACCAGGGAAGTCCCTTCTCTGCTTTTTTGACTAAACTAGGCACTGTTATCTCTATATCCCCAGTGCCTGGGAAAATTATGCTGGATAAAAGTTGTTGAAGAAATTAATAAGTTAAAGAACTGATGAGTGAGTGGATCTTCATGCTGGCACACAGTAATGTGTATGTAGAGATGCTGAACTCAAGAAGCTTAAGTCTAAAGGAAAAGAAAAGTAAATTTTTTAAACGATGCAAAGGCAAGGTATACATAGGTGAGGGCTCCACGCACGGAGCCTGCAGGCTTGTAAAATCTTCTCATTTCTCCTGGGGTTGGTTCTCAGGGTTCAGTTCTTGCCCGAGACCTAGGGCTTCTGTGCAGAAGGAGCCCTGGGGATGTTTGTTGTACTTTTCTGCCGAGGAACTAAATGACAGCTTCCCACAAGGCTTAGGCTGAGGGTGTAGAAGGGGTGATGGAAGGTGGATGACAGCTGCTCTCCAGCTCTCAGCACACCCGAGGGGGAGAAATATAGACACTGGAACAAGTACCTCAAACATCAGGACAGATGTAGTCATCATCCAACCATTTGTCCAACAAGCATTAATTGAGCATTTTCTATATGCCAAACTCAGTTCTAGACTTGAGGGATACGGAGTAAAGAAAAGCTGACACAATCTTGCACTTAGCGAGTTTTGGGTCTATTGGAGGAGACAGGTATTAAATAAGTACAAAAATAAATGTAAAATTGCAACTGAGATAGATGTCCTAAAATCCATGTTCAGAGTCTTAAGAGAATGACTAATTGGGTGGCTTGGAATTAAAGTACAGAAAGTATAGGAGGAAGAGGGAGGTAAGTTTTCTGATGGCCAAGTCTGAGCTATTTCTAAGGCACAATTTAGCAAAATTCAAAGAGTCTGCTGCTTAGTCTTCATTTTCTTTTCCTTCTTTTTGTTCTTTTATACCCTCCCATCCCCCATTCACTTACTATCTTCTGTTTCTAAGTAAACATTTTTAAAATAATTTGTGCCAAATGTTGTGACGGGTAATCTCATTTCACAGGAACGCCATGAGGTAGGGATTAGAAAGATGGTGGAATCGGACGAGCCTTAATCTGAATCCTAGCTCTGTGTTTTACCTCCTGTGTGCCTTTGGGAAAATTGCTAAAACACTCTGAGTGCAGTTCCTTATTTAGAATCACTTTTTTGTGACATGATTTTACCGTGTAAGCCACATAAGAGCAACTTCAAATAGAATTCTGAAAAACAGAAAGGGAATGCACAGTCTCATCTCTCTAATGCCTCTGTTTGTAATTCTTACCTCTTTGCTTTCCACCTTTGTAGACGTGGAATACACGTGCATAGAGAACTGGAGTATAATCCCAGTGTACTCGGCAGTTTGAATTCTATATTTAACGTTCTCGTTTAATTTGTCCAATTAGCGTGGACCTTAGTCCATGGCAACTTTTGAATCTTTCTAATGTTCGCATTTGGGTGGAAGAGAAATAATTCCGGAATCTCAGCGTGAGTCACTGGAATGCCAAGATGGTGACCCGAGTTCTGCCTGAATCATTAAGGGGTGTGAGGGGGACTCAGTGGAGGGGGTTCTGGAGACATTTCAGTTCTCCAGGAAGGACAGGGATAGAAAAGGAAGGCACAAATTGCGTCAGTTATTTCAGCTCAAAATTGACCTGGGATTCTTCCCTGATGTCCCTGCTCTCTCAACAAGGGGACTTTTCTTTTATAAGGAAGAGAGAGGGAAGAGCAAGCAAAAGAGCAAGAGACACAGAGACCGGAAGACAGAAGGACAGAAGATGGACAGTAAAACTGCTAGGATATGGGGGAAAAGAACAGCTTCAGGGAGGAGGGGCCAGGAGTGACGTGACTAGAGCACCCACAGGGCTGGCCTCACTCCTGCTATAACTGGGGCCTCAGATGGTTATTTCCGGTCTTCCTCCAGTTGAGAATTGTTTTATTTATTGAAAATGAATTTCATATCTATATTTCTCGATTTAATAATATCACTGGTATATCTGTTTACTAGCGTATAATATGAAAATTGGACATTAGAGTTTAAATTAAATTCTACCTTTGAAAAATAACAATGATTTCCCATTTCAAAAGTAATACATCAGGGCCTCCCTGGTGGCGCAGTGGTTGAGAGTGCACCTGCTGATGCAGGGGACGCGTGTTCGTGCCCCGGTCCGGGAGGATCCCACGTGCCGCGGAGCGGCTGGGCCCGTGAGCCATGGCCGCTGAGCCTGCGCATCTGGAGCCTGTGCTCCGCAACGGGAGAGGCCACAGCAGTGAGAGGCCCGCGTACCGCAAAAAAAAAAAAAAAAAAAAAAAAAAAAAATTAATACATCAGTATTAGGAACAACATGAAGAAGTCCAAAAAAATTAATAGAAAAATGAATTATATATATATATGAAATTTGCAAATATTCAGTATTTATCATTGTGTTACGGGTACTGACAGTTTTACTTCTACATTTGTATACTTTTGATATAGTTACTGTATATAGATATGCTTTTATTTGCAAACTTGGGAAATTCCATATATGCATGTACAGTTTCTTTTTCTCCACTTGACATTATATTGAGAGCATTTTCCTCTGACATTAAACATTCTTAGAGTATAATTCATTGATGAATCTGGATGCATTATTCTTTATTGAAACATATATTGAATTTTCCCCTATTGTCAGGGATTTAGGATATTACCAACAGTTGTCTAATATAAGCAACACCATGTTGAACAGTCTTGTACAATGTAACTGCCTGCAATTCACTCTTTGGATAAATTCCAAACAGTTAGATTAGTCAATCAAAAAATATGGGCATTTTAAGGCTCTTGTACTTGATGCTAATTTTTTTTTGAAAACATTTATACGTCCATCAGGAGCATATGAGTATCATCATCTCATGGGTCGTTTACCCACCTGGATGAGTATTTCTCTGTGTGTGTGTGTTTGTGTGTAATCATCACCAATTTGATTCTTAAAGTAGCATCTCTTATCAGTAGGCTAATTCTTTTTTTTAATTGTATTTTATTTTCTGATTTGCCATTATGATGCCAAAAGATGTCTATCCTTGTATTATGATTACTTAATGTTACTCATACACATGCAATCACATACACATACGAAGAGAGCCTATTTTATCTGCCAAATGGATTTTCTGTCACTTCCCTATTCTATCCTCTACTTACTATTGCTGATAGAATTGTGTGATGCATTCAAATGCCTAATAAGAAAAAGATGTGCCTTTAAAAGAATGCATTTTTAGGACTTCCCTGGTGGTACAGTGGTTAAGAACCCGCCTGCCAATGCAGGGGACACAGGTTCGGGCCCTGGTCCGGAAAGATCCCACATGCCGCGGAGCAACTAAGCCCGTGAGCCACAACTACTGAGCCTGTGCTCTAGAGCCCATGAGCCACAACTACTGAGCCCGCATGCTTCAACTACTGAAGTCTGTGTGCCTAGAGCTCATGCTCTGCAACGAGAAGCCACTGCAACGAGAAGCCCACTCGCTGCACCTAGAGAAAGCCCGCACGCAGCAACGAAGACCCAGCACAGCCGAGAAAAAAAAAAAAAAAGAATGCATTTTTAATTCTAAGTGTTTCATTATAAGCAAAAGATAGCTCTAAACTGTATCACATGAACTTCAATGGGAAATACAAAAATTATTTTAAAATTGAATATACCAGTGCAAGAAAGAAAATAAACTGTGACACTGCGTTAGTTTCACACATGAAGCTCCCAAACTAATATTTGCTAAAGAAATCAATTTCATGTACCACAAGGCTATTCATTAAATCTTTTCCACTTTGCCATGGGTTATATGCAATGGAGCCATCAAAGCATGAGGTAAGGGCTGTAGCACCCTAGTGCTGGACCCTTCAGATTTAGAGAGTACAAATTTTCAGCACAAAAACTTGAACCAAATTTGCTTCTTTTTCAACCTCCTTAATGAGCAATTCTAAAGCCCCATGGTGCAATTGATTTAGAAGACAAAAATCAATAGAAAGCTGACCACCGGGCGTGGAAATCCAAGGATCATCCAGTGGAGAATCATGGCTGAAATTTGGGACCTTGAGGCTCTGGCTCATTTCTCTTCACAGTTTACACCTATGGGATGTTACCTACCTCAATCTTAGAAAGTAGCAGGAGCTCTCAAAAGCAACATACCCAAACATTATATGATCTCCAATGGAAAGAAAGTTTATAAGAACTTCAATCCAATTTTTTTGATCTAACTACTGTCAATTTTCCGAAGTATTAAAATGAGAAATAAAAGACCCCACAGTGAATGCTGTAGGAAATTTGACAAGCTGCCCAGAGATGGGAAGCCACTCTTAGAGCAAAATAGGAGGCAGCAGAGACCACCTAGCCAAGTCCTTCCCAGGCACCCTCCACCTGGGGAACTCTTAAGGCTTAGAGTAAACTCTGCTCTTACCCCAGCAGAAGAGCAGACCCAAGACCACCACCCCTTCACTCCACCCAACTCCTCCAAGCCGTATGTTGCCAAAAGAATTCTGCAGTGTGCTAATTCTCATTGTTCTTATGTATTTTTACCAGTTGTACATTTTTTTCCTTTTGTGAATTTTCTGTTAATACCACATATGCTCATTTGTGAACTAGCCTTATCCAGTCTCTTTTTCTACCTACATCATCTATATTCTACCTGCTTTCAAAAGGATTGTAAGTAGCTTACAGCAAAAAACAAAGATGCAATTAAAATCAGGCCAAAGAAATCACGCCTCACATATGTTGCAGGTATATTGTTGTCTAATGAACACTTTCACCTGCATCCTCCCGTTTAGTCTTCACAAGATTTCTGGGAGGTCTGGGTATTTACAACCCTCCTTGTATAGACGTGGAAACTGAGGCTCTTAGAGGGGAGGAGTTGGAGCCGGAACAGATCACCTTCTGTTACTAGCACTGGAATTGTCCCTGTGGTCTGCTTAATCTCAAACTCACAGTGTCATCAAGTCCAGCCCATCCATTCAATAAATATTTATTGAGGGGCTGCTATACACTGGGCAAGGTTCCTGTCACTGGGAATACAGCAGGAAACAAGAGAGAAAGCACTGCCTTAAACTTTAGAGTGGACAGGAGACAGGCAACTAGGAAAGATGTGGATTCTGTTAAGAAGACGAGTTAGGAAGATAAATAGAGGAGGGTGGGCGGATAGAGAGTGAGACGTTCAGAGTGGTGAATGCAGGCATTACTGCTTAGTATGTGCTCTCATCTGCTCCTCTAGTATGTGCAAGATCACCAACCATTAAGAATCTCCTGTGCAATCAGGTTAGGGCTCTTTAAAGGCAGAGAGCGACAGATCTCGGTGGCTGCAGACCATTGCCACCCCTCACTCCTCCCTGACTTCCAGGTTACCTCGAGGGGAGCCTAGTACATCTCCACAGGGCATTAAGTATAGGTGAGCTGGATGTATGATGACAGGGACAGAGATTCTGGGGGAGTTGCGAATGACAGCTGCTGCTTCTACAGGAAACCCAAAGGGAACTCGGCAGAGGAAGAGAAGGAGGGGCAGAGCAGCCACTGCCCTTTCAGAGGGTTCAGTGTCACTTCTCGGCTACAAGCCAATACTTTCCTATCCTTTCATATGAAATGACAGCCCCTCCACTTGCTTTTTCCTTGATAGTGTAACTCTGATTACAAACACAGCCAAGAGAATCCCAGGGTATAACCGCCAAGCTAAGGAGTCTCTGAAAAACCAGAGTCAGCGCCACAAAAATTCCACTTCATTCCTATAGCTTGAAACTGGAGAATGAAAGCCAAAGGGGCAAAGGAGAGGCATGTGCGTTCATGTTACATAGCTGTGACTGGAGTCCAGAGCTGTGTCTGGAGGTTGCAAGAGCACATTTGGAGATGCTGAGTGGTTTCTTAATGACAGCCCAGGCGTGGAGGGCAGTGAGGCTAATCTCCACAAAGACGATGGTAACCTGGTTAACCCCAGGAAGAGTCCTGAGAGGGGTCGTCTGGCATTCTCGAAAGACACCAGGTAGCTATCTGGTCCTCACTGGGAAGACCTGGTTTAGTGGCAGGGTTTGACTCACACAAAACAAAAGAGATTTTCTTTTAATTAAAAGCATATAACATGAGATCTACCCACTTAACAGCTTAACCAATTTTTACACGTACAGTATGGTGTCGTTAACTATAAGCACAACGTTGTATGGCAGATCTCTGGAACCTTTTCATCTTGCATAACTGAGACTTTATACCCATTGAAAAACAACTCCCCATTTCCCTGTCCCCCAGCCCCTGATATAATTCCATTTATATGAGGCATCCAAAGTTGTCAGTCATCAAACCAGAAAGTGAATTAAACTAAGTTCTGAAGCTTCCAGTTTTTAGTTTCCAAGTCTTCTTTGTGTGCTCTGATATTTTAAGAAGTGGCAAGCATTAACTGAGCACATAGTGCATGCCAGACATTGGACAGAACACTGCAGAAATGCACATTACTTGCTGGGGGGGCGGGCAGCTTTAATGAGAGCATTGTTAGAGCTACCACCATCTTCATTATAGCTCAAAGTCTCTCTCAGCACACACGCATACACATGCAAAGATCATGAAGAGTCAGGGCCCTGAGTCTGCACACCTCTTATCAAGCTGGAAAGAATATGTAGCACATGGGCCGTTGAATCCCTCAGCCAGTCTTGTCCCACCCAATGGCATTGCTTTCACTGCCACTTTACCACCTGTAACTCTCAAAACTCTATCTGGTAGGGACTCCTATATTCAGTTAGGGTTTCCATACTGGTATATTTACTAATTTTATTCATCTGGACATTAAACTACTATGTCAGACCTTGTGCTGGGGATACAATGTCAAATAAGTCAGATAAAGCCCTTGTCCTGGTGACATTTTCACCAAGTTGGGAAAGCCAATATTATTCCAGGCATTTTGAAATAAGATCCCTTTTGCATTAGAGAAATACATGGTACTGTGGGAATGGGTAACGAGAGTTCTTGGGATTAGCTGGGGCTGAAGAAAGGATCAGAAAGGAGAGAGAGAGGGAGAGAGAGAGAACATGAACTTGAGTAAAGCCAGAACACAGTCCCTATTTCCAACACAAATTTTCCGGGCTGGGCCCTGTTTAGCTATTTGCCTTGCACAGGGCAGAACCCAAGCCCCTTGGTCCAGGTGTCAGTGACTTCACACTGATCTCCTGCTCAACCTGGCTGGGAGTTTTCTCCAACATAGATGGGGAGCCTGTTGTCTAAATCTCACAGTTAAAAACATTTGTTTGCTCCAGCCAGATGGTTATCAACATCAAAGAGGAAAAGCTGAAAATGGAACCTAGTGGGGTAAAAAGGGCAAACGCGGGTGCTGAACAAACACAGATGGTCAGTGTGGAGATTCACTCCAGGCTTCTCTGTTTGTTTGTGAAAAGAGATAGGGGCGGGCCACGACTGCCATACCCCCAGTCAGCACCAGACAGGTCTGGATTCAATCCCACCTTCTGTCAATAGAACCCAAATCCCTTTGGATCTTCTGGGCTTTTGCCTCCCTGACATTGCTTTTTATTTTAATAACAAGACACAATAAACTATAATATTATGCACTGTACTGAATGAGTTACATGCATTTTCTGTTTCAACCCTCACAGCATTCCTGTGTTGGAGACATTATCCCTCTACTTATTTTACACAAGAGGAAAATCAGAGCTAGAGAAGTGAGTACCTTACCCAAGATCCCAAGCCTGTGCATATCAGAACCCAGATTCAACCCCGAGTCTAAAGCAATGCTCTACACTACACTGAAATGTCAAAGTTTATAAAGACAGACATTAAGAAATAACCCAGAGGTTTAACTCTTAACATAGTGATGCATTTCTTTCGAGTCTTTTTCTTTTTGCCTAGTTTTTCCTTTTTTACCATAGTTCATATCTGTTCGTGCATGGGTATAATTTTGCATCTTGCTGTAATATCATGAATATATTCGTATCAGAAACTCTTGGTAACCATAACCGTAAATGATTTCATAGTCTGCATAGCACTGATAAATAGTGTAGATATGTATATCCTAATTTATTCACACCAATAAAACTGTGGGTATACGTTTGGGTTATTTCCCTCATTGTATTTATCGCGTCAGGACTATAAATAATGCAGGCGATGAGCATCTTTCCATGTGCAACATAGTTCACTTAGAGTTCCAAAGGAATAACAAGTTAAATTTCTTACAGTGGCTTTCAGGCAAGACCCAATTCCCTCCTTAGTAAAAACCACACCTTAGCAACTGTTTCCTCAAGCAAGGAAGATAATAGTACCTAGCTTATATGGTTTATAGTTGTTGGGCCATGAATGTGCGTGTGTGTGTGTGTGTCTGCGTGTCTGTGTGTGTCTGTATGTGTATCTGACACACTGTAAAGCTATATTGTTAGCTGCTGGAGTAACAATGCTGATCGTGGTGAAGGAAGTTACACAGAAAGGCTCCAACTCTCCGTCCTTCTTCTCCGAGTACTTAAGAGAAAAGGTAGACATTTGCAGTGAGTAAGCACCCTTTGTGCACAGGCTCTGTCCTAGATGTTCTGGGCACATCAACTTTGTGACTTCTCACCATTATCTTGCAGGGAAGATCTTTAGAAGAAGCTAGAGCTCAGCAGGAAGTGACTGCTCCAAGATTATACAGTCAGGAAATGTTAAGCTGGCTTTAAACACACGTCTGATCGCAGAAGCCCCCTGTCCTTCTCCCGCTCGTAACAAATCTTTCATGTCTGAGTTGCACGTGTGAACCTGTACTGTACTGTATGCGATATAAACACATTTTTCACTCTTTTTGCGACATTTCCGATATGATTCTTTCTGTGTGACTTTTCTTAAACATCTTCATCGCATGTCAGGGATGCTTCCTCTTAGCACCCTGCAGTTTTTGGCTTTCCTAGACTTCCCATGTCCCCAGTCCCCACTTCACGTTTCCCTCCAGAGATACAGGAAAGGGTCTGCAGCCTGCTGTGCTTGGCTGTGGTTTATGGGGAGGGAGATTAAGCCAAGAGGCGCCAGGCACTGCTTCAATTACACTTTGCCTGTTCCAAGGGCTTTAATCATGACCTCTTTCTCAATGGATCCTTTCAGAAAGGCCAGGGGGAGAATAGGCAATTGGAAACACTGGTAGTAATCAGGGTCCCAAAACTCCAACTCCACTAAGAAACACAGCTAGGATATAAGATTCATTACAGGAAAAAGAAAACTACGAGAGACTAGCCATTCCTGAAGGATCCATGTGTGTTGGGGGCAGGGCGGAGGGGTACACGGAGATCATAAACAATAAGTGGAAAGAGTAGGTGACAATAATTAGTTTGGGGTTTTAATTAGGAGGTCTCTGAGGCCAGATGTTCACTGAGAAAGAATGAAAACCCCTCCTGAGATATGTAATGAAACTCAGACCCCATGGCTGGGGAAGTGGGTGGAGATGCTGGGTTTGGATGCATTAGAGGCTCATAGGTCTCTGGCCTGAAGCATCCTGTGATGGGGGAGAGGAAGAGGAGGGAATGTGTGATTTGGGTGGAGCGCCACGCTCCAAGCCCCAGGCTCAGGCATGTGTATTCCCTCCTGAGCAGCCAGCGCAGCCCAGCCAGCGTGCCTGCTTCTGATTAACATAAATAGGACACAGCTCGGAGACCTGACTCCCTGCCTGGGCTGGGCTGGGCTGTCTCAGGAATCTGGACCTCTGTGCGCTGTCTGGGTCTCACTGTCATGAGAAAAGAATGGGTAGAAGCATCCCACAAGTCTTCCTTGGCATTTCTAGCCATCAGGCTCCTGCCCCAAGCAGGGTGAAATACATGGCTGGCTTTCACCATGGAAAGATGGGGTGGGCTACACGTAAAGTCCTGCCAACCCTCTCACTTCCCAGACAACTTCCTGTCCTGTAATTTATTTGCTGTCGACCAGATCAATTATTGCACCATGAGCTACCAGCTCTTAAGAGCCAAACTCCTAAATGAAGAAACATGGAGATGGACATTTGCCCAGAGGATTGAATGAAGAAAATAACAGTCACTGTAACAGTAGCTAGCAAACATCCACCCGGCCCTTGCTAAGCAACTGCCATGGAGCATCCCATTCAAGTCCAAGGAGGACACTGCGAGGCGATTCTATCCAATCTCATTTCCCAGAGAAGAAAACCGAACCTTGGATAATTTATGGAACATGCCCAAGCTCACACGGTTAGTGAATGCTAGACCCAGGATCCGATCCTGGGCAGAATACATTCATAGACTGGTCTCTAAGTTCTCGTAAAAGGTACTGAAGAAGAACAATCCCAAAGGAAGGTGAGACCGGGGCAAAAGAGCATGGGTGCTGGAGGCAGAACAAATTCCTTCCCTCTAGGCTAGGGGTGGGCGACCGGGTTTCGTAAAGGGTCAGGTAGGAAACGTTCTAGGTTTCGCAGGTTATACAGTCTCTGTTGGAACTATTCAGCGCCACGGTTGTCACGCCAAAGCAGCCGTGGATGATACGTAATGGAATGAGTGAGGCTGTGCTCCACTAAGTGTTTACCTACAGAAACAAATGGATTTGACCCGTGGGGTGTGGTTTGCCCATCCCGATTCTAGGCCATCATCAGAAACTGAGACATGGAGGGGTTTTGAGAGAGAATATACGTCAATACCCTCATTTACAGATTCATACATTGAGGTTCCTAGACTCCAGGGCCTGAGATCTCAGAACCAGTATTTTGTTCATTTACTAATAAATGTGCCCAAGATCTCACAGTTGGCAAGAGGCAGATTCTGCACTTGAACCCACATCAGTCTAACTATGAAACTCTCATCATTGCCCACTGGTTTCTACTGACCCTGTTAATACCCTGAAATGAATGCCTGGATGGACCCTTCTCCAGCATGTTCCAAAGCCGGGCAGCATTATCTATGGTGAACACTCTTGTCTTCTTCCCACTAACCTTATGACCTTGGACAAGAGCCAGCGTTATCCTTTACTATCACGTGCGTTGGGAAAATCAGTGACTCTATCCAGACAAACCTTGATCTGACTGTCGGCTCTGGGATCTATAGCTGTGAGGTCTTAAGCAACTGTCACACTCTTCTAGAGGTGTTGGCCATTGCCCCCTGCTCACGCCTTTCTAAGATAACTCCAGCCCTCTCCCCATGCCACGACCCACAACTCACACATGCCGCAGAACAAGGTACCTCACAGGAATCACTTTGCACACCCCTCACCATAGCTCACTAGACTTGACCCAAGGCAAATCATTCCATTGGATGAACTTAAACCAATCAGTTTCTCTCTCACAAAAACTTGCACTCAGGGGGTGTCCTGAGAGCTGGGCTGAATCCTCTTAATGGGGGACAGAAGTGTAAGGACCTAGTAAATCTTGATTCTGAGGGCACACCAGCTCCCACCCATGCTAAGGACTTCTGTAGTTCAGTTTTTCGTCAGTTTTTTAATCTTTTGCATTTTGGACCAGTCTGGTTCTATTTCTACTTTTTAGGAGTAAATGTGTCCTAATATTATACTTCCATCTGTAGTACAAAGATAACTGATACATACTTAACAAAGTGTGTCCTGATGAGAGCTAATGTAAAGGGGCCAAAAGCACAGATCTGACACACAGTAGGCACAGAAAAAAATGTCAGTTCACTCTTGCCGTTTACATTCTGAAATGATGATTCAAAGTCAATTATCAAGAAAGGAATTATATTGAAATCACACACCCGTGCACATTTAAGAACAGGAACAGAGCATGAAAGCTCTCCTGACCACCTGCAGACTTGATCTAGAAAGCCCCCTGGCAGCCTTATTAAGACTCCCTTCCAGTTCATGCTTGAATAACCCCAGGGGAGAAGAGCTCTTCCCCAGCATGGTGTCTGGCTCCACTGGCAGATGGCTTTGATTGTGAGGACCTCTTAATTGCAACATGCTACACACGTGGACCCTCTTCTTAGTAATGTGCTACACGTGGCCTTCCAGCAGTTCTCACCACTGGTCCTCACACTGAGTGTTGGAGCTACAATGAAGGAAGTACATGTGGTTGCAATGAAGCAAACCACATGTACTGGACTACTAAGAGGGAATATGCAAAAGGCACAAATAGGCCTCATGTTGGGATGCTGAACCCATAAAGACTCGCCGTGTCTCTTTTCAAACGTTCTCAAACTTGGTCAAAATGTCATGCTTCATAATGACAGACATACTTTAAGATGGAAGCATTTGAAGATAGGAGATTTTGCACCCCATCTTTCTTAAGCTGTTTATTTCTCAGTTAAAATATCTCCAAGTCCTGCCATTGTCTCTCATGAGATATAATTTCCGTCTCTGGATTACATCCAGCTTATCACCATCTTTTTAAAACATGGAATTCAGAATGAACACAATAGTAAGCTGGCCAGGGTTATGACTTTATTTATTTTTCTATCTACCTTGCACTAAGTCCAGAGGACATGGGAAAGAGTCATTATCCCAACCCAACATCCTCACCCTGCAATTCCAATGGGTTGCACTGGTAGATAAATGACAACTTGTGAAAACAGTACACAGCCTCTGTTTTAACCACCACCCCAGGAATCTTGCCTATGGCACAACAATAACTTCATCTCTTGTGACTGTCCCCACAAGGCCCCACTGTCCTCATGGCACAGCTTCCTATAGCATCTCCCTATAGCTCAGCCTGCACAGTGATTCCATAACTTTCATTTTCTCATAGGATTTGGTCCTGGCCATTGCTTGGATACCAGCTAGTATCCTGGGACTGCCTGAGCTGTTTTTAACTCGAATTTCTAGTTTCTTAATTTGATGGGGTTTTTTTGTTTTTGCAACACTCTGGAAGAGACTGTAAACTTTTAAACAATAAATGTGCCATGTTTGGTTATGTAAACTGCCAGCTTCCATGTCTTACAGTTGGGGGTTGTTTTAATTAAATTTATTCATTTATTTTTTGGCTGTTGGCTGTGCCACGCGGCTTACGGGATCTTAGTTCCCCGACCAGGGATGGAACCCGGACCCACGACAGTGGAAGCACCACGTCCTAACCACTGGACCGCTGGGGAATTCCCTAGAGTTGGGATTTGAATGAAGGGCTGAAACAGGTGTAAGAAAGTAAATAAGTTACTAATCTGAACTGTGCTTCCTGGCTTTAGCTGGGCCCATCACAGTGGTAAGAATGACCCAGACCGTTGGTCAATGTGCCTGTTCACTGATTATGGCCCAGGAGGGAGAGCACGCATTTAGATGACAAAAGATTATTGGTGGTTTGGTTTCTTTGAGATCCAAGCCCTAGAGTCATCCTTGGCGCCTGTGGAGAAGCCAGCATGTGAGTCCGACTCAGCGGGTAAAGAACTCAGGAAGCCAAGACGGGATGTCGGTTGCCTCAAAGCATTTTGTCGGGTTCCACTCCCTTGCCTCTTTGCATCCCACCACCTGCAGCCACTGAACCAAAGGAAGTCAGACTGAGCCATGCGAAAAACTATTTCACTAGGATTAACTTTCATTAAAGACAGCCAAATCTCACAATGCCTAGTCCAGAAGACTCCTACAGGGTTGTTTCTCTGTTTCTAAAATCTAGAGCTTTAATTGAAAGGAAATGGAAGAGACTACACAATCTCTAGAGACCAGTATCAGGGGCTCCTTCAAAAAACAGTAGCATGGTGGTGTTAGGGCCGTGGTTCTCACACGTCAGTGTGCATCCAAATCCCCTGCAGGGCTTGGGAAGCTCCGACTCTGTGTATTTAGTACACCTGGAGTGAGGCCCGGGGACCTGCAATTGTAAAAAATTCTCAGGTGATGCTGATACCGCTGGTCCCAGAGACCGTACTGAGAAGCAAGCACTAATGTAAAAGGAACAAAAGGTTCCGAGTCAAGATTATATAAGCTCAAGCCCTAGCAGGTGGCCCTGGCAAACTCACTTCACCTCTTGGAGCTACAGGGCATTACTGTCACTATTGCTGCTGCACTGCTGCTTCTGTTTGCGAAACGTTCAACAGTCCCGAGGTCGATATATCGTACCTAGGAATCAATAAGATAACGGGTGCCCAAGCCCAGTGGTAGACATAGGAGAGCTTCAAGCATTGTTAGATCCCTCGAGTTTCTTTGTAGCCCTCCACCCCTGCACGGGTGGGGCTCAAGGAAATGATGCTATTACTGCAGTTCACAACCACTTCCCCTGACTTCTGACTTAACAGTACTTCTTAACATGAGTTTCACCCTATGAAGGAAAAAGCCCACATTGTCCACCACAGCAATGAGCGCTCAAAGCCGCCAGCCCAGCCAGTGGAGACAGGATGTCCCTGTTGTCTCTACATCTGGCTCTCCAGCACAAGTCTCTAATTTTCTGTGGCTCTCTGCTGGCCTCCCTTCAATGTGGGAGAGTGGTGTGGATAACGAGCCCCATCTGTGAGTCAGCTGAGTTCCGGAGGCCCCCCTTCTCCTGGCCTTTGAAGAGTATGTCCGTGTTCTGCCTGGAGGTCTCCCATTGAGGCCAGCACCTCTGTTGTCTATTAGCAGTGGGGAAAGCATCAATATGTTAAAAGGAGGAAGCATTTGGATGTCCCGTTCTGAGATGTGCTGAAAAATGCCCGTATGGAGGAGGCTGCTGCAGCCACGAGTGTCTTGGACACAGATATTAACTGAGTTTGCATCCAGAATGGCACTCATTTCTCGCCAATCAGTACAGAGCAGGCTGGCGTGATGGATGAAAACCATGTGGTTTAGAATTAAACACTGGGGCTTGAATTCAAGCTCTGTTAAATCACAGTGACTCTGAGCCTGAGGCCAGGTGGGGAAGTTACAGAAAGGTCTGCAGAGGAATTCAAGAAAGATCTCTGCCCAAGATTGCCCTATTATTTTTAGAAGCACAAACAAATAATTAAGAAAACTTAACTAGTCCAGTATACTCTAAGATATTGAAACCAACTGACCATTCTAGACATATGGGCTCAAGTACTTCCAAGGTGAAGCACACAAGTTAATGTCTTTTTTCTTTATTTTCAAATCTTTACATTCATCTGTAAAATGACTGCCTCTAAAATCCCAACGTGGCTCACCCGAACTCCTCTCTTGAATCTGTGTCTATGGTATCCATGGGATGGTTCTGGGTGGACTTTGTATGAAATCAAAGTGGTTTCATTCTATGGTTTCTTTGGTTTCATTCTATACCTGCCGCATTTGCTGAACGGGGCAAAAACATAAATGGTGCTGACCTTTCAGAATGTTTTTGAGCAGTGAGCTTCTGCCACTGACATTTCCACGAGTTTGGGCAAGTTACTTCATCTTGCTGAGCCTCTGTTTCCTTACATGTAAAATGGAGATAACACCTTCCTTTAAAGCTGTGGCAAGGATTGCTTAAGAAAACATATTCCTATTGGGAGATTGAGACTGACATATGTGCACTACCATGTGTAAACCAGTTATTGGGAAGCTGTGTACAGCACAGGGAGCTCAGCTTGGTGCTCTGTGGTGACCTAGACGTGGGGGTGGGGGGGAGGGAGGGAGGTCCAAGAGGGAGCGGGTATATGTACACAGACAGCTGATTCACTTCGTTGTACAGCAGAAACTAACACACGATTGTAAAGCAACTCTACCCCAATAAAAAAAAAAAAAGAAAACATATTCCTGGTACATAGAAGATGCTGGAAACCTATCCACTAATCCCAGCCCCACCACACATACACCTTCCTTGAATATGAGTTTTGTCCAAGTACTGAGTTTAGCTGAGCTCTTTCCAAGCTGGATGGTCGGACTTTTTTTTTTCTCGTGGTCACCTTAACGGAGAGAAGGTTATTTATGCCAAGGCTCTGCTCGGAAGGTGGTCAGAGCAGTGGCGTGCTGGCGACTGTTTGACAGCTGACTCTCCTTGGGGGTAATGTGTCACCTTTGCTGAATTCCGTAGTGTAAGTACTCCCACCGTGGCCAATTTCAAGCTACCAAGGAGACGTCACTGATCACAGAGTTGAGAAGAAGTGAGCAAAATTGGCTTTTCCAAGCTGGTGAGGACTAGCTTCTGTACACCAAGCGATCCCAGGATGAGGATTTGATCATTTGAAGATAGTTACAGGGGAAGGCAGGAAGTAGGGAAGAGCAGAGACAGGGCACAAATGAACAAACAAAAAGAAATAAAAGAAAGAAGGAAGGAAAGAACAGAAAGGAAAAGAAAAGGGAAAAACACCCATCTTAGATATCGTCCCTTCCAATTCTTCCATTTTGCGGAAAGGGAGACTGAGGACTAGAGAGGAGAAATAAAGTTCCAAGGTCACCCCTAAAATCAGTGGTGAACTTGGGACACCGGGCCAAGAGCTTAACATGTGTGATTAGAGACCGAGCATTACAGAGGGGAACTAGAATTAATGAGTGTAACCAAGCAAATAACATGATAGTTTGAACCAAATAAAACATTGCCCCACAGTTAAATCTACAATGTTATAATGACTTCCCTGGGGAAACCCAATCACTCAGTCACTTCAAACTCAACTAGGCAAAAAGACATGAAGACTGGTCCTCAAGAACAGCCCATGTGGGTGGAGAATGGGCAGAATGACCTGGTGGGCATCTCCAGCCCCTAATGTCTGTAATTCTGTGACTGAAGGGCCTGCCATTTGGTATTTAGCTGCCACACAGGAACTAATGGTACTAACCTACAGCTACAAGCAATTAACATGAACAATCTTGTGAGAATTGCTAAGAAATCTGGCCGAGTGACTCTGTGATTTCTCCCTCTAGCATGCATTTTGCAAAGGGAATAATTTCTGTTGTGTTTCAGGTTTTATTCCTTGTGATGTCAACATGCATTTAGACCAGATGTTCCAACCGTCTTAGAAAATTCAGAGCGCAGATCCTTCTTTCCCAAATTGAAAAGCTCAGCATTCCAGTTAATGACACAAGACTCCTGTCTGTCACGATGGTATGCAATTATTTTGAGACTGAAAGAACTTAGTTTTAGGGATCCACATGGGTCAGACCCCCTAGTTGGCCTCAGCTTTCACAGAATTCATGACTCTATCACTTACTAGCTAGCTAATCTCTTACACCTCTCCTAAATTGTCTAAAGTTTCCCCCACTCATTTGTAAAATAATGATATTAAACTCATTGTAAAATTGTTTAAAGTAAGAATTTCTGGGCGAGAATATGAGAATTTAAATCCTGGCTCTGCTACATAATAGCACAGTAGTCTTAGGTAACGGACTTAACATCTCTAAGCCTCAGTTTTTCATCTGCAAACAAAACAAAACAACAACAAAAACAAAGGAAGGATAAAGACACTGTAAAAGAAGGTTCTGTGATGATTAAATCAGATAATATCCATAAAAGTACTGAACATCACTCTTGGCACCGAGTAAATGCTTAATAAATGTTGGCTTCTAAATCTTATCGATATATTTAATAATATAATAAATAAAATAAAAACTAAGAATTTGTGACTTCATCATATGGATGAGGATACTGATGCCAGAAAGGAGAAGTGGCTTTTGCCCAACGACACACAGCTAGGGTTCAAGGCCTGGTCTCTCTTACTCCAAGTGCAGTACTTTCCAGGCTAACACATGTTTTGCACTAGTTCTCTCATAGGAAGTGGGGAGCATGTATTCTTAATAATTACTACAATTGTTCTTCTTCCCATATCTTTAAGATTGGGAATCCCCTGTACCAGATGGTAAGTAGCCAAGCAAAAAGAACCTTGCAAGTTCTGAGACAAGTTCCTTAAACATTCTCCAGGCGGTAGAATTGCAGGAAGCTGGGAGCCAGCCAGTTTTATCACTGTTATTTTGTCTTTCTCAAAGGAAAAGGGCAAAAGCCAGGGACTGGGGAGAATTCTCAAGCTTCAACAAATTTCTAGTCGTCAAAGGACTGATCTCATGTTACAGACAAGTATAAAAAATGGTAACAAGCACTTTGTGAAACCACACGAAGCTGTGTCTTCCACAGCCTGTGAAGTTCTTGAACTGGTCTACGCCATTTATTTATAGGGGAGAAAAAATACTCTGATGAGAACCGTTTTCTAGTTTGACAATTTTATTTTAGTGTTACTTGATCTACTTGGAAGCCTCCTGGGAAATCAATGCTACATTTGACTTCTCTTCATGTCATCGTGTGAGCTATTAGATGGCTAATTCACTTCACAAGATATGCCAATATGAGAGGTACTCGGCTCCTATTAGGAGTAGAATTTCACCACTCAATGGTCAGATCTTTTACGATTAAGACAGAAGAGCAATCCAAACACAGCAGCCAATGAAAATGCTCTCCAATCACCTGTAATCACTGCTCTTGGGTTTCTAATGGAAGTGGTCTCACTTAGCACCAATCACGCAGCTCTAATTTATCCTAAAAGTAATATTGTGGTTTGGTTTAGAAGTTGACACTACGGGAAGCGCTCTCTCTCTAGCTCTGTTTTTTTTTTTTTCTTCTTTTATCTTCTTCCCTTGATTTTTTCTATATTTTCTTTACGTAGCATAAGGAAGACATAAAATTAAGGTAGACTGTGAAAACAGCAAAATGTGAAAATGAAAACAGTATTTTCTAAGGAAGCTCAGTGAAGCATGTTAGCTTTGGGGTCAGATAGTCATCATGGATTCTAAATTCTTAATTTGTTATTTATTAGCCATGTGTCTTTGACCTAGTCTGTAAATGTACCTAAAGCTTGGTGTCCTTGTGTGTCAAATGAAGATACTTAAAAGAGTTTTGGCAAGGACAACTGAAATAATGAATGAACAGGATCACAAACATGATAGGAACTGTTAGCAAATCCCTAAGGGAATATACTGCCTTCACTATCCTTCAGTTAAACAGAATGACATGGCACCAGGACAGGGTGAAACTTAACTAAAATAAAGTTCATTTTCAGATTGTAAGATCTTGGGGACTGAACGACATGTATTTTTGAACTTCTCATTCCGTTATTTAAGAATCAGGATTAGCAAGGGTGGAACAAACCTCAACTCTGTGGTCATAAAACACTCTTCCAGAGACTGAAACAGAGGAGAGGTCCGTGTGTGTGTGTGTGTGTAAGTGTGTTTGCCAGAGGCAGAAAGAAAAAGAAAAAGAAATCCAGATAAGGGAGAAATCCTCATGTTCTTAAATTACACAGTTCTGACGGGACTAGAGATGAACTATCTAACTTTAGTTGGCCTTTCGTATCCATTTCATAAAAATCTTAAGAATATCCCTGTGTCCTTCCCAACTGTCCAAATAACCACTTTTGGCAACCTAGAAAAGGTGAGAAAAAAATGTACAGAAAGCATTATGAATCTTGAATACTTTTCAAAGCAAATTTCTTAAAGTACCTGGTGAGGAATTCAAGGAGGCAAACTAGGATGATCTAGACCCCTCTCCCACGTCCTTATCCTTCCTCTTCCAAGCTTTGTGTGGAGACAGTCTTTGGGGAGGAAAAATCAAGTGACAGAGACTTTGTTAGGATAAAAGCAAAGAGGCCAACCCCATTAAAAAGAGAAAGATGAGTGTACTCATAGCTACCCTAGTTGGAAGTTTCTGTAAAGACTTAACCCTTCAAGGGCCCTTCAAGAGTGAGTCAGGGCCCTGGGATACAGACATAGAACAAGACCCAGAGTAACGACGGGAGAGTAGGAGAGGGAGGGAAATCAGAGAATGCAAAGGAGTTTGGAATGGATGTCTAGGTGGATCTGTGTGGACTGAAAAGTTAATTTATGGGAAATACAAAAGTACATATTTTATCAATATTCTTTAGATCGTTTGTGGATGAAAAATATACTTTAGCTGTTGCTGAGACTTTCACTCTGCTAATCAAACATAGCAGCAATGTCCACCCAAAGGGTTGGGCATCACGAATGGAGTCATCAGAATTTATCATGAGAGCTGGTGGCTCAGACACCAAACAGGCAGGCAGCTGGGGGAGGGGAGAGGGCAGGTGGGCAGAAGTGAGTCAATGGTAAGGCAGACTCCTTAGAAGGTGATCAGCAGAATAAAATGAAATATTGGTGGTGGGGAAGGTCCCTGTTCCCTGAGAGGGGTCTCCCAGGAAGAGCTGTGCTAGTAGTCATAAGTTATAGTAGTATAACAGCCATCACTGGGTAGGAAATCTGGATAGGGCGGCCTCTATTCATGCAGGTATCTATTCATCACTTACTCCATTTTCTAATGAATGAAATAGAGTGCCTACAATTAGCCAGGATGTGAGATGGATGGAGGGGATGGCAGGGCTTGGTAACTGCCTAGCAGTTGGAGCACCAACACAGCAAACCTGCATTCGGGGAGAGAGGAGACTGGTATTAGAAGCTGTCACCAAGACCAAGGAAAAAAAATCCAGTTGTTTGTGAAAGAGTAGATGTGGTGAGTGCTGAGATGCCCTCCTACCCTGCCCCAGATACACACTCGAGGGTAGCAAGACTACTTCCAGATTCCCTTCGAAGGTGGCAATCAGTTTCACAGGATAGTCTCAGCATTGATTGGCATTGGTCTAAAAGGTGGGTGGGACAGGACCCCAAGGTGACAGTCTTTAGCCATTTAACGTAGTCTAGCCTTGGCTGGACCATGAAGTCATTGACAAAATGATGTACATTGAAGCATAAGCCCTATGACTATGTCCTCATGCCTCCAAACAACTACCAGAAAAGAGGGAAAAAACAGAGCAAACCAGAGTGATGTGTTTACAAAGGGAAGCTGTACAATTAACCATGCCTGCACTTCATTTGTACAGCCTTCTGCGTACAGAGGGGAAATTGGCTGGTAGTCTAGAGATCACTAGGGGAAGAAGCCTCATTACCTAATTGGTGAGAAGTTCCAAAGAAGCTGTGAGGCAGAAACAGAGTGTAGTGACAGCATCCACCCCACTCTGAGTGGTGAGGCTGTGAAGAGGAGAATAAATAGATTAGTGTCATTTTAGAGGTGTTCGCTCTCTCCATTCAGCCGCATAATGCAATTATTTGGTAGTTCAGGATTCTTTTAATTCTGTTTGAAGAACTTAAGAGGTTAAGGGCTTGAAATGATAAATGCATTATTAATGTTGCTTCACAGAAACATCCAAGTCTATAATTTCTGAGGCAGAAAAAAAAAAAAAACTAATAGGTTTTTACTCACTTCCCCCCTCCCCGGTAAATTAACCTACAGGACCTGTGAGAAATGTATAAATCAGACATTATTAAAGAAAGTAATAATGGACCAAAAGTCATCATCTGAAGGTCTGATTCATTATCAAGAGTGACATACACAACTTCAGTGTTTGGCCTTCTTCTTGTACTAAACCCTGAAGATCTGGGAAGAAAGGAATTAACAGCACAGGAAGGGGATGAGTTCATACCTGGAAGGTACGTTCTTCTACATGACCTGATGTGATCCCACAAGTCCATGTGATAGTTACGGAAAACAAAGGGTGTGGAAATAAAGAGCCTGTGTTTCAGGATCCAACACACCTGGGTTCAAATATGAGCCCCACCAACTATGAATTGTGTGGCCTGGTAAACCCGGATAGGTTGAAAATAAAAAGATGAAAAGAAGATATGTGAAAGAAGCACTGATCATAAAAATGCTGGATTGGCTGTGTTAATACCAAAGTAAACTTCAAGACAAGGAGTATTACAAGAGATAAAATGTTTGGAAACCTGTTTCCAAGTCTTAGGTGTTGTTGCTGTTGTTTTGTTCAGTATCACAACCTTAAAATTTTTCCGCATTTAGGACATCACATGTCTACGGAAAATCTGCATCTACCATAAGCTACTCTGAGTGTGACTGTTCATGGTGTAAGAGATTTGTAGTTGAGAATGATAAGCCCTGCACAGAATCAATCTCAGCCCTCTCCAGGTGAGTGGACAGAGACACAATACTGATGGTCTAAAGGAGTTTCTCAGCATGAATGACAGCTTTGATACAGCTGTGGGTCCTACGAATCATCTATGCAAATTTCCTTTATCTCACAAACATTCCTCAAGCACTGTCTGCATACCAGATACTGAGTTAGGTTCTATGTATACAGAAGTGAATTTGGTCAGGATCACCGTCTTCAGAGTCTACAATTGCCACCATAAGATTACATTGAAACATAATATATTTTACACCAAACTTATGGACAAATTTTGGGGAGATTTTACTTTGACTATTTGCAAAGGAAAACCTTCTCCAAATCAGTGTGGAGAATGATACCTCTTTTAAGGTGGTTATGCCTTGGGTATAAATCAGACTATGTTTTGAGCTTTTTTTTTTTTTTGAGCTGTACCCTTTACAGTGTGGTTTGGGCCACTTTTACATGATGATTCCCAGCTACTATGACCAGCCAACTTTATAAGCAGCCCCATTAGGTACTTTTGTGTTCCTACGTCTTTTTGCTTATTCTTTTATTCTTCACTCTTTTTCTTTTATTATATCTTAGATTCCCCGCTCCCTCTCTATGCCCATAATAATCCCACAAGTCTACCAAGGCCTAAGGCAACTGTCACCACCGGACTCTAATACTCTCTATACCCTGCATATATCCCCTCAACACTCACCATCTCCACGTTGATGGCTTCCAACTACAAGCAGCTGCAACTCTTTGCCCAAAGATTTTCTCCAGCAACCAGAGCCTGCTTACCAAGCCAGAGGTACCGGAGAATTAACCACCCAAGGGAGAAACCCTAAACCAACAGCTGACAGGAGTTGGTGGAAAATATCCCCCCTTTCTTGCTCTTAGGAACATAACACAAAAGCCTATTTGACATTGTACCTGAAAGTTCTCCAGGGAGAATGAATCCTGATTTCTCTCAGCAGCAAACTGGGGAGTAACACTATTGCATTGCTTCCCTTCCCTGACTTATTTCCCCTCTCCTCTAACAGTGCTTCCTGAATCATCCTAAGTTGACCCCCTGGGAGAGACAACGTAAGACTAGACTTAACTGCCAGGGTAGTTATTGACCAGAGGCTGGCAACAGCAAAATGAGGAAGCCAAGGCTGACCCTTTCCAGTCTCACCTAAGGACCCAAAGCAGGTTTCCAGAGCTCCAAGGGGCTCTTCTTTGGGCAACAGAGATTCTCAATGGTACAATTTTCCAAAGCCAAGGTCTCGGAGCCAAGGAGCTCCCAGGCTCTGGTGAGACCCAGAGGGCAGCGGTGTCTCTGACGAGCCTGTGCACTGTGGTAGTGACCCAGGTGCCCAGGAAGGGTGATCCAGAAGGAGATCTCATGGACACATAAACATCTGTGAGTCTGTGTCAAACACGTTGCCCACCATGGGCTGTAACCAGAACTTTACACCAGCGTTTGTTTCTGAAGTGACTAATTTAAGAGAATACACATCTAGAGGCAGAAGCACTAGCTCTTCACCTGTAGTTCGCTTGAGAAAGCTTGAACCTTTGGGTCAAACACAGTTAGATTACAGTCCAATCTCTAGAGTCAGGTATCTTTCTGCTGCAAATGACTGCCACACAACTCAAAGTATTTTCAACTAAAAAAGGGGATTTATTTACTCCCATACCCAGGAAGTCAAGGGGTTTCATATGGCTTCATATAGGGCTTCAGATTATGTTGTTTCCTACTCAGCTCTTGGTTCTGATATCCTCTTTGTCAGCTCTACTTCCAGCTGAACTCTATATAGTAGCCAAGATGGCCTGTGGTTTAAGTGCCCAGAATCTGTAGAGGGCAGAGTCTCTCTTCTCTGTTTTAGCAACATCTTGACTTATAGGGAGAAACCCTGCGTGGAATATTGAATCCAGGGAGATGTACTACATTTGAGGCCATGACTGGATCATGTCTCAACTCCAGGAGACTGCAGTGATGTCAGACCTACAGAAATCACGTAGACTAAGAATAGGGGAGAAGAGTGTTCCAAATGGCAAAAAGGATCTCGGTAACTAGAAGAAGATAAAACTGATGGTGGGCACAGCAGGTTCTACTGATGACAAGATTATTTAGCCTTATTGCTTAATGCAAAGAAGGGAGAAATGGAGGAACATGAAGAAATGACAGGAGGCCTGGGGCTGACTTCTCCCTGGTGATACCTTTTAACTCTGAATTCAACGTCATCTCACCCTGACCACATAGTATTGTGTTTCCCAAACTTCTCTGGTTAGAGAGGCACGAATACTGTGATGTGACTAAAGGTTTAGGAGACAAACTAAAATGAGCACAAATTCATATTCCTGTGACTTAATAAAATGTAAAATAATGAAACGTAGCTGTTATGGGCTGAATTGTGTTCCCTCCCCACCCCCCCAAAATCAATATGTTGAAGACCTAAGCCCCAGTACCTCAGAATGTGACTGACACGTTAAAATGAGGCCTTTAGAGTGTGCCCTAATGCTATCTGACTAGTGTCCTCAGAAGAACTGGATATTTGGAAACAAAAAAGGGACACCGTGGGCACGTGCACACAGAGAAAGGACCATGTGAAGACAGGGAGAAGGCAGTCGTCTGCAAGCCAAGAAGAGAGGCCTCAGAAGAAACTAAACTTTCCGACACCTCAATCTCAGATTCCTAGCCCCCAGGACCATGAGAAAATAAATTTCTGTTTTTTAAACCCTGTCTATGGCATGATGTTATGGCAGCTCTAGCAAACTAATACAGTAGCTACCAATGATTGAGAACTTACAGGATTCTAGTCACTATATACATGTTTTTATAGTGAGAGCATTTAAGTCCAATGGCAGTCTCAAGAGGTGTGATTAGTTTACGTATTTTATAGATGGAGAAACTGAGTTTCAGAAATATTAAGGAACCTATTTGAGGTCATGCGGGCTCTACTCAGTGCCTACTTGAAACCTCCCCTTGAACGTCTGAATACGACTAAAAGCAAACTCAAGGTTCAGTCACCAGGCCCAGTTTTCCCATCCAATATTCTCTCCGCCAAACATCCTGATTTATAAGCCAGAATCTGAAGGATCATTTTTAACCAAACACTGCCTCACCCTTCAAAACTAATCCATCATGCAATCTTGTTTGACTTCATCTTCTTACAGAGTACCTGATACAACAGACACCCAATAAGAAATTATTAACTTCGTGGAGGTAGAACTGATATGCTTAGCAATGGAATAGATGGGAATTGGTATACATTAGAAGGAAGATCAAAGATTATGCCAAGATTTGAATTGAAGGCACAAAAGGGAGTCTTTTCAGTTAGATCAGCCCTGAAGGAACTCATCAACCCATACTATCCTTCTCCCTGTGTTCCCACTCAGGCCTCTCGACTGTTATCCACGCCCAGGGTGCCTGCTATGGTCCAAACCATTATCTCTCACGTGGATTAGTTCAGCATCTCTCTGTACACCTTCTCTCCTCGTCTGCTCTAGTGCATTTCCCACCATAGCCGAAAGAACAGACCAATTCCCCTTAAAACCCTTCATGGGCTCCCCCACTGGATAAATGTTAGGATCATGACCCATGAAACGTTACTGGCTCTCACTCTAACCCTAAATAATGCCCAGATAGAGACAATGCGGAAATAACTTAATTTCGCCAAAGCTGCAACCCAAATCATGGCCCAGTCACAAATCCATAGGCTGTCCTTTTTCTGTCACACCAAGTGGCTTCCCAGGAAGCCTGATTTACTCTAGCAGTGATGTACCAAACAGGTATCTCTTCATCTGGGCGTGGAGGGAACAGGCTTCCCAGAGATCAAGCCCTGCCTCTGCTACGAACTGAACAGTGAGTTTTCGGATAAGCCAGGCCTCCATAACTTGGCTGCTTCCTCTGTAAAATGTTAGGTTTTGGGTACTGAACTCTGTGACCCTTTCATGTTCCACAAATAATTACAAAATCACATGCCATGTTGTTGAGAAGGAATAGGAAGATCTCAAGGTGAACTAGAGACAGAAGAAAACAACACGCAATGGGCAATTTGAAAGAAACACTGGTACTGAAAAATGTAGGTGTGGATGCAGTGCCTCAGAAACCAGTGATTAAAACACTTGGGTTTTTCCCCACCCTCTGAGTTTTCTCTACACCTGCCCAAGAGATGCAAAAAATGAGAGCTGGATTTTCTTCAGGAACAAAGGGGATAGAAACCAGGCCTCAGACACACCTCTTCCCACCCAGAATGAGCCAGGATCCACCCAGGAGGTTGTGGCCGCGCGGGTAGGAAGTTGGGGCCAGATTCCCTCCCTTTTTATGAACACGGCTGCCCTTTGAAATCACACTAGGCATGGCTGGTCAAAAAAAAAAAAAGGATCACTAACTAAAGTAAAACCAAAAAAGCAAAAACTAGAATCCGATTCTATGAGCAACAAGTTATCTTGGAAAGCAGCTGCAGCTACACACTCACTTATCAAATGAGAAAATTAAGGCACAAGAAGTTCAGATAACATATCCAGCTCACACAATCAGAAAAAGATATTCAAACCCTTGTCATTCTGACCCTAAAATCCGTGTTCTTACTGTGATACATCTTCTTCATAACAATGAATGCTGTGAGAATGTCTGGCTGACATCTCTGGCCTTCTTAGAGTGGAGACAGATCACATTTACTGTTGCCATAGATTTTCTCCTCATGCAAAGGCAACTCTTGACCCCTTTGGTACTGAGATGCCATATGGAGAGCTCCAGGATCTCTTGTTATAACATATGTGTGAGTTAGTTTTGGTGTCAACACCCAATTCGCTATACTGTTCTGGTTCTTTTATCAGGATGTTGGGCTTAAAATTAATCACCTCCCAATTGGGAGAGCTATTTTCTCATTCGATAGCAGAGCTTGGTCACATCAGTAGGTAAGCATTTAGTGTGCAGTAGAAAAAAGAATCAGGAAGTAAAAAGTAAAAACTAATAATTTAGCAATTGAATGTATAACCTCTATTTATCATGTCTCCTCTCTGGGTGTCAATTCACTCATCTGGAACGAGGGGAAGTGTGATTAGATGATCTTTAAGGATCCTCTGGCTCTGGCCATCCTCAATCCTGTCTATGACTGAGAACAGGAAAGGAAGAGCCCCATGGCAGCTTGGAGGGGGCAGCCAGGAACCTAGGTGGTCATGGACCCTGGGCAGCTCTGAGAATGAAGGGCCTGACAACTGCATTTCTAGAACATTACCCTTTCCTCCTTTACCCAAACCATGTGCTGTCCCTCTAGCCTAAGGGACACAGCTAAGGGTTCTGCACCTGAGGTGGAGAAGAAATCAGCCCCTGACATTCTTGTCTAACAAGCTTACAACAATGATGAAGTTACCCACCGTGACTTTGTAACAGTGACCCACTGATGAATAAATCAACCTTCCCGGTCTGACCTTATTGGGCACTGATACCATTATTTGCCAATTTTAGATATAAAATTTCACCTTTCTCTACTAAATAAAAAATTAAAGCTTAATAAACATCAATATCTTAATAATCAATATAGCTTGACAATCATTAATAACTCAGTTATCATAATAATAGCTGTAATTTACTAACCACTTTACTAGATACCAGATGCTTTGTCAAGTGCTTTACATGTATCGTTTTATGGAGTCCCTTTCAACCTTATGAATTAGGTTCTTCTATGATTCCCATTTAACATATGAGGAAACTAAGGCTGAGAGAGGTTAAGTAATCAGCCCAGAGTAATACAACTAGGAGGTGCTGGAGCCAATATTCAAGCTTAAATTGACCTGACTCCAAAGACTGCTCTAAACCACTCTGCCATTTAAATACCTTAAAAGTTTCATGCCTTCAGGATTAAAAGGCACTCTCCTCTTTGGTATGCCTAGACTTGTTGGAATGAAATTATCTATTGAGTCCTTCCATTTGCTCTGGCCAAGTTGGTAGGCCATCACATTTCCTATCCTGTGAGTTTATATATCTGTCTCTTCCACTGGTAATCATGCAAGAGAAACACCCGCCATGTTACCCTCTCAAGAGTTTGGGGTCAGGCCACACAGCATGACAACTTTAGCAGCTGGTAAGACAGGAGCTCAGACCGTCAAGAGGCTAAGGTGTAGCTAAGAGTCCAAGAGGATCCCAAAGGCAGAAGGAACGAGCCTGGAACACTCCAAGTCACAACATGGATCCAAATCCTATAGGCTTGATTTACTAATGGGTACAGGACCTTATCAGTCTACGCAGTTCAGGGGAGAGGAAGGAGGAAGCGTGAAGGATTTCCACTTGCAGCTTACTGGGCAGAACGGTGTTACATGGCCATATCTAGCTCCAGTGGAGGCTAGAAAATCTCTCTGCACTAGATGAAGTCAACGGGGAGAAGGGGACCAGAAGGAGTATTGAGGAAACCAGCCTATCATTCCTGCCCCTCTCTCTGACCGTCATCCTGATAAAATCCTCAAATAATGAATGATACCATGCATGTGTAAACATGCCCAACCCAAGAAAAGCCAGGAAATGGGAGGCTAAGGGAATGTGGGAAGGTATGAGTTTATCAAGATGACCAGGGTGTATCTGAGAATGACACAACTGTGTTGGCATATCCAGAACCTTAATACTAGCTACAGGGTGATCCAAGCACTGGAAACGGATGCCTAACTCAATCACTGACAATGAAAAGGGGCAGAAAACGCTGATCTGGTTTATTCCATATTGCACAGAATATACAAAACTCTCATATCCTGTAATAGACAGAATATGGTCTACACCAACAGCAGAAAAGGGAAGCTAAGGGCAGCTTATGTAGTGGATCTCTTTCGTGAAAGTGAATCTGACCTGGAGGACCCTCCTTATTCCATCCCCTAAGAGATAGCCTCTGATGTGACAGATGTTATCTCATCCACCTCTCAAGGTCTCAGAATCACCAGACTAAGCTACCTTCTGAAGTTCAGGCTAACTTCTCACATGGCTGGAATAGCACACAAGTGTACTTTGGTGATGTAAAAAGAAGGTTCTACAGTTAAAACGAATAAATTGTGATCAAGTTTATGTACTGGTATCCTGTAAACTTCGTTGGCATGAATTACTTTCCTAGGTCTGGTTGGCTCTGAATGCCATCACAAGGTCAAACACGGTTCCTTGGACCTTGCTGACCCCATCATATGACATCTCCCCCTACACACACACACACACACACACACACACACACACACACACACACACACGGTAGCTTTGTCTGTATGGCCAATTGTATAGCCTATAGATGAGAGGTCTGTATGCCTGTTACCTCTTCAAATTGCAGCAGAGAAGACAGATGCAGGCTCAGTAACAGAAGAAAGGACTCTCTTACAGTCATAGTTGCCTGAAAGTGAAAAGCACTGCCTTGGGAGGCACTGGGTTCTCCATCCCTTGACATAGACAAGCATTGTTAGAATACTGTAGAAAGATTCCCAGCATCACAAGAGAAATAGACTATAAATCCCTTTTGTCTCTAAGGTCCTACGGTGCCCTGAAAAATTTTACCTGCATATCCCTTGAGTCCATGTAAATATTAGGAGCCATCAGAGGTGTGTGTGTTCATTCATTCGTTGACTCCTTCACTCATTCTTTTATTTATTCGACTAATAAGTATGTGCAAATAAATCACCATGGGCCATGCCATGTGACAGGGGCTGAGAAAACAGAGAAAGAAAACGAAGCACTCTCCCTCCCTTAAAGAGGTCATGGGGATCCTTGAGTGCGACAAGTGCTCTGAGAGCTGAAAACCTACATATACGCACTCTGCCAGATCGAGAGAAAAGCTGCTAGAGGGAAAGCTTTAGAAAGTTAAGAAAAAGCATTTGTTATCTAATCTGAAACCCTCTAGGTATGTAATAACATTGATCGCTACTATGTTTTTACGCAGAACTCTCACTGAGTGGTTATCCATACAAAGAGTACTGTATATGTGGGCATCAATCTTATCCAAGAAACCACAGGTTATCAGAATTCAATACGTTCATAGATAGATCATCAAATCTACTCCCCTGTTGTATATGGTGAGAAACTGAGGCCAAGGGAGGTCCAGTAACCTGTCCAAAGTCCCAATGTGATTTTTTGGAGCCAAGCCTAGAATGAGGTGATTGTGTCTGTCTGACTTGTATAATGTCTACTTGGTTTAATATGTTTTATTTTAGATGGTGGTGGTGATGATGATGATGATGACGATGGCTGTGTACGAAGTGCTTGTCTATGTCAGAATACCGTCAAGGTGCTTTAAGGGCTTGCACTGTTGAACCTAAAAAATAAGCTTAGAAGGTAGGTGTTATGGTCCTCATTTTACAAATGAGGAAACTAAAGACCAAATAAGTTAATTACTTTGCGAAAACACAGAGCTAGGAAGTGGCAGAGGCAGGATATGAACCCAGGTCTGCATGACGCTCAAAGCCCATAATCAGGCATTACACATCGTGACCTTGTAGTCTGCTCTGATGGACTGCCAGTTGATTCGTCCTGGGCATCCAGGATCACGAGGAATCAAACACAAGTCTTAGATCTCAGCTTAAAGCAGGTTAATGTTTGTTCGTGACGTCTTGGTGAGAGGGGAAGAAGGTTAGCTGATACTCAGTGGCATTCCCATCCTCTCCTCCCCATGATGAGAGCACCCTCCAGCCAACTGAAACAACACTGAGAAATGGAGCAGAGATAACTAATCTAGGGGCATGACCCACCCCACTGAGACATTCACAGCGTTGCCATAACAAGAGCAGGAGCTGTGATAAGGAGCTGGGAAAATCTGTTACAAAGAAGGCTACGCCCAAATCAGCCTGTGGACACAGACCAGAATCAGCCCTGGAACTCACGCAGCTGGAAAAGCAGGCACGGATCCCAGGGTGCAAACTGTGTTTCCCTTTCCAAAGCGGCTCCTGATTCCTGGCTGAGGCTTGGTCTTTGTAAAGCCAATCACTCAGGCTTGGGAGGCGCCAGGGTCCCTTTTGGATTTGGCCCCTGGCTAACTCTCTCCCTGTAGGACGTCTCACTCCTACAATACCTCCATCCTAGTTGTCAGCCACAAAGAAATGTATTTGTAGGTGCCAGAATACTCCATGCTATTTCTCAGCTATAGGGTATTGGATATGCTTCCTTCTGACACTTCCTTTCTCCTTCCTTTTTAAATTTGAGAATATCTATTCATTCTCCAAGATTGATTCAATACGGTACCTTATCTGGGAAGTCCTCCATATTCCGTGATCCATAACACCCCCATCATTCAAACGAGAATAATTTAGTTCCTCTCTTGAGGGCAATCATTATCCCTAGGGAGTATCTATCTCAGAACACACCCTATATTACAGTAAAGTTGCAGGTTCATGTTTCTGTCTTCCTCCAGTTTATACTGCTGCCTTTTGGAGAGCAGGGACTGTCTTGTATTCCTCTTTGTGTTTATAAGCTGTAGTAAAATAAACATTACTTGCAGATTCTCAATAAATACTGCATGAATGAATATATGAATGTATAAGTGAATAAACTGATGAGCTCAAATTAATTTCATAAAAACAAACCCTGGTCTAGTAGCTGAAGCCGGAAATAATTTCTCTTTCACATCTCTTCTGTGGGCCTGACCCATGTTATCAGGTATAGCAAGAAGAGTTCTTGAATCGCCTTGATTCAGAGGCTAGGTGGAGGATCCACAGAGATGATCCAACTCAACTCTACATGGTCCACATGGGAAACTGAGGTTCAGGTGACCCACCAATAACCATTCATCTCAGGGGTGAAGATTTTCAAGTGGGCATCAGGCCCTTTTCTATCAGTCAGAGTGGTGGTGATGCCGCAAGTTTAGGACTGAGTATTTAGGATGGGTCAGGCTCTATATTGGAGCTCGGGACCCAGTAGGAAACAAGACAGACAGGGTGCCTGCACTCCAGTGTTTACAGTCCAGGAAGGAGGGCAGACAGATGAATAAACAAAAGCACAAAGTGTATGAAGGAGGGACACTAAACCTGGAGCTGGACAGTCTAAGTTTCCTGGAGGGAGATCCAGGCTAGAATTGGGGGATTCACAACTTGGATCAGTGTGGCTCCTCCCGGGTTTAGTAATGGCTATTTTTATTAACAGTTCTCCCTACCCATGTGATAGGATCTACTAACTGCCAGGTCTGTATAGAGTGATTTACAAACATAGCCTTTTAAAATCCCCCAGTTTCTCCTAAAGTTAAGTTTGATTGTCCCCATTTAACAGATGAGGAGACTGAGGCTCCAAGCAGATAAGTAGTGATAAAGTCCCCCCTTCCCCAGATAGCGAGGGGTAGAGTCAGACTGTGGGCCCAGGCCTGCCTTTGACTAACTCTGCACCTCCCAGTCTAGCAATGGCTTGCTTTGAATATGTGCTCTAGGTGTTGAAAAATAGTAATTCCCAGATTTCAACAAAATCTCTCTCTTTCTAACAGTTACTGAATATCAACTAAGTGCTGAAATTGGTGCTGAGCTCTAGAAAGAGATATGAGGGAGATGGAGAAGGACCAAGAAGGACTCTAATTGCCAAAGGGCCGACAGTTCTGCATATAAGGGGGAGGGAGGGAAGGTGAAGAGAGAGAGAGAGAGAGAGAGAGAGAGAGCGAGCAATTAAAAGGCAGAAATGCCTAGAATGATACCCCAAGCACTGTGGGGAACAGAAAAGGAAGTGACTCACTCTTTCTAGGGAGGTCAGAGAGGTGGATCCTGTCATGATTGCTTATTTGTTGATAGCCAACTTCTGGAGGTTTAACTTCAGAATAATAACAAAGTCCTCCTGGTAAGTCAGGAAGTACAAAATAGGATCCAACTGGTAAGTTTTAACAAGACTGACTGTTGGCAACCTCTACACTTTCAAGATCCCAAGCAGCTAAACTCTTCAAGAACTGGGTGATCTGATCAGCTAGTGGCTAGTGGTTCTCAAGCCCAGCTGCTCACCGGAAGCCCCTGGGAGGATTTTAAAATATACCAATACCTGGGTCACATTTAAGAACAATGAACTCAGAATCACTGGGAGAGAAGTCACGAGTTGGTAGCTTTAGAAAGGACACACACACCCCTTACTGGGTTCTAATCTGCGGCCAGCTGGGGAAGCCACTGCTGTTTGGGGAAAATAAACAGTTTTGGTGGCACTGAAGTGACAGACTGGCTTTAAAAACAATCCCTGAGATAAATGAGGTAGGTAATGGCTATTGTTCGATCACCTCTCTCCCCACAAGGCCTTTGCATACCCTTTTCCTTCTGGTTCAATCATCGTTCCAAATTTCCACCCATCCTTCCCCATTTAATTGACTCCTTACCCTGCTAACTCTCATCTCAGGGCCTCTACCCCTATGGAGGCCACCAAATCAAGTTCCTTTGTCATCTGCCCTCAAAGAGCTTGTTTCGTTACTCCACAGCCCTCACCTCAGCCTGTAATTGTACAGGTAGGAGGGTAAAATACTGAAGTCCACCTTGCCCACCAGACTAGAAACTTCCAGAAGCAGGGACCATAAAAATTGTGATTCCGTCTGTTTGTGATCAGGACCTAATTCAGTGACTAGCACAGAGGGAGCGCTCAACAGATATATGTTGTATGAATGAACAGATGAATGAAAGGATAAATGAATGAATAAGGAAAGGAAAGAATTCCTCTATACTCCAGGCCAGAAAACAAAACCTGATCAGATCTAGTGTTCTTGTTGTCCTTGTTATCTATTGTTGCTGTTCTGTGTTTCAACAACAGCCTCTTCCATATCTGCATTTCAAAACCCCACTCATCTTCCAAAGCCGGAATTCCACACCCTCCTCCCACACCATGCCTTTCCAAACCACCCAGCAAGAAGTGAATTTCCTCTTCTCTACACAACCTGGATTCCTAATTGGAACGTGCTACATGTCATCTTTAACACACACCTATTACCACTTTCAAGAGATTATAAGCAACTTGGAGGTGACAACTGCTTACTTTATTTCTGCCCTTTCCAACTCGGTGCCGGGTAAAGCACCTGCCACATAGTAGGTATCCTGTAATTACTGGTTTTAATGCCTGGGTGAAGGAATGAGTATATATTATGGGTAAGTGGGCAATAGACTTCTGCATTCATTTTTCAAACACAAAGACACAATCACATAGATTTTTAAGCTCATATGTATTCCAAGGATTGAGTCTAGAAAAAAATTACTAATCAGTCTTCTTTTCTCTTTTCCTTTGTAGACCACACTCTAACTTTTTTTTTAACTAGAAGAGAGAATGTAGATAAGACAGTGATTCTGAATGAGTTTAGATAATTACATTTCTCACACTGCTTAGCAGTTAAGATTGACAACTACTGATTATCTAAGGCACTGTGTATTTTTCAAAAAAAGTCACAAAAGTAATAATTGGATATAACTGCAAAACCAATGGATAAAGTCTCAGCACACTCTTGAGTTTATGGACCTCAATTTCCCCATCCATGAAATAAAAGACATGGAATAGATCAGTGTTTCTCAGTGTTTACTCCCCCCAAGACACACAGCGTAAGGTAAATATTTAGTGAGCATCTACTATGGTAAGCTGAAAATATGTCCCAGTGGAGAAGAAAGGCATCTCACAAACGGATAGAATTTTAGAATTGGAAGGGCTGAGAGGACACTATTATTAAAGGCTCCACATTATTCAGAGGTGGAAAAGGGTTCCAAAATAAGAAAGTGAGTTCCTCAAGGGCGCACAGTGAGCTTGTGATAGATCTAGGGTGATTCTGTCTTTTTGTCTAACTGTCCTGATAAAGAGAGAATCTTCACTGACCTCCTAAGATGTAGTTACACTGTTTACTGTTATTTTCTCTTGGTTTAAGAGTTTTGGTTTAAGAGTATTATCACCCCTTATCATAACCCTTTGAAATAAGAGTTAGCTGTTAAAGATTATAACCATTGTTCCATCCTTTATTCCTAAGCCTGTGTGAGCACCATTTGGAATGGGATGGCCCCAGCAGCCTACCAAGGTTCTCATTACCCAACCCTTTGGGGCAGACTTTTGCCAGCCTACACATCTAGCCTGGTGTGATGTATCAGACTGGAACATAGTAGGGCCTCCCGGCCAGTGCTACCCACACTAAAGAGGCCCTTTGGTGATGTTCTCTGCTGCTGTTCTCGTTGCTGCTGCTTCAAATGCCAGGACTGCAAATGTTAGTGCTATATACCAACTGCTAGAGCTATGCATCCTTCATTTGCCTAATTATGGTTGAGACTAGTTTAAAAACGCATACACAGGATGAGAGATGTCACAGGTGAGAATTTGACCTGCAAAATCTATTTATTTGACATTAAAGTAGCTTTGCCTAGTGATGCTTTTCCAGTGATTCCTAAATCACTGGAGCTCTAGTAGCCCTGAGTCCAGGGCAACTGATAGATTGTCGTCCAGGTTTCCTCTTGCCTCTGAGCCCTCTCCATCCCCGTCTGACCAAGTCCACTGTAATGATGACGGCCCTCACAAGTTTAAACAGCTTCTCCTAGACACTCTTTCCAAAAGTGTTGACAGGAGACCAAAACACAGGAAGTGGAAGAGAAACACAAAATATCAATAAAATAATTTTTAAAAGCTTTTGCTGGGCTGCAGAAGGCTTGAGTCCATTTCCAGGTTTGTACTGACTGGTGATTTCAGTGGGTAAAAACATTAGCTTCTCTGGCTTTTCCATTTCTCCATCTACCATGAAGAGTCTTGACAGGCTTTTGTTAAGATTAAAATAATTCATCTTCAGAGCTAAAAAGGACATTAAACTGTACTACCCAAAACTAAAACATAATCCTGGAAGTCAGTTTCATCAATCTAATGCCAGAGTATCTGGGCAAAATGTGTCCTGAGAGGCTGGGGGAGTGACAGTTGTCAGCAGTAGGTGAAGACCAGTTTACTCCTGGGGGGGCTCAAAGTAGAGATGTGGCACTGGGGAGTAGGATCCAATCTCAGCTGAGGAAGAATAAGAGATGGTGAAGATCTCAATCAAGGGAGTGGGCTTCCTGGTCTAGGCACTGCCCCCTCAACTTGGGGATATGGCTCTAGGCCTCTAGCCCCCTCAGCAAAACTCAGTCTTTTTCCAGACCAGGTTGGGCTCACATCTCACTTCTCTTCAGGTACAGCCATGTTGGAGGAATTCAGTAAGGCTGACTGGCAGAGGCCTGCACCCTGAAATTATGGGAGGTCAAGAGGATCCAGGTCTTAGGTTTGATTGGGAAGCTGGAATCAAATAATTCAAAGACCAGGCTTTTACACAGAACATCACAACCAAAAAGGCTAAAATAAAGTGTAGATCTCAAAGGTCCAGAGCTAAAATGTCCAAGGTGGAGAGAGTGGTCATTCCCATTCCTTCCAGGAGGGAGCAGCCTTCAGAACATTCCTGTAGGCTGGTGATATTGTTTCTGTCATAGTCACAGTGTAGCAGAAGTACACGGGTCATTGAGTTCCCGGCACCTAATATGGGGGAGACTCTGGTCGGACTGTCTGGGACACTCAGTAACTGAAACCTGGAAAACCCCATGAGAGATGTGATCAATCAGAACCAGGGAATAAAATCTGCATGTGACTTGTGGGGAACAATTTGAGAGGACGGGGAGAGATGGGTTTAAGCGTCAACGCGGTGTTGGTGAGCTCCAGCCACAGAAGGGCAAGTTTGCCCTATTCCCCCGAATTTGCCATCTGCTTGATTCCAAGCCACATTCGTGGTCACCAGGCCAGTGCGTGACCCCCTCCCACTCTAGGGGAGACCTCCTGGTCTTCCACACTGATCCTCTGTATGTCTGGCACCCCTCCTTCCCACTCAGCACTTCCAGCTCTTAAGGGTTTGACTGCCCTGTGATTAAGGAGGTTTGTTGGGTTCTAACATACTGAGGAAGCGGTGGGGAGAAGGCAATAAATATTTAATGAGAATTTTGCTTCTGAGTCTTCCTCTTAGAGGGGAAAATGGAAATCAAAAGTCTTCATTGGAACCCCCTACGGTTGGAGGACAAAGAAATATGCTCCCACTGGCTATGAAAATGAGCCGCTGTGCACCTCAGCAAGAGGCAGCTCTGAGAGGGGAGTCTTAATGAATCACAGAGCAAAGAGCCCTTTCCTGGAAGGAATTATCCCCAGTGCTTTCTCTAGTACCACTCGGAGGCTTCAGCCTGACTAATGCAGTTATGGCTTTAGAGTAGAGGTTCCGGCTGATTGTAAGGGTGAGGTTTATGCAGCCTTCCCAAACAAGGCCCTCCACCCCGTTCTGAAAGCAGAGCCATCAAACTGGATCCTGCAGCTTTCTGGGGCCACACAGAGGGGCTATTTGGGGGCCTCAAACAGTGACAGCCTGGAGGACAAAACTTTCTCAGAGGAAGCTGCAGACGTGCTGAGGAGCTAGATTTGTGAGTTGGTACAAGTCAATGAACCTCTCTGTTCCTTGGATTTCCAAACCCATAAAATAGAGATAATACCTGCCTCATAGGACTGTTCCTGAGAATTTAATGAGATAATATTTTTTAAGAGCCCTCAGAATGACTGACATATCATAAGCGCTCTGTAAGTGTCAGCTACCATTTTCACTGTTGTCATTGTGGTGGTGGTGGTGATTTTAGAGGAAGCTGGGGCTTAGAACTGAGGTGCTGGACAACAGCTGCCATGTGAAGAGGTAAGTATGTGGCTGATACAGGGAAGAGTCCAGGTCCTCTTCGTAGTCACAGCTGACATGTATTGACTGCTCACCACGCTCCAAGGATTTGTCCTTCATTATCTCACTTAACCCTCACAGTAACCAATGAGAAAGACCTCACCACCACCATCATTACCATCATCATGAGAGGTGGAAATCAAACCCACGTCTGACTGACGTCAAAGCCTGTGTTTGTTCCTTCTCCCACAGTCATCTTTGCTGCCCACTTCAAGACTTCCACTTACTTCAACATTGAGACACCAGTAAAGTATGACTGCAGTCTCTCATGCTGGCCTTCTTTCTACCATGTCCCTGTTGGGCCCCCTCAACTGCCACCACTGTTGATATTGACCTGAGGCCTCAAATCTGCTCTTCTTTTGAGATAATCCTAACCAGACCCATTGTCCCACTGTCCCAGCCACACCAGCACATGTCTTTCTGCCACGAGCCCCAGCCTTGCAAGGCCTTGGAAAAACTCTGGGCATCAAATCCTTGTCTTTACCCTCGCTCCTCTAAGTCAGCATCACCTCCAGCCTTCTGCCTCTGTTTTCCCTCTTAGCAGTCTGTTCCTATTCAGACCTGTCCAAATCGTAGCCTCTCACTAAGACCCTATGTATCTTGGCCTTATATATCAAAGCCAAATTCCTGCCTGGGATCCTATTCCCAATTGTCTGCGATTATGACACTGCCATCTATCTTGCTACTTGCCCTGACATGCATGCCTGAGACCTTGCCCTGGAGCCCCTGGATGGTGGAATGGACTGGTAGAGCCTGAGGTCGCCATGCATCATGGGCCACCATGAATAGGGCCTATCGTTGCCCCTCATTCTATGGCTTCAGACTTCCAAGCCAATCCAGCCCCCAATAAAACACTTACTTCAGGCTCTCCTGGTGGCGCAGTGGTTAAGAGTCTGCCTGCCAACGCAGGGACCATGGGTTCAAGCCCTGGTCCGGGAAGCTCCCACATGCCATGGAGCAACTAAGCCCATGCGCCACAACTACTGAGCCTACGCTCTAGAGCCCGCGGACCACAACTACTGAGCCCGTGTGCCACACCTACTGAAGCCTGCGTGCCTAGAGCCCGTGCTCCGGAACAAGAGAAGTCATCACAGTGAGAAGCCTGCACACCGCAACAAAGAGTAGCCCCTGCTCGCTACAACTAGAGAAAGCCTGAGTGCAGCAACGAAGACCCAACGCAGCCAAAAATAAATTAAATAAATAAATATTTAAAAAAAACAAAACACTTACTTCCTCTCTACTTTATTCAGATTTAGATAAGAAGAGGTAACACTTATCAAATGATAGGAAATTCACTCCTGTCCGAGGTCTGATTTTCCTCTATCTAGTCCTCATCTGGCTTCCTTTTTCCTGTTTCAAGATGTGCCCCTGTGCTCCACATCCATGTCCTCCTCACCCAACCCGATTTTCCAAGATTTTATTGCCCAGGGTGCCCCCACCCCTTACGTTGTCATTTTCATGTTGGTGGAAATAACCTTCTGCTCTGAGGAGATGCATCTGTACTTGGCCCCTGGGTCAGTCTCTCCATGCTGTCTTTTCTGGGTCCCACCACTTCGCTCCTCTTCCATATTCAAAAGTTGATTTGATACGGGAGGGCCAAGTGCACTGATGTATGAAGAGTGTCTACAAGGATCTGGTCTCTTCCTCCTTCCTGCAGACATCATTGTTCACCAGAGCAGGATGGGCTAGATGGTGAACTACTTGAGGACAGGAATGTGATGAGTTCATTACTGCATCCCCAGCACCAAGGACAGTGCCCATGACACACTGGGGTCCTGGTTCCTCATTGTTCCTTGGGCTCGCCGATCTCTTTGGGAAGGGGGCTGGCTGCCTCTGTATGCTGACCTGAGAATCTGTTCTTAAGAGGGCCTGAGATGACTGAAAAATCTTGCCCATTTGGTTGTTATCTGACTGTTCACAGGTAGCCTACAATATTAAGAGCTCTAATGAGGGCTTCCTCCCTGGTGATGACCTTTTCCCCCCAAGAACAACACACTCACTGTAGATAAATGAATGGGTGGACAAACGAATAAACCACAAGTAAACGCATGCATACACTGTCTCTGCTAGAATGGTCTGCTCAGCTTCAGGGGGACCGCTGAGTGTCATCCTTTGGGGGGGAATAACAGATTGAGGGTCTCATAAGGGAACAGATGGGAGATTTGGGAGAACAGATGCAAGGCCAAGAAGGTCAGAATTAAGAGGCTCAAGGCCTCTTAGCTGCTGGTGGCATTCAGGGTGGCTGCAATCATACTCCCTTGCCAGGAATTCTGTGAGGCAACAGGGCTCATATCTGAGTCTCCCTCCCCTTTTCCCCCAGCACTCATTTCCAGTTCTCTGAAGGGGAAGATGGACCTGATCCAGGGGAGCCAGCAGCCCATATTGTCCTCGCCTTTCTTTCCACTACAACAGCTGGCGGATTGCTCTGGGTTGAAGGGGTTTACAGGGACCCAGTTAATTGATGCACAAAACAACCCATCAAAAAGCAAACTGATGACACTGCTCCCTGAGGCATCAGGAAACCTTAGTCTTCGCTGCCTGCCTTCTATTGCTTGTTCCGTACCTGAGGTAATAATGCTTCCTCAGTAAACACCAGCAGGGAAACAGTTAAGCACTGGGTGGTATATTTCACTGCAGGAGGGCAGTTCAGTGTGTGACTGAACATTCCATCACCATGTGCCATCTTCAAATTGCCCCAAAGAAACCCCAACATCCAGATGCGGTGTTAAGAACAAAGAGGGCTGGCTACGCTGCATTGTAGGCAGTGGACAGGAAAATCTGAGCTAAGGCATTAGGATAAATGGGATGATTGGAGAGATGGGAGAAAGAGATATTTTTCATAGACTGCTTTTGTTGGTGAGTTTTCTTTTTAAGGTAGAAAGGTCATATTTTGTGGGGAGAAGAGCAAAGAGTCAAGAAATGTGGCTTTAAATCCCAATTTCCTTTGATGAATGTAGCATTCACCCCCATACAGAACCTTTCTGCATGTATATGATAATGTGTAATGCATATCGATATTTAAGAAATGATCTTTTCTCTACCTGATAAGTTGAAGTCAAATCTTCCTTTTAGCGGAGAGGTAAACTATCTCCAATGATTTCCTTTTTTTTAGCCATGTTATGTGCATGAGCCAGTGCTATGGGCTTTCCAGCCGTTAGCTCATCTAATTCTAGAAAATACTTCCCAAAATCAATACTATAATGCCCATTTTATAAATTAGGAAGCTGAGGCTCAGAAGCTGGTATCGTTTGCACTGCTCATAGAGTCAGTAGCTTTTAGAGCTGGGCCTCTAGACCGGGCTGATTTAACTCAAAAGTATGGCGAGGCACAACAGGAGAGTGGTCAAGCGTCTCGGCTACCTAACCGAGGTTGAATCTTCAGGCTACCAAGTGCTAACTCATTGATGTTAGGCAATTTACTCAAGCTCTCCAAGGCTTAATTCTCTCATTTGTAAAACCAAGATCATGAAAGCACCTTCCCACAGAGTTTTGTAATCATTAAATGAGGTAATATATGCAGCGCACTAAGTAAAGGGCCTGGCACAGAGTAAATGCTAATAACTGGCAGTTACTCCTGATTCATCACACCATAGGATGCCTGCAGCCTCAGTTACTGGAAGAATCCACTTCTCCATGGACCTGGTGTTGGAGACTCTAAGTACAGGTGACCAGTGAGGAGACACATGTCAGTTTTCCAAGAGATATGATAGAGCCAGGGTGGTGGGAAATGAGAAAAAGGGATGATGTCCAAGGAAACTTAGGTGAAACATGGGAAAGACTCATCACCATCCATATCGGGCAATGTATGGGAGACAGAAGAGCCAAGCACAGCTCCTGGCTGGGTCAAGCCAAGCCTTTGGCTGGTTTGCTGTAACACATGTGGCTAAAACAGCTGGAGGAGGGAGCTGTAGCCGCCTGTCTGCAGAGGCCTCTTATCTAGAAGGCATATATCCAGGAACCAACATTGTGTGGAAGTATTAATCAATAACTCTATCCCTTGCTGAACTTATGCTTTATTATAAATAGAGGACAACTTGAATCTGGCATCCAGCTAGGGTAGAAATAGAATTAGAGACTCAGGAGAAAGCAGCCGTGGCTCAAGGAGTTTACTTCATCACACTCTGTTCCTGGAGCCTACAGGCTCAGTGTTCTTATTTAATATGAACCAAAATTCACCATCAAGTTCTTAGGTACCAGTTTGCAAAAGTCCCTGTGTAACTAAATTAGATTTGCTTTTGCCCTGCAAATTAAAGTCAGAACGAGGTCCAGGTGTAAATCGGGCTTGATCAGAGCAGCCTTCTAATGAAAGCAACAGTTGTATCCCTGCCTCCTTTATGTAGCGGTGAACATGAATCAAAGTCTCTTCTTTCAGTCTGAAGCTTAAAAATGATGCTGAAATCTAAGCAGGCCAAAGGAATGGATGAGGACGCACAGGGCCACTTTTTCAAATCAAGTGTTACTCAAGTGAGGGTTTTCCTAAGAGCCCCTGTCTTGGCCATTGCTCCAGAAAGGCACTCAATTTGAATCTTTAGGGCAAATGTGCTGGACTTTGAAATTCTTTGTTTTCCTCGAACAGTAAAAAAATATTGCAGACGTCAGCACACTGAGGACCATTGAGCTTCAAAGCACAGGGATTCTGCTGAAGGACGGTGGGCTGACAGGCAAGAAGTACTGACCGTGTGCCAAGCATGAGAGGTGCTAGGTTCATTGAGACTCAATGATTCAGCACCTGTTTATCGACCCTCTACCAAAGGTCAGTCATCCATACCTGTACTGGAAACAAAGGTCCTAGCTCTCACAGAACTTATATTGTGGGGAAATACCTTGTGGCTCAAGCCTGAGAGATGTTGAGATGTCTGACAAGAGCAAAGAGAGATAACCATCCTGACTGAGGGACAGGCTTTGGAGTTAGACGTGGTTTGCGTTCCAGATCTGCCAATTATTTGCTAATTGGTCTTGGGGAAATTTACCTTAATTCTCAGAGCTCTCACAAAGGGCTACTATGAAATGCACATGAGATGACCTAGGGAACAAGCTCATGCACGATATATGCTAGGTATCATGTATTGCACAAATTAGGGATGCTATTATTATTAATGACATAGCCTCAAGCAAGTTATTTAACCTTCCTGAACCTCAGTCTCCTTATCTGTGAAGTGGGGATAATACCCTCTGCAGGGCTATGAGAAGAATTAAATTGGATACTGTTTGTAAAGCACCTAGTCAGCACCGGAATTCAATAAATAGTCAATATTAGGGACTTCCCTGGTGGACCATCGGTTAAGACTGCACTCCCAATGCAGGGGCCCGGGTTCAATCCCTGGTCAAGGAACTAGATCCCACATGCTGCAACTAAGAGCCCGCACGCCACAACGAAGATCCCGTGTGCTACAGTTAAGACCTGACACAGCCAAATAAATTTTGTTTAAAAGTCAATATTATTGCAACTATTAAACAAAGCACAAATGATGTAAGCTAAATACTGCAGATTCAGTGCTATTTTGTCCCTCCTACCGACTGTGGAAAGTGTAGAAGGGGATTTTCTGAAACTCTGCAAACTGGAAAGTTCTTTCGAAAATCATCTCCCAGGGTGTCATTAGAGATATATTTTGATGAGGATGTAAACAACTCACAGACCAAGAAATTGTATTTCCCTGGCGGTAAGGGTTATCCAAAAATCTAACGGGAAAAGGATTACTGCTGACATTAGGAACACGTCCACTCAGAGAGTAGCAAGTTGTAATAAAAAACCACCATCTGAGGTTGGAAGTGTTTGGGGTTTTCTTTTAGAGAATAGAAAGGGACATTTTTTGACATATATACCTGTTTCTCAGAAAAGCAGTATTAAGTTAACTCCCACTTCCATTTCCAAGAAAGCAAAAGAGGCCCTTTGAGCAGATACCATTTAAGAGTTGGAGATTTTTCATTAAATGAATCCTGTTACTGCAAACCCACATTGGGCTATTCCTAGCCCTGAGAACGCAGGGTCTCAGTGGCTGCCCACCCGGAGAACCTGCTGTCATCCCTGGTTCCCCGGTCACTGCAGGGGTGATCTGGGG